>NC_089821.1:202815876-204108376 GCF_035046505.1 Tiliqua scincoides
AATCAGGTGCACCTAGAGAAGGTGCAGTACCGTGCTCAGTAGTATGTGCCTCCCTAGCAGGTCTGGCCAGGCATTGCTCAGAAGAGGGTCTTGCTTTCTACGACTGTCCAGGGGCTTTTCCCACCCTCCAGCTCCCCCTATTCCCAAGAGCAGCAGCAGCAGCACCTCCTCACCCTGCCCTGCCCTGGCCTGGCTTCCACTCACCTTCAGCTGCCCCACCAGCCTCATGAACTGCAGCAAGCTGCCCATGGCGATTGCAGCCGCAGGATGAATGAGGCAGCCCCGCGTACCAGCCTCCTGCAGGCGGAAACGGCATCAGCTTCCCCAAGCCCGGGCTTCATTGGCTCGCCTTGCGCGCTCCTTCCGCCCCGCTTTGCAAACCAATGAAGGAGGCAGCTGCAAGGGGCGGAGCGGAATGAGGCTGCAATCCTAGCCTCCCTTTCCTGAGAGGAAGCCCCATAGACTATAAAGGGGCTTACTTCTGAGTAGACATGCCTAGGATTGGGCTCTTAGGCTGCAGTCCTATTCACACTTACCTGGGAGTAGACCCCATAGATTATAATGGGGCTTCTGAGTAAGCATGTCTAGGATTGGGCTCTTAGGCTGCAATCCTATCTACACTTACCTGGGAGTAAACCCCATTGGGCACAATGGGACTTACTTTTGAGTAGATATGCATAGGCTTGTGCTTTCGCTCGCCTTTTTGCTTACAATCAAGCTTTGGTTTAATTCAGGCTTGATTCCACTGTCGGCTTGTACTGACAATCAGCATTGGAAAGAGAAGCAAAGACACTATTGCAGGTTTTATTTTGTTGTCTTCCATGACTAAGTTGTGGGTGGTTCTAACTGCAAACTTGAGTTGAATGTCCAGAGGCTCCAGTAGGGCTGCAGCATGCAGCACCCTCCAGGATGAATGGGGGAAATCAGGAATTGCCCCACCTGAGCCTGCCTGCCTGCCTGCCTTCCAAGTAAACACACCTAGGAGAGTGCTGAAGCCATTTGTGCCCAACCTGCATAGACGCAGCAGGAACCAAATGTGTACACCTGTGGGCTGGGCAAAAATGGGTTTAATTTCGGTGGAGTTGAGGCTGACATCCTGTGAGGATTCAGAATTCTTTGGTGACTATAGCTATGTTAACATTAACCCATTTTTGTCCAGCCCACAGGTAAACACATTTGATCCCTGTTGAGTATATGCAACAGGGCAGAAATTTAATGGTGTAATGACGTATGGGGTGTTTGTTTCAAAACAAAGGCAGATATTCTAAAAGAGATGCATTAACACTAAGCCTAGCTTAGTAGCTTAGTGGCAAAACACCCATGGTGTTTGATTTGCTAAGATGGCTTTGCAATGGCATAACATGTGAACAGCCCTGTGTCTGCGTCCACTTCCTTCGGCTGCTGTCCTTGGTCACAGAAGAAGCATTGCTAATGTTGCTGCAGCATCACCACTTCTGCTGCAGTGTCACTTTGCAGCTCAGCAACTGAGAAGTGAGGCATTCGGGCCCAATCCTATCCAACTTTTCAGCATCAATGCAACTGCAGTGCAGTCCCGAAGTAAGTAAACCTTCCCTTACCTTGAGGACTCCATGACTGCTTCCCCCACCTCAGGATGTAGCGCATGCCATTTGGCATGGCTGCATCGGTGCTAGAAAGTTGGATAGGATTGGGCCCTTCTTCCGTCTCTCCCTCCCAGAGCCTTGGCAGAAGTGGTGCTGCTGAAAGGGCAGTTCTGGGAGAGCCCAATCATAACAGGGGCTGGATAAAGAGCTTCCAGGAGATACATCTGGTAAGCGGACCTTACGTTAGACACTGCTAGTTTGAGACTTTCTTTGGATCCACCTCTACAATCTGGAGTGGATTGTACAGAATCAATGACACTCCCAGATTTGCAATTGCCACTCAATTTAAAGAATGATCACAAGAGCACCAGTGCAGCCATCTTCCCCTTCTGGTTGTGTATGAAGCGTGTACTTATCATATTTCCAGACTACGCATGGCTGACCTTGGTGGCAAGAGACAACTGTTCCCAACTGCACTGAAGAAAATCTTTCCAGACACTTGGGGTAGCTGTTCTCCACATCTGTTGTATCCACCCTCCTGGGCAAGTGGGCAAACGGGAGGGCAAATCCAGGTGTGGATTTGCTTTTTGAAGCAAAAGAAGAACATAAGAACAGCTCCACTGAATCAGGCCATAGGCCCATCTAGTCCAGCTTCCTGTATCTCACAGTGGCCCACCAAATGCCCCAGGGAGCACACCAGATAACAAGAGACCTCATCCTGGTGCCCTCCCTTGCATCTGGTATTCTGACAGAGCCCAATTCTAAAATCAGGAGGTTGTACATGCACATCATGGCTTGTAACCCGTAATGGATTTTTCCTCCAGAAACTTGTCCAATCCCCTTTTAAAGGCATCCAGGCCAAATATCGTCACTACATCCTGTGGCAAGGAGTTCCACAGACCAACTACACGCTGAGTAAAGGAATATTTTCTTTTGTCCTAACTCTCCCAACACTCAATTTTAGCGGATGTCCCCTGGTTCTGGTGTTATGTGAGAGTGTAAAGAGCATCTCTCTATCCACTCTGTCCATCCCCTGCATAATTTTGTATGTCTCAATCATGTCCCCCCTCAGGTGCCTCTTTTTTAGGCTGAAGAGCCTCATAAGGAAGGTGCCCCAGCCCCGTAATCATCTTAGTCGCTCTCTTTTGCACCTTTTCCATTTCCACTATGTCTTTTTGGAGATGCAGTGACCAGAACTGAACACAATACTCCAGGTGTGGCCTTACCATAGATTTGTACAAAGGCATTATAATATTAGCCGTTTTGTTCTCAATACCTTTTCTAATGATCCCAAGCATAGGATTGGCCTTCTTTACTGCCACCGCACATTGAGTCGACACTTTCATCGACCTGTCCACCACCACCCCAAGATCTCTCTCCTGATCTGTCACAGACAGCTCAGCCTATATGTGAAGTTTTGATTTTTTGCTCCAATGTGCATGACTTTACACTTACTGACATTGAAGCGCATCTGCCATTTTGTTGCCCATTCTGCCAGTTTGGAGAGATCTGGAACTCCTCACAATCACTTCTGGTCTTCACCACTCAGAAAAGTTTGGTGTTGTCTGCAAACTTTGCCACCTCACTGCTCAACCCTGAAGCTGTCAGGGTAGGTCAGTGCCTGGGATTGATCAGACCATGGGCACTGCTGCTGAAGACAAACATGTTCCCTACATTTCCTCCCATTCACCAGAGTGGTTTGGGGGAAGGGGAGGAGACATGTCATTTCTTTTGTATAGCAGCCTCTGCCATACTAGCTGCCTACTGGTGTCTCTCCCCTGAAACAATCAGTTCTCCAATATGTGAGTGGAAGAGGGGCTGCCACTGATCTCCAACTCTCCTGTTCTAAGCCTTCCCTTCTAAGAAGGGTCCCTCAAGTCTCTGATCAGAACTGTTCTGTTATTGTTCCCTGTGGCCTTTGGCTAATGAAGGCTCACAGGCTCCTATCATGCACAATTGGGGTGAGTCAGTCAGCCAGAGATTTGGTTGACCCTGGAGTGATCAGAGAAAGCCTTAAGCAGTGTCTGTGGACAGTTTTGTCTGGATAAAAAGGAACAAACTGAAACTTTATCCATAGAGGTGCAGTTAGAGGAGATTCAGTTTGGCTGGAAGGAATCAGTCTTTTCTATGGGCACACACTGCTAGCTTGGCAAACAGAGCCCTTTTAAGGTACACAGACTCTTCTGTCTAGCAGGGGAGGCTAGTTGTATCCATTCATTCCAGCACAGCATACTGTACAGTATTTCCTAATGAATGTTTTGCTGGTGTCTCTTGACTTTTTTTTACTATGTGAGCCCTTTGCAGACAGGAAGCCGACTGTTCCTTTATTTCGCTGTACACACTACTTTGTAAACTGTTGCTGAAAGACAGTATATAATACAAAGCCCTACACCAGTGTCTGGAAGCAATAAAGGACTGGATGGGAACTGAACTTAAGACCAGAAATGCTGATGGTGCGAGGGAAAGCAGAGCTAGGAAGCAGTATTCAGACATCAAGGGAGCACGTTTGCCTGTGTCCTTTCCATTGGTGATGATCGCTGTGCCTTGTGGCAGCAGTTGGCACTGTGTTGCAGTACTTAAAACTAGAGTTAACTTGTTTGTGGTTTTATTGCAAGGCTGAGTGCCCAATCTGAGTGGAAGATATAGGGGTAAAGGCTATTGAATGAATGAATGACCATGCTCTATTATCCCTAGATTGCAGGATGAGGATCAAGTTTAGGCTGTGAAAGGAACATTTGGACAACTATGGACATTGAACTATGTCCATTGAACTATGAACATTTGGATAACTATGAATCCCCAGTTTAAAATTCCTCAGACAAAATAAAATACTCCTCAAGCTGCAGCAGAGATCAATGGGCTCAAATTGTCCATTCAGGCTGCCTTGCACAGCATTGACATGAAATATATGAAATATATTTCATTGACATATGTTAGTTGGCATCCTTCAGTCTCGGAAGACTATGGTATCACACTCTGAATGGTGGTTCTGGAACAGAGTGTCCTCTCCAGTGCGGGAAGCCTGGGTAAAGTAGGTATGAAGGATAGGCTGTTACCCATGCAGCAAATCCTCCCTCTCCACGTCGCTGAAATTGACATATACACACGTCAATGAAATATACACATATATACTCTCACACATATGTCAATGAAATATATTTCATATATTTCATGTCAATGCTGTACAAGGCAGCCTGAAAGGGTAAGCTGAGCACAGATATATAAATGTGTATAAATATATTTCATTGACATTCACACACATATAAGTGCCCGCAGCGGCCCGAATGCCAAGGAGTGACAGCAGAACTAAGAGTGTTGCAAGGTCTGTGTTTCAACGTTCTATCGCAGAAGAACGCCTTCCGAAGAGGGAAGCGAGGCTCTCACGCTGATTGGCTGGGCCTGCTCTCGGGGGCGGGGCTGCACTGCTGGTGAGAGAAGAGCAAAGCACAGAGGGCGGCGACTCGCCGAAAGGAGGAAACCCTTCAAGCACACTGAAAAAGAAGCAACGTAAGAAGCTTGTCAGCTCCCTGGTGGTCTAGTGGTTAGGATTCGGCGCTCTCACCGCCGCGGCCCGGGTTCGATTCCCGGTCAGGGAAGGTTCTTTTTTGTGTACTGATTTTTCTGCCATTCACTACAAAATGCAGAATCTTCTCCACCCTGACACACAGATGTGTTTGTTTGGCGTGTGCATAAGAAGTAGTTGCGTTAACGCGTCGCACAGGATTAAGATTTTTTAAAAGGAGAAACTTTTGCACCCTGCATGAACTTTTCCTTATTTTCTTTGGGCAGCACACCTTCCCATTCGCTTTGCTTGGGAAGATCCAGGGGCATCAGCTCCCGGGGCTGCATTTTTCCTGTGCCACTGCTAGAGGAACGCTCTGCCTGCTGCACTTCTGTGCTGGCTGTTCAGGAGCAGCCTGGCAGACAGAAGCAGAGGAAGGGAGATTTCTTTCCAGGCAGATGGGTGCAAGAAAGAGAGTGTGTTGACTTCTTCATCCTTGCTTGCCAGGTTGTTCTGGTTAAAGGCAGAGGATCAGCTCCTGTGGTTGGGGCACAGCCCAGTAGTGTCAGGGCCAGAGTGGTGTACTGGAGTTGTGTGGACATCAGATCCTCCCTACACAGCCATGAGGCTCACCCCACAACCTTGGCTCAGTCACCATCACTCAGTCAAAACCTCTTCACATTGAGAGCCAAATCCTGTCCAATTTTCCAGCACCAGTGCAGCTATGCCAGTGGAGCATGTGCTGCATCTTGCAGTGAGGGTTTAATCATGGAGGCCTCCTCCAGATAAGGGAGCTTTTGTTCCCTTCTCTCAAGGCTGCATTGCAGCTGCACCGGTACTGGAAAGTTGGATAGGATTGGGCCCACAGTGTGGATGATATAGAAAGAGAGGGGTGTGTGTGTGTGGTCAAACCCATTTTTGCCCAGCCCATAGATGTACACATTTGGTCCCTATTGCAAATATGCAATGTTGGACTGAAATGGCTTCAAAACACAAAACACTGCCTTTTTGGTGTTAAAATATCCAAATAAAAACACCAAACACTACATTTTGGTGTTTAAGATAGTTTTCAGAAATTAAAATAGATTATTTTTCTAGTTAGAAATAATGCTGAAGTTGCTCCTGTTGGCATTATATATACTATATATCACCTACCTAGTATGTATTTAAAGCAATTATAATTTATTAAAATGTGCCCTTGGAATAAAAACATGTAACACCACAATTTCCTTTTTTAATCAAAAAATATCACCCCCTACAAAAAAAAAGAAAACCACCCCTAAAGATAGACCAAAGTGCTGTGCCCCTTTTGGGGGGGGGGGGCAAAGAGGAGACTTCATATTTGTGACTGTGTAGATCATTGATTTTCAACCTTTTTCATCTCGTGGCACACTGGCAAAGCACTAAAATGGTCAATGCACACCATCAGCTTTTTGACAATTGACAAGGCACACCATGCTGTCAATGGGGGCTCACATCCTCCTATTGATAAATGACTCTCCCAAATTCCTGCAGCATACCTGCGGACCATTCACGGCACACCAGTGTGCCTCGGCGCAGTGGCTGAAAATGGCTGGTGTAGATGAACATGTGGACGAAACAAGTTGGTATTAGAATCAGAAACTGGGCAATGTGTCATTTTGTTCACAAATAGAACTAAGGCCCAAATCCTAACCAACTTTCCAGCACTGACACAGCTGTCAGTCATGGAGGCCTCCTCACGGTAAGGGAATGTTGGTTCCCTTACCTCAGAGCTGCATTGCCCTTATCTCAGTACTGGAAAGTTGGTTAGGACTGTGCCCTAAAACATTTAGGGAACATAAGATAGTGTTTGGGTCCAATCCTATCCAAATTTCCAGTACCAATGCAGCTGGAAATGCATTGCTGCTCTGAGGTAAGGGAACAAACACTCCTGAGGAGGAGGCCTCTGTGACTGTCCCCCTATGACAGGGTGCAGCACACACCCTGTTGGCACAGCTGTGTCAGCACTGAAAAGCTGGATAGAATTGGGCCCTTTGTTAAAATACTGCAGTGATTCAAAAGAGCTTTAGAGCTGACATGAACTGGGCACCCTCAGTCACTTCCACTGGAGCCACTGCCCTTACTCAGTCTGTCAGAAATTATTGCCTTCTTTCAAAAATATGAACAGAAGCGAGCCAAGATCCCCTTTCAAGCAGGTATTATTCTGACCATCAGAAACTTCAGCCCCATCACATTCTGCAAACTCATCTGCTGGCAGGTTGAGAATTGTGTCAGGCTGTAGTTCAATCACAGGTGTTATTAGTATGACCCAGCCATTAAAAAAATGGCAACCATCACATTTTGCAACATTTTTTGCTGGCAGGTTGGGAATTCTGACAGACACGATTAAGAAATATTATTATTATTATTATGTACTAGAAAATGGAACCTAGCTTAATTTTTTTAATGCCATCTGGATAAAGATTTAAGTTTGTCAAAAACATGAACTAATTCTCCTGAGAAAAGTAGAAAGCATTGAGGGCAGCATGAAAAATGACTTTTTGAAAGTGTCAAGCTAGAGCACAATCCCATGCAAACTTATCTGTAAGGCTGCAATCCTAACCACACTTTCCTGAGAGTAAGCCCCATTTAACAAAAATAGGACTTACTTCTGAATAGACCTGGTTAGGATTGTGCCCTAAGCCTCATTGAATAAAGTGGTACTCTCTTCTGAGTAGTAAGCATGCATAGGATTGTGTTGATTTGTTTACCCAGTAATAGGATATTGTGATATGTCTGGATTTTTTCTAGCTTGATCAACAACTGAGAAGGAAAACCGATGCTGGTGGGTTGTCCTTGCTGTGCTGCCTCATAATGCAGTGAGGTGACCAATAGGGGTGGGCATGAGGTGAATGCAGTGGGTCCTCCACTAGTCCACAACCTGAGGCAACTGACTCACTGCATCTGATTAGCAGGCAGACTCTGGATCATTCCAGCCCTACCATAACTATGTCCAAGAACAAATGACTGCACTGTATCTTTGATGAAAACTATTGCAGAGGTATGCCACTTTGCCACAAGGGGGCATCTCAGGCCCATGGCCTCCATTTTTTACTTTTCTTGCTTCTTATTATTTCTTGCTTCTTAACAAGGATTCTTATTTCATATTGTACTGGTTTAATATTGTACTGAAAAGCCATGAGCATTGCACCTAGTGAGACTGATCACCCGGAGTCTGATCCCCAGAATCAGCTTGGACACACACAAATATCCTTGTCCTATATACCCCTGTGAAGTGGGCAAAGAGGCACCTTTTAAAGTGGTGTCCTCTTATATTTAGCAGGCGAGAGCAACTGTCCATCCCAGCCTGGTGTCTTTTCATTTCTATGCAGTTGTGGGCTATTTATTTCAACGTATCTGTTCCACATTTCTCCCTCTTGTTAGAGAGGTTCTCGAAGTGGCTAACATAACTGAAAGGAAAAATACTAAAAACAAAAAATGCAAATGTACAAATACGGATTTAGAACAACATAAAACAGTAATGAAAAAAAAACAATCAACAGCATCAGAAAGGGAAGGGAGAGGCTAACATAAATAAAAAGATTTTCAACCAGCACCAAAACTGCCACAGTGATGCTGTTGTCTTTATCTCCACACACATACAATTGTTTAGTTGTACGTACATGTGAATGTTGAAGTGAAACACAACAGCAAGTCTATCATGGGCAAATACTTTACAATATCCAGTTGAAATCAAGCACTTTTAAGACCTGCTGTTTTTTGTTTTTTTTCAAGTGGAAGTCTTGAGAATTTGCTTAAATCTCCCTTGCTAAAACCAAAGGGATTCAATAGTCCTGAACTTTGGATGGATTTTTAGTTTTGATATCATAACACAAATACAATAGCAGTTCTGTCACTTTCATTTTAAATCTGAAGTTTTTGCTACAGAGGAAAATGGTCCACAGCAATAATCTTTGCTTGGAAAGTTGGCTTGACATATTTCTGCTAAATTATTACCTTTTTTATTTTTTTTGCTTCCAGCTTTTGGACATCCTTGGGTTTTGATAGTCACATCAAAAGAGCCATTGCTCGTGAGAACTGGTCAATGTGAGTCAGATAATGCCTGGATTTATTACCAAGTTTGTTTCCCATGGATTGTCAGTGGGTAGCAGTTGCTGTGTGTTGTAATCCTTCTCTTAGAAAAGCACATTGTGCCAGTGGCTGAATAGGGACTTACTAATGTGTCACATTCTTACAAATTTACCATGTCCTGA
The DNA here is from genome assembly GCF_035046505.1 of Tiliqua scincoides. Classification (NCBI taxonomy): domain Eukaryota; kingdom Metazoa; phylum Chordata; class Lepidosauria; order Squamata; family Scincidae; genus Tiliqua; species Tiliqua scincoides. Next base: position 202,825,176 of record NC_089821.1, read on the forward strand.
AGGAGGATGCAGCAGCAGACAAAGGCCATGTCAGTAGCAGTCACCAAAGATGTTTTCCCAATGAGTACAGCATTTACTCATTTACAGCGTATAATGGCATTTAATTGGTACAGGACAATGTTTGCTGCTTAAAAGCCATTTCATCTCAATGTTGCATATATGCAACAGGGATAAAATGTGTACACCTGTGGGCTGGGCAGGAATGGGTTAACCCAAGGTATAATTTTGCATTTTATTCATCTGAGAATCTTGCCGTTTGTTTGGGCTTTAAAAAATATTGCTAGATAATGCACAAAAATGTTTCTAGTTGTTAACTGCCAAAAACAGGATCAGCCCCTTCTCCTGATGCCTTTGACACAGCTCTTAAATTTGGCTTTGAAAGTTCATCATAAGTTCTAGAACTAGTTCAAATATAAGGTTTATCCAAATATCTGGACTATATTTTTTCTTTTTCTGAGCAACAGCTGTCTAGTTAGAAGTTAACAGCAAAGAAAAATGAATTTTGATCACAAATGCACATCACACTGACCAACCCACTAATCTGGTGATAGACCAATGCAATGGGAAACACTTGTACCCCTCTGACCTTTTGGTTCAGGCATCTTTGTTTCCGAATCTACAATTGCTTTATGTCCTGAACTGTCACTAATCTCTCCCTCCCTGACAGGCCTGGCCCCGATCAGGATAGCCCCTCCTCCAATCATCTGGTTTTAACCACACATGAAGAGAGTTTGCGGTGACAAGCATGCTTCAATAGCATATGCTTGCGTGCACATCTAACAAGGCCCTTAGTTAAATGCGCTCATTCAGACTCCATGTTACAAATAAAGTAAGTATTCCTCAACATTCTTCCCCCGGGTGCATGTGTGCACACATGAATACAAGTGCCAGGTGTATTTGTCACTGCTTGCTGGATTACCTTTCACTTAAGTCAGACCGCTGGCAAGGTTGCCGCTTCATCTTCACTGCTTCTTGGGAAACAAAATATCTTGGCATCATTTCTCAAAATAACTCCGGAATCCTTGATGGTAACACGTTTTTCACAGAAGGAGTCGTAGTTAACAGTGACTCTTTATGGGCTTCTGTAAGTGATATGTAGTAGTCTTCGTGACCTGCTAACCTGACTTACAGACCCAATGTGCGCAAGTGTAGAATGCTAAGCTCCTTGACATACATTGATGCTTTACTCAAAGTAAAATATGAGAGATGGAACGAACAAGATGTTTTGCTGTATGAGAGAACACACATACTATGGAGCATAGTATGGGCCTCTTCAGCCTAGAAAAGAGACGCTTGAGGGGGGACATGATTGAGACATACAAAATTATGCAGGGAATGGACAGAGTGGATAGGGAGATGCTCTTTACACTCTCACATAATACCAGAACCAGGGGACATCCACTAAAATTGAGTGTTGGGCGGGTTAGGACAGACAAAAGAAAATATTTCTTTACTCAGCGTGTGGTCGGTCTGTGGAACTCCTTGCCACAGGATGTGGTGCTGGTGTCTAGCCTAGACGCCTTTAAAAGGGGATTGGACAAGTTTCTGGAGGAAAAATCCATTATGGGTTACAAGCCATGATGTGTATGCGCAACCTCCTGATTTTAGAAATGGGCTATGTCAGATGCAAGGGAGTGCACCAGGATGAGGTCTCTTGTTATCTGGTGTGCTCCCTGGGGCATTTGGTGGGCCACTGTGAGATACAGGAAGCTGGACTAGATGGGCCTATGGCCTGATCCAGTGGGGCTGTTCTTATGTTCTTATGAGCATAATCTCACTCAAGAAGTTGTTTTCAAAAGGAAAAGTACAGATAAGCCACAAGATCCTTTAGCAGTTCTTCCCTGGCCTCTCCTACGGAGTTCCTTCACTGAGCCAAGAGGCAGAGTGCCAAGCAATCCCTTCCCACACAGTTCACTTCAGGAAGCTGTGAACTCACCTGATGAGTGCATTATCAGTGTGGAGGCCAATGGAACAACTGCCTTTCTGCCTGCCTTTGCAAATGTTTGTTTCCTTAAGACCCTTGGAGCTACTGCATGGTGGTTTTTCTTTTCATCTTCTAGTTCTCAGCCCCACTGGATCAGGCCATAGGCCCATCTAGTCCAGCTTCCTGTATCTCACAGCGGCAAATGTGAATACCATATTGCAACCATCTCCTTTTTTGTTTAGTCTTGGATTATGAAAATCCCAAAACCCCCTCTCCCCATTTTTTATTTTCCATGCCCTAAAGGGGCCCTTGGGATGACTTCGCATCCCTAAGAAACCTGTGTCATCAGATGTAATAGCCATGTTTGCTCTATTTATTGGTTGCCCTTCTTCCTACAAAGAACCTGGCTTTGAATCCCACCAGATACTCAAGAGCAGGAAAGTCAAAGGCTCAGACCACACTCCAGTATCTGTACAAAACCTGGATAACACCCATAGGTTCCAAAAGGCAAGGTCATGCAACTGGCTGTGTGCATTTTCCCTGGTCTTCCATCTAAGTGCTGGATGTATTGATTGGTGTTGCCTTCCTGTACTACTGCTTCCTCCTTGCAAGTGTCTGGTTCTCTCCTTCTTATATACTTTTAACTCTTTTCATAAACGTATTTTACCATTTTCTGCCTAGTCTCAGTTTACTCAGGAGGGGGCTGATTTGTCTGACTACTACCTGATTTTAAGGGGACTCCCGGAGTTTGGATCTCTCTGCTAACCTGAAAAGGAGGTTTTCCCATTGTGGCTGCCACCTGGCTGCTTTTTCTTGGTATTCAGTGCCGGCAACAAATTCCTACCCCAGTTTAAACACAGTAGCAACTGTTACCCTGCACATGCCCAATCTTGTCTGATCTTGGAAGCTAAGCAGGGTCAGGGCTGGTTAGTACTTGGATGGGAGACCACCTGGGAATACTGGGTGCTGTAGGCTTATACCATCGTCTTTCGAGACTGAAGGTTGCCAACCAGGATTGACCAGCTAGAAGTGGGTGCCACTTGCTGGGTGCTGAGCCTGCCTATCCACTACCAGTTATCCTTTTCAAATCTGACACAACTGATTTACTGATTGCTGCAGTTAAGCTTGCATAAAGAAAAAGCAACAGTAAACCGACACAAGTCAGTCTTAAATAGAGGTGCACTTACGTAGGCAATTGTACACACATATTTGGGAAACTGGGTTAAACAGACTGTGGTCTTCCAGGAAATAACCCATTCACACTTCTGACTGCAGTAGACTGTCCCCTGTGGGAATACAGTCTGGGCTTGCCTTGGCTGAACACTCATTCAGGCATTTCACTCCCAACAGGCGTACCAAAACAATAACCACTACTAGAAGTCAGTCAAAAAGGACTTCATTTAATTAGTTATATGTAAAGACTTTTGCATAGAAAAAAGGTTAACGAAACAATGCATGATTTCTCCCCTCCCACCTAGGAACAGTATTTTTAAAACAAATATTTTTAAAAAGTATACTTTGCATAATGTTTAACATTCTCAATGTTTTATTGCTTTCTCCACACAGCAGAGAAATGAAGTGCATAATAATACATGCTGTGCTTCTTATTTAAACTTCCCCCCTCCCCACCTCCAACAAACTCTCTAGCTCTTGAGTCAATGAATTAAAATACTTAGGTTATTTCATGTTGCCGTAATAAAAATAAAAGCAAACTTTTTTTTTGCAGCACTGCCTGCCTGGGTAGTAAGAAAATAATTTACATCCTCTAACATGTTTGTTTGGCTTGGGAATACAACCCATATGACAACACTGGCAGTGGAAAAAGCCAACAAAAAGATCTTCTTGCCCACATTTACACCCAGGAAGAAAATTATTCCCAACAAAAGACCATGAGTTCAAGAAAAGATATGCAGCATGTCAAGGAGAGTTTTGCTGAATTTGAACCTCCAAAAGGAACCAAGGAAATGAACTGTGAATATGTCCAGTTGCATTCAATTGACATAATACAACTATCCTGGCATTCACCCACATATACTTGAATATACAATCAATTCTTGTTATCAGTTGAGGTTAGGTTTCTGGAAAACCTAGCGGATACCGAATTACTAATCCTATGGGATGAATGGGGTTAGGAGCAGGGGTAGCTAACCTGGTCGGAATGCCAGCGGCAGCAGATAGCTTCAGAATGACCGCCGCGGATGATTCAAAATGGCTGCAGAGAGCTTTAGAAGGGATAGCTGAGAACAGGCAGCAGATGGCGCAGGGTGAGTTACTCTTGTTCCTGCAGATAAGCAAATCCGCAGGAACGGATTGTGTCGATAGCAAGAATTGACTGTAATTTTAAACTATAGTTTTGTTTGCTAAATCAGACATTGAAAAAAATCAGTGGTCTTGTATTGCAAGTCATCAACTGACAAGCCTGTACAAAGGAGCAACACTAGGTCTATAGCAGGCAACAATCTGTTTGGTACTGCATTAAGCTGCAATCCTGCACACAACTAGCTTAGTAAATCTCATTGACCACAAAGGATTGCCACCTTCTTGCATGCCCTTCGTTCCAGACCAATTCCTTTCTGGATCTTGTCACCCGATTTCAAATCTTCCCAGTATCGTTTGCATTCTTGTGCTTTCCTTTCTAAGGCAAATATTGTACATGCACACGGCACAGCACACATTTGGAAGACGTCAGGCACTTGATGTGTTTTGAACTTTGTGTTCAGCTTAAGGAAAGATTTTTTTTAAAGGCATAATCCGTCACTCCCTTGACAAATAAAAATACATGGCAAGAGAATTAATTCTAGGGTCTACACATTTCTCAGGAAATGCTTACAAGGTAATGTGGGAGTAATCACATTGAAGGTCACTGCTGTCCCATATGATGCTAAATGCAAACTAAGAAGAAACACCTCATGTCTGTTGGACAGCTTAAGGCACAGACAGTTTTAGAGCTGGCTTTCGGGAATCCATAAGGCTACTAAGTCTATACTTTACGTGAAGAATTTTCTGTTGTATCTGCAAAATGTCCCAGGAGGGCTTGTGAAAGAAACGTTTAGAATGCTCCAACCTCAGTCCCCCAGGGTCGGTAGGGTTTACTGTTTCCATTATTGCTGGTTTGCTGAGGGCTGGAAGCTGCTGATACAGACAGTGGTGGGCTGATTGCAGTTGCAGCTGCCATTGCCGCCGCCGCCGCTGCAGTAGGCGGAAGCATTGGGAACGCTCCAGTGAAAGACAGAGGGAAGCTCTGGGCAGCTGCTGCAGCTGCAGCATGTACAGTGGCTGAGAGTGAGAGAAGAGAGGTAGAAAGTGGTGGGACGCAGGGAGCAACACTGCCAGCAGAGGGCACTCTAAGCGTGGAGTCGGCATGAGCAAAAGTGGCTGTAAGAAGAGCAGATCCATGGGGAGGCACTTCCGACGCTGATGAGAGTCTGCAAGGGGAGATGTCTGAGGAGTGCAGTCCATTTTGCTGCAGTAAAGCTGTAGGAAGATGGTGGAAAGCTGCTGCCCAGTGGTGAGGATGCAAAGGGTGGTGGTGATGTGCCATGGATGAGGTCATTGCAGCAGCTTCCCTCTGCGAAGCACACGAGCTGAGATGAGAGACTAGTCTAACTCGCAGGGGATCAGATGTGTCAAGACCTTCCACAGAGCTCAAGTATCTTGCAACTTCAGTTAAACATTCTCGAAACCCAATGCTAATGAAATCCATGGCAAGAGCATGAGCATCAAAGTAACCTAGAACACAGAATAAAAGCCACATTTAATCATCAGATGGTTTCTTAACCTACCTTGAAAAATCATAGCTTTCTGTTTTTAGAGTCACAAGGTAAAAAATTTTTTTTATTTCATATTAAACATGTATATCCATATTAAACACGTATAGCCTTTGTAGCCAGACACAATCCAAAGCCATTTACAGAAAAGTAACATTGAAACAAACATTCAGTGAAGGCAACATAACCGAAAATACAAACTGAAAGCTGTCCTAGTAACCTCACCACTACGACCTTCACTCCCTTGCAAACACTGAACAAAAAGCCCAAGCTTCAATTGGTTTCCTGAAGGAGTATAGGGCAGGGGCAAACTAAACTTCAACATTCTACAGGGTTGGTATCACCACTGAACCAACCTCTATTTAATACCAAAATTCCTTAGCAGGATTTTCCATGGCACTGCTGATCAGAAAGTGTGTGCAATACACGTGCACCAAACAAACATTTTGAAGTCTGCCTATGTAATTGTGTCTTTCTTCCTCATACACCAACACATAAAACATGGCCCCTGTATTTGCAGGGGTTCCATTCTCCCCTTGTGGATATGGAATCTGTAAATACGGGGCATACCTATATGTATAGCAGCCCCCATGTCCCCCAAATGCATTATTTCCGTACCTTTGTTTTATGTAGAAGTGCTTGCTGCTAGCCTGTCTGTTACAGCGAGACCAACAGGAAGCAGGCTAGTTGCCTGTGTGTTCAGTTAAGATTTTTAAACAAGAAACACTCCTGCTGCAAGTGCTTCTACATAAAACAAAAGGTACAGAAATGAGTGCATGGTGGGCTTGGGGGCTGCTATACATATAGGCACCCCCAGATTTGCAGTTGCCGTATCCACGGGGATGGGACAGGATGGGACACAGTGAGATGAGTAGGAAGTATGTGGGTTCCTAACCTGACATGGGAACTGGCCCTAGTAAGTAACCTATAGCATTGTAATGTCCTTGAGCAATAAGGAGGAATGGCTCTGTTTTGCAAAAAGAAAAAAGCCCACAACATTTCTGCTAGTTTAAAATGGATTTATGCTAGACTCAGCCCAGGAATATACTGTATAAGCCTTCTGTCATTTGATATGCAAGCCTATTTTGTGACAACTGATGTGTGGAATATCACTTGATACAAGTCATAATTTTATATGGTGCCATGCTAAAAATGCAAAGCAGGGCAGACCTGCTTCGCATTGAGGAAGGCTATGTGGTGAATTGTTGACTTTGTGACTGGATCCTGAACCATTATATCAAAAATGCCAAGTTTCAAACTATTACTAGAGAGCTCTACCTATGTCTGAAACAGATTTTTACATGCACAGTCAAACAATGTAAGTAGTTACATCCAGTTTCACCCATATTTTAAATGAGCAGACATGAGTTTGCTTATTTTTTTAAGAACAAATTTCAGAAGAATAGTCATGTTAGCCTATTGTAGCACAAAGAAAGGTAAGATATACAAAGTAGAAATGTCTATTACCTCCAAGAAAAGTGACAACTAGAAATAAAGTTTGAAAGGAACATTTAAAGGAATGTCACCAGTAAAATGTCACCTTTCAGTAAAAAAAGGTGACCTTGCATTTGTTATTGCAACTTGCATGCTTGGACTTTTAAAGTTTGACAACTTTCATTTCTAAAAAGTCTACGGTGAGTCCAGTTGCTATCCCTCATCATAAAACCTCACCCGACCTCAATTTTTGCTAGTAGCATAACCAGGGATCTATTCAACTTCTGTCACATTAGCAATCAAGGTTACCTGCACAGACTAGGATTGTGTGTGTCAAACTACACAATGCAAGAGGCCTCAAATTCAACTGCATGCTTGCTCCAAAAATCAAAGGAATGTATCCTAAGCTGTGGTTCAACAAAGAAGCCCATATAAGACTTGGCCTTCAGTTGACCAACTGAAGAGCAGACTTGCAGGGGCACCAGCAGCTGCAGTGCAGGGAAATAGTAAGAATCCTCCCTCCACACATGAGAATGAAGTTCTCATTCATGGAACATATCACAAAATACAACTCATGGCTCTCAAAATAGCACAATGTGAACATCAACTAGTACAGGGTTTCTCAAACTGTGTGTCATGGCCAGATGTCCAGTAGGTCCTCGGTTGGGCACTCTCACCTGCCCTTGCTTCTGGTTGGCTCCAAATTGGAGCCCTTTGGACACAATTGGGGGCTGCACCAGGCCTCCATAGCCCTCAGAAGCCTTCCAGAAGCAGCTGGAAAGACACTTCTGGTTTACTTTTGGGTCTGTGAAAGCAACTTCCAGGTGCTTCCAGAGACTTTTGGAGGCCCAGAGCTAGAGCAGGAGATGGGTTGCGGCACCCTCTGCCACTGAACAGGTGGCAGGGAAAAGTTCGAGAACCCCTGAACTAGCATAATGTTGACGATTGTCCTAAAACTGCTGCAATTAGTAAATACCTCTGATAAGTCCACCTTCCAAGCCCAGATATCATTGCTGCAATGACATAAACAGAACTGAAGAGCAGAATGAGTTGTACTCTGATGAAAGAAGCACAGTTTGTGTACTAGGCATTTCCTGCTTCTGTACAAGGACATCACTCCAACCTGCCTTTTCATTTTCAAATGTCATTGTTTTTGCATTCAATGGCTGCAACTCTATGCAACCTTACTTGAGAGTAAGCTCTATTGATTCAATGAGATTTAATTCCAGATTAGTACACACTGGGCTCTACTTCAAGAAATACCGCATCCTATCAATTTCTAGAATGGGAGGTGTTGTACCTCAGGACAAAGAGGGCCAAGCTGCTGTTTCAGTATGACAGTAAGTGGTAAAGTGCAATCAATAAAGCAAATATTTAAGGTTTTGTGTACTCGTAGACCCAGGAGCTGGTTCTTGCAACAAGCAGAACACTTGAATTAAATAGAAGCATTTCTAGACACTATCATTAAAAAAAGTGGCAGCATTGCCCCATGTACCAGATTTGCAAGTCCTTTTCCTTCCAAACACACTACATTAGCAAACATTCTTAGCATCCATTTTGATCTACTTTTGAAGCATCCCTTTCGATAGCCCATCTACTTAGGGCCAACATTTAGAACATCCAAGTGCTTCATCAGTGAAACCCCTAGTCCCCAAACAAATTATAATAAAACCTACTACAGACAGTTCTAAGCAACATTTTGTTTCCCTACAATCTGAAATAAACTGACAAGTACTCATGGGAATCACATCATCATTTTTTGAACAATTACTTTTTAAAGTAATTTCCATTTACAAAACAGCTTACAATTTAAAGTAATAAAAATTAACAGAACAAAACTTAAAGTAACCTATTACAATGTTTTAAATTAACCTTCAGCTCTCAGATAACATCTTTGCCTTCTTTGTCTCTAAAATGCATGGAAAATATGTTTCCAAAAACTTCCTCTAAAACAGGGGTGCCCAAACCCTGGCCCTGAGGCCACTTGCGGCTGTCGAGGCCTCTCAATACGGCCCTCAGGGAGCCCCCAGTCTCCAATGAGCCTCTGGCCCACCAGAGCCTTGCCAGAGCCTGCACTGGCCGGATACAACTGCTCTCAGTGTGAGGGCAACTGATTGACCTTTTGCATGAGCTGTGGGATAAGGGCTCCCTCCACTGCTTGCTGTTTCACATCTGTGATGCAGTAGCAGCAGCAAAGGAAAGTCCAGTCTTGCTTTGTGCAAGGCCTTTTATAGGCCTTGAGCTATTGCAAGACCTTCATTCATTCATATAAGTTGCACCTCTAATATATTCATTTATGTAAATTTATTCAAATTTTAAATGTAAATTAATTCTTTTTTCCTCCGGCCCCCGACAAAGTGTCAGTGAGATGATGTGGCCCTCCTGCCAAAAACTTTGGACACCTCTGCTTTAAAACATTGAGAGTTAGCAACCTTTTGTTTTTAAGTTATTCTTCTCGTTGGAAGCCACATTCTATACTAGCCTTCCAATTCCACACAACACACCCACAGAATGAGCACAGATAGAGGGATAGTTCTTTCCCCCTGGTAGTATCAGGTTTCCTCTTAACTATCCAACACCCAAAAGACTCAAGCTTAGGTGTTGTCTTGGCAAATGAATGGCGCAGCCTAATTCTGCATGGAAAACATTCTTTCTAGAACAAAAGGCAATACATAAACAATAAGGAAAGTTTCCTCTGGATCCACTTCCCGTGGTATAGCAGCTGCATAATAAGTTTTAACTTTGGTTTTGTTCCATGCTGCACAATTGTTGCTGCAGCCCTCCGTGTTTATGTTTGGATGTTTGGGGTATTTGTTTTGTCTCCCTTGTGCCGATTTCAGTGCTCTTTGGAAACCCCAAACAAATCTTTAACTGGGCTGCCTGTGAATGAAGCCTTTACTCTCCCACAGTGTTATGAAAGCAAACACAAGCCCAGGGTCAAGTGCTTCTTTTGTCCCAGTAGTTCTTTCCCACGAGTTCAGCCCTGCCTTTAGCATTTATTTCCAGTCCTTTAATCTAGAACTGCCTAGCCAAACTAGTCAAAAGGAGTTTGCTAAGGTTTCCCCTGCTAATATTAGGAACAGTACAAAAATCAATTCCGTACCTTTCCCGCCTGTCGCCTGGAGCATCTTCAAATGATCCACTGTCATTTGCAGGATTTCTGCTTTTTCTAATTTGGCAGATCCCTTTGAGATAAGAGGCACAAACAATAAAGGCTTAAAAGTATTGCATGCTTTGATTTGATAGACCCTTTTCAGCTCCATCTTATGGTTTCAATTTTCCCCACCATTAGAGCATTCTCAGCTTAATTCTGCTATTGAGCATCTGTATCCCAGACTTTATTTTTAAATACACTTACTATATCACAGCATGTAGCATAACAGAAGTGGTGCACACAGTTATATGTGGCATAGACTGGTACAGAAATATATTTTGTAGATATGCATATGCCTACAACTTTAAATCAAGGTGATGTTTGTGTTCAACAAACCCAGGATACAGAGATCCACATCAAAGCTGCTTTAAATCTCAAAGGACATGATCTAACCAGAAAGTTCTTCTGTGAGAGCCCTATTGTCTCCATGCTCTCTGGCTAAAGAAAAGTGAAAGTAAACCTGACTAAGTTTGTAGACTTTTTTTGAATTATGAATACTCATACAAATATTTGCAAATGAGAAGCTGAGGTTGAGACATGACGACACTGAATGAAAACAGAGCTTCAAAGGCTACACCCATGAGCCCATAGCTAAGAGGAAGTCTGTAGCCAGGTAGTTCTGTCCAGACCCGGTCTCTTTTATTGGGCTACTGCTCCTCTCTTGGCAAGAGGGAGGAAGGAAGTTAAGATTTATCACCGAATGCTAGATATAATTCTGCAGAATGGGTGGTTGTGCCAACAGTAGGACCTATACCACTTTGAAAGGAAGCATATTAAAACAATGGTTCCTAAATAATGGACCAGGGACCTGTCAATGAGACTGGGTTGCTTCTATCTGAAATGCAAGATAAGGTAACTTTCAGGTCAGAGAAAGTAGTCAACTCACAGATGTCAAGTTATGTAACCATGCTAATTACAGAAAAATATAGTTCTGACAATGTATTTCTGACTAGTATTAAAATACTACTGAGGAATTCACTGTCAGAGCAATTTCTCCCAAACTAGTATGGCAACCATTGCTTAAACAAGCAAACTGGATTGGATAATCAATCAAACAGAAACAACAGAGAACAGAAGTTTTGCTTCATGGGACCCTTCATTTGCCTTATTTTCTCATTGGTATCAAGAGATAGTCATGTGTGGGGGGAGCATACTATCTACTGAAATTGTTTTTAAAGTGATCTTTAAATCATTGGGCAGTGTTGTGTGTACAAACATTCAAGCCTTGTACCTTCTAAAGCTGTGTATCTATATTAATGCACATATATATTCGATGTACATCTTATAAATATCTTCAAATACTTAAAAAAAAAATTACAAAACTGCTCTGGTTATAAGACTGGGGAAGTGGTACTGATGGTGTCATGAGTGCTTATAAATGAGCAACTATCATGCGTAAGGCACTTTTTAAGTGGGTGCTCTTTTATTTAGCAGGGGAAGAGTAACTGGCCCTGCTCAACCCAGCAGTGTCTTTTCTAGTGGTTGTCTGCTGGTTCTTTTGCATCTTTTTAGATTGTGAGCCCTTTGGGGACATGGAGCCATTAGTTTGATTTTTTTCTGTAAACCGCTTTGTGAACTTTCCGATGAAAAGTGGTATATAAAAACTGTTAATAATAATAATAATAATAATAATAATTTGGTAGTACTTTCACAGAAGTAACCTGCTTTCTCATTTCGACGTCACAAAAGACCTACAAAACTGTCTTCAAACCATGTTCACACTTCTGAGTGTTTATTTTCTACTGCCACCAAAAGACATAACCATGAACATAAGCAATTAAGACTCAAGTGAAACATGGTAACAGCAAACTAATTTTTTTTAGACCTGGATCTGCCCTGATGATGCAAAAAGCTGGGAAGGGACCATTTTTAAAGCAAAGGGAACTCTGGAAACTGAACTGTCTCTGTGCCTGCTGCTTACTTCCCTCAGTCTTTTTAAATCTAGGTTAAACTTGCTTTCAGTACACGTTATGAGAGCCCAGCTGGGAGAAAAGTTACACTGAGAGAAATTGGGAGGGAGGGAGGGGGTAAGCCCTGCTTAGTGTGTTTAGCATCTCCCCACCCACATAGCCCTTTTGTTCTAGTGCTCTGCTTTGTGCATTATCATCTTGAAAGCAATGATTCTGTAATTTGTGTGCAGTCTGAGCCTCCATCTGAGGCTCAATGTAGTCATCACAGATCTATCACTGTGGAGATAACTTTCATATCATCATCTCGCATCACCTCAAAACACAATGTTTTTCAGTAGCACCTGTTCACCTGTCTAGCTGCGAATCAAGTGTGGGGTCATCAAGCAATAAATATATATATGTATGTGCGAACCAGTCTGGTAACACAGGAACAAAACTGATTAAGGGTCCAATCCCATCCAACTTTCCAGCACCAATGAAGCCCCAAGGTAAGGGAAACAAACCTTCCCTTACCTTGAGGAGGCCTCCATGACTATCCTCCCACCACAGTATGCAGCCCATGCCCCATGGGCCCTAAATGAAATAAATGCACAATGTTCTGATCCTAAACAACTTATATGTAGACGTGTTTGAAAATGGTGTTACCTTTTACTCAGAAGTAAGCCCATTGTGTTCAGTAAGACTTAGGCTGTAATCCTATTTATTCACTGGAAAAAAAACACTTCTATTTATATGGAATTCTATTTATATGTGAACTTCATTTACATCAATAAGATTTACTTTGAAGCAAAGTATTTAAGATTGTGATATATGGTTCCAAGGTACCTTGCTCCATCTGACAGCTTAGGGACAAATCTTACCCAATTTTCCAGCTCCGGTGCAGCCGCAATTTAGCCCCAAGGCAAGGGAACGACTGTTCCCATACCTCAAGGTGGCCTCTGTGACTGCTGCCCCACCACAAGATGCAGTGCATGCCCCATTGGCACACTGGAAAATGGCGTTGGAAAACTGGATAGGATTGGGCCCTATTAGTTGGAAATCTTGACTATGTAAATATTACTTTTATTTATTTATTTAAAATATTTATTTTACTATGAAAACCACTTTGTGAAATATTCTTGTTGAAAAGTGGTATACTGTATACATATTCTTAATACTACTCCTTTTGGATAAAGTTAGCAGTACTGTAATGGCTACTAGTATTTACTTGTATATGTGGGAAATATATACTTGTATATATTGTATATGTGGGAAATATACATATATTCCCACTTGTATATGTGGGAAATATATATGTGGGAAATATATTTCAGAGCGCGATACCATTCGAGACTGAAGGTTGCCAATACCAATGTGGGAAATGTCCAAGAAGTAGAGTGTATGATTTAATGATGATCACTACAAAATACATCCAGAAGAGATTCAACAGCTAATATGCCGAGCTTTAACAGTGGAAATATGGATCCAAATCCCTGCTTGCTATAAACCTTGTCAAGTGATCCCAGATAAGTAATTTTCCTTTGGCCTAACCTACTTCATGGGAGATAAATAAGCAAATAACCATAAAACACTCTGGACACTGAAAAGTACTCTAGACATTATTAATAAGTTCATTCCTTTAAAAACAACCTTCCATGACTGTATGTATTCAACTGGTTTTTCAAAGAAAAATGTTATCACTTAAACTTTAAATATGATTTCTGTTGATATAGTTTGGATACAAAGCTGCAAACCTATCATGATGGTTTGCAGCTTATCTTTGGGCAACGAGAAATACAAAAGACATGAATTTTATCAGGAGTATGTTGAAAACTGACCAATTTGGGCACCTGATCAAGGAGACCTGATCACAGGTCATTAAGAACTGTACTCAAAGGTACCTATGTGACCAAAAATCAAAAGTTAACACAAGCAGTATTTAGGCATTTATAGACTGTTTTGGGGTTATCTTGGATTGCTGGCTAAAATTTATTTATACTGAATTACAACTTGTACACTTCTCTGTGCTAATCTTTTCCATAGAACCAGCACAAGAAGTTTAGGCCGAGGGCTCAGCACTAGCTCAAAGCTGCCGGTTGCTGGGTAATTTCCAAAGGCTTTGGAGGCCTTGTTTTATAATGTTTGTGGTTTTCAAGAAGTAAACAATGCAGAGGGACAAACAACTGTTGTCTCTGATCCCAGTTCCTTTGACTAGCTGAAAATACCTCCATCCTTTCATGCTGCCAAAGTCTGCTAAATGGTGCTGCTTTAAAAGTTGCACAAGGTATAAAGTGGGTAGCGTGAAAGATGTTGTTCCCGCTCTTTGTCAGTGCTTGACATTTACTTCATGATTATCTTATTACCTTGCATCTGCGTTAATGCATCTATTCTGCGTAATACACTATCCTATGTCAACTTTACAACTATAACAAACGCCATCTATTCTTCCCTCTCTATGAAGAAGTGGAAAGAACGTGGAGCATTACGTATAGCCTAGAACACAATAAGGTCACAGTTTTGTGTTATGTATTCAATGAACTCCTCCAGAGTAAGTGGAGTGAAATGGTTAACATATGGTTCTTATTTTAAAATGTATGTATTTTCTTAAACATTTTCAAATAATCACATTGACATACATTTCTGACGGGTTTTCCTGTGTTATGACATTCTTGATTTCCTTCTGCATAAGCAGAACATCTACTCCAGCCACTGAGGTATCCTAAATTTAGTCAGGCATGACTTAGTTCCATTGATTGAAATGGGAACTAGTCATGACTAACAGGACAATATTGGATTTGATGGGCCTTATCCCAGGGAAGTGTATACAGGATTGCAGCCTAACTAAACTTAGGATACAACCCACTATCTTTAAACTTAGTCTAAAACAGCAGATCAGTTCTACTGAGTTCAATGATGCAAAATATGGTTGTAATTTTCAACTTTTAAATTAAATCATTTCTGCCCAACATCGCATATATGCAACAGGGATCAAATGTGTATACCTGTGGACTGGGCAGAACTGGATTAATTTCTCAGTTTGGGACATATTGCACCTTTGGGACTAACAGTGCAATCTCAAGCCAATCTCACCGAATTCAGTGGTACTTACATCTTAATAAGTGTGCTTGGGACTGTAGCCCATGAAAGAGATTTTTCTCTGAAGGATATAGTAACCTCTTCCTCTTTCCTTAGGCACTATACATGATTATAATTTGATATGGGTCAGTCAACAAAAGACATCCTAACGCATTTGCTGTGGTATAAAGGAGTTGATAGATGAATTTTCCTTTCTTAGAATTTACCTATTTGGATCACAGTACTTGGGACTGTATAAGGAACTTTCTTCCTGCTCATGAATCAGTGTAGGTGGTTAGTTTCAATTTTCTCCTCCGCTTATGGCACAGCTCACAAGCCTGAACTCACCTAGGTAGATTCCTCAGGTACTCTAGTATGGCAGTGTGCTTAGCCTTTCTTGCCCTTAGCATTTGGCACACTCTAATCTGAACAATAAAGGGCAAATTATTTTAGGGAGTGGCTGGCACAGAGGACCCTGCTTCAGGGTTGAAGGCTAAAGTAGATGATTTTCAAGTCTCTTTCATCCCCTACAGTTTGAATCTTTACACTGAAGCTTTTGAATTTTCACCCTGTGCTCAGTAATATCATTGACGAAAACCACATGTGCGCTTGCCAGGATCACAAAATAATGTTTAATATGGGATTCTACAGAGTACACATGTCGGCATAATATTTCCTGCTCTCCCTATGATTTCTTTTCAAAGAAACACACACACATTTTGACTGAATATATCCATCATGGAACATCTACAGTGTCAATTTTTCTAGCGGACTCTTACAGGGCCCCACTCAAGTGATTGGCTTGGGAAAACGTTCATTTAAAAACACGACTTTGCACATGGATCACTTCAAAGAGCCACAGCATGAGCAACAACTGCTGTATTAAAACTATTTCTTTCTGGGCATTTCAAAAAATATTACAGGTTGTTTTAATGGCTCACTTATTAAGAAACTGAACTAAATTAGTCTATTCCTAGCATGGAAGATTAAAGATAAAGAAATAATAAATCAAAAGAAACAAAGAACAGAATGTCATTAAGAGATTTATTCAGAAGGGTATTTGACATACTTTTTAAACTATAAGGAATAAAGGGTTTTCGGTTTTTTTTGTTTTAAACAAAACCACTACTGGAATTCATAGAAAGAACAGAGACTACATGAACAGTATTGCCCTTAAGGGAACAGCAAACCAGAGAATGGAAATGTTTCTTTTAGCTCTGTGGAGGATTTTGCTTTTAATAGTTTTGCCACAACAAAGCATTTTATTGAAGTGCCTGCTCTGTCCCAGATCAGGACACATCAAGTCTTATTTTAATGAGACTTATGAAAGACCCAACATGAAGAGATGAGATACAGAATATATTCATGTATGCTTACTTGTTTTTCAAAAGCAGTTGGCACAAGCCGTCTCAGTTCGGATAAGCTGTTATTTATACGATCACGGCGCCTTTTCTCTATAATCTATTCCCCAAACAAAACAAAATGTATATAAAACAGCTGCAAAGGTATAAAATGGCAAAAAAAAATCATACAAAATATGCAACTGTTGCATTAAAACACATGAGGAAAACCTTACCCCTCTTCTTTTTTTCCTGGCCATGATCTGAGATGTTGTTGTGGGAGAATTTGATCGTATCACAGAACTGGCACTATGCCTGAGGAACAGTTCAAAAAGCATGTCAGGTGCTGCATCTCATGGCATCGTTTCTTAGAGATAACTAATCCCCACCTCCATACAAAGCCTTTAAATACCTTAATATCTGAAAGTAGTAAAAGCAAAGTCTTCACCATTTTTCTTCAAACCCCCCCCCCCTTAGATTTCCTGGCTGAACAATTTCTTGGAACAGGTTTTCCCAAACATGCCCTGCAGTCTGAGTTCAACTTGACAGGACAGCTTCAATGTTGGCAAACTGAATATAACGCATTCAACATAAAAAGTAGAATTGTCAGCATGCAATCTCATACTCTGACACTAAGGCCGCAATCCTAACCAACTTTCCAGCACTGACGTAAGGACAATGCAACTCGGAGGCAAGGGAACAAACACTGCCCTTCCTTGAGGAGGCCTCCGTGACTGCCCCCCAACTGTAGGATGCAGCACATACCCCACTGGCACAGCTATGCCAGTGCTGGAAAGTTGGTTAGGATTGTGCCCTAAGTTTGATTCCAAGTACACTCAAAATGGCTTGCTTACAATTCTTTTCTTGCTCAGATATAGATACTAGAATACAAGATGCACACACTTTCTTTAAGGTAAATGGCACACGTGTGGCACAAATGGTTTCTTCAAGCAAAATATGTGGCGGCAGTGATCTGGAACGGACTAGGCTCACTTCCATGTATTCTGCTGAGAGAAGCAGCACTTTAAGTACCATTCACAAAATACACAAAACAAACATACTTTGAACTCAGGTATGTGTAGAAAAAGCATTACAAAATTGCCATAATTTGAAAGAATATATGTTCCACTTAGATCAGTGAGACTTTCTTCCACTACACATACTCAGGATCCAGGTGTGATGTATTTTATCCTGACATATTCGGTTAAAAAACCTGTTTTTTAAAGGAGCTTTAGTGTCTGTCATTTAACAAAATTATCAGGTTGCAGATATCAAATACATTTTCAGTACAATCTCCATTCATTTCACTATAGCAACCTCAGCTTAATATTTGCTGTCCCACTCAGTCGACAATAGCTTGAGCCACTAGTGTTCTAAATCAAAGACTGTCTCTTAATTATCCTAGCTTGTGTAAGACATGCTGCTTTTATGCCAGGTTACATATTTTAAGATGTTGGGCATGATCCAGCCAAAGTTAACCATTTGCATTCTCCACTGATTACAACAGGAGGAAGTTAAGCACAAGTTTGACTTCTTGTTGGCTGGACTCTGCCCTTTAGTTTTAAAATGATCATGGCCATTCTTTTTGGTGTATTGGTTCTGGAGTTGGACTATCCAGGTTCACATGCCTGCTCAGCCATGAAGCTTCCTGGGTGGGCCAGTGGCTAACTCTCAGCCTCACCTACCTCACTGAGTGTTGTGAGAACAAAAAGGAAGGAATGAACTATGTATGCCACCCTGAGCTCCTTAGCAGAAGGATGGTATAAAAATGTTTTTAAAAATGTATTTATATAAGAAATATATTAACTGGATAAAAACATAGAATGCTTTTATATTAACTTCTCATACTTGTATAATCTTTTCAGACATTACAGGTCATACAACCTACTTTCCCCTCCTTTAAGTGGCTCCTTGCCATTTAATGCAGCTACATTGGGAGCTTTATACTGTGACTTAAAACATGAATAAAACATTTTCCTTAGGCCAAAGATTTCCACTCTACTTAGGCCAAAGATTTCCACTCTACTTGATTCTGAAGCGAGACCCACCCAAAAGACCACTCTACTAAGGGTGGAACAGCACTTTAATTGCATTTAAGGGATAGAGAAGGGCTCTCCAGACTTCAGCCTATAGGCCAGATCCACTGCACTGCTGAATCTGTCCCCAGCATGAATGGCAATTACCATTCGTGGGGGGAGCCTCTCACTTGTGCCTCAGAGTGCCCCCAATCTCCATGCTAACTTTGTGCTTCTGGGGTCTGTCTCCCCAGCTCGCTTTGTGCCCAGATTTCCGGGCACGCGCGGCTGGCCGGCACAAAGGTCGGGGCAATCTGTGGTGCTGGTCAGGCTCCTGGGTGGAATGGTAAGGACTGTCTGAGCCAGAGTCCAGCTTATTGGCACGCAGCGTTCTCTACTTGGGAGACCACAGGGATAGAGCATGCATGTGATTTTTAGAAAATTTAGATTTAATTGTCCAGTTAATCTGCACTACCCCAACTTGATTGAAATAAGAACTGAATTACTACCTTGTACAACAAATACAAGTCAGCCTAGCTGTCAGTAAGGGATAATAAAACTATGCATACACACTGAAGCAAGGTATTAATATAGGCTCATTTAAAATGGATTATACAAGGCAATTGGATTAATTGCATCATGAAAGTAACACTTCATTGTACTCCCAGATATGCTCTGTTTCAGTAAACTCAAAAATACTAATCAAAGGGGATAATTCATCTACAAGTTTTCTTGTTTCTAACAGTTTTTCACATTTAACAGTAAGAGCAATCAAAAACTGCTGTTGAGTGCAAGTGAAATTCAATCAAATCTATTCAGTCTTACTTCTGAGTAGACACACACTGGCTTCTGCAATAAATGTCACCAAGTACAATGTTACTTACTCTCATGTAAGCATGTGTAGAACCGAAGTATTAACTGCAACCATTTCAAGGTGAAGGATTTACTAATTCCTAAGTAATATACATGGAGGTTCCTCCTTTGATGGCTTGAGGACCACACCGGGAAACAGATTTGTTACATCCCTTCTCAGACAACCTCTGGAAAAAGGTCTGGTCTCTCAGAAGGAGAGCTGTAGGCTGCAATCCTTAAACATACTTACTACGCAGCAAGTCCCAGTCAGCTCACTTACTAAGTAAACCTCCTGTCTATTAAAATTGTTTTCAAAGTCATGTGAATCCTTCACAATCACACACATAGTCATATATTGCGGTTTTGATAACACTCGAATTCGGCAGAAAAACAAATTAAAAATTATTCAGTTGGTTCACAGCCCTCTGAAAACATGTCTTGCTTTGCTGGCTACCATTCTCCAGCCACTCATACTACAAACATCTCAAGAGTTGAGGATTGTTAGACAAGCTGTAAAACAGTGATTGGTACAAGATGTGCTGAAGTGCATCTTGCCCCACTTCTCCCCAAAACTCTCCACCTATTATTTTAAAATAAAATACAATCATTCCTTCTTCCAGAGTATTCACCTGGACACTTCCACCACATCTTTCTTAGCAGATGAATTCCTGTCATCTGAAAACAAGCTAGAAAGATGATTTCCAATGATTTCTCTTCCTTGATCTACAAAAGATTCTAGGAACAGGTAGCCGAATGTGAACCTGCCCTCTCACCCAAATGCACCAGGCAAGGTAGCTTGACATCACCTATATGGATGTTACTTTACTCTAAGTATTTCAAGACAACACAGTTCCACATTCGCATAGAACCTACTATTTCTCCTATGGATGTTGCTACTGCCCAACACCTGTTCAGTGCCAACACCATGCAGATGTGACACACTCACTCTGCCGTCTTCCCACTCACTTTCTTTAGTTCAACTGCCAGCCTGCAGAAGAGTTCTGGCAAAGGCAAAAACTTGCTATCTACTAAATGTCTTTATAGTTCATCTTAGCACAAGGTTTTGTGTTACTGTTGCTAGATGGATATTTTTCTTTGCCTTACAGAAAGTAGTATCTCTAAACACTTGGAAAAAAATCCAATCAAAACATACTTCCAAGAGAAATTTTATGACTGGAGATGCCAGCAAGAGAGGACAGAGATAAAAAGCAAAGATAGAGTTAGAAAAGCTAGGAAGAGGAATAGAAGTTTGTCTTAACTCAGGGTGACCAGATGTCATAACCACAGAAGATGACAAGGCACCCAAAATGTAGGACATCCAAGAAAAATGTAGGACATGGCAAAATGAAAGCTCAAAAACATTTGTTTCCTGATTTCATGTGGTTAATTTAAATCCTATATTACTTATTATTAAAGTTAAAACTATAACATTTATTAATTACAAGAAGGCTATGCACTGCCTGCAGGGGCCACTCACAGAAAAAAGAACATTTAAATTCTTTTCCAGGACAGGAGGCTAAAAAAAAGGACGCGTCCTGGAAAAGAGGACGTGTGGTCACCCTTTCTTAACTAGACTGTTAAGAAAACCAAGAGCCCAATCCTATGCATGTCTACTCAGAAGTCCCATTATAGTCAATGGGACTAGTACTCCCAGGAAAGTATGGATAGGATTGCAGCCTAACAGCCCAATCCTATGTATGTCTACTCAGAAGTAAGGCCTATTAGAGTCAGTGGGGCTTTCTCCCAGGAAAGTGTGGATAGCATTGCAGCCTAAGTTTACAATGCAACCAGAACCTATTTATTTAGTGGCTGCCAAACCCTATGCATGTCCACTCAGAAGTTAATGGAGCTTACTCCTAGGTAAGTATGGCTAGGAGTGCAGCCTAAGTTTGAGCACTTTCACTCAAGACAAAAACCCAAGACAGCTGACAAGGAATAAAGGTTGCAATCCTAAACACACTTCCCTGGGCCTGGGAGAAAGCTCCAGAGCCAAATGGGATTTATTTCTGAGCGGGCATGCATAGGATCGTGTCAACTAACAAATTCCCCAGGCTCAGAATATCTTTCCCAGTTTCAACACATTGTAACTTTGGTGTCAGAACATTACTGCAGGGGGCCCAGTGCAATACACTGTACGAATGCAGCACGCGCCACTTCGAAACAATGAATCCACCCCCCCCCCCCGCGAATTCCCCGGGTGCTGCTCAGAGATGCTCGCAGGAGGACAGCCCCTCCTTACCCCGAGTAATTATTCTCACTGCCTACGTCGATGGTCTCGTCCATATCGCTGTCTGAGGTAGTTTCCTCGCAAGGGCGCTTCATGGTGGTCCAGGAGACAGTCCAGCTTCCAGAGCAGCAGCACAAGAGGGAGGAAGGTTTCGCACTGCGCCCGCCTCACCCAGCCAGCCAGCCAGCCGGCGCCAGCAAAGCGAATCGAACTCTGCAACTCTTTCCCACGCTGCAGCTCAGCCTCAAGCGCGCGGCTCCGCCCCCTGTGCCGGGCCAGACGCCGGATTGGAGAGGCGGAGGCGTGAGTGGCAGGCTCGCGCCCGCCGCCTCCTCCTCATTGGCTGCGGCGCGCAGGCTGTCCCAGCGCCGAACACTCCCGGGTGTCTTCTTGGAAGCGTGGGAAAGCCCCGAGCACCTCCAGCAGCACACAAGGGAGACGGGAGGAAAGAAGGGGGAGGGCTGGCGCTGGTTGGGAGGCACCTTCAGGTCTGCGGGCTTTGGACGGCTGCAGAGCCTGCCTGGGGAGGAGGAACTGATCCCATCGGTTGCTTCCTAAGCCGGCCTCATGGATCTAGTAAGGGAAAGATAAGAGGGGCGCGCTGCACAGCCGGCGAAGCGAACCAGCAGCAGGAATGGGGCAGGCTTGGGGTTGGTGACACCTGGCCCATCTGGCTCAGCGCTGAACGGTGACACCCCACAAAAGGCTGCAGTCCTAGCCACACTTGTCTGGGAGTAAGCCCCATTGACCACAGTGGGATTTACTTCTGAGTAGGCATGCATAGGCTTGGGCTCCAAGGCTGCAGTCCTATCCACATTTACCTGGGAGTAAGTTCCTTTGACTACAATGGGATTTACTTCTGACTAGATATGCATAGGCTTGGGCTCCAAAAGTCCCCATCTTTTGTGCGTGCGTGTGACTGTCTCTTGGCACACTGGAGGCGAACACAGGGGGCTTTGGGTCAAAACGTGTAGTTAAGCTATTTCTGCCCAACGCTGCATATACGCAACAGGGATCAAATGTGTACACCTGTGGGCTGGGCAAAAATGGGTTTAAGAAAACAATGAACCCCCTTTCCTTACGCTCTTGCTGTCTACGAGCATCACCCCGCAAAAGATGTAGTGGCAATGATGAAGCCAGGCAGGAGGCTTCTCTTTTGCTCCTTCATGGGCTAGACTGGAAGCGAGGAAAGGACACGTTCCGAGCATTGGGGACGCCTGCTTGCGGCATTGCTGAAAGAGTCTCTTCTAGATCAAAAGTGCCTAAGCAGATTGATTTCATCACCATCAGCCATTTCTGTGTGGCTCCATTTTCACTTGCAGTGGGATCCCAGTAATAGGATTATGGTGATAAGCTCTTGCCCAGTTTCAGAGTTAGTTCTGCTTCAAAGCTGTGCTTGGTGGGACAGCCCACCCGGTTATGCTGCAATTCATGTTCACTGGGACAAGTGCCACTGGGACTTACTTCTGCGTAAACGTGTAGTAGTCTCCAGGGCTTGCTTTCCTGTTGGAAAGACACAGCAGTCTTTCCTAGGCTCTCTTTCAACGCACACTTGGTTTTGTGTGCGTTGACCATAGACAAACCATAGACAACCCAGATGGTTGACTTTCAAAATCTAGAACCTGAGGCCCTGCCCTTGCATGTCTGCCGCTTTAACCCACTAAACAAAAGAACTCCAGTGGAGCCCAGTCTACTCAGAAGTCAGTCCCATTAAAGTCAATGGGGCTTACTCCCAGGAAAGTGTGGCTAGGACTGCAACCTGACAGCCCAACCCTATCCACACTTTCCTGGGAGTAAGCCCCATTGACTCTAATGGGACTTGCTTCTGAGTAGACATGCATAGGATCGGGCTTTCAATCTGTGAATGCTATACACACCTTTCCTTCCTATTGAGCTGGGAATGGGGCTGAAGGGAGGACAGTGGAGGTGGCCTCCCCTTCTCCACCCAGCCAATCAAGCCCGGCTGGATGGAACTGACCGACAGAAACCAGCAGACGCCCGTCCACGTGGCTAATCACCTTCAGGCAAGCAGAACGAGAGGGGGAGGCAGAAAGAGGAAGGGCGGGAAGCGCTGCCTGCCGCTGTGCCTATTGCTGCTACTATTACAGCTGCCGCTCCTGTAAATCCGGATAGATGGTGATGATAAAGAATGTAAGACTGTGGGAGCGTGCAGAGGGAGCATTCATTAGCATGCACGCTAATGAAGTGAAGAAAGAAGTAGGCGGGAGTAAGGGCCCAATCCGATCCCGTTTTCCAGGACTGCTGCAGCCACTGCAGAGGGTCGTGCACTGCATCCTTGGTGGAGAGGCAGTCCCAAAGGCTTCCTCAAGGTACGGGAGCACTTGGGACTGCATCGTGGCTACACCGGTGCTGGAAAGTTGGGTCGGGTCGGGCCCTAAGTCAGATCATAAAGGGGGGGATTAATAAAAGGATCGGGAAAGAAAAGGAAGGTGAGGGTGGAGGAGACCTGGGAGGGAAGCCCAGAGGGCTGGGAGATGAGAAGCCAGGCAGGCACCCTTCAGCGTGCAGGGCGAGAGGAGAGGAGGGTGCTGCTGGCGAGGGCAGCCTCGGGTCGCCCGCTGGAGCTGCTGCTGGCGGCGGCGGGGCGGCCTCCCGTGTGAACAGAAACCTGACCCGTTCCAGCCCGGACGGCTTTTGAAATGCAACCTGCTGCAGCGCACCAGCTCCCTGCCTGCCTGTCATCCGTCCCCAGGCAGCAGGGGGATGCGCGCGCGGCTCTTTCCTCCCCGTCTGATCTCCCCGCTCGCCCAGCGCCCCCAGGACGGGCGCCTCTCCCTTTCGCTCTCAGAGGCCTAGCCTGGGCATGCCGACTCAGAAGCAAGCCCCATCATACTCAATGGGGCTTACTCCCCAGTAAGTGTGGCTAGGATTGCAGCCTCAGGGCACAACCCTAAGCTTGCCCACTCAGAAGTATGTTCCATTGTCTTCAGTGGAGCTTACTCTCAGGAAAGGGTGCATAGGATTTCAGCATCAGTCTCCCCCGGGGATCTTGGACGCTATAGGAGGGACCCTGTGCTGCCAAACTGCCGGAGGCGATAAGAAACACAGAGATAGCTGGGAGTGGGAAGGAGTGGTGGTGTCTGGGGGGGGGGCGGCAGAGCGGCGGCGGCAGCAGTAGTCGTCGTCTCTGGCCTTTGGCTACAGTCCCAATGGAAATGTGGGCCACTAGTAGAGCTGGGGAGTCATTTCCGACTCCTAAATGCAGTGAGAGCCCAATCCTAGGCATGTCTACTCAGAAACTACGTAGTTCCATTATAATCAAGGGACAGGATTGCAGCCCCAGAGCCCAAGCCTAGTCCTCTCTACTCAGAAGTAAGTCAGTGGGACTTACTCCCAGGAAAGTGTGGCTAGGATTGCAGCCTGACAGCCCAATCCTATGCACGTCTACTCAGAAATTAGTCCCGTAATAGTCAAGGGGGCTTACTCCCGGGAAAGTGTGGATAAGATCGCAGCCTGGCTCCGCTCTTTGTGCCGTTCGCCCTGTGATTCGCGCTTATGGTGGGGTCAAGCGGAGGCTTTGTCTTTTGCTGTCGCCCCCCCTTTATATTTCCCAGATACCGAAAGTGAGCTGCCCTGAGCATGCCTTTGAGAAATGCGCCGGTTCACTCCTCCTCTCGCCGTCTTGATGAGGCTGAAATGCATTGCACGGCACCCGTTTTGCTCCAGTACAAGCCGCTTTTCTGATTCCAAAGAACCGCGGGAGCTGTGACTGGAGCAGCGCGTAAATTCTGCTCTACGACTAGGTTTTGCAGCGCCAGAGCCTCGGATGTTCGAGACCAAACCCTTGCCTGGGCAAGCCCTGCATAGGATTCTGCATCGAATTCTATCCACCCTTTCCTGGGAGCAAGCCCCACTGACTATAATGGGGCTGGCTTCTGAGTGGACGTGCTTAGGAGTGGACTGGAAAAGGCTTTTGCGAACCATCCGTTGTGGACAGAATGGAAGGGACGTTCCTAGTGGGTGTAAGCGAAGGTGAGGGGCGAATTGCTCCCCGCTCAGCAGACAGACTGCCACCAGCGCTCCGCCGCACTGGAGACCCTTGAAGAGCGCGCGCGCCTGTGCGGTTTCTTGGAGCCATGTGCGGGATGTGATCTCCCGTGCGCCGGGGGAAGCCCTGCAGAGGAGGAGAGAAGGGAGAGGCCGGTCCGTCTGGAGGCGCTTCTTTAGGATGAGTGCAAACGTGGGCGGCCCCAGTGGGCGACCACATACTCCCAAGTGAAAAGGCGGGAAGACCCCGTCTGTGCCCAAGCTCTGAAAGTGGCACGTCTGAATGCGTGAGGGATGGGCTCAGGAATAGAGGTCCCAGGAGTAGGTTCATGATCATATAAGAATCACACGGTGCCTGGCTTGGCGTTGAGAACCGGGAAACAGTGCAAGCCTCCGCGCGCCTACTCAGAAGTAAGGCTCGCTCTGCTCAGCGGGGCTGACTCCCAGGAAAGCGTGTGTGCATATAGGATTGCAGCCAGAAGGCGCCTTAGAGCGCAATCCTGTACTTGTCTACTCAGAAGTCACTCCCATTGTAGTCAATGGAGCTTACTCTCAGGAAAGTGTGGAGAGGATTGCACCCTGATGTACAGGAGAAATTCACTGAGGCTGCAATCCTCTCCACACTTACCTGGGAATAAGCCCTAGTGACTATAATGACTTACTACCAGGTAGACTTACTCCCAGGAGAGGATTGCCACCTTAGAGGCTTGGGCTCTAAGGTGGCAATCCTCTCCACACTTGCCTAGGAGTAAGCCCGATTGACTATGATGGGACTTCTGAGTAGACGTGCAGAGGCTTAGGCTCTGTGGAAGGCGAAATGTCTGAGTAGATGGAGAAAATTGGAGACAAATGTAGGGGGGGCTGTGAATGAATAAGTCCGTGTAAGTTGTCAAAGCTGGAAAACTTGCTTGGGACATGAGGCAACGGTGGAGGGGTACAAGCTGCGTGTGTGAGGGGGAGAGCGTGCAATACATGAAAGAGGAGAACCTCTGCAACGTGCGCGTGTGCGCTAAGAAAGCCGCACCAGCTCCTTCCCCCCCCCCCCAACGCCCCGGGCTGCGTAATTATACACAGTGACATGTTGCATGTTGCTCTTTCATGTGGCTGCTGTTACTGCGCAAAGGCACTGCGGGATTTCATGCCTCGTTGCTCCGACAGGGACATCCTTTTCACGCGGGTGTTTGCAGAGCTCCTCCGCGCTGCGCCCGCTGCTCAGACACAACAAAAGCAGCGGCTCTCCAGCAAAAACAAGCGGCGGTTCTCAGGGTTGGGAGGAACATCCCCCGCCACAGTGGGCCGATTTAAGGAGCTGCTAGACACTCACTCACTCCGCAGCACCGACACAAGGGAAAACAGGGAGGAAAGGAGCATGTGCCAAGAGTTTGCACTCAGAAAACAGTTCACAGTCCTGGAACAAGTCCTTTGAAAGGTCGATAAGATAGATCATCATTTTTTTTTAGTTACTTATCTACTTATTTTTTAAGTTACTCTAGTTACCTTTTTACTTACCTTTTTTTAGTTTCACTTTTTGTTTATGAATTTTTCAAAAAAAAAGTTGACGATTCAGGACCCAGTCCTATCCAATTTTCCTGCACCGATGCAGCTGCAATGCAGCACTGAAGTAAGGGAACAAATGTTCCCATACCTTAAGGAAGCCTCTGTGATTGCCTCCCCACTACAGGATGCAGCATACACCCCATTGGCAGCACCAGCACTGGAAAATTGGATACGATTGGGCCCTCAGTCATTAGATGATTCCAGTCATTAGATGACTATCATTCATTACAATCCATTTTATCACCATTATTATTAATACTTATACACCACTTTCTAACAAAAAAAATCACAGATTTGTTTACACAGCAGAATAAATTAATAAATGGTTTTATGTTCCCAAAGGGCTCACATTCTAAAAAAGATGCAAAAAAAAAAAGAAGAAGAAGACGACGACGACACCATTGCTGGAGTGAAAAGGGACACTTGCTCTCGCCCTGCTCAAAATAGGACATCATTTTAAAAGGTGCATTTTTGCTAGGTTAATGGGGTTGTTATTAATGTTTCTCTTCTTGCGGCTTCTAAATTGACCCATTAATTAAGTATTTCTCCAAATTAATATTATTTCATTTGCGGAATTCTAATTTGAAATCTTCAAGATCACTAACAAATCTTTCTTTTAAACTTTTCTTTTTAAAGTGGTTTGATTAATCATTCAGGGCCTAATCCTATCCAGCTTTCCAGCACCGGTGCAGCTGCAACACAGCCCAAGATAAGGGAACAAATGTTCCCATACCTTGAGGAGGCCTCCATGACTGCCTCCCCAACACAGGAAGCAGTGCAAACTCCATAGGCACAGCAGCACTGGAACTGGAAAACTGGGTAGGATTGGGCCCTCAGTTATTTAGAAGTAAAGCAATTCATTTCAATGGGCATTGCTTCCAATCGTGTATGCATAGGATTAGGGCAAAGGTTCCAATTCCAATTTTGCCATAAATTTATTGTGATCAATAGTTATGCCACTGTAGTTAGTTTCCACCCACAATCTGAAGGGGTATGGCTCAGATAGATGGTTACCACCTCAGTGAGAAGAGGTCTTATAATCTTAGGCTCCCAACCTATCCAACTTTAAATCGCAGCTGCAGCTGCATTGCAGCCCCAACATAAGGGAACAATTTACTGCCCCTCTGCCACAGGAGGAAGTGTGCACCCTGCTGGCACCACTGCATCAGCACTGGAATGTTGGATAGGATTGGGCCCTCAGTCTCTAATAAGTGTGTTTAGGATTGCAGGCTTAGTCCAGGTAAAATTGGTTAATACATAATAAAAGTAGTAAATAATGAAAATAATAAAATCTATTATTTGGGAATAATATTAACTCATACATATAATATATATGTCATATTCAGCTTTTTGTTAAAATAACAACTGCCTGTAAATCACAAAGTTCTGTTTTGGCCAAATGGAAAAACTAAATGAATTACCTTTTTTTTTTACTATAAAGTTGTAATAACTATAACAAGAAAAAAATAAAATTGTTTTCAAGATAAAAATTCCAGTAAACATTGTTTAAAATGATATTGTGAAAATATGTATTAAAATAATATTGTTTAAAATGTTACTAGGGAAAACACAAAACTCCTTGTTCCTTTGATGCTGCAAGGTGGCAGTCAAAAAAGAACTGGGATTTCCTTTACAAAGCAGGGACTAGAATGCAATACGAAGCTCTGGAAGCTTCAGAGGTCTGTTCTGCAGAGGCACAGAGCTCCACCATGTGTGACTGCACGAAGAAGAATGACGAAAATTGCTTTCTGCAAACAAAATCCCCAAAGCCGGTATTTGAAAACTTCCATAATCTTGTCTATGTGGTTGCAAGAACCAAATCAGACAGGTCAGAATGACATACACTCCAAGGCTCAGAAACAAAAATAAGCCTACACGCACACATTTGTGTAACTTATTTCACAATTTCAGCATGAACTGTGTGCCTTTGGAACGTTTTATCCTTCATTTCAGTATAGTGAAGGCAATCTCAAACTTGGACTGAGCCAATGTAGCACCTCAAGCTGAGTGCAAATTTATCCCCCTGCAGTGTTCCCATCCTCTTCCTACTCAGTCTTGGTAAGCAAGAAGAGGAACATAAGAACAGCCCCGCTGGATTAGGCCATAGGCCCATCTAGTCCAGATTCCTGTATCTTGCAGTGGCCTATCAAATGCCTCAGGGAGCACACAAGGCAACAAGAGACCTGCATCCTGATGCCATTCCTTGCATCTGGCATTCTGAGGTGACCCACTACTAAAAGTGTATGTGTAGGTTGCACATACACATCATGTCTTGTAACCTGTGGTGCACTTTTCCTCCAGAAATTTGTCCAACCTCCTTTTAAAGGCATTTAGGCCAGGTGCCTTCACCACGTCCTATGGCAAGGAGTTCCACAGACTGACTACACACTGAGTAAAGAAATATTTTCTTTTGTCTATTCTAACTCTTCCAGCTCTCAGTTTTAGCAGATGTCCCCTGGTTCTGAAGTTATATGAGAGGGAAAAGAGCATCTCTTTATCCACTCTATTCATTACCTGCATAATTTTGTATGTCTCAATCATGTCACCCCTCAGACGCTTTCCTTACTTTGAGGAGGCCTCCGTGAGTGCCCCCCAACAGCAGGATGCAGCACATGTCCCATTGACACAGCTATGCCAGTGCTGGAAAGTAGGTGAGGATTTGGGCCTTAGTTGCTCTTTTTTGCACCTTTTCCATTTCCATAGCCTTTTTGAGATGTGGCGACCAGAACTGCACTCCAGGTGCAATACTCCAGGTGCGGCCTTACCATTGATTTGTACAACGGCATTATAATATTAGCCGTTTTATTCTCAATACCTTTTCTAATGATCCCAAGCATAGAATTGGCCTTCTTCACTGCCACCGCACATTGGGTCGACACTTTCATCAAGCTGGTGTCCACCAGCACCCCAAGATCCTTCTCTTGAGGATAAGAGATTTAATTGCAGCAGCTTGGTGGTTGGTGTCCTTGAGGGAGTAGTGGCAGTATATGGGGTTCAGGTCACCCCTCATCAATTCCCAACTTATTGATCAAAGTGGCTGCTTCAGGAACTCATTGCTAGGCCAGCCTTGGCAAAGAAAAGGATGTAACTCAGTGTGGTTGTGAGAGGAAACAAAGGGTTCTTATGAAGGATGCATGTAGAGAGGCAGTTTTGGGAAGCCCCAGCAAAGAGCTGAAAACTAGGACAGCAGTTGTTTTTTTAGATTAGTGATAGCAAGAGCTACAGCTGTTTTGTTACACAATTCAGGATTATTGGCCCAATTCTGTCCTCCCCCTACTGGTGCAGCTGTCCCCAAAATAGGTACACTGTATCCAGTGGGGGTGGGGTGGGGCAGGGGGCTTTGGAAGGGAATGGGGATTTAAATCCTTTTCCCCTGCATAAGCCTCCCACCCGGCAGTGGGTCTCCTCAGACCTGTGCCAGCTCTTTAGCCGGGAGGAAGGGAGAAGGGGGTCAGGGGAGGCCATTGCCAAAGAGGATAGGATCTGGGGGCAAGACTGGGTGGGGAGGAAGGAACAGGGGTGGAGAGGCAGTGGGAGGGAGTGTATCCAACAGCAATGGCAGACACCAGATCTTACTGGAAGCTCCCTGTCCCTTTGTTCTTCTTAGTACCGTCTCTAATGTGCGCCAAGCTCCATGCAGCACAGAGCTCAGCAGTGTGGAAGTTTGGTGATTATGTGATAATGTCATTAACATCTGACACAGTCACAGTGCTATGTGGAAAACCCCTTAAAGGAGTGCACTGGCATGGATACCTTATAGGGAACACTGCTCTTCAGACTTGCACCAGCTAAGGAGCTGATACAGGTCCAAGGAGACTCATTGGTGAGGCTTACAGAAGGGTAAGGGGAAACAATTCCCTTTTCCTCTCCTTAGCTTCCCAGTTCCCCCTGCTGCAAGATACAGCCTGCACCCTTTTGGTTCTGAATCAGGTTGGAAATATATTTTGGGAGAGGTATTTTGACATTTACATGTCATTGTTTTTCCTTCATATGGAAAAATATGCTTGGCTGGACAAAAATGAACATTCTTGTTTACTTATTTTGCAGTCAGATCAGATACTTCACTAAATATGTTGAAATGAAGCCGGAAAGTTAGTGGAGATATGACAACTTTCATTTAAAATGTATCCTTCATACTTAATTCTTTTAAATACCAACACAGCAGTGGTTACATTAGTATCTCTACCACTGACTATTCCCAAACAAATAAACACACACACATCTAGTCAAATCAGGCAGACGTAACTTGAAGAACAAGTTTGTGTCAGGTTTTGCCAAAATCACAAGCTTTGTTTCAAAATCTTTCCTCTTTAAATGTCAGAAGAAAGCATGGGAACTAATAGCCAATCCTAGCCTTTCCCCACCATAGCATGCTGCCACACCACAGGCTGTGCTGCATGGGGGGGGGAGGGGAGGGAAGCCAAGCCGATCAGGAGCCTTGGGAAGCAAAAATATTTTTCCTTAATGCTGCATAAGCTTCTTGCTTACCAATGGGTCTCCTCAGGCCTGGCCAGCCTTTCAGCTGGTGCAAGTCCATGGAGATGAGGGATGTTTCAGCTGACTCCAGAGGGGATAGCATCCAGTGGAAGTTGCCTGCACCAGATGCCACCCCCTCCTGCCTCCAATATGCCCCTCCCCCAATTTGTCCTGATCTTCCCTAGCCTATTCCATCCACCTTACTGACTTACTGGCATCAGCGGGGCTCCCCTTTGCCTCCATCATGAATGGGTCCTGCCAGCCATCTGCAATGGTCAGCACAAGTGCACAGCTCTGTGCACTTTCAGAAGGTGTTGCGCAATACTGTAAAGCAGGGGCGCCCAAACCCTGGCCCCGGAGCCACTTGTGGCCCTCAGGGAGTCCCCAGTCTCCAATGAGCATCTGGCCCTCCGAAGACTTGCTGGAGCCCATGCTGGCCTGATGCAACTGCTCTCAGTGTGAAGATGACTGTTTGACCTCTTGCATAGCTGTGGGACAAGTGTTCCCTCCACTGCTTGCTGTATCAGGTCTGTGATCCAGCAATGGCAGTGAAGGAAAGGCTAGCCTTGCTTTGTACAAGGACTTTTATAGGCCTTGAACTATTGCAAGACCTTCATTCATTCATACAAGTTCCATCTCTAATATACTCATTTATGTAAATTTATTCACATTTGAAATGTAAATTAATTCCCCCCCCCCCACACAGTGTCAGAGAGATGATGTGGCCCTCCTGCCAACAAGTTTGGACACCCCTACTGTAAAGCATCAACCACCCTATAAGACTAGGTTGTGTCACAGTTCAGAATCAAAATCAGATCCACACAGAAAGGTTTGAACACTTCTCCCCAGGTAACATGAAATATTTAATGTTTTCCTTGCTCCCATCTCATCCCCACTAAAGCCATGTTTGTTAGGTAGTACGTACATGTACACATCCTGCTAACCTTTCAACTCAACTATTGCACTGAGCTTTATGTGGAGCTGCCCAAGGGATGTTATCAAGAGATGATCAAATGAAGTATAACCCTCTATTTCTCCTTCTGCAGGAGTCATGATGTAATCAGTTCATATATTATTGAATTACAGGTTGGCCCTTGGCATCCTTTCCCTCCGGATCTTTGGGATCTGATCTGGGCCCTCAAAGGATCTCTGGACATGACTGGAAATGCCTTCTGAGGCATGGGGAGGTTGCAGGCGACTTCTGCATGCCTCAGAAGGCCTCCCAGAGGCTTCAGAGACGCACTTCTAAGTGGCACTTCTTCTCATAGACGTACCTATGAGAAGCCTCTAGGAGGCCTTCTGAGGCAGCATGTGGCCTCCCTGCACCTCAGAACACCTCCCAGGCACTTCCTGTCATATCTGGGTGAAGCCCTCAAGAGGTGGGGTCGGGACACTCAGTAAGTCAAATTCATGGGTCCTGAAGTAGGGCCCACCTATATATCACTGGCTTTTCTGAAAATACTCTTGGAATACACACAACAATTGGTAGTTGGATCGTGTCATATAAATTGCTGTAGAAACTGCTAATGCCAGAGCCTGGATATTTTTATTTACCTTCTCAAAGATATACAGGAATCGTTGGCTTCTTTTCAGCGACTTAACTGAGACGCATGATCTTGCTGAATAAACAAAGGAAAATGCCAGTGGAAAACTATGCCTCATAGTTGTTAGGATGGTGGTGGTTAAAAGGTCATTCACAATTTGATTGCATTTCATCCAAATGTTATTATAATTAAACATTCTCACTGTAAATTATTCATGCAATTGACAAGCATACATAGTTCCACATCAATGTAAATCCAGTTAATCTGAAATCCTCTTGGCCAAACATGATTAATGTTTCCCCTGGCCTTTCACATAAATGAAGCTTCAGTGTATACTGGAACCACATCATAGACCATATACAACAAGATGAGCACTTGTGAGGAATGGGTGCGGCTAGTCACGCCAGAAATAGTGTGATATACCACTTTCTCCTTAGAATTTTAAGCAATCTGATTAATGGTAGCCATACATTTAGCAACCCAACCCTGTGCATTCTGGCAACGGACAGCACTTTATGAAGTCATGAATGTCATTGCAGAAGCATGCATAGCTGCATGCTTCCAGGCTACCAGCAAAAACATTAAACACATGATGTGTGTGACAGTGGCTGGCAGAAGCTCTGCTGCCCTTGGTGAGTTTGCTGTGGGGGTGGACAGGGTAGTGGGTGGAATGGGAGGGGCAGGAGGTGTGACAGAGGCAGGAGGAGGTGGCATTCAGTGTGAGTGACTTGCGCTAGATCCTATCCTTAGCCAGGAGGCTTGCGCTGTATCCAGCATGAGAAAGGGCTCCACAGTGGCTCAGCCGAAGGCAAGGGGAAACTCTTCTTATCCTCTGGTAAACCACTGCAGCCCCTGTGGGTCTCCTCGGACTTGTGCCACCTCCTGAGGTGGCACAAGTCCAAGGAGAGCAGAGCAGCTTGAAACCACGCTGTGCTGCTTGGGAAATGGGGTTGGGATCCAGCTGTTATGCTGGATCCCAGCTCGGCCTCCTGCTCCCCCCACCCGCCCTGGGACTGCCCTCCACCCGTCCTTCCTGGCACTCTTCCCTCCCTCCTGCCTCCTCCCTGCCCACCCCAGAGCTTTGTGTTGGCCACAAGGCTCTCCCCGCAAGCTGCCACAGAGGCTGGATGCAGCCTCCATGTGCTGGTGTGGCTTGCTCTAGAGGAGGTGCAAATGTGCTTTATGGCACATTTGCAACCCTCCTAGACTGGCACAAGCCTAACTCATAGTTAGGATTGTGCTGTAAGTCAATTAGGTAGGTGCTTTAGGAGTCAAGGAAGCCACCAAATTCATTTTGGCTGACCACTCCTGTGAAAAACAAGAGTTTACAGGAAATCAAATTGAACAAGCACTAGATGTGGACATGGGATAGTTTCCAATTTTAAACTGACTATCTTAGGTGAAAGAAGCTGAAGGATAAGGGAAGGGATGCCTGCTATTCTCTTGCTGTGCTTTGTACCTGGTTCCTTTTTCATACTTTGTCTCAATTTGTGCATCCCAGGTTAGGGCTATGCATTGCTTATACCTTGGGAAAAGCATACCATGTACTAACCAACACTCTCCACCCCTTCCTTCATAATCTGTAAGTTATACATAACTTACATATTTGTGCAAATAGCATATTTGCACAAAGCCATCATGAAACTCTGGGGAACTGACAGGTCTAAAGGATGTATGTTTTATACCATTTTAAATTGACCATCAAATTTTATAACAAGTTGTTTGATGTCCAAAACAAATGTGTATGTAATGAAAATTTCCCAGTTTACTTCAGCGTGTTTCCTCTCCACTTATTCTTGTTGCTTGAACATTTATTATTCATGTTAAATTAAACTGTTGCCTGATTTGTTGCCCAGATTTCCTGCTTTTACATCCAGGCCTTCTCCAAGAAGTTCAGTATCCTTCTGATACTCTTTCTATCCTTTTTCATTGCCTTATAATAGTGAAATCATCAACCAGACAAAGTTGATGAAAATGAAGAGGTTAAAATATTGTGGAATTTCCACATCCAAACAGATAAACATCTGGGCATAATGCACCAGACTCAACAGTAGTGGAAAAGAAGATGGTCAGGGTTATAGATGTGGCAACAACCGGGGATGTACAAACTGAACAAAAAGAGTATGAAAAAGTAATCAAGTACAAAGATCTTCAAATTGAGGTGGAGTGACTCTGGGAAAGAAAGGCAATGACTGTACCGATAGTAGTGGGTGCTTTAGGTGCCATAGTGAAAAACTTGAAAAAACACTTGCACACTTTAGATGTGATTGAAAGTACCATATATAAGCAGAAAAAGCATACTTGGAACTGCATACATGTTATGCAAATACTATTCAATATTCGAGGTCCTTGCGAAGGACTTGGTATTTAGAAAATGCCAGCCATCATTAATAATAATGGTGACATTATTACCATTAAAGAGCACATTTTAATTTTTCAAAGCATTGCATATCCATTTTCTCAGTAGTTCTTGCACCAGACCTGTAACAATGTCATTATTATTATCATCCTCATGAGACAGACAGGGGACTTACCTAGTGGTTTATCTGACCACAGTTGAATATCCAAATTTAATTCTTTTTTTTTTTTTTTGACTTTGAAACAAGAGCAGGGTGTTCCAGATCTGACCCAAGTCATGGCTCTGGGGGATGAGGATGTTTGATCTTTCTTCTCTGTTATTTTGGCTAATGGCCCAGTTCTATCCTGGGCCTACAGCAGCAGATCCTGAGGTGCAAAAGGAATGCCTGCCAATGGTGACCCAGGCCACACTGGATCAGGTAAGGTGGCGGGTGGGGGCAGTTTGAGGGAAAATCAGGGTGGTTTGGGGGGAAACTAGGGCAGTTTGGAAGTGGAAGAGGGTGGATCCAAGTGGAAGCACCACGTAGCAGATTCTACCATTTCCTGCCCCCGACTCCCCTTGGACTTCTGCCAGTAAAAGAGCTGGCAAGTGTCTGAGGAGACACATTGACAACCAGGTGACCTACAGAGAGGATAGTATAAAATATTTTTACCTACCTCTCCCAGGGCATCTGATAGTTTCCTCCCTTCCCCACCATAGCATGAAGTGCACACTCCATTGATAGCAGTGCGTGCTGTGAACTGGCATAGGATTGGACTGCCCGTTGTAACCCAGAGTACAATTTTGTAGTCTCAAAGTGTCAGTCTCATGGGGAAAAATAAAGATTTAGATTTTTTTATCTCCATTTTTTTTTTATGGAGAGCAAATGGCAGGTTGGAGGGGGCTGAGTTGGAGGTTGCAGGTTGGAGGGGGCAGGTTGGAGAAGAGGATTAAACATTCCTCCTGCACAGCTGCTCAGATCACATGTAGAAGAGCATCTATACCTTATTTAAAGTGTTTTAAAATACTCATGATAAGGGAAGAAAGTTTGACCCCTACCTTTTGTTACAACTGCTTTTAGAAGGCAACACAGGGGACATGATGTGACTAAAATTGGGAGTCAGAGGGTGAAACTCATTGATATAATTAACCACCACTTACAGAATCCCTACATAATTCAAGCACTGAATCAGATCATGGATATCACACAATGATCTCATCACATCCTAAAGCTATCTTCTGAATTTGTTGCAAAGGCATATTTGAATTGGACACATTCTCATTCCCCATTTCCCCCTCCTATCACACACTGCATCACCAGTCAGCGTTCTGGCTCACCATCTTTTTCAGAACCATTCATTTCCTCACCTGTCCATTCCTTTCTTTTTTTCTTTTATTGGCTGTGGTTTTCTTTCAAGCTTGTCTCCTCTAAGAAACCCACAATCTTTTGGCTCCTTCTGTGAAGAACAGAAGAGAAACTCACTATTCCTGAATCATGGAGGTTTTTCTTTTCAGTTGAGAGCAACAGTTGTTCCAAAGGGAAAATTCAGTAACCTTTTCTGCGCCAGTGTCTAGCTCCTCCAACATGGTGTCATTATTTAAAATACTGCCTAAACTAAGTGGGATCATGATATCAAGCATGGAAGCCAGCATTACCTGTAGGTTGCATGAATGTGTAGCCACACACCCACGTGATAGTGTAGCCATACAGCTGGAATAGAAGACCCACACAGCTTCCATGTTGGTGATGAGAATGATGTCATTGCTGAGCACTCTGGAGCTGTCCCTATGTAGCCCTTAGGGCTTTGCGCAATTCCCTCAACAATTAGAGGGAACACTGGCTGCAACCAATGTGGGAAAATTGCTAGGATG
The DNA here is from genome assembly GCF_035046505.1 of Tiliqua scincoides. Classification (NCBI taxonomy): domain Eukaryota; kingdom Metazoa; phylum Chordata; class Lepidosauria; order Squamata; family Scincidae; genus Tiliqua; species Tiliqua scincoides. Next base: position 202,862,648 of record NC_089821.1, read on the forward strand.
AAGAAGATTGGTTGCAACTGCTAATGGCACAACACCCTTCTAAAGATGCAGTCCATGCCAAGGTGCTTTTTTCTTAAATTTAGAAGTATTCCATATGCCATAGCTTTACCCACCTGAACTTCTACAACAATCAGACTACATGATGTACTGGATCATACTCTAAGAGTTAATGGAGACATTGCCACCCTTTTGAGAGTAAGTGGTTACGAGCCCAATCCTATGCCTATCTACTCAGAAGTAAGTCCTATTATACTTTTGTCTACTCAGAAGTAAGTCCCAGTGGGCCTTACTCCCAGGAAAGTGTGGATAGGCTTGTAACCTACCTCTTCACAGGCATAAGAAAATGTTACCCTGTTCATAGGCATTTTTTTCTTACAAGTGAGACATTCCTGGCCATGATCTGTTCTTTAAAAGCATGACATGTTTTCCTTGTGAGCCAGATCTGGGCAACTTTTGACCTCCCAAGCTGACTGCAGCTCACCAGCGCTGTATTGTGGCCTGCCAAGCGCTTGACTAGTCCTTGTTTTTGCAATCTCAGACAGGCAACAAAAACAGGAGGTTTATCGAGCCTCTGCAGTGTTGCTATACATAGCTTGATGGTTGCATTTAGCTTGGTGGGTCAAAAGTTCTGTAGCCTTTCACTAAGCCTTAAAAAAAAAAGTATGAGAGAAAAGAAACGACTGACTCATCTGTGCTCTGATATTCCCAGGAAATCACACAACCAATGACAGAGTGTACAGCAGTCTGAAGCAATGTAGGCTGGCGTCAAGCAACACATTCTGGTTACTTATTCTCAGGACTGTGACTATTATGTGCTAAATAGTTTTAAAATATTAGTATCAAAGTAATCCATATTCTGTGTCAAGAAAGCAGAATTCTGCAACGTGTATACATCATGAAACACGTTCTTCTATAAATTTCCTTAGTTTGCTTTACTTTTGCCAGCCACAGGAAGGAGGAAAGAGTGCTGCAGTAGTGCACTGAGGCCCAGGCTGCTGGAAAGTTCATCAGGTATTACCCAAGTACTAACTAGAAAGTCTTACTTTGAAACCATAAAAGATACATACTCAATTTGTTAAAAAGGAAGATCTCAATATATGGACCGTCTTCAGGCAGTACAGAATCCCATGGCTTTTCTGAACTTGCATAGAATTGTAGAATTAACACCTTTCTTATAACTCTGGCTAGTTCACCTACTTAATATTCCCATCCCTTTCTAGGTAGAGCATCTCTGATTACCTGCTTTCACATGTAGGCTTGAACATTTTGCAGAATCCTCCAAGGATGGCTTTATTCATAATTGAGGCTCTGAATGTTTCCTTGCTGACCTCTCACCTCAGAGTCACCTTTTTATCAGGCATGCCACATTTGCACTCTATGAGTGTGCCACAGAGGTACTGCAGGGTGCCAGATTTGGGGTGTGACATTTTAGTGAAGTGCTTCTTAGTCAATCGGTTTCTTGCCTGTTTTTTTTTTAAAGCACAATCAGTAGGGATTTTGTTTTCTTGATAGGTGGATTCCAAGCATTAGACAAAGCTCTTTTGATTTTGTCACCCAAAGGGTGAGAGGAACAGTCTACAGGAGTCTAGCTGTTGCTATACTTTAACAGTGGTCCTTCTGTTGTGGATAGGCGGAGAGGGGCTGAGGCTTATTCTAGTATTCTCTTGGCTGCTTCTTTAATTGGCACATAAATGTGGTTCAAAGGCTGACCTAGTGAAGCTTTGATGGTAACACTAGACATTTTACAAACTGCTTTTTTTCCCTTCCAAGAAGAAAACAAATAAAACTTGTTTTATTCACATATACAACAAGCTGGAACATTTTATTTTTCTACTGAAAGAAACTGCGATGTGCAAAACAAGGTTATATACAAAACATCTTGGTTTATTTGAAAAATAGTATATAAATGTTTTAAATAAATAATGTAATTAAATATAAGAAAGTACCACATAATAACAAAAGACAAAATCCTTGTTCCCATCTTTCGGCATACCCCATTCACGTATAAATAATAACGGTAATGGAGAAAATAACAAAATTGTCTTTCCAAAAGTTCAAAGCATATGAATCATGCATATGTAAATATTGCATGATTTACAGCACCTAAAGTCAAATGGTTGCATTTCAGCCATTCTGCTGTATTGAAAAGGTTTCTCTGACCAGGTTGAACTTGTCCACATGGCAAAAGCATGAAAACCTAGTGCAATCCAGAAATGGTGTAGCTGTAGCATAAATATTAACATGGGGAAAGAATAAGGGCACTACACATGAAAGCTTCTGAAATTTGGTCTGGTTTTCATGTTACAACCATGATGTGGAAACTGCATCAAGGGTGAAAAATAGCAGATATGCACCTTTATAACTTAACAAGTGTGGCCACCATTTTATCTCCAAACATGTGAGAGCCATTATTTTATGGTTTGATTATGTACATACTGTGAGCATGCACTTTGGAAAGCTAGGGCTAACTATAGCTTCCAACAGTTTATACTGGCAGTCATCATAAAGGAAAGCATGTCTCCAATAGGATTTGGAGATCATCATGGCATATTTGCCCATATTCTTTTTGGAAAATGGCAAAGTAATCCTGAATTGTTCCCTGTGGTGGTTGTCATGATGTGAGGCACTCTGTGTGCAGTGGCTTGCCACACAGATCAGGCAATTTTTCACCGTGCCACTGCAAGCATCCCAAAAGAAAGGTTTGGGATGGCAGGATGAGAATTGCCCAGTCTCCATGGTGAGCTACCATGCACAAACAGCTTACCACTTGGTAATGGCTGGCATGCAGACTAATCTTCAAGTGGCCTTCCTGCAGCTGCTGTAACATATGAGTTGGTTCCTAATGTCAAAGTTCACCAAAAAGTAAGAGAAATCCCTTGAATGAGATGATGCAATGGTACAAACTTAATACTTTGCATTTGCATAGCAGTTTTTGAAGTGTGCGAAGCACAGAAAAGAATGCAATTTTTTTTTTTTTTAATGTGGTTGGAAAAAATGAAAAATGCCTAAAGTCTGTGTTTAATGTTGAAATCCTCAACATGCTTGCTAGGAAGTAAGTCCCACTGAACTTCATGGGCCTTACATCTGAGTAAATACATTTGGGCTTGTGTAAAGCTACAAAGAAAACAAAGACTCTTCTTGCTACAAGGGAAAACCCCTGGATGCTTGTTTAAGCTTGTCACAGCTTTTTCTGTGACCTTTTTCATTCTTCAGTATAATAAAGAACGAGCGATGCCTGTCTTCTCCTCCCATAATGCGGTGATGTCTGTTGCACAGACTAAGGGTCTGGGTCAAAGAGGGAGTGAAGGAGTTAGGGTAAGGGTCACTGACATACATGGAGGTGTCTTTGTATGCAAGACCCAACCTGCTGTTTGATTGCCAAGACCCAGCCAGAGGAGAAAAACAAAAGATGTTCCCACAGTGGTTTGAGTGTTACAGGTCACTGTAGGGAAACTCAGAATCAGCTGAAACCAGGAATCCACTTGGCTTCACAGCACAATCAGAGTAGGGTGTCAGGTAACAGAACCTGCAATGTGCTGCACATTGTGGAGTTGGGTTAGACTCAATGGAACTTTTGCATGAATAATTGCACAACAGACTGTGGTCACATTCTGTGGAAGAACTAGCATCTTCTGCCACATAAGTCAGATGTTGTGGTGAAGGAATGATGTGGTGCAGAACAGAATGTTGGATTCATATATGGATCTCCACTATACCCCAAAGAAAAGTCTTATTTTCACAACTGAAACATGCGGCCTGATCTGATACAGTTTTAGGTGGGTCTAAGCCCACTGAAAATAATGGTCAGCACTACATTATAATGGATTGTGCTACAAATAATGGATTGTGCTACTATAATGTGCTGATCGCCACTGCTTAATTTTGAGTGTCATTAATGAGATACAGAAAGCCAAAGATTGTCATCTAAATATGCAAATATGTTTGATCAAATTAAGTCTCTTCATTCTATTTACAAATAGGAAAAATCAAATAAAATACCAATTCACAGACTAATCCTAACCTGTGCTGGCGCAGCCAGGCCGCACAGCCTGTGCTGTATTCAGTGCAGGTAAGGAGCAGACTGGAGGTCTCCTTGGGGTAAGGGAATATTTTTCCAATCTCACCAGGGACCATGGGAGGGGGTTGCAGGGGGGTACATTGTATCTGGGCCCAGGAGCCAAAGCAGGGGAGCCAGAAATTTCCTGGGATCTAAAAAAAAGTTTGCTTATATTGTGGGAAGACTAGCATTCACATTTTTTCATAATCCTACATAGTTTTATATATTGTAATTCATATAAATGGTATGAAATTATTATACTAAAGAAACTTTGTACTTCCAAAAGGGACCCCCCCCCCCAAAAAAATGTACCTCCTGATTAAATTCCTCTCAAAGGCCCTGCTTTAACTCATTTATCATAAGTCCTCCACTGAACCAACTGAACCTCTTCCAAATGGAGGGCTGTCAATTGGCCACAGTGTGCAGCTTCTCCCTCAACTTGAGAATGTTCTGGAGGGAGGAGAAGGACTTCTCCCATGGACAGGTCCAATCCTCCTGGAGGTTGTCCAGGATACCCTGGGAGAATCACTCACAAAGGAGTTGGATGGGTGAAAAGCCAGTTAGCACACCTCTCAGACTATGAAAAGCATGGGTCTGAGAAGGACGACCCAGTGATGGGACTCCTCTCCCCAAATCACTGTAGCATCATCTTCACAAATCCCACAATTCCTCTCCCACAAATCACTGTAGCATCATCTTCAGGGTTCAGTTAAAGCATAAGAACAGCCCCACTGGATCAGGCCATAGGCCCATCTAGTCCAGCTTCCTGTATCTCACAGCGGCCCACCAAATGCCCCAGGGAGCACACAAGACAACAAGAGACCTCATCCTGATGCCCTCCCTTGCATTGGCAGTCTGACATAGCTCATTTCTAAAATCAGGAGGTTGCACATACACATCATGGCTTGTACCCCTTAATGGATTTTTCCTCCAGAAACTTTACCAATCCCCTTTTAAAGGCATCCAGGCCAGATGCCGTCACCACATCCTGTGGCAAGGAAATTCAACCACTTTGCTTGTTTGGGGATGGTAAATGGATGTCTGAGGGAGGCTTATGCCCAGGAGGGCCTATAAGCCCCTAAAGAACTGGCTCTTGAAATTAGTGTCTTGATCCATTAATGTGTCCACTGGAAAGTCCACTGTGGAAAGGATAAACAGCAGTTCTCTGCTTAGGACCTTGGCATGGGTGCTGTGGAGAGGTGCTACTTCAGGGTAATTAGCCAAATGAAAACCAGACTATGGGTATACCCATCCATATGGGTCATGGTCTGGTGCTGCAGTGTATAGCAATTGCCATGCTGTTCCTTTACTCCTCACGCTGCAGGTGCCTTGGAGCTCACACTAGTTTTTTTTTCCTGCGAAGCCATAACATTCTTTCAGCATTCATAAGGATCTGCAAATCACTGTCTCTCACCTAATCTAGCCCATAGATCTGCTGTGGGACAATAATTGCAGAGCACCTTCTGAAGAAAGCTGAAGTGCTATCATGTGTTCAGATCACATGGTCGTGTGTCTCTTAGGAGACAAATCAAAGCAAATGAACAAGTTCTGAATGGGGCCCAATATAAAACAGACGCTCTGTCATGTATATTAGAAATGCTAATATTATTTACATGCTACAACTGCTGCTTGTTTCAGCTCCAGTGAATGAATCTAAGATGGAACTGTATGCAGTAACACAATCTAGAAAATGAAGTGATGAGTGCGGGCAAGATTTATGTTTGGGTGATCAAATATCTCATCCAAATGGGATAGAAGTTTTGTTAATTTAAAAGCTCAAAATAAATCAGAAGTTCCACACACAAGATGCAACTTCTCCCTTCAGAGCTTAGCAGTGATGAGAAAAACTGCACCTTTTCCCTTTGTGTAGCATATAGTAAAATTCCACTTAAATCACAATAATGCAACAAGCTATATACTGTTCCATAAAATCACCTGCTGGTGAATCCTCATTGTAGTCTGATAACAATATATAGCAAGTACTCACTTAAAGTTGTCCGTAGGTTCTTGGAAACTGCAACTTTAAGTGAAATGATTTATAACAAGACCAATTACTGTAGGTTAATTGATATGTGTAAACAAGAGTTCCTACAGCATATTTCTGGTGACAAAAGCAACACCAAAATTATAAAGACCCCAAACACTTCTAATATTAAGCATTAAAAAAATGTGAGCTTTCTGGGCTAGAAAAAACCCATGCAGACAAGGGGAAAGCATGCAAACTTCACACGGACAGTGGCCCTGGCCAGGAATTTTTTCCCCCACTCAACAACTGTAAAACAAAACAATTTACAGCGTAAGCCTAATCTGCCCTGGAGCAGGCCAGCTGGCAGTCCTGCCCGGCATCCAGAGCAGGGTCGGGGCCCACAGTGGCTCAACCCAGGGCAAGGGGAATCACTTCCCCTTACCCTGGGTAAAGCTGCAGCAGCCCCAATGGGGCTACTCGGATCTGTGCCACCTCAAGAGTGCCAGATCCTGGCGCTGCCTCCTCACCCACGGGCCCACCTGACCCAAAACACCTCCCTCCCCTGCTCCCCACACCCCCCCAGACCTCCTGCCAGCCTAGCTTGGCTGGCGCAGGCTTACCTTATGCGCTGGCCAAGTGGGATTTGCGCCGGCCTCCTTCCTCTCCCAGTGGTGCGAAAGTGCTTTGTGGCACTTTTGTGACACTGGTGGGTCGGTGCAAGGGACTTGCGCCAGCCCAAACAGAAGTTGGAATTGTGATCTTATAATAAAATGACTTTAAGTAAGGACTTGCTGTAAAGTATTCTCAAACCAGAGCGAGTATAGTACAGTAAACAGTATCTTCTACTGTTGAAGAGAGAGCTCTTTGTATTGTTAAGTTCTGAGTGTTAATTGTCATACATTATTCTAAGAAAGGAATGCATTAAAAAAAAGAAAGCACCTTATGGCACTGACATGATTAATGCCACATTGAAAAGAAATAATGGTGTCTAGTTACATAAAAAAGGCACTTGGGCCTGCTGTTTTCTGTGAGTAAAATCTGTGATCTTTGTTCAGCTGAATGATTGAGAAGCAGGGCTCAGGCCCAAGTTGAGTTACTATGAGCAGCAGAATCCAATAAGAAATAATTTATGGACTGAACTGTGCTGCATAGAAAATCCCTTGGAATTTTTCTTTGATTCAAGCAACTTCCATCACAACAAATCTCTCGACAACAACACAAACCACATGAACTGGATATCACTTAGAATTAAAGATGAGAAGACAGAACCATGTCTGCTGAGATACCAGTTAATTCAACAAATTCAACATGAAGGTTGTTTTCCTGCTTTGGGCCTCAGACTGCGGGAAAAATATTCTAGCACATCCCTAAATGCTAAGAGATATAAAACAGTAACCCTGGCACAGCTCACAATCCTCTGAGCTTGTGAAGTATGGAGAAAGTACAAGTTCTATCCAGAGCTGTAAAAGAGGGAGTGTTGGCCCAATTGTATCCTTCCCCCTCACTGGTGCAGCCGCACTAAAAAGACTCATGCTGTATCCAGCAGGAGTGATAGTGGTGGTGTGGGAGGCTTTGGAAGGGAATGGGGTTTTAAATCCTATTTCCCCTTCGTAAGCCTCCAACCCCACAATGTGTCTCCTCAGACCTGTGCCAGCTCTTTAGCTGATGCAAGTCTGAGGAGAGATAGGAGGTGGGAGGACTGCTGGGGGGGGATAGGATCCAGCATGCACCATCACTACCACACCCCCACCTGCAGCCTCCACATACCCCCATTTCTTACCCCACCCTCACCTTCCCCATGCCAATCTCCCCCTCTGTCTCCCCTGCTAGCTTACCTGCTCTGGTGGGTGGCCAGATGTTTGGTGATACACACAGGAAGGCCCCAGTTTTTCTGCTTTCATTGAAATCAGGATGGGGAGTAGGACCATACCCATTGTGTCCAGCCCCCAGATGCCATTCCCATTGTCCACACACTTCAACAGGTAAGCCAGCAAGATCTCCTAAGGTGGAATACCAAATGCTGCCTCCTTTCCTAATGATGTGCCAGCCTCTAATCTTCCCACTCTCCAATGTTCTAGCTCAGCACTCCCCACCCTTCCACATTTCGTCTTCTTTTTCCAATCCAGGGAGTGGAAAGAGAAGACCAGTGGAGGAAGATCAGTGGAGGCAAGCAGGTGGCTAGAGATAAGCACCCATCACCTAAGTAGTGCTACCTGAGGTCAGTAGCAGAAGTCACTAGTGGGATGCGGGTCTCCCTGGGTAATGCACTTGGGGGGCGGAACACCACCACTAGCCAAAATTATGAGAACTTGGTATTTTCAAATAGTACCATCACATTATATAATCATACAATGTGGAATTTCATGCAGGATGGAATGAAACAAACCACATTGAAATATCTCTATTCTAACAAAAGTTATAGCCAAAACCCCAGGAGAAAACACAACTGCGTTATGTTACAAAAAGTTGATTTTCATAACTCAAAGCTGATCAGTGAGACTGATTGTTCCAGGAGCCAGTGTGGTGTTATTATGATACAGCAGAGAATAAATAAGGTGTTAATTATAAATAACATAAATGTCATTTATGGTGTCATTCATAAATAAATGAGAGCTGACTCATACTGAGTCAGCTCTCATTTCCATGTATCAAAGCTCATACTAGAACTCTTATTCAGTTGTGTTAGTGTCATCAAATTTGCCACTGGTTTTTTGGTTGGTTACTGATGTGCTGGGTGACATATTATTATATATTAAAATAAATAAAGTTAATGGGAGTTACACCAACCCTAAATAATGCCACTGCATTTAGGCTGTGCATATGATATTGTAATTTATTCTGTATGGTCTTATACAGGAGGAGGTCCATCATGGGGGTGATGCAATGAGTTCTCTCACCAGGTGATCAAATCCTAGTTTGGAGCTTGGAGCTGTTCACCAAGTGTTGCACTGTTTGTGTATTTTATTTGTTCCTCCTCATTTTTAAGGAAATAAGATGTTCAGTAAGTGTTATACTATGTGTATTTGTTCCTGTCCATTTTTACAGAAATAAATACATTACATACATTTAGGTTATGCGTATGATATTGTAATTTAAAGGTGCAATTTTAATGATATGAGGATGGGGCGATGAGGCATCACCCTGCCCAACATTTGGGGGTGTTGCCACACCATGGGAAGAGGTCCATCATGGGGGTAATGCACTGGCTCCCTGTACTGGGTGACGCCACCCCTAGTGACACCACTGCCTGAGGTGCAGTGGTGAGTGGAGTGGTGAGGTGAGTGGTGAAGTGAGGTGACCACTTCAGTTGGCCTTGTGGATGAACTGGCCCTGCACCTGGTATTTGCAATTGTTACCCTGCACATGCCTGATCTCGCCTGATCTCGGAAGCTAAGCAGGGTCAGGCCTGGTTAGTACTTGGATGGGAGACCGCCTGGGAATACCGGGTGCTGTAGGCTTATACCATAGTCTTTCGAGACTGAAGGTTGCCAACCATGCATGGAGGATTTCGCCATACGCTTAGGAACTCTGATTGCCTAGGTTTCTAGAATGCTTGAAAAAGCTCTTTGTGTGACCCAAAATAGAGACAATCTGAATGCACAACTAACCGCTGTGGGGTATGGCAGAGGGTGCATTGGTGTCTGAGGGCTGGGCCACGGTTCTGAACTCCCGCTCCATGTTCAGGAACAAAAAAGAGGGCTAGAGTCTTAGGAGCTGCTTTTGTCCCACAAAATGAGAAACATAAAGCAAATGTTCCTAAATATTCTAGTTCCTTGGTTTTATTAAATTATCAGGTTATTTTAAACTTATTTTTGGTCAGATGGTGATGCCAATGAAATTTAATTATAAAAGAATTAAAATGACAACTTGACAATGAGAAACTCATAACATATTACATGCCATAACCATAAATGTTTTACCAGTTCTAAAGAGGACATGCAACCTTAATTACATGAAATCCAGGTTTTTCCAAATTATATTTTTGTAACAGTGACATTGTAGATAGAATTGCCATAGAGTTTAGGAGGCAAAACCTCTAATGAAATAAGCAAGGACTTAATATATTTTTAATTTTCTGTGGTGCCTGGATGAAGATTGGGCTAATTAAAAATGTATGACTTCTTAATCAACCATTTCCAAACATTTGCAAGACTATCTCACATTTTATTTTGAAATGCATTTTGTTACAGCCCTATCCTATGCTTCCCCCCCCCCCGCCCATCCACTGTGGTAGGCATGCCAAAATGGCTCCTATTGCATCAGGCATTCTCCTCTGGATAAGAGAACATTCATTCTCTTACCCAGGGGTAAGCCTCTGAGGTGTAGAAGGATCTACTCAGACCTGTGCTAGCGAAATTGCTGGTACAGGTCTGCATGGACCCAGGCCACAAAATTGGGTCCGGAAAGGGAGATCGGATTCAGCAGCCACCGCTGCTACTGAGCCAGCTCTTCCTGGAGCTGATCTGCCCTCCCCTTATCCTCATCACTGCCCTGTTCCACCTTCCCCCTGCGTTGTTTAAATGTGGTTAGACCAGTATTTCTCAAATTGTGCATCGGGACCCACTAGGTGGGTTGTGAACCTGGTGGGTCCCCATTCATTTCAATATCTTATTTTTAATATATTATATTAGACTTGATGCTACCATGGTATGTGACCGCATGTGGGGAAATGTGACAGGCTGTACTTTTCACAGGCTACCATGTGTAAGCTTTTAACAATGATAGTAAATGGAACTTACTCCTGGGTAAGTGTAGATAGGATTGCAGCCTAGGATTGTTAAAAATTTTCCTGCTTGATGGTGTCACTTCCAGTCAAGATATAACTTCCGGTGGGCCCTGACAGATTCTCATCCTAAGAAGTGGGTCCTGGTGCTAAACTTTGAGAACCACTGCGCTAGACAATAAATTTGTAGAAAAGCATTAGGATACTGGCAGCTTTATTTTCATTCTCAATAAAGGAATTTGCCTGATTCACAACTGCCACACCCTGAGCTATCATACAGTAATTTTCCAGAACTCCAAGACCTCACCCCATTGGTATATATGTGGTTAGGATTGTGTGTGTGTGTGTGTGTGTGTGTGTGTGTGTGTGTGTGTGTGTGTGTTTCAGTTCGCACTGCTTCAGAATTACACAAATCAAAACTCATTTGCCATTTTTTGGCCCATTTGGTCCAGAGTAGAAAGATAGTTTGCAGACTGCAAGGGTTTTCATCATCCTGATTCATTTGGTGGCACCCGCAGACTTGGCCACTTCACTGCTTACTGCTAAATTCAGATCATTTATGAATATGTTAAATAGTACCAGCCCAAAATTCTTAAGAGGACCCCTCTGCTTACTAATGTCCATTGTGAAGACTGTTTATTTATTCCTACCCTCAATTTCTTGTTGCTTAACCAGATGCTAACCCATAAAAGGGATTCTCATTGTATCATCCCATAACTACTAAATTACTCAGATCCATCAATGGTTATTACAATACTCATTACAGCCATTTGATACCTTTATATCAGTTTCAGAGGAGAGGAAAAACAAGGGAATTCTGATCCTTTGTGCCCTGTCTGTAAACTTTGCAGGTGCCTAGCTAGAGCCCAATCCTGAGCTCGGTGCACAGGCTTCCCACTGGTGTGCACTGGCGCAAACATGCCATAAGGCATGTTTGTGAGGCTTCCCACTGGGCCAGTGCCCATGCCAGCCCAGCGCTGGCCAGTGCTGGGCTAGTGCCAGGCTAGTGCCTGGCCTCCGTTGCTCAGTGATCACATGAACTGCCAAGCCGTGGCACGGTAAGCGGGAGCTGGGAGGGGGGCGGGGAGGAGGCATTCCGGGGAGGAGGGAGGCAGGCAGAGGGCAGAGAGAGGGTGGGGAAGAGGTGTGACGGGGAGGTGGGAGGCCGGGAGAGGGCAGACGGGAGGCGTGCCAGGGGGAGGGAGGGAGGTGGGTCAGGTAGAGCTCTGCTGCACTGAATCCAAGCCAATCAGCGCCCTACACAAATGCCTTTACCCTACCCCCAACCTTTTGGTCGGTGGTAACTTGAGTAGCCCCATTGCAGGGCTACTTCCCTTACCCAGGAGAAGGGGACAAAAGTCCCCTTATCGTGAAGTGCCCCCCCCCCCCCCCGCAGCAGCCTGAGGTGCATAGGATCCGGCGGCAGCCATTTTCGGTGCTGCCAAAGCTGCACGCTCCGGGCAGCTCAGAATCAGGCTGCCTGCCATTACTTGACACGGAATACAGAACTAGATGGTGATTTGGTCTGATCCACCAAGGTCTTATGTGCTTAGCATTCAGTGACAATGGTTAATGCATAAGTACAGTAAAAATAAATTTCTGGAAAATGTAAATAAAGTCTGGAAAATGTATCTAATTCTTAGGGCCTGATTACATGATATGATTAATGTGTGTGCTGCCCCTTTAATTTTTGGGGGGAGGGGGTTAAAATGGGGGGGGGAATACAAACCAAAGCAAAACCACAGCAGGGAGTTGGGATTTTAAACACTTTGTTCCTGCTGTGGTTGCACTCCAAATCAAGTCCACCACCCACATGCAATTTACAGAAGTAAAAAAGCTCCCATGAAAAGCTAATGCCATGTGATTCAGATTAGAATTATTGGGAGGGGGGCAAAGGATTAATGCCCCTATAAGGACGCCATTTATCCATTTAGTTTTCTTTTTATATAAAACATTTGGCTTCCTCTTGGTCTAGCAATAAGCACTTAGAGGTAGAATTATTGGCATGCAAATTTAGTAAACTTGAGGCAAGATACTCAGGTTCAGTCTGACTGGACTGACCCAAGTATCACTCGTAGGGAGAGTGTTTTTAGGGGCACCGATGAAGCAGTACAAAATCCAGGACAGGTATGCCAGGATCCTTGTAATGTCTCAGAAGATGCCAAGATGTAGTTCTGAAATGACACATTTGCAAGCCAGCTATTGGTTCCCATTACCCTGTATAACATTTTGGGGGAACTTGGGAAACTTTTCTTAGATTGCACAGCACAACCAAAAAATATTTCGGTCGTTTGTGAAGATGACAGACCGATCTCAGGGCCTGATCCAGAAGAATGCATGCCGGCTCACTGCCAGCACACACTGTTGCAAATGTGCCGTAAGGTACACCTGTGACAGTCTCTGCCAGTCCAGCACTGCAGCCTAGTTTACCCCAGTCCACAGGAGTCCTTTATATAAGGAGAACCTCACATGTCAGACCCACCACAACCACTTCACTTTGGCCTGAGAACATTACTCTTCCCCTCCCCTTGTTTTTTGAGATCTCCCTTGAGGGCTCTGCATAGGGGTCAACATGTAACCCCCAAGCCATTGGAGCCAGTGGATACAAAGTTGGGTGAGGGCCCTTTACGCCCAAGTCTCCTCAGAAGGAAGGGGCAGGGCCAACTCCCCTAGCAGCTAGTTTAGATCTTCAGTGAGCTCCAGATCTTTGCTGGAGCAACATCTGAGCCTTTCCCATCACCGTTTCCAGCTGTTTTCCTTTGAGCTGTTTGAGGTACTGGCTTGCTACCAGGGTTGTACTTTAGGCCATTTCAGATAGATTCCTGGTTAGCCTACTATGACCTGAAACAGAGCACAAGATTCTGTGTTTCAAGTTCAAATACCAATTCAACCTCTGTACCATTTTCAAATGGGACAGGAAAATACAATGCAATGTAATATTTCTGCATTTCAAGTACAACCACAGGTTGAATACAACACTTGGTTTCAAGGGATACAGGAAAAATATAAAACTAATGCAGTCTCCTTTGAAAAACTGACACATCAGAAAGAAAGGCGGCATGCATGTCCAAGACACTATTCTCCGTTTCAAGTTTAAAACCTCACACTAATTCTTGCGTCTGCTGTGAGGAGGGTGAAAAAAACATGTGAAACACTGCCATGTAATATCCGTCTTGAGACTGAAAGATCACAAGTGAAACGTGTATATGTTTACTACAGGATTCTCTGTTTTAAGCTGCAAAACCTTCTCAACATTCACTCATTTTCAAAGGAAGAAAAGTAAATAAGTAAATAACACCTTGTAATGTAATATGTACTTTGGAGATTAACGGCCCAATCCTATAGGCTGTTTATGACTGTGAAACTTGAGTTCTGCCATCATAAATGCTGGATCACCTCCATACATAGCAGATCAGCTGTAGATGCAAATGGCCAGATGCAACATGTGCTTGCAACTGATGGATCCAGCCTGTGCCAGAGCAGGTAAGGTGATGGTAAAGGTGGGCCATGGGTGGTTCAGGGTGGGGAGGGTGAGGGTGGAGTGGTTTGAGGGCAGGAGGGGTGGATCTCAGTGGCAACAGGGCATACCAGATCCTGTCTCCATTTTCCCAGCCTGACATGCTCCTCTCAGATTTACACCCGCAAAAGAGCTGGCATGGGCCCAAGGAGACCCATTGGTGATCAGGCAGCCTACCAGGAGGTAAGTAAAAGATAAGAACATAAGAACAGCCCCGGATGTTGGCCAGATCCCAAAGGAGAACTTGTGCAAGGAAAGCGCCCTACAGGTAGACCACAGCTGCGATACAAGGACATCTGCAAAAGGGATCTGAAGGCCTTAGGAGTGGACCTCAACAAGTGGGAAACCCTGACCTCTGAGCAGCCCGCTTGGAGGCAGGCTGTGCAGCATGGCCTTTCCCAGTTTGAAGAGACACTTTGCCAACCGTCTGAGGCTAAGAGGCAAAGAAGGAAGGCCCATAGCCAGGGAGACAGACCAGGGACAGACTGCACTTGCTCCCAGTGTGGAAGGGATTGTCACTCCCGAATCGGCCTTTTCAGCCACACTAGACGATGTTCCAGAACTACCTTTCAGAGCGTGATACCATAGTCTTTCAAGACTAAAGGTTGTCAACAACAAGAACAGCCCCACTGGATCAGGCCATAGGCCCATCTAGTCCAGCTTCCTGTGTCTCACAACGGCCCACCAAATGCCCCAGGGAGCACACTAGATAACAAGAGACCTCATCCTGGTGCCCTTCCTTGCTTTGGCATTCTGACATAGCCCATTTCTAAAATCAGGAGGTTGCACATACGCATCATGGCTTGTAACCCATAATGAATTTTTCCTCCAGAAACTTGTCCAATCCCCTTTTAAAGGCATCCAGGCCAGATGTCATCACCACATCCTGCAGCAAGGAGTTCCACAGACCAACCACACGCTGGGTAAAGATATATTTTCTTTTGTCTGTCCTAACCCTCCCAACACTCAATTTTAGTGGATGTCCCCTGGTTCTGGTGTTACGTGAAAGTGAAAAGAGCATTTCTCTATCCACTTTATCTTTCCCATGCATAATTTTGTATGTCTCAATCAAGTCCCCCCTCAGATGTCTCTTTTCTAGGCTGAAGAGGCCCAAACGCCGTAGCCTTTCCTCATAAGGAAGGTGCCCCAGCCCCGTAATCAACTTAGTCGCTCTCTTTTGCACCTTTTCCATCTCCACTATGTCCTTTTTGAGATGTGGTGACCAGAACTGGACACAATACTCCAGGTGTGGCCTTACCATTGATTTGTACAACGGCATTATAATATTAGCTGTTTTGTTCTCAATACCTTTCCTAATGATCCCAAGCATAGAATTGGCCTTCTTCACTGCCGCCGCACATTGGGTCGACACTTTCACCGACCTGTCCACCACCACCCCAAGATCTCTCTCCTGATCTGTCACAGACAGCTCACTTATCTCTTACTGGCCATCTGATTGCCCCCCCCCCCCATAGCATGCAGCACATGCTCTGTTGGCCCAGCTCGTGCTATGAACTGGCGGGGGATAGGATGGGGTCATAAGGTACCATAATGAAAGTTGCTGTGAAAGAGCAGAAAAAAAATTCTACATTTCATGATCAGGCCGAGCTGGAACCCCACACCCACTTTCGCAAGAGCCATGATGTAAAGAGGCCTCTCAAACACTGTGCTTTACTAGTTTGCATTAACAAAACATTGTGCCTGAGTTTCTTTGCGGGTTTTAGAGCGGCAGACTCTAGATTACTCATTCTTAATGGCTGGAAAAGCCAACAGAAAGCATGTGTCAGTTTCTTCAAATCCAGTGCTGGGACATGCTTAATGAATATGCGTTTTCTTAGCAGAAGGAGTAGTGGTGGGTGTGAAGAAGGACTTACAACTTTTCATGGTTAAGGAAAACGATTTAGTTAAAAAAAATGACTTAAAAATTGATTACATTCATTTAACACGTTCATATTTCTAATAGGGACCTATAGTACCTGTAACTTACAGCCTATTTGGAAAAGTAAAACAGTATATGAAACCAAGCTTGATTTATTTTCTCCTGGAAAGACTATAATGTATATTTTGGAATGTTACACCCTCAGTTTAAGGAGTGTGCAACCTGTTAAGTGTATTAAGTGTGAACAATAAATGGTGAGGATTTTAACTTTGTCTCTGACAGAACTTTACATTGGTAAAATTCCCTTCTCCATTTGAGAGGCTGGCTTCAGGCTTTTTCCTCAACCGCCAGAACATTGACAGGAAAATCAGCAACGTAAAATTATGTACTGCACTTCTGCTATATGGGACAACTGTTTTTTTTTTTTTTTCCCCTACTCTCATATTAAGCTCCAGACAGTTAACAAAGAAGGAGACATGTGTAGTAAAAAAAAAAGTCAAAATAAGTTGAGTTAATTAAGGAGCTCCCACTGCCCCTCTTTGTCTTCTGCATGAAAGTAGCAATGCTTTTGAAACACTGGAGATGGTTTCACTGTGAATTTGTGAGGTTAGGAATACAGCTGGGCTGCTGAGTCTGTGGGTTGGGTTGGAATGAGCAGAATGTGTTTGATCAGTCTCCCTACTTGTATTAGACAGAAATGACATGAAAGGAATATGGTGGTAAGAGGCAAGAAGGATGAGCAGGTTCTGTGGGACAATTCTGAAGGATCTGGTTTTCAGAGACAATATTTTTTTCATTCACATACTCTTTTGCTTCAAGCATTTCAAATAAAAGGCTTCTGCTTTTATTTTGGGGCTGTTGTATAGTTCTCTGCTTTCTCTAATCTAGTGACCGATTCAGACAATATTTCGGTACATGTAAAACCCGCATTTGCTGCCGCGTGTGCACTGAGATCAGAACCATACACAGTTATAAGAATTGTGGAGGACATTTAATATCCAGAGGAAAACATCTTGGCTCCCTGCATCAACAGCAGCAGTATTGGTAGTTTTGATTGTTATTCATCTGTTTCCAATGTGGCACCTTAAGGGCAACGCTTACATTATAGGAACAGCATGGATGCTGACCCTTATACCACCTAATGGTGGTGTGAGAAGTAACCACAACATCCATCACACCCAAATGATCTCTCTCAGTCTACTCAAGTGGTGGGGTGGTGGGATGGAAGCATCAGTCAGTAACATCAGCATTCACAGCATTCTTGAAATGATATGGGCTGGGGGGAACTCAATTAAAAGAATATAACTTGGACTTCTCTGATATTTTTAACCTGTCCTGGTTTTTTTTTTAAAAAGGTCTTAATAAAAGAACTATGAAGAGCATCATTATTGTTCCATTGCTACTGGCAATATGAAAACCCCACAGGTTGCTCCACTGAAATGCCTAGATTTCAAACAGTGCTTATCGCTCACAAGGGAGTCCATTCAAATGGCTTCAACATGGTAAAAAACCAGACTGCATGTTGTATGCTGTGTAGCCATCTGAGGGCCCAGTCCTATCCAACTTTCCAGCACCGGTGCAACCACAATGCAGCCCTGAGATAACAGAACAAACTTTCCCTTACTTTGAGAAGGCTTCTGTGACTGCCTCCCCAGCACAGGAAGCAGTGCATGCCCCAGTGGCACTGCTGCACCAACACTGGAAAATTGGATAGGATTGGGCCCTCATAAGCATCCAAACTGGTCACTTAATAAGAACCTGGGATTTTGGATGAGTTTTGGCTGCCAGAGATGTGTTTGTTTTAAAGACTTTTGTGTAAAATAACAACAATATTGAGAGCTTTGTTAAATCAACCACAGGACCAGTATGGATTTCCTATGGCTTTCTGAGGAAAGTCCCAATAGCAGAGTTCCTGCCAAGATGAAGCACTGTAAAATATTGTAGTGTTACAGTAGCTGGAGTGTGCAATCCATATTTCTTGAAGCCACTGGCCAACTCCTAAAATGTGTAGCCATTCTGGAATTTATACTGGGTGTAACATCAACCCTCTACGAGCCCTTTTGGGATAAAGTTGACATCTGAATATATTGACCAGGATGTAATCATTTTGTGAATACAGAGATTCTGGAGCATCAACGTTGCTTGCTTAAATATAGGTTTAATTTTGGTTAAGCAACTTGTACCCATATATTTGAATGTTCTGCTTCAGTATAATATTTGTGCCTGGAAATTTTCTTTTTTTAATTTTTGCATGTCATGTATTTTACTTTTTTCATGTTTTCTTTTTCTTTTCTGGCTGTGCTAATTTGCTTTGACAATACAGATAAATTGATTTGACCTGAATACAGCCTTGGTATTATACATACCCCAGCGAACTGCATAAGAGGCATTTTTTTCAAGTGGGTGCTCCTCTTTTATGTAGCAAGGGGAGAGTAACTGGCCCTTCTCACCCTAGCAGTGTTTTTTCTAGTGGCTGTCTGCTGGTTCTTTTGCATCTTTTTAGGTTGTGAACCCTTTTGGGACAGGGAGCCATTAGGTTATTTGATTTTCTCTTTAAACCATAAACAGAGTACTATAAACAGAGAACTTTTATCAGCTGAGCATAAGTTGACACACAATTGAATCTTACTTTTTATTGCCCAATCCTATCCCTCGTCTCTGCTACCAAACTTACATTCTGGCAGTATTGTGTGGTTTCTGGTGTCTCAAAATGCAATGCACTGTCGTGTGCTACCATACCACTACTGCAAGCGGTGATTGGTGCTGGTGGCACAGCATCATCCTGTCTGGTTCCCTTGGTACCAGTAAGTTTGCACAGGGAGTGGGTGGCAGGTGAATAGAGGGAGGAAAGGAGTGGAGAGGGGGAGGGTCAGGGCAGGGATTGGGGATCAGGAGGCATGTCGGGACAGACAGGGGTTGGGTATCAGTGGCAAAATTGCCCCCACCCAACCTTTGCATGTCCCTTGGATTTGCTCAGACTTGTGGTAGCCAAAGAGCTGATGTAATATGAATCCCCTCCCACTATAGGAAATGGTGTGGCGGCGGAAATGGAGGTCCTGTCTCACCTACTTCCCTTCTTCTCCTTACAAAGGCAATTGTGTGTTCTCTGGACCCAGACCTATCCTCCTAATTCCTAGTTCATTGCAACTATCCCAGCCCATTCCCATCTCTCTGTAACTGTTAGTAGTACAAAGTACTACATGTTCCCAGTCAGCAGTGATTTCCTTGGGAATCCCAGCATCTATAGTTCAGAAATCTAGCAGGGAACCTTCCTAAAATCAGCTCTTTTTTCCTTGGTGCAAACTGGACAAAAAACACTATGGGCATCCCAATTGTATTGGGCTGCCCTACTGGTAAAACAAGTGCCAGTGCTGACTGCCTTATGGTAGTCAGAAACATCACTCTGGCAGCGCACAGAAGTGTGCACTGCCACAGCACTGGTGGGAAGACTGTACCCTTTCGCCATGCACAGGTGAATATCAATGGCGCAAGTTCAACTTGATTGATGAGGGTAGATCAGGCCTGGGAAGAGGGATAGAATATAGTCCATGCCAGTACTGCCAAACCTGACTCCTTCCTGGCCCTGATCCACCCATCCCCGCCCATCTCCTTCTTGTTTCATCGCTTCCCTCCCCATCCTCCCCCTGCCCCTGCACTGGACTTACCTTGTCAGATGGGTGTCCCTACAACCGCTGGCACATCTCTAGTAATAACAGTGTCACAGAGTATTTTATGGCACTTTTGTGACAGCACATGCCAGTGGAAAGTTCTTCTGGAGCAACCCAAGCATAGGATTGGGCTGGGCTGACCATCAGTGATAAATTGTCTAGTTTAATGGTTCCCAAACTTTTCAGCACCAGGACCCACTCTTTAAAATGACACTCTGTCAGGATCCACCTAGCTTTATGAGACTTTGGGCGCAATCCTACCCTATGCTGGAACAGGCAAGCCAAAAGGCTTGCACTGTATCCAACGCAGGATAGGGGCCCAAGGCGGCTCAGTCAGAGGTAAGGAGAAACTTTTCCCCTTATCCCTGGGTAATAAGTAAGGATATTACTTATTACCCAGGGATAAGGGGTAAGGCGCCCTTGTCCCAGTGAGTCTTCTCAGACTTGCACCACCTCCTGAGGTAGCACAAGTCCAAGGAGAGCAGAGTGACTTCAAGCCACTCCAATCTCCCTGGGAATGGGGGTTTGGATCTGGCATAACTGTCGGATCCCAGCCCCTCCTCCTGCTCCCCACCCGCCCACCCCTGGGACCACCCACTGCTTGCTCTCACCCCGCCCAGAAATGCATCCTCCTGCCCACCCTAGTTGGACTGATGCAAGACTCGCAGAGGAAGCCAGCGCAGAGGCTTGTGTCAGCCTCCGCATGCCAGCACACCTTTGAGCGCTGGCCCAGCTTCCTCCCTTATGACACATTTGCAACCCTCCTAGGCCGGCGCAAGGGACTTGGGCACCTCTGGCCCATGGGCACCTCTGGATTGCACCTTCAAAACAACATTTCCCTTTACCAACCACTCAAGCCTCTGTTTTTATCCTTACGGTATAGCGGGGGGCTGCTTTCTGGAGTGTTTGTTGAACTCCATGTTCATCAGATCAGGACCATTCTGGTGGCATTGTATACTCCTTCACCTGACCTTCGATAAGAACTGAGGCACAGCCACCTACTCACATGCACATATATGGCTCAGTTTCCCTTTCCACAGGGCTCAATACATTTTCCTAGTTAGCTCGGAAGGCTTGGACTTCCTTCTTGAGTGTTTTTTGGGGACTCCATTTATCGGATCCGGACCATTCTGGTAGCGTTGTGTTCCCCTCGGCCTGCCTTTCGAAGTGGACTGAAGCACGGTCACCTATTCACAACTCAATGCGCATGTGCTGCTCCATTTTGGTTTCCATAGGTTTCCTCAATGTGCCTTAATTTTCTTTAGGGCAGTGTTTCTCAAACTGTGGTCAAACGAGCCAATTTCAGGCGGGTCATTTCAATATTTTATTTTTAATATATCAGACTTGATACTACCATGGTATGTGACTGCATTTGGGGAAATGTTACAGACCTGTACTTTTGACAAGCTTCAATGCATAATCTTTTGACAATGATAGTCAATGGAACTTACTCCTGGATCAGTGTGGGTAGGGTTGCAGCCCAGGATTGTTAGAAATGTTCCTGCTTGATGATGTCATTTCCAGTCATGACATAACTTCCAGTGTATCCTGACAGATTCTCATTCTAAAAAGTGGTCCTGGTGCTAAATGTGTGAGAATCACTACTTTAGGGCTCAGTACATTTTCCTTGTCAGCTATCAGCTTGTCAGTTTTGCGACCCGTGACCAAAAATCAGGTCACGACCCACTGGTGGGTTGCAACCCGCAGTTTGAGAACTACTGGTCTCTACTACATCCAAAGAAACTACAGTACTGTCTTCTATTTAAATCATCCCCCAGTCTTTTTGAGGAAACTTAAGTAACTTATCCATCACACCTCCAGATGCTCATCTTTTATAGTGGACATGACAGTAACTGTCTTCACTAGATTGTCATGAAGATGAATGAGCCACATTAAAAATATGTATGCTTTTTCAGTTTTATGTTAGAATATGTTTACATTACAGATGCTTCTGATTTGAAAAAACCTGCAGATTTTTTTTTAAGCATATGAACTACAGACATATTAAAGGAGCAACTTTCTAATAATCAGAAGAATGATACCTCTTTTTTGAATTTGCCCACTAGGTGGCTGTCACTGGTGAATGGGAGGGTTTGCTGTGGATTTATAGGTTATATTGTAGTCTGCTTTTTTAATTCTTCCTAAATGGTACTCTGGGCCAAATGCTCCAGCTGGTTAAAAAAATGAAGCTTCTGTCTGATAAATAGCAATTCACTCATCTTGGGTCCAAAGCAGACATTATGTGGAATGTATAACATTGCCCTATGCCTGGGTCCCCCAGCACTGGGTGAAATTGCAGTGGGGATTAGGGAAAACTTCAGCACTTTGTCCCCACTGCAGTTTTGATTCCAAGCATGCCTCATCTGCCAAGCTATTTTAAATTTAAAAACAAACAAACAAACAAACAAACAAAAACCATCCATTGACTTGCATTGAATTGAACTCATGGAATTCTGTCAGTTTAAACAACAGAACTAGTTCTTGGGGGCTGGCCAATGATGTTCGATCTTGTCCTGATGGAACAGATGGAACAACATTTCAGGAAAAGATGGAACATCATTGGCCAGCCCCCCAGCTCTGCTGCGGACTCAGGACCAGCCCAGGAGGTCAACTGAAGCAATCGCCTTGGGCAGCGGATTGGTTGGAGACACTCATCTCTGCCCACCACCTTGCTGCCATTTCTCCTTCTACTCCCTGGATTGGAAAACAAAGAAGAAGGAAAAGAAGAAAGGAGGAAACTGAGTGAGAGGAGAGTGCTGAGCTAGGGCTGTGAAGAGCAGGAAGAATGAGGGCTAGAACATCATTGGATAAGGGAAAGCAATGAATACTTGCTTGGCTTGAGGAGAGGGGGGCAGGGGGGCAAAATTCCCCAGGCCCAGGTTCCAGGGGGCCTGGGCCATAACGAAACAAACTATAGAGTACAAAACAAATCCATTACAAAATAAATGTGGGTACCTCCGTCTCAGCCTATTCCACTACAGTTTTAATCCACTTTCAATGCACTTCTATTACCCCAGTGCATTCTGGAGACTACAAGAAGGGGCAGCCCAGTCAAGCATCATGCCCAAGCCCAATGCCAGCTCTCAGCAGCCCTGATGCCACTTCAAGCACCATAAGGTTTTGGACCAGTCTTGTGTGGATTGCCAAAAGGCCAACAATCACTTCTATACATCTCTTGGTTCTGGATGGTAGTGAGAGTGAACGATAGTGCTCAGGGGTTGGGATTTGACCTGGTTCCTCCAGGTGGTCTTGCCTAGTCTAAGGAAATAATTTCCTCTCCTCCCTGCTACCTGCCACCCCTCCTTAATTTCCTGATTTAGACGGTTGATCAAATGTGAACCAAGAGATGACTTGTGCCTGTGGGGCTCTGTGAAATAAAAGTATAAAACAGGTTAAAATAGCATCTGCTCTGTGCATGAAAAATAATGATGAAACTCTGAATTATTCAAAACAGCCTGTAGGCAGCTCACTTGAACATGCGTGACCAGTGTGTACTCAGCAGATGACCCTAGGTCACCATGGCCTTGTCAACATCAGAGGCAGAAAATGAGCAATACTATGGTGACATTGTTTAGAGGCACTTAGTTATGGCCCCAAAGAACAATGACTGTTTCATGTGCTTTTGACAAACTTAACATTTGCAGGAACAGTTTCTCCAGTGTTTCTAAGTGGAGGCCTGATTTCTTTGCTGCAAAGTGGTAGGAAGAATTCCTGTATTGAAAGAACAGCTGCAGGTCAGTCCTTCAGATTGGCCAGCTAGCCCCCCACATTCTCAACAATCCTTGGTCCACCTCTAATTTCTTTGGGGCTTTTGCAGGGAAGTGAAAATCCTGCAGGGGTTCTAGAACTGCTGCTTAACCCCAGGGCATAATCTGGCATGTAGAAATTTCCCCTCCCTCCTTTATACTGATTGATTTCCCATCTAGAGTGCTCAATTTGCCTGCTTCACACATTGCTGTAGCAGGGGAGCTGCTTCTGCAGTGGCACCTTCCCACATTGTTGCTCTGCTAATGTCCAGATAAGGAAACTGCATGTGGAGGTTGGATACCATCTACAGAGGAATAGTTGTAGACAATGCAAGTGGTCTTTTCTTTGTAGGAAAAATCTGTAACTAGATTCCATTTTGAACCTATTTCTGCTTACTGATGCTCCTTGCAAATTTCATGTAGCTTTTATACTCTGCAATATTTGAGGTGCACTAATATTACTGCAACATCATCTTGTGAAAGAAGACAGATGTAACAAGTCAGTTCTCTTCTGCTTCATACTGTTTGAAATGCTATTATGAGAGCTTGGTGTACACATACGTTTGCCCTGATGTTTCTATGTCATAGACCCACAGTGTTTCTCAAACTGTGAGTTGGGACCCACTAGGTGGGTCATGAGCCAATTTCAGGTGGGTCCCCATTCATTTCAATATTTTATTTTTAATAGATTAGACTTGATGGTAGCACAGTATGTGACTGCATTTGGGGAAATGTTACAGACCTGTGCATTTAACAAGCTACTATGTATATTCTTTTAACAACAATAGTAAATGGGACTTACTCCTGGGTAAGTGTGGGTAGGACTGCAGCCTTGGATTGTAAAAATTTTTCCTGCTTGATGATGTCACTTCTGGTAATGACATCACTTCCGGTGGGTTCTGACAGATTCTTGTTCTAAAAAGTGGGTCCTAGTGCTAAATGTGTGAGAACTACTGTTCTATGAAGCATGCATTGACCAAAATATTGTTAGGATCCTGACGAATGGTGCTATTCCTGTTCCATCTACTACATCCTGCCCATGCCAATCATGTGTGATACCTACTCACAATGGTGATATGCAACATATGATGATTGAATCTACTCCCAGAACTGTTGCCAGCACAAAAAACACACTTCAGAGGTGCCACAACACCCTTGCGATATTCTGCATGGTAAGAATTCATTTCTGGCTTCTTGCAACTCAAATGCTCACGCCGCAAGCAGTTTTATGAATGCGCCTTTTGTATCTGCTCAATGTTTGTCCTAGTAAACCTCTAAGTCTAGAAGACAACCTCCAAGCCCCAAGAGTTTGCTTTAAAATATATGTATTTCTGGTTTGTTTGTTAAGTTTGGGGTTGATGATACCACTAAAGTAAAATATTCCTCTTATGAACAGGAACTTTACGCTTTCTGCTTTTTTCAAAATAATCTCCCTTTAAATACTGCAGATGAAATCCCACAAACCATGATATGACCAAAAATATTTATATTTGAAGCAGTACATTCTTGAGGCAAAAAGAAGACACAATCTGTTCTTAATGTTTGCTTTCTCCTCTCTTTGTTCTGCTGAATCCAAGGCAGTTAATTATCTCCCTGTGCATTTACAAAAGTCCAGAATGAGTGAAATGACCCCAAGAGTGTTCTGTTCTTCCTCCTCCTCTTTCATATCAGTTAGCCTCCTGCAGCCAACAATCACAGTCCACCAAGCATGCCTTAGTCCATTTCTACAGACCTTGAGTTGGACTTCTGTGCAAGCTCCCTTGAAAAATACTGAGCTTTTGCTGCAGCTGTGCTTGGTGGATTGTTCCCGGTACAGGGACAGAGTTTACATAGGAACAGTCTTACTGACTGTGCATTTAAATGCGCATAACATGCTCTCACAGAGGAAAACTAATTTTTGTGCTGGGATCCTGCGTAGTCGCCTATGGCACTGCTCAATGGCTTAGCATAGAAAGGAGGTGAAGTGAAAGATGCAACAAACATTATTGTGAGGGTAATTGACAGTCATAGGAGCAAGAGTCACAATAAAGTAATACTGCATGTCTAAATAATCCTAGCCACTCTTTCGCAGCTGGGTCTGAATCGTCAACAGTTGCTATAGAGAGGAGGAGGCAAAATAGAGGAGAAAGGAAGCTCATAGAAGGAAAAGGGGGACATAATAGTGCAAACATGGAAGAGGAAAAGAAGGGGAGAAAGAAGATAGGGAGATTATGTGGTTTTCCCAGAAACACCTGGGATTAGGAAATCAGGAGTTTAGGATTAGGGATGAGGAGTTTTAGGATGCAGGGAAGGAAGGAGAAAGGAGGAAAAAAGAAGGGGAAAGCGTTCTTGCAGTTGGAAACACGGCAAAATGCTCTGGCTAGAGAGTGGTTTTCTGGGGCCTGAACCAAGGTCTATAGACAAGGGGAGGGTCCCTTTGTGAATCATGAAATCACTTTGCCCACTTGTGGCGGGGGAACCAGTCTGTCCCACCAGATAAACACTCCTAACTAGTACTGCAGCTTCTTGAAGGAGAAGCGACACTGGGTTTTGTGTAGCTGGAGACAGTGGCATTCCCGGGGGGGGTTACATCGTGAAGTTTTGCCTGAACGTGCCTTGTAACCGGCCCCTCCCTCTCACCTTCATAGCCATTCCGGGCAGCAAAAGCAAAATGGAAGCGATGCTTCCATGTTGATGCCTCTTGCTGCCAGGAATGGTTTCAAGGGGAAGAGGCAGCTTAGACAGTGTGTTGAGGTGCCCTGCAAAACTTAGTGCTGTGTTTCCCCCCTGGAATGACACTGGCTAGAGAGATGGTTAAGGGAGTTAGACTGAGAAAGAGGGCTGACACGGCTCTTGGGCCACCCGTAAATTGAACAATTCACTCACTCTCATACAGCACTCAGACAAAAAGGACACTAATAACAGGCACTAAGCATCAGGGATAGGAACTCAAGTCCTGACTACTTGAGTTGTGAAAACACACATTTCCTGCAATTTGTGTCAACTTGAGTCACAGATGCCACTGACTCAAACGTGACTTGCAACACGGGGCCAGTGACTCGGAAAAGAGTCATGACTTGAGTTAACTTGAGTGATAACTAGTTTTTTGTGTGAGCTGGTGACTAGGTTTCGTGTGTACATGTGCTGGATTACTTTTTCTTTTTTGCTGCTTTACTTCACACGAAAGACCTTAAGGGGTGTTCCAGAAGGTGGCATTCCAACCGCTGGTGGCAACAGACATGGTTGGAGGAGGGTAGGTTGGCTCCAGGAGATGGGAGCTGTGGTGGAGAGGGAGGAAGCTTAAGGCTTTAAAAAAATTGGGGGGCTGCATTGGGCTGTGGGGAGGAGCCAGAAAAAGGTGGTGGCAGCCAGGTGGACATGGGGGAGTGGGCTCTCTTGGCAATCTTCCCGTCCTCTCCTGCCTTGCCAAGCTTGGATGCCTCCCTGTTGGTCCATGGCATGCTGCTCAGCACTCCTTCTGAAGGTGGAATTGGGAGTCGTGATGTGAATTGGGGGGGGTAGTTGCTGGGTTCGTCTGGAACCAATCATTTTTCTGCATTGCTACACTCACTTGAATAACAGCACAGCTTTTGTTTACATAAATGAAATAAAATTGTGGTTGAAGTGAAGGACTTCAGCAGATCACTGACTGCAGATGGGATGGGAACATCAGGGGAGTGTTAAATGAGAACACACGCACACCACCAGCACCTCCATTTTTTCTGTGCCTGACTCACAACTTGAGTTACTTTTCAAAAAGACTCAGACTCGAGTCAAACTGACTCTAAAAAAGTCTTAGGCTGAATTACAAAACCTGCCAATTATGACTGGCAAGTAGAGTCAGGGGGTTTGTGACTCATGTCTCGACTCATGTCTTGACTCGTGACTCGGGGCGCAGTGACTCCAGCACATGCTGGCTGAGTATGCCATCAATTTGACTGCATATGAGTCAGGAAAAGAAAGATAGCAGGGAAATTGTGGATCTTGGCAAGGCTGCTCCAGAGGTCAAGTTAATCAGTTTGTATCTGCCTGTTTGAGTGCTACATGTTGCAGGAACCATAGAGCAAGGGTGCCAAGACCAGGCGAACCTCTGGATTAGAAGCAGGTCTGAAGGTAGAAAGAAGGCTTTGAATCGAGCCCCAAAATTTAGGCAGGAGCCTTAGTCAAGGAAGGGCAGCAGGGCATGAGAGAGACAGAGCTTTTTTCCTGCAGGGAAAGGGTATGCTGCAAGGCAGTCCAGAAGTTTTGCTGTCCAGCCCACACTGGCACAGCAACTTCAGCTGTCCTGGGGTGAGAAGTGGGAGAAATGCTAGAAAGGAGAAGGTTCCTAGGTGCCAGCTTGGAATTGTGGTCCTTGGATCACAGCTGGAATGGGAGTGGCTTCATGATGCACCAGTGTGTCAACAGACAACAGACAGCAAGTCAGGATGGACATGAGGAATGGAGTCATGAGGGTGTACTGACCCAACTGTTTATAGGTTTATCAGCCACAGGTTCCTATGGGACTCTTTGTGGACTGAGCTCATTGTCTTTCTTTTATAAGTGATGGCCCTTAATTATTTTTACCTGGTTCTTGATGAATGCTGCCTTTGTCTTTCCAGCTGGCTGAGGGTGTGGAAGTTACCTCAGGAGGTCCACTGTCTCATTTACCTGCCTCCTTGATTGAGTACCCTACTGCCACAGAGTTGGTGACAACATCTAGGGTCGAGATCTTTCTTTTGTTTCTCTAACAACGTGTGGATAGGCAACCATTTATTTATTTAGCTGTGTAAAACACTTTGTGAACTACTTTTTGTGGAAAAAATTGTGCATAAATACTCTTAACAACATCACAAACAACTTGTTTATCCTAAGCCAGAAATCTCCTAGGAGTTGACTTTAAGCACAGTAACAATCTGCTGCACCAACATAGTGCAGATATTTCATTGGAATACTGGAGCAGGCAAAGGTCTATACTAGAGTGAAGGTGGGATGATTTGTCTGTTTAAAAGTAAGGCCTTCCTCATGGCCTTCTTCATGGCCTATTAATCTGACACCTCTTGCCATCAGTCCTGTTAACAGTCACATTCCTGGCCTGGACCACGCTCCTCTAGCAGACACCCAGTGCCATGTGCACATGTGAAATAAAGGAAAGTTTAAAAAAAGCTGTAAAAAGACTATTCAGGCAACAGCCATGGCTAACAGATAAAATCACTGCATATCTAGAACACTTAAAATGTTTCCAGTTATTTAGAATACTTCTCTTCTGAATATGTGTGTCAACAAGGTAGCTCTGCTAGCTTCAGGAGGTGAAACCAGAGCTCCAGTTGACATGGAAAAGGTCTCCACATTAAAAATGTATATTTAGGGTATGGTGGATGTCTGCAATGCAGAGATGGTTGGCAATCATGAGGGAATGTGGGAAATTTCCCACATTTGGTGAATGGAGCACTGCTAGTGAATGTCGACAGTGGCCATCAGACCAAGTCAATGGTCTGTCTCCACAGTGTGCAACATTTACCAGGTAAATCTAGGATTGCCAACACATGCTTGTAATTATTGATAGTCTCTCAGTTTTTTGAACATCCATTATAGCAGATCTATGTCTCAATTTCGGAAGACATGTTTCTAATGTGTTTTATATCTGTAGAGGTACATGATAATTCTTAGTTAAGAGCATATCGCAAAGCTGAGGGTTAAATGATAAGTTTGCAACTCAGCCTTTACTTGACAATGGTGGTGACAGGAGGTGGAGAGTGGGGGAACTTTTGGGACCACTTTCTGACATTCTGGAAGCAACATACTATGACGGTCTCTAAAAGAGTTTGGTGCTTGTTTTCCGAATGCTTTGCTATATTCGGCATATGGTTTCCATCTGGTCTTCCCTGTAACATCATGGGTTTGCTCATACACAACTAACCACTCATCAATAAATTAAGACCACTCTAAAGAGTTAACAGTGAAAGTTAGCGGGTCTGGAATAAATTCTCTGAGCATATGTGAGAATGATATGATAAACACTGTTCCGTATAGTAATTTTGTTGCTCTTCTTGACCCAAGTATCATGTTGTTTGTTTTTATTTTAAGTGGGACAGTTAAAGTTAAAATTTTAGCCTGCCAGTCTGGACCGTATATTTTCTTTCTCTACATAGATTGCTTCTATAGATGCCATTTCAGTCCAGCTCAGCTCTTACATTCAGACAATGTCGGTGAATTTGTGGGGATCAGGAGCCATTACTACTTCACCACCCTCCTATGCAAGAGCAGGGTTCATAATGGGAGCCAGGGGAGTTGGAGGAGGCTGTGGAGGGTACAGCCAAAGGAGAAGGTGAATGTGTGAGCCCCTCACAACCAATGGCTGCTCAGAAGTAAAGACTGAACCAGGCAAGGAGTGGGTGTAGTTGGAGAGCCACAGAGAGAGGAAGAAGGAAGGACAAAACTCTCCTGCTGTGGCCAAAGGGACTCAGGCTTACCCCACCCTCCTTCCTCACAAAGTGTGAATTAAACTCCCATTGTGCAATTGCTCTCTTTCTTCTGCATGGTGATTCATCTTTAAGCCTTTGTTCAACTTAACATGACCAAGTAAACTTCCCCACACTGCCATGCCAGTGTGAGTTTCCCATGACAGGCTCTATGGATAGAAGCAACACATGCCTACAGGCCTTCGGGTCTCTTCAGGGATGGGGTAACGATAAACAATATTTTTCCCTTCCAGGAATCGTTTACACATGGTGGGGAACTAGGAGTCAAAAAGTATTTCATGAATATTTGCATCCCTGTCAAAAAGCACCCCTCCATTTTGGCAATTGGAGAAGGTGAGAAAAGGGCTGAAGTTTTATGAACCATTGGTCAGGGACTTCCTACTAACTCCTTTGAAGAAGAAGTACAGTTGGTTAATAATACTGAAAAATAGTTATTGGTCAGAAATACGTGTCTCTACTCTTTGTCATTTCAACCTTCTTGTTTTGCTGGAAAATTGCCATACCTCTGGCTCTGTGCATGGGAATATAGTACCAGGCCCCATATAATCGAGGGTTTTCATATTTTGTTGTGGTGACCACCATAGAAATCTTCAAACACAAGACCCCTCCATTAACTGGATTCCTCTAGGAGGGGGCAAACTTTGCCATGTAATTAGGCTTCAGCAAGGGAGGAGAGAACTTGTTTTTGCTTTTCCCCACCCCCAGTTCTCTTTTTATTTTATTTTTTGCAGACCCCAGCAAAGCGCACCAAAGAGGCTCTAGGGCCTCCCAGCACAGTCATCATTATAAGAAAAATAACAACGACCAGAGCTTGTTTACTTATTTGTAGTATCTCGGCAACTTGGGTTCTATCATCTGTTTTTGCTTTTGTGATGTTATTGTACCAGAACTGAGAATATGCTGATGCACAAGTAGTAAAATATACATCCAAACTATAGGTTAGTGTTGTTTTTCTGGTTCCCTTCTCAGTTTAGCTTCAAAGAAGGGTGATACAGAAGAACTCCAAAAAGCTTGGTTTTAATCCTGTTATATTTTGAGCAGAGCTGTAAGTCTCAACCAAGCCTGGATAGATTTGCTACTACTGAGGAATTTTTAGCTCAGTCATAGGGCACATACCTTACACGCAGAGGGTCCCAGTTTCAGTCTTAGACACCTCCAGGTAAGGCTGATAACAATTCCTGCCTGAAACTCTGGAAAACCACAACTAGTTAGTGTTGACACTACTGATCTAAACTGGTATAACAGAAGACAGTTTCCTATGAGGGGGACTGTGAGGACCACCAGGAATTGGTACCTCATGAAAAAAAAATGTCCCTTAAGGTGAGGCTGCATTGGTGTTTTAACAACATTATTTCCTGATGGTAAGAAACCACAGTCTTTTATTTGTCTTATTCATTTTATGAGTTTCGTATTGGCCATGCCTAATCCCAGAAATTGTATGTGACAGAGGAAAATATGCCCCACAGTTTCTTCCCCCATATCCAGAGGATAACCAGAATGGAGTGGAGTTACATTT
This sequence comes from Tiliqua scincoides, assembly GCF_035046505.1. Taxonomy (NCBI): domain Eukaryota; kingdom Metazoa; phylum Chordata; class Lepidosauria; order Squamata; family Scincidae; genus Tiliqua; species Tiliqua scincoides. The sequence goes on from NC_089821.1 coordinate 202,894,160, forward strand.
GTGCACTATTTTGAACTGTGGAAGAGAGGAAGGGTATAATACCCAATGAATATATGGCACCTCCAGTGCACTACTCCTTTGTGTCCTGTGAGGATATGAGAGCACTTTCAGTTAGGGAAAAAGGGGAGGTTCCTTCAGGAGAGAGGCGCCTGTTCTGACATCTTCCCTCATCCGTGGTGCTAACTGTGCTGCACTGCAGGACAACCATGCCTTTTTTTTGAAACCATGGACCAGTTCCTCTGTGCTGTCTGTGAGGTGGTCATATATCCCGCCTCAGTGGCTCAGGGTGATACAGCAGAGGAGCTGCACTGCTGCATTGAGGGGTGGCGTGGGGGGGTCGAAGCACTCAGGAACACCAGTGCACTGAGAGTCTTTGACCTGCTGCCTGTCAATCCAGGCAAGTCTGCCAGGGCAGTCCACAGCAGATGAATTGTACATTGCCATGGGTGACACATTCAGCCAACTGCTCTTCAGTGAGCCTTCCTGACAGGCACTGAAGGAGACTACGTTGCGGGGGTGGGTAAACTGGTAGGAGTGAGGGCAGCTGCAGGAGGGGGATGCCCACATCAGTCATGGCAAGGACTTGGTCATGAGCAGCTATTCAAAACTGTTCTTTTCATTGCAGAGGTCAAGCCACAGAGGCCCTAGATGACTGCTTGGGGGGAATGCAGCGTCTAAGGAACTGGCAGAAGTGGCAGTGGCTGAAGTTCTCCTGGGGGCTTCTCCAAGTGAATCAGGTGATGAGTGAAAAATTCACAAAGAACCTGGACTGCCTCTGTGATAGGGATTCCCAGGAGTGGGATGTGTGATTGGAGAGAGCAGGAGCTGGCCAGGAGCGGGTCCTCAACAATCTGACCTCCAGGTGAGAAGCCCTTGCCCATCAGAGGTTTTGGGTCATTTGCCTCCTGGTTGGTGCTGTGGAGGGCACTCAGTGGATAATGAGTGCCTTCATGGAGAGGCAGACCACCCTGACGGAGGCCTATTAGCTAAGCTTGGTCCTCCACAAGTCCGGGGGGGGAGAAGCACTAGGAGGGTGTGCCACTGAGGGGCTGTGCACCCTCTCTACTGTATGTATATATGTAAATAGTTGTGTCTTTGTGTGAAAAGCTGTTGCTAGTGTGGGTACAGTCACCACACCATTCCAGATGATTTTGGAAACTGTTTACTGCCACTGTTTTTTGACCACTAATGGGCAGCTCAATCCTATCCACCGATGCAGCTGTGCCATCACAGTGCATGCTGCATCCTGCAAGGGGGACTGTCTTGGAAGTCTCCTCCAGGTAAGGGAACAAGGGAACTTTTGGTCTCTTGCTTGGGGGTCTTTGCTGCCTGAGTGGGTCTGCTTGGTGATTTCACAAGTCTGAGTGGACCCAGGAAGGTGCATCAAGGCCTGGAAGGGGGATAGGATATCAGTGGTGCAACTGCCCCCAATACTTCCCCTTCCCCACCTTGATCTGCTCCTCTCCATGCCTGGTCTTCACCCCATTTCTCCCCCTCCCTGCCCCATTCTGCCTACCTCCACCAACCCTCTGCACTGACTTACTGGTGCTGAGGATTTCACTGGGTCCATTGGTGCATGGCTACAGTTGCTCACTGCTTGCAGCACTGGCCTGGCTGCACTCTACAGAATGTCACCTTTCGCAACAGCCGTAAAGCACATACGAGTTCCGAAAGTGCAGTATGCCCAGAGGATTGGCCCCTTTTTACCAAAGTACAACCATATTTGTTCAGAACACCTCATTGTCCTTTTTTAAACCACCAGCTACTTCAGCCCCTAAGAGGTCCAATAGCCGTAGAGGCATATCCCTGATCCATTTGGCAACCTCTTTGTGCACTCTATCTCTAGAGTGCAGCCAGGGAGGGGCATGCAAAGTGAACAGCTGGGAGAATGCCATCGATGGGAGGAGAGAGAATTGATCTCCAACCAACAACACACTGGGGCAAACCTCACTCATTCAGGTGATCAGTACTTTTCCAATGAGAGATTTATGCAGATTTCATTTATGTAAATGTTGGGGCTAACTGGAAAGGAAGGGTAGTGGAGAAAGAATGTGGGGCTGGAGGGGCAGAGGCTGGTTAGGTGAGAGAAATATTGTCAGGTTTCAAGCTTCTGGGGAAAGTGGGAGCAAGATAGAGACTGAGGTGCAAGATGGGGAAGGCTCTGTGATTCAGTTAGCCACATGTAGTATTGCTGGAGTGAGTAGCTTTCACTGTGCCTTCAAATGAAGGCTGGAGACAAGGGGAGCCATCTGACAGCAAAGGTCAGCCATCAGGCCAATCAAGTAGGTTATGGGCTTGCTTTTTGGATGCACAAAGAAAGTTCTGTTAAATTGGTGCATGCAAAAGTGCCATTTTGGCAGCACTTTCATTCCTTGGGCCACATTTCCCATGGAGATATCTCCTGTCCTCACTCCTGTTGCAGCTTCCAGCTTGCAGGGGTGTCAAACTGGTTTCATACAGAGGGCCGAACAGCATTCATCATACCTACTGAGGGTCGAAAGTGATGTCATTAGGCAGGAAGTGATGTCATTAAACAGGACATAAACAAGTGATAACAGGTCAAAAATAACCACTTTTTCTCACTTAGGAACTTGTTAGCTGCAAATGACCCAAGAGAAAATATGCAAAACTTGATCATACTGCAAGATAAAGGAGAGTCCAATTTTCATGTGGCCTGCCCTTTCAGTAGTAGCACCTCAGCACTGTTCAGCAGCTGAGAGCCTGAGGGCCAGATAAACAGCTTCCGTGGGCCCCTGTATATTTGACACCCCTGCTGTAGTGTGTATGTGTGTGGGGGATGAGGTAGAAACTGGTGCGAATGAATTGTGGTAAGATGAGTGCTTGCTTGCGCACATCAGGAAATCTCCTTCCCCTGGTTCTGAACAGAAGCATCACCCAGGGAAACCATCCGACCAGTCATCAAAACATTAACTTTTATTGATTCTGGGGGACACTCCCTGCTTGGAAGCAAGGAAGGGAGCCCTTCTTTTTTTTCAAAAGAGGTTTCCCTTTGAAGGAACCCTGCTTCATTGGTTGGAGCAGAATGGCAGAAAATCTGGGGGGAGGGGGGAAAATGTCCCCTATGACGTTTGGGGGGTGGAATCAAAACATGACACTTGGGGAAAGGAATCAAAAGAGTACAGTGGGAGGAATCCCACAGTATAGTATATGTGGGAAGAGGTGGGGTGGGGCGGGTAGTTTGGGCTTAGAAGGGGGCCAGGTTTGGTGATGGCAATGCACCCCGAATCCCAGATCCCTTCTGGACCTGATCTGCTTGCACAGATCAATGCAGACTTGCACCAGCGATATCGCTGGCACAGGTCCAAGCTGACCTGTTGCAGCTTCTGGGTCTTACCCTGGGGCAAAGGGACAAATGTCCCTTTATCTCAAGGAGACCTCTAGCAGCTGAAAATCCCTTGCCCACCTTGCAGCTAAGCCAGCACCAGCATCACTGTGTCACTGTGCAAGAATTTAGATAGGATTGGGCAGTGAATGACTCAGTGCTATGAGAGCTAGACTGATCTGCAGTGCATTGAAGATGAGATGGTTAGCGTGTTGTCTAAAATTTCTGAATGAAAGTTGCAGAATTGCTTGATTTATGCCACCCTAGATACAATGATTCCCTGCACACAGAAAACTAAATGGTGAAGGGTTCCAGCCTAGCTCTCTCCTTGACATGTTCATTTTTTCCATGAGAGAATGCTGGAACATGTGGTTGCCCACCTTGTAGTACAGTTTGCCAACCCATCACTTTGTGCAGACCAAGCCTGAAAGTGCAAAATAGCCCTACTGAAATGCCCTTAAAACCTATTTTCTGTCTCAGTACCAAGAAAAGCGATGTCTGCAGATTACATGAACTGGCACGACGCAGCAGTAAGGAGCCAAAATCTGCTGTGGCACCTTGGAGACCAGCTGATTGATTGTGGCATCAGCGCTCTCTAGACAAGAGGTGGGGCACTTGACAGAGAATCCTGAACTGCAATCCAGGAAAGACAACCAGTGTCAATTTAACAGACCTCTTTTTGGGTGAATTAATATTTTCCAGGGATTTAGAGCTCAACAGGAATGGTTGTAATTATGACTTACTGTGCTTGCTAGTGAGGACATATGGAAAGATTAGCCTTAAGAATCTTACTCATGATCTTCCCTAGAGGATTATACCACAGTTGTTGCTGGTCTCTTCCCCACCCCCACCCTCTTCCTTTCAAGACATCAAAGATGAGCATCAGAAACGTTTTCCTTGGAAATATGTGCACCAATGGCACTGAGCAGATTCCAGCTTTGTTTAGAGAGTCAGCAAATGCGGAGGAGGCATTTATTCATTCATTCCTCTATTTTTTAAAGGCTTGTTCTAAAGCACAGCATCATATGAAGGGATGCTTGAGGCTCAATCTTCTCCTCTCCTCTTGTAATTTACTTCTACAACCCTGGATATAGGCAGATAGTCCGCTCAGTATGAATAAACTTCCAGTAGCAGCATGAGAGAGAGAGAGAGAGAGAGAGAGAGAGAGCATACAGCAGGAGGAGATTGACTAATACAGTTTGTGATAGGGGAAGAAGACTGAAAATTATGGGAAGGACACTTTTCAACAAGCCAGCTGAGTTAGCATTACACAAAACAAACGAGGCTTACAGCTGGATGGCAGCTGGGTTGTTAACAGGAGAATAGAGGACAAATTTTATCTATTGCACTGCATGAATTTATCTTCACGGAAACCCAAATCTAGAAAAACAACTTTTTATCAGCCACTTCTGAGTAGAAAATAGCGCAGGTGACCTGTGGCCTAGTTCTGAATATAATTGGTAGTAAGGTGGATTGTTTGAACATTTCCACTTGTACAGTTGCCAGCCTGGCTTTACCCTGGTCCAACTAAGGGCATCTACATATGTAAACAGACTTTTGTGGATGCATCATTTGCTGGATCAAAAACCATAGCCATAAATCAGACGCACACCGTAATGCACGTTCAAATGTGTATCCAGTGTGGATGCCATCTATCCATGTTGCATTGTTTTTAATGGGATACGCCTCTGATGAGCATCTGTCATGATCACTCTTTTTACTGAAGCAAACTCTCAATACAGGTAAGTTAACCCTTATCTGGACTTCCAAAATTTGGACTGTTCCAAAATCCAGACATTTTTGTCCCAGACTTGTCTTCTGTAGTATGGACATTAGAAGGTCTTGTGCTCATTCTTGCATACCATGCAGGTACAGGCTGTAAGTTCTATTCTCTGCTCTGTGGTGTGTACTTGTACATTCATTATTGATAAAGGTCAGAGGCACTGGGCCTCAGTGTCCAAGACAGATGCTGATAGCTCCTGGAGATGGACACAGCTGCTAGCCAGCAGCAGGTCTTTTTGGGGCGGGGGGGGGGAACTGGGCAGGTAGAGGGCAGGGGGAGGGGAGGAGCAGGTTTGGGAGGGGGGCGAAGATGGTGGCAGGCTCTCCTCCTGGGCCCGGAAACCTGACATGGGTCTTCTTGGTTCTGCGCCTGCTCAATAGTGGGTGCCAATCCAAGGAGATCCATTGGGGCAGCATGAGTGTTACATGGAGTAAGGAAACGTTTGTCCTCTTACCCTGAGGAGACCTGACACTACTACCCTGGCCCCATAGGATACAGTGGTTGCCATTTTGGCACCACGCTATTCCTGGGCGCTAGAGAAGGATAGAATTAGGCTGCTAGGCTGCAAATTCAAATTCTGACTTGAAAGCAGTCTCAAAACACAGATTAGCTGAAAAAGGAGAGTTCCTGGTGTTTTTTCCCCCTTGGAGTGAAGCTAGGACTGAGTAGGGAATAGCAATGATAGTCACCTGGCCAGGTGACTATCATACACAAAAACAACCTAATTTAGATGACTTTGCATGATTTTCAAACAAGTCCATAGGCAAAAGATTATTAAGCAGTGAAAACTCCTTGGAACGTACGTGTTCATAGGCAATATGTCTCTGAATGCAGAATGATGAGGACAAACACCGTGGGATAGCTGTTCCTTCATCTTTTTAAATTTCCCAAGAACATCATTCTGTCTGATTATGGCTGCAAACAAAAACTGGACTGAACTGTACCTTATTCTGACTAACCAAACCTCTTCTGTCCTTAACTTGCAGCTGGCCCTGAAGAGGATACAGGGAGTTGATTGTTTTGAGCAGAGTTTACAGTTCTCCTCCCTCCTTCATTGCTGTCTTACTCACCGGGCTTGTACCAGCCTGGTTCATTTTAATCTCACTGGCCCAGGGCCCAATCCTATCCAACTTTCCAGTGCTGATGCAGCTGTGCCAATGGGGCATGCATTGCATCTTGGATGGGACAGTCACAGAGGCCTCCTCCAGGTAAGGGGATGTTTGTTCCCTTATCTCTGGGCTGCTTTGTGGCTGCAATGGCACTGGAAAGCTGGATAGGATCGGGCCCCTAGGGAATAGCATTGGCGCAAAGCCCACAAAGCCCTGGATAAACCAAATGACAGCAAACAGGGGCACTGTTGGCAGAGATGAAATAGTAATATGGCAGGAAAGGCAGTAGGAACCTGGTGCATTTACTGGTGGGCAAAAGAAGTAGAGATGAGCTGGGTTACCCCTATGTAGATGCAAAACTGCTGAATGGCCAGCAGTACCATCATCAGTCTGTGCCCACCCTTGGCATTTAAGTATGCATTCTAATGGCTGGCTAAGATATTCTAAGTTTGCAGGTCAAAAAGGCTGCAAAGATAATGTATATACATAGTTGTCTGGTCTCCACCCCTTGCCTCGTTGCCCAAAATTCCAGGCACAGACAGAGGGACAATGAAAGGTTATATTGTTTCTTGCCTTAACGTACACTTTTGGGGTGTGCAAAGCAAGGAACATCACACTCTTCTTGGTTTCACTGCAGGGGTATATGAATAAGTAAGAGTGTAAGGGCTGCGCATGGCATATAGGCAAGAAAAGCAAGAGCAGAGAATACAGTTATTCGTATGGTTCTCATGTGGCTATCAGTGGCAAAAGTTCTTTGCAGTCCTCTACTGTCATCTTATATCTTTGCAATTTCTCTCAAGGTTCTGGTCCTCAAAATGTAATTGAAGACATTGGTATAAATGGTTAAAGCTGAAATGCCTTGGGTCCTCTTCCACCCCAATCTGTACAACCTTCTAGAAATGTTATTTAAAAAAATTTTTTTAATAGTACTGGACACCAGAGAGTAAGAAGATTGTTGGCTTCCTTTCCTCTCTTTCCTCCGAAAGGAGATGGATATTAGTTACTGGTAGCCCTTACTCCACTTTCAAGCATGATTGGGCAGTGATAGTCACCCAACTGCAAACTGGAAGAACAAGAGGTGAAAACTGGATGACAAAATTCATTTTTCTGAAAAAGGGTTGGAGGTGTACTCTTGATTCCGCCCTCTATAAGCTCAAGAATAGATTGGCTGCTTGGAGGACAAAAAGAAACCTCCCTGCCAGAACCCCTGCCCCAATGTTTGTATCTTCCTTGCCAACATTTCAATTTGGATGCCATGTGAAAACGATGTAAATGGATATGCTGTGATTGAGCGTTATGGGATTGTTAGCTGTCTTTCAGTAGTACAGTATTTTAGGTGCCTGTGGGCTCAGCCCAGCCAAAGTTCAGCACTTTTAAGCCCTATTAATTTCAAAGGGAAATTAATTAAGCCAGTAAATCAATGTCTCTTAAATATTTTTAGATTACATGTCCCATTTAAGGATCTTAATCATCTGTTTATAGCAATTTTAGACAGTTTCACTTCCTTTTTTCAAATTTTGTACCTGTTTGGTGCTCTTAGAATACAGAATGTTGAGGACATAAATAAACAAGCATATTTGTCATTGAAACTTTGGTGGAAGCTACTGCTCTGACTGTTTCCTGTTGGCTGATTCATTCCCACAGCCTCTTTCACTGAACTGTAACTCAATCACCGTGTGATAGCCACAGATGAAGGCAGTGATAGAAACACGGTTAGGCAAACCTCTTTCTCTTTAAACCGCAGCCTTTTGCCCATTATTTATGTAGTCACTTCTGCAAATAAATCTATAGCCATGTTAGGACCAGAGGCAAACATATATATTAGCAATGAAATATTCCATTATCTGTTCATTTCATGTGTGCTGCAGAAATGATTACATGCAAGCAGTTGGGATGACAGTAAAACTCAGGCTCTCTGTGGCTTCAAAACCAAAACACACTGGATTCAGAAGCATACCATAATTTGTGTTTGTTCCTGCTGTTTATACAGGATTGCTCCATTGCTTAATGCTGACAATGAGCTTTGAAAAAGTCTTGTTTTCATCTAAACATGGAAATATGATTTCAGATAGCAGATCCGAGAAATTTGCTGAGCTTGCTAGATCAAAATAAACCACGGCAATGCAAGCCTCGCAGAAGAGAGGTAGAGGGAACAGAAGAGAATGTATGGGATGCTGGAACTTTTCACTGGCCATGTAGTTAGGATCGGGGAAAATGAATATTAGATATCAAGGGATTCCTGCAGTTCCACATCTAGGCATGGAAAAGAAAAGAAAAAACTTCATGAATGGCTAGTTTATGCCATTTACAATTTGGTGGATGCCAGAATTTTTGAGAGCTAAAATTTAACAAATCCTTGGTGAAATACCTAAACTAAATAGTTTTAGCTTTCTAGCAAAGCCTAATTGCACAAATCTGCGAATCTGTGCTAACATGCAAACCACATGGACATGCATGCAGTTAAGTGCATGGGTGAGTCTGAACTCTTTCAGGAGCAGAGTTGCAGCGTGTTGACTTTTCTGAATTGAATTTTTATGGGAATGAGAGTTGGTACAAGACACCATGACAACTGACAATTGCGCCTTGCTACAAAGGGACAAAATGGTACAATTCCAAGTTACAACACTGCAAAAAAGTATGTTGGGTAGAACATGTTCAACATCAACATGACTAGCCTTGCTCCTTTTGTTGTGTGTTTTATGTGCTGTCTTTTTATGATCATACATTGTGTGCTGTCTGGTGTCTAGGCACAACTTCAGTCATCTACATGGTGCGTAATAATGAACTAAATTACAGAATAGTGCAGGCGTGTGATGATTTTCCAGACTGTGTATGTGTCACACTCCAATGCCACACTTTTTTTTTCCTTTTTCTTGATCAAACTTTGCACAAATTTAGCTCTCGCCGAGAGAATCGCTGCTTGGAATGTGTAATTGCAAAATTCCCATGGGGGATTTAAAAAGTAAATTAGGGAACTAGATAGATAATAGGAACCAGAAACTCTCTCTGTGTACCCCTAGGGACAGTTTAGTTGACCCAGAATAAACTAACTGTGCTAAGAAAGAGGAAAAGATTAGAATATAGGCACATTGTTCAGAAACAGATGACCAAATTAATGCATTCAACATGCTGTCCTAAGTGTGAATCAGTACCACATCCAATGGCAATGTGTTAACCTACAGTGTGCATAAAAGCTGAAGTTACAAAAATGGTTGTTGATCAGCCCAACTCTAGATGTCCACATGGCTGATTTTATGAATTTTACATAGTAATTACTGATTGAGAGTGGATGGGCCCCTAAAGCAAACGGGTAAACCGTAATTCCAGTGATTTGGTAAATCAGTTCCATAGGATTCAGTATTATATTATAGAAATTCTTACTATCAGATATAAAACACATCGATGCAATGACTCTTGATCTGCATTTCAAACAAATGGTTGGCAACCTTCAGTCTCGAAAGACTATGGTATAAGCCTACAGCACCCGGTATTCCCAGGCGGTCTCCCATCCAAGTACTAACCAGGCCTAACCCTGCTTAGCTTCCGAGATCATACTGTCATTGTGTCCCAGCCATTCTACACCATTAGCCCTGAGGGAGACCTGGTCCTCGACCGTGACCCATGAACTGCACGGGGTGACTTTGGACCAGGCACACTATAGCCCTTTTCTAGCGTTTCCATCAAGGCAGGATTGAAAAGGAAGTGTTCTGGATTGAGTGGAAAGGACTCTCTACGTGTAAGCACAGCACCTCACCGTGGTGTGCAAGCAACCCCTCCCCCTCTCCTTCGGAGCCATTCCAGGCCGCTAGAGCAAAATGGAGGTGATCCCTCTGTTTTGCTCTAGTGGTCTGAAATTACTTCAAAGGAAAGGGGAGGGGCCACTTGCACACCACAGTGAGGCACTGTGCAAACATTAGTGTTTCTCAGCCCCTCTAGCTACGCTACTGCATTTGTAGACTAGTTTCAGTGATTGCTGAAATGAACACGTGCAGGGTGGGGTGGTTGTGGGAACCACCCTTTCCATGTCTTTGTTCTGTTGTGACTGAATGCCTGAAAAGACATTAACAACCCAATCCTAACGAGGATCAAGCCAGCACGAAAACTATTTGTGGCAGCAGAAAGGCTTTCCGCTGCTGTAAAATGGCTGATGACAATGTGCAGAGCATGCTGCTGGCAGCGATTTTCTGAGTGCTGCTGCAAGAAAGCAGGGCCAGAAGAAGACTGCTGGACACCACCACTCCCACCAGTACAAGTAAGCCATTGGTGGGAGTGTGGGATGGGCAGAACAGGATGGGGAGGCGTGGAATGGGGCAGAAAGTGGGTGCATATTGGGGGGAGGGGTGGATCTTGATGGAGAGAGATCCATGACTTCCTAACCCCTGTTTGTCACTGACACACCCCCTTTGCTCTTCTTTCTTGTGCCAGCTGAATAGCTGGCATAGGTTCATGTAGGCCCTTTGACCATGCAGAAGCAGAGAAGGGCAAGTAGAACATCCTTTGACTTCCCTCTCCAGCCTCAAATGGTCTCCAGCTGCCTGCAGGATGCAGCAAAGTCCATGCCAGTCCAGTCCAGTCCATTTAGTAGTTAGGATTGGGTTGAAACTCTCAGTTTAACCTGCCTCACGGGGCTGTTGTGAGGATAAAATGAGAAGAGAAACGACATGTCCAATTCCGAGCTACTTGGACAATGGGAGGAATAACATAAAACTTCAAGAGGTTCCCCCCCCCCGCCCCAGGACAACGTTCCTTCCATACTGTGGTTGCGTTGCCACTACTGAATCTTCCAAAAAGAAACGGATGGCTGGGTGGAGCGAATTCACACAAAGCAGGTTGCCGCACTACAACGTCTCATGTCAGATCTCATCATAATCTTTCCTGACAGGTTTTTCTGTTTTTCTAAATAATAAAAACCTCACCATCAGCCATCACTTCATGGGAGGATGCCACATCTTAGCTCTCCTTAAGCTCTCTGTCCTTGAAGACAAAAGCTTGGAAAAATTAGGAACATGTTTGGTCCCCAGCTATTTACACAATATGCTTCCCAGTGAAGTGCAGTCCATTGGGCTTTTTTTCTTTTTTTCTTTTAGCTGACTAACTCCTTTTTTGTTGTTGTTGCTGCTGCTGCCTCCCTCCCACCCTCCTCCCTTAGGAGAAGACGATGGCATCTTAAACTAAAGCACACTTCAGTCAGACTCCCTGTGCATTGGTCTGTGCCAGCAGCCACAAGCAGTCCTTTCATCTTGGCTTCAAAGTGTGGAGGGGGGAGGGGAAGCTGAATGTCATAACAGAAAGCAAACAAACAAACGCAAAGGGGAGGGGAAAACCAGGAGAAGGAGCAAAATCCATCAATCAGTCAATATTCGGCCCTGTCAGGCTGAATCGTCGCCGGCTGGAAAAATGAAGCAGGCGTCGTATGTTCACATGTGAATGGAATTCAAAAAAACTAAAAATAATAAAGCCAGACCAAACGGTAATTGCTTCAGACTTGCCACTCTTCCAGCTTAGAGAACACTTCTGTACAGGAAAAGGTGCGCTCGTTATCATCACCCATGGTCAATGCACACACGCGACTTTCATTGCACGTGTGCGCAGAGGCAAACTGTGAAGAGCTGGCGCTTCCCAGCATGTGGACATCCAATAAGACTGACACATGAGCTTGTTCACATGCAAGACTCTCTACGACATGCTTCCGATGCTGCCGCTTGCTGGCCTCCATGTAGGGAAAAGGTCGCGTTTGAAGCGGCCTGCAGTTTTGCACTGTTCTGTCTGTTTTAAAAAAGTATTCTCACCATTTCCCATGCTGGGAAGATTCTTGTCATCCTTCACATATTTTAGCCTTCACAGAAGAGGCTGCCCTGCCCTGTGCTTGGTGGTGGAAGCTGTGCCCCTGGTGTGCCACACTATCAGTGGTTCCCAAGGCTGCCTAGCCTGGGAAAAGCTGCATGGACCCGTTCCAAAATCAGCATTACATGCACTATTGTTCTTACTCTCCCTGATTAGAGTGAACACAATGAAAACAACAGCAACAGCCTCATTTTCAAAACCTCCTCCCAACACAAGGCTGCTCTGAGGCTGTCTGTTTTTCTTGCTCGGAGGCTTCATCAACATTAACTGTTTCAGTCCTGCAAGTGTCTCGGACGTTCGGACGGGTGAAACGCTGTCTTCTCTATGATGCAGGAGGGTCGTTGCCTTTCGTTAACTGCCTGAAGGCTGAGAGTAGCAAAGACTTGCAAGGACTCATTAAAAAAGGAAGAGGCTAGGTGGATGCACACATGGGGAAAATGAAAAGGCCGTGGCCCTGCCGCGTTCTTGCTCATTTTTGAAGGATGACATCCAGAGTCGCACTTCTGTGAGTGGAAGAAGTGCTGCTTTAGTGCAGTGGACCCCATTTTCTTATGCAGTCACCATCAGCAAGACTCTCCTTCCATTCTGAGCTTCCATGGCTAAATGTAAAGAACACACCAGGCAGCTTTGTTGCATGTTATTTGCTTCAGAGACTTTTTAGTGTGTTGTTATAGCCAGTGATGCAAATACCGGTCTGGCCTTGCCATAAAGCAACTTGAGGTGGCCGTGTGGGACTTGGTGTGACAGGGAACAGATAAGCTACCAGTCCATCGATCTGCTGCCCATTCCAAGCTGACACTCCACTGGGTGTTCCTAGTGTTCTACTTACTGGGAGCACATTGGCAGAGGACTGCAGCAGTGGCAGCCCCCTTCTCCTCCCAGAGCTGCTGGGAGGCAAAACAAAACAAAACAAACAAACAAAAACTTTGCTGTGGCTCCAGATCACCTTTCCTTGCCTAATAAGTGCTTATGAAGTATCAGATAGGCAGGGACAGGTGACTTGGAGCCTACCCCTTCCCTTTATGTACAAAGGACATGGCATGCAACCTCCTGGCTCTATACTGCTTCTGTTTGCAATGAATGGAAGCAATGCAGGCTACTTTCCCTGCATCCCCTGCTCCTATTTATTTCAAAGAGAAGTGGTGCAGAGTAGGAAGTATGTGTCATGAGTAAAGGGAAGGGGGAGAGATGCTCCTGCTGGTTCATGCCTGCTCTATTGGGGTGCACATGTGCACATGCATAGAGATGGCATTTGGGAATTCAGGAGGTGCAAAGGTACGTGCTGTGGCCCAGTAGGGGGTGTGGGGATGTGTATGTCTGCAGACCACACCAGGTGACACCATGGGGAGTGACACCAAACGAGGGGAGCCAGAAACTTCCTGGCTGGGCTGATCAGGAGGCCAGGTCTACCAAGCAGGAAATCCTGAGCTTCAAATCGGGAAGCCCAGTAGACTTGGGCTCCAGAGCCTCTTCTGTCATCAGCGCTGCTACCTAAGTTTGCCCTTCCCTGCCCCCATTCTGCCCACCCCCATTGCAGCTCTCCCCCTACCCTGCCTTGAGGACACCAATCCTAGTGACACCACTGGCACTGCCCCTGTGCAAATGTGACAGGAAGTAAATGGTGAACTGGGCTCCAAGGCACATTCTAAGTGGTTCTCTTGTTTTTAGCAGGAAGAGAGTGACGGTCTCTTTTCACCCCACCATAGCATCTTTTCGGCTGTTTGCTGCCTTCTCTTTTGTATCTTTTTTTAAGATTGTGAGGCTCTCTAGATAAGGAACTATCTCTTATTTTGCTATGTAAACCACTTTTCTGGTTTGTTGACAAGCATGTATATATATTATGATTGGCTTTCAAATCTCCTTTATAATAACAACTGTAGAATGCTTAAGGAGAAGATAGCGCAAAACCAGTTAGCTTCTGCCAACCCATTTCCATTTGCCTCCATCAATCCTATTTTGTTTAATCTAATAGTCTGGGACTAACCATCACTATTGGCCAAAGAGAAGTTTAAAGTGTGCTTTGAAATCTCTTAGCCTTGGAAATCATAATCAAAAAGATCACAGTATCAAAGGTTTTGGATAAATTTAGGCAACGCATACTTCTGCCAGCCTCCCCCCACTGTCAATCACTCACATTACAATTGGCTTTCAAGGCCTGTCTAGGTCATATTATGACTCCTTTATTAGTGTTTAAGGTCACTGGGATACATGCAAGTGCATCCTATATCAGGAAGTGTAGTACGTCTCCAGAGTGAAATATCTGGCCTTTAGCAGGAGCTGTGGCTATGACTCGGAAATCCAGGGAAGTAAGTTAAACGCAGACAGGCTCCAGGCGCCGCATGGCCTCACTGCCGATAGAATGAAGCAGAATAATAGAGGCTTTCCTGCCATTCTCAGTATTACGTTGTATTTCTGTCAGACTTTCCCATGGAGCTCCTACAGGCCATTCTCCATTATGTCCGACTGACCGCAGGTTGTAATTCAAGAGAAAGTGTCCCAGAAAAGTGGCTACACAGGCCGGAACGTGACACAGTGTGATTTCATATTGGTACCAGGGGACTGTTCCTGCAGGAAGACAGATTAGAAGCATGCCGCGTACCCGTTGGGTAGGTGAGCGCTAGACTGTGTGTCTCTGGGTGGCCATGCAGGAGATTTATTGACTTTCTTATTGGCATTGGACTGTGGCTAGACTTGGCAGGCGTGAATGGTTTTTATTCGTATCCTCCTGCACTCTGGCACTGAACAATGTACCACACCCCTGCAGTGCCACCAGCTAACTTCATACTTCATAACTTCATAACGGTTCATTTTTCAAAGTAAAAGTAGAAACTGAATGGAAAAGAAAGGGCAGACACTGCACATCCCAAGCTTGTCACATCTTTTTTTGCTTATTAGTTTCATTTCTTGACATGGATCTTTTAATCACATGATACCTAATTTCACAATTAACCTTAATCATTCGTGACTCTTGATTTCTGTTTCACCCATTCTCAAAGCCTAGAGACAGACAACAGTGGTTAAAACATAGAAAGCCCAACAAAATGGCCATTAAAATTATATACAGAATATTTTTAAAGCAATTCAAAATGTAAATTTTGAATAAAAACACATAATACTGCTTTTTGCACTTCAAACATTTAAAAAACCCTGAAATCCATGAAAAAATAAAACCACTTTCTCCCACTTCTACTTATATAATATGTAACATTTGTATAGCATTTTTTGAGTGCAAGGCGCTTCACATGTATTATGTTGACATAGTGCTTATAACAATTCTGTAACTAACAATATGCATACCCCCACTGCTGCTGACGTTGAGAGAGAGTGGCTTGCCTGAGGCCATGTAGTTGGTGACAAAGGCAAGATTTGTACCAGGGAAATCCTGATTCACCGCTCAGCCTCTTACCCACCATGCAAGATTGTTGGCAACCTTCAGTCCCGAAAGACTATGGTATCGTGCTCTGAATGGTGGTTCTGGAACAGCGTCTAGTGTGGCTGAAAAGGCCAATTCGGGAGTGACAATCCCTTCCACAATGGGAGCAAGTGCAGTCTGTCCCTGGTCTGTCCCCCTGGCTATGGGCCTTCCTTCTTTGCCTCTTTGCCTCAGACTGTTGGCCAAGTGTCTCTTCAAACTGGGAAAGGCCATGCTGCACAGCCTGCCTCCAAGTAGTGGGAAACAAGGGTTTCTCACTTGTTGAGGTCCACTCCTAAGGCCTTCAGATCCCTCTTGCAGATGTCCTAGTATCACAGCTGTGGTCTACATGTAGGGCGCTTTCCTTGCATGAGTTCTCCATAGAGGAGATCCTTTGGGATCTGGCCATCATCCATTCTTATGACATGACCGAGCCAACATAGGCGCCTCTGTTTCAACAATGCATACATGCTAGGGATTCCAGCACGTTCCAGGACTGTGTTGTTTGGAACTTTGTCCTGCCAGGTGATGCCGAGAATGCATCGGAGGCAGCACATGTGGAAAGCGTTCAGTTTCCTCTCCTGTTGTGAGCGAAGAGTCCATGACTCGCTGCAGTACAGAAGTGTACTCAGGACACAAGCTCTGTAGACCTGGATCTTGGTATATTCCGTCAGCTTCTTGTTGGACCAGACTCTCTTTGCGAGTCTGGAAAACGTGGTAGCTGCTTTACCGATGCGTTTGTTTAGCTCGGTATCGAGAGAAAGAGTGTCGGAGATCGTTGAGCCAAGGTACACAAAGTCATGGACAACCTCCAGTTCACGCGCAGAGATTGTAATGCAGGGAGGTGAGTCCACATCCTGAACCATGACCTGTGTTTTCTTCAGGCTGATTGTCAGTCCAAAATCTTGGCAGGCCTTGCTAAAACGATCCATGAGCTGCTGGAGATCTTTGGCAGAGTGGGTAGTGACAGCTGCATCGTCGGCAAAGAGGAAGTCACGCAGACATTTCAGCTGGACTTTGGACTTTGCTCTCAGCTGAACCCACAACAGTTTTATTATTTGCTTGTCTATCGACCATATTTATATACCACTTTTCTGCAAATGCACTCAAGTCAATTTCCAATTTAAAATATTAAGGGTGCAATCCTAACTCGCCCTTCGGCTGGCACAAATCCCTTGTGCCAGCCCAGGAGGGTTGCAAACATGCTGTAAAGCACATTTGTGCCTCCCCGAGAGATGGCTAGGCCAGCACTGGCAAGGGCAGGGAGAAGGCGGGGAGCTGGCAGGAAGGAGGCATTCCAGGGCGAGGGGAGGGCAGTCCTGGCAGATATGCTGCATCCTAGCCCGTTTCCAAGCAGCGCAGAGCAGCTGCAAGCAGCTCCATTCTCCTCGGACTAATGTCACCTCCAGAGATGGTGCAAGTCTGAGGAGACCCATTGGGGCTGCGGTGGCTTACCCAAGGGTAAGGGGAAGAGTTTCCCCTTGTCTCCAGCTGAGCCTTTCTGGGCCCCTATCTTGCACTGGATACAGCGTAGGCCTCCTGACCTGCTTATTTCAGTGCAAGATAGGATTGCGCTGCACATTGAGGAAACAGGCAGGTACAAAAGACTAAACCATGAAAGAGCTGCATTCTCTCAATACTTGACCTCTTCAGGAACCAATGGCATCATCTCCCCAGCCTGGACTTCTCATTGGGGACTTCTGGACTTCTCATCTCCCTCAGCCTTTTCCTCGGGGCACACAAGTATTTTGGGAACCCCAGGAAAGGTAGGGGGTACACTCTTCCAAACAAATTATCTCAGGCCATTGGTGATCTTTTCAGGAGCTGATGGCATGAACTCCCTGGCGTGGGCATCTCCTCTCCTGTCATATCTTCAGGGCAAACAATACCAGATTAACGGCCCAATCCTATCCAGCAATGGTACGTAGGATACAGGACCACCGGCACAGTGTTTGCTGCATCCCATGTACCATCCTGGAGCAGAGGCCAGTCGACCTGCCTGGTCCACTGCTGCATGGTCCACTATGGGATTTCTCAAAGCTATGCCAGCTCTGTTGCTGGCATAAGCCTGAGGAGTCTGCTGGGAGGGTGTCTGGCCCAGGAAAGGGTTCAGGATCTGGCCACACCTTGCCCTGCCCCACCATGATCCCCACCCTTTCCTGCTTCTTCACCAGCAGAATTCCATCAGCAGCCAATCTACGCTGCTGGTGGTGTACAGCTTTATGGCAGCTGCACTAGCAGCAGTGCAGCAGCCACCAGCAGAGGGTGTGCTGCACCAGCAGGACCCTCCTTGCACCAGCATATCTCATGGCATGCCAGCACAATTTGCAGATAGGATTGGGCCATTAAATTACCCCAAACCATCTTAATATAGCAACTAAAAGCAACTAAAAGAGGATAAAGCAGCCTGCCATCTGAAACCGGAAAGGAATGAGGAAGGACAGGACAGGCGGGAGGGACGGACAGGTGGACAGATTGGTCACGGGACAGATGGCGGCACCTCATAGTGTGCTTGTAGCATCTTTCATGATGGGATTTCAAGGGGACCCAGTTCTCCTAGGGGCACACTTTGAGAAATGCTGCCTTAGAAGAAGAAGGAGCAGAGTGAGAAGGAGAAAATGATGGGGAAGAAGGGAGATTAGGTGGATTTCCCAGAGGGACCCAGGGGAAGCAAATTGAGTTTTTGGGGTGCAGGGAAAAGAAGGAGAGGTTGAGGAAATACATGGGGAAGAAGGGTGAAGGGTCCTATGATTCAGACCGCAGCAAAAGACTGTGACTGGAAAGCTGCTCTCTGCAGCCTGAAGCAAGAGTTACAGGGAAGGGGTGAGCCTCTAGACAGGTTATGAAAGCACTTCACCACTTGCGGTAGGGGGAGTTAGTCAGGGCCCATGAGAGGGGGTGCAGGGGTAAATTGTACCCAAACCTGGGGTAAAAAGGGGGCCCAGGTGCCAAAGATCACTGAACTCACCAAATCTGCCCACCACCACCCCTGTGGCTAGCCTCCCCTGCCTCATTTTGCTTCTCCCCTCCCCCTTTGAGAAGAGACCCAAATGAAACTTTGTACCCCTGACCACTCAGGCCTTGGAGCTGGTCTTTCTCACGAAACAGACAATCTTAACTGATACCGTATTCAGTGTTCCTGCGATGCTGCGCAACTGCACCGTTTGAAACCAGGCTTCTTGCAGCTCAGAGTTCAGCATTCCCAGAAGTCTGGTGATCATCACTGTGCATCTGGAGACACTGCTGCACTGCCATGCCGTGAGAGAAGGGGTGGCATGGACACCTTAGAGTAGGGGTGTTGCAATGCCCCAGCCAGGGAAGACCTATCCCATTCCCTTTAAGAGGTAGGGGAAGGGGGAAAGGCAGCAGTGCGATCCCAAGGATTGCACTGTTGCCAGAGATGGGAGGGTTTTGTTTTTTTGAAGTACCAGGAGTCAGTGCAGGAGTCCTGGGGAGTCCAGAGGGTCATGGGTGCCCTCTGCAAGGCTCCTTGTATCTACAAACACCTAAAAAAACAAAAACCCCAAGCACTTCCAGTTCTTGTCGCGAAACCGGAAATGACATTTTTGTGGTTTTTTTTACATCTGGAGGTGCAGGGAGCCTTGTGGAGGGCTCCCCTGATCCCCCCCTCCCGGACCCACCATTCATTTCTGAAGAGATCAACTATTGGTTCCAGAAGAGATCAATTTGCAGAGGGCTCCTCTGAAACCCTGTACCTCCCAGGAATCCTGCACTGGCTCCTGGTAAGTGAAAAAAAATCCCTCCGGTTGCCCAGCAGCATTGTGATCCTGGGGGTTGTGCTGTTGCCTTAGCCCCTCCCCTGCACACACCTACCTTGGTGAGTTTGAGAACCAAGGACTTAGAGCAGAGGTTCTCAAACTGGGGCATCGTAATGCCCCAGCCTTAGGAGTTTTGTCTTTAAGGGGCAGGGAGTGGGGGAATTTAGCAACATTATACCCAGGATTGCACAGCTGCCAGGGGCATCAGGGGCTTCATTTTACTCACCGGAAACAGCAACAGCCACACAGGGGAGTGGGGAGACCCACAGAAGTGCCTGCAGGGCTCCCCAAGCCTTGGAAAATCTAAAAATAAAGATTGCAACCCACTTCTGGTTTCACAATAAAAACCTGGAAGTGGGTTGTGATCTATATTTTTAGATTTTCCAAGGCTTGGGGAGCTCTGCAGAGGCTCTCTGCACCCCCAGGAGACTGTCGCTGCTGCTCTTGCTGAGTAAAATGAAGCCCCTGTCAACCCAGCAGTAGTGCAATCCTGGGGAAAGACTTACTGTGGCTTCCAAACTCCCAGAGAGTTTGGGAACTGCTGCCTTAGAGGCAATACTGGTCCCAAGTCCAGTGGAAGATAGTGGCTTTCTTTTGGAGCATGAAGCTTATGAAAATGAATGTTTATAGCTTCTCAATCTAATACTTGTCTTAAGAATATTATGGTTGGGGCAAAACTAAGCCACTCTTCCGAAAGACACGAACATGGCTTTAACCACCTCTGCCTATTTTTTTATATTTTTTTCCACATTTTTTTAGTACCACCCTTCCTCCAAAGAGCTCAGGGTGGTGTACACGGCTGCTCCCCTCCTTTTGTCCTCACAACAACCCTGTGAGTAGGTGAGGCTGAGAGAAAGTGACTGGCCCAAGGTCATCCAGAAAGCTTCATGGCTGAGGATTAGGTCTAAGTCCGCCTCCCAAACCACTACACCATCCTGGCTCTCTATCTATTGCACACACTTGTCCACTAATGGCTGACGGCAGCCTGCCATTTTTGTCCATTGCTGTGTCTGTCCCAGAGCCCAGGAAACCTCTCCGGGCCCTATCTGTGTCGGTCATTGACATTTGCTCTTGCCCACAGGAACTGGGCAAAAGCTGTTTAGCTGAAAGATGCTAATGAGATATTTTATCAAAGGAAACAAATGGCGTCGCACAGACTTTTAATGATCCACATTTACTTCATGGCTGTGTGGAAGTTGAATGTTAACAAAAATCTTGAAACAATGAGAATTTGATAAATAGCAAGGTTGGCTGTAGATGTGGGTGTGTTGACCTTTCATGAAATCATATTTTGCTGTGAGTAACTTTTCTGGACAGGTGGTACACCTCTAGGAAAAGCCAATTACTTTTGGGACATATGCCCACTATAGCTTTCAGTTCATACAATATCAAATGCCTTTGAATTATTATTATTATAAGACTATTCTATTTTTTCTGTATACCGTATTCCTTCTCTCATTCTCTTCAAAGCATGCAGTCCCGTGAATGTAGGAAAAATAATGCAAGCACTAGACAGAGACCTTACTGTACTGGAAATAGCAACAAAATGTGCACTTAAAACAGTTTAGAGATCAACAAAATAAGAGCCAATCCTAACAGGCTGCTGCACCATCAGAACTCGTCTCCAGGCAGTGCAGCAGCCTTTCTGGCACAGCAGAACGCAATATGCTGTTGTGTGCAATCAGGCCACTGCTAGAAGCAGAAAGCAGCAGCAACCATGCAACAGCACTGGTAAGTTGGCATGGGGGGGTGAGCGGGTACTGGGGCAGAGACGGGTGTGTCAAGGGTGGGAAGCGGTGGTTATCAGTGGCATTGGTTCTACCAATATCCTATCCCCCTTCCCAACCTTGATCCAGCCAAAAAGCTGATCCAGGTCTGAGTACACCAAGCCGAGAAATGGTGGCTTGCCCCGAGGTAAGGAAATGAAAGTTCCTTTACCTTAAGGAGGCCTCCGTGACTGTCGCTCCTGCAGGATACAGCTTGGGCTCTTCATTGGCATAGCTGCACCAGAGCAGAGTAGAGTTATGTTTGAAATGTGACCCCAACAGCTGAAGGTTTGGGAACTCCATGCCGTGGCTTCAGCATCAGTTTTTGTATTAGCTCTTATAAGGAATGTTACAAGGAACTGTCACAGTCCATTGGAAATCAATTAGTATTATGATATCACAATAATATACAGTCAATTATATTTGGCCAAATGATGACATAAGTTTTTGCTCACACTCTGACTGGATCAACACTTTTGTCCCTTTTCAAGGCAACTACTGAAAAAAAAAATCAAAGATGGAGTGCATTTTTGGTGGGTGCCAAAAGCTTTTGCGAAAAGGGCCTTCCTTTCTTTTCAGCTCTACTTAGTGTCTTATTACAGAGGAATGGGAATCTTCAAGTCATGCTTTCTGTCTGTCATAGTCATGCCCCACAACTGAATTCCTCAACCGCCTCAGTTTGACAGGACATCCCTCTAAGCTGTTTATACAGCTGTAAGGATCAGCAATTGGTCTGCCTAATCTGTAACCATCTGCTGACATCTGAGCAATGCATTTTGATACAATCCAAAGCTATGCCACATAGTTATTAGGAACATAGTTTAAGGACATGACAATCCTGTTTCTGAGAGCCCACACTTATCTTCTCTGTTACTGCTCACGAAAAGAAGACCCCTTTTGCAATCCATGGAAATAGGATGGAGAAGGCAAAGTGTTCCATGTTGTACCTCAGGCCCAACAGGCTCCTCCACTTTTCGGAACGTTGCTTTAACTCTATGGTATCAATTGAGGAAAAGGCCACCATTACTTTGAAACAGGGATTAGTTAGCAATGCCTGCGTTTTGGTCCTCTTCAGTTTTGGATGTTAGTTAGGGCATGCCAGACAGCAGCAACCTGTGCTGCTTCTATAGTATTCAGCTGGAAGCTTGAGAGAATTAGTCAGGACAAAATCAGGTGGCTTTTTCTACCTCAAAACCCCTGGGAGAAAGGGTAGGCTTGCGGTCTTGATATGCCAAATGTTGTGTTATTGGTAGCCCATTCTTTCCTTATATCGCAGCTGTGGTCTACCTGTAGACATCTGCAAGAGGGATCTGAAGGCCTTAGGAGTGGACCTCAACAGGTGGGAAACCCTGGCCTCTGACCAGCCCACTTGGAGGCAGGCTGTGCAGCATGGCCTTTCCCAGTTTGAAGAGACACTTGGCCAACAGACTAAGGCAAAGAGGCAAAGAAGGAAGGCCCATAGCCAGGGAGACAGACCAGGGACAGACTGCACTTGCTCCCAGTGTGGAAGGGATTGTCACTCCCGAATCGGCCTTTTCAGCCACACTAGGCGCTGTTCCAGAACCACCACTCAGAGTGCGATACCAGAGTCTTTCGAGACTGAAGGTTGCCAACTAAGTTTCCTTGCAGTGATAAAGATTTTTTTTTTTTAAGTTAATGACACCCATTGAGATCTGGGAGCCCCTTTTCAAATGTTACTTAATAGAAACAGACCAAAGCACAAAGCTCTGCAAATGCAGGCAGCTAAAGTAGCAAATTAGCCACCTCATTCAGCCCCATTTTATAAACATTTCTTCAACAGAAATCTCCACAAAATTTAATGTGCTTTATACAGGTGGACCCTCGTTATCTGTGAGAGTTCTGTTCCCAGAATCCCCGCGGATACAGAAAACCGTGGGTAATGAAACCCGTAGTTTAAGCCACATGTGCTTCCTTACCTCTGGAGGGTGTTCTGAGCACCGGCGAGACCACGTGCGGTCTCCCCGACTCTTGGAAGTCGGGGAGACCTTTTAATTCTTCTAGGAGACCTTAGAAGGTCACTTCTGGTTTTCAATGAAAACCAGAAGTGACATTTTAAGCCATAGAAGTCCACCCCGGCCCTCTGAAAGTGTTTTAAGGCCTTAAAACATCACTTCTGGTTTTTTCCAAAAACCGGAAGTTACCTTCTAAGGCCTCCCAGAGGCCTTATATGGGCTTCTGAGTGTTGGGGAGGTTGCATGCAGCCTCCCGGCAGTCGGAACACCCTCCAGAGTTGAGCGGAGCACAGCTGTCCTTAGCTCCAGAGGGTCCAAGTTGATCCAGATCCACAGATGAAAAATCCATGCATAAACAGGCTCAACCTTATACAGTATGTCAGAGTAGGATTGAAACCTTTGATACTTGTTATTTACTTCCTGAGTTGGGTTAAGATATTAGGATATTTTTGTTGTCTTATAGCAGAGGTTCTCAAACTGGGTTGTCGCAATGCCTCAGCCAGGGAAGCCCGGTCACTGCCTAAGTAAGGGGCATGCACTAAGGGGCATGGCAACCTTGCACCCATGATCGCGCTGCCTCCATGACAAATGGTTTTTAAAAAACTCACTAGGGGTCGCGCTGGCACTCCAGATGGTGCGGGGAGCCTGCATACCCCTCTGCAGGCCTCCCTGTGCCTTGGAACTGCTGCTGATCACAATCTCAACCCACTTCCAGTTTTTGTGCTGTCTGAAACAGTACTTTAGGAGATGCCATTGGAGACAACTGGAGCTGATTGGTCCTGCTCTACCTAGAATGCCCTACTCCCATTTGCTACAGTCTGTCAATCAATCTGGCATGAAGAGCATTGTAGCGAATCAGCACTAAGGGAGTCCATGTTATGGGTAGTATTACAATAAATGTACAGAGATTTCCTAAACTTGGACATCTTACATTTATTTCTACATGCAATATTCCATGATACTGAGCTGAAGAATCCAGGTTGCTAGCTTTCTCTGGAATAGCAAAATTTCATTGTTTATTTCCATATGCATTTGCTTTTCATTTAACCAAACCCAACACAGTTCAAGTGTTGATACTGAGATGGGCTCAGGTGGATGAGAAAAGTCATCTAGCTACAATATATTGCTATAGGTGAAGAATCAGGGCTATGGGTCATACTCTCACCAAGACCAGCTGCACAGAAGACGCTAGTTCCATAGGAGATGGTAAATCTCCCAACGTGCATACAAGGGGGAAACAGATGCCAGTGAGGTTCTGGGAATCAGAAGCTCACTATGTAAAAGTCCACCAGCCTCTCTACAGCCTCATATTTCAAGTTCTGTAGCAGCTTTTTAAACCAACACAGGTGAGGTCCAGTGAGCCAGACCCTTTGAAGTTTCCACACTGATGGAGGGAACTGTTGCATTACTATCTTCATGTTGGCTGGGACAGTTCTGCATTCATCATCAGGATGGTGGGACAGTCTCCCTGAGAAGGGGCACAGCAATATCTTCTTTTGCCATGTCAGGAAAACTGTAGCGTTTCAAAGGAACAGAAATGCTTGCTAGAACATTCACCTGTTTTCCAAAATTCTGAAAAAACTGATTTCACCATCCTGGCATGGCACCATTTTGACAGTTTTTTTTAGCTTTATCATGTTTGGTGGTTAGTTTTACAGTTCTCACGAGCTCTAAGACCTGTAGTTTGCATCAATACTTGATACAAAACTATACCTCTCTTTCCCGTGAGATGTCATTTCAATATATCTGATTGATGCGTCATTTATTTCAGTTCTGCTCACACAAATTAGAACTCACAATTGGTTTACTGCAAAGTCAATGCTCTCATGTTTAAATGAAAATGTTCAGTGTCAAGGGGAAAGCTGAATTAAAAACACTGCAAAATAGTGTGAATTTTGAGATATAGTCAATTCTGAAAAAAATGCAATAGTAGCAGTGTAATCTCATGGATATCTACTTGGAAGTATCTCCTATTCAGTTGGACTTACTTCCAGGTTAAGCCATTTCTGCCCAACGTTGCATATATGCAACAGGAATGAAATGTGTACACCTGTGGGTGGGACAAAAATGAGTTAATGTATATATGAAAGCAGCCCATTTTTGTCAGTCGCAAAATACCAATCCATCTTTGGTTTTTCTCATAAGCATTTTCTCTTTCTTCCATGGAAAATATGGTTTTCTGAGCCAGCTTATGTGCCAAGCCAAATGCCAAGTTCGCGGAGTTTCTACTGATTATATTTGTAATTTTAAAGATATAAATCTAGCAGTATTTTAATCTGTGTAACACCTTCAAAAAACCTTGAAGTAATTACTGAAATCAAGTAAATTTAACCTATTTTAAATGCCAGTTGGTCCTAATATAATTTCTTTGGCATAGTAAGTAGCATTTGTGGTAATTTTGCTGCCGTTTAGGCCAGAACACTAACTAGAGTCATCTGGATATGGTAAGCTTCAGTCTCTCTCTCTCTCAAAAAAAATGTGGGTGGAAGAATGAGAGGATGGTTCTGATTCTCTTTATAAACATGCAGTTCTTTGTGTAATACTCAAAGGATGCTAAAGTGAAAAAAGATGACCGTGTAGCAAGAAGTGTCAAAAAAGACATAGGATATGATATCTGGCCTTTTGTTGTTTTTTAGGCCTCTAGTGATATTTCACGTGTCTTTACTGACACAAGCCCAATGCATCATTACTGCTAAAGAAATTATTCATTTATTGCAGTGAAATTAATCAAACATTTTGGTGGTACAAGATAGATTTCACTAATGACAAAGCCCTCTCAATTCACACACCATACCGCAACTTCTTTTCTTTTCGATTAAGCAATATTTCTCAGAAACGTCTCCCACACAAACCTTTTCAATTGAATGGAACTTTTGTTAAGAGACCCCCATTCATCTCTATTGGGCTTGAATTGGATAAACACTTCATTGTTTCCCAACATTAATGATGGGCAGGGTCGACTTTAAGGCAACTGCACCAATTGCTCCTAAATGGGCCCCACGCCTAAGGGAGAGGGACCATGCTAGGTAAAAATAAGAAATAAAATTAAGATTTTACTAACTCATTTCACAGTCACTAAAACAAGTGGTTTTGTAACTATTTACTTTTCAAAGGTAATCTACACATGTTTGTGTACTTGTAGGCTTTCGTGTATGTAATTTTATATTAAAATGTGCTTAGATCCATATGGTGCATCAATTCACATGCACTTTTTAAGGGTACGTATTGATTGCTTTTCATTCTACCATAAAGATATGAAGTCTATAATAAATTTTATTTATATCTCTACAATTCTAAAGACTTTGACTGTGAACCTCAGGTCCTGCAAAAAATGCTTCCAGTTTGTAGTTCCTAAGGCCAGCCCTGATGATGGGCTTTCCAATTAGCCATGTGTTTCTGCCTAAAATGAAGATTTTGCAAGGGTAAGGAAACCTTTACCAGCTGTCTCTTTCCACAGGGTGTCATATGCCTGGATCTTACCACTTCCTCTCCCACTTTCCACTCTTCGGTAACTCTCAAGGTCCCTGAGACCAGCTCCTTACACCCGTTTTCTCCCCTCGAAACTTATGTGGTATTAAAATGACTTAATAACAAAATAATAAAAACTAATTTATAATTAACTTGATAATAATAACTTACGCATTAGGGTTTATTTACAAGGATGTAATACAGGGTTTTCAAAATGGGAAAGGAATAAGGTAAGTAATTCATTTGCAAACAATGGTTGGCAACCTTCAGTCTCGAAAGACTATGGTATAACATTTGGTATATGGATTATCATTTGCAATGATATGGTATATCATTTGCAAACAATGATGCAATATAGTACAGTAATAACAGAGAGCTACACTTTGACTTATTTATTTATAAATAATATTTTGATCTTGCCTTTCCCATACTAACATGGGTGCTGAAGGCAGCTAACAAAATATACACAGTAGATTTTTTTAATTGCATATAAAATAACCAATCAAAGAACAGTAGTTGGTATTAAAATATAAGAACAAAGAACATAAAAAGCAGCAATTAAAGCAGCAATAAATAAGAATCATAAAACATTGCACAACATTATTAAATAATGCTAAAATGGCAGCAGAAATGTTAATAAATACAGTAATGAACAATAAACAGCAAACAGTGGAAAAAAAAACAGTAATAAACAGAAAGTGAAGTTTCTTTTAGGCCTCTAGTGATATATCACGTGTATTTACTGACACAATCCCCATGCATCATTACTGCTAAGGAAATTATTCATTTATTGCAGCAAAATTAATCAAACATTTTGGTGGTACAAGATGGTACAAGAAGAAGACTTCTGACAGACCAACCCTATTGGGTGATTTCAGTGGCGGATCTTGAGACGTAAGCACAGGAGTGTTATCACAAAGGCTGGAGGCTATATGTGTGCACTGATGGCTCACCCAGGCCACACCAGAGCAGGAAGTTGGTGTCAGGGCAGGTCATGGGTGGTTCAGAGGATGATTAGGATGGAAAGTGAGCTGGGCAGGGTTGGGGGGAGTGGATCTTCCAGATAGATATTGTTACATACTCATACTCCACTTCCTTGCATGTTGAGAATTTCCAAGGACACAGAACTATCTGGGTTCTGGCTTACTTTGAAAGAGAGACAAAAAGAAGTTAGTGGTGTCTTTATAATATTTACAATTGTACAATTTGAGCATTAGATGGAGGTAGGCAGCAGACTCCTTGCAAACCACAACAGCTAGCAATCCCAGCTGGCAGCTCTTGGCTTGCTCTACCCAGATTCTTCATACTAGTCTGTCTCTCCCACATCAATTCTATCTCTCTGTTCTTACCCAGCCTGTAGCTATCTGTCTGTGTTCCAGCTGCCCAAGGATGGGGAGACGATGGCGCCGCCCCTAAAATCTATCTTATGTCATTCTGAAAAGCTGTCTTGCCTTCTTCTATGCTCCAGAGAAATCTATTAAGAAGCATTCTGAAATGCTCACATCTCTGTCTATCATGTGCTGCCAATCAGCCCACTGCCTGTAAGAAAGCAGTTGGTCAGCCAATATTGAAAAGTCATAACTCTAAACCCATTGCCTAACTTCACAACAATATTATGTTTAATGGTATCACATGCTTCTGAAAAAAATTCAAGAAAAACAGCAAAGGGCGCAATCCGAACTAATTTTCCAGCACTGAGGTAAGGGCAATTCAGCTATAAGGTAAGGGAACAAACATTCCCTGACCTTGAGGAGGCCTCCGTGAGTGACACCCAACTGCAGGATGCAGCACATGTCCCATTGGCACAGCTAAGTCAGTGCGGGAAAGTTGGTTAGGATTTGGGCCATAAGTCTTACTTTCCCTATGTCTCTCCCCCCCCCCCCCAGTGTAGGCCATCCATTAGAGTGACCCAGGGCAGTTCCAGTATCAAAACTAGGCCAGAAACCAGACTGGAAAAGAACCAAATCTGCTTCATCCAGGAAAACCTGGAGCTGGTTTGCCACTGTATGTTGCAACCACAATTAAAAATGCAAAGGAATGAAATCCACCTCATTTACAAAAGAAATTCTGATTACATGGTATAGTGTCTGGCATAAAATATAGGCATGAAGGATGAGGGATCCATTTTGATACAGGTACTGTATACAGCTGCTAACTTTCAATGGGTGGGAAATGATGATTCCAATAGAAAATACTGTGGCTGACCAGCAAAGTTCTATGTGACATGAGCAGCTTTAGCCCAAAGGAAGAGGACTCCCAGATTCAGTCTGTGCATGTGTGGAGATGAATGACTCAGAAACAATGTGACGGATGTGGAGGGCCAGAAGGGAGAGTTATAACATTTTGCCTTGATTGGCAAAATGTGTAAGGTCAATCCTGACATTAATACTTTTATACTGGAAAGAGGAACCCCACATTTCCAAGAGCCTTAAGCTTTGTGTGTATACACAGAAATGCAACCACTCTCTAATTAGCACCCATCCCAAAAGGATATCTTTGATTTCATGCATAAGGCAGCATACTACTGATTTTGGCAGCAGTATCATTCCCTCTTTTGGCACTCACCCTTGGCACTGGAATGTGGGTAACTCCACAGGATGGAGTTGCAGAAGATGACAACACAACTCCTCTAATAATGTACACGTTTGGTTGAAAGAAGAGACAGTTCATAAAGTTTAGTGTAAACATTAATAGCAGGTGGTGACTCTATAACCAGACCTGTACTTTTGTTAAAAAGTCAAAATTCTGTGCCAAGTAAAATGGAATTCTGTTATCTTTATAAATTGTGCAGATGAAACAAATGGCTCCTGCCATTCTCAGTCACCATGGTTAAAGGTTGAAGTGGGGGAAGTGGGATTTCTAATTTGCCTATGTGATTCTGAATACAGAACTGGCTGGAGAAAGGGTACTAGACTGCATTTCAATCCAGACATTCCTGAAACTAAGCCCCATTTGAACACATTGGGACTTACTTCTGAGTAAACCTGTATAGTAGTGTTTCTCAAACTGTGGGTCAGGACCCACTAGGTGGGTCATGAGCCAATTTCAGGTGGGTCCCCATTCATTTCAGTATTTTAGTTTTACTAGATTGGACTTGATGGTAGCATGGTATGTGACTGCATTTGGGGAAATGTTACAGACCTGTACTTTTAACAAGCTTCTATGTATATTCCTTTAACAATGAGAGTAAATGGGACTTACTCCTGGGTAAGTGTGGGTAGGATTGCAGCCTAGGATTGTTAAACATTTTCCTGCTTGATTATGTCACTTCTGGTCATGACATCACTTCCGGTGGGTCCTGACAGATTGCCATTCTAAAAAGTGGGTCCTGGTGCTAAATGTTTGAGAACCACTGCTGTATAGGATTGTACTTTAGTTAATGTGGTGCATAAAGGTGGTGTTAAGCTTTAGCTTGCCTAAAGTGCGTTATAGAAATGAATATGCAATTGCAGGGGAGATACTGGTCTCTCCAAGTGCCCTGCCTTTCTGATCTGGCTTTTGAGTGTTCAGCTTGGCCGTAACAGAGACAGATGTTGGAGGATATGGGACAGCCTGTCTTATCTATGACTTGGGCCTACTTACTTGTAAGTAGCCAGTTGCTTTTGCTTTTAAGCTTTTTCCTGGTCCAAATTACAGTCTGTTTTTGACCATGTGCCAGACATACACAAAGCAAGCAGATGGCTTTTATTTACTATGCAGGTCCAGCCCACCTCCTTCCTAAAGCTTCGTGCTGGAAGAATAATAGACACATGTCTCCAACAGTAAGCCTGTCATTAGAGAACATGATATTAGCACATTGCTGTTTATTTCCTCCTTTAAGCTTAATTGAATGTTACAAAAGCAGCAAATCTAGTTAACTATTAACTTAATAATACATGCAGGAATTAAAATTGCAAGCATACATATACTAAAAAAATGCACAAAATCAGCTTTCCGGCAGATCTAAGCATGTGCTTTACTTTCACTGAAAGAATGGGTTTGGATTGTGCCCATTTCATTCATTAAAAAATGTAAACCTGCTCTTATCGAGCCAGCATTAAATATTAATAAACAGGAGCTCCAACTTTATAATATAATATAATATAATATAATATAATATAATATAATATAATATAATATAATATAATATAAAACAGTGGTTCTCACACTTTAAGCACCGGGACCCACTTTTTAGAATGAGAATCTCTCAGGACCCACTACAAGTGATGTCATGACCGGAAGTGACATCATCAAGCAGAAACATTTTTAACAATCCTAGGCTGAAATCCTACCCACACTGACCCAGGAGTAAGTCCCATTTACTATCATTGTTAAAAGCATATACATAGTAGCCCATTAAAAGTACAGATCTGTAACATTTCCCCAAATGCAGTGACACACCATTGTAGCTTCAAGTCTAATACATATATTAAAAATAGGATATTGAAATGAAAGGGGACCCATCTGAAATTGGCTCACTACCCACCTAGTGGGCCCTGGCCCACTATTAGTTTGAGAAACACTATAATATAATATAATATAATATAATATAATATAATATAATATAATATAATATAATATAATATAATATAATATAATATAATAAAGTTGGATCCCCAGTTTATTAATTTAGTGGGGAAACAAGTTGCAGTGATCAGCTATCCTCAGAATATCTTCTCTTTGGAAATTCTACAATTTTATTTTGTTTGTTTAACTGAAGTGGCTGAAAACCAAATGTTTAAGTTGAGCTTTTACCTGTTTCATAAATATTGTCATATTTACCTGTTTCATAAATATTGGATCATTCCAGCAACGTGGAGAGGGGGGATTTGCTGCATGGGTAACAGCCTATCCTCCATACCTTCTTTACCCAGGCTTCGCGCACTGGAGAGGACACTCCAACTTCGCCATACGGCGTCGGCACAACACGGGAAGCAGCAGTTTACTGGTTATAAGTCTTTGCTCGATTGGCGTAGAGCATGACGCCAGGGGCTGCTTCCGACGGTGGGAGAGATCATTGCATCTCATTGGGCAGCTACCGCCCGCCTTAAGCTGGGCAGTCCCCAGCCAGTAAGGTGTTGCCTCGCCACGGTCCATTAACCTCATGGGGTGCGTGGGGTTTAGGGTGAAAACCGACAAGCGGATCGACAACTCTGCACCATGCAACAGAAAACAGAAAACTACTGCCCTAAAGCTGGGCACCTGGAACGTTAGGACAATGACACCTGGCTTCTCTGATGACCTGCAAGAAATAGACGACGCACGCAAAACAGCTGTCATCGACATTGAGCTGAGCAGACTGCAGATGGACATCGTCGCCCTTCAAGAGACTAGGCTGCCAGATTCCGGATCTGTCAAGGAGAGAAATTTCTCATTTTTCTGGCAGGGAAAACCACCAAACGAAACCAGGGAACATGGCGTTGGCTTTGCGGTCAGAAATACCCTGCTGAAATCCATCATCCCACCTACTGTGGGAAGTGAAAGAATTTTGTCCCTGCAGCTCCAGTCATCAGCAGGACCTGTCACTCTCATCAGTGCTTATGCACCGACTCTGTCGTCTCCAGCAGAAGCCAAAGACAAATTCTATGATGACCTGGCCACCACTGTCAAGAAAATCCCTGTAAAAGAGCCATTGTTCATCCTCGGCGATTTCAATGCTAGAGTTGGTGCTGATAACAGTTCATGGCCCACTTGCTTAGGTCAGTTTGGCACTGGGAGGATGAATGAAAATGGCCAACGCCTACTAGAGTTTTGCTGTCATCACGGTCTCTGTGTCAGCAACACGTTCTTCAACACAAAGCCCCAACATAGAGTCTCTTGGAGACATCCAAGATCAAAGCACTGGCACCAGCTCGACCTGATCCTCACCAGATGCTCCGGCCTTCCCAGCATCAAGATCACACGCAGTTATCATGGTGCTGCCTGCGACACTGACCACTCCCTGGTGTGCAGCAGAGTGAAACTGCAAACAAAGCGACTGTATCACACGAAAAAGGAAGGAAGACCTCGCATTGATACCAGCAAGACCCGGGATCAGAGAAAAGTGGAGGAATTTGCACAAGCGCTTGAGGAATCTCTTCCAGGCCCGGCCGACGCAAACGCATCCAACAGATGGGAACATTTCAAGAATACCGTTTACAACACCGCCTTGTCCATATTCGGCAAGAAGACCAACAAGGCGGCAGACTGGTTTGAAGCCCACTCTGAGGAGTTGACACCAGTCATTGAGGAAAAGAGGAGAGCTCAAGCAGCATACAAGGCCTGTCCCAGTGAGCGCAACCTGCAGGTCCTCCGAACTGCTCGCAGCAAAGTCCAACAGACTGCCAGGAGATGTGCTAACGACTACTGGCTCCAGCTATGTTCCAAGATACAGATAGCAGCTGACACGGGCAACATCAAGGGGATGTATGATGGTATCAAGCAGGCCCTAGGTCCAACACAGAGGAAAATTGCCCCTCTGAAGTCTGCCACAGGCGAGGTCATCCAGGATCGGGCGCAGCAGATGGAACGCTGGGTGCAGCACTACTCTGAGCTATATTCCAGAGAAAATGTAGTCACCAAAGAAGCACTGAACAACATTGAGTGCCTGCCTGTGCTGGAAGAGCTTGACAGTGAACCAACCTTAGAAGAACTTCACGTGGCCCTGGACTCCCTTGCCTTTGGCAAGGCACCTGGAAAAGACAGCATCCCTGCTGAAGTCCTAAAATGCTGCAAAGAGATCATCGTCACTGAGCTGCATGAAATCCTCTGTCTCTGCTGGAGAGAAGGTGGAGTACCTCAAGACATGAGGGATGCAAACATCATCACGCTGTACAAGAACAAAGGTGACAGGGGTGACTGCAACAACTACCGCGGCATCTCTCTCCTTAGCATTGTAGGAAAGCTGTTTGCCCGAGTTGTACTAAAGAGGCTCCAGGTACTTGCAGAGAGCGTCTATCCAGAATCGCAGTGTGGATTCCGAGCCAACAGGTCCACCACTGATATGGTATTCTCCCTTAGACAACTGCAGGAGAAATGCAGGGAACAACGACAGCCACTCTTTATAGCCTTCATAGATCTCACAAAAGCTTTCGACCTGGTCAGCAGAGACGGCCTCTTCAAGATTCTCCCCAAGATTGGATGTCCACCCAGGCTCCTCAGCATCATCAGATCTTTCCACAAGGACATGAAGGGCACTGTTGTCTTCGATGGCTCCACATCAGACCCTTTTGACATCCGAAGCGGAGTGAAGCAGGGCTGTGTTCTTGCACCAACCTTGTTTGGGATTTTCTTCGCTGTCCTGCTGAAGCAGGCCTTTGGAACTGCAACAGAAGGCATCTATCTCCGGACCAGATCAGACGGAAAGCTCTTCAACCTCTCCAGACTGAGAGCAAAATCCAAAGTCCAGCTGAAATGTCTGCGTGACTTCCTCTTTGCCGACGATGCAGCTGTCACTACCCACTCTGCCAAAGATCTCCAGCAGCTCATGGATCGTTTTAGCAAGGCCTGCCAAGATTTTGGACTGACAATCAGCCTGAAGAAAACACAGGTCATGGTTCAGGATGTGGACTCACCTCCCTGCATTACAATCTCTGAGCATGAACTGGAGGTTGTCCATGACTTTGTGTACCTTGGCTCAACGATCTCCGACACTCTTTCTCTCGATACCGAGCTAAACAAGCGCATCGGTAAAGCAGCTACCACGTTTTCCAGACTCACAAAGAGAGTCTGGTCCAACAAGAAGCTGACGGAACATACCAAGATCCAGGTCTACAGAGCTTGCGTCCTGAGTACACTTCTGTACTGCAGCGAGTCATGGACTCTTCGCTCACAACAGGAGAGGAAACTGAGCGCTTTCCACATGCGCTGCCTCCGACACATCCTCGGCATCACCTGGCAGGACAAAGTTCCAAACAACACAGTCCTGGAACGTGATGGAATCCCTAGCATGTATTCACTGCTGAAACAGAGACGCCTGCGTTGGCTTGGTCATGTCGTGAGAATGGATGATGGCCGGATCCCAAAGGATCTCCTCTATGGAGAACTCGTGCAAGGAAAGCGCCCTACAGGTAGACCACAGCTGCGATACAGGGACATCTGCAAGAGGGATCTGAAGGCCTTAGGGATGGACCTCAACAAGTGGGAAACCCTGGCCTCTGAGCGGCCTGCTTGGAGGCAGGCTGTGCAGCATGGCCTTTCCCAGTTTGAAGAGACACTTTGCCAACAGTCTGAGGCTAAGAGGCAAAGAAGGAAGGCCCATAGCCAGGGAGACAGACCAGGGACAGACTGCACTTGCTCCCAGTGTGGAAGGGATTGTCACTCCCGGATTGGCCTTTTCAGCCACACTAGACGCTGTGCCAGAACCATCTTTCAGAGCGCGATACCATAGTCTTTCGAGACTGAAGGTTGCCAATACAAAATATTGTCATTTTAGATTCTAATTTAGCTACTGTTAATTACTGAAAATACAGCTATTCTTTCTGGGTTCACTCAGGGTCAAATGGGAAAATCCATGCTAACAAGTATGTTTAGTTGCATAGATGCAATCCTAACCAACTTTCCAGCACGAGGTAAGGGCAATGCAACTTCAGGTTAAGGGAACAAACATTGCTTTACCTTGAGGAGGCCTCCATGACTGCCCCCTAACTGCAGGATGCAGCACATGCCTCACTGGCTTAGCTATGGCAGCGCTGGAAGGTTGGTTAGGATTGCGCCCTGTGTTAGAATGATCACCCGAGACTTTTAAAAGGGAATCAGGGCTGGCCAAGCCCTCCAAGTACCTGAGGCAGTGTACTAGATGCTTAGATGGTGACATACCAGTCTCTACTCCTCCCACTTCCTGAACTAGAAAAGGAAGGGGGGAAGCATCTCTGATGCTCTAGCCCAGGGGTCTCCAAACTTTTTGGTCAGAGGGCCACATGAAATATCTGCTGCAGTGCTGAGGGCCAGAAAAAAATTTAAATATAAAATTTAAATAAATAAATTAGAGATGGAACTTAGATGAATGAATAAATGAATGAGTGGGCTCATTCACTCAGCCTCTCCAGCTCTCAGAACACCCTCCAGATGCAATCAGAGTACAACTCTGGTCATGCACAGTCAAGTGGGCCAGAGGCTTTCAGGGGACAAGAGGCTGGCTGCGGGCCAGATAGAGTCTTGCTGCGGGCCGCATCTGGTCCCCGGGCCGGGGTTTGGAGACCCCTGCTCTAGTCTACCACTCTCCTCCATACATTGTCTTCCACTCAATTCCCCACTTCCTTTTCTATGTGGAGGAAGGTGCAGTGGAGGCAAGTGAGTGGATGGAAGTTGGCACTACTAACTGCTGCAAAAGGCAACTGCCTCAATTGGCCTCATAGGTGGGCCAGGCTGGGCCAGGAAGCAATGTTGGTCTCCTGTAATCCCAACAAACTTCCATATGCTTTTAGAGCAGCATCCTGAAAAATTGTACAAACTGATGACCTTATTGAGGATTATGCAGATGATCCATTTACCCAAAGAATGATAAAAACCCATCGGGGAAACAGTGACTTGCTATAAATTGTGAGAAGCAGTCTTAAATTTGAACCTTAAATTTGAACCTAAAATTGAACTGAGAAGCAGTCTTAAATTTGAACCTTTTCAACCTTCCTTACACTGAGCAGACTGTACTTGAAAAAGAGTTTGCCAGAAGAAGTCAGCTGTATCCTCTGGTTGAGATTTATTTGTGAACCACAACAAGGCCTGGCTATTATTGTGCAAACTTTTATTTCCAATTCAAACCAGATATTTTGTGTGAAAAAGTCACTCTGGAATCTATTCTGAATGGAGAGTAGAAACAAGGAAAAATGGACGAGGCTCACGTATTTTGGCCTGAGTTCTTCCCAAATATTTGTGTTTTGAATCAAAAACAAACCATTTTGAATGGCTACTGGGGCTTGTTTTGTGAAGAACACCAGAACAGCCACCGCCGTCTATTGTGGCAGCCTTCTTGGCTTCTGCTATTGGGAATTGCAAAGATTCCAAGGCTCCCAGAGTGCTATTTACATCACACCAGATATAGTGCACATTCACTTTCAATTCAAGGGGCTATTCCTCTGAAAAAAAGAGAGGGAAAAAGAAAACTAATAAAATGGTGTCAGGGGTGTCAAGAAAGAGAGCATCTTGACCTCCTGCCTGAGTCCCTACCAATATAGGGGCAACAGCCTATGTAGGGCCTTCAGAGCCACACCCACTTGGCTCATCCCCTCAGCAGTGTTTTCCCTTGGGCCGCAGAGTAGATGCAGGGAGAGAGTTTACAGCGCACCCCCCCTCACTCCCCATGATCATTCTGGAGCATCACTTCCACTTAGTCTCCCACCCTTGGCCACTCCTTTCCTCTCCTTATATTCCTATGGCCTTGGCTGGTCCCACCCATACAGCCTGGTTGTCTTCTGGATCCTAAGCCTCTTGTCTTCAGAGGTAGGGAAGGCTCCTGTAGGCACTTGTCATGCCTGGTTGGTCTTCAGTTGCTCCAACATCTGCAGGCATGCTCTACTCAACAGGCTAACAGCCTACACTCTGCCCCACTGAGGCTTTCCAGCCTGCCCAATGCCTGCTGGGCAGGCGGCTCCCTGGATTGGGAAAGTATGGCTTAGACAAATGGGTAAGGCAATCCTATGGTCCTGGTGGGCCATGTGGGTGTTGCAGCAAGGTCAATACCAGAGTCACCAGAGTATACTCTCAACCAGTAGTAATCCTATGCCCACGAAAAATCTGCCACTGTCTGCAAATCTTATGATTTTGTAACCTTATGGTTACTCACTGACAGGGCCTCCAGATTTATTGTGTAAAGGTTTTTCTTTTATCTAGGACACGGTTTCCCCATACCATGGAGAATGGGTTGAAGTTTTTCTATGGATATCAATGTTTACATGCTCTCTGCACTTCTCAGTTCTCTCCTACTTTGACTAGGCTTCTTATTATTCTCTTTTCCTGTGCTGTTTTATGACTCTTTGCCTGTCTATGACCACCTGCTTCTCTTTCTTTATTTCACAGTATATAAACACACTTTGTGTAACCCGGTTTATTGCGAATGACTTTGTTTTTTCCACAACTCTACGAACAGGTTATGAGCTCAGACCCAGACTCAATACAAACTGAAAAACAAAGAGCTAAGGACAAACTGTGGGAAACTGTGACCAAGCATCCAACAATCCACAAGACAAAAATGGCTAGCAGTTCTGAGGCAACAGCAAAGCTAAACAATATAAATAATCAGCTGTGAAAGTTTAACATCTCCAAAGATGATTTGTGGGATGAACAGAGACAGACCAGCTGATAACCCTGCAGAATGGGACAGAAAAAAATAAGCAGGCAAAAGCAACTATAGCTTTACTACCAGAAGATCATCAGCAAATTTATGTGCAAAAGGAAGAAACTGAGAATGTCCCATAGAATGCTCTCCAGAAAATGCATGAAGGCTCAGGCCTTAACAGCAATCTGTTCTTGCTATGTGATCTGTATAGGATGTGATTTCGCAAGTGGTACGAAATACACCAACACATAAATGCCACTTCAAAAATTGTGGAATTTCCACAGTATTCAGGCGCAGAAAGGAAATTCAAGGGAGCGAAGACAGTGGGGTGCAAAGACAGTGGTGTCACAGACCACCCTCAGGGTGGATGAAGTCACAAGGCAGAAAAGGAAACCCAGAGCATGTTTTAGAAGCAAGAAAGCTGGACATCTGTAAAAAAAAGATTGCTCAATCTGGCAGACTGAGCACAGGAAACAAGCACCAAAAATTCTAAAAGAAAC
The DNA here is from genome assembly GCF_035046505.1 of Tiliqua scincoides. Classification (NCBI taxonomy): domain Eukaryota; kingdom Metazoa; phylum Chordata; class Lepidosauria; order Squamata; family Scincidae; genus Tiliqua; species Tiliqua scincoides. Next base: position 202,932,367 of record NC_089821.1, read on the forward strand.
AGTTAAGGCAGCAGCAAGCCAGTCTGCAGATGATGCATGGGACGGTGGCTTTAAAGCCCTTCCAGGGCAACCCAGGGCATTGTTTCAAGGACAATGAGCCACACTGAACCCAATTTTCCTAGCAGATAAAATACAATCTGGTGGGCTGTGACTAACAGCAGCAAAAGAATACCTTAGATCAGCCATTTTCAACCACTGAATAATCCCCAGGTGTGTCGTGGGAATTTGGGAGAGGGTTGTTTATCAATAGGATCATTGGGGGATGTGAGCCCCCATTGACAGCACAGTGTGCCTTGTCAATTGTCAAAGAGCTGATGGTGTGCCTTGACCATTTTAGTGCCTTGCCAGTGTGCTGCGAGCTGAAAAAGTTTGAAAATCACTGACTTAGATGGTGTAGTGATTCTGATGTTGGACTTAGCTCTGGAAGATCCAGGTTCAAATCCCTGCTCAGCTTTCTGGGTGACCTTGGTGAGTCACTATTTCTCAGCCTCACCTACCTCACAGGATTACTGTGAGGACAAAAAGAGAGAAGGAACCATGCACATCACCCTGAACTCCTCAGAGGAAGAGTGGTATAAAAATGTGGAAAATAAATAAATAAAATAATATGCAGATACAGTGCTCTTGAAAAAGTTATGCTTGAGTAAAGCAGTGTAAATAAAGATAATTCAAATATATATGAAACTGGGGGAATTTTTTTCTGGGTCTTAACAATATAGTTATTAATATTTTTACATGCCGGGTTTGCAGAATGTTGCTACTGAAATAAAAAAGCATAATCATTAGATTACAGTTCCCCAAACAAAGATTTGGGCCGAACAACACATGACAAGAACAATAAAACCGCATGTTGCCATTGTCATTCCAAAATTAAGTTTTAACTGTCGCATCTGCCACAAAGATCATGTAGCCAAGAATAATAATAGAAAATAAATAATGTCAGTGACTGATTTCCAAATGGTGGATTAAGCCCCATCAACAAGTTGCAGGAATTGTAGTGACTTGATCAGGCTGTGGCAGTGAGTACAAGACCAAAGAAAGTGTCGAATAGTTGGATAATGGGAATTATTTTTGGCAGGAGAGTAGGATAAACAAAGGGATCCTAAAAGAAGGAGAGGGAAAAAGTATACTTATTGAAATGTTTTGGAACCACTGGTCATTTCTAACAGCTTTGTTCATGCTATTCGCATTCTTTAAATGTAGTAAAGGGCATGCAAAAAGCTATTTGAAAGTTGTGTATTATATAAAATACTAAATTTTTAGATTACAGAACATACTAGATTATAACCTATACTTACTGGGATTGCATTGCCTCTGCAAGAACAGGTATGCAATCTGGGAGTCTTCCTGGACCCACAACTACTCCCGGATCACCAGGTGGCAGCTGTGGCCAGGGTGGCTTTTGCCCAGCTTTGGTTAGTCCGCCAGCTGCAGCTGCAGCTGAGTCTGTCAGACATGACCACAGTGGTCCTTCCTCATTGACATCTTGCTTAGATTACTGTAATCTGCTCTATGTGGAGCTGCCCTTGAAGACTATCCAGAAATGGCAATTGGTGCAGAATGCAGTGTTCCATGTTGTTTCTTGGGTTCAGCAGTTCATTTCTATTGGACTGCTGCTCTAGCTGCTGGTTCATTTCCGGGCCCATTTCCAAGACCAATTGAATTCAAATGGTTTGAACCTCTGAAGCCCTTTATAGCTTAAGACTTGAGGGACTACCTCCGCCGATGTATGCCAGCTTGCTGCCTTTGAAGAGGGTCCTTCTGTGTGCTCCCTGTTGGAAAAGGGGGTTGATTTTAGCAAGCAGTGCCATCCGCATAAGACCTTTTTCCTACAGTAATTTCCACCATCTTGCTAGTTTGCTGCCATCATGCAGGAGCAGAGACAGTTAAAGTTTCGAAAGGTACTTTCAGTTTCTTAAAACATACACATTTTCTGAAGTATCAGAGGATTCTGTAACTTAAGGAACAGAGAACACTGTAACAGTTCTCTTTGTGTGGGAATTAGGTGGTTGGTGCTCTTCAATAATGTCTCCCTGCCATTGAGGACAGAGCTCCAGCAGCATGGATGCTTCTCTTTCAGTGGTCAGGGAGTGAAAGGAAGGAAGTTACTCAAGGGAAACACCTCCTGCAGATGTCACAGACAAAAGGCAAAGGGGTCTTAGGCAACCAGACAACACACTGCCTCCCAGAGTCCTGCAGATGGTGTTGCATCTATATTCCAACACCACCCACATCAGGGGTTAGAGCAGCCATTTTCAACCTTTTTTAGCTCAGGGCACACCAACAAGGCACTAAAATTGTCAAGGCACACTACCAGTTTTTTAATTACATTAAATCACTACATTACAATTAATTGTTAATATAATTAATACAATTATATTATTACATGACAAGAAGCTTGGAGAGGAAAGGATATGTGATTGTGAAAAGGATGAAAAAGTGTTCACATAAAGTGTTATGTGAGAAAGTGCTGGGAAAGAGAGGTCAGACTGAGCACATAGGAGAGCTGTGGGGTGAGGGGCCATGAAGAGACATGAGTGAAACAACTACAGGATTCAGCTGGAGTGGGGGGAAGAGAGAACTTGAAGCAAGTGCTTCTGAACCTTTGGAAGGTGCGAAGGAGTGAAGGGAGGGACAGTAAGAGAGGTGCTGACTGCAGTTATGAGATTTGGGGGGATATGCCTGTGGGAGGGAGTGGGGTGGGGAGAAATGCCAATTCCCTGCTCCTGTATTTGAGGGAAAAAAAGTGTTTAAGAAAAAAAGCCCAATCCTAGGCATGTCTTCTCAGAAGTGAGCCCCATTATAGTCAGTGGGGCTTACTCCCAGTATGCAGAATATGGAGAGAATTGGGGCCCAATGCCCTTCCCCTGAAAGGCAATGCAGGGAGGGTCACTTTGGGGAGTTGCAGGCAAACTGTGGCAAGGAAAAGGGACTATCCAGGACCCTTTGAGCCAGCCAGTTCTTAGGCTGGTGGCCTCAGCAGACTCTCTCGCTTCATACCTGCTTGCCTGCTCCTGACTCCCTCATTCTCACTCACTTCACCCACCGGGACCTCCTCCAAGCTTCTCTGGTCACCCAATCAGCACGCAGAGGAGGTAAGGACTTAATACCCCATCCTAGGCGTGTCTACTCAGAAGTAAGCCCCATAATAGTCAATGGGGCTTACTCCTAGGTAAATCAGGATTGGGTTGCAGCCTTTGTGTTGCTCAGGAGCGGGAGCAAGCGCCAGCAGGAGGTGCAAAGCAGCCGCGACCAGCCCCTTTGCTGGCTGGCTGCCTACTCCTTTTCCTTCTGCTGTGTGTAAGGCTCAAAGCAGCCGCTTCCCCCTTGTGTGTGGCTGCTGCCTGTCTGCTCTGATCTCGCGGCACACCTGAGGCAGCCTCGCGGCACACTAGTGTGAAAAACTAGTGGGCACAGTGGTTGCAAAACGCTGGGTTAGAGGGCAGTGGTGAGAAGCAGGGCCTTTTTGGTGGTAGGAATGCCCTCCCTTGTGATCTACCCCATCTCTTGAGGTGTTCTGGCAGGGGGTAAACACTTCTTTATTTCCACTGGTGTTTGCTCTATGACTGGGTAGGAGTTGCTTTGACTGTCTCTTATTGTTTAATGTTTTACCACTGTTTATTGCTACCTTTTATTAATGACATCTTTTATGAGTGCTTTTACTGCTGCTTTCATTGTCTTTTATTGCAATATGTTGCCATTTTACTGTAGCTATATTGTTAGGTTTTTTTTGCCATTCATTTGGTACCGCTGCTTTTGATCATTTTTACCGCCTTTTATTGTTGTACTTGTGTTGGGATTTTGTGATAGGCTATTAAAAAGGTCAATTGTTAAATGTTTAATCTGTATACTGTTTTATGATGAGATTGTATTTTATATATTTTGCTTGCCGCCCACAGGATGGAGGAAAGGCAGGGTATACATTTTATTATTTATTATTTTATTTTTCCCTAGCATGTATGCACTACTGAAACAGAGACGCCTGCGTTGGCTCGGTCATGTCGTGAGAATGGATGATGGCCGGATCCCAAAGGATCTCGTCTATGGAGAACTCGTGCAAGGAAAGCGCCCTACAGGTAGACCACAGCTGCGATACAAGGACATCTGCAAGAGGGATCTGAAAGCCTTAGGAGTGGACCTCAACAGGTGGGAAACCCTGGCCTCTGAACGGCCCGCTTGGAGGCAGGCTGTGCAACATGGCCTTTCCCAGTTTGAAGAGACACTTGGCCAACAGTCTGAGGCTAAGAGGCAAAGAAGGAAGGCCCATAGCCAGGGAGACAGGCCAGGGACAGATTGCACTTGCTCCCAGTGTGGAAGGGATTGTCACTCCCGAATCGGCCTTTTCAGCCACACTAGACGCTGTTCCAGAACCACCTTTCAGAGCGCGATACCATAGTCTTTCGAGACTGAAGGTTGCCAACTACTATTTTTCACATTTTATACCACCATTCCTCCAAGAAGCTCAGGGTGGTGTACATGGTTCCTCGCCTCCTTTTGTCCTCACAACAATCCTGTGAGGTATGTGAGGCTGAAAGATAGTGACTTGTCCAAGATCACCTAGCCCAAGATCACCTAGGAAGCTACATAGCTTAGGGATTTGAACCTGTATTACATAAATAAAGGACCTGACAGTGGCTGTTTCTGGGATGCTGGACAAAATCCCTAACAGCATTTTAGGGGATAAATAAGAATCTCCTGCTATACAAATCACTCTTAGCCATTTGTTATCCTCCACTCTTCAGAGCATGGTTAAAGTTAAACTTCGCACAGATTAAGCATTCTGTGTACTGTTATGTAATTTGTCATCATGAGAAAATCCTTTTGATTTTTCAGATACAGATTATTATTATTTACATTATTTGCCTTAAATGTCTATTAAATAATTTGTTTGTTGACACACTTCCGAGAGCAGAAATGCTATTTTTTGAATTTGATTCTGGCAAATAGCAATTAAAGTACAGGAACATTTTAATAGGAAAACCATTAAAACAGGAAGACCATAATAGGCTACGATTCAGAGAAGCTACATTAGCACCCATGGGAAGAACCATATAAAGTTTGGCTCTGTCTTTTGAAAGTTCACAGCAGCATCTCTGACTGGTTTGCTTAAGAAGCAAACCACTTCTTAAATGGGTGGTTGGCAACCTTCAGTATCGAAAGACTATGGTATAAGCCTACAGCACGCGGTATTCCCAGGCGGTCTCCCATCCAAGTACTAACCAGGCCTGACCCTGCTTAGCTTCCAAGATCAGACAAGATCGGGCACGTGCAGGATAACAGTTGCTGTGACACTGTTGCCAAAATGCTTTTAAAAAAAAAAAAAAAAACTCCAGTTGTATGCTAGATTTCTCTTGTGGGCAGAAGTGGGCAGCTTCTTTGAATGGCTGCTACTGGAAAGTGATTATGAATTTTTTTTTTCTCCATATTGGAAATGTATTTGGGACAATCAGGTATGACTCCCAAATTGTGGGTGGAGCCTACAACAAAACCCTTCAATGGGTCCTCAGAAGGAATGGTGGACCCCAAGCCCTATGACGTGTAAGCTCATTGACAGCCCCATGGTGCCCACCCAACCAGGAAAGTTTATGGAAAAGTGGATGAACACCATTCCTTCAGTACTGCAGCAGTCAGGAGCTGGGGGCATGGAACATTTAAAATAGCTGTCACTAAAAGAAGCATACCCTGCTACCATTATCCACCTTCACCCTGGAAGTCCAAGCCCATGTGATGGTGGCACTCAAGTGGCCCCTGGGGCCAAATACCTATCTTTGGGGACAATGAGGGTCAAACCACACTTCATGTTAAATGTATATTTTAGCCCTTTATACGTGTTATTTCAAACTTAAAAAGTTATAGAAAGAGGCAAAATTGGAATTGGGACCATAGCATGAGGGGTTGGGTCTTTAACCCTTCCCTTCTCTGGTGCAGTCCCAATCTAGATCGGGCCACCAGCACTACTATTTCCCCCAGAAAATATGCTTCAGTTAACAAGGAAGAGTGGGAAAAAGTTAAATCTTTAGATTAGTAATTTAGGGGCTTCAAAACATATGTAAAAAGTGCTTATCCCATTTCTCTCTCTCTCTCTCTCTCTCTCTCTCTCTCTCTCTCGCACGCACACACACACACACACACACACACACACACACAAGACATAATGGATAATCTCACCCTGCAAGGGAAGAGTACAAATTTATTTTGGTGCACAAATGAGCATCAAACTTTGCATATTAAACGTGTCACAAAAATGTGTTCTTGATAATACTGGAGTTAATGTTGTTCAGTTTGTCTCCCCAGCTATTTATAAAAGGGCCTATTTGATTTTTCTTTAACATTTCTCAGAGGATCATACAACATGTTTACCAGGAGATAGTAGAAAGAATTCATCAGCCTTTAAAAAATTCCATTCTCTGAAGCAGCAGAAGTGAGAATTAGGATAGTTTGGTGATGAAGTGAGATAGAACTTTTTATCGTGAGTCCTTGACTTGTGGGTTTTACATACTGTTGGATGGGTTGATTGATCATCATGACACAGGGAAGAAGAAAATCAAGAATGCTGTCCTGGTGGCTTACTGGGGATTGGTTGGAACTGGCGGTTGTTGAATCTTTGAGAAAGGTAGCAGTGATTTACAACACTTGCATCATTTATATAGAGCTTCCTAAATGACATAAATACATTTTTTTTATCTGCAGGTATCTCTGTATCATCTCTGACTTCACATGCTTGGTTTTAGCATAGACAGCAAGATGCTAAGCATGGTTACTCAGAAGTAATTCAATTTCAAAAGGTTTGTCCCAGATGAATGCAATAGGATTTCATGTAACCTGATCCTACTGAAATGCCCCCTAATTGATTAAGGGCGCAATCCTAACCCATTATGCTTTCCAGCACTGACTTAAGGGCAATGCAGCTCTTAGGTAAGGGAACAAACATTCCCTTAGTTTGAGAAGGCCTCTGTGAGTGACATCCAACTGCAGGATGCAGCACATGGCCCATTGGCACCGCTATGCCAGTGCTGGAAAGCCCTAACATAAGGGGTTAGGACTGCACCCTAAGTTACACCAATGGAGCACATGATGCATCCATGGGAGGGGGGGTGTTGGAAAGGTCTCCCAGGAGTTATCTGTGTCAGTGCGGCTACCACTGTATCCTGCAAGGGATTTCTGGCTGCTGGAGGTCTCCTTGTGGTAAGGGGGTAGTTGTGCCCACTGGTGTAGCTAGAGGCACTAAGTTTTGCAGGAAGCCTCACCGCAGAGTGCAACGGGCCCCTCCCCCTCACCTTGGGCAACCCCTCACCATTTGGGCAAGGGGGAGGCAAAATGGAGGCAAATGGCTCCCAAGAGGAGGGGGAGGGATCCATTGCGCTCTGCAGTGAGGCTCCCTGCAAAACGTAGTGCCCCGTCCCCCTAGCTACACCAGTGGTTGTGCCTTTGTCCCAGGGTAAGCCTCAACAGCCACTATGGGGCAACTTGGACCTGTGGCATCATTGATCCATGAAGGTGAATCAAGCTTTGGAAGACCATTGGGATTTGGTGTGCTCTACCACCACCACCACCACCCTCTCCGCTGTCACTGCCCCATTCTACTCATCCTGCCCCATTTGACCCACTCCCCACCTCCCTCCAAACCCCTGCTTACCTGGGCCAGCGAATCTTCGGCTGTCTGCTGGTGCATGGGAGACCACTTTGACCTCCCCACCAGTGGGCCTGCAGCTCACACCGGCAAAGACTGCTTTGTGACTGCAGTAAAGCAGCCTCTGCTGGCACAATGCTAGTTACGCTGGCGGCCACGGAGGACAGGATTGGGTGGTAAATTCAATTTTCTCTTTCCTTTATTTTCCCATCCTTTCAAACATTTCTCTTCTACTTATACATAAAAGCCCTTTAGGATCAGAAACGGGTTGCTGAACAAACAGAAGGATTTCTGGCATGCTGTTTTATTGGCATGCGTCATTCATACTTTCATTTCTTACTACAAGGAGGAAAATGCAACATCAATGGTTTGTGTTAAGTGTTGCTGTTGCATCCATGACCAAGTCACCCTATTGGGTTCAACCTTTTCTACCCAGCAGTTCAGGCTTGTTCTGGTGTCTTACCTTCCTTTTTAGCTCTTCTGATTCTTCTAATTCCCTCTGCTAAGTCTGGCTCCTGTTCCTCTTACAGTCTGGACTATCTCTTTGGCTACAAGCTGCATCTCTTTCTACCTCCACCCTTGCCTTCCCCTTCTCCCTGGGCCGCCTTCCCAAAGCTGTTCTCTCTGGCCCATCAGATTGAGGCAGATGCCTCAGGCAGCAGATTCCAGCAGTCACAGGCCTGCCAATCCAATGGGGAAGGACAGGGAGAAGATTTTAGCAGCAGCTGCTGCTTCTGTTTCTTGGATTCAAAAACACAGAAGGGAATGGTGCATTAGAGGAAGGGTGAAAGAGATGAATCTGATAATTTGGAGACCACCCTCTTTTCCACTTCTCTTCTATTTCTCTTTTCCTTTTCAAATCCAAAGAGAGGATTTGTGACAATGCCAGGTAAGGAAGGGGTGGCATCTGATGCACCACATCAGGCCCTAGAGGGCCTTTGCCCAGCTCTGCTCTTCAGCCTGACCACTCCTTTGCGTCAGGACCTCAGGTATGCATGGGTTGGATACAACAGACTCAAGGGCCTTGAATGGCCCTTAACTGGCTTTGACACATGGTACGGGTCAAGCAACTAGTGGCATCACAAGGGGGGGAAGACTGCTCCTGGCAATGCCCTGGGTGGTGACTCAACTCAAGGCTGCTTGAGATCCTACTGGCAATCTTCAGTCCCAGCCACCTCACATCCTTGCCCCCAATCACGTTTTTGCTGCTCAGTAATGAGAACACAAAGAGACTGGGGCCAGAGTGACCCAAAGACCACCAAAGGGGCGCAGTCTGGAGGCAGGCTTTTGCATTTAAACTACGGCAAAAACCTAGAAGTTTGGGGGCAATGTGGTGACATCATTACATCACACCCAGATATCTGGAATACCAAACTGCAGCAGGTAAACGTCGCCTCAGGTTCTGTTCTCAACAGGGACACCTCTGAAAGTAGCTTTGTTGAAGTAAGTACATTCTAACATGGATGGAGTGTCCAGGAAGGCCAAAAATGTTCACATACAGGTTTCACTACTTCCCCATGTATAAAAAACGGAAGGGTGTGTTACAGGTGAAGCATCTGTGGAGATGCAGATGAACAAGCCCTGGATGTGATTGCCAAATGCCAGCCTCCCCAGTCACCGATCTGTTCTCAGGGACCAATGTTGTGACAGGATTTTTGAACATCCTACTTTACCTTTAAACAAATAATCCAAAAGGATGCTTCTTTGTTATACTGACCACAATATGCTTCCTGAAGACTGACCAGAGTCATGATGTCTGGGGTCAGAGTTCCGCACCTTGTTAGTTCTGCTTGACCTCCCACTTGACTCCATTACACCTCGACTGAACTGCTTGCAGGTCTCCACTTGGGAGTGTTGAAGTGTCAGCTCTGCAGTTCGGTGTGCAAGGCTCTGGTAAGATGGGTGCATGTGAGGCAGAGGGCAAATTCCTGTGGTACCAGATAACTTTCCAGCAATCACAGGCATGCCTATCCAAAGGTGAAGAACAGGGTCAAGATTGTAGATATCAGAGTGAGTGTTTCGGAGAGGTTGCTTATGGTTCTGAGGCCAAATGATACAACTTCATGGATCTCTGCAGTGCCTTTGTGTTGCAGTGAAAGCTTCCTTTGGATTTCAACTTGAGCTTTTGGATGATCACTTGGTGGGGATGAACAAGGGCTATACAGGTCTACAGTCACTTAATGATGGCAATACATTCTGTGATCCCCGTTGATAGGCGAGTAGGTCATTAAGCGAACATTCAGCCCAATCTAGTGCCCTTGTTGTGTAAACAGACACTCCCTGCCAGACACTTGCTGACTGCACAGGCTACTGGAGACTGATTGCCTCTTGTTTGCATCAAGAACCTCTTTGTTGTGTAAACAGAAACTCTGCTGCAGATTATGGGAGACCTGGTTGCCTCATTAAAAGCCTCTTTGTTGTGCTTTGGTCACTGTTGTATATGCATTCATCATTATGCGAACGGTCATTAAGTGACACATACCTGAATTTCAACTTTCAAGCTATAAAATCATTTGCAGTCCTGCTAAGACATGCCTTCCCACAGGCTATACAGCACTTAGGTCTTTCTTGATTCTTTTCTGCTCAAGCTCATATAGAAAATTGTTATCCATGCTTGGTAACATCCACATTAGACCACTATAATGCTTTATGTACAAAGCAAGATACAAATACGTTTAGGTTCCACTTGGTTTGCTTTCTATTGTCTCTGCTGGTCCTCCATGTATAATTCCATATTTTGTGTACATTTGTGAGAAACAAATCTACCATTAGTTCTCAGAACTTGTTTTCCTCAAAAGGTAACAGAGAAGCAACCCCATCATCCAACATCCCAAATGACAGCCAAGCTCCATCAGCAGTGCAACTTATCACATACAAAGGTAACAAAAATATGCACAAGAAATGGGAGCAGCTGGTCAAAGGCAAGACAACAGCAGCAGTCACAAAGGCTGTAAATAATGTGAATCCCCAAACTGCGCAAATCATAGCTGAGAAATTCTGTAGTTTGTGTTTGAAAGTGAAACCCATGAGTTTCATTTGCTTGGCTCTGCTGGTGTTTCCATGGATGCTGGGGGTGTGGCTAAGAGGGGCAGCACCAGCATTGCTTTGCCAGGACAGGCTTGCCCCATATTGTGCCAGTGTTAGTGCACCATTGGTTTGACATTGCCAGGACAGACTTGGGTTATGATGGACATTGTGCCATTGTCTGTGTACCATCAGCACAGTGTCTGAATCACTGAATCAGCACAGGGATTGGGCCTTTAAGGGAATTTGTCACATGTCTATAATAAATATACAGTACATGCATACATGCCACAAAACCATGTCTGTCTATAAATACAAATCAGGCAGCCAGCAATGTATGGCACTTAAACAAAGGGAACTAAAAGTAGCTACAGGGCAACAATGAATCCTCTTTTTTTTCATCTTGTTAATTTTTCAGTACAGACAGAATTATATGTTTGTGGGAAATAGATATGGCTTCTGTGCCGCAAGTTTGTCCTGGGGCTAGGGACACAATGCAAGGGCACTGTTTTTCTTTTAAAAAGAAATGAAATGATGAACTGAAATTGGGAAAATATCCTTTCTCTTCTCTAGTGCTGTTCAATTTTTTTTCATTTCTTATTCACTTGTGTACACAATGAGCTGGTTTCTTCAAAACAAGACTTTACCAGCCGTCTCTATCACAGCTCAAGGAAAATGCTTTTATTTCTCCCTGGCATCTCTCCCAACACCTGGCAGCAGGCTTTTGTCCACACAGCTTAACAATGTGCCCTCTTCCATGCGAGTTAGTATGACATGATGTCAGACAGGCCCGGCTCATTGTTACTTACCTTGTTGGTGGTTGCACTCTCTGGTTACAAGACTATAGTGTGTGGGAGGAGAGCCACAGTCCCACAGATGTTGCACTGTGTCACACTGTGACAAGAGAGAAAACAACTCTCAGAGGAAATGGGAGAGACAGAGGAAATGGGAAAGGACAGTTATATTCACACGTACCGAAGGGGGGGGAATGAAAACTAGGCAAATAAACTGACTGAACAAACAACAAACAAGATGGAAAAACAGAGGGCTGAGCCTAGAATGTCCTATCTGAAATTTTTTCAGGCCAGCAGGGGCTAGTTTTTCCTGGCATTCTATCTTAGGACATGTTTGTTCACATGACTATATTGGGCCCTCACAAATGCAGGTGTTTCATCCCAAATTGTCCGCACAACCATCAGAGCCAAAACAGGTCACACATCCAGCATAGCAAATGTTACACGTTCATCTGTTTTTCCAGGGTTACTTCTTATGTTCCTGGCTGGCATTATACTGAATTGGGAGCACAGGAAACTGTTGCATGAGTGGGCCATTTTGTCATGTCGGTGCTGTCCTGCTGACTCTTACATGGACAATAGAGAAGGAAGCAAGTCAAATGGAGAAGACCTAAGAACGTAAGAACAGCCCCGCTGGATCAGGCCAAAGGCTCATCTAGTCCAGCTTCCTGTATCTCACAGTGGCCCACCAAATGCTTCAGGGAGCACACAAGACAACAGACACAACCAGCGTCCTGTTGCCCTCCAGCTCATTGCTTGAGACAGCGGCCAGGCTGCGTGCTCCAGTGGTGTGGCCTTTGCAACAGCTTCAAATCATGTTATGCCACCAGAATGTACATTCCAGTGGCACTTCCTGCTGTTAGGATTGGGCTGTGAGGCTGCAACTCTATAGAACTACAGAACTCTAGTGCAGGGGTCTCTAAACTTTTAGGACAGAGGGCCACATCAAATATCTGGCATGGTGTCAAGGGCAAAAAAAATAAATATGTTTTAAATATAAAATTTAAATAAATATTTTAGAAAGCCTCAGAAAGCCTAAGGCCTTCAGAAGGCCCAAAAATGGCACTTCTGGTTTTTCAGGAAGTGATGTTTTAGGCCTTTAGAAGGCATTCTGAAGGGAGGCACGTGGCCTCTCTGGCCCTCAGAACACCCTCCAGATACAACTGGAGCACAGCTCTGGTCACATTTGGTTGAGCAGGCCAGAGGCTTGCTGCAGGCCGGATAGAGGCTTGTCATGGGCCATATCTGGCCCCTGGGCTGGGTTTGGTGACCTAGGTTTATAAAGAAACTTGGTTCAGGTTAATAAGCTAAAACTAGACAGGACAATGGAAGGCCCATCTCTTTAAATGCAGATATGCTCAAGTGACACATAAAGCAAAAGATGATGCTCACTTTTAAGAGAAAAAAGAGCAAGCAGGTGGAGAGGTTGCTGAACCCTCACCTTTCTTCAATATATCCTTCAGTTCTTCCACGCCAGGAACTTTTGTTCCAGCTGGATTCACTTTCTGCATTGGGGTTTCATTGAGAAAAAAGTGTTTGCAGGAGGGGCAGAATTCAGGGAAATAAATTGTGGGTGGGGAAGGACTTAGTGTCCTCCTCCCCCGCATCCCTTTTGATCTTAATTTTATTTGTCTGAATTTATCTCGTTCCAAGCCCTAATGATTGGGGCAGGCCCACGTTGAAAGGATGAGTCTGCCTCTCTCACATCTAGTTTGCTGGTAGCCACTTTTGCATGAGTCTTTCTTCTTTGAAAAAAGTTCTTCTGTTTCTTTAAGTGGGACCTCATGCTGGTAAGCAATACGTAGTATGTAGCTAGAGTTAATGTAGAATAAAGATATAATCTTTGTAAAAATGGTATAGGATTAATATCAATGCTACCTGAAGGTCACTTTACAGCAGCAAGTTGAGATCATAACCTTTTGCCTTTTCCAGATCAGAAAATAAAAAGTCCTGTCTTTAAGGAAGCTTTCAATGTGTTTAAATATCAGCCCTTTTTTGGGGAAGGAGGGGGGTTAAAGAAATGTCTGTGTAACAAAATATACCCGTTCCTGAGTCTTATCACAGCAAGCAGTAAAGAAGTGTCTAGCCTACTATCTACACCTTGCAAAACGAAACAATGAGCAACCGGAGCAGACAGCAAGGCAAGCGAGAGGCCAACGCCCTCCCAAGAGAATGGGGGGCCTGGAGGAGTGCTAATCATCACCCTGCTGGGAACAGATTAGGCCAGAGGTATGCTCCTGCAAGCAGGAAGGGTGAGGCAGGATCTGTGTGCAGCTGCAGTTCTGTGAACAGTGACTGTTCCCACAAGCTTTGATCTGTGTGAGCATCTGGGGCTGTATGCCACTGAGGTTAACAACAGTGTGCCAGAGTGGGGTTTGTTTGTGGACATCTTTCATGAAAGATGTGACTGTTCCAAATGAAGGCACCACAAATAGACCAAGACATTTTTTAGGGTACCTCAGGTGCTTCCAGGTTCTCTATCGCTATGGGCAAATTCCCTTGCCTACTTCCACCAAACCCCTAGTTCTCATAGGTCAGTGTAGCTAAAATTGCCCAATCCCTGAATGACTTTTCCATGAGTGAGCTTGGCATTTCAGAAAGTCTGCTCCTTTCTTCACATTGACTCTTCTCCTCCAGAATCTGCTTGATGTCACTGCCATTGCTGCCTACACAAGTAGTACTGTACCCCTAAGACAGAACCAGTATGGTACAGTGGTTAGAATGCTGGCCTAAGAACAGAGACCCTCCAGTTCAGACTCCACTTGGCTCTGAAGCTTACTTTTGGCCAGTAATCTTATATCTCTCTCAGACTAACCTCCTCATAGAGTTGATGCTTGACTAAAAAACAAAAGGCAGGAACCATATATACACCACTTTGATGTCTATAGAGGAAAGGGGGGATAAAAATAATAAGCAGCTGGGGAATGCATGTTGTGATTGCCTAAGAAGGTCGGTCGTTTTTCCCCTTGGCCCAGCGCAATGGCCTGCCTCTTAATGCAAAAGAAAACAAGGGAGAGGACCTGCTCATTTGGGAGCTACCTTGGGCCATTTTTTGGCATTAGAAATGCTGCCTAGGCAGTAGTCCCAGCCTTACCTTCCTCAGATTTACACGATTCTTGTAGAAACATGGCCTTATTTTCTCTTTCCCACCACTGTAGCTGAACCCTTCAAAGCATAGCATCCAAATTAATATAATCAACCTTGGCACCCACATAGCAATAATTCTGCTAAGTGGTTTGATGTCAGGGCTCTGCAATGTTGTTCTGAGGTTTGGAAAAGTGAATGGGAAGAAGTTCAAGGCTGAACTCAGTGAAAGATGTAAGGGAAAGTGAATCACAATGTCAATTTCAATCCAACTATTCAGAATGGAAAATTAAAAGTGATCTCTTCCCTTTCTGAAAAGTGAGCACTGAGATTCCCCCCCCCCCCCCCTTGGTAAAGATGTAGGTGGCAGTTTGGAACCTTTCATGGGCTGAAATTACAGAATGATATTTTGGTGTATGAAAAATAAATGTGTGTTTCATACTATCATGCTGTAAACACAAGCTTGGGTACATAGTATCATTGAGATAGGAACTTCTGTACACAGTTCTAGTAAAATTCTTACCAGGCTCCCCAGATTTTACTGCTGGAACTTCATTTTATACAGGAAATGAACACAATTGCTAATAAAAAGTGACTTTAATAAATATGGTACAGGGAATCATTGCTGAATCCAAGTAAATCTCATCAGATGCTAATTCCTTCTGATGAGAGGTTCTTCCCCACCCCTTTCCCCACCCCTGCTGAGGATTGAATGTTAGGCCTAAAAATGGTTTAGCTGACAAGATCCATTGTGTCCATTGTTATGGAATATATTGTGTATCCTTTTTGAATTAAACTGAAGCTGAAATTGTCACTTTTCCAGCAGGGTCTCTAAAATATAGATAGTATGTATTTTATGAATTTCAGAACCAAGCTACATGTCCCCCAAGTCCAGTGTGCAATAATATATAGAAAAAACATATATGAGGCTTTAGGCATACATATAACGTTATATTTTCTCAGCACATACTCCAAGCTAAATTAAGTTGTAGTCTGATGCACTTGACATAAGAACATAAGAACAGCCCCACTGGATCAGGCCATAGGCCCATCTAGTCCAGCTTCCTGTATCTCACAGCGGCCCACCAAATGCCCCAGGGAGCACACCAGATAACAAGATACCTCATCCTGGTGCCCTCCCTTGCATCTGGCCTTCTGACATAACCCATTTCTAAAATCAGGAGGTTGCGCATACACATCATGGCTTGTACCCCGTAATGGATTTTTCCTCCAGAAACTTGTCCAATCCCCTTTTAAAGGTGTCTAGGGTAGACGCCAGCACCACATCCTGAGGCAATGAGTTCCACAGACTGACCACACACTGAGTAAAGAAATATTTTCTTTTGTCTGTCCTAACCCGCCCAACACTCAATTTTAGTGGATGTCCCCTGGTTCTGGTATTATGTGAGAGTGTAAAGAGCATCTCCTTATCCACTCTGTCCATCCCCTGCATAATTTTGTATGTCTCAATCATGTCCCCCCTCAGGCGTCTCTTTTCTAGGCTGAAGAGGCCCAAACGCCGTAGCCTTTCCTCATAAGGAAGGTGCCCCAGCCCCGTAATCATCTTAGTCGCTCTCTTTTGCACCTTTTCCATTTCCACTACGTCTTTTTTGAGATGTGGCCACCAGAACTGGACACAATATTCCAGGTGTGGCCTAACCATAGATTTGTACAACGGCATTATAATACTAGCAGTTTTGTTCTCAATACCCTTCCTAATGATCCCAAGCATAGAATTGGCCTTCTTCACTGCCGCCGCACATTGGGTCGACACTTTCATCGACCTGTCCACCACCACCCCAAGATCTCTCTCCTGATCTGTCACAGACAGCTCAGAACCCATCAGCCTATATCTAAAGTTTTGATTTTTTGCCTCAGTGTGCATGACTTTACACTTACTGACACTGAAGCGCATCTGCCATTTTGCTGCCCATTCTGCCAGTCTGGAGAGATCCTTCTGGAGCTCCTCACAATCACTTCTGGTCTTCACCACTCGGAAAAGTTTGGTGTCGTCTGCAAACTTAGCCACTTCACTGCTCAACTCTGTCTCCAGGTCCTTTATGAAGAGGTTGAAAAGCACCGGTCCCAGGACAGATCCTTGGGGCACACCGCTTTTCACCTCTCTCCATTGTGAAAATTGCCCATTGACACCCACTCTCTGCTTCCTGGCCTCCAACCAGTTCTCAATCCATGAGAGGACCTGTCCTCTAATTCCCTGACTGTGGAGTTTTTTCAGTAGCCTTTGGTGAGGGACCGTGTTAAACGCCTTCTGAAAGTCCAGATATATAATGTCCACGGGTTCTCCCGTGTCATGCCTGTTGACCTTTTCAAAGAATTCTATAAGGTTTGTGAGGCAAGACTTACCCTTACAGAAGCCATGCTGACTCTCCCTCAGCAAGGCCTGTTCATCTATGTGTTTTGAGAGCCTATCTTTGATGATAGGATTTTTGACATCTGATTGCCTGTCCAGTAGCAGTAATCTTCAGTTACTCTCATGCCTAATTTTGATCAGTAAACTCAAGAGAGACTGAAGTTTTCCGCCATATTACAAATATGCCATTTTTTACAACTCTTTGACAGTTGTTAAAGAACAAAACACAACCGAACTGAGCAACCATATGATCTACTGAATTCCACTGGATTTATTCCTGTACAGAAGGGATAAATCCAAGATTCCTTCACAGTAATCCATCTCTGGATTACAGTTTATAATGATGATGATGATGATGATGGTGCAACAAAGAGATAATATGTACTTTGATGATACTTATGCTTGACTAGTTACATAAGCATGGAAGTACAGTTGTCACTGTAAAATACAGTTATATTGTAATGCAATATAAAGTTGCAAAATTGATCTAACATTCAGCTGTGCCTAAACTGTAAGCGAACCAGGAATTTCCAGGTTTAAATCATCCCTTGTTGATGAACTCACAAGTGGCTCAATTCTATAGGCAGTTTTGCTGACAAGACCCATTGTGTTCCTGGCACAAAAGCAGCTCCAGCGGTACATGGGCCGGAGCTGCCAGGACAAATGACCAGAGGCCCTGTATGTGCACCAGCAATTCACTCAGACCCAACCAGAGTGATTAGGCCGGTCGGTGGTGGGGGTGGTTCAGGAGAGGATTGTGCATGGAATAGAGCAGGGAAGAGGCTGAGCTGGGGGTGGTTCATGGGAGGGCAGCAGTGGAAGAGTCTTGGCGGCCGCAGTGACACACCCTTTTCCTGGTCTAACACGCCCCCTCCCAAGGCGCCTCAGACTTACGTCAGCTAAATATCTGGCATAGGTTCCAACAAGACATATTAGAGGCCAGGTGGCCTATAGGGAAGTACGGTAAGTAAAAAAGATCTTTTACTTATAACCCATGGGCCGTCTGGTCACTATCCCACCATTGCATGCAGCATGTGCTCCAGCAGCAGTGCAGTCTGCTATGGGCTGGCAGGGGATAGGATTGAGCTGCCTGAGGTCTTCGCCAAAACTGTCCTTCAGCTCTCATATCTGCATTATAGCAATAATAATACTAACCTTCCTCACTAGATCGTTGTAAGGATGATGAGGCTATGCGAAGGTCTTTGAACACTCAGAACACACTATATAAATGATGTTATTAAAATGGAGCTTGCATAACGTAAAAACATGGAATATCATGTAAAAAATGGAAATATACTTTTCAAAAAGTAAAAAAAAGTCATCAGAGAAAAGAAACACACAATCAATACCCTAAAATACTTTGAAAATTAAAAAAAAAAATCTTAAAAGTTAAGAATATCCCATGTGTGTTGGAAAGACTTGAATATAATTTTTCAGTAAATAATGTTACAAATATGATATACATACTTGGATACACTTTTGTTAAAAGAATAACAGCCTAATTCTGAGCTGCCCTGGGTGCCCAGGCTCATCTGCACCAAGGAGGGCTGCCGCCGAATCCAGCACCTCCCGTGCTACTGCAAGTAAGGTAAGCAGCCCCGCAATGGGCTGGAAAAGGTGCTCATGTAGGGCACTGAGCCCTCCCCGAACGCCTTGAATCCTGTGGAGCAGAGCTCCACAGATTCTCCTCCCTCCCTTCCCCAGGCACGCCTCCCTCCCGCCCCCCAGCACGCCTCCCTCCGCCCCCAGCATGCCTCCCTCCACCCCCCGCCAGCCTCCCCCCTCCCCAGAATACTTCCTCCCCACCCCCACCCCTGCCCCCACCTACCGTGCTGCTGGTCAGCAGCTCAGCGCCATCCCAGCACCAGCCAGCGCTGGGCTAGCACAGGCGAGAGCCCAGTGGTGAGCCCCGCAAACATGCCTTACGGCACATTTGCGACTGAGCTTTGCGGCACGGAGCTGTGCCACCGAGCACAGGATTGGGCTCTAAATGTGGTGTTCTCTTATATTTAACAGGAGGAG
Source organism: Tiliqua scincoides (assembly GCF_035046505.1). Lineage (NCBI taxonomy): Eukaryota > Metazoa > Chordata > Lepidosauria > Squamata > Scincidae > Tiliqua > Tiliqua scincoides. Next base: position 202,951,292 of record NC_089821.1, read on the forward strand.
AACAACTGTTCCTCTTCACCCCAGCCTGGTGTCTTTTCCACTGGCTGTTGCTGGTGTCCCGTCTACATCTGTTGTTTAGATTGTGAGCCCTTTGGGGACAGGGAAACATTTATTGATTTATTCTGCTATATAAATTGCTTTGTGAAAAACCTTTTGTTGAAATGCAATATAGAAATATTCCTAATAATAATAATATTCCTTCTTCTTGCAAAATGTAGGATCATGCATACACATATATGTATATATTCATGCACCTGAGTGACTGCAATTAAGACTGACTTCAGCTTCCAGTCAAGTCAGCAGAAAAGCGCACGGTGATCTTATTAAAACATGGATGCAGGACATTAGACCATAGAGGATAATGGAGGTGTTATGGCAAGGAAACAAGCTTGGGTGGTATTGTTTCTCACCCATCCCCATTGCTTTCAAAGGCATGTGTCAGTTGCTCCCTTCCCAGACAGTCAGACATGCTGTAAAAAGTAACACCAGCCATGAGAACTCTAAAAGGGGGAAAAGGACACGTCCATAAACAGGGATAAACATCTTTCTCTGAGCAAAGCTGTCAGATCCATTTAAGCGGAGGCCTGCGTGCTCTTTTCCTCTGGGGCCACTTTTTCCTGTCTGGAAACCATTGTGGCATTGCATGTCTGCTCCCGAGTGGCCACCATTGAAAGGTTTAGATAAGGCAAAAGGTTGAACTCAATAGGCGCATATAATTCCAGATCAAAATGGAAAGCTATACTTTTGTTAATCATCCTGACAAAGAAGGCCGTACTGGTGAGGAAATGGAGAGGAACCAGGAGTTGGGGGGGGGGGGTCCCAGAAGGCCAAATGCTGTTGTTAGCACTAGGAAATTGTTTTGTCTTCCAATAGTCTAATGATGTTCATGTGTTTAAGAGATATTTTTGAAACCTTTAGTAATGTGGCCTCGTTTAGCAAATAAATACGCAGACAGCTCCCTAAGAGGCCAATCCTGTGCTTGGTTGGCAACCTTCAGTCTCGAAAGACTATGGTATAAGCCTACAGCACCCGTTATTCCCAGGCGGTCTCCCATCCAAGTACTAACCAGGCCTGACCCTGCTTAGCTTCCAAGATCAGATGAGATCAGGCATGTGCAGGGTAACAGTTGCTGCTTGGTGCACCAGCTTACCAATGGCACACACTGTCACAAACATGCCATAAAGCATGTGCCATAAAGCAGGTCAGCTCCGCTCCATCAGATCCAGAGCCCCCTTTTGAACCACATGGTCTGAAATGAGACTCTTCGATTCTGGGGAAGCTCCAGAGCTGCTGTAGAATCAAGTAGCCCCACTGCGGGGCTGCTTCCCTTACCCAGGGGAAGGGGGGGAAGTCTCCTTCCCCCAAGGAGGTGGCGGCGGCCGCACAGGGCGCATTGGATACTACAGTCACAATTTTGGCGCCGTGGCAGTCTCATGCTCCAGATAGCTCAGGATTGGGCTGTAAGACTCTTGGAGATATTTCAAGGAAGTTCATGAAATGTCATGAAAATTCATGAGGAATATTCTTGCCTACTACTGATCACACTGCAAAGTCTGGAATGACAACGCCACAAGACATAGGTCTTGAGCACAGAGAGATCACCTAGTCTATTAAAATCAACGTGGATGTCCCCTCGAAATGGAGGCCTCACCAGAAGATGGCATCCGGCAGGAAATAGAGGTTAAAGTGATTGTGGAGCAGAAGCCAGGCTATCTCTAGAATGGACTAGAAGAGACAGTTGAGGGCAGGTGACATCACCAAAGAAGATGGCACCTCCATGCTTACCATGATTTTGATTTTAAAAGCAAGCAGATCTGTTCATTTTGCCACAAAATCCAGTGGAGCAACAGACTGTGCTACCACAGCGCTGAGGTTTTGATGCAAGTTATCAATTTTGCCCATTTTAGAACTTGTCAAAAACCACACCGAATCTTACTCGCTTTCTGTAGTAAAGAATTCAGAAAATGCAGGATTAAGGAATAAATGAGAGCAATTATGTAGACTCACCTGATATGTAATATATAGTTGAGAATGGAGACTTCCAGGGAAACAATATTAGACAGTGTGTTTATAATTTGCTAAAAATTCTTTCCTGTTGTCACACTGAACATTCCTCTATCAAACCTTCTCCTTCTCCTAATTGAAGGTTAGTAGCTTTGCCATACAAACAGTGACAAATCTGTGAATTCCATGTTTACATACCTGAGACAAAAGATCTCAAGTTCTTTTTGAAGTTAATTAAAGATTCACTTGTGTTCAAAAATTTCCGGATGAGACCATCTAGATAGGAGATAGAGGTAATCTCTAGTGCTTCCCTCTGTGATCCTTCTCAGACAAATCTTGAAGGTCATTGTCCAAATGAGACTGCTATCAGTAGTGATGGCACGAAAGAATACAGAAAGATGATAGCAGGCCTTCTTTGGTGAACAACTGTGAATTCCACACATCTGAAGCAAGCAAATGCTTCCCAGTTTTCTCAGATTAAAGAGAAAGGCAACCTGCTTTAACCTGAAAGGTGGCCTGGTTATCTTAGATTCACAGCAAGTGATTCACACAATCACTCATTGTGACATTTTGACAAGTGCGCATGAGTATGCTGTTCATCTGAAGAAGATCTGAGTTGCAATCCTCAAAGTCTTACTAGTAGTTCACTTTGAGCATTCACGGTAACAAAACCACTAACAATCCAGAAAAGATACATAAAGAACACCATGCCAGAAAGTTAAATTCATTTCATAAGAGCTCTGACTCACATTTGTTTTCCTTAGTCCCTGCTTCCTCCTTCACTCAGGTCACTTCCAGATGAGGTATTTCAGCTGGAATTTTCTCACTTTGTTCACTTACTCTTTATAGTGTGTTATGTGTTGCAAACATGCGATAAAGCTCCACGGCTCGGCGGTCCTGCGGACCACCAGGTGGCAGAGAGGTAAGTGGAGGTTTGGGGGGAGGCAAGGAGGAAGTGTTCCATGGCAGGGGGAGGCAGAGGGAGGGCAGGGAGAGGGCACGGAGGAGGTGTGCCAGGGGGAGGGAACTGGGTGGGAGGGAGGCGGGTGAAGTAGAGCTCTGCTCCACCAGATCCTGAGCCTCCGTGTCAGGTCCACCGCCTGACACAGACTCTTGATTCTATGGTAACCCAAGGGTTACCGTAGAATCAAGCAGCCCCATTGTGGGGCTACTTGTCTTACCCGGGGGAAGGGGATGAAAGTCCCCTTCTCCCAAGGTGCCACTGGCTCTGCCCGGTTAGTACTCAGGATACCATGGCAGCCATTTTTGGCATCACAACAGCCCTGCTCTCTGGGCAGCATAAGATTGGGCTGTTACTATTTTGAGAACAGTGGTATAGCGGGACACTGACTACACATGTGAGATGCTCTAATCAGTAATCACTATACAGATTGAGCCTCATTATTCGCGTGGATTCCATTCCAAGCACTCACATGGATGGCAAAAAATGCACTATAGCAAATCAATTAAAAAAAACAAAGTTTCTTTACTCCAGCGATTTAAAACAGCCTTGCTGACCTTTGTGATATAAGATAAGACAATCCATCAATCAGTTGTCCCATTCAGTCCCTCCCTTCACCAATGCAAAGTGATCACCTTTCTTTCATGTGCTCAGGGGGAAGGGAGGAGTCGCCTGGAGAGAGAAGGATTGATGGATTGTTAGCCAGCTGCCCCCCCTCTCATTAAGGAGGCTATTGTTAAAGGACTGTTCAGTTTTTTAAACTGATTTTAAAGGGATGCATTTTTCTCCTTCTCCAGGGATCAGCACATTCCTTCTCATTTGCAGTGACCAGTCATGTTGAGTCAAATCCGTGTATAAAAAATCAGTGTATAACAAGGCTGGACCTGTAGTTTCATCTTTTTGGGGAGGCAACGCCCAGATACAACCTACCACAATAGAAAGCAGAGGAGAAAAGGGGGAGGACACTTTCATTTTGTCCCCAAAATACATATCTACTATGGTATGGAAGGAGTATTGCAATTCTGGGACTGCAAGTGAAAAAGCAACAACAGGCTGACGCTACAGGAAGTGCATCTGATAGTCTCTGGGGCAGGGCTTAGGAGAGGGGGGTGAAGGGGGTTATTTGTACCTGGGCCCAGGGTCTAAAGGGGGGCCCCAAAGCTAAAGGAGGAGGTCCAAAAATTTCCTGGGATCTGACATTTTTCTATGTAAGACTTGTTGCCCGTATGGGATGCTGGGGACACTACTGATGCCACATGGGTGGGTAGACCTGGGCTCCAAAGACTTTTCCAGCTGCCTCTACCCTCCCCTCAACTGGCTTCGCCTCTCCCTGCCCCTAGTCTGTTTGCCCATCACCACCCTCCCCTACTCTGTTTCACCCCTCCCCCTTTGCAAAGGGGCCCAAAAGAAACTTTGTACCCCCTGATAAAATTCCTCTCAGAAGCCCTGCTCTGGGGCTCTTCTTCTTCTCCCAAATTCTCAACTGTCACTTAGTTGCATTCACACCGTTGCTATTTGTTATGGCCAATGGTCAATATAAATAGCATTACCAACCATTTTTAAAGTGCTCATTCTTGTTGATTTGTGTATGCCCACAAAGAAGAACATTATACTGACAAGAAATGGTTGGCTAACAACATGAGCATGTAATATGCAAAGTTCAAGAATATGTTGTATGGAGTTTATTTATTGAAAGGACACTAAATGTCTGAGCAGTCAATATTCAGAGAGGTCTTTATCTGCCACAAATTCTACTCCTCAAATACATTAGATTTAGCAAATTTACCATGCAATCCTATGCCAGTCTTATTGGTTTCAATGGAGCTTACTTCCAAGAAAGTGTGTATAGGATTATACACACGTGCATGTGATATTCCAAGTTGTGGGAAGAATGAAAATTCAGGTCTCTTCAAAGTCAACTGACTGACAGCCCAATCCTATCCCTGGCAGCACCGCTGGGTGTAGTGGCGCCAAAATGGCTGCCGCTGGATACAGCAGCATTGCCGAGGCTGCCGGAGGTCTCCTCAGGGAAGGGAACTTTTGTCCTTTCCCTGGGGAAATCCCAGGCCCTGCAGTGGGCCTTCTCAATGTGCCAGCTATTTTGCCGGTGCAGATTTGAGAACCTTTGTGTTGGGTTTTGCAGCCTGACATGGAGGATAGGATACAGCAGAGCCAGTCGCCACCAGTCCCACCCCCTCCCACCCCCACCTCCCCCCCTTGGAATGCCTCCCCCCAACCCTGAAAGACCATACTGCTGCCCAGAGCTCTTCCCTTGCTCTGGACCATGTTCTTCTGGCGCTGGGCTCAGTGCCAACAGGTGGTGGGTTGGCACTATTGCTCCAAGCACTCCGGGTGCTGTAAACATGTTTTATAGTACATTTACAACTAGTGCTGGTGCCGCAGCTTGGTTTCAACACTTAGAGCCCATAGGATTTGGCTCTCAGTTCCTTTGCTGACCTTTGTGTACAGTTGCAGTTACTGCTCTTTTAATCTTCGGGAGGGGGGAATCTTTTCAAACTAACACTGGAAACATGACTTGCACAGATTCATGGGTGACAAAGTTTTCTTCCTGTTTTCTACACAGACCACAGTGAAAGAATTCCAAGTAAGCCTCTGTGTTTGAAAGGTAATCAACTGGCAAACCATTTCCCGAAAGGAGCTCATTACGACTAGAGTGTCACTCGGGTCATTTAAGGATAGGGTCATTATGCATGGAGCTTATTGAGACCAGACGCCTGGAATCTATTTATAGATTACAACATCACAAGTGAAGAAAGCAAAACGCTTTGAAACTATCATAAGATTGACTAGCAATGGACAATTCAGAGTGTAACTTAAGGACAAAGTGCTGAAGGGACTTCAGTATTAGCAACTTTTATGTTAACACTGGTGGCCTCCAGCAAACAGACTGATGCTTGACTAACAGCAACAGAGGACTTGATAGGATGGATAAGACAGAGAAGATTGCAGCCACCTGGGGAGGGTGGGCTAGAAGAACAGGATCTCAAATTGTGGTAAATAAAGTCTTTATTGGAGCATCTCTGGATGCCCTGAAAATCCAAAGGTAACCCAGGGCTACCTTTGATTCTTCTCTGCAGATAACAGCTTTCCACTTAATTCCTCACTGGGTTTTCACCCAGGCTGCATCTCTCCCTCTCCCCCTTTCTACAACCTCTCCAGCAAGTCTTCCCCCACCCTTTCCAGGTCAGAGTCACAAGGCACAGCAGGGGCCAAAGGAATATGTAGTCCCTACATTCAGCAGTCCCTTCACAAAATGTCAGCTACAGAAAATGACTATTAAATGCCTCATCGGCACCATCTGATTAACTGCACCAGTCCATAAGCCTTCAGGATGAAGCAATCGTTGTTCCAGAGCAATGTTAAATATCTTGATGCTACACAAGGGTTTAAAGGACCTACACAGAAGCAGGAGCAAGGTAAGGAGTGCACAGTTTTTGGGGGGGAGAGCAATGGTGGCACTATATAGTGAACCATTGATTTACTGTCCGCTATGTCTGCAATCTGATAAATTGAGGTGCTTTTGGAGTTGCCATTTTCAATTGCATGCTATCTTGTGATGATTCTGTGCCATGGGCGAACGGCTGCCCAAGGAGGCATGAAATAGCCTGCCCCCTAAGGTCATGGGGAGGGGATTGTTCTATGTGGGCTTCACCTCTGGCTGAAGCTAGGCTGGTGGCAACAGGACATTGGACCTTCTCTGTGGCAGCAGCACAGCTTTGAAACACTTTCCCACTTGAATTAGGAACGGCAACACCCTGTTAGCCTTCCAGGGACTAAAGATCTTTTCATTTTCTCTTGCCTTCCATTTTCTTTCCCTTTTGCTGTTTTATTGATTTTTTTTCTGCTGCTAATGTGATTGTACTATTCTGTTACTGATTCTGTTGTTATTATGTTGTAATTTTTATTGCTTATATGCTTTTATTGTTCGCCACCTGGGCAACAAGGAGAGAGGCAGAATAAATTTATTTTTAAATGAATGAATAAATGAAAGAAATTATGCAGTGGAGCTCCTTCCCAGAGCAACTGGTTACAAGTAAGAAACATTCTTTGTTTCATTGAAAAGAATACGTATCTAAAACCAAATTAAATTAGCAACTAAAGGAAAAATATTAATTATTATTATTTTTTTTTTTTTTAGCAGGGGGAGAGTAACTGGCCCACCTCACCCCAGCACTGTCTGTTCTAGTGGCTGTCTGCTGGTATTCCTTGGCATCTTTTTAGATTGTGAGCCCTTTTGGGACAGGGAGCCATTTAGTTATTTGATTTTTCTCTGTAAACTGCTTTGTGAACTTCTAGTTGAAAAGCGGTATATAAATACTGTTATTAATAATAATAATAATAATAATAATAATAATAATAATAATAATAATGCACACAAAATAAAATTTTTCTTGCACACACCTACCTTTTCAATCAAGTCAAGATTCTGTGTTTCTTCCCTCATATCTGACCCAGGCAGACTCAGTCTCAGAGTTTAATAGATGCCTGATAAAGCCATGCTGGGAAATTAAAATAAAAAGCAGCTCTGCATTGATTGCCATAATTGCTGACACATTCCTGTGGTAAACTTGATTATTAGAACAGCTTGCTTGAAACAATATTTTCTTTATAAGGAGGAAGACAGTAATTGAGTTGCTATGTCTCTTTGATTTGTACCCTTAGCCTTAATATTTTTTTGGCATATGGGGCTTGGTTATTGCTTATCAGAACATCCTGACTGAAATATCTATTACCTTGACACCACATTGCCTTCTTGCTGCCATTTTACTTGCCAACAGCATGTGCCTTTAATGAAAGGGTCTGTATAGTCTTAATTGAGTATGTGGAACTTTTTGTCCTATGAGGAATCAAAATGTTATACGATAAAGAGACATGCGCATCATGCATCGAAAGATGAATAAGACAACTTTAGGAAAGTTGAGGCAGCTGACTAATATGGGTCTGACTAGGGGAACATCTCCCAGTGTACTCCAAGACTGTCATTAGTTATCAACATGTTTCTAGGCACACTACAAACTGCTAGTTTTGACCTATAAACAGTTCAGCTTGCTTGGACCAGATACTGTGAAGGATCACGTGCCCCATATGAATCTACCCAACTGATTTTTGCCAGAGACTCCACTCTGAAAGGACGTGTGCCCTCTTTCCTGCCACTCCTACCACGCCCTGACATCATATTAAAGATATGTAGCAAAGTTGAGGCAAGTTACAGATATTCAAGGAGTGGGATTTCAGTAGCAGCAATTTGCCCATGAGGCTGACCGAGCCACTCAAGCAGTGGACTGAAGGAGGCAGCAAGTGCCCCCATCTCCTCTGGGCCTTAACGCAGCCAGCTGCTTCTCCTAGCTACTGCCCCATCCAATTTGTGGGTGAGCTCTCCTGGAAAAGAAAGGGAGTGTGGCTTCCTTCCTGTTCCTTCTCCAGCAGTGCTGTCAAGAGTCATGATGGTGAATCTGGAAGAGAAGGAAGCAGCTACCACCCCTCCACTGTCTCCCCTACTACTTCCACTGCAGCTTCCCTTTCCTAATTTCTAATTTGGCCAGGAAGGGTGCTGAGAGGGAGGAGGTTCTATTCACAGGATCATCCTGCCCAGCCTCTTTAGACAAAGTAATAGGGCAGTAGGATCAGGGTTGGGAGCGGCAGGCACATATGTGTTGGTGGTGGATGACCCAATAGGACAGTGCTTCAGGTGCCAAATCAGCCTGGGCCACACCTGGGTTTCAGTATAATTCCAGAAACAGAACCCCCTTTCATCAGGAAAAAGCATGGTATTGAACCTTCTTATGGAAGGATTTTGATTCTTTTCAGAGCTGTATATTAGAAGCCACATAAAATGGAAACATTCTTGCTTTCCAGGACATGAAAGAGAGGGAACTTGCATGCTATGTTTCTGGAATTATCCCTTTTCAGAACAACTCTAGATTTTTCTCTCTGGGGACTGCTGACTTCAGCCTGAGAAGAAGCAATCATGCCATTTCTATTAACTGCAGCCATGCATAGGCTGAGCTTTCCACCCTACCCACTCCTTTTCTTCCTCCCCCATTTATTTCGTAACACATAATTGCACTCACCAAACTGGCTCTGAGCACACAGGAGCTCAAACCAATGACATTTCAGCTGCAGGCGCCATTCATCCAAGTAAGGGATATAGCAGCATGTGCAGGCACGTGTTTCAATTGGGAATGTTTACCATGTTTGCCTTAAACATGATGCTGAAGTGGTTGCATCAACTTCATTTATCCAAAAGGTGCAGAATACAATTTAAACCAGGCTTGCGCAATGCCCAACCAGGCTAAATGAGACAGCCATTGTGGTCTGCCATGTGCTAGCAACAACTGTGTTTTTGCAGTTACCAGTAGGTAACAAAAACAAGAGGCACATTATGGGCTGTTCCTTGAATCTGGGTTGGTCTGTGTTTGGGTTGGAACAGCAGCCTTATCTAAGCAAATGAATGGCTGAAGTTAAATTCCAATTAACACCAATGTGTTCACATACTACAGATTCCAGTTTTCCTCCCAGCCAGACATGGCAGTCTTTCCTTTTTGGGGAAGGAAACTAGATGTGTGAATGCTCTCATCCCACATGTGATTGCCGTATGATACACAAACCTAGTTTCTGATTCTTGCTTGTCACATAGGTGACAGACCAGCTGGACAAAGCAAATTTGTTCACAAGACAGGATCACACAAAATTTCACCAGAGGTGAAGGCTCAGATGTCCTCCGGTGATGGGAAAGCTGGTGAAGGAACAGTCTTCTGAGCATATTGATGTGTCAACATGCCAAAATTCCCCTGCATGATTCAGCAAGCAGCACAATGTCATGCATTACCACATGCAGGAGTTACTGCAGATTGGGCTGTAAGACAGAATTTTCCTCCACAGCACAGCTTCATGCTAGTGTCTGGAACAGCACAATTGTCTGAACTAAGTGGATATATTGATTGGCTCTTCAAACCTGGTCATGTTCTCCTGATTCAGTTTGTGTAATATGGTAATCACAGCCAGCCGCCTTTTACACGGTGACCTAATAACATGACCGCTGAACTTGTGTTGGCTTATGATCCCAGCCCTACTTGGACTTTTCCCACCACTCAGGTCCAAATTCCACCGCAAGGTGCATACAAACATTACCTTGGTGTGCGTGTGTGTTTTAAACCCCTCAATCATATCAATCTAACATACTTACAATAAGCAATGCCTAATTTAAAACTGCTGTACCATGTTACATTTCTGTGAACGGCAAATGGCAAGCAGCATCAAACAAGCAGACCTGATTGTTTTGCAGCTGCACTTCAAATAAATTGCAATGCATTTTTTTTCAGATGTTAAAATATCTACATTCCTTTGTAAAATTATAATGACAGTGCATTACTAGCTTTAGCATTTGATTCTCTCTGTAGCTGCATTCAAAGGAAGCTATTGATCTGATCCATGCATGTTTTAATACCTACACAAGAAAGCTATCATAAGACAAAGAAAACACTTTAATTCTGTGGTTTGATCCTATATTGTCTGGGGATCTGGAAATAGCATTCTAACATTTCCCCTGAAAGGGATTCATTCATACAGAAACCAAATGGAAAGGAAGTGGGAAGTTTGTTTGGCTCTGCTTTTTTCCCCTCTGAGCACACAAGTACAAGCTAATGCTGCTTATTGGGTTGGATGATTCCTCATCATATGAAAGAACATCTTTAAGAAATTATGAACATCTTGGTGGCTTAGTGTGAGCATTCCATTTGTATTCAAACGAATTAAAGGCTGCAGTTTCTTGAGAGGCAATACAAACAGTTTTTGTTTTGTTTTTTTTTAAATTAAGCCTTCTGATGTTTGATTTCAAACTCTACCCATCACATATGATCTACTTTATTAGGACAGAAGAGAATTAAAACCAAGAATTTAGGGATTATGCATTTTATGGCTCATCTCTGATGAGCTTTTGCATTTGTAAAGCGGTGTAGAGTATATGGTGCCATGACTGCCATGCCAAGGCAAATTAACAAGGTACTGCCTGCCAGCTGAGGATGCTGCTGCTGCAGCAAAGTGGTAACATAACTGAGAAGGGAAGTTCTTGGTTCAAGTCTCATGCCCACCAGGGACCCAAGAGACACTTCTGCAAAGCCACTATCTCTCAGCCTCCTGGCTACAGCATGGAACAGTACAGGCTAACTTAGAGTCTTGTTGTGAGATTTACCAGAATGTCCATGAACATTTTAAGCGCCCCCAAAAGTGCTGTGTAAATGCTAAGTAGTATATATTACTGCACTGGCAAGCAACTCTGTGCAACATCAGGTGCTGGACCCAGTTGAGCTGTTCCTGGCCAAATGAAACGTAGCTGCTGCTTATAATAGCTCTTGCTTATCACAGAACTGGGAACAATGGGTGAAGGTGCTATGACAGTGCTACGGCCTAAGACACACAATTCACCCACGTTGCATTCACAAGGTATTTTGGTCAATCATATAGCCAATTCAGTGCACCTAATATTTGGTAAGTACAGTTGTCCCCCTCCAAATCAGCTGATCAAGTATTTGCAGTTTCAATTATCTGTGGTATTCCACAGTCACAGACTGTGATCCCCTGACATGCAGGTTGCCTGCCTGCTTGTGGTATTCCTCTTGCAGCATCTGTAAAAGCAAGAAACATGCCTGCTTGTTAATGAAGAAAATGCAAGGTAATGCATGCGGGGGGGGGGGCATGGAGCATAGTACTTATAGCAGGGGTGCTCAATAAGTCGATCCTGATCTACCAGTCAATCGCCAGGCAAAATGAGTCAATCGCAGGCTTCTCTCCGGTCCACGCATTCCTGGGAGTGAGCCCCGCCTTGGGAGTGAAGCATCCCTGGGAGTGAGCTCTGCCCTGGGAGTGAGCTCCTGTCCACGCATCCCTGGGAGTGAGCCCCATTGACTCTCCTGGGGATGACTTACCTTTCCCCTGTTTTTGCACTGTTATGTATGGAGATCTGCCCCCCCCAACTTCCATCTGTTGGTTCTGTGTGCAAGGGGTTTTGCACTGGTCTTGCTGTGATGTCTATATAGAGATATTCCCTCCCCCACACCTTTCCCTTGTTTTTGCACTGGTCTGTATAGAGATCTGCTCCCCCCCCTTGTATTGGAATCGAGGAAGATCTGATGGGGGGAGTTCTTTAGTATCCATGTAAGATAAGCAGATGTCATAACCGCCATATGTATTGGAATCCTCGAAGATCTGGCAAGGAGATAGATGTGGTGTCAGCAGTGGCCCCTTTAAGGGTAAGGCCTGGGCATCCAGCAGAGTGTGCTGCACAGCTGCAGCCACTTGAAGGCAATAGGGCCCTCAGGGATATGAGAAGCACCTGAGGCAGGAAGGGCTCCACTTATTTATGTGAGTCAGCCTTTTCCTACATGAAGACCTTTAAGTCCAAGTTCATCAGTTCCACCATGACTGATGAACATTTGGAAGTGTGCTTGAGGCTGGCTGTCAGCAGCTACTGTCCGGACTATGCATCCTTGGCTGATTCACTTCAGTGCAAGTCATCAAAGTAAACTCAAGTAATTACAAAAAATGTTTATAGTTTATTATGTTGTGTTGTGCAATATTGGCTCATGCGGTTATGCAAGGTACACCAACATACATTGTACACATAAATGTTATATGTTATGATGGCGTGAACATTGTAAAAAAAACTCTGGTAGATCTCCGGGCCTTGCTGGGTTTCAAAGTAGCTCTCGAGCCAAAAAAGTGTGAGCACCCCTGACTTATAGGGTTCCCTCGTATCATGGTTTCCATATCCATGGGGAGGGGGCCTGCAGGTATGGGGGGGAGACACCTTTATCTTTAATAAAATGTGGTTGCAACTTATAGGGAGCTGGTAAGTGCCACAGATTTTTTCCACTTCCAAACCACAGAAAACCAATTGATTCATTGTGTCACAGCTAATCAGCCTTTCTGAGCACAGTATCAGCATTACACACCTGTAGGATTGGCCTGTTAATTCATTAAAACTTAATGTATGAGTGAGGCTGCTGACAGGAACGCCTGGACCCACTATGCTATTTCTTCAGACCCCTTGGTGTTGGTAGTGAAGGACTGATTTCTGGCCATTTCTGGCTCCCCCACAATAACTTCACCTGCTAAGTACATAGTAGCTACTGTATATGACTGGAAGGTCAAAAGTTGTGGCACTTCAGGGAAGACAGATGTGACTTGAAGATAGTGAGCAGAGGAATAGTGAACCACTCCATTCTCACATCCTAGTCCTGACATCCACAACCTTGTCCTAGTCCTGGACCTCCACTTGGTTCTTCTCAGTTAAGCAAAAAAGAAAAAGAAAAAAAAGAGGCACTTCCAGTGTGGAGTGTGTATCTGCATGTCTAATTTAGTCTTTAGCGTAGTCCCGGATACAGGGAGAAGTACTGTACTTACTGTTCTGTTTTCTTCCAGCATTGGGTCAGCACTGCCTGTTGAAAAGAATGAAGGAATAGATGGCAAGATATTCCAGCAGTTTGGAGTCCAATTACAGCTGGAATCAGTTTTGACTTCTTTGCAATCATAGGTGTGAATGCACCCAAAAATAAATGACTCTTTGATGTAGACTCTCTTTCATCTCTTCTATCATTTAAAAATTGTTCCCCCCTCCCTATTCCTATTTTAATATGTGTCCTATAAGATACAACATCCAGAAAGTATTTAGTCTGGTTCATACTCTCACATGTATTATATCCTCAACTCACTTTCAGCTTCTCTGGAATTCTTTCCACCAGCCCAGATGGAAGCTGTAAACACGAATGTTGTAGCCTCTTCAGCATTCTTCATGGCTCCTATGCTTCCAGCATCAGAGAATTTTAGCAGCCACACTGGCTCCTCACATCAAATTATATCTTCTGTTGAATGATAATGGCATACAGCATTTACATTTTCAACATAAGTCTGAAAATGCTTTTTTTAAGAAGATGAATTACCATTATAGAGGTGCTTAAGTCATGCTTACATTGTTGGAAAATCAGTTAAATTATTCTAAGATTGCATATTCCACTTAGATGATGATGAAGCTTTTAGATAAAGTGTTTAAAATTTTCTAAAAGTGTAAAAAAGACTTAAACCCTGCCCTGAACTTACAAGCTAAGGCTGCAATCCTAACTTCACTTTCCTGAGAGTAAGTCTCATTGAACACAATAGGACTTACTTCTGAGTATACCTGGTTAGGATTGTGCCCTAAGAGACATAATACAGAAGGAAGAAGAGATGGGAAATGGTAAGGAAAACAAGCAAATCCAGACACAAATACAGGTCGGCCTGAATTATCCACAGGTTCAGAACCTGTGGATTCGACTCAATGTGGGTCTGTATTATGTCATGCTTACAACAAAAATGGTGGCCCTGGAGGGCCAACTTGTACCCTCCAGTTGCATCCAGAGGTGTACTGAGGCACGGGAAGGCAAGAGCTGTGGCACGGGGTGGGGGAAGATGGAACCAGGGGAGGATCAAGCCCAGGAGGGGGGTGAGACAGGCAAAGTCTATTCACAAACATTTTTCCCCATTACAAGCTTCTCCAACTTACATCGGCTATTTAGCCAACACAGACCCATTGGGCAGTCTGGGGTTTTACATAGGGTAAGGGGACAAATGTCTCCTTATCCCAGGTAGACTTCCAGCCTGCTCCTAATCAGCGCTGGACATGGCATGGGCCATGTGATCCTGCTGTGCTGGCACTGGTTAGGATTGGGCTGTGAGGAGAAGATAAAAGAGACAATGCATGGCCCACTGAGGGCACAGCTCTAGTAGAAAAGAATGTATAACACACACATTATATCCTGTGGGATGGGGACTACAACATTATAAATACTGAAGATAGTGTAATGACTATTTTTGATGTATTGACTATTTTTGAGGAAGGGGCCATGTGAAGTTTATTGTATGTGGCTCTTATCTTAAGCAAGTTTGGTTACCCCTGCACTATAGGATGCAGTGTGTGCCTTTTTGGTGTGGCTATATCAGTGCTGGAGACAGGCTAGGACTGAGGCCTATCTCTCTGGTAATGTATAGGATTGCAGCCTTAAGTATGCTTTACTTTGCTTGGATCACACCTATTATGTTTATATAAGAGGTATAACATTAAGTAGAATTTATTGGGATACTCTTTTGTTTGTAGTGTTACTTCATAAAGTTGCAAGAAATTTGTAGAAATCTGGAGGACAAAGGACAGAGCTTGCACTCACTGAAGCAAAGATGAAAGCATCTTCATGGTTTGTGCCCTACACACCTCTCAGGCATGCATTCAGAGCCAACTGAGTCATTGTCACCACAAGAATTTCTCCATCCAGATATATAGTTCCAGAGAGAGAGACAGAGAGAGATCAGTACTGGGCTTGCTTCTCAGGAAACAGTTGATAAGGATCTGGTAATGGGCTTTGTGGAGGCACTTGATGCAGGTTGCCTGCACTAGCAGCAATGTAATATGACACACCAGAGACACACCAGAAAAAATCTTCATGAGACACACCCGAAAAAAAATCACAAAATATGGTGGGATGTCTGCATTTGAGAAAAGTCATAGATGTGTCATCCTAGTGAGGATGCATAGGTTGATACCAGTTGTAGGGTGTTTTTTTTTAAAATCACATTCCACCAATAGAAAATATGTAGTAAAGACAACTACTCTGATCCACAGCCTTTTCATTTCAATGAATGGAAGAAGACCTTCACATGCAACAGATCATGTGTGCAGCTTCTGGAAACCTGCCCATCACAGGTCTCACCTGACTGGCAGTAACTCTTCAGGACTACAAACTGGGGTATTTCCTACTTGGAAATGCCAAGAATTGAGCCTGGAACAGTCTGCATGCAAAACAGGAGCTTGACAACTAAGCAGAAGGCTATCCCTAATAGGCCTCACTCCCAAAGATTGACAGCCCAATCCTAGCCACACTTTCCTGAGAGTAAGCCCCATTGACTCTAATGGGACCTACTTCTGAGTAGACACACATAGGATTGGGCTGTAACTCTGTATTGAACGGAAGCTCAGAAGACAGGGAAGAGTAGGGCTGTGTCATCTTTGTGGGGAGCTTCCTTGTCCATATTACAGGAACCAAAGACTTCATCAACAGCCTGATAGAACCTGTTAATTTAGCATAACTATTTTTTTTAAAACAGCAATACAGTGCCTGCACCATTAGAAGATACAAATACTTTTGGATTTGTTCAAATAAATATTTTTAGCTTTCAGCTGGTTTAGACTCTTTTGTTCAGAACATGCAATGCCAGATAACCTACTGCAGAGCTTTCCACCAAACAGAAACTTTTCCTAGCTCTTCTTCTACCCACATATTCAGATAATTTTCTGAGTCATTAATAATATGTGCCTGCGAGATAGATGATGTATAGTCACATACTGAATCCAAATTCCTACACAAGTTTCAATAAACATGCCTGTTGCTTACAGACTGACAAATTTGCTGCTTTATTACTAGGAAAGCAATGGACAGCCCAATCCTAAACTGCATTGGTGCAGCCAGGCTGCAAGGCCTGCACTGTATGGTATACAGCATAGGCAGTGGCATAGCTAAGGAGGTACAGGGGGTAGTAGTTCCACCGGGCATCAAGCTTTAGGGGGCAACAACCTGAGTTTGACACTAGTGACCAAAATTGTGAAAATCTTGGTTTGTATGAATAATACCATCATGTTATATATCATTGGAAAGATAATTTAATGCAGAATGCAATGAAACAAACTGCACAGGAATATCTGTATTCTAACAAATGTTATGGCCAATTAACCAGAAAATGAAAACACAACTGTCTTGTGGAACAAAAAGTGAATTTGCATAACTCCAGACTGACCTATGAGACTGATTGTTGTGAGTGCCAATGAGATGTTATTATGATACAGCATGGAACCAATAGCTTTTTATTTATTTATTTACTTAATTAAATTTGATTTTGTCATGTAGGGGGCTACAAAATGTTCTTTGACCCCAGGTTGTAGATAGATGCCTTATCTATGCCACTGACTGGTGGGAGGCAGCAGAGCAAGTGGATGGTGAGCTGCTGGGGGGAGGACGTGGGTTCCTCCCAATTTTTACTTTTTAAAAAGCTGTCACTTCCGGTTGTGACATCACTTCTGAGGCAACATTTTGATCTTGGCACTGGGCTACATGATCATTAGCTACACCACTGAGCATAGGAGATGGTTGGAGGTCATCTCGGGGAAAGGAGGTATTTTCCTCCTTACCCCAGGTAAAGCCCCAGCTATCCCTATGGGGCTCCTTGGATCTGTGCCAACTATTTAGCTGGCACAAATCCAGGAAGCCTGATTATGCATCTCTCTTCAAAATCACATAGACAGCATTCAGGAGAGGAAGGTCAGATATTCTACTTAAATAAAGGCTGCTGACTCTCATGCAACAGTGAAGCCAAGCAGGACTGTTCTGCACAGGAAGCATTTTGTAGGTGTACTGTTCACAGTGCCAGGTTGCTGAGAGCAAAGCTGTGCACTGCCCCTCTTGTGCCCTGGTGATGTGTTGGGTGCTATCACTGCTATCGGTATTAAGGATTCTAGAATTGGTCTGGCCAACTGGGTGGGGAGGGGAAGGAACAGGGGGCAGGGAGGCTGCAGGAGGGGGTCGATCCAGCAGCAATGGCACATGACAGATCCTATCTCCTTTTTTCGCAGCCTTCCCACCCACTTTCTTTCCTTGGATCTGCACCAGCTACAGAGCTGGCCGAGGTCCAGGGAGACCCATTGTGGACTGGGAGACTTACGGAGGACGAAAAGGAAAACTTTTCCTGAAGCTTCCTGATTCTGCCCCACCTCCCCCCCAGATACAGTGCTCCCATTTTTGGCATGGGTTCATTGGCTGGGGGAGAGGATAGGATTGGGCCCTGAAATGAGCTCTTTTCATACATTATGGCTACCTTTGTACACATTACATTTTGAAATTATTTCAGCAAACAATAACAAAAGTGCATGCAGCAAGTCAACAAAAGCAAACCAGAAAAAGAAGAAACAAACAATAATCTAAACACTCTGCAAAGTTTCATACAATGAAATATAGTCATCCTTCATTTTTTGCTTGTCAGATGTTTCCTGATAGGCAAAGAAGGGAAACCAAACAGTAAGAAAGTGATATGAGATCTCAGGGACACACTGCAGATGTGCAAATGAGCAGGTCTGTTGCAGGGGTGGAACTTGCTTCCCCACACCCTGTGCTTTTTCACTGAATGAGCGGAGGAGCTAGTCAAACAACTGAAAAGGACTATTGTGTACCATCAACACATGGAGGCAGAATGGGATAGGGAAGCAGATCTCGTGGCCATCTTGCACATATTGACAGTGCCTTGTGTTGAGAGCCTCTGCTCATAACAATTGCAAGATACACATTGCTTGAAGAGAGTTTCCATGTTTACAGCTTCTGGGTGGGGGAAGGATCTACACACAAGCCACTATCATCCCATGGCAGTCAGGGTGAGGGCCTGTTTCTTCTCTCCTTCAACTGCTGACTTTGCACAATTTGGGGCTCAATCCTTCCCAACCTTCCAGCACTGATGAAACCACAAAGCAGCCCCAAGGTAAGGGAACATATGTCCCCTTACCTTGAGGAGACCTCCATGACTGCCTCTGCACCATAGGATGCAGCAGATGCCCTGTGGCACAACTGCATCAGCGCTGGGAAGTTGGATAGGATTGGGTGCTTCAGCCTCATTATGGTGATTTCTGTAAGGCCTTCATAGCCCCAATCCTAATCTGCACTAGCTCAGCCAGGCCGCATGGCCTGCACTGTATGCAGCTCAGGTTAGGAGGTGGCTGGAGGTCTCCTTGGGATAAGGGAATATTTCTCCCCTTACCCCATGTCAAGCTCCAGCCTGCCCTATGGGACTTTTTGAACAAATCCAGGAAACCTGGTGTAATTGCGGGGGGGGGGGGAGGAAGGGGACCCCTGCGCCACCTGACATGAGTCTTCCTGCTCCATCTGGCACTGCTCCTGGATGCAGCGCTGATGGGCTGGTGCAGGTCCTTGAGCCAACGCTGCTCGCTCACAAGAAGCCACAGACATGCTTTATGGTATGTTTGTGACTCTCTGAGCTGGTGCAGGGACAGCTGTACTGGCTCAGGTAGCAGTTGGGATTGCACTTTCGGTCTCTGTCATATATACCCTGGGCAGAAAAGGGGCATCATATTTTGCAGAGCTGCAAGGAACTTTTGCGTAACAGCAGGACAGCACCAGTACTTACAGAAAATACAATTGTGCCTATGCACTGAGGTCTATCCACCATGGCTGCTCTTCTACAGCTGGGCTCAGTGTTTTCTAACTATAATTTCTAACTTTCTAACTTTTTAAAAATGCAGAGCATTTTCTATGCAGTCACTGCAGTTTCAGTCTTCTCCTTTGAAAATAATGGGTGAATGATGTTCATGGGCGTTCATGTAACCATTCGGGAAGCTGGTCGTCTGTATTATTTGATCAAGTAGTGAAGAAAGATATTACTGCTATCCGGCTTCCTTGAATGCAGCTGCATAGCTGGCCAATGTGCTGCTCCAGGGCATACCGGTTGCTCCACTGCCCCCTCCAACCCAGAAGAAATTGGGCTGACGTGACGGCTCACAGCGATTCTTGGCACAGTTGCTTGGTGCAATCGGCTTCTCTCCCTGTGAGTGCATCAAGAGTGACCGCTATGGAGGTGGTGGGGCAGGTCCTACTGCCCGCTGTCCCTGCAGCAATTCAGGGCAATTGCTAGGAGAGAGGCCGGCCGACTTTGCTTCCAGTGACCATGCCAGGAATGCTGCCCCCCATAGGGAGACACAGAGTGCCACCTAGTACCACGTGGTACCATTTAGCCTGCCTCAGCTATGCCACTGCTTGGATGTCTAATCAGGTGCAGAAGTCTTATTAGACTTTCTCTCGTATTTGCAGGACAAATCAACCAGGCAGTTTCCCAAGGGACAATAGATACACACCCTAGACCTTCCCATGAGGCAAACAGTCCATGTGTATTCACACAAGTGAATTGACCCAGGTAGTCTGCTGCCACTTGAAAGATGATATCCACCTTCCAGCTACAGCAGGAGCACACACATACAGTGTCTCTCAGGATAAATCCAAAGCCAGCCTCTGCTGCTTCCCACAGTCTTCGACTAACGTTACCCACAGTCTGACCTTTTCTGATTATTTTTCATAGGATACTCTTTTCAGCGCCCTCATTCATTTATTTGGATGGCCATCCATTTGCTGCAAGGGGATAATTTTCGTGGGAACTGGAAACAAGAATGCAGTACTACTCGAATCAGAATAATATATATGTATGTGCATATAAATAATTGTTTTATATGAAAGTTTAAGATGCAGAAAGAACGGTTTCCTTTTGAAAACCAAGGGGGGATTGGGGGGAGTTGCAGGAAGGAAGCAAGGTTGTTACAAAATGTCAGTTTTTCATCTTGCCCGCCTGTGAGGATCTGGTGTGTTTCCTGTCCCTGATTCTTGATGAGTTTATCCTGCAAAAAAACAGCTGCTTTGGCACAGGCATGCGATCTTGTGAGCAGACGACTCTGGGGGTGTGTGGAGAGGGGGGAAGACAGCGAAAGCCTTGAAGGCAGCACAGAGGCCTAACTTTGCAGCTGAAGCTGCCTGTGGGTTCACCGTGGCAGCTAGAGGTCCTGTGAAAAAAGGCTGGGCGGACTTCTGTTGGTTGGCCACCCTCCAAAGGAGAACTGTTCACAGGCCTTTTCTCATGCTTGCCTGTTCCAAAGGGTCTAAATGGGAACAGAAAATGAATTGCTTTTTTGATTGACCTCAAAGAGGTCCTTTTATGGGCAAAGCCTACGCCTGTCATTTTTATTTGATCCCACTTGAGAAGCTGACCTCTGCTGCTTGCAGAGCTTGCCCTTCCCCAGGCAACAGGTGACATTCCCAGCCAGCATCAGCCTTTCAGGGCTGCTCCTGCCCCCTTGTGCTTCAAACTAACCTCAGGCAACCTCCAGACAAACGGGCATTCAGCTTCCACCGCCGGCTGGAAAGGCTACCAGGGGACTGGAAACATTCTATATCAGTTATAGATCTGTGTTCTATTAGTAATGCCCACTTCCTGACTAAAGCCTTATGTAAACCAAGTGTTTATCTCCTCCTTTGAGTATAAGTGCCTCTTCATGCAACCCTTTACGAGGTAGAAAAGTTAGCATAAGGAGCTTTTCCAATTCAATTTGTGTATGTTGTCATGAAAGTGCCTCCTGTGTAGTAACCAAAAGTTGCAGTGTAATTTCCAAGCCGGTTTTCAAATATTTTTTCAGGCTAATTTGCAATCTTAATAGGTCAAATTAGTATTCAGAAATTGGCACACACACACACACACACACACACACACACACACACAGAGTGTGTTCCCGCCTCCAGCTTTACACCTCAACAGGGCCAGCCCATCCAAGATGTTGTCAGTAGCATAGCTAGCATAGCATAGCTACGGGGGAGGCACAGCACTAAACTTTGCAGGGCACCTCAATGTGCCTTGGAAGTTGCCCCTCCCCCTCGCCATTGGAGCCATTCCCAGTTCCCATTCCCTCTCAGCACCAGGAATGGCTCCAATAGTGAAGGACAAGGCAGCTTACATGGCCTGCTGAGGCACCCTGCAAAACCTAGTGCTCTGCTCCCCTGTAGTTATGCTACTGAATGCTGTTGCCTCAGGTGATGGGTTGGCAGTGACTGCCTCTCCCCAAGTGCCATCTTCTACTCTGTTTCTGATCCTTCAACACAAAGTCATTCACAAAATGGTTTAGCTAGCTTAGATAGATCGATAGATCAATAGATCGATCCCTGTGCCCAAGGGCTCACAACCTAAAAAATGTGCAAAAATGACACCAGCAACACCAGTAACTGGAAAAGATGCCATGCTGGGGTGACTATTTCTAGAATTTTTGCCTTCTTTTTCTATTTTTTAGGCCTTAGTAAACACCCCCCCCCCACACACACACACACACTTTTGTAATATCTCAGCATTCTAAAAGCAGTTGAAATGCTTTCTCTCAGTAAGCCTTGTACATTTTGAATGCAGTGCCATTCTTGAAGAACCAGTGTCAGAGTGTGAATTGTTGTCTTTACATCTGATGTCCCCCAGAAACAAAGGATGCTGGTTAACCCTTCTGCTGAGATTGGCATGTACCCACTGGTTGAGCAAGCTGGCTATAGAAAGGGTCTCCCAATTGGATGACCCTATGACATCTGCAAAGCTAGTTTTTTAAGCTCCAGCACAGGGATGCCATGATTTCCACAGACCATCGCTGAAACCACCTGGTGTTTGGTAAAAGGTACACCCATTTACCTTGCTGCATAGTGAATGTGTAGTCTGAATTTCTTGGAAGAGCATGAGTAGAAAGTGTAGAGCAAAGTACTCAGAGATTTGTACCAGGACAACAAGACACCTGTATCCTGTATTCCCTTGCATTTGGCATTCAGAGACAGCCTACTTCTAGAACCAGGAGCTTGCATACAGTCACTGTGACCATGATGAACTTTTCCTCCATAAAACCAGGTGCCATCACCACATCCTGAGACAAGGAATTCCACAGATTAACTATTTTCTCTGCTGGTTTCAGTTCCTCGAACAGCAGGTTTGCCAAGCTTTGCCAGATCACTAAATCCTCACTACTATTCGGTTTTTGAGTGAGATCCCCTTCAGATCAGGGCACCTTTTTCAACGATGGGTAGAGGTTTTCTCAAAGCAGGCTTTTCCTGACTGGGGTTCCCTTAAACTTGAGTTTGATGACAGGGACATGTTCATGGAGAAGGCAGTAGTCAGCCTTGGAAAATATGATCGCCAGTCTTGAAGACATGGCAGAACAAAGTTCAAAGGACATAAAAGTGCTGCTTGGGGGCTGTTGAGGGCACTCAGCACATGATGAGTGCCTTCATGGAGAGGCAGACCATCACGACGGAGGCTTTCCTGTCCAGGCACGAACTTATATAAGCTGAGGTGGGGAAGGAGAAACACAGGAGGTCACATCATTGATGGGCCACATGACCCCCTTCTGTGGACCCATTTGCCTGCACTTGTTTTGTCTGCAAAAGTAAATAGCTGGTATTGCACAGGAATGAGGTGCTAGTTTTGTGCACATTTGTCATTACTGTACCTGTTTGTGCATTAGAACCCAGTAAACACACCATTTAAGATTTATTTTAGGAATATTTATTAACAGGGAACACAGCAGTGAGCTGTTTTAAAAATGAACCCTTGCTTGTTTCAATAAAAAACCCTATCTGTTTATTTGAGCCACTAATTAACCCAGCCCTTCGCTGCTGAAGTAGCAGCAGAGAGTGTCTCTGATCTTTCTAGTAGAAATTGCATGGATCCCAAAGCACTGCCCACACTGCCTGTCAAGACACTGGCTCCCTTTTCTGTTTCCAGCCAGGGTTGGTTGTCCTGGCTGACTTGCAGTCAATTGTCTTGGGAAGAACCCCACATTCTGGGTAAAAGAACAGAATGTGGAAAAAGAACTTCCCTGTTAAAGCTGGAACAGCCAATCCTATAATATGCTTATGGCTGGCCTGGCACATCTGTTGTTAGATGGATTTGCCACAATGAAGCTAGGCTTAATAGTAATTTTCCACCTACTATTAGACTGGTTACTGGGGAGAACATTACACAACCAGTTGTTAATTATTCGCCCAATGATATATTTTATCTATGTAAATGTTTGGACTAGAGTGTTTTGAGGCAGAGCTTTTCCTTAGAAATATTTGATTTTTAAAATGTCAAATGTATACAAAGTGAGTTCCCCCCTTTCCTTCTTTGCCCTTGTCACCCATTCCCCATTGAAAAGCTGCCTCAGTCTTGTTATGGTCCCCCAAATTTGAAGCCTGGGGAAGGACATAGAGGCATACTTGTCTGGAGACCATTCAACTGAAATAAATTTCATTGTTTCCCCACACACATAGTGATTGTATTGTCAAGTTGCCCGTTGGTTCTCATGGAGAAACTCCCACCTCTTTTGGCAAGAAGTGCTTCTGGGATATGTACAGACACAGGAAGTTTGCTGAAGGATGATTGAAAGCACCAGAGGAGGAACTAACACAGTCTTTGCCCTCAAGGACTCTACTTTTGCCAGTGGAGGGCATAGGACAAGCCAAGAGAAACTCCAACAGTACACAAGCAAACGAGGGCACTAATGTCCCACCACATAGTCATCTAGGCTGGGAGTGGGTGACATGTCTGAACTCAGCCAGAGGGCTTGCTGTAACCAATGTCATGCTCACATTTTGCATGACTGTCCAGAAATACCCATGGCTGCCGTTATACTGCCCTCTTTGTCCATCTGGCAGCATAATAATAGCAGCAGTGAACAGGCAGATTGTGACCAATGAAGGGCTTGCCCTTATCCTCCCTCAAACCCAAGGAGCAAGAGTGTGAGGATGCGTAGACCATGAACCCTGGTAGCAGAGAGGCTGTTCCTCCTTTCCTTGCAGTCCAACCCTGAGCCCACAGAGGTGAGTAACAACTAAGGTGGGAGAAAAGGGATCCCTATCTGCTAACCAAGTGGCAAGTGTGATCAAGTCAACATTTCTATTGAATTGCAACACTGATAGAGCTGCATCTGAAAGAGAAATACACAGGTGGGGTTACCGACAATCCCTTCCCAGCAGTGTTCTTGGCCTTTACAAGTTATATTGCAGGTAGCAAAGCAGCAGGTGTTACTGAGGTCTGGCTGTATTAGTTATAACAGTGAAGTGTTCTCCTCCTGTAAAGCAGCCTGTTGTGAGTTCATTTCCATTTGCAGACTGCCACAGTTGAACTGGAATACGTGCATGCATATAAACATACAACACTACATTTTGCCTCCTAACCCAATATCATGAAACCTCAGTTTAAAAGCCCTTGATTGAACAGACCCGAAACAGACATCTTCTGCTTCATTTAAAACTAGTCTTATTTGTTTTGCACAAGTGTATGTCTAGCATGTCTAGTATGTTCATTGACTTCAATGCCTTTTGATTTAATGGACTTTTGGCATTCAAGGACACCCCTTCCTCCCCATTTGTCTGTTAAATTGAAGAGTTACTGTATTGTCAATTCCAGTGGTTTTCAACTTCTTTTGTCTCATGGCACACTGACAAGGTACTGAAATTGTCAAGGCACACCATCAGTTTTTTGACAATTGACAAGGCACACCATGCTGTTGGTGGGGGGCTCACAGCCCCCAATGGCCCTACTTATAAATGACCCTCCCCCAAACTCTCGAGGCACACCTGCAGACCATTTGCGGCACACCAGTGTGCCAGGGCACAGTGGTTGAAAATGACTGGTCTATTCTAAGCGCGGTTCTGCAGGGTCCGAAAGCAAAGTGCTTTTCTAGGCCTTTTATAGCATCTTTTTAACGGCCAATGCTACTCTCGAGCTATAGGGACAGCTTCCCCTATTCAGATCCTGTCCCCTTCTTTTCTGGATCTAAATCCCTATGTTCAGAACCAACTTCGCAAAACGCTTCCTCACTTCTCCTTTGTCTTGCTGAATAGTGGGGATAATGACCTTGCCTTTTCTTTCTTCCCGGGACAATTATGCTGACATTTCCTGCTCTCTTGTCACCCTTGTCTTCAGCCACTGCTTGGTCCACCCAGCAAGGAATGCAGGGAAGGGGCCGATTTCATGCTGAGGTTGTGCATTGTATCTGGACCCTGTGGCCGCTCTCATTAATTACACTGCGGGTGGGGGCTGGATAGCTGTTGAGTCAGAGGGTCTGCGGTATCAGTTGGGCTGGGGAATAGTCCATCGTCTGTAAGGAAACTGCCGAGAGACGGTCCCAGTGGCTGCATCTGGCCGCTAATGAGCTTTCTGGTGGCAGCACCGTTCTCATCAGCCCCATTTGTTTTCACAGGCTGCCCTTTGTTGACTTTAAGCTTGGGTGGCTTTTCTTTTCTTTTTTTCTTTTACTTTTTTTTTGGTCACACAGTACAAACATTCTCAGGCGTTAAGCTTTCCTTGCCCTGACTGCCCCCTGTTCATCTGGGACTGCGTGGGAGCTAAATTTAAACTTGATTGATAGCTTTTAACCCGGAGAAGGTCAGGATGCTATTTTCCTGTGAAAATGTTTGGCTGTCTGTGCTCCCCCCCCCCTTCTGTTTGTTTGTTTACCAAAGTTTCTTTATGGCATTATAGTTTGCCTCCAAAAGGGATGTTCACTCTGACCTTCCTTTGCTACTGAAGGATGTTTTCTTTTGAAATGTTGTAAAACCTCATGGGTGATGGCCCCTCCATCTGAATGTAGCTTGTGAAACAGAGCATCGATTTAGACTCTTCAAGCCAGATTATTCCTCTTTCATAAGGCAGAAGAGACTCCACACCCACAGTTTTGAAAGGAAGAGACATAGATGGTGATAGAGCCCTTGAACATGTTCGTACTCTGCTAGTCTTTGGGAAATCGCTTCCTTGTGTGCCCACACAATTAACTGTGAGTTCCTTGCTTGGACCATAAGAGGACTTATAGCTCCAAGAAAATGACTTACTTCTGTAACAAATCATACTGATGGGTCAGAAAAAATTGCTTGCTCTAGGGCCAAACTAGACATGACCAGGAAGTTCCATAATGGAATGTGTTCGTTCGTTCGTTCGTTCGTTCGTTCGTTCGTTCGTTCGTTCGTTCTTTCTTTCTTTCTTTCTTTCTTTCTTTCTTTCTTTCTTTCTTTCTTTCTTTCTTTCTTTCTTTCTTTCTTCAAAAGGTATCTCTTTCTCCCTCTAGAAGAGGAGTTTAACAATTTGTTCCCACATGTGTTCTGCAAGTTGTTAGTCATGACTGAAAAAATTTACAGGCAGTTAAAACAGCTGAGTGCGTGGGTGAATGGGTGCTTGTGTATGAATGAGTGCATGCATGCATGTGTAAGCATGCAGTGACATCTCCAAGTTGTCGGGGCCTTGGGGCAAAGCTCTGATCTGGACAACCAAACTCTCCCATCTCTCCTCTGAGACATTGGGTGCTACCACAGTCATTATTACTTGAGGGTTCAAGGGTTGACCCAATGAGTGGATCCCTCAGATGGATCTGTGCATGCTGATCCCTGATGTGGCTGATCCCTGATGCCACTCCTGTTTGTTTGTGGACTGAGGAGAGCAAGAGAAATTAAGTTGAACCAGAGCTGTAGTGCAGGAGAAAAAGCTAGTCCTTCTGACTCTTATGCTTTGACATCTCCACATTTCCCTTTTTCTCCTTTCATGATTACTTTTTTAAAAGAAAAAGATGTTCAGACTTCCAGTCACAGACCTCCCTGTCACATCATGTTTGACCCTCAGTAGGATTTAAATTACACAGTAAGAGGAAGATAGCACCACCTTGAAAAGAACGATCAATACTTAATGTAATAATAGAAACATAAAGCACTAGGGCAGGTACATCCAAAGTCTTCACTTTGCGTTGGTCTTCACTGCAGACGATGCTGACAGATACCCACAAACATAATGCAGTTTCTTCAAGGAGGGCATCTGAAGAACGGGCAGCTCAATCCTTAGCCCAGCAGTGCCCGGGGCTCTAGCAGTGCTGAAATGGCTGCCGCCATGCATCCTATGGATTCCGGGCTAGCACTGGGAGTCTCCTTGGGGTAAGGGACCATGTGCTCCCTCACCCCAGGTAAAGCAATCACAGTGCCAATGGCTCTCTTCTCTGCTTTTGAATGGGTGCAGACCTGAGGAGGCCCATGTCGGGCTGCCCGGTATGGAAGGGAGGTTAGTATGCAGCACCAGAGCCTGCCACCATCTCTGCCCCTGTCGCGGACCTGATTGTCCCTTCCCTCCGCCTTGTTCCACCCACTTCCTGCCTCCCCCATGCCCCAAGAAGACTTACCACCAGCCAGCGCTGGAGGAGACTGGTGCTGGCCCAGTGCTGGTGATCCCTCCTCCCCAGGTGCCATGGACATGCCTTGCTGCATGTTTCAGACATCCAGTGCTGGTGCTAGAGCTCATTGCCAGCCCTAAGCGGGGTTAGAATTGGGGCCTATCAGCCCAATCCTATGCATACCTACTCAGAGGTAAGTTCCATTAGAGTCAATGGGGCTTACTCCTAGGAAAGTGTGGATAGGATTGGGCTGTAAGTCCCCAGTCCTATCCCCCACTGTGTGATGCAGTAGTGCCAAGGAAGTACACACTTGTGGAGAGAGTGACCAGATGGCAAGGGAGAGGTAAGTAAAAATGTTTTTTACTTACATCCCAGTAGGCTGCCTGGCTGCTAATGGGTCTCCTCAGACCTACTATTTTGTAGCTATTTTGCTGGCATATATCCAAGGAGACCCAGGGAGTGTTGGGGTGGGAGGAGAATATGATACCATTGTGTGCAACTGCCACTGAGATCCTCCCCAAACTGCCTGCTGAAGAATATGTGGTAGAAAACATATGTTTGCTACTGAATATGTAACATATGGAAAAACAACAACACTTTATTGTCATAATTCAACATGTTTTTTAAATTTTGGGGCAGAAAGTTAAACTTGTACATAACCTAAATTTGTGGAAAGGGGGTCTAGTAAAAATATATTTATTCACTGATCTTAGATTCTTTTCTACCCTGCCTTTCTGTTGCTGGAGGGAATGTTTGAATACAAATAAAATTTTATGGATGTTATTAATAAAAATATCAAAAAATAAACAAAACAATAAAACATAAATAACAGAACAATTCTGTTATAAATCAAAATATCAAGCCAACTATGCAAAGACCAACTGAGAGCACAGGAGAATAGTAGACAATATGAGGGGCATCAATTTCATTGAAATTCCTTAACTAGGTGGCTGGCAAGAGACTAACAGTGAGACCAAATGGGCCTCAGGGCTTAAGGCATTTAGTTACCTGATCTTTCCATCACCCTTTGACAACCCACCAAAAATCAGGTCATGACGCACCAGTGGGTCCTGACCCACAGTTTGGGAACAACTGGCATAGATGGCTGCTGCATATTTCAGGGTCCATAAATGGTTGAGGAACCCACCAAAAGCACTCCTTAATTCACCTTCTAGCATTAAGGAAATAACAATGGGAACATGGGGAACAATGGGGAACAATGGGAAGTGAGGGAGGAACACGTGTCATGCTGGAGGGGGCAGTCCCACTGCCAATGGCCACCCAGGTGCTCACCAAAACCCAGGGTTTGACCTCACCAATATTCTCATCAAGCTGTTCCTTCGTGATGAAATACAACTTTTCCAAGCTTAGAGAGTACAGTCTTACACCCAATCAATTCATTTTTCTGCCAAGGAATTTTCCCCGGCTTCAAGCAAAGTACCTTGGTCTTGTCATTCCTTCACAAATGCTCTTCATCCCACACTCATACCACTTACAAATTACTTGCTTTCACTTCACAGACCTTCAAGGACTGTTCCCTGCTCATATATCTTTCACATACCTTTGTGTTGTCAACTCCCACCTCCACCCCACCATCCATGCCAATTTTTGTTGTCTGTTTTAAATTTACAACAAAGCACCTTCATATTTTTTTTGGGGGGGGGGGGAAGAATTTCCACCAAATGTTTTGAGGGGGAATCCCTGCGGACTGCACAAAGCGATGTATGTAATTGTCTTGTTTCAGATTCTGCTTAAAATTTTTCCTCTGCCAGGACAATGGAAAACATTTGATCTGAAGCTTATGCTTCATCTGTTCGATTGGCTGGAGTCATAATGCTACATACATGTGCACATACAGCAGGACACAGGAAGAACTGAGCTGCACCAAACCAAGAAGCCACCTAGTCCAGCATCTTGTTTTCCACAATGGCCAGCTAGATGCCTCCAGGAAAACCACAAGCAGCAGTAAACAATATGAAAGCAATAAGCTTGCTATGATGTTGTTCCCAACCCAGCAATTGGTATTCAGTGGCACACTGTCTCTGGAGATGGAGGTTCCACTTAGACAGCATGTCTACCATTCTCCCTGCATGGCTCCCATTTGTCCTCCAAAGTATGTTTATGTAATAGGAACCATATTTTAGTTCTATGCCTATCTGAGGCTGCTATAGTGAGACTTTATCCAAAGAAAATGCTCTCTGTAGTACCACAGCAGTAGAGATTTTTTTAAATGAGACAACTGAAGCTAAATAGAAAATAATGGGATAGTGAATTGATAATTAATTCAGTGGGCACTCACTATGTCTGCAGAGGCATGTCAAGATGGGGTTTAATACTGAGTTGGGTTGTCACAAAATTCCACCTAAATTGTGAATCGGATTTGAGATCCAGTTCCATTATTTTGAAGGCAGAATAACAGTAAGACTTACAGTCCAATCCTACTGAAGGATTGTGGAACATGTGTTCCACTGGCGTAACCTCTTTGATGGCCGTTGCAAAGTGTGTGCAGGCTGGCTGCTGCCCCAAGTGGTGAGCGGCCAGCTCCATGCACCAACAGATGTCTGATGCCTGCCTGAGGAGGCGAGAGGTGGGGAGGGGGTTGAATAGACTGGGGTGTTGTGGAACAGGGGAGGGTTGGGCAGAACAGAACAGTGACAGAGTATGGAGGAGGGCGGGATTGGCAGCAGTGGCACATGTCAAATCTCTACCCCTTTCTCAGGCCTGATCCATTTTCATGGATCAATGCAGACTTGCCCTAGCCAGTGAGCTGGCACAGGGCTGAGTTGAACCATAGTGCCTGCTGGGGCTTACCCTAGGGCAAGGGGGCAAATGTCCCCTTAACCCAAGGAGACTGCCAGCAGCCAAAACTCCCCCATGCGATGCGTGGAAGCTGCATGGGGAATTAGGTAGGATTGGGCTGCCCTGCTGCAATCTTATCCACACTTATCTGGGAGCAAGCTGTATGGACTATAATGAGACTTACTGTTGAGTATACATACTAAAACGTAAACTAAAAATCCATTCCTGGAAGTGAGCCCTATTGAACACAGTAGACCTTACTTCTGAGTAGGCAAACCTAGAATTGCACTGTTACAGGAGTAAATTACTGTTTCTTAATCCATCCTTCTACAAGCAGGCTGATGATGAATGGAGCTGTTCACAGGCCTCTAGGTGCTAGTCTAATCTGATGAGAGCATTCAGTCAGTATTTGATAAAGGAAAAACAGTAGCACTCATCATGGCAATACATGCTGTCAGGTATATGAACCTTCTTTTCCTTCTTTTCTAGTTCCAGAGCTTGAATTTTGCCAAGGCAACTAGATGTTTTGTGGAAACCCACTCCTGGTTAGTTATGAAATTCCTTTGAGGGTCATGTTCATCTTTGATCTTGAGTGCGCTGTGCTATGGTCAGAGAATGATTTGGGTAACTCAACAATCATGTTCAGAACCAAAACTCAGCCAGCTCACAAAATGTGTACCTTAATGAACATCTCAGAATTATTTTAACCAAGTTAGCAATGTCAACATGAATATTGATTCAGATGCTTGAATGGAAGGAAGAATGAGGATGAGAATAGGGTATAAAGGCTCTCTTCCATTTACATTACCACATTCTGAAAGTTCAACCTTTGCTTCAAGTTTTAACAGTCAAAATAGATTTAAAAAATTACAATATAGAAGAAACATGCATATAAGTTTTCTGATACTGCTTTATTTTTGGTTCATCCAATACTAGTGTTGGAGGGGTGCAAACTTGGATGGCTGCAAAACAATCATCCATGTGGTTTCTTCATTCAGCCCTCCGTGGAATAACCATTTGGAGCTTTTGGTGCCACCTAGCTATGAAGCTGAAGACAGCATTGATTCAGGAGGGAATGGTGAGGAGAAGAAATAAAAAGTACTTTATGTAAATAAACTTTGCATTATGTCCCATGTACCTATTTGTTCATTACTGCTGAAGCCACATCTTTAAATTTGTTACAGCAATATAGGCAGATTGTTTTGAATCACTTCAAGGAACAGTTTCTTAAAAAGATTATATTGCTAAATACTAGTATGCATTTTTAGATATTTCTGGTTGAATGGTATGAGGAACCATATGCACCTCATGTTCCATTATTGTTAGAATGATATAGTATTAATTTTTTTATTATATTGTTTGAGTCATATGTATTTTTGACCTATTATGGTAGAGAACAACTGCACAGAAAAGCTAGTTTTTGGTCATCATGTATGAAACAGAGATTGAAAACCAGCACAGTAAAAAAGCTGAAACATAATATGGAAAGTGATCAATCAGCCAGAATTTCTCAGCACACTTCTGGTGCAACACAGTGCAAAGGCACAGTCTTCTGTTCCTCAAACAGATAAAAAGAGAAAACATTGTGATAAATACATGAAGTCTGGGTTTTCATAGAGAGGAGATGAGGGCTTGTATTATTACAAACATTTTGTAATAATGAAGGGTACAATTTATGGAAATGGGCTGCCAAGGGATATGCAAGTGAAAACGCTTGGGAACCACTGCAGGAGAACCAGGAATCAAATCCACCTTGAAGGTATCTGGTGTGTTAAGCCAGAATCTCTACGTACAACATACAACCCATAACACATAACTGAGAGTGTGCAATTCAATTCACAGCAGAGAGATGCAGCTGCATATATTTGCAACCCTTTATACTCAGAAGTAGACCCACTGCTTTCCATGGGAGTTATTCTGAAGTTATGGTGCACTGAATTGTAGCCTGGGAAGCAGGGTCCCATCCTGGTGTTTCAAAAAACAGACCTGCTTTGCAAGCATTTGCCAAGCAGAACCAGGCTGCAGCAGAAGGAAGGAGAATAAAAGGGTAACTTTGGCTGGAATGTCCCTGGAAAGTAACTGCCTGCCTGAGCTGAGCAACAGCTCAGCTGAGAAAGGAAACTATTCAGAGTGGAAAGGCTCTGCCCTCTGATTCACCCGGAGATCAGTCGAAGTGAGAATTGGAGCTTGATTACTTGGCAAAAATTTCATGTACTATACGTGAGTATCTACGGTAAGTATCAAGCTGGAACTGGGAAGTGTATTTTGTTGCATAAATGGAGCTCTTTCTTTTTTGTGTATCGTCCCAAAGATTCTTGTCGGGCCTGAATACTTTTAGAAGGATATTGTAATGGCTGTTTTGCTTCTAAATACTACAAACAGGACCTTAGTGCTTTGTAAAGTGATAATCAAGTTTGTCAAGAAATATCTCATGTATGTGACACATAACTGGTAATACTTTTGCATAGACAGTTATGGAAGCACTTCTATTTATTTACATATACAATACTTTCTGCTGCCCTTCAGGAGATCCAAAAGTGCAAAGGTACAAGAGGAATTTTGTGCCTGAAAAATGGATGGCAGCCTTCAAACCTGACTTCTTCTTTTTCTCAATGATTGCTGAAACTGTAAGCAAACCAGGAATATCAGAGAATGAAGCAGAGAAAAGCTGGAGTCAGATAATAAAGTGTTTTTAAAGAGAGCTGCAGGTAGTACAACAGAGGCGTCATTGTTCATGGCATGCACACTCATCCCAAGATTGTCTTTGTTCATAGATTTATGTACTACTTCAAAACCTGCAAACGAGAGAGAACCAAAGAAATTAGTTTATGTGTATGGCATAGGACAGTGTTTCTCAAACTGCGAGTTGGAAACCACTTGGTGGGTCGCGAGCCAATTTTAGGTGGATCCCCATTTATTTAAATATTTTATTTTTAATATAGCAGACTTGATGCTACCACAGTATGTGACTGCATTTGGTGAAATGTTACAGATCTGTACTTTAAACAGGCTACTATGTATATGCCTTTAACGATGATAGTCAATGGGACTTACTCCTGGGTAAGTGTGGGTGGGATTACAGGCTAAGATTGTTAAAAATGTTCCTGTGTGATCTGTCACTTCCAGTCATGGCATCACTTCCCATGGGTCATGACAGATTCTCATGCTAAAAGGTGGCTCCCGGTGCTAAATGTGTGAGAACCACTGGCATAGGAAATGATGCTGCTGTCACACCACCTCCATCTTTCTTTAAAAACTATTATCTTTTCCCCATCTAAAACCAACTGCCCTGTGATGGGGGACCCAGAGGAAAGAAGGAGGTGGACAGTATCCAGTGCTCTTGCTTCAGCTGGCTTGTCCTCAAATACCCTGAGAATAGATTCTGGTGACAGAGGCAGGCAAAAACATCAGACACAAGACCCTGCTCCAGCTGGACAGGCTTTGTTTAAA
The DNA here is from genome assembly GCF_035046505.1 of Tiliqua scincoides. Classification (NCBI taxonomy): domain Eukaryota; kingdom Metazoa; phylum Chordata; class Lepidosauria; order Squamata; family Scincidae; genus Tiliqua; species Tiliqua scincoides. The sequence continues at coordinate 202,985,302 of NC_089821.1, forward strand.
AGTCTCAAGTGTATAGTTTGACTGCATCTACTGCATTTTATTAATGTTATCAGCTGCTTTGGGGACTCTGGTCTAAAAGTGGGATACAAACCTACTAAATAAATAATATAGAAAAAGACTGCAATTGCTGGATAGAAATGAACTTTCTTAACCAAGGAATTCTGCTGGGCATTTCAAACATTATTTTTCACTCCAATGCAGCGTAACATGCACAACTTGAATGGCAAGAAGTTGGTGTCAATCAGGAACAGGAGAGGTTGACAAAAAGGGTGTTGACAGTTGGAAACACTGACGTCATAGTCACATGATGGTTTCCAGGTCCAAAAATCTAGGAGATTAGCCACATCTGTAAGAGAAAGAAGATAAAGTAATATGATATGTTTGGGCAAGGGTGCTCAACAGCAATTACTCACTTCATCAGATTAAGGAGACTGTAGGTGTATACACATAGACACACACAGAGACATACACACACATGCACACATTTGAGTTCAGGGATGGAGCCAGCACCAAACAAAATTGAGTAATTGTCTGTCACCCATGGCTGTAAAGCACCTGCTATGAACCCAGTATGATTCCTAATGTAGCCTTCCTGTTGTCTTCTCTGTACTTGCGAGACCAGTGGGTAGAATAGAGGGCAAGCATATTAAGGAACAGAGATGGAAGAGACAGACCTCAGATTAACAAGGAACCAGGGTGGGAGGGGGTGGGACTAGCGGATCTTGAACTCCGTGTTGGGCTGAAAAGCCTGACATGGAGTCTCTCAAGTCTGTGTCAGCAAGCTAGCTGGTGCAGACTTGAGAACTCCTATTGCGGGGCTTGGAGCTTTCCCCAGGGGAAGGGGATGAAAGATCTCCAGCAGGCGCCGGGAAGCTTGGGATAGGGCTGCCCGTAAGTTCAGCCCCCAAAGCATGACTGTCATCATAGGTTACCCATCTAACATGGAGAACAGTTAATTTCTTCAAAAGAGAATTTGTGATGCTATTCACTGAGGTTCAGTTGAACCAAAATATCCATTTGGGAACCAGAAGAGAAGTTATATGAAGTGAACAGCTCTTAAACTATTCTTGCTATTCACATTTTGTGGAAAATCTCTCTCCCTCAGGCCAGGCGGTACCACAGAAAAGAAACATTAATATTTATCTCATGATTGAATTATTGTTTATAATCATTATATTACAATGAGTATTCCATGAAATTTAGTCCATTTTATCCTCAGAACAAACTTGTGAGGTAAGTTAGATCGAGTGCCCAAGTTCCTTCAGATTGTTTCATTGGCTGAGGGGGGATTTGAGCGTCAATACCTAAAGTTATGACTGAAGGGGTCCAACAAATGATTTCCAAAATCTGCCGAAACACACATGCTGTCCTTTCATCTATTTCAGTAAAGAAGACGACCACTATGAATGTTTTCTCTTTCCTGAATGGATAACACTGTCGCTCTTTCTGCTGAACCTTGTTGTCTCATCCTTGGTGGAGGAAGTCATTTATCTCAAGCCCTGTTGCTCAACGGTGATTCAGCTGCCGAATTCTCCTCTTGCCCCAGCCTTTGCCTCACTCTTCTGTCACGTTTGCTAGCACTAACCTTCCTTTGTTCCTAGAACAAACAGGAAAAGGGGACTCTGCTGTCTGAAGGCAGCGTCACACAATGGGAGTATAGGCAAGACTATTTTTGTGTGCATGCAACACAATTTCCCCACCATGGATTCTGACAGACAGCCTCCCACCAGTTCCCTGAGGCAATCAGCAGGCTTCTACAACTGAGCCAAGCAGCTGGGAGGATGCCAGTGCTTGCTATCCCGTTACCTGTTGCCATAGAAACCTCAAAGCGACGTGTGCTGTATTTCATGGTAGTCTCCCAAACTCTTTCAAGGAGCAGCAGCAAAGACTTTTTAAAGTAAAAATATCAACACCCAGATGGAAAAAGTTTGTTCTGCAACCAAATTCATAAGTAAAACACAGCTATGGCTTAAATTACTGACTGCCACCTTCTGACTATAGGTATGGTTGACTGATGGCTGCCTCAGCTACAGCATCTGGTCTGCACTAACACAGGCCAGAGCTTCAGGTCAATTGCTAACAGCCTACTCCTATCGCCTGCCGGTCCAGAGCGTGCAGCACCACCGTGCTTCCTGTGCTGCATGCTATGGGCCGGCTGGGGACCAGACACCCCACGAGAGGTAAGTGTCATCTAGTCAACAGTGGCTCTCCTCAGTGCCAGCTGTTTTGCTGACATAAGTCTGAAGAGCCTCTGGGATTGGGTCTGAGCCAGGGAAGGGGGATAGGATCTGGTGTGAATGGCTACCACTAAGATTAACCCCCTCCTGCCCCGATCCACCCCCCAACTAATCTATGACGATGGAGGTTCTGCAGGCTGCTGTCACCCACGTACGGCTGCTGGGCTGGCAGATGTAGCCTGCAGAAGCATGAACTGGGAATGTCAGTGCTGCAAAATGCCAGATGCCTCTGGACAGACACAGCATTAATGTATTTCTACAGTACGATCTGGGCCACCATTCTCCCTCATTCATGGATGCTGCTGATCATTTGACACCCAAGGCCTATAAATTTTTGTCACCCCCATAGTACAAAATTATCAGCAAGTAAAGGCACCCACCAGGATGGTGAGCAAAATTGAGCACCAGTCAGAATGGAAGCCCAGGTCTACCTGCCTAGAAGAAGTGGCTCCAGAGGGCAATTAGAATGGGAAACCAGGTCAACCCATCAAGGAGATCTGGGCTCCAGATTAAGACAGGAGCTCAAGTCTACCAGCCTAGAAGATGAGTCCAGAGTGAGGTCAGAATGGGAGCCCAGGTCTACCCAGCAGGTAGATCTGGGCTCCAAGTCTGGACAGGAGCCCAGGTCAACCTGCCTGGAAGAGGTGGCTCCAGAGGGCAGTTGGGAGCCCAGGTCTACCTGGATCTGGGCTCTAAGTTTGGATGGGAGTCCAGATCTACCTACCCAGCAAACCTTAGTCACAGAGGCCAAAGTTCAACCGGGAACCCAGGTCTACCTGCCTGGCTGACCTGGGCTCTGGGTTGGCAGCGCTCACTCCCCTCCCCGCAAACACAAACACCCTTCCTCAGGGTGTCACCTTCTTAACACCTTATTGGTTCCATGCTGTGTCATAACAACATCATATTGGCTCTTTGAACAATCAGTCTCATTGGTCTGTTTTGAGTTAAAGAAATTGTACTTTTTATTAAATAAGACAGTTGCATTTTTGTTTTCTGGTTTTTTTGCTATAACTTTTGATAGAACTGAGATATTTCACTCTGGTTTGTTTCATTGCATTCTGCTGTACATTACGCATTGAATGGTATATAACATGATGGTATTATTCCTAACAACCACAATTTTAGCAGTGTTGGTCACTAGTGGTGTCACATCTCCCCTGGGGTGGCACCTGGAGCAGACCATCCCCTGCTAGCTACATCACTTCTGCTGAATTATGGAAATCAGAAAAAGTAGTGCCTAGTGAGTTATATAGGAGGGACCTCAGTATCCACTGATTTGGTATCCATTGATTTGACTCATCACTGATACCAGGTGCACCTTTAAATGCCTTGTAACAAGGAGAAAAAAAACACTAAAAACCAATTTACTACCTTCACACTGTTAAATAATTATTACTTCATTCCATTCGATTCCATTATACACCCCATCTAGTGGCTGGCAACCCAGTATTGAGCTACCAGGGCCCAGGGCTGCAGTGGCACTGAAATGGCTGCTGTTGCATCCAATGAAGGTTTGCTGCATCCAGTGTCTCCTTGGGGGAAGGGGACATTTGTCTCCCTCCCCCCAGATAAGAGAAGAAGTCTCACAATGCTATTTAGCAAAGTAGCACCGTGTCAGGCCAGAAGGCCTGGTGCAGGACTTTGGATTTGGTAGAATCTACTCCTTTCTACTACTTAGCAGGATGATACAGAAAACCAACCTAATGAGGAATGAGAGAGAGCTAACCCCAGAGAAATTCAGTCATCAAGTGAGCCAGTGTAGGTATCATCCAGTGACACTTCAGATGCAATTCCTTTCAGCAGAGCTTAATACACATTCAGTTAGGACTAAACAGTTGTCAGTCATCTAACACACAGGCATAAGTGAACAAATTGGTAGAAACACTTAGCATTTCCATATAGATTACCCTTTACCCATAAAAGAAAGTGCATTCTGCTTGTTTTAATAGTACAACATTGCACTGTACCCCTAGTGAGGTTCTTAATTTTATTTTGAAACCACATCTTCAAATATCAGATATCTTCAAATGCAATTCAAAGATCCATTATTGTCTCACATGTGATATTACATGAACTGTGCTGGGACTGAAAAACGTATTGTTGACTTTTGGAAAATTCTTACACACTGAAGTATTAGGAGACAAAAAGTGTTCTCATGATGCTCCTGTTACACACAGTGCAGGGTTTCTTTCCATGTCTCACAGTGTGTTTTGCAGAAAGGTTTTTAAATGCCCTTGGGCATGGGCGTTTCCAGCAGTTGCTCTCTCCAAACAACATTTTCAACTAAAAGAAAAAAAAATAATGAATACATGTAAAGTATATCCTTTCTATAATGATGCTTTCTTCAAGAGACAGGACCAGCAGTCTAAAAAGGAGGAAGAAAAGATCTGCCGAGATGGTATCTCATGCACATGGTTAAGCAAAAATGGGTTGAGAGCAAGACAATACATACACACTAAGGTACCACAATAAATGGTTGGGCATCCCTGAGTTCCCATGAGAAACTCTGCAAATTTAGTTTATCTGCGTCACAGCAGTGTGCAAACCGGAGACCAAGACAGTCTAAAAATATAGACAGTGCCACAGATTTCCCAGGCCATATATAGTTCACACATCTCATAGGAGCAGGAAAGAGTTACAAACAACACAGGCACACGCATGCTTAACACCATGAAGGAAGACTGTGGCAGGATATGAAAGACACTATAACAAAGAAAAATAGCCCCTGCAACAATGCCAGCTCTTGAGCAGTGTACAAGATTTGTCTGTATTCCTCAAGAGACAGAGAGGGGGCAGGAAGGAAGACCTTGTTTTCTGTAAATACAGAAACAGAAAATTACAACCATTCTTGTCTGGAGAACGGAAGGGCTTGCTGTTGTTTCCTCACTGATTTGCTCTTGACAGGCTCTGGGATCAGGTTGCTGGCCTTCTCAATAAATCCCAGCTAAAAAGATTTAGGAAACAAATGGAACACCTTGGCGGCTTTACATTAATGACACTGGATAAAATCCTCACTTCTTTACCTGCAGGATTGCTTTCGATCTAATTTCCAAAATGTCACTGGCTGGGCCGATTCATACAAAATTAGACCCTTGCATTTGCCACTTTCTTTACATTCACTTTACATAACTATAAATAACTGCCCACACAGTGGAAAATAATTAGGCTCTGTGGCAGAAAAGGGGAAAAATGTGAAGAGGAAATTTTTTCCCATTAATATATGTGGTCTCCTAATGACTGTGGACTCCTAAATAACTTGCAACATATATGTTGCAAGCGTGTGCCAGTACTTTTTGATTTCCAGCCTTTGTGGGGGGGGGGGGGTGTCAGCTGCTCTTTGTGTGGCTTTTTGGCCATTTCATGATACTGTTCAGCAAAGAGTAAAAGATAGCTTCCTGGCTTCCACTCCCTTGTTTAATGAATACCACTGCTAATTAGCTGATTGTAACATGTAGCTGTTCTTGGCTGCTCATGGAGTTTACTGAGGTCACAATGGCTGTTGGTAATGTAATTTACTGCTTCATAAAGTACTTCGAGATACAGCTCAAGAAGGCCACTTGGAAAGTGCCAACGCAAAGAAGAGTCAGGATTTTGTTTAGGAACGTAATATGTTCCATACTTGCTGCTACACCAAATTAATAAAGCATCGGAGACATACCCTGGCTCCAAAGGAAGACTATAATTTTTTTTTTAAAATGCATCAACTGAAACAGAGAACTACTGTGTTAAGGAGGTGGTCCTTTCTTTGGAGAAAATGAGTGGGACAAGTGCAAAGAGTATAGTGCTTTTTTTGCTTCTTTTTCTTCTGTTTTTGTTTTGGCTTTTTAAAGTACATTTTATAGCTTGAGATATAATTTTTGTTCCTGAGAAAATCACACAGGAAGAATACAAAAGGATTTAGCGTAGGCAGGCTGGCAGTTCTCTTGCACAGCAGATGGAGTTATACAGCAAAAACCCATGTTGGGACATTGAGTTGTACTCTGGATGAACTCTATTAATTTAGCCATACACGATGCCACATTCCCTCTTTTCTACAGGGATAAAGGTTGCTGGACTGCATCCCAGTCTTCTACAGATAGCAAGGTCACAGGATGTGTTTGCACCTCTTTGCCACTTCTAGTACAACCACGTTGCATATTCCAATGAGTTTCCGAGTTTACACCCACATATACAGGTAGGCACTTGTGACCACATTTTCTCTTTCATAAAACTTCCCATAAAACCCATCCCATAAAACCTAACCCAGTTACCTGACAATATTTCTGTGGGTTCTGCTGCTGTTTGCTCTCATCTGACATTGTGCAATGGATTTTTATTTTAAATAATGCTTCCATAAGCATCACTCTCAATTCTCAGTATTTTGAGAACTGAGAACCAATTCTCAATATTTTGTACAGAAATTCTCAATTTCTGTACAAAGGGCACAATCCTAACCAACTTTCCAGCACTGACATAGCGGTGCCAATGTGGTGTGCACTGCTTCCTGCAGTGGGGAGGAAGTTAAGAGGGCATCCTCAAAGTAAGGACATGCTTGTTACCTTTCCTTTCCTTAGCTGTAGACAGATAAGTCAGTGCTGGAAAGTTGGTTAGGATTGTGCCCAAAATAAGATATAATAAAGGCACAAAACTCAACTCACACTTCTAGAAATGCTGAGCTGACTTTCAGTAATTGGGCAACCTGATCCACAAAGCAATTAAGCTGAAGCTCACAGACTTGGTGTCAGTTTGACTCTGCGCATGTCAGTTTTCAGCAAAGAAAAAACAACATAAAAGATCAGGGGCCTAGTTTATGCAAATGGACTCCACTTAAGTGGTCTGTGAATCAAGTTCGCTTGAGAGGAAATGACTGACCCAAGGCCATACTTGATATGGGAGAGATATATTCATATCCACATGAATCAAGGACTCCTATATCCATATTCAATAGACTAACTGTTGCAACTTCCTGGCTAACAACAGTTTAACGGAGTACAACGTGACTATTTTAAACATCGTAAATACCATGCACTAACATTATTGGAGATCCTTGATCCTTGAGATCCTTGCACTAACATTATTGCACTATGCACTATACCATGCACTAACTATGCACTATGCACTCTACTATGCACTATACCATGCACTAACATTATTGGAGATCCTTGATCCTTGGGGCCCAATCCTAACCCCTTATGTTAGTGTTTTCCAGCATTGGCATATTGGTGGACATGTGCTGCATCCTGCAGTTGGGTGTCATTCACAGAGGCCTCCTCAAAGTCAGGGAATGTTTGTTCCCTTACCTCAGAGCTGCGTTGCCCTTATGTCAGTGCTGGAAAGGGTCCTAACATAAGGGGTTAGGATTGTGCCCTTGATCTGTGATCAGCTCTGCCAATCACTTTTTCTTTATTTCAAAGCAGCTGTGGGGATGGAAGGAACCGCTAATTTGATCTTAGAAGTAGTGCTTGAGGATCTTTTCACCCTTCACATTATTTCCAATTAACGGCACAATCCTAATCCCAGTCTTTTGCTGCTGCAGTGACCGCTGTCCCAACCTAAGCTGTCACAAAGGTGCCATAAAGCATGTTGTGACAGCCTAACACTTAGGAGTGCCGACACTTAGGAAGGCCTGCACTGTCCTGCTGATGCCAGATCCAGACGGGACGTGGCCAGAGCAAGTAAGAGTTACTCAGAGCAGTGCAGGGGCTGAGAAGGATGGGGACGAAGTAATGGGCCGGGGGAGGGTGGAGATGGGGGTGGATTAGGCCCAGGAGGGGGCAGGATTGGTGGCGCTGGCCCATGCCGATTCCTATCCCTCTTCCCCGGCCTGAAAATATGGGGTAGCTTGGATGTGCCAGCTATTTATCAGACGCAGATCCAAGTAGCCCCATTAAGCAGGCTGGGGCTTTACCCGGCATCTGGGGACAAATGCAGCCTGCTTGATCTGTGCATAGGAAGCAGCACGGCCACCTTGGTCCCTTTGTGTCAGTGCAGGTTAGGAGAGAGCTGTAAATTCCCAGATATGCATATATATGCAGACACAAATATGCACAGAGCATAGCTGCTTTAAGGTACGCAGGAAAAAAGGATGTACTATGTGTACAATATTTGTAACTGCTTTTTTTCTTCTCGGGGCAAATAAAAGCTTGAGTGGGGGTGGGGACACAATTTTTATGAGGAAATTGGCTTGGAGGAAAGGGTTAAACCCAGTGGTGCTTTCCCAATCAAATCAGCAGCTCCTTGTAAGTTACTTGTTGAGAGATCTAATCACAGATCTCCTGCATCACATTTAATTTGGCCTTCAGGCAATAACAAAATATATTTCTCAACCAAGATTCATGAACAGAGATGAATAAATTGAACTTTATGTGTAGTGTAGCCATAAGCCATTTATTTACAAATGAATACATTAAGCAAGTCAGAAAAAGAAGCATATGGCCAGAAAGTACCCTCTGCCGAAGAATTAATGTAATTCTCACTAGTCTTCCTAACACAATAATTATCCTTCATCAACCTTTTGTCATTTAGCTGTCATGTTTGGTTTTGGCAATTTTCACAATTGTTTCAGAAGATGCTTTGAGACAGCAAGAATCTTACAGACATGATCAGTAGGATGCCAAGCTTGTTTCAAAACAAACTGGGTTACTCAAAGTCAGATGGAGAGGGTTTTAGAAGTCTTGAATTGCCAGGTACCTAGTCAGTTTAAATGTCAGCCAACTTTATCTTAAGCAATGCCACCAAAAAGCTCTTCAACTTGAGCCTTGTGTCATTATTTAGAATTGCTCTGTTAAGTGAAGTACTGTTCAGAGGAATGGATATGATTCATGTTGAATCATTCTTAAAGTATTGCTATAATCTTCCTAATGTCACCACTGTGACTTGTTAGTACACGAGGTACACAGCAATGCAAGACGTCTACGTGCCGGTTTATCAAAATATAAATTCCTTCTGGTGGAATAATTTGTCTGCCAGCAGCCTTGAAATGTATTCTGGGATCTTTCTGTATAGGAAGAACAATCTGGTCTATCAAGAAGGCTTTCAAAAAAGAATGCTTGCACAATGTGTTATATGACCACAAGTGGAAGAAGTGGGTGGGGAAGGAGGAGAACTAGCATATACTGAGACACGCAGCAACTTTCTCAACATGAGAACATCTAAATACTGTAGCTTGGCAGTTCAAAGGTAAGAGATCCAAGCATTGTCTGCTTGATAGTAATTGGAAGGCAACTGGTGCAAGACCGTGGCAGACACAGGTCAAGTACTGCTATTAGCCAATCCTCTGCGGAGTGTCATGTCTATTTACTTTTGTCAATTGTGGGACCTCTTTGAGTGTCCAGGCTTCTAAAGTTGAGGTTAATGGATGCCTCAGCATGCTGATCCCTTCAATGCTAGAATCCTTTCCCAGCTAAACATGGCAGTTGTAACAACACAAACAGCACTGTTCTTCCTACCAAAGCTCCCCCAGGATTTCTCTGAGAAAATCAAAACACCCTGGACCACAGGGCCAAATTTTGGTTTTTTTCATTTACACAAATGTACAATTGTGCAATAATGTGATGCAAAATAGTGTCATTTTGAAAACTGGGATTGTTTTTAATTATTTTTTTTTCATTTCTTTCTCTTTTCTGTCAATTTAAGGTGCATGTAAAAAAATTCATTCTGACATTTTGAAATCTGAAAGGCCTGCCAGAATTCAACCAGAGCGAAACCAATGGAATTTTGGAATCTTGGAACAATTACGGAATGAAACTGAAAAAGTCTACACAGCCCTGACTAGTGTTCTTAACGCACCAAGGGACAATGTGTGATGCGTGACAATAATAATAATAATAAAATAATAAAACTTTATTTTTATCCCGCCCTTCTCCCAAAAAGGGATCCAGGGCGGCTAACAACATATAAAACAGATTAAAACATAATTTCACAAACAGATAAAAACATATTAAAAAACACATTAGCAGAACCCATAAAAACAGTAGTCAGAAGAGTCAGAATAAAAGAGCATAAAACAGCAGTTCTTAGAGGAATCCGGCCTGTAAAAAAGCAACTAAAAGATATATAAAAGATGTTTAAAAGGCCATGAAGTCAGAAGGCTTGGTTAAACAACAAGGTCTTCAGGCCTCGCCGAAAGGTCTCAAGAGAGGGAGCCATTCTCAAGTCAAGGGGAAGGGAGTTCCACAACGTTGGTGCCACTATTGACAACCTTGCTTATGTGGCACCCGCTTTCCTTTTGCCATGGCACAGTGCCCTATTACTGGTGAACAAGTCTTCACATTAGAAGCCAAAAGTGCACTTTGTACACAACTCTAAACCACCTCAACATCGTTTGTAGTAACTTGTGCTCAAATTCTAACCATCAAGTCTTTTCTGAGCTCCATCATCACACAAGCCACATCAGTGCTTTTGGCACCCACATAATTGGACAGTCCTGAATCACATATGAGCAAAGATGCCTGTTGAAAAGCAACTGATTTCTTCCCATTACATTTAGTTTGATGCATGGGGAAAAGCAATAGTTCCATGCATACGAGAGCTACATTTTCGGACAATCTGCTGTTGGCTGCCGGGAATGTGCATCATATCATCATGTACTTGACTGCAGGCCACATAAACATTGCTGTTTTATTGTCGATGAATACTGATAAAGTGTTGTTTTGGATTATTCTCACATGGAATAAAACACAAACTTTTTCGGTGCATGGGGTATTACAGCACGTTCCACATTGCTCTCTACAACCTGGACACAAGATTTTATTTTTATAAGTAACAGATGGTTGCAAAACACTATCTGGCAACCAAAAGGCTTTTCCCCCCTTTCTTTTTGCATCCAAGAGAGATAATAACTTCTCCTAAGCATCATTTCCATTGCCATCATACTGTACTTGTACTCAGCGTATAGACCATGAATGTGTAACAGTTATGAGATGTTTTCCTGTTACTTTAGTGGTGAGAACTGATACCACTGCCCCATGCTCAGAAGAATTGTGAATTTACTTTTACATTGCTTTTTAATTCACTCTTCCTTCAATGGCTACAGATTTGCATGCCGTGCAACCCAAACAATGGAGCACTCTTTTTACATGACAGAGTAGCATCACTTTGCAAACATTTCATTCAGTCCTGTCCAATCTTTAGGGAGATTTTAATTGGAATCAAGGCTAGGCAGTTAAATACCCCATCCCCACGTGCTACTGACCCAATCCTGATTCCGCTTCTGGCAGGTATTCACAAAGGATAAAAATCCACATTGGGCTCAATTACACATTTAATATAATCTCAATTACACATTTAATAACATAAGAACATAAGAACAGCCCCACTGGATCAGGCCATAGGCCCATCTAGTCCAGCTTCCTGTATCTCACAGCGGCCCACCAAATGCCCCAGGGAGCACACCAGATAACAAGAGACCTGCATCCTGGTGCCCTCCCTTGCATCTGGCATTCTGACATAACCCATTTCTAAAATCAGGAGGTTGTGCATACACATCATGGCTTGTACCCCGTAATGGATCTTTCCTCCAGAAACTTGTCCAATCCCCTTTTAAAGGCGTCCAGGCCAGTCGCCATCACCACATCCTGTGGCAGAGTTCCACAGACCAACCACACGCTGAGTAAAGAAATATTTTCTTTTGTCTGTTCTAACTCTCCCAACACTCAATTTTAGTGGATGTCCCCTGGTTCTGGTGTTATGTGAGAGTGTAAAGAGCATCTCCCTATCCACTCTGTCCATCCCCTGCATAATTTTGTACGTCTCAATCATATATAATCTCATTTAAAACAAATCTGAAAGGGTAGGACCAATGATGCCAGATTATTTTGGTTGAACCTTGATGACATTGATTCTGAACAATGATACAGATTGCTTGGTTCATTGTTCCTATGCTGATGCCTTCCCCTTCTTTTGGTTTCTTCTATGACATACAAAGCATATTAGTGACTCCCATGTGAATCCATGTTCTTGATGCCAGTGAAAGCTGCCTTCACCCATCCATTTGCTATTGCAGCTCAACCTTAATTCTGGTTTTCCGTGTACAGTATCTCCCCATACATCTGGATACACATATAGTGCCGTATCTTCACTGTGGTCTAATGCTCCTTACATAATATAGTTGCTGCTGCTCTGCGACATGTAAAGTCACAGCTGCGTTTCTGTGAAACCACTGTTTTAAATTTTATGTCATCTATGGTATTGCAGTAGTTTACATGAAACAAGATGTCTTTTTAAAAAAAGCCATTCATTTATCACTGAAAGGAAAAATCAGCACAATAGGAAGTCTTCATGTTGACGTACCCATTGGTGGGGTGTTTTTTTTTCCCTTCCCCTTAATCTAATCTGGGAAGGAAATGACCTTACAAGTAAGATTACAAGCCTGGGTCAACAGCCTCCTCTAGGCAGCAGCCGGGCGTGATTCCCTCCCCATTCAGAATCCTCACCACTTTCTAGAATTGTCAGTCAGTCAGTCACTACTGTAACCTTGTAGTTCCAACCTTTCATTAGCAAAATGATTCTCATTTTGTTCCACAGCTTTTAACCATTTTACTTGGGTTTTTTTTGCCTTCATTGTGTTAAGTACAGTAGTACTATAATAACTAAGCAATGAATTCTGCCCGATTGCTCCATGAACAAACCTCCTTCCACTTATGGAAGGAGAGTTATGTATGGAACCCTTCCATGACCAACTTTTCTGCTGTAAACTCTTCTGTTCACAGAGCAGTGAGTTAGGATCCAATCCAATATTTTTACCTCCCCCAAGCATTTCAAAAATGAAGTAGAGCAAGCTGAAAGAAACAGACTTTGAAAACACTTCGCTTTAATGTTTTTGCTAGCATTAGGATAAGGCACAGATAAAACAAACAAGCATTATCAATTATATACCGCATAAACAGCCTAGTCCTAACCTGCGCTGGAATAGGAAAGCTGGGTAGCCTGCACAGTATCTAGCACAGGTTAGAAGGTGGCTGAAGGGCAACTCAGGGTAAGGGGATATATTTCTCCTTACCCCGTGTAGTACTCCAACCATACTATGGAACTATTTGGATCTACACCAACAAAATTGCTGGCACAAATCCAAGCAGCTTGTGTACGGAATTGGGACAGAGATAGGGTTAGGATATGGCCTGCGCTGCCCTGGCCAGTCCCACCCTCTCCTGTGCCCGGTATGTGTCCAGGGTTGCCCTCCCCCACCTAGAAATGCCCCCTCCCCCCTTGGAACACCCTCCCACCTCTATCTCCCACCCCCTACGCCGGCCTGCCCAGTCCAGTGCAAACGTGCCCCCTCTGGTTTGTGGATCTGATGTCCCTCCAGCTGTACAAAGACCCCTGACTGCTACATAAGAACAGCACCACTGGATCAGGCCAAAGGCCTATCTAGTCCAGCTTCCTGTATCTCACAGTGGCCCACCAGATGCCTCAGGGAGCACACAAGACAACAAGAGACCTGCATCCTGGTGCCCTCCCTTGCATCTGACATTCTGAGATAGCCTACACCTAAAATCAGGAGGTTGCACAAACCCATCATGGCTTGTAACCTGTGATAGACTTTTCCAACTGCTGGTCTTTTAATGCCCAAGGCAACTATGCAATCCCTAAAGAAGCTCACCAGGCATAGCCCAGGAAACCTCCATCCTAAATCTTAAGAAAATCTTTCTGGAGTTACTCCACAAAGACCAAGTACAGAAAAGTTTCCCCACATGCCTGACCCAGTGTGCATGTGACCTGTTGGCAACCTTCAGTCTCAAAAGACTATGGTATCGTGCTCTGAAAGGTGGTTCTGGCACAGCGTCTAGTGTGGTTGAAAAGGCCAATTCGGGAGTGACAACCCCTTCCACACTGGGAGCAAGTGCAGTCTGTCCCTGGTCTGTCTCCCTGGCTATGGGCCTTCCTTCTTTGCCTCTTTGCCTCAGACTGTTGGCCAAGTGTCTCTTCAAACTGGGAAAGGCCATGCTGCACAGCCTGCCTCCAAGCGGGCCGCTAAGAGGCCAGGGTTTCCCACTTGTTGAGGTCCACTCCTAAGGCCTTCAGATCCCTCTTGCAGATGTCCTCGTATCACAGCTGTGGTCTACCTGTAGGGCGCTTTCCTTGCACGAGTTCTCCACAGAGGAGATCCTTTGGGATCCGGCCATTATCCATTCTCACGACATGACCGAGCCAATGCAGGCATTTCTGTTTCAGCAGTGATGCGTGTGCGTGTAAAGCACCTTTATTCTATGAGTATATGAGGGAGCGAAGGTCACATGCAATGCGATGCTTCACTTCTGTCTAGTGTCATGCAGAGTAATCCTGGGCCAGTCACATCAGAATATAAGATGTTTCAGAGTACTGAAAATTGACTTGGTTCATCAGAAAAAAAATCCAAGTCACCACCTGGCAATATCTTTAGTAGGACCACCCAAAATATAGAGTTTTGAGCAAAAAATATTTGCACTGGAGGAACTAATCAAAATACTAGGCCCAAATCACTAGGTCCTTCTCAACAGTTAATTTTCAGGTTTAAAGGATTCCGGAAGTCCTACTCACTGTTCTGAAAACCCTGCCTGCGTGGGAGAGAACCATGACTATTGTATGAAGTAATGGTGAGAGTGTAAAGACTGAAGCTCAAATCCCCATTTCTTCACAGAGTGGAAAAGTAACAATTAATAATTTGTCAGAGGTGCAAAGATTTCACAGACTGAGTGAGGATCAGGTCACTGGAAAGGCGTAAGAGTTTTACAGAGAAAGTAATTCAAGAGGTATAGAAGAATATTATCAACATAATTGAGGAAGGAAAACTGAATCAATGGGCTTCCCAATTGTACTTGGAATGGAGAGATAATCAGATAGGCTAAGTTTTAAGCAGTTCTCTAACGGCTAGCTCTTGGGAGAGTTTCATTCCAGATCTAATAAGCACAAAAGTGAAGTAGGCTGCTTATGCTCCTTCCACTTTACTAACTCAGAATAGATTTCCAAGGCGATTTACTGGCCTGAATCCTCTGTTGTTAAAGGCATTTTCTCACACTCATAAATGTTGCTGGTAAAACTTTTTCTTGCATGGAGATATATGGCAAGAAAATCTGGATCTGCATTAAACTGCCATTAAAGTCTCCGGAGGATTGTTAATAAAAATGGTGGCAACGGCACTGTTTCCAAGCTGGCTGTCAGCGCAACATTTCTCCCAACGAAAGTTTGTTGGGGTGGCGAAAAGTGCCTGGCTCATGCATTACCCCCTTGGCAGCTCTGCTAGCCTAACCAGTTTCAGGTTTGCGAAAATGGTATCAGCCTGGCGCGTATGATCATGAGCTGCCCCCATATTGCCAATGACAAATAAACTGCTGGAGGAGAGTGCTTCAGAATTAAAGGACAAAGCTCAAAGCAGCAGAGGAAAGGAAGAATTCCAAACCACCACTGTGCGGCAACATCGGGGGTGGGGGAAGGAAGGGGTCTAAAGAAATGTGTTACAGCTGTAATTTTCCAGCAAGTTCTGGGAGGAAGCAATGCAAAACGGCTGCTGTTTAGGGTGACATCTATTCCTTCAAACAATAAGCAAAGACTGCATGCTTGAGAACAGTCTTTTTTTGGGGGGGGGGGGTAATGCAGGGAATCACTGAGGTTTACATTCCATTTTATTAAGAGGGTTAAAGGACTGAATTATAATGACCTATAACTTCCTCTTTATACAGTCTCTAGGTGAAAGGGGAAGAGACCCCAAGCAGTTTAAAGAAAAGGCCTCCTACAATCCAGGGAATCTGTCATGAGAAGAACCTTCCTAATTCGAAGAGACAAGTTGAATGGATGGATTATAGCACAGCCTGCATTATTTGATCTTCTGCTATGGAAAAAAAAGGGACTTTGCATTTCAAAACATTCAGACTTCTGAAAGGATTGCAACATTAGTATACACCATAAAGGAAACCACCTTAAAAATACACATCTACACACTCAGGACTATAGAGCAGAGATGAAGCCTGCCTTGTGAGTTTAAGGTAAAGGTGTCAACAAATTCTGACACAGAACAGAGGTAGTCCTCGCTTTTTGAGGTGTCACGAATGCTGGCTTGTAAAGTGAACTGCTGGCTTGTAAACTTGTTTAGTTATGAACCACCCTCGCAAAGAAGCAAGGTGTCTTCATCCAAATCCACATTAATCTCTAGGCATTTATAATTTTTCATAATCACAATTCAGAATTTGATTCTGTTGTTTTCTTCAGTTGAAAATGGGGTGATCTCAAGCAATGTACCATTTATAGTTCAGCCAATAATCCATATCTCAGGTCCTACGCCACACTATTCCTGCATAATGGCTTCTATGGGATTTTACATCTAGTTTAAATATCTTGAGAACCAAAAGTAAAAACATTAAGAAAGTGAAATGTCCTAGTATTTAGCTGTTGATTGTATCTGAAGGTTTTCTTTCACTGAAGAAAGATGCTTCCTTCAGAGGAAGGAAATTTAGGATACAGCTCTGCTGCTAATACGTTATATGTCTCATATATAACTTTGTTTAAGCTACACTGGAGGTCTGCGTCAGGCAGTGCTCCTCCCTCCCAAACTCATATTGTTTTTGATTGTCAGTCAGCCAAAGTTCTTGGTATATTTAACCAAGCAGCAATGAGTGGTTGGTTACAATATGTGTTTTACCATTAACGAGCTTGATGAGTTGTACAGTATTGTCAAAGTGTGCCATCTGCCATACTGAAAGGGAATTACAGAAAGAGCGAACATTTTTAGGTAAAAAGCACTTATGTGCATATCAGGCAGACAAAAATTAAAGCTACTAGTATTTTAAAATGTGCTATTAAAGTTTTAGAAGAGAGTAGATGATAGAGCATTTCAAAAATAAAAGTCTTAATTGAGTGTTCAAAAAAAGAGGGGAAATAACTATACCACTTTCAAGTTACACTTGTAGTTGCTCTCAAGCTGCAGACTAGAGCAAAATGTCACCATCCATGCTTCCTATTGAAGTACTACAGAACATAAATATCATAGCTGTTTCTCTTTGGAGTTATTACACTTTTTGTTGGTTGTGTAAGCATGGCACTCAGCAAGCACATCAAAACCAAAAGCAAGAGCATGCTCCTCGAAGTCATAGCAGCCAAGGTGGTCCATTAGAAGAAAAACCCCACTCCAAAGCGGGGCACTGCAACCTCTGATATTGAGACTGGCTGTGCAGAAGAGACTTTGGAATTTAAGAGGAGGTTTCTCCCACCACACAATAGACTTTCACTATCATTCACTCAATAGACTCTCTCTCCTCTCTTTGGAGGAGTGAAAAACCCAGTGCTAAGCATGCAACCAATTTGGCTGCAATGGAATGTTACATCTCACATTTATCTCTTGCATAGAGAATATAAAATCAACTTTGTTGCTCTGCTTTTTGCCTGGCCTGTAGAAAGAACCGTGTGTTTCAAACTGGTGCTGGAGAATGAACTGAGTTAACTAACAGACTTTATGCATATGTGATATACACAGTTATACAGAATATGGAGTCAGTTCTTTTTTTGCTCCCTTTCTTTGTCTAACAAGCTTTGTGTGTGTATTGAAAGTCTCTCACAACCTATAAAGGCTAACTCGAGACTGCATGAAAAACTCCATCTTTCAGCTTACAGACTGCTTTGAATCTACATGTACTCACTCCCCCCCCCCCGCTTGCTTACCATACATATACCTTAGAAGTCATTCCTACCAACATCAATGGGCATCCATCCAATACACAGGCATTCCACTGAACTCCATACTACTCAGTTACTACTTCTGACAACCCAGCAAGATGACTGAGTTTCTTTAAGCAGTTAAATTTGCATTTGCACTTTTTAATTACCAATCTAATAATCATAGTGGGGGGGAAAATACATGGAGACAGGATATTTCTATTTTTCTTTTAAAAAAAAACTTAATGCAGGTAATAACCTCTAAATTAGGGGACCTCAGCCTATTCAAACCCAGGATCTACTTTTCACTTCCTCCTCAACATGGGACCCACAATAAACAATCCTGTGGCATCTTAAAGACAAAGACGTTTATTTCAGCACAAATTTTTGTGGATTACTGTCCATCAGATTTCAGAAATGCAACTAGCTTAACATTATGTGAGATAAGCACAGTAACAATTCATAATTAGAGATGGTGACTGTGTAGTCAATTGACCACCCAATAGTCAATAAACAGCCCACTCCAATGCTTCCCAGCGCCCAGGGCTGCAGCAGCGCCGAAATGGCTAGCACTGCATCCCATGGGGCTGGGAAGAAGCGCCAGAGCTACTTGGAGTAAGAGAGCTTATGCTCCCTTACCATGTGTAATCCCCAGGTGGCCTCAGTGGGTCTCCACGGATCTTCCCCATGCTATTGAGGGGGTGCAGATTCTTGGAGACCTGTGTCAGGTCTCCCAGACCAGGAGGAAGGTTAGGATACGGCAGCAGGACCTGCTACCATCTCTGCCTCCTCCTGCCCTGCTTTCAGAGAAAACCAGAAGTGATGTTTGTAGGGCTTCTAGGGCAATAGAGGCTGCACATGGCCTCCTTGGCTCCCAGTAGGCCTTCTAAAGCATCCAAAGGAGGCCCTGAAGGCCTCAGGAAAAGGGCCTGAAGAAAAAACAAATTGGCAGGGGGAAGGGGTTGCGGTGGTGCCCCTTGCCAGGTGGCACTCAAGAGCATTTTGCTCCACAGGCTCCCCCAGGTACACCAGTGGCAATGTGATTGGTTCAGGGGACACTTGCATCTGCTCTGCAAGAAAGGCAGGAACTGAGCGACATGCTTGCATCACTGTTGCCACATGAAGGTGGGTGGTAGGTGGGGCTTCAGGGTTGGCTGGGACGGTTCTGGGGAATTTGTAGGTTCTCAGCTGGTGCCCATCCTGGCCAGTTTCTCACTGTCCAGAACCAGAAGACTCATGAGCACAATTGTGTCACGATGACACAATCTTAATTTCAGTGATTTTTTTCTGTTTTTACAGGAGAAAAATTGCTAGTGTCACCATTGCAGGGCCACAATAAAAAGTATAAGTGTTATTTATATATTAGGTTAAAATGAGAGTTTGTCTAGACACCATGTTTATTTCCTGGTCAATGATTGTTGTTGCTGCAGTTTGGAAACCTAGAACCTGTTTCTACAGCTTTCTTCAGTGGTGACCTGGGAGGTCAACCAATATTCCTGAATTGATGTCTTCTATGGAATTTCATACAACTGGGGTTGAGGCTGAACAGAATAATCATACTACTTTTGAGTGTCAACCAGTCAAAGTTCTTGATAAGTCACTATGGGTGCAATCCTAACCCCTTATGTCAGTACTTTCCAGCACTGGCATAGCTGTGCCAATGGGACGTGTGCTGCATCCTGCAGTTGGGTGTCACTCACGGAGACCTTCTCAGAGTAAGGGAATGCTTGTTTCCTTACCTTGCAGCTGCATTGCCCTTATGTCAGTGCTGGAAAGTGGGTTAGGACTGCACCCTGTATGTCCTTTTACCATAAAACATCCTGATTCCTATAAAGTACTGGCAAAGAGTGCCATCTACCGTACAAAAAACAAGCTGCTGGAAGACCTAATGGGCTTGATAAAAGTTTTGCAAAAGTTTTTTGCAAAGCTTGGTGGCAAAAATTGTAATTAATGTGGACTAATATTTAAAAAAAATATTATTGCATAATATAGAAATGTACAGAACAGAAAACTGCCAAAGAAAAAGCAACAAAAAAAAAATTGTACACGGATTGTGGAAAAAATGAGGGGGAAATGAGATTACCGTACTTTGTAAGCAATGCATGTAGTCTCTCCTCTAAACAGAAACCAAGCTCTGGTCTGCTTAGCTAGAGAGACTATGCATGCTTGCTGTTGAAGTACTAGTAATACACAGAGTATAAAGTCTTAATTATCTTCTTAAGGGATAGTCACCCTTTCTTAGTAACACATGGTTTGTAACCATGCTAACACACCAAAGGCAATGGCATATAGTACTCTTCAAACCAGTGGTATACATATGGGGACTGGGGAGGGGGAAGCCATGAGCCCTGGATGCAAAAGCTGCAGTGGGGTGACAGAAGCCACCTCCCAAATTTAAAAATTTTGGTATTTTTGAATAATACTATCATGTTATATATCATTCAGTGTGTAATTTCATGCTGAATGCATGGAACAAACTGCGCTGAAATACCTCTGTTCTATCAAAGGTTATAGACAAAAAACCAGAAAAGGAAAACACAATTGACAACCCAAGCCTATGCATGTCTACTCAGAAATAAATCCCATTAGAGTCAATGGGGCTTATTCCCAGGAAAGTGTGGATAGGATTGGGCTGTGAGTTATGCAACAAAAAGTGGATTACACTGAGATCACCACTGGGAATAAATAGCTTGTTGCAAGCATTCCAGAAAACCAAATGTATTCTTTATAAATGTACGTACAGTTTTGCCTTTCTTCTATATTACAACAAAACTGCTTTTGTATGGATGATAGACCACAAGCCCACTGCATATTATCCTGATGGGCATTCCTTCCCTGTTTTGATTTGGGGTATGATCTCTAATGTTCACTACATATGTGAAACCTATTATATATGTGAAACCTATTATATAAGTTCAATAAAAGAAAATGTTCACTATCTGCGCAACTTCTTTGGTCATTATTATTATTCATTTCATATCATGACTATACTGAAAGTAACTTTGTCCTGGGGAGGGTGCCAAAAATTTTTGGGCCCCAGGTGCCAAATTACATATGTACGCCACTGCCTCTAACAGAATTCTTTGAGGGTTACTCCCACCAATATGGGGCTTCTCTTAGAGGCAGGGATTTGATCCAATGCAGCTGGTAAGAATTTAATTGTACTTTTTTTCTAGATGTTCCAAAATGGACCAAGGGAGAACTGAGCAGCCCCTGTGTGTCTTTCCCATTACATTAATAGCAACACTTTCTCATTACTCACAGAATAAGCCACCATGCACCCAAATATGTGCTGTGCTATTCATGCAGGATGTTCTTATTTTTGTTCAGACAAGCATCTTAAGAACATAAGAACAGCGCCACTGGATCAGGCCATAGGCCAATCTAGTCCAGCTTCCTGTATCTCACAGTGGCCCACCAAATGTCCCAGGGAGCACACCAGATATCAAGAGAACTGCATCCTGGTGCCCTCCCTTGCATCTGACATAGCCCATTTCTAAAATCAGGAGGTTGCACATGCACATCATGGCTTGTAACCCGTAATGGATTTTTCATCCAGAAACATGTCCAATCCCCTTTTAAAGGCATCCAGGCCAGATGCCATCACCGCATCCTGTGGCAAGGAGTTCCACAGACCAACCACACACTGAGTAAAAAAATATTTTCTTTTGTCTGTCCTAACCCTCCCAACACTCAATTTTAGTGGATGTCCCCTGGTTCTGGTGTTATGTGAGAGTGCAAAGAGCATCTCTCTATCCACTCTGTCCTTCCCGTGCATAATTTTGTATGTCGTAATCATGTCCCCCCTCAGGCGTCTCTTTTGTAGTCTGAAGAGGCCCAAACGCCGTACTCTTTCCTCATAAGGAAGGTGCCTCAGCCCAGTAATCATCTTAGTCAGTCTCTTTTGCACCTTTTCCAGTTCCACTATGTTCTTTTTGAGATGCGGTGACCAGAACTGGACACAATACTCCAGGTATGGCCTTACCATCGATTTGTACAATGGCACTATAATATTAGCCGTTTTGTTCTCAATACCTTTTCTAATGATACCAAGTATAGAATTGGCCTTCTTCACTGCCGCCACACATTGGGTGATAAAATGGGGGGGGGGGGTTCTTCTTCACTCCCTCCAGACCCAGGAGCCGCTCCTAACTTACTCCTGGACCCTCGGACTGGCATCACTTTGTGCCAACACAGGCCCCACTTCCTCCTCCTCCCTCACGCATTCTCTGCCTAGTGTGTACTCGCCCTGAAAATCCCTATGCAATGCAGCCAGTTCTCCATAAGGACCCCTCTCATGCCTCTTTCTTCTGCATCAACACTGTTCACAATGACAGCATTTCCCTAGGAGTAAGCCTCACTGAACACAATTTTTTATTTATTTATTGTTCACATACCTCCCTTCCTCCAAGGAGCTCAGGAAGTCAACATGGTTCCTTCACAACAACCCTGTGAGGTGGGTGGGGCTGAGAGAGACTGACTGGCCAATAGGACTGAATTCTGAGCAAATATGCATGTATGGCTATTATATGAGTGTAGAAATTGTGTGATCCCCCATTCCAGAAATCTTTCTTGTTATTTAAAAGCGCAGGATGGAAGCAAGGAGGGAGCATGTCTCTGTGCCTCACTTCAGCACAGGCAAATACAACATAACAAAATATTTTAAAACAATTGTTTGTTTGTTAGACCCTTACACTACCCTGTTTTAATGCAAAGCCATAGCACAAAGCAGTTGACAATAAAAATGAAGTGATAATAAACCATGATACAGAATTTAAAGCAAACATAAGCAGCCATAAAACCAGAGAATGCAAAAAGACAACACCACAGTGATGAGATGACATAAGATGAAAAGGAAGCACCTTTTAAAAAGCCAGGCAGTTGTTTTGGCAGCAAAAAAATGCAACAGGCGGAACTTCTCCTGATTAAATTTCTGCCCAGCCCACAGGTGTACACATTCTGTCCCTGTTTCGAATATGCAGCATTGGGACAAAATGGCTTAAGAGGGCAATCCTATGCATGTCTGCTCAGAAAAAAAAGTCCCATTGGGTCCAATGGGGTTTACTCCCAGGAAAGTGTGTGTGTGTGTGTAGGACTGCAGCCTTTGCATTCCAGGTTGGGAAAGGGGAAGGCTTCACTGGTCAGATTTCTGCCTAGCACAGAGTAGCTAAACGCAGGGGATTTGAAGGGCGGTGCTGGTGGAGAAGGGATGGTTCGCTGCCATCAGTTCCATCCTGGCAGGCAAAAGGTTTTGGGCTGTCCTAAGCCAAGCCTGCAGCCAAGGGAGCCTTGCTCTCCCCACTCCAGGGAGATACAGTCTGCCATCCTGTGCATACTTAGCTGGGAGCAAGCCTCCTTGACTCTAACAGGTCTTACTTCTGAGTAGACATGCATTGGCTTGTGCAGAAAGGCACCAACACATCCAGATTATTATTTCCCCATTAGCCTGTGACTGAATTCACTGAGAAGCATTGCTATTGGGGGTGCAAAGCACCAAGTTTTGCAGGGAGCCTCACCGCACCCCTCCCACTCGCCTTCAGGGCCATTCCATTCACTGCAAAACTTAGAGCATGCCTAAGGCTCATAGGGAGCCTATGCATGCCTGCTGAGAAGTAAGCCCCATTATAGCCAATGGGGCTTACTCCCAGGAAAGTGTGGATAGGATTGCAGCCTTAGAGCCCACTCCTATGCATGCCTACTCAGAAGTAAATCCCATTGTAGTCAGTGGAGCTTACTTCCAGATAAGTGTGGATAGGATTGCAGCTTCACTTTCCTGGTTGTAATATAACTAGATACTGTACTATGGGGGGGGGGGAGGAACCCAACAGTATCAAACAAATACTGCTTATCTTCAGCTTTAATTGTTTTAGCACTTTTGACAGAGACATAATCTAATCTTTATTCTCTACAATTTGTTCTTTAAAAGTATGCCTTTCTTTTGACACAGCTGTGCCCCAAGGCAGCTTTGCAATAATGTCTCCTAAAGCAAACTAAAATACTGTAAGTTTGTTGCAAGGTTCAAAAGCAAGACTCGGTAGGCAAGAGTGGTGATCGTTTGCAAGCTTTATTTCGTTGCCAGCATCGGGCGTCTCAAGGGACTCCAGTCCAAAGCAGTGAGAGCAATTTTCCAATCTGAACTTGTCCCTTATATTTCATTTTGGGTCCTTTGTTTGAGGAGTTTTACACTTTTCATTGGCTGGAGTTTGACATCATAGATCCGCTGTTTTGTATTTTTAACCTGATTGTTAGCCGCCTTGGGTGCCCTTCGGGGAGAAAAGCGGAATATAAATTGAATAAATAAAATAAATAGATGGGGCTTACTCAGGATTGGCCAGAGATAGCCTTACAGACATTTGATTGGTGAGCTTCAAGTTACAGGTTTCAAATAAGGCAATACCATACATTTAAACATATGGAAAACCTTGTTTTCAAGAACCAGTAGAGTGCACTGTAACCTAAATTTTATTCAGAACTGGCCTTTTGGCAAGTATTTAGACCTTTATTTCTTGGCATCCTTAACTTAAATGGCCTTAGCATGTTGCAAGGAGTCACCTGTGCTCTCTCTCTACATTCTTTTCTCCTGCTCCTACCAGACGCTGTGGGCTTTCTGCCAACCTTTGTTTAAGCTAAGTCCTTTCTATTCTGTTCTATTCTGGGATTTATAGTGGTGTACTTTCATATATTTAATACAAAACAAACTAAACTCTTATTATAGAAAAGGATTTCTTTTAAGAATTCTTTTCTCATTTATTTTTAATCAAATTACATTTCATGTCAAGCAAACTCTCAAACAGGGACTTTCTCAATAATGTTTCTGTTTATCTTATTATCTGTGTCTCACTAGCTAAAACTATTTCAGCCTGCCAAGTAAGACTTTCTCTTACTACAATGTTGCAAGTCCCTCTTGCTTTGCCCATATGCTGCTGCCAAAAGTCTTATCTAAGATGCAACTCCCACATTCCAAAGTGTGTGAAACTAGCAAAACTTTGAGGCCTCAAGGTCTACAGAGATACAGGCTTAGCGAATGCTTTTGCCAAGGTTGCATCTGAGTTACGTACATTTCAGACTTGAGGCTTAAGCATCTTTAATAATAAAATCTAATAGCTCTTTACTATTCTGTGTGTTTAATATAACACAGTCCTTTGGTTTAAAAGAAGCCTAAAAGAATAATGTTTTTAAAACTGCAAACTGCCTTTTTTGCCAAGGGTTCACTGTTTAGTTATACAAGCAGGGAGCTTAAGATGGGAGTTTCCCAGCATCTTCAATGTGTGTATTGTTCTGAACTGTTATCTTCTTGCTAGATGCCTTTGGTATGCTGCCAAGAGCGACCTTGCTATTTTTAGCAAAGCTGCCAGCCTGCAATTTTAGACCTGCTTCAAACAGAGACAGAGAAATGGCTTTTTAAAGTTTTTTTAAGCATGTGAACATTTTCCCTATTAAGCTGCTAAGCACTTGCTCTATTAGGCTTTTAAACTAACAATTTGTTCTAATTGCATAGAATAAATGGCTTTCATGACCCTGTATCAAGTTCAAAACTGGAGCAACCCGAAATCACATGCAAAACTCCACAGCCACTTAAAACACTCTTGCACTGTCCTGAAGCAGGAGATTCAGGGCACAAGCCTATGCATGTCTACTCAGAAGTAAGCCCTATTGTGTGCAATGGGACATACTCCCAGGAAAGTGTGGGTAGGACTTTATCAGCAAAAGTAGGAAACTGATTCAATGTTTTCATTTGATCATTACACTATTATAATATTAAATACAATTATTAGCACTATAAACTAAATGGGAAGAAAAAACATTGCTTCCCTGACCGGGAATCGGATCCTAACCACTAGACCACCAGGGATCTTGTAAGCAATTCTATTAGAGAGCTATATATTCGAATGGGAGCTCCTCTTCCAGGCATTCACTTTGCATTTGGGTTCCTCCAAGTTGCAAAGCTTCTGCATCTCCTGATTGTCACAGAAAAGAACCAACACTTAAACCTTTCTTTGCATTTTGCCTGTGACTCTTCAGAGCAGCCAGTGTGTTCTAGGCTTCTGTTCCTTCTAACAGCTAGACAGCAGACCAAATTTCAGGAGCCAAAACTTTTCTCATGATTATAGTATCTCCATGCAAGGAAAAGCTGCTACAACTGATGGAAGGTGACAGAATGACCAGGGCAATATGCCACTGGGGCAAAAAGGCTTAAAAACCACACTGCTAGAGCATGAAAGGCACATAGAATAGTGAAAGCTGTTTTCATATAAAAATCATAGTTAGTCTCACAGAAAAGCTGCTTGAAAAACTCATTTCAGAAAGCTGTTTTGCTAGTTTCACAGAGGCTGAGACCTTGGGGCCTCAAAGTCTTGCATTGATACATTTTTTGAATTTAGAAAAGGGAATCATATCTAAGGCAGAGGAGATAGGCTATGTCTTGGTAGAAGTATACGGCCAGCCAAGACATCACAAGCTGAGAAAACACGTATATGCAACAACTGTAGTCATTAGAAGTAAGAAAAGCCTTAGTATTGCACGGAAGGCTTATCAGTTGGCAGGCTAATATAGCGTTTAGCTAGCTAGACACAGACACCTGCAAGAGATGAATTTAGAAAAAAGAATACATTTAATTAGATAACCAAGAGCATCCTTGAGAATCAGTCTTTGTTTGAATTGCAACCGAAATGGAGAAATGAATGTTTAGAGGGGGTTGGTGCAGGGTTGCTTCAAACATTTTGCCTGGCATGTAATGTCTGAGTAACTTGTTTGAAGGTAAATGGGAGAAGGATTTCTTAAAGAGAAAAATGTGATGCAGTGAAAGTTTGACTTGTTTTATGTTAAAATATATGAAAAACCACAAGAAGCTGGCTGAAGCCTTAGCCAGTCACTAAAGGGAAGAGGTCACTTATATACACCACTATAGATCTTTCAATACCAAAGTACTCAAAGTAACTGGTCATAAATAGAATTAAGACATAGAGTAAAACTGTTAAAAGGAAGTTTAAAGGACATTGCTTAACAGAGGTTGGCAGAGAGCCCCACAGTGTTTTGCTTAAAACAGGAAGGAATGCAGGAGAGATAAGACAGGTGGCTCAAGCAAGGCCATCCAACAGTCTGAAGGGAATGTATACCAAGAAATGGGTTTGAAGTTCTGCCAAGAGGGACAGTCCTCTTGGGATAAAATAATGTTATAGCATACCTTGCTGGTTCTTGAAAACTTTGTAATACAATATGTTTGTTTAATTTTACCTTATTTGGAAACCTGTAACTTGAAGCTTACCTATCAAGTGTCTCTAAGGCTATCTACTGCCTATTAAGAGTTAGCCCCATCTATGATGTCAAACTTCAGTCAATAGGAAGTTCAGATCTTCAAACAAAGGACCCATAATGTTATAAAGGGTCTAGTTAACATTGATACTCGCTCTCAATGCTTTGGACAGTAGTCCCATAAGATGCCCGTTGCTAGCAACAAAATAAAAGCTTGCAAATGATCACCCTTGACTACTGAGTCTTGCTTTTTGGACCTGCAACACAACTACATTACTGTCTGGCATGGGCTGGCCAACATCCCTAGATTATTACTGCTTCATGCAAAAGAAACCTCTTAAATCTATTGCAAGCCTCCTGCATGATCAGTCTTCAGTCACTGTAAACATTCTTCCTGTTTCCTTATCTTTAAAATAGGATGCATGATGCATTCCAAGGTATTTTGATGATGGAAAGTGTCTTATAGAACAATGTTGGGAGTAAAAGTACCCTGAAATCACTTTCAGATGCAGATCATTTTCAGATGCAAGAAGTACAAGATATTAGAGGGTTGGCTCTTGAAGTTGCGACATAAACACTTTAGGAAATGAATTTATTTTTCAACACTAGAAGAGAATTAGGACTAGAAGAGAATTTTGTTGTTATTTACAAGAACGTGCATTTTAAAAACTCAAAATCAGCACATCGCAAAATAGATTTTTAGATTAGGTTTTATATTATTAATGGCAATTTTCACAAAGAAAGAGTTTGTTTTATGAAGACATCAGAAATTAAATGAAGGGCACAATCCAAACCAACTTTCCGGCACTGGCATAGCTGTGCCAGTGGGGCATGTGCTGCATCCTGCAGTTGGGGGGGGGGCGGCCATGGAGGACTCCTCAAGGTATGGCAATGTTTGTTCCCTTACCTCAAAGTTGCATTGCCCTTATGTCAGTGTGGGAAAATGGGTTAGGATTGCGCCCTGAATCTTTTTACTGTGCTTATAATGAACTTTCCTTATGAGTACAACACTGGTGAAATTATTTGCCAGCATCTACATTGTTCTTTGCTTTTGAAGAAGGAACTTACAAAAGAAGTCCCAACAGTAAATCCAAAGAGTATAAATGATCTATTTATTTTATTTATTTATATATTTTTTTTAAAAATCTCATCCCACCATTCTCAATGGGGACTGTGAAGGTAGCATTAAAAATTTAAAAACAAATGCACGTTTGACAGCAGAACAATCAACAAACAGCTAATCCAACCACAGAAAAACCCAACTACTAATAATTATTGAGGGGTCAAAATTATAAGGAATCTGCAAAGGTCAAATGAAAAAGACCGGCCATCAGCTGGCAGCAAAAAACCTACAAGACAGGACAACTGCACTTCCAGGGGCTGGGACTTTCAGATTGTGGGGGCATCACCAAGAAGGCCCTGCCATAGGTAACTGCTCACTGACCTTCTGATGGTGGCGGAACCAGCAAGAAAGTCTCTTTAGTATCTTGCATAGCAGGCAGATTCATGTGGGAAAATGTGGCAATTCCTGTATTTCAGCAGTTCTCAAACGTGATTTTTGGTGAATTGTGGGGCCAGCACTACCCAGAAGCTGCAAGACATTTTGAACTATGTTACACCCCAGAATGCCTTGTGGCTTCCAGATGTAGCTGATGTGGTACTCACTTTGTTGGTCACGTAGCGCTGCAGAATATTTTGTGGTGTCACGTAGTGGGGTGCAACCTAGAAGTTGCAAGGCATTCTGGGGTGTGATGTGGCCATTTCAGCTGATAAGGTGCGTTGTGGTGGTAAAAAGTTTGAGAACTGCTGTTGTATTTCTTACAGAGAAGATGGCATCAGAGACAAAAGGTTTTTGAAAGTCACATTATAAACCAGTGTATCAGGTAGGCTGGAAACCACCAGCACAAATGACTCCTAAGCTGCTGGATGTTACTTGTTACATTTCTGCAAGCCATTCTCTCCCCCCCCCCCCCGCTTGTTTTAGACTCACAACAACCCTCCCTGTGGGATAGGCTGGAGCTGAGACATAGTGAGGTTGCCCAGGGAGGTATGAATGTTTCTTCATACACAAGTCCCACTGGATTCAACTGACCTTACAGCCCAATCCTAATCAACTTTCTAGTGCTGATACAGTTGCAATGTAGCCCTGAGGTAACAACCTTGAGGAAGCCTCCATGACAACCCCCCCCCCAACACAAAATGCAGTGCACGTCCTATTGGCACAGCTGATCATAACTGGGACGTTGGTTAGGATTGGCCTGTTGGTCTCATGAGGTGCACACAAGATCAGTGGCATCACGAGGAGGTGTGACGGTTGCAGTTCACACCAGGTGACACCATCAGGGGTGCATGACACCAAAATGATACTCTTCCCGTCATCCTCAGCAAGGCACCTGAGCCATCCATTCAACTTCACACCCACCTTCTGGGCTGCCTGATGTCAGGGGTCACAGCGCGGCCAGCTACCTTGCTGAGTTGCACCCCAGCATGTATTGCACTATGCCGGCTGGCTTCCTCAGCTGGGTAGTGCCCCAGCCTACATAACACAAGGCATATGGGGCACTTGCAAGTGATGCACCATGAGGCTGGAAAAGGCAGGGCCAGCTGCCATGCACTGGGTGACACCAGACCTAACGACATGACTGCACAGAATTGCCACCTTTGCTGTGCCTGACAGGACTTTAGCAATGTACCTGTAAGTAACCCTTGCACTCTGAGCAAAGAGGCACTTTTCAAAGTGGTGAGCCACTTATATTTAGTAGAGGACAGCAGTTGTCCATTCCAGCACAGTGTCTTTTCTAGGGACCATTTGCTGGTGTTTCTTCAGCATCTTTTTAGATTTGAGGCCTTTTGGGACAGGGTCTTTTCATTTATTTTTCCCTGTAAACCACTTTGTGAACTTTTTGTTGTTGAACAGCAATACATACAGTAAATAATTACTAATGACCAATAATAATATTTGGGTAGCCATCTTTTAACAGGCCTGCTTTTGTGTCTTTTAGGAGCAGCTGGCACGCTTTCTCCACCAGCTATCTCCAGGTGAGGAAAACACTCATGGATTTAATTTTTGCATACTAGGCTGTTCTTAAAGGCACAGGAGATGGGCTAGTACTAGAGCAGGGGTGCCCAAACCCCAGCCCTGGGGCCACTTGCAGCCCTCAAGGATTCCCAATGTGGCCCTCAGGGAGCCCCAGCCTCCAATGAGCCTCTGGCCCTCTGGAAACTTGCTGGAGCCTGTGCTGGCCCGATGCAACTGCTCTCAGCTTGAGGGTGACTGTTTGACCACTCACATTAGCTGTGGGATGATGATGATGATGATTATTAACAGTATTTATATACCACTTTTCAACTAAAAGTTCACAAAGCAGTTTACAGAGAAAATTCAAATAACTAAATGGCTCCCTGTCCCAAAAGGGCTCACAATCTAAAAAGATGCAAATGAATACCAGCAAGCAGCCACTAGAACAGACAGTGCTGGGGTGAGGTGGGCCAGTTATTCTCCCCCTGCTAAAAAAAGGAGCACCCACTTGAAAAAGTGCCTCTTACCCAATTAGCAGGATGAGGGCTTCCTCCACTGCTTGCTGTTTCACATCTGTGATGCAGTAGCGGCAGGAAAGAAAAGGCCAGCCTTTTATAGGCCATGAGCTATTGCAAGACCTTCATTCATTCATATAAGTTCCACCTCTAGTATATTAATTTATTTAAATTTATTCAAATTTTAAATGTAAATTCTTTTTTCCCCCAGCTCCTGACACAGTGTCAGAGAGATGATGTGGCCCTCCTGCTGAAAACTTTGGACATTCCTGTACTAGAGTAACTGGCTGACCTGGTTTGCTTGGGACAGTCTCAGCTTCTGTGTGTTGTCCAAGAGTCCCTGCTTTTTCCCAAAATTGAAGCCATGGTGCCAAATGTTGCACTTGATTGGTGCTTGGTTGATTGTATGGTTCGACCCAGAGCAGCAGCACTTTCTTGGTCTTACAGCTATCAGCCAGCTTTTCCAGTGCCTGGAGCATGCCAATGCATCTTTTTGTCCCAGTTTTGGTGGTGTTTTCAGGCTTCCTTATTGCTGTCTTAAGGCACGGTGACTTTTGACCCCAGGCTGTAACCCACATGTACAGACACAGAATGGAAAAAAGCTGCTTGGTATTAAGAAAGAATCATTTTGTAAGTTTGATTAAAAGTCTGAGAGAAGCTGGCTGAAGTCTCAGCTCAGGGTGTTTACACTTTGTAGCTCAAGAGATAGCATGTGCTAGGCAGCTCACTCCTTGGCAAGGGATAAGGGCATTCACTGATTTATGCTTACTAGGAAAACTCTGTAGCTTTCATACTTTATGCTTTTAGAGCAAAAGCATACATATGTAATATGGAGACCAAGTGACCCTTGATACCAAACCATACCCAAGGTAACTGGTCACAATAGTTATATAAAATTAAGCCATAGAAACCTGTTTTTAGTAAAGCTTTTAAAAACCTCTTTAATAAAAGGAACCAAAGCTGCTTTGCTGTGTTACAGAAAGCCTTGGCTTTGCAAACTGGGCCCCACGGTGTTTATGTTAAGTAACAGGTGTAAAGATAACACTAGGCAACTGTATTAGGCCACCCTAATTAGGATGATTCTGAGGGGGATGTATGCCAAGAAATGGTTTATCACTTGCGATTTATCTTGCTTTCTACCTAAGCTTGAATATTTGTATCATACTGCACACTACCAGCATCCAGAAACTTTTTACTTGTCTGAGTTTAAAGATGAAATCCCACCTATTTCCATCTTTAAATCTGAAATGTACCAATCAGGTATGGTGTGCCTTATCTGTATCCTATTAGGAGTTAGCCCCATCTCTGATGTCAAATTTCAGCCAATGGGAAGTCTAGATTTTGGGAAAAAGAGCCAAAAATTGTATAAGAAGTTTGAATCCATATTGGGAATTGCTCATGCTTTGGACATTAGATGCCCATTGAGATGCCCATTGCTTGCAATGAAATGAAAAAGCCTGCAAACCTTCACTCCTGAGTATGAGTCATTCTTGAGTTGCCTTATCAACCTTGCAACAGTCTTGTTTTTAGCCATTGCCAGTTAAAGCAGCACAGCACAATTTTCCTCATTTCCTTTTTGAAGGAGAAACATTTGCAGTTTCCCTTAACTTTTTGCAATTCATCCACCCTTTTTTCTCATTCTGTTTTTAAAATTTTCATGTTCCCCCAGTCTCTACATGTCCCCTTTATGAGCATTTCACAGTTGCGTTTTCCTACTTGGTTAGTCTCCCACCCACCTTCTCCTTTTAAAAGGGGGGGCTTTTTCAGTTTCCTTTTACTTTTTGCAGTTCACCCCCACTTTTCTGTGTTTTGTGTCTTCAGACTGGTTGTTCTCCCCCTTTTGGTTGATTGTCTAGTCCAGTGGTTCTCACACTTTTAGCACTAGGACCCACTTTTTAAAATGAGAATCTGTCAGGACTCACCAGAAGTTATGTCATGACCAGAAGTAACATCATCAAGCAGGGAAATTCTTAACTATCATAGGCTGTAATTCTACCCACACTTACTCAGGAGTAAGTCCCACTGACTGTCATAGTTAAAGGCATATACATAGCCTGTTTAAAGGACAGATCTGTAACATTTCCCCAAATGCAGTCACATACCATGGCAGCATCCAGTCTAATATATTAAAATTATGGTAAATATTTAAATGAATGGGGACCATCTTAAATTGGGTTGTGACCCACCTAGTGGGTCCTCACCCATAGTTTGAGAAACACTGGTCTAGTCACATTGGTATTTTATTTTGCTGGCTCCCTCTTCATAAAGGTGATTCCCCACCTTTCTTAATTCTATTTCTCTTTTTCTGTTGTGCATTCAGTCCAATTGATTTCCTCTCTTGGTTTTCTTGTCACATGGGTATTGGGTACATTTCTTTCTGCCTCTTCATAAAGGCTATTTATTTGGTCATTAATTTAAAATATTAGGTTGGTTAAGCCTGTCTATCTTAGAGTTTCCCAATAAGTTTATAAATTGTTTTAAAGTACATGAACATGTACCAAGGATAATTATTCTTTTTTATTTTTTAATTTTCAAATAATCAGTATAAAGAACAACATAAATATCTTTTTTAAAAAGACCAATTTGTCAGTGAATAGTTATTCAAAAAATTGTATAATTATTTTAGCTCACCCCTTTCATTCTCAAAAGTGTCCCAGTTTGGATGTTAAATTATATGGTCACCCTAGTACCAAATTTAGGAGATCTTGGTCCTTAATATTTTATCTCTGTATGGTATCAGAAATATGTCATAAAGTTTAACTACTCTTTCATAAAGCTTCAACAAAAAGAACACACACACACACACACACACACACACACACACACACACAAATAATGCTCAAAGTCAACTTCAATTTCATTTTTACTAAATGCACTTTAAAAAAATGTAACACAACGTATCATGCTTGCATGCAGAACTCTCCCACAAGAGCATCTCCTATTATCACTGACATTCCAGAAATGCTTGACCTTTAGCCCTCACTATGCGGCGAAGACACATGCTTATATTAGCACAGCTGGGTTTTTGTTATGTCATGAATTACACTTTTTAAGGCAGTTCCAGAAGGAGAGGGGCCAGCTTTACAAGCTTGGTGATTTGGACTGCAACCCTGCACATAAACTGCATATGTGCAAAACCCAGATTTCTGTGAAAGTAACAGTGTGCTGAAACACAAGTACTAGTGCTTCCATTCAAATGTGGAAAATGAAAACATGACTCAGGATAGCCCCAAATTTCATTTATTTTAAAAACAAATCTTGCTTTCATCACTGAAAGATGCCCACCATGCTTTATAATCTCAAGAGATTTAAAAAACACAGCAGACAACAAACAAAACAATAGGTTAAATCATAGTCCAATTCTATCCAGCACAGGAGCAGCAGGTGCCAAATGGCTACAGCTGGATCCTGTACTGGATGCAAGCAGGCTGGAGGTCTCCTTGGAGGGAAGGCGCATTCGTCCCTTTACTCCAAGTAATGCCCCAGCCTGCTCAATGGGCTACTTGAGTCTGTACCAGCTAAATCGCTATCACAGACGCGGGGGGGGGGGGTAGGATTTGGAGGAGGTGGCATCAGCCGTCCCACCCCCCCCCGTCTCCCCCTTCCACCCTCCATCACCCTGCCCAGAAGTGCCTCCCCCATGGCCTTCTGCCACCCTCCCTATGCCACTTGGGGCTTACCTGTGCTCTGCTAGTGGAAGAGACTTCATCTGAGGTGCCGATGAAGCAGTGCAGGCCTCCTTACTGGTGCCATTTACTCTCTGGGTTGCGCAAATGTGCCTTAGGACATGTTTGTGACACCCAGTGTTGTCGCTGAGACACCAATGAATCAGGGCTGCCCAAAGAACTCTGGCTTGATTCCTAAGATTACAAGTAGGATTCACACAACATAATCGACCTTTCCTTCCCCTTTTTCTCATTGTATCCCTCTGCATCTCCAAACAGCCAGTGTTGAGGGTTGTGGTACCATCCTGATTGGTGTGGGCTCAATTTAATGGCTGAAGCTAGAGGGGGAACATCAGCAGAAGTTAGGGGGAGAAGAAGTCCCCCAAGTTGGTTGAGAAGTGCCTTCTGACTCAAGAGCACCCTTGGATCCAACCCAACAGTAATAAGAAACAATGACACCTGATAAAAACCATTCTCAGACAGCAAAGGTAAACAGATTCCAAGACTCAGGCATATCACAGACCATCCATACCCTTGCTTTGGCATGCCAGGTGGGAGGGAACCAAATGAACTTCCCAGAATAAGACATGACATAACCTAAGCCCTATTACAGAGAAAGCACTCACTTGTGTTACCTAGCAGTACCTCTGATGGCAACAGGGCCTGAAGTCTCCTCTGCTGATCTCTAGATGGGCAGAACAACAGAGGTGTCAGTCCTTTAGGTATCATGGGTCCAAGCTCCACTGAACTTGAAAGAAAATAAGCAGTACTTTGAATCCTGGGTAAACAATGAAGTTGGTATGGTGATAGAATGACACACTCCCCAAAACTGACTCTTTTCAAAACTTTACCTTTTTTATTTTACAATTGTAGATTCCAAACACGAGGCAAAAGCAGTCCTACACAGAACACATAATAATAGTCCAATCTTGATGTCATGGTCATATATGCATTAGTTACAAGATCCATCTTATCCAGGAACAGGCACCGCTGGAGCTGTGCACACCTGCCCACAACTGCTACCTGGGGACTGAGAACTCCCAAATTACGCACTTGATCTTTCATAGGCAGTGCCAGTTACTACATCCAAAAGTATGTAGGCCTCTTAAGGCCTCCATACTTAAGGCCTCTTAAGATAAGAAAATGTAAGATCCCAGAAATTTTCTGGGCCCCCTCCTTTGGCTCCTGGGCCCCCTTTCTGACCCTGGGCCTGAGTACAAGTTTCCCCCTTTACCCGCCTCTCCTAGGCCTGCATGTGATAATTAGGGGCCCAGTCCTATCCAACTTTCCAGTCCCTGTGCAGCTGCAATGCAGCCCCTAGGAGAGGGAACAAATGTTCCCTTACGTTGTGGAGTCCTCCATAACTACCCACCCACCACAGGATGCAGCGCAAATCCCATTGGCATGACTACACCAGGGCTGGAAAGTTGGATAGGATTTGGCCCTAGGCTTTCCCATATCTTGAATGCTAATGAATTTCTAAATGAGGAAAAAGTGGTTATTAATTCTGTTTCTCAATTTTAATACTACATTTGTTTTAAAGCTATGGCAACTCACTTCCAGATTTTGGGATGAAATATACTCCATTTAGCACTGCTAGAAACAGTTCAGACCAAAATGATAGAAACCACACAAGACTTATTGGCAACAGTAATTTGACTCTTTACTGCAGTAAAGGGAGTGATCCCAACTACAATGCTAGTCAGGACCAGCTCATTGAAGCTACAACAGAGTACATAATTTATAGCCCTTCCCCATTGAAATCCCTCCCCCATTCATCATTGGCTGAATTACTAGGGGGTTACATTCTTGTCCACCTCCAACATATTACTCCTTGATATGTTCCCCCATCCTATACATACATCCCATGTTCATGTAAATGACCTAATCATCTAAGCAGGGCCGGAAAGTTAATATTCATTTGTTCATTAAGCATGTGTGTTAAAGCTTGAACTTTCACTGTCCTCTACTACTTTTAGGTTTAATTGGGTGGCATTTGAAGCATCTAACTTTATCTAGTCTTCCCTTTCTATTCCCTATCCCTTATCAATATTTTCAGCATCTCTCAGTAGCCTGTTCACGTAATAACTTCTGCAATGCCAATTATACCTCTAAGATTAATAGCTTTGGCCAGGCTAGGTGCTTTCCTAACTTAAGGTTACAGGTTCTGC
Organism: Tiliqua scincoides; assembly: GCF_035046505.1. Classification (NCBI taxonomy): domain Eukaryota; kingdom Metazoa; phylum Chordata; class Lepidosauria; order Squamata; family Scincidae; genus Tiliqua; species Tiliqua scincoides. Next base: position 203,021,761 of record NC_089821.1, read on the forward strand.
TTCAAATCATAAGTCATAAATTCCATATTATGAATTCTATCTCTCAGCGCTTTAGTGCAAAAAAATTTCAAAATAGAAATAAATGGCAGTCTAACTAATGAAGAAACACTGTAATGAAAAAGTTTAAAACTGATTTTTGTTGTTGCATAGTATTAGTGGGGCATGGATATGGGATCCTGCCCACTCATTAAGATAGGGTAGAGCCTCTAGATACCAACACTTTATTGAGTATCCTGGAATAAAGGGAAATAAACAATTGACCAGGTTATACTATGGTGGAAAATCCAAATGGTGCTGGTAAGAGACATTTATTTCCATTTACTGGAGACCCAAATCATGTAAGGTTACAGCTTTGTGGTTTTTGGTTTTGTAAAGCTCAGACTTTCTCATAATTATGTTCTCAGATTCCTATTTCATTTTAAGATTAACTCAGAGGTCTATATGTTAACAGTGCATGGCCAGACATAATTACTCAGAAATAAGTTTCACTGTATTCAGTGGGGTTTAATTACAATTGTATACACACTTACATGCAAGTAAGTCCCACTGAATTCAATAGGTCTTTTCTGAGCAGACATACATAGGTTTGACCTTTACTCTCCATTAAGCCTGGATAGGATCACACCAAGTTCTGAATTGGTGGGGCTGGATGGGTCCTTAGGTACAGAGCAAGCCTGGCACCTTTTTGCACCCCAAAGGGCAAATCAGGAAGCGATGTCCCTTCTATGATATGTTTGTAGGTGATACACAAAAATAAAGTGGTTTGAAGGCTTAAAGTGGCACCTTTTGATTTGTACCTTGGGCCAGGGTGACCAGTTGTCATAACCGCAAAAGAGGGCAAGGCACTCCAAAATGTAGGACATAGAATAAAAATGTAGGACATGACCACAGAAAAACTAAAAACACTTGTATATTGATTTCATGTGGTTAATTTAAACACTATATTACTTATTATTAACTTTAAAACTATAGTACATATGATTTATTAATTACAAGAAGGCTATGCGCTGCCTGCAGGGGCCTGTTCACACTGAAAAAATTGACATTTACCGGCCAATCCTATCCACACTTTCCTGGGAGTAAGCCCCATTGATACTAATGGGACTTACTTCTGAGTATACATGCATAGGATTGGGCTCTTAGACTGCAATCCCATGCACACCTTCCTGGGAGCAAGCCCCATTTAACATAATGGGACTTACTTTTGAGTAGTCCCACTTAGGATTGGGCTGTCAAGTTCTTTTCCAGGATATGAGGCTAAAAAAAGAGAACATGTCCTGGAAAAAGAGGATGACTGGTCACCCTGCCTTAGGCCAAATACTACTAGTCTCATTTAAAGCAAAGGAAGAAACCAGGCCATTTTAGTTACACGTGTCATGGACTAGAAAGCTATGAAGTGGTAAAAAAAGTCAAAGTACCATAAAAACCTAAAGTATAGTATATAGTGTGTGTGTGTGTGTGTGTGTGTGTGTGTATACACAGTATATAGTATAGCAGTGTTTCTCAAACTGTGGGTCAGGATCCACTAGGTGGGTCGCGAGCTAATTTCAGGTGGGTCCCCATTCGTTTCAATATTTTATTTTTAATATATTAGAGATGCTACCATGGTATGTGACTGCATTTGGGGAACTGTTACAGAGCTGTATATTGAACAGGTTACTTTGTATATGCTTTTAACAATATGGTAAATGGGACTTAGTCCTGAGTAAGCGTGGGCAGGATTGCCGCCTAAGATTGTTGAAAAATGTTCCTGCTTGATGATGTCACTTCTGGTCATGACATCACTTCTGGTGGGTCCTGACAGATTCTTATTCTAAAGAAGTGGGTACCAGTGCAAAAAGTGCGAGAACCACTGCAGTATAGTATATGAATAGTATACACGCACACCCATACATATGTATAGTTAAATTACAAATGTAGGGATCTGATTGGGGGGCTGGGCAACTGACCCCCCAAGTTCCAAAAGATGGGAAGGGGAACCCTCCTTCCTGACTAGGGGGTCAGAAAATGACTGCGAGCCCGCAGGCCCCCCAGCGGCAAGGCGCAGCCCTGTGCCGGAGCGGATCACACGGCGACAGTGTGGGTGGAGCCGGGACTGGGAGGAAGGAGCGGGAGGGAGGCGCACTGGCTGCCGCGCAGCGTCTTCTTGGGGGATTTGGTGCCAGGGCTCGCGGGGGAAGGGAAGGGAAGGGTTGTTTGTGTGCAGGCGTCGAGCCGAGAAGCGGGAGGCTGCGCTGGCTGCCTGCCTGCCAGCCACCGGGCCATGCCGCGGCTGCCCCTGCGCTGCCAGTGGGCGGCCGAGAGCTGCACGCTTCGGCTGGCGGACTGAAGCGCAGCTGCGTCGGGGATCTCGCCTTCTTCCTCCTCGGCGGCGGTTCCTCTTCCTCCTGCCCGCTCGTCCTCGCTGCCCACCCCGCGGGCGAGCATGGCTGGCACCCCTTGCAGAGGGTAGTGGCCGCGGCCGCCAGGAATGAAGACGTTCGCTCGACCCGACCCGACCCGACCCGATCGTCCCCGCCTCGAGGTGGGTAGCGCCCCGGGCTGCAGGAGGGGATGCTGCTGGAGCCCCGCAGCGCGCCAGCAGCCCTGCAGGGCATCCCTCTGGCTGGAGGGGAAACGCTGCACTGATCGCCCTGCTTCTTCATTCGCATTTCCAAGGCACCCTCTTCGCAGTGCATCCGAGGAGGAGGGCGGGGGCAGCAGGAAGCACCTTGTGTGGCTGGCTGGCTGGCTGGCTGCAGCCGCAAGAGCTTGTGTGTGTGTGTTTGTTTTTGTGGCTTGGCTGTCAGAAGCGCCCAGGGGCGAGCTCCAGGCAGAAGCTGGGCTCGGGCCATAATCCTGCCCACGCTTTCCTGGGAGTAAGCCCCGTTAACCATAATGGGGCTTACTTCTGAGTAGACATGCCTAGGATTGGGTCCTGAGGCTGCAATGCATCCACACTTTCCTGAGAGTAAGTTACTTCTGAGTAGACACGCATAGGATTAGGCTCTCAGAAGAGCAGATCCAGAGTGTGGGTGTGGCCACCACTGCCTTCCACTCCTGGCTGGGGAGCAGATCACCAGTGGGAGATCAATGGGTGCCTTGTCTCGGTAGTGGAGAGGTTATCAGTGTAATTGGAGGCCATCTAAACAGTGTCTAGAGAAGGTGGCCTTCTGATTCAAGGGCAAAACAAGCCACACTCTCTCCTTCCCTCTCCCAGGATCACAGTAAACTGCAATCATGCGTACTACAGATGCGGTAGCTGGTGACACAAGCCACACACACCCACCCACACCATTTTGCAAAGCACAGCACTTGTATGCTTGAAACAAAACCCCAGGTCTCTCACCTTTGAATGGTGTTTTCTCATATGTCAAAGAACACTGACAGGCACCATGCTGCAGGAGGAGGGGGTGGGAGTAAGGATTGCGGCCCTAGCTCTGAGATCTTTCCTGCAATGTTTTTCTTTGGGTGGATGGACATTTTTTTAAAGTAATGGAGCGTGAGCATCGACTGCAATGGTGCACTAAGGCATGCCAAACTAGCATTTTTGAGAGTGTTCAGCAAAACGTCAAGTCATGTATTATTTACAAGAGAAAGCAAATGGTTTCCTTTCCCAGCTGTTTAAAAACAAAACATCCCTTTAGTAGTCAAGAAGGAAGGAGCTTTTTTTTGAATTCTCATCTTCAAAATTCCTACAATTGTTTTCCTCCAGATTGCATGTGAAAGCATACTTGTTTATAAAGCAGCATTTGCTTTTTATTGGGCATAATGTAAGCATTGCATTAAACATGAGAAATGTTTGCATTCTGCTGGATTCTTATATTCCATAGGTGCTGAAGGCTTGCTGACTGTACCTGGACTGTTCTTTGTACAAATTTATTTGCATTTCTTTTAGTGAGATAAGAAAATGCAGAATAAGAAGGCCCCAACCTGGTGGTAGGCGTTGAAGTGATAAATCCATGCACCTCTTCTTTCTGCATTTCAGTTATTTTAGAAGTCTTAAACTGTAGTTGCTTCCAGATCTAATAGATTAAAAAAAAAAATTCAGAAGTACAGCAAAGTTCAGTGGGGCTTCTTCCAAATAAGTATGTGTATGATTGCTGCCTTTTTACCCACCTTTTAAGAACATAAGAACAGCCCCACTGGATCAGGCCATAGGCCCATCTAGTCTAGCTTTCTGTATCTCACAGCGGCCCACCAGTATCGCCCAGCAACCCACCATTCTGAACAGAGTGGCCTGACTGGATGATGCTTTCTATAACCCATGCTGGGAAACAGTGGTGTAAGTTGTTTTAACCATGATAAATAGATCATTGTACAAGATGGAAGTTTAATTGAAGTAAAGTTTGGTGACCCAGCAAAGAGTGAACTCCCACAATGATAGAACAGTGTTTCTCAAGCTGTGGACCAGAACCTGTTTCTCAAACAGGTGGGTCCCCATTCAATTCAATGTGTATTTTATTTTTATTATATTGGACTTGATGCTGCCATAGTACGGGGAAACATTTGGGGAAATGTTACAGGGAAATGTGCAGGCAACTATGTGTATGCTTTTAATAATGATGGTCAATGGGGCTTACTGCTAGATAAGTGTGAATAGGATTGCAGCCTTTGGCATGCTTGGGGAATTTTTTTTAAACAGATCAGCAGTTGCTTGGGAGAGTTATTTGTTTTAAACAAATTTTTAAACTTATTGTAAATTCTTGATTTACTTAATTTGATTTTTTAATATAGGGGGTGTTAAAAATTTTCCCACTTGATGATGTCATTTCTGACCATGATGATGTCATTTCCAGGTTAATGATATAACTGCTAGTGGGTCATGACAGATTGTCATGTTAAAAAGTGGGTTCCAATGCTAAAAAGTTTGAGAACCATTGTAATAGAAGTTGTTGTTGTTGCTTTTTTCCTCTGTTGTCAAATTATCATTGTGATAGCAGAGTTGTATATCCTGCATGACAGATATAGGATTTATCATGATGGTTCTTTATGATAAGAAGTAGCTACTCTTTTGGCATATGGCCAGAACTTTTGGCATATGGCCTTGTAATAGCTTTGTATCAGCATTGAGTAAATACCCGTTAATATACTCTTATTATGAGTGATATTTACTCTCTGAAGTTACTGTGGTCCTGTATATCATATTTGTAATAAATTTACTGATTTTTTTAAAAAACCTGTAAATATATGTTCACTAAGTGATCTGATTTAATTGAAATGTCATGAGATGTGCATATATTTGAAAAATATTTTATAAGCATTTTGAAAAGTGTTTTCTAGTCAAATGCATTAGCAAATATTTACATAACTTTTAAGTTGGTAAGCAGAAAAGATAACTCCAGGTCACACTACAAACTCAAAATAATTCAAACAAGCCTGAAAATATGTCATAGTGAAGTTTTCATTCAGGATTTAAAGCTTTGTGTGTGGAAGAGGTCCCTAAAGACAGGAAACAAGAAATAAGGCTGCAATCAGAATTTTCTTGTGTGTATATGCATAGGATTGGACTGTCACTGTTTAAGTCTGCAGTCCTATACACTTAATGGAGAATTAGTCTCATTGAACTAGGCGAGACTTACTTCTGTATAGGCATGAATAGGATTATGCTGTATATTTGCATGGCGAGGGCCTGGTGTGGACATAACTCTAATCCTAGTTAAGATCCCCCAATGTACAGTGGAACAATGATTTACAGCTTAGTACAAGTATATTTGATGAACCACCTCCTTCCGTATAATTCAGCCTGTTGTCTTCTGTCATCTGAAAGAGCTCTTTTGGAAGTACCACCACTGAGAGCGGTTAGGGCAGGTATGTCGAACTCATTTCATACAGTGTGCCAAATGGCATTCATGGTGAAGGCTGGAAGTGATGGCCTTAAGCAGAAAGTGATGTCTTTAAGCAAGTGATGACCAGAAATAAGCACCTTTCCCCTTGCTTAGAAACTCATTGGCTGCAAAAGACAGAAGAGAAAAATCACAAATCTTGATTATATTTTCAAGCTGTCGAACAGCCCAGTTACTACTTGGGTCACCCTTTTAGCAGTGTCACTTCTGCCAAGGCATCACTTCACAGCTTAGCAGCTGAGAGGTGCTCTGCAAAGTGACAGCAGAAGCAGTGCTGCTGAAAGGCAGCTGCATTATAATTGGGCTCTCATAATGCCTCTGTGAAGGACATTTAAGGTCCTGTGCATAGCCCAGGAATGGATTGATCCGCGGTGGATGAGCCCAGGCCTGACCGTGGCCTTAATGGCACAGAGCACACTGGAGTGCTACCCAGTAAGTTCCGCTGCAGTTGTGGCTGGCTGCGGAGGCTTCTGGTAGCGTTTGGGTGCTGGGTGGGCTAGAAGCGAGTGCTTTTCATGGTGCCAGTTGAGATGGTGCAGTGTGGAAAACCTCCCCTTAGACCAACTACAGGACAGGTTACAGATGGGAGTGGGAGGGAAGAGATTGGGGCAGGACTCCTTTTGAGTTGGGAAGACTGCAGGGTAAAATCAGACAAAATTATGTTTTTATTACCAAATAATACTTGTTATCAAAATTACAAGTGTTTTATAACTCCCTAATCCATGGGTCTTAGCAAACTTTGTGATTTTTGGCTCACAACCTGCCCTCGAGTTTTCTATTAGTCAATCTCATAAATAAATACCTACCGTACTTGCAGGAGAAACTTTTGTAACCATTTGTTTGATTAGTGCATATGTAAAGTTTAATGATTTGTGAATCTGCTTGAAATCCTGGTTTATAGCTATTCTTTAATTGTGGTTTAGCTATTCTTATGCACCATAGCGTTCATATGTTCAGGATTATGTTTCCATAGGGTCAAGGCCTCTGAAAGGAATGTTATCATGGTGTACCTTTGGGACCCCTTTGCAAAGGGGGAGGGGTGAAACAGCAGGGGAGAGTGGTGACAGGTGAGCAGAATGGGGGCAGGGAAGGGCGAAACAGTGTAGGGGGAGGGTGGAGATAGCTGGAAAAGTCTTTGGAGCCTTGGTGTACCCGCTCACGTGGCATCAGCAGCTACAGTAATACAGAAAACCAGACATTCCTAAATCTCTCTAAATCTTTTAAATATAGAAAATTAGCATCATATTTAGGCTCACACTGGAATGGAAAGTGTCCTGTGCGTACCAAAACTTGTCTTTGCAGCAGCTGTAGTCTTGCAGCTGTGTCCCTGAGCTCCTGTACACTCCTTCATGGTCAGCAGATCCACAAGCCAAAGAGCTCCTGTAGCAGGCTAGTTTCCTCCCAGATTTGAGGCTTTTTTAAGGAGCGCCATGTATGCATTCCTTGGCCCACCATATATGGCTTGCCAGTAGCTGCAGCCGCATGCGTGGTAATGTCTCCAGCGTCTTGTGCAGGCAACAAGTCTGAATAGATAGGAAAATGTAAAATCCCAGGAAATTTCTGGGCTCCCTCCATTTGGCTCATGGGCTCCCTTTTTGACGGGTGCAAATTAGACCCTTAACTCCCTCTCCTAGGCCCTGTATAGGGCTCAAATATGATCTGAATGGAGCTGTTAACTCCCAGTGTTATTTGCAAGTACAGAGACATTACAGAGTGTGTGGTTCAATGCAAGCTTCTTAGAAATTGCTTGCAGGAAAGGTAGTAATGACTTAGAGCAGTGGTTCAATGCAAATTTTTTCAGTGGGTGGCTCCCTTGATCTACTGGGCCTTTGGTTGCAGCTCCCCATTAGGGCTACAATTCTATGGATTGTATAGGGCAGCAGGTTTTTTGTGAGGATTCTGTGGCTCCCTTGGCTGGTTGCTGCAGCTCCCTGAGAAACCATGGCTCACAGTTTGGCAACCACTGACTTGGGCCCAAATCCTAACCAACATTCCAACACTGGCATAGCTGTGCCAATGGGACATGTGCTGCATCCTGCAGTTGGGTGGCACTCATAGAGGCCTCCTCAAATTTAGGGAATGTTTGTTCCCTTACCTTGGAGCTGCATTGCCCTTACGTTGGTGCTGGCAAGTGGGTTAGGATTGAGCCTTTAGTGGCTTAAGTAAAAAGGCTCCTGTGTTAGCAGCAGAAGGTAGAATTTCAGTATATGTTCCTTTTCACAGGGCCAGATCCTATCCAACATTCCAGCACTAATGCAGCCATTCCAGCAGGGCATGCACTGCATCCTGTGGTTTGGACAGTCATGGAGGCCTCCTCAAGGTAAGGGAATGTTTGTTCCCTTACCTTAAGGCCATATTGTGGCTGCATCAGTGCAAGAAAGTTGGATAGGATTGACACTATCTTGTGTAGTCTTGTACTGTAGTGATAGTGGAAGCTGCTACAAGCCTGTCTGAATTCATGCTTTAACTGCCCCTTCCTAATTCTGGCAACACTTCAACATTTAGTAAAAGTTGCAAAAAGTTTAAAAAGCCCCTCAGAAATTGTGCTGAATGCGCAAAAGACACTTTGAAGGGATCTTCAAGATCAATTTTGTGGATCAAATTCTTTTTCTTGTGTCTATTCTTTAATTTTTTTCTTGTCTTTCTCATTTGTTTTTTCAAGTATGGTAGTAATGTATATCCTGTGAAAATAGAGGCAACAGTAAATGATGGCAGTATTTAGGGATATTGCTTCATTTCTTCATGAAGGATTGGATCAAAAACATCATTATATAGTATGTCACCTCTCTGTGATCCTTGCATTTGTTTTAGTTTGCTCAAACTTTCTCTTGCAGTGTCTCTTAAAGAAAAACACCCATTGTTGAGCGGTATGAAATATCCTTAGTTGGTACTGCTATAGATTTGCATTGATTTGTAGAAGAGCTGAGACTGAATGCATGTTAGAACTGAATACAGGAAATTGGAATTTACATTACAGCTTGTGGGCATCTTATTTTCTCAAGAGTGGTTGCAGCAGCTTTCTTTGAAGTCTTACTATCTCACTAACCCCAGAGTATTCACCTAGCAAGACAGCTGTTCAAAAATAAATAAAAGTATGGAAATTGTTATTAACTATTATTAACAGTATTTATATACCGCTTTTCAACAAAAAGTTCACAAAGCGGTTTACAGAGAAAAATCAAAATAGAATGTTTTATATTCAAAATAGAATATAAAAATAGAATGTTTATACACCACTTTTCACTTTCCAGTACAAAAGTCCACAGAGTGGTTTACAGGGAAAACTGGGTACGAAATGACTCCCTGTCTCAAAAAGGCTCAGAATCCAAAAGATTAACGGTAACTTCATTTACAGGATGGACTTGGAGAATGTTTCTTTGTGCTGAAACCTGCATTCACAATTTGGCTTCTTTCATATGCAGTGTTTGACTTGCATGTTTTGGCAGAGCCATTAGATCTGCAGGGATGAATGGAGGCATACAGAAGCCTAAATATCAAGGAACCCAAGTATAGTATATATTAGAGAGTTGCCATGTTGCAGGTGATGTCCCACACCTGCCTGCCACTTGTAGCAGCCTGTTCCCACCCAGCCACTTATCCTGACTGCCTCTGAGATTCTCTTCCTCCTTGTTTTCTCCTTCCTGCAAAGGAAACAGGTCTATACGAAGGTAGTGGGTGGTGGTGGCACTCTGTGCCATCCTTCTACAGGACCAGCACCAGAGCAGTGCTCTTCCTGGCTCACAATCTTTACCATAAGGAAAGGTGAGAAAGAGAGAGAGGTTTACAGCAGTGCTAGAGAAGAAGAGAGAGTGCCCCTTCTGCAGTCCTTTCTGCTATGTCTTTTAAGCAGGCCTTGTTGGGAGGAGCCCAAGGAGAGAATGGAGGAAGACTGCTCAGCCCATATGAAAGAGAGCTGGGAACAGCATCAGTGGAGACACTGGAAGAGAAGGAGGAGAAAGCAGGAGAGTTCAAAAATTATCCTTATTTTTTGGAGGAGAAAGCAAAAATTATCTTTTTTAAATGATTATTTATTTATAAAATAAATAATCTTTTATTAAAAATAAAAGATTGGAATGCAGAAGAGATAGCACGAAACATAGATCTTGAAGGGACTGATCAAGAAATTGGTCAAAAGATGGAGAGTATGTATCAGGGACTGGAGATGCCAGGAGGAGTAAGAAGAGGATGGAATTTTCAAGAAGCAATTGCTGAGAGATGTTGATATGAAGTTTATTAGGAAAAGAAAGAAAAAGAAAAGAGGGGAAAAAAGTTTAGAGATGATATGCAAGATTTGAATTGCTATTCAAGATAATGACATGATTTGGTAGTTGTGTAATATTTGATGTGAGAGAAGAGAAAATATATGTAGGTATTTTATAGGTTAATTTTGATGAATTAGATTTAAATTTGCCTGATATTGTTTTGGAATTTATAGATGGGGAAATGATACGAAGGTAGAAAGTTAAGTTTAGAAAGGAATGGATATGTAATATATGAGTGGTTTGGTAGATTTGTTTATAATTAGATTTATGATAAGTATTTAGTAGTAATTTGTATTAGAATAAGTTTTATTAATAAAAGAGTTTAAGATTTTATTGAAAGAAGGAACATAAAGAATGATGGGAAAAGAAGGGGGCAGATAACTGATGATGGAAATGATGAAAGTACAGAGAATATGAAACAGGATTTTTAGAGATGAATATGTATTCTTTGTGTTTTTTTCCTTTATAATTTTTTTTTATATTAAGATACAAGAAATTATTGGTAGAACAAATTATTAATTAATTGGCATATGGTATCCTGCAACCTCAATGTTTGTACCTGTGTGTTTGTTTATGCGTCTATGGAAAAGTAAAAAAAAAATACAAAAAAAGGAAGTACACACTGCACTAGCTATTTTTAGTATGCATTGTGACAGACTGTGCAAAAATTAACTGCAACAAGGGATGTGACACTCCAAAGGTTCTACTGAATGGGCAATATCTGATTTATGAATGAATGGTTAGGTTTGCCAAGGTAATCAGCTTTTGTTCAAGGTAATGCTTTTTCAAAAATCCACACTGCTGATCTCTCTAAAAAGCTTTCTCTGTTCAATCATTAGCAGTTCAGTTCAATTAAGTAGGCAAAATGCTATGACTTATAGGCAGAGCAGATCAGAGAAAGGCGGGGAGAAATTTTCTTCAGAATATGGTATGGGGGGGAGCAATTGCATAGAAATCCTGCTTTGGACAAATGCAAACATTTGTAATTACTTTGAGCTGATCTATGCCATTTATGGACTACACCAGTGTTATTCAAACTGTTCGGCGCAGTTCTTTAGGGAGGCGCCAGGAACTCAAAGGGGAGGCACGGGATGTCCTCTCGCAGCGATAAAGTCACACCCATGGGCAGAATACGAGTCCGTCTTCTGCCCATCGTCTGCACTTTTTTTAAAGCAGAAGAAACGGGAGTTGCTCAGCTGCGAGAGTGGCTGCCGCCGCCCTGCCCTCTTCTCCCTCCACTCCGAGGCTGCCGCCTTCTGTGTTCGCTGCATGTTGTTTCCAAAGCTCTTCGACTCCAACCCCCATCTGGCAAGTACCGAGCATGCTCAGCTTGCAGTCCTTAACCCTCGATGATCCTTGTCTGGTTGGTTCCTAGTTCCCAGCCTTGGATCGCTTCTCTTCAAAGTGAAATCTCTCTTTTCAACCCCCTCCCTCTTCCACTCCCCCCTTTAAATCTCCAAACCTTCCTGCTTTCCTCCCCCTCCCCAAATAAAACGCTTCCTATTTTACCAGTCACCAGGGGTCTTGAAGTTGTTTCCATGCAGTTGGCAAAGGGGGGGGGGAAGAGAGAGAAGCACACACTTTACTTGGCCAGGAGCAGAAAAAGGGTACTGTTTTTAAAGTGATTTATTAATCTTGTTGTTTAACTGAAGAGGAAAGGCTGTATTAAAGAGATGAATCTTGCTGTTTGAGGGGAATACTTATCAACCATTGATGAAGTGATTGCCAGCCCAATCCTATCCACCCTTTCCTGGGAGTAAGCCCCATTGACACTAATGGGACTTACTTCTGAGTAGGCATGCGTAGGATTGGGCTGTGCATCTCCTAGTATAGGAGACAAATCAGCTTCCTAACCAAACCCTTATCAGCTCCGATATATTTTCATGGTCTGTTTTTGTTTTCCCCACCAGCCGCTGGAAAAATTTAATTTCATTAAATTAATAAAGGGTTCAATCCTAATCCAAGGAGAATGGGAGAAATGACTAGTTGGATTGAGGTCCACAGGTGTGTGTGTGTGTGTGTGAGTAATGTTGGTCAGACTGGTTGTTCACAAAGTTCATTTGATAAAACAATTCTACTGGTATGCTTACAAAGTTTAAAAAAATGAGTCCTCCTGGACCAAACAAAATCTACCTACTCCAGCATCCTGTCTCCAACAGTGATCAGCAGCTGATCATTTATAAAGCATGTATATTGCTGTGTATTAATAATATATTTTTAAGATTTGCATTTAATTAATGATATGACTAATATAATTAATATTAATATAGTTAATATATATTTAATATTTTATATTATATTATAACATAATATTATAATATATTTAATATAGTTAATATTTCTGGCCACTTCCTGTTTAATGATGTCATTTCCAGCTCTCAGGAACATGATGGGGAGTCATGGCCAACAGCCACAGGGTTCAAGAGAGCCAATGGTCGGAAAGGTTTCGGTACCACTGGACTACACCCTCACCTAACTATTTGGCTTGGAACTAATCCACAAAAATCAGGTACAGCAGTACAAATCCACCCCGCATTAATCAGGGCACTCTGTCCTCAGTATTAGAACACAAGAACATAAGAACAGCCCCACTGGATCAGGCCATAGGCCTATCTAGTCGAGCTTCCTGTATCTCACAGCGGCCCACCAAATGCCCCAGGGAGCACACCAGATATCAAGAGAACTGCATCCTGGCGCCCTCCCTTGCATCTGACATAGCCCATTTCTAAAATCAGGAGGTTGCACATACACATCATGGTTTGTAACCCGTAATGGATTTTTCCTCCAGAAACTTGTCTAATCCCCTTTTAAAGACATCCAGGCCAGATGCCGTCACCACATCCTGTGGCAAGGAGTTCCACAGACCAACCATACACTGAGTAAAGAAATCTTTTCTTTTGTCTGTTCTAACTTTCCCAACATTCAATTTTAGTGGATGTCCCCTGGTTCTAGTGTTATGTGAGAGTGTAAAGAGCATCTCTCTATCCACTTTATCCTTCCCATGCATAATTTTGAACGTCTCAATCATGTCCCCCCTCAGGCGTCTCTTTTCTAGGCTGAAGAGGCCCAAACACCGTAGCCTTTCCTCATAAAGAAGGTGCCCCAGCCCAGTAATCATCTTAGTCAGTCTCTTTTGCACCTTTTCCAGTTCCACTATGTTCTTTTTGAGATGTGGTGACCAGAACTGGATACAATACTCTAGGTGTGGCCTTACCATCATTTTGTACAACGGCATTATAATATTAGCCGTTTTGTTCTCAATACCTTTTCTAATTATCCCAAGAATAGAATTGGCCTTCTTTACTGCCGCCACACATCGGGTCGACACTTTCATCGACTTGTTCACCACCACCCCAAGATTTCTCTCCTGACCTGTCACAGGCAGCTCAGAACCCTTTAGCCTATATGTGAAGTTTTGATTTTTTTTGCCCTAGTGTGCATGACTTTACACTTACTTACACTGAAACGCACCTGCCATTTTGCTGCCCAGTCTCCCAGTTTGGAGAGATCCTTCTGGAGCTCCTCACAATCACTTCTGGTCTTCACCAGTCAGAAAAGTTTGGTGTGGTCTCCAAACTTAGCCACCTTACCGCTCAACCCTGTCTCCAGGCCATTTATGAAGAGGTTGAAAAGCACCGGTCCCAGGACAGATCCTTGGGGCACACTGCTTTTCACCTCTCTCCATTGTGAAAATTTCCCATTGACACCCACTTTCTGTTTCCTGGTCTTCAACCAGTTCTCAATTCATGAGAGGACCTGCCCCTCTAATTCCCTGACTGTGGAGATTTTTCAGCAGCCTGGAACGCCCTGTCTTCAATAGCTATTTGCAATAGCTATTCTCATTCTATCAAATTCAAGTACTAAGTAGATACAAGCACCATAATTGAAAATAAAACTCATATCATCCAATTAATCCACTCCAGGTTCCACCACCTGTTGGTCCATTAGACCTATAATAATTCTAAATGCATGAGCAGGAATTTGTTTCAATGAAATCACATAAACCACTTTCATTTTAGTAATTCTATCCAGCTTTTTCTTCTTAAACACAGCAGCTTACAATAAACTAAGCATTTAAGAAAAAAACCTATTGTAGTAAATACATTAAACCGACAAACAGTATAAAAACAAATCCTAGTTTCACTGATCTAATACAATTTTCAAAAGCCTGACAAACAGCCATGCTATATGAAAACTAATACAACATTGCTTACATCCCACAAGTATTACAGATAGGATAATTAAAAAAAATCAAAATCAACAAAACCACACCAAAAACAGCCGCACCTAAAGAAAACATTTAAAAATGATAATTTTTGAATTCTCCTCCTTCTTTCTCCTTCTTGCTTTCTCCTCCAAAAAAAGATAATTTTTGAATTCTTATCTTCCAATTTACCCCATCAATTCGTAACTCAAATTGTTGATCATTAGTTTTCTCCGGTGTTACTTCTAATTCACAAAGCTTAGATACTTGTTGGTTTAAAGTTTCCATACTAATTTGTATTTGTAGAGTTTGAATCACCTGATTTCTACTCATCACAAGCGAATTCACTAGCTGTCTCTGGATCAGGATCTGCCATTCTTCTTCTGGGAGTTCCATCATTTCTCCTTGTAATTTTCTTTTAGTCCACTAGATGTTAACTCTTTTTTACTATAAAGTTCCTTTTGGTTTTTTTTCCTATGGAATTTGAAGAATTTCTTTGTCTCTATTAGTAGACACAACAAAGACTGTTCACCAGTTCATGTTTCACGAAATCCTGCTGTGGTGAAGGATCCAAAATAGTCCAAAATCCAAAGTCTAGTAAAAGGAAATTATACCCATTACAGGGTTACACATTTATGAATGTATATCGATGAAATCATGCTCCATATAATACCAAGTGCTCAATGATCTTCTCAGCAGTAAAGTGGAGGAGTCCTCCCCCTCTTTCTTCTTTATCTTCCAAAGCCTTGAGCTACATCAGTCCTTTATAGCCAGAATTTGCATAACATAAACAGCACTTGCTTAGTTCTTCCAAATATCTTCTTTCAATCAGATGGTATCTCCACAGGGGTTCAGCAGCTTCTCCCTTGCTGCCTTACCCCCAAAGTCCTGAAAAGAAAGCTTTCCTGCCGACCTCTAAACTTTCCAGATACTTTAAAGCCGACAGGATAACAGTGCCTCTCCTAGCACTTGTTACCAGGCTTCTAGACCTGCAGTTTCAGGTGAAAAAACAGGTAATCTCCAAGAGCTGATCCTGGAGACTGGCCTTTTTCGTTCGCTACTTGGCCGCTCCTCTCCAGTGTGTACTTCCTTTGATGTTAGGTCACTGCTTTGTCCTGGTCATTGTTCTGCTTTCCATCCTTAGAAGAAAAAAATGTTTGACCTGAGGGTTATTAATCTCCTTTGTGGTGTTATTTACTTATGTGTTTTTGATGCGCAGCCTCATCCTGATTGTTGTCCCATCAGTTGTCCTTCATTCTGAAGAGATGGATTTAGGAATTAAGGTGATGGGATGGGGAGCCCATGGTCCCTTCTTCATGGATTCTTCTTCCCTTGTTTTGCAAATTATTGTGTATGTGTGTGGCTCTTCTAAAGAATGTCATATGATTGAAACTAATTAGGAACATCTGGGTTCAACCATTAATTCATCTGCTCCAGTATTCTCTACTATGATTGACAGAAATTTTAGGCAGAGAACCAGGGATTGAACCCGGGACTTTGTGCATACCAGAACTGCTAACACAAATTGAAGCCTTTTTTATGGGAGAAAAATTGTAGCTCACACTTGCTTTGCATACAAAAAGGTCCTGCATCCAGTCCCTGGCTGCTCAGAGTAGGAGTTGGAAAGACCCTTGTTTGGACCTCTGGAAAGCCACTGCTAGTCAGTGTATGCAATTAACACTGATGAGGGGTGTCAAGACTGGCTGCAGCCCCCAGAAGCTCTTTATCTGTCTCGCATGATAATTGGGTTTTCTTGGTGCTGCCCTTTCAGCAGTGTCACTTCTGCTGAGGCTCTGGGAGGGAGAAATGGACAGCGGCCTCAGAAGGCAAGAAACTCTATGGGTGAAGGGGCAGACCAAGAGGGCTGAGAGAAGGAGGTGCTGGAAGAGCCCCGTTATCACATGGGCTGCTCTTTCAGCAGTGCCATTTCTGCCGAAGTGTCACTTCACAGACCATTTCTTAACTGCTGAGCTATGGTGGTTACAACAGGAGTGGCACTGCTGAAATGGCAGCCCAATTGATAGTTGGACTTGAAAATATGATAAACATTTGCACATTTTTTTCTTTTGGCCATCATCTGCTTATGTATCACTGCCTGTTTAATGATGTCACTTCTGGCCCACAGCAGGCACCATGAAAGCTATTTGGCCCTTAGTATGAAACAAGTTTGACACTCCTGACTAGATGAATCGGTGGGCTGATTCCATATAAGGCAGATTTCCATGTATATGTGAAAAGAAAGGTTGGAAGAGACACACACACACACACACACACACACACAGAGGGTATTGTGTTACTTTGCAGATACTGTATTACTGAACAGAGCATTTTATTTTGATGGTAGAGGTGGCGCCAACTAGTCATCAATTCGTCTCTATTGAAAGCGATTTCAGTGCCACTCAGCCCTGACTCATTAGATGGCAGCGTTTGGGGTTTTTGTAGCAATGGCCTTTTGTTTTTAAAGCACTTTCATCTTCTCTCTGTCCCACGCATCATCTGCTCTGTGTTGTTTCTTGTTAGAATGTTCAAAACCAGTTGTATGCAAAAAAAAACAAAAAACAAAAAACAACTCCTGTATTTTTCTAAGGATAGTATTTTGATCTTCCTTGAGTTAGTCAAGGAATTGGTGTGGGAGGAGCTGGGGAGGCAGGGAGCAGATTGTGACTGATTCTGTGGCTTGCTTAGGATCCCTTAACCTCAGCTGAAGGATTGGAAGTGTTGTGTTGTTCTGGCAGCACTGCTGCCATGGTAGGTTGTAGTACCTTGGACAATCTATGCAGTGCTGGCAGTCATAGGGAAGCTGCTGTAGATGCTGCAGTGTCGAGCAGTGGTGACACAGAGGGCCTTTTCAGACTGTCTCTATGTAGCAAGTGTGATGTGTATGCTGTTTCTAAGCTCTTGGCCTGTACTTGCTCTTTTTTTCTTTGGCATACACTGATAGGTAACCAGACCATGCCACGTGTCTGGCAAACAAACTGCATTGCAACAGCAGCATGTGTAGTAGGGCAAGTAGCAGTGAAGCCAAGTTCTGTCTGACCTCGGCAGTTCTTGTGTTCTGAATTGTATGCGCTGGGAAAACAATACTCTTTCTCTTGGGATCTGAGTAGTGCTAAAACAGAACCCCTGTGTATGTTCATACATCACTGACTCTGACAATGCAAAGTGATCTTGACTGTGACTCTGTTGTAGCATAACAGCTCTTGTTGTAATAGCAGCGCACATTAGTGGAGAATGGTAGAGCTGCTTATCCTGTTGAAATCAATACAGACGTATGCAGGATCTCAGCATGTGTCTGGGGAGAAAGCAGAAGCAGATTCAGAAATCTACTTTAGGGCATCTTGGACAGCAGTGGATCTTATGGTGTAGAAAGAAGTACGGATTTAGCATGTGCTCAAATGTTTGTAATCCCTAGCTGTGTTGGCACCATGTTATGTTTTTGAAGGTACGCCTTCTGATCTGACCCAGCAGGGAAGGGGATGCATATGCTCTGCTGCTTGTCCACACCATGCTGCTGTTAACCATGCATCGCTAGTTGTATCTAAAACACTTTGCCGCATGCTGTTGTCTCTTGGATCTGGGCCATAGGATTAGGTTTGAAATGCTGGCATCTAATGTTGTCAAATGCTTGCTTGATGCTTCATTACTGTGGGCAGTTTTTGAAGTGCTTTCTGTAGTAGCTTAGAATCATGCTAATGGCTTGAGTGCCTGGAGGCTAAAGAGTACAGTACAAAAGCTAGTTGAAATTCCTTGCAACTACTTTCCTTGGCTGTAGGTCTCCAGAGTGCAAATGATTCAAATAACTCTGATTATGACTTAAAAAAAAAGCAAAGGAAGGATTGTTACATCACATTTTGCAAGTTTCTTTTTGTGATGAATGCCTTGTTTTATCCCTAATGTTTTCCTTGTCTTTCCTTCTTTTTTGACACTACTAAACTCCAGAAGCTTCTTTGCTGGTCCAGAAACTTAACAGCTGCTGGAACGTGTTCCTGCAGTGCTCTTTGTTTGAAAATGCTATTCCCAGACAGCTACGTGCTAGCTGTGGATTTGAGTCCATATGCCTAGATTATCCAAGCCCTCCTTCTGAGATGAGTATATGCGTACTGATTGCGCAGCCAAACCTGTCTGTCTAGATCAGGGGTGTCCAACGTTTTTGGCAGGAGGGCCACATCTGACACTATGTCGGGGGCAGGGGATAAAAAGAATTAATTTACATTTAAAATTTGAATAACTTTACATATTTTACATAAATGAATATATTAAAGATGAACTTATTTGAATGAATGAATGAAGGTCTTGCAATAGCTCAGGCTGGCCTTTTCTTTGCCTCCACTACTGCATCACAGATATGAAAAAGCAAGCAGTGGAGGGAGCCCTTATCCCACAGCTCACGCGAGAGGTCAAACAGTCGCCCTCACGCTGAGAGCAGTTGCATCAGGCCAGTTAGGGCTCCAACAAACCTCTGGAGGGCCAGAGGCTCATTGGAGACTGAGGGCCACATTGAGAGGCCTTGAGGGCTGCAAGTGGCCCCAGGGCCAGGGTTTGGGCACCCCTGGTCTAGATAAAGGGGAGGGCTTCCCCCGGCCTCAGAATGCCTTATAAGGCATAAAAACATCACTTCTGGTTTCCCAATGGAAACCAGAAGTAACTTCCCTCCCCATTGAAACAGCCATTCTGAGGCTTGCAGAGGCAGTGGGCAGTTGCATACTGCCTCTGCGGGCCTCAGAAGATCCTCCAGACCTGACCGGAGCTGAGCTCTGTTCAGGATCAAAGGGTGGGTGGCCCCCCAAAAACTGTGAGTTTGAATACTTGCTGTATTCCGGGAATGGAGCACCCTACTAATAATGCAGGCCTACTGTAAATAATTAATTGTTAGCTAAAAATTCACCTGCTGACTCAATAAAAAAGGAAAACAGAGAGTAAGAAGGGTGTGTGAGCACTAACCACCTCAATCAGACTGCTTTTGCTGGCTGCCTTCCCCAACACTTTTTATAGCAAAATGAGAGAGAAAAACCCCTTGCTATTTTCAGAAACTGTGTTTTGGTATTTATATTAACATCTAAATTTTCTGTTGCTTTTGAAGAATTAAACAGTAAAAATTATGAGTTTCTGGATGCAAATGTTTGGAGCATGTCTAGGAGTTCAGCACCTCTGACAAGGTTGAGTGCCAAATAACAACTTGGTGGCTTTAGAGAAAAAAAAACTGAGAGGTCAAATAAGAGTCCATTTTACTGGTCAATAATGTGTTTTCACTGCTGAAAACCAGATTATGTGATCTATTATGGAATTCATTTGTGCTTGGAGAAATCTGAAAAGGCCTTATTTATGTGAAGAAGAGATTTGGGCTGGGAAAATCTGTTTCTTTTAACAAGGAGCTCATACTGGAATGCATGGGAAGGGGAATCCCTTTCAGCTTCTGACTACAAGCTGGTAAATGTAGTCCTACAAGCTCTGGTTTTTAAAAAATTGTTGTTAGTGAGCTCTGTATTCCAAGGGAGCTCTTACTGAGACTTTCAGCCATATTCATTTGCTGTAGTAGCTGGGGGGGGGGGGGAGGGAGGGAGGTCTTCCCGTTATTCAAAGATCATAAGAAAAGCCCAACTGGATCAGGCCAAAGGCTCACCCTTTTTCTCACAGTGGCCTCTAGGAAGCCCACAAACAGGAGAAAGGTACACATCCCTTCTGCCATTGCTTCCTGCCATTGGGATGCAGAGGCATGGTGTCCCTGAACAGGGAGATAGCATTCTATCTAAACAACTCCAGACTTATGGTGTTCGAATATGCTGAAGAGATAACAGTTTTCCAAGCAGAGAGCAAGGGCACCTGCAAGGCAGTGAATATATTTCTGAAACTTAACACTGCAATTGTATCAGTGCATGGAGAGCATCTTCCAACAGGGATGGCCAAAATGTGTTTTCCATCAGGAACGAGTGCGGCTTCTCAACCTTTCTTTGCCAGCTTGGTTTCTAATTATTTTAGCTGTGGTATTGCATACATTACCAAAATGCATGAATGAGATTTTTCCAGGCTTGAGGCTTCTGTTCTCTTTTTGCCTCAAGAAGCTTACCTTCTTTTCCTTAACTCTGTGGCAGGGTATTGTTTAAGGGCACAATCCTAACCAACTTTCCAGCACTGGCATAGCTGTGCCAATATCTTCACTGCATCCTGCAGTGGGGAGGTAGTCAAGGGGGCCTCCTCAAGCTAAGAACATGTTTGTTGCCTTACCTTGGGGGTGGCATTGTGGCTAAGTCAGTGCTGGAAACTTGGTTAGGATTGCACCCTAAATATCTCTCTCTCTGCACATTCCTGATCTTGTCTGATCTTGGAAGCTAAGCAGGATCAGGCCTGGTTAGTATTTAGATGGGAGACCACCTGGGAATATCAGGTGCTGTGGGCTTATACCATAGTCTTTCGAGACTGAAGGTTGCCAACCATTCTCTGACTGGGAAGATGGTAAACGTTTTTATATTAGGTATGGAATTCATAGGTCTGTGTTTCTTTACACAACCCTGGAATAGTGGGGAGAGGAATGGACAGATTGATTGGCTAGAGTAACTTTCGTTCCTCAGATTCTGTACTTGGAATTGCAAATGGAAATTAGAACCATAACTTTACCCATAAGCACGCATTGAAAGAATGGAGAATTCTGTCCATTCATCATTGTTTGATTACCTTGATCAACTGGCTGATTACGTGGTGTTGAGAGATAATGAACATGTGGTAACTGCAGTGGTCATCCTGGAATAAAAGGGAAATCAGTCTGTTCAAAACCCAGATAATATTTTTGTACCAGTCTTGAATTTTCTCATTGTATATGTAGTACTGTTTTTAGCATTTTGTGTAACAGTTCTTGCTTCGCCTCAGTACACTGTGCACAGTGTGTCAGAATTAAAGTTGCTATAGAAACCTTAACTTTTGCTTTTATAATGTTGATAATCTGTGTGGGGTTTAGTTGCCTCTGTCATCTTTTTCGTCTCTTTTTTTATAGACAGCATTCCTTGCGTTATTGAGTTACCATAGCAGTGGTTTCTAGGTTCTCTTCCCCCTCTTTTCGGCAAAAGTAGTTCATTGCACCATATGGCAAATACCTTTGTGGTGATTTAATCAACAGTGTGTGTATAGGCGTTCTCGCAAATGTGTTTTTAATTAGTTCTTGCATTTTAGGCACCTGCAATTTGAAAACCTATGTTGACTTTAAAAAGTGTATATTTGATTTGAAAATGGCTCTCCTTTGTTATCTCAGCTTTAAGAAGAATTACAGATTTTCTTACATCCCCATTCTGTGTCTTTACTATGGGACTTATTCCTAAATTCAGGTGTGCATCACTTAAGGACAGGGATATGTTCTCCAATCCCTGTTGTTATGCAGTTAGGTCATTAAGCAAACATTCAGCCTAATCTAGTGCCTTTGCTGTGTAAATAGACACTCCCTGCCAGAAACTAGCTGGCTGCACAGGCTACTGGAAATAGATTGTCTCTTCTTTGCATTAAGGGCCTCTTTGTTGTGTAAACAGACACTGTGCAGGCTATGGAAGTCCTGACTGCCTCATTAAGAGCCTCTTCCTTGTGCTTTGACCACTGTCATATATGTGGTCCGTCATTAAATGGAAGGTTTTTTAAGCGACCCACGCCTGTAAATGCACACTAGCACATTGGCATCATGTGAAAAATGTCCTTAGAGTACAGACAATTAAACCTAGTTTTTAAAATTGGGATGAAAAACAGTGTTTACTTGCAGTAAGAAGTCCTTATTCATCTTTGAATAAGCAGAGCTTATCGTGGTCTTACTCAAGACCGGTCCATTCATGAGGCCAACTGAAGCAGCTGTTTCAGGTAGCTGATTGGTGGGGGGAGGATGCCACCTTCTTCTGCCCACTCACTTCCATCGCCGCTGTTGCCACCACTGCTACTCCCTCCTCTATTGGCAGGGAAGAGAGGGTGTGTGGAGTGGATAAGTATGGTGGAGAGCAGAGTGGTGGGCTAGAATTACCTCTCTCCTTTCTCCAAACTTTCTCTTCTACTGCATCCTCTCTTCCTTTTCCAGTATAGGGACGGGGAGGAGCAGAGGCTGGCATGTCTCCAGGTAAGGTGGGACGCATTTGCTGTCTCTGGCTGGCCTGCCCTTAGTTGCCTTTGGATGTCTGAGAACATAACAGATGCAGCTTAAAGAAGCATTGTCTTCCCACAGCGGTGTCATAACTTTAAAACAGCCAGGTGGAAGCCTTTAGAAATGTGCCCCTTTCTGTTGCTACAGTTATACTATTGCAGTACTCCTTCTGAGCATCAGATGGAATTGTGATGGCTCCACAAGAGGGCACTGTGGTATACCATCTTCTCAGTTGGCCTGAGAACTACAAAATTGCATGGGCTTAATGAGGAAACTAAGGCAGAGGTTCTTTAAATGTAGTTTTTCTTTCTCTCCCTCCCTCCCTGAATTGAAAGTGAGAGATTCCAGTCAGTGGACAAATGCTAGATTTTAGCATGGCTGTGACTGAGCAGCAATGTAGGCACCCAGAAACAAAAGATATCAGCAAATGTGGAAGTCATTGCTTTTGTTAGCCAACAACTTACTTTGTGTAGAAACGATAAAAAGACTTTTCTACCCTTTTTAAAAAGTAAAGTGTGGCCGCATGCAAGTTAATGAAACTCAAGGCCTCTGTGTGCAACTGAGCTCTGAGTTTGTGCTGGGTTGGATCCTATGGAGGCAATGAACTCTGTTGGCACTGAAATTTGTATTGGATGTATGGTTTTTTTTAAAAAAAAAAGTTTAGAAATTCACCCCCCCCCCCCACCCACAGACATGCTTTTCTCTCAAAACAAGATGCAAATTGGAGTAAATTCTTCTCTCTGCTTATACCTTTTGAGTTTGGGGATGGGGGAAGAAACATGTAACTGCCCAATTACAACTTGATTTTTTGGATTTTTTTTTAGCTTTCTAAATGTTTTGATTTTCTCTGTTGATTTCTATGTGCAAGTCTTCTGGGGGAGATTTTTAAAATAGCTTCTCTTATGGAAACCCCAAAATTCCCTATTTCTTGTTTATATAATAATATGCATTGCTCTGGGGTTTGTGTACAGTAGTCCCTCCCAAAATGTTGGGGCCATGTTACTGGAAAGTTGCATGCTGCATAAAACAGCTTTGTAAAAGACATTTTATTTATTTATTTATTTAGACATATATATATGCATACCCCGCTTTTCCACCCTGCTTAAGGACCCTCAAGGAGGCTTACAACAATATTTAATTACAATAAAAACAGTGCTAAAGAGGTACTAAACAGTGCTAAAAACATTGTCACAAAGAGGTGGGATACTGGCACTGTTTGCGCCTGCACTACCTAGTATGCACCACTCCCACTGTTTATCGTAACTGTCTGTCACACTAGGACGAAGGCTGCTGTAATATAGCAGCATTATGGGACGTATTGTATATCTGTGCAAAAGTGGCTTGAACAGAACTGTCTGTCATTTGCCTTTTGAGGGTTTTTTTCCTTTAATGACATGCAACTCCTCTCCCAAATCCTCATCTGAGGTGTGTATGCATGCGTGCATGTTTAACAAAAAGCATCTTAAGTTTTATGTCACAGTTCTTGCTAGCCTAGGAATGTTGAATTAGATATTAATTAATTAATTAGATAATTAATTAGATATTAATTAATTAGATATTAATGGGGGAAAAGTATGGTGGTATCGAGGCATATTACACGATAGCAGTGTTTTGAATAGTTCTTGAATCTGGTTTCAGTTTTTTTCTGAACGTTCTCTGCCTTTACATCATTTTGGTAAGTCACAACTGCGTATTGTATTGCAATGTAGTTGTACCTAGAAGCAGAATCCCTGCATGTCTTCCTCCTCCTTCTCCCCCCCCCTCCGTCAGGTTGACCCTCTGTTGAATATGTTGGGTGATGATTTATGTAGAAGAATGAACTGGGGCCCAAATGTAAGTCTCATGCATCCAAGCATTTTAAATACGACACAATAGGCCCCAAATTGTATATCTTATTGTGCAAACTGTGAATATTTAGACTGAACCAAATTGTGGACACTGACTTTCCATGTTTTACCCAGTTACGAGCAGCCTTAGCTTCTAGACCAGGGGTCTCCAAACCCTGGCCCGGGGGCCAGATGTGCCCTGTGCCGAGCCTCTATCCGGCCCATGGCAAACCTCTGGTCCCCTGCAAGCCTCTGGCCCACTCATCTGAATGTGACCAGAGCTGTGCTCTAGTCACATCTGGAAGGTGTTCTGAGGGCCAGGGAGGCCACACGCCTCTCCTCAGAATGCCTTCTAAAGGCCTAAAAGCATCAATTCCTGGTTTTCCTGAAAAAACCAGAAGTGACTTTTCAGGCCATCTAAAGGCCTTAGGCTTTCTAAAGCTTTCTAATGTATTTATTTAAATTATATATATATATTTGATGTGGATCTTGTCTGATCTTGGAAGCTAAGCAGGGTCAGGCCTGGTTAGTACTTGGATGGGAGACCGCTTGGGAATACCGGGTGCTGTAGGCTTATACCATAGTCTTTCGAGACTGAAGGTTGCCAACCACCTGGTCTAAAAGTATATAGACCTCTGTTCTAGACAGTACTTATTTGAAGATGAAATATTTTTGCTTAGTGTCCTTACATGTGTATAGGGAGAGCCAAGTGGAAACTATTAATTTCAGAATTGCTCCCCTGAGTAATTATATAAATTTGGGATAGAAAAGACTGCATGAATAGTTTAATGGCTCTGTGTAGTTACAAAGAGAGATGTAATGTTATAACAATTGTTTATGAACATGCAGGAAATACATGAATTAAGAAGCTGAGTGCATGATTTTAATTGGCCCATGCTTCACATTGCCTATAGACTTCTCATTACTTGAGGAAATGAGGAGTGTATACTGGAGACAATGCTTCAATTTCCTTGAAACTAAGGATAGCTGTCATATAGTCCAGAAATTAAAGGAATATAGGCACAGGAGAAAAGAAATTCCTAGGGATATTTTGGGAAAAAGAGTATGGACAAGATAGTAGGGAAGTCCTAGAGAATGCCCTCTTATGGTTATTATATGCCAAGCTTCTTGGACTCTTTTGGGTTCTGCTTCCTTTATTGGGCTAACCCTGTGTATGCGCTGCTTGTATTGATGCAATAAATCCTACAAATATACTCTAGCCCAGCCATTTTCAGCCACTGTGGTGTGGCACACTGGTGTGCTGCGAATGGTCCCCAGGTGTGCTGCGGGAATTTGGTGGAGGGTCACTTATTAATCAGATCATTGGGGGTATGAGTCCCCCACCAACAGAAAGGTGTGCCTTGTCAATTGTCCAAAAACTGATGGTGTGCCTTGACAATTTTAGTACCTTTTTGGTGTGCCATGAAACGAAAAAGGTTGAAAATCACTGCTCTAGCCCCATGTGAACCCTTTTGCACAAAAGAACTGTTAACATGTTCTACCCTATCCCGTAGACTCCCCCCGCCCATGGGGTGGAAGGGGCAAGAGTGGCAACACCCTTCCTATAGTTATTGATGGAAGGGAGAGGTTCTCTCTCTTCCCCTTTACTTGACTGACTTCTTTGTCAAACTTGAAATGAGTTGTGTCAGTGGTGGTTAGCTTTTTTTGTCTGGACTGTTGGTCTTTTCACTCAGCTTCAGTGTTAGTCTGTCAGCAAGCTTAGAATGTGTGTTTGTTAAAGTGAATTAGCATGTCCTAATAAAGAATTTCCCCTTGTTGAAAGCAGAAGCGTAGACTATAGCACACTACTTGCCATTTGTAGATTGATTTTGAAACTCTTCATAGAGAACCCATTGAACCAAGACAGTTGAAGGAATTCTCTTTAGAGTTGAAAAGATGCACTCAGTACTGTAGTTCATTTTGCAGAGCGTGACACTTTACAGGGAGCCGTTTGTGTTTTCCTTTGGACAAACAACCTTAATTATGTTGTTGAGAGCAACAATTTTCTTGTCTTTTCTTAAGGTAGCTTTAACATGACCTCTCTGTATCTTTCCCATAGTCCTCCATTTTATTTTACCCTTCAATGTGCTAATTAGGCACTTTCTCATGAGCTTCCAATCTTATTTACGGTTCCTGCCCTCTGCCTAAAGAAAACTGACTTATTCTAATTGCTGCTGGTTATGGCATTTAATTCTGAGACAACTGCAGTGTTGTTATTGTACCGGCTCTGTTATTACAGCTAGCGAGGGAGAGTTGTTAGCTTGAAATTGATGTCATGCTTTAGCTGATTGGGCAAACCACAGTGAACTGCATGTAGTTCAATGCAGCCTGCCCCTGGATTTGCAGAAATGGAATAAAAAGTCTGAAATAGAAGCTAGACTTTCCCCTTGGGATAAGGTGGAAGGGGCAGGGCTGGCATCACCTTCCCTATAGTTCCTGATGGAAGGGAGAGGTTCTCCCTCTTGTCAGCGTTTCCTGCTGAAACCTTAGTCAATAATGGCAGACAAGAAGAGCATGCTGATTGCATGATGCTAATTCACAAAGGCATGTTCTAGGGCAGTGGTTCTCAAACCTTTATGCACTGGGACCCATTTTTTAGAATGACAATCTGTTGGAACCCACTGTAAGTGATGTCATTAACCTGGAGGCGATGTCATGGCTGGAAGTGACATCATCAAGCAGGAAGTTTTTTTAAAGCTTCAAAGTAATAACTTTTTTTAATACTTGCAAGATAGAGGATAAAGCTTTGTAAAGGGTGGTATACATTAAAGAAAGAAGGGCAAAATGCCTTTGAGCATGTGCAAAGCACCTTTTTGTTTGTTTGTTAATTACTGTTATTTATATACCATCTTTCCTTCGCCTTAGTGTGCTCTTGAGATATTGCTCAGGGCGGTTAACATAGGCAGGCTTCCTAGACCCAATAAGGGTCTTTACAGTGTTGTTCTATGTATATAGAATCCTTCAAACTCTGTTTTCCTTCAGCAGTGTAGCCGACTTCCTCTTAGCTGCAGGAACACTCCCCAGGCAAGCCACAAATCACAACGGCAGGAGATTTTCCAGCTGTTGCCCTTCTTGTCACCTTAACATTTCTTGTCATTTTTAACATTTCGAACTGCTCTCCCACTGCAGCAGGCAACAGCTCAACAGTGACTCTTCTCTTCAACTGCAGGTCACGGCCGCTTACCAGTGACTTCTCTGGTCTGTTCTTGCACCCATAATGCTTAAGTAATGTCAGTGGCGTAGCTAATGATCGTGTAACCTGGTGCTGAGCTCAAAATGGTGCCTTGGAGTGATGTCACAGCCAGAAGTGACATCACACCTGGGCTTTTAAAAATGTGAAAATTGAAGAAAAACCCGCCTCCCCACAGCAGCTTGCCACCCACTTGCTCTGACGCCTCTCCCCAGTCAGTGGCATAGCTAAGGCATCTATCTGCTACCTGGGGTCAAAGAAGAATTTGTAGCTCTCCCTTCCTTGAATAAATCAAATTTAATTAATAAATGAAAAGTGTGCCCCTGTTGGTTAGAAACACTGTGCTGGGGTTATTCTCCCCTTGCTAAATATAAGAGGAAAAACTGCCTCTTTGTCCAGTTAGCAGAGGAAGTCTGGTCTAGAGGGTAGAGCCTCCGTCTGCCTGAAGATAACATCCACAAGGTCGCCAGTTCGAGGCCACCGGCACCGTGCGACCTTGGAGCAGCTGACAAGCTGAAGCCGAGCAATTCCATCTGCTCTGAGCGTGGGAGGATGGAGACCAGAATGTGAAGCCAGATCGGAATGAAACACCTTGAATGTAGTCGTTCTTGAAAGAAAGAACCTTCTTTCAAATTGTAAAAATCCCTATTTAATAAGGGATTTAATAAAAGCCTGCCTATGTAAACCGCCTTGAATAAAGACCAAGAAAGGCGGTATATAAATACCTGTTGTTGTTGTTGTTGTTGTTATTATTATTAACTGTATTATGATACATGGAAATGAGAGCTGACTCAGTATGAACCAACTCCTTGTTGGTTCCATGCTCTATCATAACATCGCATTGGCTCTCAGAACAATCAGTTTCATAGGTCAGTTTTGAGTTAAGAAAATCTACTTTTTGTTCCATAAGGTGGTTGTGTTTTCCTTTTCTAGTTAATTAGCCATAACTTTTGATAGATTACAGATATTCCAGTTGGTTTTTTCATTGTATTCTGCATTAAATTACTTTTCCAAGGATATATAACATGATGGTATTATTCACACATACCAAGGATTTCACAATTTTGACCAGTAGTGTCAAGCTCAGCTTGTTGGCCCCCTAAAGCTTGTTGCCCAGTGCAGTTGCTACCTCCGCACCCCCTTAGATACACCACTTCCTCTGTGTTTATGTGTGTATTGCTGTAAATGAATGGAGCAGAAAGGAGCAGCTTGGGAAAGGCAAAAGGTATGGTGTTTTAACTTTTGGGGTCCTTTACTCTTTTTTTTTTTTAACTTGTTGAGTTAGGCGTTCCTACCCTGAACGCATGTCACTATCTGATTCTGGAGTCAGCTTCCTGGCTGCAACTTGTCACAAAGTTTAAGCAACATATCATTGACAGTTGTGAATACTTCCATGCCGATATTTATATTGGACTGCATTCTTGGACAACTTCCTCTTCCTTTCAGAAGGCATGACTGGTAATTCTACCAAGAAAAGAAGCAGAGAAAGAAAAGAGGAACATGAAATAGTAGAAACTCAAATGAGGGTGCTTGTTCTTTGAACAAAAGTTTCGCAGGACAAGACCTTGACACCATATCAAATGGAGTATATGGGTAAGGGGAGAAGAATCCATTCCCTTTCTAGCCTTACGTCACTGTGCTTTTGAGGTGCTTTTAAGTAACTTTTCCATAACCCTGGATCTGTTACCAGATGTAAACTGGGCAGAAAGAAAGTCACTTAAAGCAGTAGAACAGATGAGGTCAGGCAAAAGAGGGTGTGGCTTTCACTCCCATCCACTATAATCCACTATTTTTTGGTATAAAATACTCCCACCTCTGCTGTAAGAACATAAGAGGAGCCCTGCTGGATCAGACCAAAGGCCCTGTTGCCGCTCCTTTGAGTTGGCATTCAAAGAGACAGATATTTCTCTTTAGAAGAGAGAGCCTACTTCTTAAACCAGGAGATTACATTTACCCATCTTGATTTCTAACCAGTGGTGGACGTTTCCTCCATAAATCCATCAAATCCCCTTAAAAGACATCTAGGCCAGGTGCCATCACCCCCTTTTGTGGCAAGGAATTTCACAGATTAATTACATGTTGGGTAAATAAATATTCTTTTTTAATCTGCTCTAACTCTCCTGACACTTAGTTTTTAGTGAATGTCCCCTGGTTCTGGAACACTGGATGCTTTACAGAATAATGTGTTTAAAAAAAACGAAAAAGAACCAAATACATACCATTGCCCCAATGTCTAGTTTGGCCTTGTTCTCACTTCCAGTAAAACAGGGAACTGCATTGTTAATTAGCTATAGTAATGGCTACTGCTCATGATCTAAAAGGCTATGAGAGTGACTTATCTACTGCTTCTGTAATGGGGGATTCAATTATTAGAAACATAGAGAGGGGCGTTTGCGACGGATGTGAGGACCGCATGGTGACTTGCCTGCCTGGTGCGAAGGTTGCGGACATCACTTCTCGTCTAGATAGGCTAGTAGACAGTGCTGGGGGAGAGGTAGCGGCTGTGGTGCATGTTGGCACCAACGACGTGGGCAAGTGTAGCTGGGAGGTCCTGGAGGCCAAATTTAGGCTTTTAGGCAGGAAGCTGAAAGCCAGGACCTCAAAGGTAGCGTTCTCTGAAGTGCTACCTGTTCCACGCGCAGGGCCAGCTAGGCAGGCGGAGATCAGGGGTCTCAATGCGTGGATGAGACGGTGGTGTAGGGAGGAGGGGTTTAGATTCGTTAGGCACTGGGGAACGTTTTGGGACAAGCGGGGCCTGTACAAGAGGGACGGGCTCCATTTGAACCAGAATGGAACCAGACTGCTGGCGCATAACATTAAAAAGGTGGCAGAGCAGCTTTTAAACTGATCCCTGGGGGAAGGCCGACAGGAGCCGAGGGGCATCCGGTTCGGGACTCCTCATCCCTATGGGATGAGGATGGGGAGGTTAGAGAACAACAAGACAAAGGCAGGGTAGGAGAAGAAATTGGGAAAGGTAGGGAGATGGTATGTGATAGACGGTTTGGCACAATGAGAGGATGCGGGGACAAAGGAGCGAATAAGCAGCCCATCCTGGGGCATTCCGTGTATAAATGCTTTTATGCGAATGCCCGAAGTCTACGAGCAAAGGTGGGAGAACTGGAATGTCTGGTGACAAGGGAAAATATTGACATAGTGGGCATAACGGAAACCTGGTGGAATGCGGAGAATCAGTGGGATACCGCAATCCCGGGCTATAAACTCTACAGGAGGGACAGGCAGGGGCGTGTTGGAGGTGGGGTGGCCCTTTATGTTAAGGAAGGGATAGAATCCAGCAAAGTAGAGATTGAAGGTGGGTCTGACTCCACCGTAGAATCTCTGTGGGTTAAATTACCAGGCTTGTGCAGCGATGTAATACTGGGGGTGTGCTATCGTCCTCCAGACCAGAAATCTGATGGGGACCTTGAAATGAGGAAACAGATCAGGGAGGTGACAAGGAAGGACAGGGTTGTAATCATGGGGGACTTCAATCATCCTCATATTGACTGGGTCAATTTGTGTTCTGGTCACGATAAGGAAACCGGATTTCTTGACGTGCTAAATGACTGTGGCTTAGATCAGCTAGTCACGGAGCCCACCAGAGGACAGGTGACTCTGGATTTAATTTTGTGCGGTACGCAGGACCTGGTTAGAGATGTAAACGTTACTGAGCCATTGGGGAACAGTGATCATGCTGCGATCCGTTTCGACATGCACGTTGGGGGAAGAATACCAGGCAAATCTCTAACAAAAACCCTTGACTTCCGACGGGCGGACTTCCCTCAAATGAGGAGGCTGGTTAGAAGGAGGTTGAAAGGGAGGGTAAAAAGAGTCCAGTCTCTCCAGAGTGCATGGAGGCTGCTTAAAACAACAGTAATAGAGGCCCAGCAGAGGTGTATACCGCAAAGAAAGAAGGGTTCCACTAAATCCAGGAGGGTGCCCGCATGGCTAACCAGCCAAGTTAGAGAGGCTGTGAAGGGCAAGGAAGCTTCCTTCCGTAAATGGAAGTCTTGCCCTAATGAAGAGAATAAAAAGGAACATAAACTGTGGCAAAAGAAATGTAAGAAGGTGATAGGGGAGGCCAAGCGAGACTATGAGGAACGCATGGCCGGCAACATTAAGGGGAATAATAAAAGCTTCTTCAAATATGTTAGAAGCAGGAAACCCGCCAGAGAAGCAGTTGGCCCTCTGGATGGTGAGGGAGGGAAAGGGGAGATAAAAGGAGACTTAGAGATGGCAGAGAAATTAAATGAGTTCTTCGCATCTGTCTTCACGGCAGAAGACCTCGGGCAGATACCGCTGCCCGAACGGCCCCTCCTGACCGAGGAGTTAAGTCAGATAGAGGTTAAAAGAGAAGATGTTTCAGACCTCATTGATAAATTAAAGATCAATAAGTCACCGGGCCCTGATGGCATACACCCAAGGGTTATTAAGGAATTGAAGAATGAAGTTGCAGATCTCTTGACTAAGGTATGCAACTTGTCCCTCAAAACGGCCACGGTACCAGAAGATTGGAGGATAGCAAATGTCACGCCTATTTTTAAAAAGGGAAAGAGGGGGGACCCGGGAAACTATAGGCCGGTCAGCCTAACATCTATACCGGGTAAGATGGTGGAATGCCTCATCAAAGATAGGATCTCAAAACACATAGACGAACAGTCCTTGCTGAGGGAGAGTCAGCATGGCTTCTGTAAGGGTAAGTCTTGCCTCACAAACCTTATAGAATTCTTTGAAAAGGTCAACAGGCATGTGGATGCGGGAGAACCCGTGGACATTATATATCTGGACTTTCAGAAGGCGTTTGACACGGTCCCTCACCAAAGGCTACTGAAAAAACTCCACAGTCAGGGAATTAGAGGACAGGTCCTCTCATGGATTGAGAACTGGTTGGAGGCCAGGAAGCAGAGAGTGGGTGTCAATGGGCAATTTTCACAATGGAGAGAGGTGAAAAGCGGTGTGCCCCAAGGATCTGTCCTGGGACCGGTGCTTTTCAACCTCTTCATAAATGACCTGGAGACAGGGTTGAGCAGTGAAGTGGCTAAGTTTGCAGACGACACCAAACTTTTCCGAGTGGTAAAGACCAGAAGTGATTGTGAGGAGCTCCAGAAGGATCTCTCCAAACTGGCAGAATGGGCAGCAAAATGGCAGATGCGCTTCAATGTCAGTAAGTGTAAAGTCATGCACATTGGGGCAAAAAATCAAAACTTTAGATATAGGCTGATGGGTTCTGACCTGTCTGTGACAGATCAGGAGAGAGATCTTGGGGTGGTGGTGGACAGGTCGATGAAAGTGTCGACCCAATGTGCGGCAGCAGTGAAGAAGGCCAATTCTATGCTTGGGATCATTAGGAAGGGTATTGAGAACAAAACGGTTAGTATTATAATGCCGTTGTACAAATCTATGGTAAGGCCACACCTGGAGTATTGTGTCCAGTTCTGGTCGCCGCATCTCAAAAAAGACATAGTGGAAATGGAAAAGGTGCAAAAGAGAGCGACTAAGATGATTACGGGGCTGGGGCACCTTCCTTACGAGGAAAGGCTACGGCGTTTGGGCCTCTTCAGCCTAGAAAAGAGACGCTTGAGGGGGGACATGATTGAGACATACAAAATTATGCAGGGGATGGACAGAGTGGATAGGGAGATGCTCTTTACACTCTCACATAATACCAGAACCAGGGGACATCCACTAAAATTGAGTGTTGGGCGGGTTAGGACAGACAAAAGAAAATATTTCTTTACTCAGCGCGTGGTCGGTCTGTGGAACTCCTTGCCACAGGATGTGGTGCTGGCGTCTAGCCTAGACGCCTTTAAAAGGGGATTGGATGAGTTTCTGGAGGAAAAATCCATTATGGGGTACAAGCCATGATGTGTATGCGCAACCTCCTGATTTTAGGAATGGGTTAAGTCAGAATGCCAGATGTAGGGGAGAGCACCAGGATGAGGTCTCTTGTTATCTGGTGTGCTCCCTGGGGCATTTGGTGGGCCGCTGTGAGATACAGGAAGCTGGACTAGATGGGCCTATGGCCTGATCCAGTGGGGCTGTTCTTATGTTCTTATGTTAATGTTACTCTGGCAAGGAGGGAGGGGTGTTTAGGTAGGTTCTGTCCCATTTATTTAGCATAGTTGAACCTCTGCTTCTGTTAGAACATTAAGCATCATTGTAGGATGAGGTTTTTCAGCTTCCCAGTACAATAGTGGGTTTAGGAAACTGGTAGTGTGGAGACAACCACATATTCTTGTCATGCTCCTTTTATCTATGAGTAAACCAACCAGATTTCTTTGTGTGTCTAAGGTTGTGACTGCATGGAAAACAAAATCCCTTTCATTGGCCTAATTTCTATTGTGAATGATGCAAGCTTTTGAAAGACAAGGCTTGTTCTCCAGCAGAAAGCACTGCAGTAAATGAGATGCTTATCCACATTGTTATGTCTTGAGACCAGCCTGGATATAGATTACTGCACTATAATTTTTGACTGTCTATCCTAGGTAGGATTATCAATGCTCTTCAACAATGTATTAGATTTTGTGCAGAATTTGACAAGATTGGCCCTATGGCAGAGGATTTTGAGAATCTGAGCTTACATTTTAAAACGTTTCTGGTGTTTTTAGTTGTATAGATATGTTCATATTGTACTGCTTTTGCATTACTTACTGCAAGCAATGGCACGGAGGTTAATCCCCTGCTGTAGTCATCTATGTCAGGGGTGCCCAAACCCCGGCCCTGTGGCCACTTGCAGCCATCGAGGCCTCTCAGTGCGGCCCTCAGGGAGCCCGCAGTCTCCAATGAGCCTCTGGCCCTCCAGAGATTTGTTGGAACCCACATTGGCCCGACGCAACTGCTCTCAGCATGAGGGCAACTGATTGACCTTTTGCATGAGCTGTGGGATGAGGGCTCCCTCCACTGCTTGCTGTTTCACATCTGTGATCAGTAGCAGCAGCAAAGGAAAGGCCAGTCTTGCTTTGTGCAAGGCCTTTTATTGGCCTTCAATTTATTCAAATTTGAAATGTAAATTAATTCTTTTTTCCCCCGGCCCCCAACACAGTGTCAGAGAGACGATGTGGCCCTCCTGCCAAAAACTTTGGACACCCTTGATCTATGCCATTTCCCATCCAAAGTTGCTGCCATTTGCTACCTAATTTCCCATTTGCCTTTGCCAGCACAAACTGCGATGCCTGTACTATGCCGGGAGTGGAAGTGGATGTGAGCACTACACAGCAAGTTGTGACTTTTTAGTCATGTTTTTAGTGCTGAAGGCCAACTTTCCTGGGCCATTAAAAATGCTGCTTTTCTTTTTTTTCATAGCATATCACCTGCCCTGCTCTTAGGAGACAGAGTTCCAGCTCATACTTGCAGTGTTACAGATCCTTTATGTTCCACGGGCCACATGAAGCTCCTGGTGCTGAGGTGGACCTCAGAGAGCACAGGGAACATCTTATGTTCGTGCTTGGTAGTTCCAGGCTATAATTCTGAGTACCACAACTTGTTCCATTTGGGAAGTTTCCTACTTGAATTGCATAGATTTTTATGTCAATTCCTTCAGCTCCATGTTTAATTTTTTAAATACTTAGAATGGTAGTGACTAGACCCGCTTTCCACCCAGACAGGAAGCAACCTCCCAGCGATAGCACAGTGCTCTGTGTGTTTTCCTCTTATATGACCTAACAGGAAAACGGTGTCTGTTCTGTGTAAGGAAAATCCAACATGACTTATACTAGTTTCATCTTCAACCACCAGAGTCCTCCCACCCAGCTTTCTTGAGTTACAGTAAATTGTCTTGTGTGGTTTTTTCCTGCTTCATGGTTGATAAAGACGAGTGTCAGGCTGTGGCTTCTCTCTCAATTTCAGATTGGTGTTGAACAGAAGGGTAAACAACATCAGCAGTGTTCATTAAATAAATTGCATTGAGAGCTGGAGTTGATCCTTTGTAAATTGCTGTTTTTAAGTTCTGTTAACTTCTTTGTATCAATCACTTCATATTTACCCTGATAAGAAATCCCCTATTAAATGGGTGTGTTTCCATATCTACCTTCATAAAGAAATCAAGATAAGAGTTTTGTTCCCCATACAGTGCAGCGAGCCATGTCCATTGTGTTTTTTGGTGTTGTTTTATTTTGGGTACAATAAACGTCTTTGTCATGTGACTTGCTTTCACTGGTCAAAGTTTACTTGTTATGAGGCTGTGCACTGCAATTCATCTAAATGTCAAATGTAGTCAACATGTTAATTTACCAGGCTCCTCCTGGCCCCTTTCCCCCTTTTTCTACCCTTAATGAATGTAGGGACAGTATGTGGATATGAGGCACTGACTGGAAGCAGAAAACCCACAGGCTTCACCTTGCACTGACTTATTATGGAGACCAAGGAAGAAAAAAAAGAGCGACGGCAAGGCTATTTTGCCCGGTAAGTGCACACTCTTTTTTCAGTGGATAGAAATGCATTTGTGGACTTTCACCTCTGGCATTGTTTTTGCAACACTTCAGTTTAGGGCACCAGAGAAGTTCACATTTTCCAATTCACTCTGTAAATAATAGTTGACTTTCTTTTCCCTACTGTCTGTGGGTAACCACGCTGGCTGTTAGTGACACAGCCTACAGCTTTCACTTTGAAGCTTCAGATTGCTCTGAAGATTTATATAAAGGTGTGTGTGTGTGTTTTTTAATTACATTTTTATTCATCCTCCAAGGAGCTCAGGATGATGTGAACAGTTTGTACACTTCTAAGTTTAGTCTTCCAACAACCCTGTGAGGTAGGTTGGGCTGAGAGATGGATGTGTGACCTGAGGTCACCCAATAAGCCTCATAGCTGAGTGGGGAAGTGAACAGGTCTTTCCAGTGCTAACGCGGTGCTCAAACCACTACACCAGACTGGTCGCTACCAGTCTGATTCAAACAGTTCAAACAGAACCCAAAGAACGCAGTTTCTGCTTAACTCTGACATGCAGCGCAATCCTGAGCTGCACATGGTTCGGCTTTAGTCAAGTAAGCCTTAGAACCCAATCCTGTGGGCTCATAGTGCTGGCACTGGAGCTCAGCACTGGTGCTAGGTGTTGTAAACGTGCCATAAAGCACGTTTACGGCATCTGAAGAATAAGGAGTGCTACAGAATTTGCTCCCCTGGAAGGTCAGTGTTCTTCCCCTCCCATTTCATCTCTTTCTGAAGATCTTACCTATTTTCTCAGGCTTTGACAGTTAGTTTCTGGTTTTGCTGGTTAATTCCTGGTTTTGCTGTTGCTGTATTTTTGTGATGGTTTAATTTTGTTTGAGTCTTGTTTTTAATGCTTTATTCTAAAATATGTTGTTAGCCTCCTCAAGACTCTTTGGGAATGAAGTGAATATAAATGTTTCAAAATAAAATATGTAAATATTAGTGTTTATAGTATTAAACGTTAACTTGTTAATGGTTTCTGCTCCTTTGCACTTCTGCCTATGTAGTAAACTGTTCAAATAAAACATCTAACACTTAAAATAATTATTTGGACAGTGCCTGCGTAAGTCATCCACCAAGGCTTTTTCTGTTCCAAAGCCTAGACTGAAACCAGATTAAAAGGGATCCAGATGATCCACTTCATCCAAGACTCTGTGGAACTGAGAAGCCACCACTCACTTAACCACCTTACCCAGAGTGGCAGTTCCCCTCCATCAAAGGGGAGTTAACCACCCTCCCTGTCCATCCAATCAGCCCCTCCTGGGTAGATTGAATAAGGCAAGCCAAGCTGGGTAAGAATCAGGCAGGAAGGCTGATGGCCTCACACTCCAGAAAAGTCTGTCCACATCCTCTAGTTGTGCCAGCTGGAAAGAATCCCACAAAACTGGTTTAACAGACACAAGGGGGACATCATTGGATATTTTCATTGTGGAATCCAAGCTGTGATGAATGCGGATGGTTTTATCTGCAAAGTACTTTGCAAACATGTGACAGCAGATGTCTGTGTGTTCCTTCTGATCCACTGGAGGGGCTGAATTGGACCAATGAATTTTGAATTGGACTGACGGTAAGGAAGCAGAAGCCAAGGTAACTGTCCCAACAGAAGATTTCTTGATAGGCAACTCAGCAGATGCTGGATCAGCAGTTTGTAGTAGCGCTCAGGGAAAGGTGTGGAGAAGAAAGGAGACCAATTGGAAAGAGAAGGGAACAGTCTGATACCCGTCCTGGAGAGTGGTTCTTCAGTAGCAACAGTTCTTCAGTAGCAGAGCAAATGGTTGCTTGATTCAGCCCTGGCAGGAAGCCCCATGATCTTTGCAACAGTACAGACCTAATCGCAGTAGATACAGATATGCAACCTTGACCTTTGGCACCCCAACCGTTGACCCCAAAACTCCCCTGTCTTCTATGTCTCACATGCAGTGAAATTAATGACCTGCTTAGTGTTCTGTGTAGTGTGAATCTAGGACCCCTTAGTCTATTTTTCAGCAGTTTAGGGGGAAGTCTGAAGAACAGCTTCAGGCCTCTTTTGCTGCAGGTCGATTTTCTTGAACTATCACTGCAGTTTCTTAAATAATTGAGATGCTCAGGGCAAGCTCCCTTGATCACCTGTGGTGCTTGATGAGGAGGCAATGTGCTGTGGGAAAGAAATCTTTTTCTGCCCCAAGTGAGTGAAGGGATTTCGAGGGTCTGCCTTGTC
Source organism: Tiliqua scincoides (assembly GCF_035046505.1). Taxonomy (NCBI): domain Eukaryota; kingdom Metazoa; phylum Chordata; class Lepidosauria; order Squamata; family Scincidae; genus Tiliqua; species Tiliqua scincoides. Next base: position 203,059,790 of record NC_089821.1, read on the forward strand.
TGTGACTTTGGTTCATCCTACAGAAAACAAAGCCTCAGCCACAGTTTTGTGCTGTGGCTGGAACCTTGGTGCTTTCCTGTTTCTTTTTCCTTCTTTTCCCTGGTCCTCTTCCTTCCCTTTTTGCTGCTGCAAAATGTCCAGTTCTGTAACCCTTCTGGTATCCCTAAGTTCTTTCCTTTCTCTTTCCCCTCCTCCTTTTGCGCCTTTACACACTCCCTTGTGATGATTTCCTGCGTCTTTCTACCTAGCAACCATTGACCTTTAGGGGCTACTTGTGTGAGTGCTTGCTGAATGCATTGCATTGCAGCTTACTGTTGATCTCCCCTCCAGTTACTGAATTCTGATGTCACAATAAAAGCTATCTATTGGTGCAACTTTAACCCTGCCTCCCTCCTGTCTTCATGCCATTCCACTGAGTGGTGCTGCTGCACTTGGTCGCTGCACACACAATCAGTTTACTCTGTGTGCATGTTACATGTGCTTTAAAGCTATATCTGGTAACTCCTGTTTGTGTTAGGCTTTGTACCCCACTGCCAGATTCTTGCACTCTTAGGGACTGTATTTCCCGTTAGGGGAAATGTAGTTTTAGAACGTCCAGATTGGGAAACCTTAAGTGCACGTCTGAAGTTACTCTGCAATATCAGCATCTAGGCTAATATACATAATGCTCAAATGAATGCCCAAAACTGGCCTTAGGCTAAAGGGGGGGATGATTTGGGTTTTCTTGTGTGTGTGTGTGTGTGTGTGTGTGTGTACTTACTGAGAAGCCATCACTTCTTTGTCTAGTCTCAGTTTACATTTTGGCAGGAGGGCCACATCATCTCTCTGACTATGTGTTGGGGGCTGGGGAAAAAGAATTAATTTACATTTAAAATTTGAATAAATTTACATAAATGAATATATTAGAGATGGAACTTATATGAATGAATGGAGGTCTTGCAGTAGCTCAAGGCCTATAAAATGCCTTGTACAAAGCAAGGACAACCTTTCCTTTGCTGCCACTGCTGCATCACAGATGTGAAACACCCAAGTAGTGTAGGGAGCCCTCATCCCAAAGCTCAGGTGAGAAGTTGAACAGTTGTCCTCACACTGAGAGCAGTTGCATCAGGCCAGCATGGGCTCCAGCAAGCCTCTGGAGGGCCAGAGGCTTGTTGGAGACTGGGGGCTCCCCGTGGGCCAGATTGGGAGTCCCCGAGGGCTGCAAGTGGCCCCCGGGCAGGGGTTTGGGCACCTCTGCCCTATGGTAACCAAGAAATGTCTTTACTAAACATAGGAATCTTCTTAGGATTGTTCTTTCCTCATTTCTGTATGTATTTTGCCAGGCAGTTTATTAAGACTTATTTTTCTTGTCCTGTATCATTCCTGTCTTTTTGACTAGAGACTGGAAATAACTCTTGGTTTTGTAAGCACAATGTCTGCATTCTATAAACAGAGTTTATCAGCCACATGCTTTTGTTTTTTCTTCTGCTGAATCAAAGAGCACAGTTTAAAGGAAATTCATCTTTTGCAGAAGAAGCCAGTAGAGTTTCTAAGACTTGAAACAGGAGCACTGTGGACTGAGGCGAACACCTCCCCCTCTATAGTTTGATAGCCTGGTGTTTCTGATAATTCAGTACCGACTTGGTCCCGCAGGTATTGGATTTTTAAAAGTCTACTGTACCTCTAAGTTCTGCTATTTGCAGAAAAGTTGTAGTGTAATTTTTTTTACATTACTTAGTAACTGTACAGAAAAGAAAATTCAGTAGGCCCCGCATCCTTGTTGGAAATGTTGCCTTGGAATGAATGGAGAAAGCACATTTTGAAAGTAGTGTGGGAAGAATTTGCTGGCCTTGGGCTTTTAAAACTAGGCCAGCAAGCATGTGATTTCAATCTTTTCCTTTTAAATATAGGGGGCTCTGTATCCACGGATCCTGTATCAGCGGGATTCACTTATCCATGGAACAGGTCCATGCCCCCCCATGTGCCCCCTCTGGGCCTTCCAATGCCTTATAAGGCATTAAAAATGTCACTTCTGGTTTCATGGAGAAACCTGAAGTTGCGTTTTTTAAACTGTCGGGCTCAGTCTGAGTCTGGCAGAGGCTACGGACTGATGTCCGCTGCCTCTGCTGGGCTCAGAGGACCCCTCTGGAGAGAGCTCTGCTCCCCTCAGCTCTGGAAGGTGTAGGAGGAGATGTTTGCCTATGTCCACAGTTTCTTGTAATCATGGGGCGGGGTTCCAGAATGAAACCCCTGTGGATATGGGCGGTTGCCTATATACAAAAACACAATACCAACTTGTTTACATGATGGAAATTCTGACTTTTCCTTTATTCCAAAGGATTATCTGAATACATTGTAGAAGATCCCTTATCTTGTGACCATCTCTGGCTTACCTTAATGGAGTTAATTCCCAGGATGGCAGCTACACTGCAGTCTAATTTGGAATCATGTTTGTACCTCCATAAACCTAGTAAATGGTCAGAAAACATCCAGTGCCATAATATGGTTGGATCTAAATGGGTGTTGACCAGGTCAGGACCCAGATGATAGAGAGTGCTGGCAGTACCATATAAACCACTCTGAGCTTTCAAAACAAAGTATTGGAGAGGTTGGTGTATAAGAACATAAGAACATAAGAACAGCCCCACTGGATCAGGCCATAGGCCCATCTAGTCCAGCTTCCTGTATCTCACAGCGGCCCACCAAATGCCCCAGGGAGCACACCAGATAACAAGAGACCTCGTCCTGGTGCTCTCCCCTACATCTGGCATTCTGACTTAACCCATTCCTAAAATAAACTGAGAATAAACTGAGAACATACAGTGTTGCCATTTCCTTCATAGCAGCCCTGGTTTAATGTGTTCCAGAGGCAAAATTGTAGATTCAACCTCAGTAGCCTGCAGTATGGCCAACTGGATCCTCCCCCTCGCTTGGTCTTCTCTCTGCAGCAGATTCTTAAGTCCTTTGATAGGAAATATTAGAACATGCATGACAGCATGCCACAAGTACGGGGACACTTCCAGTTTCTGTTGGTCCATTCTGGCGGTTTGGTACATCTTTCTATCCTAACCTGTCATTAAAATAGTGTCCTACCACAATATATGACGGAATTTTTTATTATGTTGCTACATAAATACTAGTTCCAGTAAACACATTACGTACAGTTCTGATGAAGCTAATGCAGCTTCTATAATGAAATGTCTTAGGGCCCAATCCTATTCAATTTTCCAGTGCTGGTGCAGTTGTGCTAGTGCGGTGTGCTCTGCATCCTGTGGTGGACGGGCAGTCACTGGGGCCTTCTTATGGTATGGGTACATCTGTTCCTTTACCATGGGACTTGATTGTGGTTACACCGGAGCTGGAAAGTTGGATAGGATTGTGTCCTTAGCTAGTGGTGTAGTGGTAACTTTTGACATACAGGAGCTTGTCGAGACACCCCCCAACAGCCACACTCAACTTATTCAACAGAAAATGTTCTTCTCCTGTCACTAATTTCCATTTTGAAACTTATTACACTTCATTTAAAGAGCTGTCTCATTTCATCCAAAATACTCTTAGAATGAATTTCATTAGTTTAGAACAAACGTAGAAAAATAGTATTTAAAAACAATCCCAGGTGAACATAGTTTTTATATTTGGTTGGCAACCTTCAGTCTCGAAAGACTATGGTATAAGCCTACAGCACCCGGTATTCCCAGGCAGTCTCCCATCCAAGTACTAAGCAGGCCTGACCCTGCTTAGCTTCTGAGATCAGGCATCTGCAAGGTAACAGTTGCTGCAACATTGAGTGCTCATCTATGCACGTTTACTCAGAAGTAAGTTTCACTGGCTACAACATAACTTACTTCCAGGTAAATTTGGCAAAGAATTATAACCTTAATTTAACACGAGTTCATTGTTGGTCTCATACTATGTCTCAGTTCATTGTTTTAATTGATTGAGTGTTCTTTTATAATTTTTATTGTATTATTTTTAAACCAAATGTGAGCCACATTAAGGGCTTTTTTGGGGGGGGGGGAGGTGTGGAAGGATGTCATGACAATGCCCAGATAAATAAAAGTAAATAAATGCTGCCCCTTGGGCATCCCTTCGAAGATATGATGGCTTAAACCACAAATGCCAAATTTAGCATTCATGGAGCCTGCTGGGGGCTGAAAATGACATCATTAAGCAGAAAGCGACATCATTAAGCAGATGATGGGCAGAAATAAGCACTTTGTTCTCACATAGAAACTTATTAGCTGCAAATGACAGAAGAGAAAATGTGCAAATCTTGTTCATATATTCAAGATATGAGAAAGTCCAATTATCACACTGGGAGAATCCAATTATAATGGGGGCTGATAAATTGTTTCCAGGGGCTGGATTTGACCCACAGGTCTTTGTATGACACCCCTACCTTAGATGTTAATACAGTGGTTCTCACACATTTAGCACTGGGACCCACTTTTTAGAATGAGTTTCTGTCAGGATCCACTGGAAGTGATGTCATGACCGGAAGTGACATCATCAAGCAGGAAAATTTTTAGCAATCCTAGGGTGCTATCCTACCCACACTTACCCAGGAGTAAGTCCCATTGACTATCATTGTTAAAAGACTATATATAGTAGCTGTGAGGAAAGAGATGGTATATTTTATTTAGCCTGGAAAAGAGAAGGCTGAGAGGGGATATGACAGTGCTCTTGAAATACCTGAAGGGCTGTCATATGGAAGAAGAAACCAATTTGTTCTCCGCTGCCTCTGAGTAGAATGAGATCAAATGGGTATAAACCACAGGACTGGAGGTGTGGTATGGAGGTTAAGCTGCTGCCTTGCCCAAAGAAGCGAAGTGGCCCTGACCATGATTTGGAGGAGAGATCAACGCAGCCAATAAGCCTTAGTGTGCATATGGAGTCATGAGGAGTCACTGTCCACGTTGCTGCTGATCAGTGGGCTGTAAGACGGCAAAGGATAAGCTGCGAGGTGGAGGAGTGTGGAGGTCAGCTGTCAAGTACGAATAACACCTGGCTGCTTCGTGGCTGCTCCTGCTGGAAGCTTGGAGGGCATGTGTCAGAAAAAAAAAATGATGTCCATGCCACAGAGGAACACATCTGGAAAAGAAATGGAGTAAAAAAAATTTTTTAAATGGAGTTTAGTGATAGAACCTTCTTGGGTCTCTCAGACTCTCTCACTCAGAGAGTTGGTGAGAAAGGCGGTGTACAAATACTGTATAATAATAATAAATAGTAACTGCAAGAAAGGAGATTCTGGTTGGATATCAGTAAGAAATTCTTGATGGTGAGGGTGGTTCAGCATTGGAAAAGATTGCCGTGGGGGGTGGTAGATTCTCCCTCATTGGAGATATTCAAGCAGAGGCTCAACAGGCACCTGCCGGAGATGCTCTAGGAAGATGTCCTGCTATAGACAGGAGTTGGATTAGATGGCCTTGTGGGTCATTTCCAACTCTATGATTATGTATTAGCTTTTGGAGGCTAGGTTTAAACAGTGCATGTTGGAGGCTCTTGCAGGCTGGATCTCGGGCCTGGACCATACTTTGCCCATTTCTGCAGTACTGTGTTTGGTGTTTTGACAATTTAGAATGTTCTTCTGGGAAGTCAAATCTGCAGAAAAATTATCTTGCACTAATACTGTCACAACAAAGAATGCTTTTGTGCTAGTTAATTTCTTATTCCCATTAAGGAATCGCTTTAAAGCAGCAGTCCCTTGCTCTTTCTGAGACAATTTTTCGCTCCAATAGAAAACGCGTTTAGTGTGGAGATAATCCTCATGAACATATCTCTACATGAGTGAGCTTTTGAGAATTAATATTTCCTCTAATCCAGTCTTGGAGCCAGTCAGACATACGTGCAGATGCACGCAATGATTCCTTGTCTGCTCTTTTGAACAGGAAAAAAAATGTTTTTGTATTGGTAAGATGGTGTGTTGTATGTGTGTAAAACCTTCACCTTTCTTGAATCACCTTCCATTCTCACCTTGCAAACGTTGTAACCTCTAGTTCAGCCCTTGGATTCTGTGTGAGTGGCGGATGCAGGCATATGTATAAGTCCTTATCTTGCAATGAAACTTGCCTGTCAAATTGTGTAAAAAGCACACCCATCTTCGCCATGCATTTGGTTAAATTTTGAAGTGATTAATAAATGGATATCTCATCGTTTCCTGTATCTCCAAGTTGCATCAACACATGGCTTTCATAGAGTGTGAATGCCATTGGTGGTGCGGCTAGACAGAAATTGTGCAGGATTTTTGTTTTTACCCCACCATTTCTTAGGCCCAAGGTGACTTACCTGTATAATTAAAAACAATCACTACTAATGAAAATGCAATGCGGTACAAAGATGTCATGACATGCTACATGTTCCTCAACACAAACGTGAAGTTTGGGAACAACACTCAATCCTTTGAAACGAAAAGTTATTTGTCATACTCCAGTGGGCTGTTCATATCTCTCCTTGTAGATGTTTATAAGAGCCTTAGAACAAACATGTGCTAGAGGACTTTGGTTAAATGACCTTGGGTTAAATGAATATGATTCTTCGAAAACAAAGTTGCTCACAAAGCTGGAGCAGTTGACTGCAAAAAAATACTTTATAAGGACTTAATAAATACAGGGTGTTTGAGGGTGCTGCCACAAACTCACAGGGGTGCTGTGGGATGTCGCCATCAGTCTCTTCTTCCTGGGCTCTGTCATCTTGGATCGTGTGAGATCTTACATGATCCAAGAAGTCTGTGCCTGGAAGACATGCCTGGTCTAATTCATAAACTGACAAATTAACTGGGTCAAACAACTGCTTCTATGTATACCATATGCAGTATATGTGTGAATTACAGCATAATAAATACAGTATAAAGAGTGTGTACATTTTCTTGAGATGCCTTGTAGATGTTAGCCACATGCATTAATTGGTATAGTATTTTTTGAGATAATGCCTGATGTAAAATCTTTCTCTGTTTATAAAGAACCTCATGTTATCTCAGCAGACTGACCTGTGTCCATCCCTTGATGTTTCAGTAATATCAGATATGCAAGGTCATGCAGAAGGAGTCCTTGCTACTGCTCCTTTCCATCCTAGTGGTTTCTAGAACAAGGGAAGGACACATTAGAGCTTGGAGAGCACTCAGGAGGTGTCAATATAACAGGAATGGTATGAGACCAACCACACTGCAGCAGCTCGTATACTGCTGAGTTGGAAGGACCCAAAGGACCATGTGGTGGTGGGGAAAAGTTAAAGCAACCTTAAAGTGGCTAAAGTAAGAGCATAGTTTGAAAATTTAGTGATCTGCTGCAATCATGGAAGTTTGTACTATTATGATTGCATCGATGGATTATTTATAAAAACTAACTTCTCTCTTTTTTAATTAAAAAAACAACACATTTAGCCTGAAGAAGAAGAGACTGGCAAAACAAACTTCAGATACAGCCTCTGCTAATGGATGTGGAACCCCCACATGTAGAACTCAGGCTGGGAAAGACGATGGAAGCAAAGTTGTTTTGGCGCAAACCAATGATTCTCAAGGAAACAGCAAACTTTCTGGGGAAAAAGAGGACTACATCCTCGATGGTGAAAAGAAGAAGAAAAAAAGCAGTCAGCCAAAGGATATTAGGCGCACAGATCTCAAGCGATACTATAGTATTGGTGAGTTCAATAAGAGCCCGGTAGTAATTCGGCTTTTCCTTAGTAGAATCTTTAAATATCTTAAAAATACTTAACCTGAAATGTCTGTGTTTACATTACTGTTCTTAGTAATCTTCCTTTGTGAGTCAATATGGAATATACATATAAACATGTTCATGTTTTTATAAGCTTCTCTCTGCATTTCAGTAATGTTACAAAAAGGTAATTATGTTGATGATCTTGGCAGGACTGCTTGAGTGTACAATGTCAGTTTGGCACGTGGGTGAAAACTGATGGAAGTCTTTCATGCTAAAATAAAATACATTCCTATGTATGTATTTTAAAGTGTTGAAGCGAATAAGTGACTTGATCACAACCCTGAACTTTTTGGCTTTAATCTTTATGATGGATATCTTATCCAATCCGTTCCCTTGTAAATGAAGACATAGCCTGATTGGGGCTGCTTGGCTGCTACACTGGTTAAGGGAATGTAAGTTTCCTTACCCCAAGGATACTTGATGCTGCTTCCCTGCCCCATTGGCTGCAGCGGTCACCATTTTGGCAGCACTACAGCCCTGGGTGCTAAGAAGCATAGGATTGGGTTGTAGTTGTTCCTAATGTCTAGTTTGGTCCTAGTAGTCATTGATAGATGTGTCCTTCATGAACTTGTCTGATTTCTTTACAACCATTGGGTAGCCACCACCTCTCCTTGTGGCACTGAATTCCATAAATTAATTATGTGTATTTTCTTTTCTGTTCTAAATCAATTGCCACTTGATTTCATGGAATGACCCTGAGTTCTAGTATTAGAATTCCTCTCCTTGAGAGAGGAGGAAAAACAAACATTCTAGCCACCTTCTCCCAGCCTCGCAGAATTGTATAAACCTGCACCATATTCTCCCCCCTGTCTTATTTATGCTTATAAACACCCAAAATGCTTTAGCGTTTCATCATTGGGGAGAGAACTGCAGTATGATGTGTATTGCCCAAAGTGACTTTTTTGATATACCACTCTATTGCTAAGAAATATTTAAATATTGCTATCTTTAAAAAGGGAAAGAGGGGGGACCCGGGAAACTATAGGCCGGTCAGCCTAACATCCATACCGGGTAAGATGGTGGAATGCCTCATCAAAGATAGGATCTCAAAACACTTAGACGAACAGGCCTTGCTGAGGGAGAGTCAGCATGGCTTCTGTAAGGGTAAGTCTTGCCTCACGAACATTATAGAATTCTTTGAAAAGGTCAACAGGCATGTGGATGTGGGAGAACCCGTGGACATTATATATCTGGACTTTCAGAAGGCGTTTGACACGGTCCCTCACCAAAGGCTACTGAAAAAACTCCACAGTCAGGGAATTAGAGGACAGGTCCTCTCATGGATTGAGAACTGGTTGGAGGCCAGGAAGCAGAGAGTGGGTGTCAATGGGCAATTTTCTCAATGGAGAGAGGTGAAAAGCGGTGTGCCCCAAGGATCTGCTCTGGGACCGGTGCTTTTCAACCTTTTCATAAATGACCTGGAGACAGGGTTGAGCAGTGAGGTGGCTAAGTTTGCAGACGACACCAAACTTTTCCGAGTGGTGAAGACCAGAAGTGATTGTGAGGAGCTCCAGGAAGATCTCTCCAGACTGGCAGAATGGGCAGCAAAATGGCAGATGCGCTTCAATGTCAGTAAGTGTAAAGTCATGCACATTGGGGCAAAAAATCAAAACTTTAGATATAGGCTGATGGGTTCTGAGCTGTCTGTGACAGATCAGGAGAGAGATTTTGGGGTGGTGGTGGACAGGTCGATGAAAGTGTCGACCCAATGTGCGGCGGCAGTGAAGAAGGCCAATTCTGTTCTTGGGATCATTAGGAAGGGTATTGAGAACAAAATGGCTAATATTATAATGCCGTTGTACAAATCGATGGTAAGGCCACACCTGGAGTATTGTGTCCAGTTCTGGTCGCCACATCTCAAAAAAGACGTAGTGGAAATGGAAAAGGTGCAAAAGAGAGCGACTAAGATGATTACGGGGCTGGGGCACTTTCCTTGTGAGGAAAGGCTACGGCGTTTGGGCCTCTTCAGCCTAGAAAAGAGACGCCTGAGGGGGGACATGATTGAGATGTACAAAATTATGCAGGGGATGGACAGAGTGGATAGGGAGATGCTCTTTACACTCTCACATAATACCAGAACCAGGGGACATCCACTAAAATTGAGTGTTGGGCGGGTTAGGACAGACAAAAGAAAATATTTCTTTACTCAGTGTGTGGTCGGTCTGTGGAACTCCTTGCCACAGGATGTGGTGCTGGCGTCTAGCCTAGATGCCTTTAAAAGGGGATTGGACAAGTTTCTGGAGGAAAAATCCATTACGGGGTACAAGCCTTGATGTGTATGCGCAACCTCCTGATTTTAGAAGGGAGGGCACCAGGATGAGGTCTCTTGTTATCTGGTGTGCTTCCTGGGGCATTTGGTGGGCCGCAGTGAGATACAGGAAGCTGGACTAGATGGGCCTATGTCCTGATCCAGTGGAGCTGTTCTTATGTTATGAATAACTAGAATGTGGAAGAATGATTCCATCATTTGGCAGGACACAGCAAGGGTAATGGAATGGGAAATTGCTCCTCACATTGATTGGTAAAGATCCAAAAGAATTGGGTTTGGGGAATGCAAAGCAATTGAATCTTGGGCATAAAATGTTTTGCTGATACAGTAATACATTAGCTTAGCACTATAAAGGAGCACTACAGTTTTGACCTTCTTAGTAACTGTAAAAGGGGAACGTTTTGCCAGAGATACAGTGGCTGTGATGTCCAAGGCTTTTCAGGTGGATCTGATAATGCAGATTTCAATTCTTCTTTCTCCATTTAGCTTAAAATGAACTTCAGAACTAGGCAGGACTTTTGGAATTCTTAAGGCAAATCTGTAGATTATCCTTTAAGCAAGGAACAAAATTATTCAGGAGTAGCAGAACATACAGCATATAGGAAAATAAACACTCTTTGTGTGAGGCCACATTTAATGAGTGTTTGGGAACGCAAAATGTTGCAGCCAGAGTTCTAGGCTAGTTTTGTTAAAGATATAACTTCATGATCGTATCGGCAATGCTGGCTTCTAATTTGTTTCCCTTCTCAATTCAAAGTGCCAGTAATCTTTTGAAGTCTTAAAAAAATGGGTCCAGATTGCTTGAAGTACTGTTGCCTAAATGAATCTGCCTGTTCTCTGAGGAGGCCCTACACGCATCTCACCCACCTCAGAAGGGAGATGAATTGTGGAACTTCCTGCCACAAGACATCTGCTCAGCATCGTCTGATGGCATTCTGGTGTCATCTGAATACATAATGCTACTTAGCATACTTTTCTGAGTGTGCAAATACTTCATATGTATTATCCTGATGTCCTTACGACAACCCTGTTAAGTAAGTATTATTAACCTCATGTTGCAACTGAGGAGCTGAGGCTGACAGGGAGTGACTCACCTAAGTCTACCTAGTAAATTCATGGTAGGGTTGAGGGTCAACATAAGAACAACCTCGCTCGATCAGGCCATAGGACCATCTAGTCCACCTTCCTGTATCTCACAGTGACCCACCAAATGCCCCAGGAAGCACACAAGACAGCAAGAGACCTACATCCTGGTGCCCTCCCTTGCATCTGGCATTCTGACATAGCCCACTTCTAAAATCAGGAGGTTGCACATACACATCATGGCTTGTAACCCATGATGGATTTTTCCTCCAGAAGTTTGTCCAATCCCCTTTTAAAGCCGTCTAGGCCCAATGCCATCACCACATCCTGTGGCAAGGAGCTCTACAGACCAACTACACGCTGAGTAAAGAAATATTTTCTTTTGTCTGTCCTAACTCTCCCAACACTCAATTTTAGTGGATGTCCCCTGGTTCTGGTGTTATGTGAGAAAGAAAAGCGCATCTTTCTATCCACTCTATCCATCCCTGCATAATTTTGTACATCTCAATCATGTCCTCCATCAGGCGCCTCTCTTCTAGACTGAAGAGGCCCAAACGCCATAGCCTTTCCTCATAAGGAAGGTGCCCCAGCCCAGTAAAGACCAGTAAAGGAAAGACCTGGTTTGCAGCTGTGTCTCAAGCTGCTGTGGTTCGTGTTTCTTCAGAAGACCTTTGCTACTGCTGGCTGAATTGTTAAGCACCCTGAAATAGTGTATCCACTATGTATTCTACACTTCGTTCTTGGGTTTTATGATTGTGTTGGGCACAACAGAAAATAAAATAGTAAAGGTAAAATAAAACAGAAAGGCAGGTTTAAATACTGCAAGTCAGTTAAAAGAAGAAGAAAGGAAGAAAGAAATTGCACTGTCCAGCTTCCAATAAGTTTTAATATCTATGCAGGTTGTTATGTGTTGCTGGCCATTTATATGGGAAATTCCCAGTCAATAACCAGGATGCTAAGTTAATGTTTGTTAGCGGGAGATGGCTGGGAGATATACAGAGATGACTTTGAAATGTGGAAAGTCACAAGAGCTTGAAGTGACCCCCCCCCAGCTAAGCGAAGAGTCAATTTAAAGTGTAAAGAAACTGCAGTTTAGGAGAGAGGCAGACTGGAAGAGAGAAACAAGAGTTGGAAGTATCTTACGGGATTTCACTCTGGATACCTGGCATGAGGTAATGGATTTCCTTGCACATGCTTCTTGCCTCTACTTGCTGCTTAATTCGTATACAGAAACAGAGCTATAGGAAGTAATAAAGACCTGTTCTAATATAGATCTGTTCATAGTACTGTACTCACCAGTGCATCAGATGAGAACCTGCTATGTAACTGACCATCACTGTTGTCATTCCCTGTACATGGCTGCAGTGAAAGATGATTGGAGGAGCTGGTCCCAGGAGGACCAGCCAGATTGTGACTCATTCTTGGAGCCACAGGCTGCTTCTTGAAGGAGGCTTCTAGGGTAGATTAAGCAATTAGCCTCTTGCTAGCCAGAATACATTGTTGTCATTGGCGTGGCCCTAGTCAGAATACACAGCTTCTCTTGATTGAAAGCACAACCCAGACAGCAGTACTTTTCTAACAAGTCCCATCTAACCAGTGGCTGTTTAGTTGTTTCTTACGACAAGTACAGCCAAACTGAGGGCCTATTCTTATCCCCAGCCCCCAGGGGAAGAGTAGATCTCTACTAAAAGGGCAAAGTTTCAAGACAGGACTTCGTAACTCAGTAACCAGAAATTGTCTGCTGTTTCCATTGGGAGCTGGAAAAAAAAGTAACTCGCATTGTAGGTTAGCTTTTTCCCCCTTCTGCAATTCTCCCCTTTCTGTCCGACCCCCAAAATATTGTATATGTGACTGCTTTGCTGTTGAGGCAAAATATTTTTGGCATAAAAATGTCCTTTTGAAATATCAGAACCTATTTTAGTTCCCAGTTCATTTCCAATCATGATTCAGGGTGCTGAGATCAGGATACCATATATGATGGACTGCTTTCTTCCCTTTTTCCCCCCTACCCATCTGATAAGATTTGGGAGGGAAGGTTCCCATGCATTCTCTGGTCCTCTAAAGTTAGACTGGTATTTTTGCATTGGACAAATAAACACTCCAAATTTCATGAAAATCTAAGGAGGTCAGTCAGAAACAGTGTGATGATTTGACATGGAATGATCCCTGGTGAAACTTTGATTCCCATGATGCCTATAGCATGGGAGACCAGCTAGATTGTGGTGGTCAACCCACAGCACGCCACATGCCACTTTTTATATAAGAATCTTGAATGTGCCAGTTCATCTTAACAGCACTTTTAGTGATTATCACGATAGTGAAATAGAGCCTCCAAGTTTAAGAGCAGTATATCTCCCAGTGCCAGAAGGTACAGAATAAGAAACACAGAAATGTTGTTGCCATTTGGGGCTTTCCAAAGACACCTGCCTGACAGCTGATGAGGTCAGAAAGGCAGCCTGCATGGACCGTTAGTCCGGCTCAGCAGGTCTTGTTCCATTCTGCACAGTCCAGCCCCCCCTCTGCACGCCCACCTTCTTGTCCTCAAGAATGACCTTAGCCAGGATCTCTTTGCAAATGATTTTCCTGAACGTGGTAATCCCACCTGACTGGGCCACCTGGGCTTTGCTGATTTCATTGGCCATCTCTCTACTTGGCCCCTGCCATCTTCCACAGCCCACCCCAGGCCTTCTTGGGTAAGTGAATGACCTGCCAGTTAGTGGAATGCAGTTCTCTGGCATTTGCCCTGTTGACTTCCTCTCCTGTCTTTCTCCTACCTTTCTCCCCATTTTCCAACCAGAGCAAACTGAGCAGACTAGATGTGGCTGCCTTGAGTGTGCCCACTGCAACTTGAGGGCATGCTGTGTAAGGTGTAACAAAGAAATCAAGCAGATTGTAAACTGCTGTGGTGCTTTCTTATTATTTAAATGTTTTCAAAAATATATGGCAACTTTGTGTGTGCCACTCAGGAAATGCCCGTGTGCCACAGGTTGGCCACCCCTGAGTTAGACTGTTACTTCCAGAGGTTTGTGGATCCAAGTGGTTTTCAGGACATTCTTGTTCCTGCGGACTTTGATTGCTAGCAGGGCCTCTGAGAGGAATTTTATCAGAAGGTACAAAGTTTCTTTTGAGCCCCTTTGCAAAGGGGGAGGGGTGAAGAAGCAAGGGAGGTTAGTGACGGGTGAGCAGAATGGGGGCAAAGAGGGGTGAAACAGGGTAGGGGGAGAGTGGAGATAGCTGGAAAAGTCTTTGGAGCCCTGGTCTACCCAACCATGTGGCATTGGCAGCTATAGTAATGCGGAAAACCAAACATACTCCTAAGTCTCTCTAAAATCTTTAAATTTAGAAAATCATGCAGAAAATTAGCATCCTGTTTAGGCTCACAATAGAGTGGAGAATGTCCTGTGGGTACCAAAACCTGCTTCTGCAGCTGCTGTAGCCTTGCAGCTGTGTCCCTGAGCTCCTGTACACTCCTTCAGGGTCAGCAGATCCACAAGCCAAAGAGCTGCTGTAGCAGGCCAGTTTCCTCCCAGATTTGACAGTGTGTTAAGGAGTGTCACGTATGCATTCCTTGGCCCAACATACATGGTTTGCCAGTAGCTGCAGCTGCACACTTGTGGTAGTGTACCCAGCATCCTGTAAGGGTAATAAGTCTGATTAGATAGGAAAATATAAGATCCCAGGAAATTTCTGGTCCCTCTCCATTGGCTCCTGGGCCCCCTTTCTGACCCTGGGCCTGGGTGCAAATTACCCCCTTTACTCCCCTCTCCTAGGCCCTGATTGCTAGTCTTTCTTCTCCAGGCCTAGTTGACTTCTGGAATAGGGAGATGGGGCTGTCAGCACAATCTATCTGATATGTCTCCTCTGAGCCCAGGCATTCCCTTGGTTTTCAATTGGAGTTGCGGGCAATGAATCAACAAGGATAGCTGCTCAGCCGCAAATCACAGAGCTGAAGATTTGTAATGTGAAATAGAAAGTAGAAGATAGCTAGAATACATATTCAACTTTAAAAGTTGCTATGTATGGTTTTAGGATGTGCTTGTGCATGACACCCTTTTGTGCGTGTTTGGATGTTAATATGTGATTGAAAGCAGAAGAAAGCTATATTAATAACAATGTACAAACCAGCCAGTATAGGAGTTACCCTGGCATTACAGGCATAGGAAATACAAACAGGGTCATGTGTGAAAACTGCCTTGTGATCATGTTACAGTTGGGGGAAATGCAGAAACCACTTTAGAATTCCACATAGAATTCTCAAAGCTATAGACGTGCATTAGAATCCTGCTGTTCCCTTTGCTGCAAGAGCTTGTGCTCATGTTTCAGCTGAAGTTGGGGGGTGGAGTATGCAGAATTTCACTCCTAACTCTGGCCTGAACTGGATTGCACAGATCAGGACAAGCCCCGTCCCCAGTCGCTGCTTCTGCGGAGACTTGGAAGATTACAGCAATTGTGTTCTGCGTCTTCCGTGCATTGATGACAGCATGTTTTATTTTCTAATTTCCCAGTTGAGAAGTTGGTTGACTTGTATCTTGGAAGCTTCAGTCTACGTTTTGCTGTAGCTTGCTTGCAGTTTTCTGTGTGTCTTGCTTGCTTTGAGCCAGGCCAGGCTGACTGATTAGGAAGTATGGCAAAGAGACTGCCGGATACAAAGCTCTGCTTCTTTTCTGCTTTGGAAGGTCCTAAAAGACACATATAGGAACAATCAGGATGTTTTAAGGTGTCATTAGGTGACCTGCTTGCTCTCATGTGCCTCTGTGCCTGAAGATGTTTGCTGTGGAGTGTTGCTGTGTCCACCCTTGAGGTGAAAGTCATCTGCCTATGAATTCCCCGAAAGAGACATTAAGGTGGAATGGGAAGAGGCTTTGTTGTCTTCAGGCTACAGTTAGACAAATGGAGAGAGCTGTGAGTCCTTGACTGATGCTGTAGCCAGTGATCACAGCAGCTCTCTGATGGCAAAGAAGAAGTTGCTAAAGGTTATGCACAGCTTTTCCACTCAAAAGCATTTCTCCTGGTCTGTGGATTACAGACAGCCTTACCTATTGTTAGGTATGCAAGCCACTGATTTTCCGCCTGTTAATGGTAATAACTTACAGGAGTCAAGGCACAGGGAAAATAGATCTTGGAAAACTAGATAGGATGAATGGGTGTTGAAAGCTTTCCTGTGATGCCTGACTGGTTGAGCGATAGGATTTCACATTTGGGATTTCAAAGGAAAGATTGAAAAATGCAATTCATAATCTGATTTTTGGGGTGTATGTGTGTTAAAAACAGTTATAGTAAATATATGGGTATTTAAAGATGACTGAATCAAATTTAAATGAATGAGCTGAGTTGTTATAATTTTTCTGGGGTGCTCCTGTTGCAGGGGAAAAAACTGGAACACTTCTACTGTGAGTGCCGTTAGAAATTTCAATTGCAGTGCTCTTTTTTTATAATATTCAGATTTGATGGTCTAAGCAACATGTTATATAGCCAAATACATATTTCAAGTTTCAGTGGAGTGCTGATGGGCTTGCTAGGTGGGAGAAAGCAGCTACTTTCTTGCCATCTGGATTTCCAAGCTGCTTTTATAACAGTGTAGAAAAAACTTCAGACTCATCTCTTTTTCCACTGTGGGACAAACAGCAGCTTGGAGAGGGACAGAATGGAATAATGGTTGGACGGGAAAGGGAAGAGGCTGATTTCTTTCTTCTCCTCCCATTGTCATTGCTCCATTGGAACATCTAATCTCTGAGGTTGTTCTGATTTAAAATACACACACACGCACACACGATACATACAAATGTATGCAAAATGTAGTTTTCTTGTCATTTCAAAGATACTTTGTCATTTCGGAGAGAGAATAGATTTCAAAAGTCTGAAGACTCATAATAAAATAATCATGTGTAAAAGAAAATTATACCATGTAATTACACAATAAAAAGGAAATTAAACCATGTGTAAAGAAAAAAATTAAGCTCTGGTGAATACTTGAGGGAATGGGGAAGTGTGCATTATATTTATGGAACCTTAACTGTCAGTTATTGTTCCACTTTTTGACTTCTATACCCGTCTCCTGATCTTTGAGAAATTGACTTGTGACCCTCTAGGCTGCCTATATATACTGATGGCACAGCCTTCCAAGTAAGCATGTTTAAGGTTGTATCAGTCGGATTTTAATTGAGCTGTTTTTGAAGTGAATACATTAAGCAGCTCAGAATACGATGTGTCTGTTCATTTCATCCTTTATCAAATGAAAGTGTTAATAGCCTGTTAAGGTAAGCAGGTCTTCCCTCAACAAGCGTGCAACACTATGAGAGCTGACAATAGAAAGAGCTTTTCTAGCTTTTCAAAACTTTTTTTGCACATTGATCAGTTCACAAAGAATTTAATTTGCTGTTGCAAATGAGTCTGCAGAATGCAGTCGCTCACAAAAGAATGTTACTTGCCCACCTGACTGTGTGTACTAATGCTTGTGATTTGTGGTGCATCCACAGCCTCGGAAGGGGAAAAAATGGAGGCTGCAGTCTTACTTTTACGAAATTTCTCTTGCTGTTTTCCTGTTATTTTGAACAGGATGAGTGCACAAAGTGGTTATTTGCATTTCAATTATTTTGGAGTAAGAACAACTGTGCAGTGTTTGGTGAAAACATATTCACCTTTTGCTCTCCTGGTTTCTTCTTCAGATGACAATCAAAGCAAAACCAATGAGAAGAAAGAAAAGAAAATGGTGTCTCAGAAACCTCATGGTACAATAGAATATACGGTAAGCACTGGCTGCATGACACTACTTTTGAAAGCAACAGTTGCATCTCAGGGTCCCTCATGTGCAATATAAATTACTCCATAGCATCTTTTTGTTTCTTCTATACCACCACCAAGGGAAGCCTTGGTCTTCTTTCTCAGTGTGAAGTGGGCATTAGTCTTCAGTACCAATTGGCAAACTCCTTGCCCACTCCTACATACATGATCTTTGTGTGCTTTCACGGTAGATATACTTGCTAGCATCTAGTGACACTGATCACCTTTCAGGCCAAATCCTATCCAACTTTCCAGCCCTGGTGCAACTGTGCCAATGGGGTGTACACTGCATCCGGTGGTGAGAAGGTACTTATTGTCCTTCACAAGTTAAGGAAACATTTGTTCCCTTTCCTCAAAGCTGCATTGCAACTGCACCAGCACTGGAAAATTGGATAGGACTGGGGCCTCAGTCTGCAAAACCCCTTCTTTCCTCAGTCGACCATTATGTTCCTCTTTCTTCCTTCCCCGCGCTTTATTTTTGCTTTTCCATTCAGCCTGACAAAGAGTTCTTGAGAGGTGAAAAGTTTCCTTTTGAGAACTGTTATTGCATGCATTCAAGACATTTCTTGGTTTGAATTTCACCTTTGTCGTGAACTTGTTAGGTGACCTTAGGCAAGCCATTGCCTCTCAGTTGTAGCTCCCAACCTGCACTATGAGGATAGTGCAGCTCAGCTTACAAGATTGATGTAAGGACAACATCATGATTACATGCGGAACACGTTGTACATTCAGACAACCCCATACAGATGCTAAGCAGTATTATTATTGCTCCTCACAACTTAGTTTTGGTTGGTTCCAATAATACCAACTGGTTTCACAGTTGGTATTGCCAACTGTGACTTTTGGATTATTGTATTCTATTGGGCTAACATCTTGGTTGCTTGTTTCTATACCTTTATTCTGCTCTAGAATCTTCCCCCCCCCCTCAGGTAGGGCAATTGCGCTACGTTCCAAATGCAACTTAACCACTAAAATTAACAGACACATATGGAGAAGGAAAGAGGAGATATAATAGAAGATCAAACTCTAGGACACATGTGATAAGACTCACTCGTTTATGTCCATTGTGAAGAAAAATGTGTCTACTCTATATACAGTATCCATTTGTCTTGTAAATGTGGTAAATGGTTGATGTGAGTTGATATGAGGATAGAGTCAGGTGGGCCAGTACAGTTGATTGCTATATATTAGTGTGTGTTTTCACTTAAGTTCCTACATTTTCTCCAAACTATAAAACATAGGAGTGTTTTCCACAAATTCTCATGAGTCCTGTGTAGTACAAACAAAAGAGACTGTTGTGTCTTGGCATGCTTGATCAGGACTTTTGTTCCCAGAAGCCAAGCAGTGGAATGTTGCTCAAGGGAGTTCAGGATTGCAGGGCAAGATCAGAGTATTTTATGTGAACTCCCTAATCCAGTATTTCTCAAACTATTGGGCAAAACCCACTTTAGTGGCCCAAGGCCAGGTGGGTCTTGAGTTGGGTCCACCCACCCATCCTTGCCTCTGTCTGGCTTCAAGTTGGAGCCAAACAGATGCAACCAGATGCCACTTCTGGGTTGTGACCCACCTCTGGAAGCTGCTCCTGCATCATACCAATCCAGGATGGCCTCCAGCAGCCTCACTGGGCCTTGGAACCCCCCTAGAAGTGATTTCTAGGTCACCTCTGTTTTCACAAATGCAACTTCCTGTTGTGTCAGGAGGCCTGTTTTGAGTTGCAATGGCAGCACCGGAGGCTGAGGTGGCTCATAGGTCTGGTAAGTTTTGGAACCACTTCTGTAATCCATAATGTTTGTACTGGTATCCTAGCTACAAACAGGCTATGCCAAAAGGGTAGAAATCCATTGTTTTGGGGAGTATAGCACTAAAGCAACAGCCACAAATCGAGAGTATGCTGAATCTGGAATTTATTCCTTGTTTTTAAACTGGTGTGTTTGATATGTGTTAATGTTTAATTGTGCTGTTTTACTCCTTTAGGCTGGAAGCCATGACACCCTAAACAGCATAGCCCTGAAGTTTAACATCACTCCAAATAAACTTGTGGAGCTCAATAAGCTTTTTACACACACAATTGTGCCAGGCCAGGTAATTTGTGTCATAGTTAAATCTCATTTTCTAGTGGTGTCATCTCAGTTAATGGACAAATCTTGTTCTGAAATCAGTTAACCACCAGGATGGAGGCAACAGGCTACCTTTGGATTGGGTTGGAGGCACATAGCAGGTTCAGACATCCTGGATAACCAAACACATCTATCCAGGTTTTGATCAGTATGAGCATCATGAGTTTCAGAGTGACATTGATACGTGATATGAAAAATGTATGTTCAAAACCTCTCTCAGTGTGCCTTGTAGTGAGGTAAGGGTATTTTCTTGTTCTGAATATTCTGCTGTTTTCTAGCAGGGGTGTGCCAAGAATTGGATGACTCAAACTCGAGTTGCAAAAACCCATGTTTTTCGCAACTTGTGGTGATTCAAGTCACGTGTGTCAAACTCAGGCACTGACTTGGGACTCGACTTAGGGTGACTCAAGTTTCAGTGCTGTGGCTCTGGGCACATCCCTGCTTTCTAGTAACCTGAGGTGTGCCAGGAGAAGCAAGACACAAACAATCCCGTGCCAGTAGATTATGTAGTCTTATTTTAAAGTCAGTGGGATTTAAAGAGTTTTCCTATAGATGAAAGAAGTGCCAGTCTTTATCTGCTTATTTGGGTTTGCGACATACTTGAAAACTGAGGAGAGGGGAGAATTTTGGAGAGGCTCTGGAGAGCACCATGGATCTTGAAAGGTCTGTGGGAAATATTCTAGATTGTTCTCTCAGTTAATTTTAGGTGCCATGTCATACTTGTGAGGCTTTACTGTGTCCCATTGTAGACTAAAAATCCAACCCAGGAGACACCTAAAGCTTCTCTGTAGCTGTACATTGCAGAGGACAATCTGTGATGGTAGGGAAACTTGTCTGTTAGACTTTCTCAGTGGTGGATCTTCTTGATCTTCTTGGGAACACTAGTCCCAGTGTGTGCAGGTCCTAGTCTGGGGCTTACCTGAGCCTTCCAATGCCTTTTAAGGCATTTTAAAAAAAGAGAAGCCGGAAGTGATGTTTTTTCCACTCAGTCTGGACATCCGTAGCTCTGCTGGGTTCAGGGGACCCTCTGGAGGAGATGGGAGCTCTGATTCCCTTAGCTCCAGAAGTTGGGGGGGGAGGTGTTCACCTGTATCCATGGTTTTACTTAACAGTGGGGGTGGGTGGGTTCTGGAACGGAATCCCCATGGATACAGGGCACGCCTGTATGTTTAAATTGTGTTGATTTTCTGTTTAGGTGCATGCATCTAGGTAATTGCTTTGCTACTTTGTTGAGGAATTCAGTTGATATTTGTTGGAAGGGTGGGAATTCATTACCTTTTCAGAAGTGGCTTACACATCCATAATTGTTAGAAATGAAAATTGTTGTTACAGGATGCAGTTTGTTTGGTGGTTTTAAAACTGTGCTCCAAAATATGGTGGATTTTGTTGTGGGGTGTTTTGGGGGGGGGGGGCGGGGAGAATATCTCATAGCCATCTTTATCTTATAATTTTTAAAACTGTTTCTTTGCCCTTTTATTGGTTCAGGTTCTGTACGTGCCAGATTATGCACCTATCTCAACGGCAGCAAAGCTAGCATCTTCAAGTCCTGGTGCTCCTGTTTCACCTTCATCGTCAGATGCAGAGTATGATAAACTTCCAGTAAGTTAAGTCTTCTTGTAGTTAAGTTAGCTCTCTTGATTTTGAACTGTTGGCTTAAATAATGAATGGTGCGATCCTATGCATGTCTTCTCAGAAGAAAGTCCTATTGAGTTCAGAATTGGAGCTTACTCTTGTTTAAAGGTGTATAGGATTGCAGTCATAAGAACATAAGAACAGCCCCACTGGATCAGGCCATAGGCCCATCTAGTCCAGCTTCCCGTGTCTCGCAGTGGCCCACCAAATGCCCCAGGGAGCACACCAGATAACAAGAGACCTCATCCTGGTGCCCTCCCTTGCATCTTAGCATAGAAGCTGCTTCTGACATTAATTTACTATAAGGAAACCAGTGAGATTGCTCAACAAATTTGTGATAGATGTAGGTCCACTTTGCATGCTATGGCAGCCATGTGGCGACTGCCCCACGTGGCAGCAGTTGCTGTGTATGATGATGTTCAATTGTTGTGGTTCATTGCTTGGACCTGTGACTTTGTCTGTGGAGCTCTAACAAGGCAAAAATGGAAAGTTTGTAATGGCTTGGAGAAAATCACTTGATCTTTGCAAGGTGTTGTTGCACCCATTGATTCCATGCATAGGGACAGCTGCTGCACTGGGCAATATCTGTCCTTCTTTGCAAAATCTGTAAGATGAACACTGGAAAAGGAAAGAAGGGGCACGGGAGAGGGTGCAAATAGTTCATTAGCCCAACAGTTTTTAAGACTTACAATTTTTCCACAGGGCTATAAATTTTGTTCAAAGGATAACCAAATTATCTTCTACTGCATCTTTTGCATGAATTAAATCAGAAATATTGGAGGAATTTTTGTTGCAAACTACACTTGTCCTGTAGGTATTTCTGAGATACACACATACACATGTCTTTCAGTGCCTGTATGCATGCTTTCAACTTACACAGAACTCTTATAGAGGAGAAGATTATCTTTCTATGAAGGGTATAATCAGGTCTTTAATAAAAGATTTTTTATTAAGATTTATTAAAAGATTTTTATTAAGATTTGATAAAAGTTTTTAAGATTTTATTTGAAAATGAATGTGTCTGGTACTCAGGTACTATTTTAAAATGCTTTTCAAAAAACAAAGCAAAACCTTTGTTCTTCAAAGGATGCTGACTTGGCAAGAAGGGCTTGCAGACCACTCCAAAGAGTCCTGTCTTCCACCTCTGAAGAAGATGAGCCGGTTATTGTCAAGTTCTTAAAAATGAACTGTCGTTACTTCACAGATGGCAAGGTAGAGGTCTATGCTGCTTGTTCGTCTTCTTCTTCACCTTTACAGTGTAATCACTGTAACCAAATTAAGTGGTGGTTTTTTGTTTTTTTCCCCAGTGGTTGGTTTATTTGAGTCAGCTTTGAAAAACAGGCCCAAAAACGGTGATTTGATGCAGAGAAATCTCCAAATCACCTGTCTTGAAGCTCCTTTTCAAATCTGTCTCAAATACTTCCTATATACACCCTTGGAGTCTCAAGAACACAGAGAAGCTTTTCAGGAAATAATCCATGCAACAGTTTTAGTCTGTCTGTTCCTTGCTCTGATGTTCTACACTCAGAAGGGCTAACTTTCAGAGAAATCTCATAGGGAGAAATCATGGCAGAGAAATCTCATGGGGAGGGAGGGATTGTTCAGTTTCTTCCTACTTGTTGTTTCTATGCTCCAGACTATTCAATCACTTTTCTCCCTTTAAAGTGTCACTTGGTGTGTTTGCACATGGACATCTGTTACATGAGTATGTGTGCAGGGTGTAGTTGAGTTGGAAGAGAGATCCATGTATATAGAACGTTTACGTTCTTCCCATTTGCTTTTATGCACAGGTTTCTTCTTGGGAGTTCTTGCCATAAGAACTGAATTCATTCTCATCTGAGATGGGAGGCCTGCTAGCACCAATAGATATTGTGGGATCACCAAATCAGAAAATACTTTTATGTATGAATCTTAAAAATAGTTTGACCCTTGTTGATTGACTAATCTGAAACCCCCATTTCATTGCAGCTGAGATGAAATTCAAGTACCTTGCTTTCTTTTTATAACTTTGACTTTGTCTGCCAAAGCTAGATCGTTTTGAGCACTAAGCAGTTTTATCTATGCTTGGTTCCAAAAGGGCCCTGACCTGCTGGCTACTCCAAGCGGGCACTTTGGTAGAAAACATGATTCCATTGGAAGGGAAGGAGTCTAAAGAACTTAGCGAGGGTAACATTAAAGCTGAATCATATATGTAAGGGCATTCTGTCAACATGTCATGGCCATATTATGCCATGTATGCCATAACACCTATCTGTTTTTCTTTCAAGGGTGTGGTTGGGGGAGTCATGATAGTTACACCCAACAACATCATGTTTGATCCTCACAAGTCAGACCCTCTGGTGATTGAGAATGGCTGTGAAGAATATGGGCTCATCTGCCCCATGGAGGAGGTTGTCTCCATTGCGCTATACAACGATATCTCACACATGAAGATTAAAGATGCTCTACCATCGTAAGATGTGTTCTTTATCTGTCATGTTTGCACATCATTAGGATGTGGGGGGGGGGAATAGTCAGAAAAAGGAAGGAGAATGTTGAATAATTTCAAGGAGCAGTATTGCTAACAAGGAAAAAAGGGGAATGCAGAATATTCTTTATGAGTGCTAGTTCAAACTGAGCTCCAATAAACATTTTTTTCATGTGATGAGGTCTGTACACAGTGAATTTTACCATCCAGTTTTTTATGGGATGTGAAATAGTGCCCTCATAAATTCAAGTTCATATGACTTGATTTTCTGAGGTGGCAACTTGCGAGTGCTTTAGAAGGTGCTGTTTCACAGAAACACAATTCCAGTTGTAAATGAGAAGGCAAAGATTACTGTATGTGAACTTTGTCACCTTGCAAGCATGACATGACAGTTGGGCTGTGAAAAGGTGTGTACAGATTTCAATGTTATGTGCTCCAGCTTGTGTTAACACACTGAATGATGCGTGCTATTCTGTGGGGTAGTTGAAGTATGATGTATTTTTTTGTGTGAGGCAGAAGGTTGGACCTGAGGACGGTGGATCTCTTTTAGTCTATTAATGTTAACAACCATTCTGTTGTTTCATTGAAAATGCATGATAAACTGATGTTAGGAATCTGTAACTGCTGTACTACTTATAGTACAAACTGAAATGGTTTCATAACGCAAAACATTAGTTTGCTCTTTAAACAGGGTTTCCCGTTTACATTCCTCAGCTAGATTATGTTTAGGTTGCAATCCTATGCACACTTATCTGGCAGTAAGTCCCATTGAAGTCAGTGAGATTTACTTCTGAGTAAACATGCATAGGATTGTTTGGTCAGTGCATAGTGCTGATATGATGCTGTCCATAACAACTGCACAGATATAGATTTGTGGCTTTCTGTTTCCTTTCTGTGTCTAGTATTTTTAATAATTCTTTCGGCACTTGAGCTCCTAAATGGGGCTAAACTTCCAATTTATTTTTTATCAACTCCAGTCAAAAGCACAGTAATCAACCACTTTACGTTTTTAGTTCTGGCATCCCCAATGCTATAAAAGCTTTCAGTCTTGTGATTCAGGCTTTTTCTTAGAGAACAGGGAGAAAGAAAGAAAGCACTTGCTTAATTAGTTTCA
Organism: Tiliqua scincoides; assembly: GCF_035046505.1. Classification (NCBI taxonomy): domain Eukaryota; kingdom Metazoa; phylum Chordata; class Lepidosauria; order Squamata; family Scincidae; genus Tiliqua; species Tiliqua scincoides. The sequence continues at coordinate 203,084,943 of NC_089821.1, forward strand.
TCAGTTATAAGACGCACAAGTCAAAAAGTCATGCATTTTAGAACACTTTACCAACAAGCACAAGAGTTGTGGAAGCATTTTATGGCTTGAGAGATTCTCCTTGCGGACTAAGGTTCTTTCATATTTTCTATGAACAAGAGGAGACAACATGATCTGTGTGAATGAGCAGGCTTCCTTTTATTTGGTCAGAGTAAGGGTGAACAGTATGTGGAGCAGTTTCGTCTGACAAAAAATTATCTGTTCTAAAAGCTTTTCAAAATGTCTGATTGCCCAACCCAAGTTTGAATTCATTGACCCTGTGAAGAACTCAAAGGTTCATGTTTTCTTTAAGATAAGGCAAATGTTGAATGCCATTTGTATGACAGTAGGTTTTTAGATCTCATGATTTCTTATCCCATGTCATGATTTGAACTGGATTGTGATTTTTGCTTGGTTCTCTTCACTCCTTTCTTTCGTCCTACGGCCTTAAAATGCATACAAAACACTTAATGGATACACCCATTACTCTAGTTTCACATGCACTTTGAAACCATGCACATGGTTGATCCAGCTGTGAGGCGACCTGATGCAGACTGTGTCAGTGGCAGATGGCTGTGTGTGGCAGATTTGGGGTGCCCTTCCCCCAAGTCTGCAACTCCCTCCAACCCACACTAGACATGCTATATTGGTCTGTTATTGATCTGATCCTTCTCATGCAAGCAAGAAGCAAATCATCTGCTTCCTTGCCATGATCTGTCATGTGGATTTTGCAAACTGAGAAGTGCAGATGTCTGGTTTTACTTATAGGGACCCTGCAAAGGAAAAATCATGCATTCTGTTTAAATAAAACCTTGAAGTCCTACACTTCCAGGTTTGTGAAAACTACATGACAGAGCACAGTAAGAGGTTTTTTGTCTCAGCGTGCTGTGGCAGCCATGGAAATGAGGCAGCATTAGATGATGTATCTTGTAATGCCACCCCTGCTTCAAATATTTGGCTATATCAGTTCTTCACCTCCATAAAGACTTATTTCAGTTTGTTTGCATTTTATTTTCCGGGAAGCCTTTGCTTTTAGTTCTTGTAATTCAAAACACATATTTTAGTTGATTATTCTTTAGTTGAGCATTGCTTTGACATGTTTCAGTTGACTATTCTTTTTGTCTCTTTTTGTTTTTATTTAAAATATTTGTTGAGTTTTCATGTTTTCATTTTATTTTCGGTTAACACTCCATGTGCATCCGCCATCTTCCCTGACAGTGACATTCCAAAGGATCTTTGTCCTCTGTACAGGCCTGGTGAGTGGGAAGACCTTGCTTCTGAGAAGGACATCAACCCTTTCAGCAAATTCAAATCTATGAACAAGGAGAAGAGGCAGCAGAAAGTAGATAATTTTGTCACCCTGAATTCCAAAGTGACAGAATCTTCAGATAAAAAGAAATCTACAGATTTTGAAGTCCTAAAATGTTCTGAGAATTCTGCCTTGGTGACATCCAGATCACCGGAAGCATCTAGGGACTCCATCCCCACTGAAGCTTCGAAAGGAGTAGCTTTGGAAATTTATACTACAGAACATTCTGGAGAGAGAAATGCTCTGGGTGTAACCAAAGATAATTCCCTTCTGGAAGAAGATAGCTTCATTGACTTGGAAGATACTTCATCTCAGACTGATGGGAGAGATGTGGGAAGACTAGATCGTCCTAATGGCTGCAGAAGGACAGAGGAAGTTCAGCTACGAGCAACAAATAAAGATAATTGTGAGCCATCTGTGTTGGATTCATCAGGGACAAAGCATGAGACTGTCCCTAAAGAGATCCTTGATCTAGAGTCCTGTGAAAAACTAGATGTGGCACCTGAAATGAACAAGGGTGGCAGTTCACCAACAAATAAGGTAGACACTCACCTAGATGGAAACCAGGAGCTGAATAAAGATAAGCTTATAGAATTTTACCTTGGTAAGGATGAGTTGCGATCTACTATTGGTGTGTATAAAGCTGAAATCAAGGAAGAGGGGAACAATAAACCCATTGGTATAGACCTCACGCTTAGCTCTTCACATTCCCAAACCACTGAAGTTCTTCTAGGTAAACAGGCAGGACCAGATTCATATTCTGCTGAAAGGAAAGAGCCATTGCTGGAAGTTGGTTCAGCAGTAGCTGAAAAAAAAGGACCTGAAGAATCTGTAACCTCTTCATTGACACCTCATCTAGATAATAAATCTGAAATCAGACTGTGGCTGCTGCAGCGAATCCAAGTGCCAATCGAAGGTAGGTTTGCTTGCTGTAGTTTTCACTGAAGGAAACAATGAAGACATTGTTTTACTTGAAGGTTGTTTGACCTCTTTCATGTAACTTTAGCATAGATAGTTTGACAGTATAATTCTGACCTTCTGCTTCTCATCCCTCCAGGGATCTCTTGAGGGTTTCAAGACCCCAGCACACACACATGATGCATCCTTGCTCAGAAGGTCTTCCTCAGTAATGGGAGGAGTGCCACATGAATACAAGGATGCCATGTTCTCAGTTGAACTGAATGGGAATGTCCCATAGGCACAAATGGAAACATGTTCTAGAGTACACACTGGACTCTGGATCAGGATGTATAAACATTATATTAGACTAGAGGCCATATAGGCAAACATGTACACTCAGGGTGAGGTTACACAAATGTTTGCTTCGCCATTAGTTTAAAATACTAGCTGAGTCAATGTGCTGATCCATTTAGCACAGTATGGTCTACTTTGACTGGAAAAAGAAAAAAAGTTCTTTAGGACCTCAAGCAGATTTTTTTTCCCCCATCTGGGATATTTTTAAGGAAAGTTTTTCATCAGGATTCAAGCCTGAGTTTCTTATGCATGTAAAGTGGGAACTTTACCAATGAACAAGTTTAATTGGGTGAGAGAACCAACAACCTTACTAAATTCCCACAAAATCTGTAAGAGAAGAAGGGCCCTGCTGGCTCAGACCAGGGGTTCATTTTGTCCAGCATTCTGTTTCTTGCATTCACCAAACAGATGCTTCTGAAAAGCCCAGAAGTGGAACTTGTAGGCAAACAGCCTTTTCCACCATTGTTTTCCTTTAAGAGTTTAAGTGTATCCAGAGGCATACTGCCTCTGAATGTGGAGGCAGCGGCAGTCCTCATGATGTGTAGTTATTGGTAGACTTGTCCTCTGTGAACTTGTTTAATGAAAAACATGAACACAATTTTTGCAATACATGCAAGAATGTTTTTCCAAAACTCACATTTTGTGTGCAAAGTGGCACTTGGGTCTTGTATATTTTGAAAACCACTATAGGAGAGACTGTTGGTCTCCGTTTAACAGTGTACACTGCTACATTGGGTGATTTTAAAAAAATTGCCATATCCACCTAAGAATAAAAAAAATTTGCCAGATTTGTTGTGAAATCATAACTTTTTAAAGATAATTTTAGTTGTCTGTATAGTCTTTGTTCTAGTGTAGCCATCCACTTGTTTCTAATGTTCTCAGTTCAGTCCCCTAGGTAAGGTGTACATCTTTCTAAAGCATGACCTGCAACATGTTAGCTTATTTTCACCCTTATATATAGTCTTAGAATGTGTAAGTTTCTGACATTGCCAGTTTCTGTCTCTAGCTCTCATTTTTACTTGCAGGAAATATGTCCTAAATATTCAGGTAATAGGAGGTATTTTAATTAGATTTTGAACTCTCAAATCCCTTGCATGTTTTTGACTTAGTGTTGCATGTGGGATGAAAGCGCTCTTTGACTGGAAAACCAGTTGTCTAGGTGACTGCGTAATGGAGTATATGAGACTTGCAGTGTACTTTCAGCCATCTTCTCTGTGTCTGGAAATTATACAAATTTGCTAGCAAACACTTTGCACTGGCAAGACATTGTGGAAATTAAGTTTTTTGTTCACTGACTATAATCTCAGCATGAGAACTTTCACTTCAGGCTCTCACTGAGAATTGCTCAGGCAGAACTGCAGAAGACACAAACTAAGCTGTGATATGTGCCAGGGCATACATAATTTGAGCAGAAAATGTGATGTAGAGGAACTTTCATAATATGTTTTGCCACTATGTGTCCCTAGGCTAAATAGGTTTCTCTAAGCATAATCTAAAGCTGTTATGCAAAATGTGGAACTATCCTAGTTTTCGCCGCTGTTTTTCAAAGTCAAGGTATACAACTAGAATATTTTATTATATTTATTTGGAGATTTGTATCCTAACTTTATCCCTGTGGGAGCACTCAGAACATCTTAGCCAGCCTCACAAGATTTTCTCTGCCAGTGAAAGGCAGTGGAGGGGTGCTAGAAATTTGAAGACTTCCTGATTTCAGGGCCGTGTGAGAGCCCTCTTAATATACTATACATGTAGCTCAAAGTGTCCAAGCTATTTCATAAGCTAGTATTTCCTCCCCACAAAAATAATTTAATTTCATTGAAGCCCTAAGGCCAGCTCTAAAGGAAAGTTAAAATATTAGTAGACTCAAATACTTATTTGGGGTTTCTTATTGAATACTTTCTTGAAAACGTTAATCTTGGCTATTGGCTTCTTGGACACATTTTGCTATATCATAACTATATGGTTCCTTGCTTCTGGGATTCAGATATGCTTCCTTCAAAAGAAGAGAAAAGCAAGACCCCTCCAATGTTCCTGTGCATTAAAGTAGGCAAGCCTATGAGAAAGTCATTCACTGCTCAGAGTACCACGATGGCTCAACAGTATGGTAAAAGAAGAAAACAGCCGGAATACTGGTTTGCTGTACCTCGAGAAAGGTAAGATGCAGCTGTCCCTAAAATGTCTGTTGGGGGCCATACAAGAACATATAGTATATAAGACTACGTCTTGCCTGCCATTCACTGAAAATATACTTCTCTCAGGCAAGTACTACGTGTGCCCTGTGTTTGTTGCCTTTTAATACTTACAGCACCTAACAGTAACTAAAACACTCGTATATTTGTGACTGGAAAACATAATTTTTCCCCCCTCCTGCTTACGGTATGTTTAGATTATTAAGGCTTCTGTGTGGTTTGTGATTGTGCAAGTGTCACAAAGCTCAGCTGGTTATTGCATGCACCATGATTAATGACAAGTCACACATTTTGTTCACGCTTAATATATTTTCTTTGAGTTTTATTTAAAGTGCAACGCTGAACGTTTCTGTAGTGCAGCATCCCAGTGGGAGGTGAAACTTGCCAAGAGTCATTATGCAAAATCTGGACCAGTCCCTTGTCTCTTTCATTTTCAGCATGTCAGTGCGTTTATTCAAGTAGTGCCTAGCTAGGGGTTGCCAATGAGCTTTCACTTTCTTAAAGTGCAGCCTGGTGAAGATCCTGGGTGATGCCTGGTCCATTCCTACTCTGCAGAGTCACTTCTTTGAAGCAACGTCTCCTACTCTGTTCTAAAGGGTGCGGTATCCAACCTTGAAATGAAAATTAAAAAGCCAGCATGATCGTACTTCCTTTCAGACAACTAAAATTTTAAAAAGCTAGCAACTGATAGAGCAGCCAAAGAATCTACTTTGAGATCAGACAGCAGTGTAGGGGCTGATTCAAAATTTCAATATTAGCCATGCATCTGCAGCTCTTTCTGTCCCTTAAGCTCTCATAAACATTCCTCCTATAGCATGTCTACACAGAAGTGCCACTGTGTTCAGTGGGACTTACTCCCAGGAAAGTGTGTATAGGATTACAGCCCTAGTATTTTGTACAGTTCTATTACACTGTGTAACAAAATTTGAACAATTTCATGTTTATCTGAATGTTCTGGTGTTTCTTAATTTTGGTGTGAGGATATTAAAAATGCCTCTATTTTTGGCATAGCATCATAGTTTAGCCAATTTATGCTTTGCAGTTGTATTAGATAATGTGTATTACAATGCATTTTGGGCAATAGGATAGATACAAACACAAAATTTAAGTTAACTAAAAAGTATTGATGATACAAAAAACTAAGATTACCATTAGAATCAGTGCCTCTGACTTGTATCAGAAACATTAAAAATTCAACATAAATCATTTTTGTGTTACACAATGCACTGGCGTAGCTAGGGGGTGGGTACACGAAGTTTTGCAGGGAGCCTCTCTGCAGTGTGCAAGCGGCTCCTCCTCCTTCCCTTGGGAGCCATTCACTTCCATTCCCCCCCCCCCGCCCACATGGCTCCAAAGCGGAGGAGAGGAGTTGCTTGCATGCTGCAGTGAGGCTAAACAGAGGTGAATGGCTCCAGAGCGTAGCAGAAGTGGGCAGCGTAGCAGAAGTGGACTTACTACAGTGCATTTCGTGACAAGAGTAATTTCTTGAGCATGTTCTAGTAGAGAGATTCTAACAGAAAAATGCACTGGGGAAAGGTGAAATGAAAACTAATAAATGTGGCAGAAGTGTCATGAGAGTTTAATCTTAGAAGCAGTGAGTCTATTCAGAAAAAGTGAGTGAAGGTTTTTAACTCAGCAGCAGAGAATCAGCTTGCACCTACAAGGTTTCAGGTTTAGTCCCTGCATCATCAGGTGGGGCAGAGAAAATTTCATGTCTGAAATTCTGGGAGGCCATTGCCAGTCAGTTTGACAATACTGAATTAGATGGACCAATGGTTTGAGTTGGTTTAAGGCAGCATCCTATGGTCGTAAAAGTTTTTCAAACAAAGTGGGCTCTGAGGTGGAAACCCTTAGACCAGTGGTTCCCGAACTGTAGATCGGGACCTGATTTTTGGTGGGTCCTGTAGCAGAACCTCTAATGAAAAGCTCAGATAACTAATTGCTTTGAGCCCTGAGGCTATTCAAAAATCAGATAGCTACTAATTACCCTGAAAAGAGCTCAGCTCCTGCAGTTTGCAAGCATGTGTAAATCTAGGGAGATCAATGTCTGAGCATTTTTTTTTTCCTGGTTATTACATATAATTTCTACAGTAGATCTTCCTCTTCTTCTTTTTAAGTCTTGTAAACATAGGTGGGTCCTGGTGCAGATATGTTTGGGAACCACTGCCTTAGACTGTTTCCACAGCCTGAAACAGAGCGACACTCAGAAATGATGGAACGATAACAGGAGAGTTATTTAAAACAAGCCAGTGTTGGAGCTCCCTTATTGTTGTGTGAACACACACATACACTCGTGTATATAATCTCAAAACTGCATTACAACACACTCCTACTATAAGGCAGCATCTGTAGTGGAATTCACAGAACACAAACAAAATCATGTCATACATAAGCTTGCTGTGATATGATATGATGTCTGTTTTGCTTATTTTGTGCATTATTGCAACAGGTCACTGCTACAGCTCTTGGGTTTTTTTGTAGGACATCTCTGTTTTCTGTCTGTCTTTGGAGATGCAGTAAATGCTTCCAAAGCATAATTACTTTCTAACCCAGACAATGACATGGAGTTAATCAGTGACTTAGACACTGATGTATTGTGATTGTGAAATAGGAGGAGTCCTTATCTTTTGCACGTAATGTTAGAGTAGTAATCATTAAAAAAGCATGCTTTATAAGGGTCTTTCTTTGTCCTGCTGTATGTTCATATTGACCCAGTCCTTCATTTGGTGCCTGTGCATCTTTCAATGGGGAATGTTAACAGTTCTGAAGAGTAAGTATAAATATGCTGTTGTTGCGTTGCTTTTGTATGTTCTTGAGTAACTGAAGGATGCAAGGCTGGTACAAAATTCTACTTTGTGTGTATGTGTCTGTGTACATGTGAGCATGTGTGTTATGGCTGATAAAGCATTGGTAATAGTGCTGCTGAAAGATTTTAAAGTTACAGTAACTTTAGAGAGTGGAGAATGAATAGAGGGGCATGGGCCTGTGGTATAGTGTTTTATTTCACAGATCAGAAGCACTGATTGAAAAGCTCTCTGCAATCCGTATGGGCTTCAGTCTACATTCATCCTCTGTTCATCTGCACAGTAGATATATAACTGCTAAGTCAGCATAAACTGGCCAGTCTGGATGATATGAATGATGTCCCAATATTTGTGTAAGGATGGCCTCAGACAAAAGCATCCTTTAAAAAAAAAAAATTCAAGGAAGCTTTGTGTGCTTCTGATTGGCACCAAAGTGCTGAGCCAAGAGCATGATGAATTTGTGTGCATATGTGGCTGTTAGCAAGACATGACAGGAACATTGCAAGGTTCCACACATGGTTTTGTACATAGCTCTGTAGAACCTGATGCAGTTGGGATCATGGCTGAGTTTAATTCATAACTAGTCCATGAAAGTTTATGCAGCAATACATTTGTGAGTCTTGAAGGTGCTATGAGAGTTTTTATTTTTCTCTGCTGTTACCACAGTGCAGACTGTGGGGTTCAGCAACCATGCCCAGATATTTCTCCTAACCTTCTCACCATATGTCATGTTGGTGTTCTGTTAACATCTAACCCAGCGGTTCCCAAACCCATTGTGCGTCACAATGCCCTGTGGTGTCATGGGTCACTTGCTGGGCAGTCACAGGACACCCACTGCCCTGCAGAGAGACCGTGGCACACTTCTCCAAAGAGCGGTTGAAGACTCGCTGTGGTGGGAAGAGCTCCAGAGTGTGAAAACCGAGCACTGGGAAAAGCCTTCACACCTACCGTGGCCCTCTTATCTCTTTCAGGCCTCCAAACCCAGAAATAACTGGCAATGATGTATTTGCCAATCATGTGCTGCCATTGCCGTGCAGAGGGAAGGCGTTGCAAATCCCAACTGCTGATCAAGCCTGAAGAAAACTTTGGGGTCCTTCACAATGTTATGCCATTTCTTTCCCCCTCCCCCCCCCGAACACTGCTCCCCTTTGGATGGTTTATCCAGCCTGATGAGTTCTGGGAGAACTCAAAATCTTGCTTAAGATTTTAGGGGTTTTTTTGGTTGGTCTTAATAAAGTTACAGGTGTGCTCCAGTCTCTATGGGGGTTTTGTTTCAGAACCCCCTGTGGTTGACTAAAATAGTGAATACCGGCGAACGGCCTTCCACCTCCAGAGGCGAGGGGAGTAGAACTCCCCTAGGCTCTGGAGGATCCTCTGAGCCCAGCTCTGCCAGGCTCAAACTGAGACTTAGAATGAAAAAAAGTCACTGCTGGTTATTTTTTTGTAAAACTAGAAGTGAGGTTTCTAATGCCGTCTAAAGCATTAGGAGGCCCTGTATTACCAGATTGTGGCTTTTTAATTTATTTTTTTAATTGATCAACAAGCAACCTATTTTTTTTTACTTTGTGACATTATAATTTGCCCTTAGAAAGGTATTTTTGATTGACCGTCTCCAATTATTAGTCTTTGTAGAAAAACTGTTGACAATCAGCATTACTCATTTGTTTTCATTGGTACTGTCTTTGTGTGTTTAGCACTGCAGATCTTAATGCCTGTGATCAAGATAACAAGAGTAAGTTAAACTTTAGTAATAGAAAGGCCTACTTCACACCACTAATGTGAATGCAGGACTCTAAGTTAAATGGCTCTGGATTAATGAAAAGAACTTGCATTTGTATTTAACACAAACTGTTACTGGATGTGCTTTCGAAACCTGCAAAACAAGCACACATGGGAGTTTTTTGTTTTTCCCAAAGCCAAGAACTCTTAAGGGTAGAGGCTGCGGTCACAAGGTAAAATCTGCCATTACTAATAGGAGTTTTAGAGAATGTTGAAGCATGGGGGGAGATGTTGATTACCTAGTGATTCAAAGATATGGCCTCTTAGATGCTTAGATCTAAGGCCTCTTACCATCAGAAGATTACTTATTAATAACTTATGCTTATGCATACCTTAAAATAAAAAAGGAATAAAATATTGACTAGGTAACAAAGTGTGCCCAGGGATTTTGGCACCCTCAGATCTAAAAATCTGTCCATCAGTAGACAGACAGACACATTTCTGGCTATCAGTATTCATAAGTTCAGAACTATTTATAGCACAATAATTTTTAATTAAGCCATGGCTTTTCCTCATCAGGGTTGAGCATTTAGCTGTAAAAATTAGCTGATTAACGTTTCTTTGTCAAAATATACATGTCTGTCTGTGTTTATATTTATATAAATGCCACGATGAAATTGTTTGATGTGAGAAGGTAATTGAACTAGCTGTTCTTATTGTTTAAAATAACATTCTGTTTAAAATATCATTCTTTATAAAAGAGTTTTGCAAAATGGAGTGACTCAATCATGGGTGTTGCATAGGTGGGTAAGAGGGAAAGATTAGATAATGTTGTAGCTGCCTTGTTTGTCTCCTTCACGTAGAGCCAGAAATCAGGGTGAAGGCATGACAATATAACCGGCAGTGACACCTGAAGTCTAATCATACATATGTGTTCATTACTTGATGCCTACAATATCAAAGGGATTTTGGGATCCTGCTTTTATTTTGTACTTGGTTGCAGGAACACCTTTGAACTTGGCTATTGAACCCAAAGCGACTTCAGTAACCTAGCAAAAGAGAATCTTGTGCTACTGCAACCACTGTATCTCTGTGCTAAAGCTATGCCCTTCTGTGAGCAGAGAAAGAAAGTATAGAGGAAAAAATGTGCAAACCTGATGCCCACTCTAGCTTTTATCCAAGTCTATCAGGAGGCATGTGCAAAGCACTTCATATGATGTAAAAACAGCTGTAAAATATTATTGTCCCTATATTGCTGCTGGGTTTCCAAGAATGAATGGCTGGCCAGTGACCACCAAGTGAGTTCCTGGGAAAAGTGGGTTCTGATTCTGAGCTTAATGCCTTAGCTCTTCATTCAGTTTGTGTCTGTAAAACCACTTTTAGGTAGATGGTAAACCTAGTTAGTGATGTAGTAAACTTTTCATATTTCTCCAGTACAGTAACTATTGACCACTTTGTGCTTTTCTTTTTCTGTTCATTCACAGGGTAGATCATCTGTATACATTTTTTGTTCAGTGGTCGCCAGAGGTGTATGGCAAAGATGCTAAGGAACAGGGCTTTGTAGTGGTGGAAAAGGAGGAACTTGATATGATAGACAATTTCTTCAGTGAACCTTCAACCAAAAGCTGGGAGGTGAGTGCATTCTGTTTTCTGTGACATCTGGCTACCTAGTAATGCATTATTCTGTACTCATGACACCTATTAGCCATAATTCTTTCTTTCAAAGCAAGTGCCTGGTGCTTGTGTGAAAACATTAAGGCCCATTTTGGATGGTGCCTTAAATATTTAACCAGCCCTACATAGTAAAAGAGAGCGACTAAGATGATTACGGGGCTGGGGCACTTTCCTTATGAGGAAAGGCTACGGCGTTTGGGCCTCTTCAGCCTAGAAAAGAGACGCCTGAGGGGGGACATGATTGAGACATACAAAATTATGCAGGGGATGGACAGAGTGGATAGGGAGATGCTCTTTACACTCTCACATAATACCAGAACCAGGGGACATCCACTAAAATTGAGTGTTGGGCGGGTTAGGACAGACAAAAGAAAATATTTCTTTACTCAGCGTGTGGTCGGTCTGTGGAACTCCTTGCCACAGGATGTGGTGCTGGCGTCTAGCCTAGATGCCTTTAAAAGGGGATTGGACAAGTTTCTGGAGGAAAATTCCATTACGGGGTACAAGCCATGATGTGTATGCGCAACCTCCTGATTTTAGAAATGGGTTATGTCAGAATGCCAGATGCAAGGGAGGGCACCAGGATGAGGTCTCTTGTTATCTGGTGTGCTCCCTGGGGCATTTGGTGGGCCGCTGTGAGATACAGGAAGCTGGACTAGATGGGCCTATGGCCTGATCCAGTGGGGCTGTTCTTATGTAAAAGATCTAAGAATTTGTTGCATGCACATCCTCGCCCTCTCTTCACATCCTGGAGAATTCAGGCCATTTTTTGTAATCATGTGGTAGGGGACATGCACACCGTCGCATCCTAAGACCTGTCAGGTAATTTGGCCTATAGACAAATTGAAAAGGGCCTATAATGCATACATGGTTCAAAAGCATTTTAATCCCATCATTGTTCGTGTCCCTCTAGTTTCTAAATAGTTTTCTTAAAGAATCCTACTATTGCATGGGCTCTTAAAAATTATTTATGTAAAAACTACTTTTGTATTTATGACAATAAGAATTTTTTAATATTAAAAGCTACCATTCATTCACATTCCAGACTACCATTATTTGTGTGAAGTACAGGCTATTTTTAATCTTTTATGGGTGCAATCTTACCCTGCACAGGAACAGGCAAGCCAAGAGGCTTGCGCTGTATTCAACGCAGGATAGGGGCCCAAAGTGGTTCAGCCAGAGGCAAGGGGAAACTTTCCCCCTTACCTCCAGGTAAAGCACACTTGCCCTTATGGGTTCCCTAGGACTTGCACCACCTCCTGAGGTGGCACAAGTCTGAGGAGAACGGAGCAGCTTGAGGGGGTTGGTCCCAGCTGGGCCGACACAAGGCTCACGGAGTAAGCTGCCAAAGAGGCTGGATTCAGCCTTTCTGTGCTGGTGCACCTCTGTGCACCAACGTGGCTTACTCTTGAAGAGGCGTAGGGATGTGCGCCGGCCCAAGGGCACCTCAGGATTGCACCCTATTTCTAATTGTTATGATAACAACCTAGAACTAGAACAGCCTCAGTAATAATGTCATTGAATTCCTGGCCCAACCAATTAAAAAAGAATGCCACTTATTTAGCTTGGATTCATTAATCTACTGTTTATTAAAGTTTTTCTCCCTCTTTTTTCTGATATGTGATATCTGCCTAAGCTGGACTGCTTACCTAGAGTTGTCTGTGTCCTTGATGATGGTATGTCATGTACCAAATTATTTATCTGGTGAAGTAATTCAAGGTTTCGTTGTTCTGGTTGTAGAAGAATCTGACAAATATCAGAATAGTTTGCGTAACTGAGTCAAATGACATGTTTTTAAAAATTCTGTTACTATGGTGAGAATAGAAATTGGAGACCTAAACCCAGACCAAACTTGTGGCTGTTCGGGGGTCACATCTGTGGGTTTCAGCTTGCATGGGATGTGGACTACATTAATGTAGTCCAGGGGTTTCTTGGTTGCACAAGCTGCACCAGGTCTCCTCTCACTCTGTCCATCATCCATTGGCAGATCTCTTGGGTCTGCCGACATTCCAGCAGTACTTGCTTGCTGAAAGGGGGATATTCCCTCTAGCTTTGCCCTTTTCAGGGTAGGAAACTTCCTGGTTCAGCCATATACTGTACTGTGATTCCATGACCCAACTTTCACAGGTTCACAACTTTTTCCTACACTTACCCCCTCCCCACATTTCCTGCAGCTCTGCTCTTCAAGATTGGGAGCAGGGTTCTCTGAAAGGGAAAAAGTTAACTTGTCTTCCTGGTTTCAAGCAGGAAAATTGCTGCAGAATCAGTAAGAGTTCATGTGGGGGAGGCACTGATTGCCCTGATTGTTTCCCAGGGCAATCTTCCTATTCTGAACTAGGGAAGGGAAAGGGAAGAGAAATCTTGAGCATCCTTGAAAGCAATCAGTCATCCTAAGGACATGTCATTTATATATTTAATCTAAGGTTGAAACTCTAATCCACTGGTTTTCAAACTTTTTAGCACTGGGACCCAGTTTTCAGAATGACAGTCTATGGGCACCCACCGGAAGTGATGTCATTAACCTGGAAGTGATGTCATGGCCAGAAGTGACTTCATCAATCTAGGCTTCAAACCTAAGCCTGATCAGTCAAAGGTCCCATTACACAGTGTGCTTGTGCTGTTACATTCCAGTTTCAAAGTCAAAGCAGGAGGCAGACTTGGATGTCAACCACACAGCCCCCTCCCCTTTCCAGTGCCCCATCTTCCCACTTATTCAGAACAAAGCACCATGCCTCTCTCCACCGGGACCCCACCCTACCCAGCAGCTCTTACCCTGTATTTTCAATGGCAGCTGTGCTAGGTGCTATACAACCACCTGAAATTGGCTCCTAACCCACAGTTTGAGAAACACTGCTCTAATCTGTTGATTGTGTATTATTTAATAATTGCCAAATGTTGTTCTGTGGAAATAAAGAATGCCTTTATGGCTGATGAGCCACCTCTTTATTGTACTCTGGTGATAATTTGATTGCTTGCAGAGGCAGAAGTGAGGATTCCTGAAGATCCATGCACATGCTTCTCTCTCGATTCATTCAGGAGCTGGAACAAGGTCTCCCTAAACTCTTCAAGTCTGTGTGTGACCTTGACATACTTGCAAGTTCTGCTAGGGAAAAAAGAATAGTCATAATTATGTCCCAATTATCAATTACATCTAGACCATTTCTTCATCTACCTCTTTGAACTCCTAGTTTCCAAAAACATAAATGCATAGCTGAATTTTTAGCACCATCTCCTTTCTTCATGTCCTGTGTACCGAAAGGTCAAACATTTGCATGTGCGTAATCATCAGTAATGTGCAGCACCTAAGCAGAAGCCACATAAAAAAGAAAATAAATGAGATGGATAAATGAGAAGTTCAGCTTGAGAATCGAGAGAGGATGTGGTGAGATAAATTGGAAAACTACAGAGAGGAAAAACTGGTAGTATTGTCTTTGACTATTGAGAAAAGAATGTGGACTGCTGTGTGCAAGTTGTGCACATGTGTATGCATGCACACTGTAATGCAGGGTGGGTTGTGGCTCACTGGAAGAACAAATGCAGAAGGTCCCAGGTTCCGTCCCTGATGTCTCCAGTTAAGGCTGAAAAAGACTTTTGCCTGAAACCCTGGAGAGCCATTGCCAGAAACCCTGGAGAGTCACTACTTGACAGTACTGACCCAGATAGACGAATGGAGCCCGGTGCATAGAAGTCTTGCAATGTTCCCTCCAAAGTCAAAATGCTATAGAGAGCATTTTGCAGCTGCATAAGCAGCTGATTTCAGTTATGTATGTATATGGAGCAGATGAGAAATATTACTTTCTTTTTCTCCTGGATTTTGCACTTGAGTTTCTGAACAGCTTGTACTCGGGGAAATGAAAAGCCAGGTGTCCTGTCCACATGTACACTCCATGCTGCAAGAATATCCACCTGGAAGTGTACACTTGGTAATTTTTTAATAAGCGAGATACTGAGCTTTAGCCATTAACTACTGATAGAGACTGGTTACCTTCTGGGCTGTCATTAAGCGAGTACATTAAGCATGAGTAAGTATGTGATGTTCTATATGATGTTCAGCAATATAGGTGCAAGACGACATGGTTACAGAACAACTATTTCCCATAGCATGGAGGTTCCCAAGCCTTTTAGCATTGTGACCCACTTTTAAAAATGACACTGTTTCAGAACACGCCTAGCTTTACGAGCCTTAAAAAAAAGTGTTTCACTTTACCAACCACTCAAGCACAGGTGTTCCCAGGCTTTCCTGTGCAAAGGGTCACCTCTGCTGTCCCCCCACACCCCTGACCTGGAAGTAATTGCAGTAATGTCATCGTTGCTGCAATTACTTCTACACGGCTGCCTCCTCCATTCCCCCCTTGAAAAAAGGGGGGACGGAGCAGGCAGCCCAGAGCCTTCCACACCACTTGTATGCAGTGCAGAGGGCTCCATCGGAGTGGTCTGAGGCCACTGGAAGCAGTGCCCAAGACAGGCAAGTGCTGCTTCCAGGAGGCGGATGGCACTTCCCCCTTGGCGCTGCTTCCAGTGTCCCCAAACCACTGGCTCCAGTGGCTCCAATGGAGCCCTCTGCATCACTTACAAATGGTGCGGAAGACTCCATTGGAGCTGGAGAAGTGGCACACATCTCCTCCGAAATCAGAGGATGCACACACCGCTTCTGTGCCACTCAGAGGGGCACCCCCTCCCCTTTCCTTAAAGGGGAAGAGGGGGTTGCCCTCAGATGTGACCAGGAACCGCGCCAAGAGTGGCTGCAAAAGCACAACCACACTTGGCACGATTCCCCCCTGCTCTGAAGGGGAGGGGAAGTGGGGCAGCTCTCAGAGTGGTGCCATTCCTGGCATGCTGTCGTCAAGTCCCCTCCCCTCTTCTTTTATCAGAGGAGAGGAAAGTGGAGCCCTAGAATGTCTGTGTGCAGGAGTTGCAACTCCCTGCATACTGACACTCTAGGGTGCCCCTTTCCCCTTCTCTGGAGGAGGCAAGAGGGTGCCTTAGAAAGGCAGCATGCTGGGAGTTGCGACTCCTGGTGTGCCGACACTCTAGGGAGCCCTCTCATCTCCTCCTATAAAGGAGGAGGGAAGAGGTAGGCGGCCAAGTCTGGTGCTGAATCACTACCAGAGAAGCAGCACTCCACTGCCTTTCCAGCAGTGATTCTGGGTGCCCCTCCTCCATCAGGAGGAGGGTTTCTTTTTAAAGGGAGAGAAGCTGGCAGAGCTGCTGGCTTCTTTCCCCTTTTTTTGGAAAAAAGACAAATGGGCTGTGGGAGGATGAGGCTGGTGGTGGTGCCCCCGGAGGATCAGCACCCAGGGCTTTTTTCCCACTTGCCCCCCCTCCAGGTATGCCAGTGCACTTATGTTTGTTTTTATCCCTTTTACTATAGTGTGTGTGCGGGGGGGAGGAGTTCTAAAACGTTTGTTGAGTTCCATGTTTATGAGTTCCACGTTCATCAGATCAGAACAGTTCTGGTGACCTTGCATTCCCCTTCACATGACCTTTGATAAGAGCCAAGGCACAGTTGCCTACTCATGGGTAAGTATGCACATGTGGCTCAGTTCCATTTTCCATAGAGCTCAATAAATTTTCCTTGTCAGCTAAGGGGGGGCATGGACTTCCTTCTTAAGAGTTTGTTGCGACCTGCATTCATTGGATCTAGATCATTCTGTAGGCGTTATGTTCCCCGCAACCTAAAGGCTGCTGCCTGGTTGATGAATATGAAGGGGTGTGGCTAGAATGGGCAGCAGTGCTCCCCCCCCCCAAGTAGCAGCTTGTTAATCCTTGATGCACATAGCCTAATCTGCCTTGTCAGTTTCACGACCCACCAAAAATTGGGCTGCAACCCACAGTTTGGGAACCACTGCAATAGCACGTTAGCTGATGAAGCACAGTAAGTAGTTTGCAGTAATAAAAGAGCAGCATTACATTGCATCATTACGGCAAACAAAGGTGGAGTTCCAGAGCACGTTAGCCAGTGAAGTAGCCAAGCGACCTTGCAGGTCTTATGGAACAGCCACACTGCATCTTGTGTGCAAATTGAGCAGGTTGGAGGTCTTCTAAAGGTAAGGAGACTTTTGTCATCTTGTGCTGTCGAAAGTCCCAGCCGCAGCAACAGGTTTATTGCTAATTAGACCTGTGCTTCAGGGTAGAGCTATGTTGGCAGATCAGGTCTGGGAAGGGAGATGGAATATGGTGCACTAAGGTTGTTGGAAAATGCACAATTCTGTTTTATATCACCTGTGGGTGTTAACCCTGCTTTACCTGTGAGGTTGGTTATTTGGGGGGGGGGGGAGGTCAACATGAGCTCCTGAATTTCCTGCCCCTGAAATTCAGGTGGACTGCACAGTGTAATGAACTCAATGCCAGGTTCTTTGTTCATAGGACAGTTGGGAAAGAAGGCAGTAAACAAGATGCTGATACATCACAAAAGCCTCAGGGGCTGCAGAAAAGCCCAAAATAGGTTTAAAATAGGGGGAGAAATCAGGGGTTTTCACCATACCATGTGATAAAGGGAGAAGTTCAAAGTTTTATGCAAATAGGCCCTAACCCTTTATTATGGTATATGCTTTAGGCTGCAAACCTCACATTTTCCGGAGAGTAAGCCCCATTGAACAAAATAGGACTTACTTCTGAGTAGACCTGATTACGATTGTGCCTTTAATGTACAGTATTTCCAACCATCTAGTTAGATGCATGAAATGTTCTCATCAGTTGGCTGATGGGTGCACACACAGGTTAAGAGAAGGGGGGGATATTTTCACCATACTGTTCACAACTCTCTCTCTCTCTCTCTCTCTCTCTCTCTCTCTCTCTCTCTCTGTATGCACATGGGAAATACACGAGTATGCACACTGAGAATTTCACTTGGTGCATCTGATAAATGGACTGCTGTCTACAAGTTTACTCTTTAATGCATTCGGTAGTCTCCAAGGTGCCACATTAATCTTTGTTTTTAAAGCAAATTAGTGAACGTGTCATCAGTTGGGCTTGGGGAGAAAGCATCTTGGCCAATGAAAATAGGTGTGAGAGAGAATCCCTTGGACGCATACTGTTTTCTGCAATGAGACTCAGGGTCTGTTTTTGTTTCTTTATGATTAGTGTATCAAAATGGTAATGGAAAGGGATTTTTGTTGTTGTGTAATCTCCAGAGCGCCAACCGTCCTCTGACACTTTTCCAAGGCAGCTTTTTTGTGCAGATTTGTTCCCATCCCCCCTCCAGCCATATATGGAGGGAAAACGAAAGTGAGCACTACAAGGAAGTATAAAAAGAAAGAAACTGCTTTCACCTTCTGGAGATGGTAGTTTCTTAGCTGCTCATGCTAGAGAGGAGCTGATTTCCTCGTGGTGAGGAGTCTGAATTGGCAGTAGAAGCAGGAAAACAGAATCTTAAACATGAGAAGTCAGAAAATACCTTTCAGTTTTCAAATAATATACTGTGCCAAGCCTGACCAGGAGCCCTTTGTACAGGTGGGTTGAATTTTTTTCACAAGCTGAATGCTGCAGTACTCTGGCTTCTTTACCAGTTGTCAAGCATAGTGCCAATCTGTTTATGCAAAAGCCCTGTGAAGGTTTTGCTTCTGAATCAGAATTTGGATATCTGGGACTGCTTTTTGTGGAGGGTAATTGAGGTTAACAAATTTGTTGAGCATCGTGGATCATAAAGGAAACTGAACTGTAATTGAAAATAAATTGCAGATCATTTTTCTAAGCAGATTCAGTGCTACAGCTTATAGACCAGGCTGTGTTTATTTTAGGAGATTTATTTTGATATTGCGGTTTTTATTCTGAATCCTTAAAAACATTGATGAATGGGTTTACAAATCAGGACAATTATAAAAGGTTAATATATTAGTGCTTTTTTGCTTTTTAAAATTTCTGTCATTTAGCTTTAATATTAATTATATATTGTATCTTGAACTAAGAGGAAAGGCATTTTTTCTCACCCCAAAATATTTTGAGTGCTTTATACAAGTACCTGAATTCAGTTGAGATTTTGTTCCCAAGATGGCTAATAAAATATATTACTGCTCTGCTTTTCCTTCTCATTGTTCCCATCTACACCAAAGGAAAAACAGTTATTAAACTAATTCTGCCATTTTTACAAGGGTAAGAAAAGGAAAATCAAACACATTGTAGGTTTGCCGCATACGATGACTGTCCAAGCAAACATGTTAGGAAGATCAAATTTGATAATGAGCCAACACTTTTCCAAAGTTTGTTGCACAATATCCTGTCGACAGTCAAAAAGAAGAAAGCTTCCAGTAAGACAGAATTGAGGTGATTCGGTGAGAAGCCATGTGGTAGGAATATTACTATAGTACTCTTAAATGATAGGGTCTGTGTTTGTCTGGTTTGTCTGGTTTGTCTGGTTTGGTGACCAGAACAATTTGTGTTCTGGTCACGAAAAGGAGACGGGATTCCTTGACATGCTAAATGGCTGTGCCTTGGAGCAGCTATTCATGGAGCCCACCAGAGGACGGATGACTCTGGAGTTAATATTGTGTGGTACTCAGGACCTGGTTAGAGATGTCCGTGTTATTGAGCCATTTGGGAACAGTGATTATGCTGTGATCCGTTTCAACATGCATGTCGGGGGAAGAATACTGGGCAAACCTCTCACAAAAACCCTTGACTTCTGACGAGAGGACTTCCCTCAAATGAGGAGGCTGGTTAGAAGGAGGTTGAAAGGGAAGGTAAAAAGAGTCCAATCTCTACAGGGAGCATGGAGGCCGCTTAAAACAACAGTAATAGAGGCCCAGCAGAGGTGTATACCACAAAGAAAGAAGGGCTCCACTAAATCCAGGAGGGTATCCGCATGGCTAACGAACCAAATTAGAGAGGCCGTAAAGGACAAGGAAGCTTGTCATAGGAAGCTTGTCATATAGGCTGATGGGTTCTGAGCTGTCTGTGACAGATCAGGAGAGAGATCTTGGGGTGGTGGTGGACAGGTCGATAAAAGTGTCAACCCAATGTGTGGCGGCAGTGAAGAAGGCCAATTCTATGCTTGGGATCATTAGGAAGGGTATTGAGAACAAAACGGCTAGTATTATAATGCCGTTGTACAAATCGATGGTAAGGCCACACCTGGAGTATTGTGTCCAGTTCTGGTCGCCGCATCTCAAAAAAGACATAGTGGAAATGGAAAAGGTGCAAAAGAGAGCGACTAAGATGATTACGGGGCTGGGGCACCTTCCTTATGAGGAAAGGCTACGGCGTTTGGGCCTCTTCAGCCTAGAAAAGAGGCGTCTGCGGGGGGACATGATTGAGACATACAAAATTATGCAGGGGATGGACAGAGTGGATAGGGAGATGCTCTTTACACTCTCACATAATACCAGAACCAGGGGACATCCACTAAAATTGAGTGTTGGGCGGGTTAGGACAGACCAAAAGAAATATATATTTACTCAGCGTGTGGTCGGTCTGTGGAACTCCTTGCCACAGGATGTGGTGATGGCGTCTGGCCTGGATGTCTTTAAAAGGGGATTGGACAAGTTTCTGGAGGAAAAATCCATTATGGGGTACAAGCCATGATGTGTATGTGCAACCTCCTGATTTTAGAAATGGGCTAAGTCAGATGCAAGGGAGGGCACCAGGATGCAGGTCTCTTGTTATCAGGTGTGCTCCCTGGGGCATTTGGTGGGCCGCTGTGAGATACAGGAAGCTGGACTAGATGGGCCTATGGCCTGAACCAGTGGGGCTGTTCTTATGTTCTTAGACAGCAAACTGTGTCTGAAATAGCATAGCTCTGTCCAAACGTTCTCTATCCTGAAGGTCTTATTAACAGACCATTCTCTTGCAAACATGTAAGGGGATGCTGGAAGTTTGACCTCAAGGCTATTTTCAGGGATGAATGGATCTTGCAAGTGAGGACTGAATTTCTGTGGCCAAATTAAAAGTTCCATGTTGCAGGTAGAAAATAAATGAATTCCAAATGAAAACCTTGAAAAGTGCCGCTTAGAATAATTTCTAACACGGCAACATCCTCCAGTCACAGTCATGTGCAAGTACTGTATTACTGATAGTGCTTGCTCCCTTTGTTTAAGGTAATGTTTATGTCACTATATAGTGATCAGTGACTTAAAAAGTAGAGAGAGCTGCTGGCTCCAGAACCCTTTACCTTACTTAAACAGAACAACTTTAAGCCATTTCTGTCCAACGTTGCATCTATGCAACAAGGACCAAATGTGTACACCTATGGGCTGGGCAAAAATGGGATAAATTGTTCATGGTGGTGATTGAACGATGACACTTACCTGGAGATCACTTACTTTTTATATAGCACAGGGGTGGTCATAGCTTAGTCCACTGCTGGAGAAAGCAGACCTGACTATAGCCACTCCTGCTTAATATTCCCTTGTTGGTTTCTTGTAAAACATTCAATGTAAGGCTGCTTTTCAGAAGTGTTGGAAAACTACTGCTGGAACAAAATACTGTGTTGGATCACTCTGTGGTATAAAATGATCAAATCAGATCATCCGGTGTCAATTGAACTTTTCTGGTTACTAATTCCAGGCCAAATGGTTTGGATCCTGGGTATCTTAAGGGTGACTTTTTCCTATATATTCCTATACCTCTGGATTCTCTGCCTGGTGTCTGAGGCCCCGCCACAGATCCCACCGCTGACTGAAGTGCAATGGATGGCTGAAAGAACCAGGTCTCTTCTCTCATGGTGGCACCAAAACTGAGGAAAACCTTCCCCAGACAGGCCCGCCTGGCTCTGACAAGAATTGATTTTAGATACGTAGTGAAAATGTGAAAATGTTTCCTGTTTGGGGAAGCCTTTGGCATGCCTAACATACTCATCCAGCTCTGTTTTATTACTTCATTTCCTGCATTGCCTTGTTCCTGATGTTTTAGGGACTACTGCCCAGAATTGGCTGATCTTTTTAAAAGCCATTTCTGCCCAAGGTTGTATATATGCAACAGGGATTAAAAATGGGTTATTTTTTGCTGCTGTTTGCTATGGTGTATGTGTTCGGTTTTTTTGTTACGTTGCTATATTTTTGCATTTTCTTTTCTTTTTATACTTGGATTTGTAAGCCTCTCTGGATTCCTTTTTGAAGAAGTGACATTTGAATAAATAAACGTAAGCATGGTTCAAGGTGCACATGGTGTGCCTTTCAAACGAAGCATTAACACATGTTTGTGCTTCCTCAGTCCTGCACAGTGTCACTTTTTCTCCATAAAAAGTTGATCTACTGTAGCTACTGATAATCAAAAAAATTATTGGATCAAGGTGCTGTTCTGTTTTTTAAACATCTCTCTGTCTTTATTCTGTCTTTACTGATTAGATTATTACTGTAGAAGAGGCAAAACGCCGAAAGAGCATTTGTAGTTATTGTGAAGAAGATGGTGATGAAGATGATGATACTTTACCTGTCTTAAAAAACCAGAGTGTCCTTTTAGAAAATATGCACATAGAACAGGTAAAGTTGATAACTTTCTCTTAATTTGCTGCTCTCACTTTAATTTTTGTTTTCTTTCTTTTTCCAATCCTGTACATAACCAGAATTTCAAAGTGAGTCTTGGGTGTATCCAGTTCATTGACTAGTCCAGTTATCTGGAATGAAGGATTTTTAGCTTTTGCTAGCAGATCTAAACTGGGAGCAGACTAGTTCAGCAAACAAGAGGAAAGAGTTTCCATGTACATTCAGGATGTTACTGATTTCCTCTCCATGGCATTGCACACCACACTAGGCAGCTCCTTAATACTTAGAAACCATTTGGGGGACATTCAGTGGCTTTGGATGGGAGGGAGAATTAGAAAAGCCCTTGTGCGTGAGTGGCCATTTGGAAGCTGACCAGAATTAACAATATGGCTGAGCACATATGCGCATTTCAGCATTGTGAAAATTAGTCCTTCTCCCCCCCCCCCCCACTCAGTAGTGAAGGAGATGGGATAGATGAGCAAGAGCCTATTTTCACTTTTTCATCTGTCTTGTTACAGATTATCTCTGGATAATAAACCAATTGGATTGGAGAGGTTCAGTCTTCTATACATGCTTTTTAGAAATAGTGAGCATATTCAGTCCAGTATGCCCATGTATTCTGTCTATATATACAGATGGTATAAACCGTGACAGATGGTTCCTTTATTGTCATTAGTGCAACTCTGGTTATGGATTAAATTATTCAGTACTTATACTGGACAGAATTAATTTCCAGTGACACTGGTGTAAGTAATCCACTGTATTTTAAACTACAGATGTTTCTCTCACCTTCTAGCTTGCCCGATGCCTACCAGCAAGAGTTCAGGGATATCCCTGGAGACTTGTGTACAGTACGCAGGAACATGGAACCAGCTTGAAAACTTTGTATCGCAAATCAACAGCTCTAGATAGTCCAGTCCTCCTTGTCATCAAAGACATGGACAACCAGGTTAGATCCAACATAAAATCTTGTTCACAGTCTCATTACTCGAATTATGATAGATTAAATATAATAAGGCCTACATGCTTCCTTATCTACCCCTAACTTGCAACTACATTGCGTACCAAATGATGTACAGCGGTGTTTCAAACTGTGGATCGGGTCCCACTAGGTGGGTGGCGAGCCCATTTCAGGTGGGTCCCCATTCATTTCAATATTTTATTTTTAATATATTAGACTTGATGCTCTCATGGTATGTGACTGCATTTGGGGAAATGTTACAGATCTGTACTTTTAACAGGCTACTCTGTATATGCTTTAACAGTGATAGTCAGTGGGACTTACTCCTGGGTAAGTGTGGGTAGGATTGCAGCCTAGGATTGTTAAAAATTTCCCAGCTTGATGATGTCACTTCTGGTCATGACATCACTTCCGGTGGGTCGTGACAGATTCTCATTCTAAAAAGTGGGTCCCAGTACTAAAAGTGTGAGAACCACTGATATACAGGTCTTCAACAGCTTTCTCTCTATTGACAATAGAGAGAACATTAAACATACTGGAATTGTTCAAAGATTTCTGATTTTAATCTTGAAAGTATCTTTTTGTCTCCCAATATAAAGCTTTTTTTCTTTTACAGATATTTGGAGCTTATGCAACACATCCTTTCAGGTTTAGTGACCACTATTACGGCACAGGAGAAACTTTCCTATACACATTTAATCCTCTTTTCAAGGTATAGTTTATTGAAGATAAATTTTAACCTTTCAATATGTTAAAACTGAGTTTGCATTATTTGTTTATCAACTTGCCACTGTGATTTAAAATCACACACATACGAAGTACACAAAAGTTAGAAATGCAGTTTAAATATAACTTCTGAATGTATTGTTGAATGGTCCAAATGGCCAAAATCTTGGTTTAAGGATGATTATGATGCACTATTGGAGCTAAGTTACTCTGAGCTTCTTGAAGGAAAAGCAAGATATAAATATATCAAATTAATAAAGACACTAGTCTGGAACACTATATATTCTGCCAAGTTTCTTACATAGCTTTTAAGTGTGAAATTGGACCAAGCCACTCTTCTGGGTGGGAAAATATAATAATAATAATAATAATAATAATAATAATAAATAAACTTTATTTGTATCCCGCCCTTCTCCTTAAAAGGGACCCAGGGCGGCATAAAATATTCATTTTATGGTTGTCGGGTATGTGCTGAAAGACCCACAAGACCTGAAATATGGTACTGTATCAAAAATAATTTTAAGTAGAATTTTACATGGTATTTGCAAATGAAACCAGAAGAATGGGCAGGAGAGAGAGGTACACCATATCATTGTAAGATGTATTTCTATTTTGTAATAATAGTCAGGCCCTGGAAGATAATTTTACGAGAAAGAGCACTATTTGATTCCATCAAATAGCTAATGATTTTAGATATAAAATAGATCACTTTTCCAGTGTTTACACACCCTGCTGACATGTTGATAATAACACCCACAATCCACTTGTAAGCCAACTGTATCACTGTGACAGTATCTTGCTTTCGTGTTGATACTGTGCCTTTCTTTCATAGGTTTATAAGTGGAGTGGAGAAAACACCTATTTTATCAATGGAGATGTAAGCTCATTAGAACTCGGGGGTGGAGAGTAAGTCATTTAAATTCTATTGAGATATATATGGTTGAATGTCTGAAACATTTCTTAACAGCAAGACTGGTTTGACAATGGAACCAATTACTGAGGAAAGGGCTGGGTTCTTCCTCTCTGGAGATCTCCGGGCAGAGGCTCAACTGGCACCTAAAGGGAATTTTCCTGTAGTGCTTGGACTAGATTTCCTTAAAGGACCCTTCCAACTCTATAATTCTAAGTATATTCATGTATGCAACGCGTTTTATTACCAAAGAAGCAAACTGCTATCCTTTTTTTAAATGGGTTCATGTCTTCAGCCATTAGAACGACTGTGGTGAATAAATGGTTGTGTGCATGGTGATTACCTACATGTGCCTTGCATATAGTGGCTCTGGATCATGGTTAGTCCTTTCAATTAAAGATGTTCCACCCTGCGAAAGAATTTAATGTGTCTGGCCACAGTGAGGTCAGAACCATGAGCGTGGCCTGTCTGATTCTGGTGAATCATGTCAGTTGATTTTTAACTAGAGCAGATATTCCCAGAAAGCACTGTAAACAAAGAAGAAGAATGTGCAAACATTATAAAAATGATAGTTAATTCAGCTACACTGCATATAAATCTGAATAACGAGCAGTATTTGAATGTTTGCATATTCCTCTTCTTGTTTATGCCGCTATCCAAGAATAACTGCTCCAGTTAAAAACTTGCATGGTTCAGCCAGAGTTGGACATCATCAACTCTATATTTCATTGGGATAGTTAAGTACATGTTTAACTCTATAATTTTGAAAGAAATGGAATTTTCAGACTTGCATTGTAGTTGTTTGGTTGTGTTCAGCATTTTAATCCTACAACTGAACGTTTTCAGCTAACTTTTCCCCTTCCTTTCAGTGGCAAGTTTGGTTTGTGGCTCGATGCGGATCTGTACCATGGTCGAAGCAACTCCTGCAGCACATTTAATAATGACATCTTATCGAAAAAAGAAGACTTTGTTGTACAGGATGTGGAAGTGTGGACATTTGAGTAACATACTTCCTGCCTTAAAAAGCTGGTCTTGGCTTACTGAGCACGCATTGGATGGTGAAAATCGGAATGCAAGCTGCCTCACCATATAACATGCTTTTCCCCCCTGATATCAGACCAGAGCATGACTTCACAGCAAGAAGATTTCAAATTGGAGGAACTGCAGCATCTGCAAAAGTGACTGAGTGAATATTCATGCCCTAGCAATGTTCCGGTGATATGGATGCCAGGTGTTTGTGGAAGGCATTTACGATACACGAGTTTGTTTAAACCAGGATTATTATTTTCTGTAACTGTGAAAGAATACTGTGGAAAAGTATAGACCTGTTTAGTACATTCCATGTGTATTTTTATTCAGCTTCAGCGAAAGCCAAAAAGAGAGAAAAATTGCATTACCAAATTCTAAGGCGCATAGTGGTTTCATTTGAAATAATGTATGCAGCACTTAAAGGGAGCATTTTTTTAAAAGAGCATATTTATTGTTTGTATAGTACATTTTTTTTTTTAATGTAGGCTTGTTTTTCTTTTTAATATTTCAAATCTCAGAATGTCCTAGAAAGATTTGTGATTTGAGTAAATGTCTGAAGCGGTGGTGATGAATCATTTGAGTTCTTAGTTTTTATATTTTGCTGGCTTTTTTAATTTTGTAAAAGAAACCTCTTTGTTTTGCCCTAATTATTTTAGGGATCTTGTGGGTTGGGGAGGGGACAGAAACACTGAGTGCATAATTCTGGATTATCTGAAATTAGAGGTACTGTTGGTACATATGATCAAACATGCATGTTTGATTGAGTGGCAATGAATGGAGAAAGAGACCCTGTTTTTAACTGGTTATCCAGAAAGACATGCCTGTGAAATAGGTATGGATTACTTCTGGGACCCACATTTCATGGGCAGAAAATTACTTTTAAATTGTGTACTATATAAATTTCTTGATATTCTTAGAGAAAAATATTAGTTTTATGCAAAAAAGTTTAACCCCCTTCTTCTTCCCTTTTTTGGGGGATGGAGAATGTTCTATTTCTTAAATAAGATTTGAACCCAGTGGCTGAATTATGCTTCTTTAGCAAAATTGTTTTGTTTTTCTTTCAGATTAATTTTTTTTTTTTGTAAAAATACATGTAGTGAGTTAAAAAAATAAAAAAGCATGACTTGCATTTGTTAAAGGACACATAACTTGAGATCTGGAATCAGTTTGGTGAATTCAGTAATGGAATTAAGCAGTTAGTTGAAACAGGAAAACTTTTGGATGATTTGTTTCTTGGGAAAATATTTTGTTTAGAAAAGATTTGAAAAGATGATGCTGTCCTTATACTATCCTGACACTTTGCTTTAAAAAAAAAAATTAGTCAACTTGAAAGAAGGGGCACAATTTTTAAAAAATCATTGCATTAAAAAATTTTTAAAAATCTTGCATTGGTACTTCTTAAAAAGTATCAGCCAATATGTCCAAAATACACTTAGGGTATCCATCCATATACCACTTAGGGTGCTTGATTTAGAAGAATGAAAATGCTTAAAGAAGAATGGGTCTGACCCACTGAGGAATGGAGATGCTTATAATCTCTCCACTCTTGTTACATTATGAAATTTGGTCAGCTGGGCCCAGGTTACAGACAATTGTGCAGAAACAACATGCATTCATTGCTCATTCCAGTTCTTTTAATATTCAGAAATAAAAAGAGAACTAACAGTTTTTCTTTTTGAAAGTGTCCGTTACTCATTACTAGATACAGGCCATAGTATCTGCTAACAATCGGGCAGCCCAATTCCCACATGATGATGCAGCAGCAGTGGCGTAGGCTACATTGCATCCTATAGGGAATTTTCGGTTGCTGAAGGTCTCTGGGGTAAGAGGACATTTGTCCCTTTGCCCAGGTTGAGCCCCAGTAGCCGTAACAGGTCAAGTCAGGCCTGCGCCACTGATATCACCAGTGCAAGTACACATTGATCTGTGCAAGGATCAGGCCCCGGAAGGTGGTCAGGATTCAGCATGTGCAGCTGTGCTGAACCTGCCCCCCTGGCCCATCTCCTCCTTGTTCTGCCCTTCCCCTGCCCCCTCACCTGTCTCCATTCCCTGCGCTGGGCTTAACTTCTCTGCTCTCCATCATTCTGCAAATCTGTGGCCTCCCTACTGGCATGCTGGCTTACTGCACTGCCGCAAAGCGTTTATGGCGTTTTTGTGACAGCGTGTTCTGCTGATACAGGCCTTGAACAGAATTGGGCCATAATACAATTAAGAAAAAGTCATTTTGCGCATAACTGATTCAATATGCACATGCTGCTTCTGTGTTGGAAACTTCATGTGCATGTTCATTGCATGTGACTGTGTACATGCCTACTTTGGAGTGTGTGCGTGCTCTGGGGATATGCCACCAAGAGTGTTGCTGCAGCATGTACATGCAAAAAGTAGTGATGTATGCATCCATCACATGTGATGATATAAATGTAAGGTATGCACATAATCCCCTGCACAGAGGTAATATCCTTGTAGAAAGTTCATGATGTGTAAAAACACTCAAAACCACACTTTACACATTACTTTCCACTGGGTTTTTGGACCATCATTTCCTCTCTGATAGACCTTCACTGTAACTTATGAGCTGCTATTACACATGTTGTGTTACTACAGGAACCTTCTAATAAACTATTTTACCAATGACAGGTCAATTGCTAGTTGCAAGCAAAAGGTTTTTGATACATGAGATGTTTCAGTACTGTTACCTGCAGTTTAGTCCATTATATTATACTTGTCCACATATCTGAAATGTTTGTGTTCTATATCCAAAACAGTGTTGTCCTATCAAAATTCAGTGACCCTTCAAAACTATGGATCTTTAATATGTAATGCCGTGCTATCACAACATTTTCAATAAAGGAATTTATGCATTCATATTTTTTTTAATGTTGCTTCTTTCTCTCGGACCCATCCACTCATTCTTCTTTATTTAAAACCGATAGCACTGTAGGGGATAGTAAAGACTAGTTGACTTCTGTAACTACAGATGCTCCAGATTATTCCTAATGGACTATCCAGACAATTAACCAATGCTTCTAAATGTTCAGTAGGCGCTGACCTTCCTTTCATCAAAATGCTAACAATATTGAGCAGATATGATTTGAACTGCTTCTGGAATTGCATTTGGTGTGTGTGTGGGGGGGGGGGCTGTGGACTGAACTCCACGTCTATGTCAATAGAAGTTGTAGTCTAATTGCTGCCCAAGATTTGGAAGTTTGAGCATGTTCAAGGGGCAATGCCCTCTGCCACATTCCAACCTATGTATGATGAGATCAGCTCAGATTTCGATTTCATAGCATTGCCAGCTATCCAGAGGGACTAGCTCCCCGTCTCCCAAGTTGGTGAACCTGCAGAAGCTCTGCTGCTCTAGCCACCCTCCTTCCCTGCATCACTGGACCTAGTTTAGCAGAGGAATTGACTCAGGTCTCCATTTCATTGCATAACCATTTGTCTAAGGCAGCTGCTTCGGACAGCAGCCAAACAATATCATCCATTTATTGACTGCCTGGTTGTGACTAAACCACCCCCTTTTCCCATCTTGTTGCTGCATTATTCCCCTTTCTGGTTTTACTGCCCTGCTCCTTTGTTGAGCTTTCAGTTAGTTGCTTGCAGCATTATGGGCACTTTTCTGCCCTCCATGTCCAAATTTAATTCCCATTTGTTGACTACCTGTCTTTCTTCTCTTATCTCTGGAATTGCCATCCCCTTGTCCCAAAAGACATCACTTTCCATGGTCTGTTCTTTTTCCATGTCCTTCCAGCTTCTTGCCTTCTCTGAAACCTGGCTCCCTCTCCTGTGACTTTCTCTATTGCTGCCCTCTGGTGGTCTCTCCTTCTCCCACATAAATTGTCCTGAAGGTGGTTACACTGTTGGATGCCTTCTCTTAAAGTCATGCTGGTTTCTGCCACCACCCAAACCATTGCATTGCTTTCATATCTTCTGAACTTCATTCTGTAAACACTAACTGTTTATCCCATACTTCATATGAGGAGCTCCGGGTGGTGTCTCCCCTTACTCCATTTTATTGTTCAACAATCCTGCGAGGTAGGTTAACCTGAGCAGTAGTGGCTAGTTAGTAAAGATTTAAACCCAAGTCTCCCTGGTTTTACAGGTAGACCACAGCTGCGATACAAGGACATCTGCAAAAGGGATCTGAAGGCCTTAGGGATGGACCTCAACAGGTGGGAAATCCTGGCCTCTGAGCGGTCCGCTTGGAGGCAGGCTGTGCAGCATGGCCTTTCCCAGTTTGAAGAGACACTGGGCCAACAGTCTGAGGCAAAGAGGCAAAGAAGGAAGGCCCATAGCCAGGGAGACAGACCAGGGACAGACTGCACTTGCTCCCGGTGTGGAAGGGATTGTCACTCCCGAATTGGCCTTTTCAGCCACACTAGACGCTGTTCCAGAACCACCTTTCAGAGCGCAATACCATAGTCTTTCGAGACTGAAGGTTGCCAATACTACCTGGTTTTAGTTGAGCTCTCTACACAACACTTGGGTCTATGCATGGCATAAAAGATTTTCCCCGTCAGCCATTTTAGATGTTACAATTTAGATTTTGCAATGTATGCACAATACACTGACATTTAAACATTAAAGTGATTCTGATTTCTTTTTAAAAATATTTGTTCCTCTCAGCAGAAGGACTGCCTGCATGTGCCTTGCATTCTTTTTTTAATACCATCATCAACCAGGGTTGATTTCTCAGCCTTGCCAATAGACGGCTATTAGAGATGGGGATGGGGGAATCCGGCTATGAGTGGAGGAGCTTCACAAGTAAAAGTTGCCAAAGACTTCAGTCCTGCTCCAACTACAGGGAACTGCTTCCTGATATAGAGGCCAATTAAATTGGGGGATTATCACTCTGCATTTTCTTATGAGTTTGACTCAGCGAAGAGAGATCTCCTATTGAAGTTCTGGAAAATGGAAACTCTTTTGCCCTGAAGGTCCCCTAGTGCATTGTTTCTCAAACTGGGTCACGAACCAATGTCAGGTGGGTTATGTAGCACTTAGCCCAGCCACCATTGAAAATACAGGGTACAAAGTTGCTGGGCAGAGTGAACAGTGGGAGAGAGGCATGGAACTTTGCCCTGAATAGGTGGGAAGATGGGGCACTGGAAAGGGGAGAGGGTTGTGTGGTTGAAGAAAGATCCAAGCCTGTGTTCTACCGGAATGTTGCTGGAATGTTTGAATTATGAGCTATGCAAAATAGCAGCACAAGTGCATTGTGTAATTAGACCTTTGGCTGATCTTTGCTTAGGTTTGAAGCCTAAATCAGGGCACTCCAAAACCCAGGCCATGGGCTGAATCCCGGTTTGGAAAAAGCCCTTTCCCATGTGAACGGAGCTTGTTGTTCTACCATTGCACTGCATTTCTTTGAAGTAGAACATGTTACAGGGACACTCAGGGCAGTTGCATCTGTTGCCCAGCATTCCAGAAGATGGTGTAACAGGATGTCCGGGCAAAAGCGACTGCCCAGAGCGTCCCTGTAACATATTCTGCTACAAAGAATCACACTGCAATGGTGGAATGGAAAGCTCTGCTCAGGACGGGGAGGGCCTTTTTGGGACACAGACCACTGGCCTAAATTGATGATGTCACATTCAGCCATGACATAACTTCCAGGTTAATGACATCACTTCTGGTGGGTCCCAACAGATTATCATTCTAAAAAGTGGGCCCTGGTGCTAAAAAGTTTGAGAACCACTACCCTAGTGGAGACATTTCTAGCTTTGTGCACTTCTTAAAGGCTGCGTGTTGGGAAGGGTGAGACTTATAAAGGGTAGGGTGAATGCAGCGAGCACCCGCACCATCTTTCCACCCAGTATGGGTCTTTCCATGAATTAAGGGTCAAATTCTATCCAACTTTCCACTGCTGATGCAGCTGTGCCATGGGGCATGCTCAGCCACTGTGGTGGGGGGGTCATCACAGGTAAGGGAATATGTGTCCCCTTACTGGAGCTGCATTAGTGTTGGAAAGTTGGATAGAATTGGGCCCTAGGGCTGCAATCCTCTCCACACTTTCCTGGGAGTAAGCCCCATTGACTATAAGGGGACTGACTTCTGAGTAGACAAACATAAGCTTGGGCTCTAAGGCTGCAAACCTAGCCACACTCCTGGGAGTAAGCCCCATTGACTATAATTGGACTGACTTCTGAGTAGGCACGCTCCACATTTTCCTGGGAGTAAGGTCCACTAAGCAGAATGGGGCTTACTTCTGAGTAGACATGCACCGGATTGGGCTGTAAGGCTACCATCCTGTCCACGCTTTGCTGGGAGACTGGCCCATTGAACACCATGGGCTTGTGCTGGAAGAGGCCAGTCTTCCGCCTGTCTACTCAGCGGTAAGTCCCATTCTACTCAGTGGGGCTTACTCGCAGGAAAGCGTGAGCAGCACTGCAGAGCTTTGCCCGTCGGCCACGCAGGCGCTCCAGCTCCGGCTGGCTTCGCGGGTCCGCCCTCAGTGCCGCCCCTTGCTCGGCGTGCCGGAAGGGCGAGGGAGGCGGCGTCGTTGCTGGCCTGCGCCTGCTGCAGCCGGGGAGGCCGATGGCCGGGGACGAGGGAGGCAGCTCGGGCTCGTCTCCCGCCGCGGAGCCCAGTGCCGGCGGCGGGGCTGGTGCAGCTGGAGGCGAGGAGGGCGGCCGCTACGACGGCAAGTGCATCTTCTGCCGGATCACCCACGGGGAGGAGGCGGGCACCGAGCTGCTGCCTTGCGAGGTGAGCTGGGCACGGGGCGCTCTGGCGGCCCCAGCAGGGGAAGGGGGTGCAGGGAAGCCCCCCTCGCTTGGTTGCTATGCCTGCTGGCTGATCCCTCTTCCCCTTCCCCCCCCCAGGAGCCCCACTGATAAATGGATCTCCTCTTCTCCCCCTCCCCACCATTGATGCCTCCAGGTAAGGCTGGGACAGGCCCCTGTCAGAAGCCCTAAGGAGCTGCTACCAGTCACTGTGGGTAGTATGGCGTTAGGTGGACGGAGAGCCCAACCCTAGGCATGTCTATTCAGAAGTAAGTCCCATTATAGTCAGTGGGGCTTACTCCCAGGTAAGTGTGGATAGAATTTGCAGTCTGACTGTTTAAAGGTCACCCCTAGGCTGTGGATATACTGAATAGTGACAGCCTCAAAAGCTGGGGCACCATCAGATAGCTGTGGCTAGACCCCTTGCTGTAAGCTCCCCTTTACTGTCCTTAAAGATGGGGGTAATTGCCACGTTCCCAAGCAGTGGTACAGGTACCACTAGGGTACTTGAGGTGGCATCTGGTGGTACTCCTGCTGCCCATCATCGAGACCAGGAATGTGACACAACAAAGAGCAGTAGCAGATTCCAAAGCATGCTTTTCTGTGCTCAAAAAAGCCCTCCCATCCACCCCTGAACCTCTTACTGGTGTTGGTCATGGTGCATCTGGCCTCCCAACCCAGAAGTAACTGGCAATGATGTCATCACCATTTATTTCTGGTGGTGCTTTGAAAAGGTAGACCGTGTGAAGTGGTGCGGCAGACCTTGAGAAACACTCTTCTAAAGCACTTGTTATATAACAAGATCAGCTATTTCTTTGTCATATACACGGTGCCATTGCTGTTCATAGTGCTTCAGAGAGTAATATAAGTAAAGAGATGGTCCCTTCCACAGAAGGTTAGGACAGTGGTTTTCAACCTGTACAGTGGCACATTGGTGTGCTATGAATGGTCTGCAAATGTGCCACAGGAACTTGGTGGAGGGTCATATATTATTAGGGCCATTGGGGGATATGAGCCCCAGGCCAACAGTGCTGGACAGTTGTGCCTTATCAATTATCTAAAAACTGGTGGTGTGCCTTCACAATTTTCTCACCTTCTCAGTGTGCTATGGATTGAAAAAGATTGAGAAGTACTGGGCTACAAGTTTGGGGTGAAGGACAGATTCTCTCAGCCTCTTTATAAAGTGATTGCATTTCTACCTTTTGCCCATTGCCCTTTGTTCTGCCAGATTGCCAGTCCAAGCTCTGCCTGGGGAATTATGCCCACTTTTAGCTAATTAGCTCCCCTTCTTTCCTCAAAAAATGACCCTGGTTCTGCCCTGCAGTACCCCACCACCAGGGTAGCTCACCTGTTTAACCTACAGAGGTCCTCCTTTCTGCCAGCAGCCTCCTGCCACTACACAGCCCCTTGGTCCTCAGCAGGTCTTGGGCACAGCAGCCAAACACCAATCTTAGTGTCTCCAGTAGTTTCTACTCCAGCAGCTTCCAAGGTCCATTTACACATCAGCCCATTCTGTCTTTCCTCCTTCTGCTACCCACACCAAACTCTCCCTTCATCAGGTGCTTTTATGCCTGAGGGCCCTATTGCCTTCAGGTGGCTGCAGCTGTGCAGCACACTCTGCTGGATGCCCAGGCCTTACTCTTAAAGGGGCCACTACTGATACCACATTTACCTCCTCGCCAGATCTTCCTTGATTCCAATACACCTTGCCATTTCCTCTTCCTTTTTTCACAGCACAATCCTATACATGTTTCCTCAGTATGTAAGTAAATCTTAGTGTGTTAAATGGGACTTACTCTCAGGTAAGTGTGTATAAGATTGTAGCCTCATGCTATTGCCATTTAAGAGTTTGTTTTGTGAAACCACAGCTGATATTTTGGCAACCTCTCAGTCATAAGAGCCTGGAGAACGTGGCATCACCTTTTGTAGGGACCTTCTTGGTGCTCAGGGACTATTGTTAAACTGGAATGTTTATGGGTACAAAACTTAAGGCTGTTCAGTGTAGAAATAAAACCCGTATGCTGGGTGCTCTACTGCAGTGTGATGAGTGTCTTACTGAGTCAGTTTGCCTCACATGTAGGGAGGGAACATTTATATAGCAAGTTGGTCCTTCCTTTTCAGACTAAGAGCAAAATCCAAAGTCCAGCTGAAATGTCTGCGTGACTTCCTCTTTGCCGACGATGCAGCTGTCACTACCCACTCTGCCAAAGATCTCCAGCAGCTCATGGATCGTTTTAGTAAGGCCTGCCAAGATTTTGGACTGACAATCAGCCTGAAGAAAACACAGGTCATGGTTCAGGATGTGGACTCACCTCCCTGCATTACAATCTCTGAGCATGAACTGGAGGTTGTCCATGACTTTGTGTACCTTGGCTCAACGAGCTCCGACACTCATTCTCTCGATACCGAGCTAAACAAGCGCATCGGTAAAGCAGCTACCACGTTTTCCAGACTCACAAAGAGAGTCTGGTCCAACAAGAAGCTGACGGAACATACCAAGATCCAGGTCTACAGAGCTTGTGTCCTGAGTACACTTCTGTACTGCAGCGAGTCATGGACTCTTCACTCACAACAGGAGAGGAAACTGAGCGCTTTCCACATGCGCTGCCTCCGACGCATCCTCGGCATCACCTGGCAGGACAAAGTTCCAAACAACACAGTCCTGGAACGTGCTGGAATCCCTAGCATGTATTCACTGCTGAAACAGAGACGCCTGCGTTGGCTTGGTCATGTCGTGAGAATGGATGATGGCCGGATCCCAAAGGATCTCCTCTATGGAGAACTCGTGCAAGGAAAGCGCCCTACAGGCAGACCACAGCTGCGATACAAGGACATCTGCAAGAGGGATCTGAAGGCCTTAGGGATGGACCTCAACAAGTGGGAAACCCTGGCCTCTGAGCGGCCCGCTTGGAGGCAGGCTGTGCAGCATGGCCTTTCCCAGTTTGAAGAGACACTTTGCCAACAGTCTGAGGCTAAGAGGCAAAGAAGGAAGGCCCATAGTCAGGGAGACAGACCAGGGACAGACTGCACTTGCTCCCGGTGTGGAAGGGATTGTCACTCCCGGATTGGCCTTTTCAGCCACACTAGACGCTGTGCCAGAACCACCATTCAGAGCGCGATACCATAGTCTTTCGAGACTGAAGGTTGCCAATACAATACAATACAGGTCCTTCCTTTGTCATGGTGCAGATTGATTACCTGATGCAGAAGTTACTTGCATAATAAACATACAAGGTAGACTTGTTCAGGAGGGTGTGCTGCATTTCTGTGATGTTGAAAGCATATACCTTAATAGTGTACTTCTACCCCCCCCCCCCAAGGATTTTGTTCAATGACTTTGGAAGAAAATGTTTCAAATGTTCATCAGCAGAACAGTGTTTTATTGGCTTGCTTTGCACCAAGATAGCCATTCAGTAATGGTGGTTCTTGTTTTGCACTTCTATTAGCATGAAGACTTGGTGTGCTTCAGAGATATCAGGCCTGGAGCTCCACACCATTATCTAATAGTGCCAAGAAACCACCTGGGAAACTGCAAGACTCTCAAGAGTGAGCACATACCGTTAGGTAAGTCTGGCCTTGGACTCTTTATGTTGATACAAGAAAACAACAGTGATCCACACCTCAGTTATACACACATAAAAATTGGTGCAATCAGTAGCTAAAAATTGGTGCAATCTCTGTTGACAACTTGGCTCCCTGAGTACTGCAAACTGGTTCTCCAGTTGTTGACCTAGAGGCAAGAAGTGGAAGGAGTGGTGGTTGCGGCATTCGGGGCTTGCTGGTAGTCTACTTTGTAGGACTGGGGAGGAGGCTTGCCCACTGTCTTTTATCTCTGCCTGAAAGTGAATGTTTTGAAAACTAGTTGCTAATCACCAGGGGCATAGAGTGTTCAGCTAGAACTGGGAGACAGAGGTTCTGTTCTGTTTCTGCCCTAGACTCACTGGGTGGCATTGATCAACCCAGTTTTCTCTTTTAACCATGTAAATTTGATGCTCCATCCTCAGGTGATCAGTTCTGAGATTTCACCATGTGATGCCCATGCACCTTCAAGCCAATCTTTAGCCATTCTTTTCATGTAATCCTCCTCACTGTGTTTTCTCAAAATGGGTGAAGAATGGAACCATACCTTCTGGCCCATCCCCTTACACCAGAGGTTCCCAGTCACGGGAACCAGTCGGTACCCCCTTAAGGGGTGGTGGTGATTTAGCAACAACATCTCTGGGATTACTCTACTGTTACAAAAAAGAAGTTTTCATGTACTTGGAGGGTAGCACCCTCCAGAGGGTGTGGGGGCCCTGCAGTCTCCTCTGCAGGCCTCCCTATGCCTCAAAATGGTTCCCTGATGTGATCATTACCCCTGTTTATGTAACCATCTCTCGTTCACTAAACGTGAGAGAGATTACATAAGAAAAGGGCTTTTGCTGTGTTCAGAGCTAGCAAATGCTTTTGTTTGTGTGATCTAAACCACAGGAGTCTCATTGCACAGTAAAAACTAACCCAGTTTGTTTCAGTGTAAGCTTTCATGGGTTACATTCCACTTCATGAGATGGTCTGTAATCTCCAAAAGCTTGCGCTGAAAAAAAACAAGTTAATCTTTAAGATACGACAAGACATTTCTGGTTTTTTGCTGCAGCAGACTAACATGACTAGCCCTCTGGAAGGTGTGTGTGTGATAATGAAAGCTGAGCATTTCAGGAAATGTAATTTGCTTTATTTCAGTGGTTGAAATAATGGGAATGCAGAATAGTCCCTGCCCACATTATATCTGGCATTCCTGACAGAAGGAATAATTTGGGCTGCAATCCTACCCACACTTACCTGGAACATCAGTAGGGCTTACTATTGAGTAGACATACAAAGGATTGCACTGTTAATCTATGTAATCTTCAACATTTAACTCTGTGGTGATATATTCTTCCATGATAACATTAGAATGTTTTCCCTTGGCCTGCCACTGTTGGTGCATTAGTAGCAGAAGGTTCTTTTAAAGAAATTCTCTAGGATTCCAGGAATAATAGTGTTCTCTTCCCTTGCATTACACCAACAGTATACTGCAGTGGTTTTCAAACTCCTGGGGAGAGTTTGAGCCGCTCTAAGTTCTTGCGGGGGTGGGGGGAAGGCAGCAGCACAATCCCCAGGATTGTGCCACTCAGGGGGGCTGCAGGGGCTTTGGTGCACTTACCAGAGCCTTCTGCAGCCTCCCAGGGGTGCGGTGAGCCCTGCACGACCTTCTGCAGGGCTCCCCACAGCTTCAGAAGTGAAAGTGGAGTGATTGTGCTCCACGTCTGCTTTAGCGGAGGCAAGGCGCAATCGCTCCACTTCCGCTCTCACAGCTGTGGGGAGCCCTGCAGAAGGTTGCGCAGGGCTCCCCGTATCGCTCCTGGGGATCACACCACTGCCTCCTCCCTGCCTCCAGGCTGCCCCCGCCCCCTAAGGTGAAAGTGGGGAATCGCGATACCCCAGTTTGAAAAGCCCTGGTATACTAATGGTGTGTTTAAAACACAGACAAGACCTAGTCTGTTTCCAGAGTACTTCAGCTCTGCTTTGTAGGTTTCATTGTCAGTCCTGTAAAGGAAAGTTAGAGCAGGGTTAGAGAACAGAAAGGTGAGACTTGAATTGTCAAGAATAGTGGTGTAGGCTGTGGAGATGGCATGTTATGGATGTTGTCGCTGTGTAACAAGCCTGGTGCCATGCACAAAAGCTCTTGCTTGGACCTGAAATTTTCATAGGTTGTATAAGGCGTCAATTTGATACACATATCCTTTAACTCTGTAGGGTTTACTTTTAAGTGGAAATACATAGGATTGTGTTGTCAATCACTTGGCCCCATTGACATTAAATCTATATGTTATGGACTATCTTTTTTACAGGTAAGAAGAACTCTGAACTGCTAGTGAGACACCAGCTATTTCGCTGTGTTCAGAGTCTAAACTACATTTCTTTAGTAATACAGTTTGCTGGAATCAGTAGGGTTTGCATCAATTTTAAGTGCATTGAGGATTGAGCTGTTAGACTTTAATACACTAGCAACCTAATTTTAGTTTTAAATCTGATCTTATTCATTTTCTCGGATCTGACAGTGGAAAAAATGATGGCTGCTGCAAAGACTGTCCTTCAGAGGAATAAGTTTACTGACTTGAATGACATAAGGTACTTTTATCTTTGGAAATCTGTCTGATGTGCTTATTGCAACAATGCTGCATGACAAGGAAGGAAAGGGAGTATAATGCAGTTATGTTGTTGAAAATGCAGTTAGAGCTATTATGGTTTGGCATTAGGTGCCTCTCCATAGAGTTGCTTGACTTTTAATCCTTTTTGTAGATAGGAAAATGCTTTTAGTCTTGAAGAGCTCTTGCATTTCTCATTCTAAAAGAAAACATTTCTTTTATCCAACGCTCTTAGAATATTCTCCAGAGTGCACCTGCCCTTCAAAGCCAGCATAGCATTAGGTGTTTCTCCCTTCCCTTCTCCTGGCCCCTAAGATGCATGTAAAGTATTTACAGTCAGCAAATATGATAAAGAGAGAGCTTCCACTCGCAGGGCAATATGAAAATATGCCACTGGTCTGTAAAGAGAAAATCCACAGACCAAAGGAGGACAATACTTTTTGGTTCGTCCTAATAAAGGCAGTAAGCTAACAAACTCTAGTCACACCTGCCTCTCCACACAAGGAGAAGTGAGATTGCACCAGCTGATCCCTCCCCTGATCTCAAAGCATTCTGGGGAGGCTCTGAAAGGAAAGCCTATGAACTTAGGATCTCCCTGCTATTAGCAAAACTATGATCAGGGTTTCTGGTGATTGAGAAACTATAGCTATACGTGTATAGGTTCTCTTTGCAAGCCTTTGGGGTGAGTGGGCGGAGCCAGTTTGCTACCATTTTGCTTTTGTGACCTGTAAATGTTGGGAGAGGAAAGGTGCAAAGATACCTTAAATATTGATGGTCAGTGTGCCCAGCTGACAGCATGCTGAACCCTTGTTTTAAGTTGCTGTATGGGTATTAACAGCATCCTTTTCTCCCCTTTTTCTCAAGGATGGGTTTCCACTGGCCTCCATTCTGCTCAATAGCCCACTTGCATCTTCATGTCCTGGCTCCAGCAAGTCAGTTGGGATTCCTGTCCCGAATGATATACAGAATCAATTCGTACTGGTTCATCACAGTAAGTGTTGGGTTATTGTTTGGCGAGTCTTAATAGAGCGCAGGCATGAGGAATCAACTGTTAAAAAAAAAACCATTGTAAAATTGAGATTCCTATCTACATCTTGTGATACTGTGTTCCAGTGAGTGAAATACTTCACTTACCAACTCAGTCTGCTGTTGTCCTCTTCCATAGCCACTCTGCCTTGCCTACCTTGAATAACGTCTGCAAAATGTCAAACTTTACCTGCTCCTGTAATTACTTACCATTCCATTGTCTCTAGCGTTTCCTGTTAAATCTCAAATTAAGGTTACACTAGTCCTGCCAGTTGACTAATGAATATGGTCTAATTTTTTAAGTCATTAAATTTAGATCTTAGAAGCTTATTAATTCAGGTGTAATTGCTCCTCTGAATCCACAGCTACCTTAGCATTCTCATCATCCTCAGGTTTGGACAAATAGACCACCACATAAAAATACCTTTAAAAATTAGTTCACATACTGTTGTTATGATACAGAATTCAGACTGAGAAGGTGGGCTGACCTTACTTTTGAATGAGCTCTGCTGTTCTAATTGCTGGAGGGAAAGCAATACATTTTCCTTGAAAGGGCAAATTACCTGTTTGGGTAGAAACTGGAAAAAGGGACCTGTTTTAATGGGGTTTTTCCCCCACTAAATTTGGTGCATGGAGGTAAGAGCCAGACTTTAATATACAATTAAAGCTTGATTCTATCAGTTTGCAACTAGGTTCATCCCTAGAGGCTACTTGAAGGAACAGGGGTTAAGGCCCCAATCTTATCCAACTTTCCAGCACTGGTGCAGCTGCAATGCAGCCCCAAGGCCTCTGTGACTGCCTCGCTACCACAGGATGCAGCACACGCCCCATTGGCACTGCGGCACAAGCACTGGAAAATTGGATAGGGTTGGCTCCTGAGATGGTGGGCCTTGTGTCCTAAGGTGCCTTCCCTGCAAGTTGTCGCAGGCACAACTTTTTACACATTTCTTTTGCACCTTAACTGGTAATCAGGGTCCTGGATTTGGCTATGGGACTTCTGGTTACTGATCCCTGTAAATCCAGGGATTCTCAAACTTCCATCTGCCACAACCCACTTGTTCTGCAGCACTCACTGCTGCAGAACATCTCCTTCTCCAATTCAGGATCTCCACAGACCTCAGAAGCCCTCCGAAAGCAACTGGATGTCACTTTCATGAACCCAGACATAAAACGGAAGTGACATTCCAGCCTTTGGAGGCCTCCATTTGCGTTTGAAGGGTTCCAAGTGGAGCCATTCGATCAGATGCAAGGGCGGGACCCATCAAGTGAGTCCTAACTCACAGTTTGAGAAACCCTGTAGTCTATTCATTATACAGATTAGTTAATCTTGATGGCAAGAAGTTTCCTCCACAGCGTTATGTAGTTCTGGAAAGCATGGATGTAATAGATAATGTTCTTTTTTTCCACCCATAGGCTGAGCAACTGCTGGAACGGCTGAAGGCAGAAAGCACTACAAGCTGAAAAGCACTTATTCTAATTTGTTTATCTTTTTTTGTGACCACTGATGATAGGGATGGATGTAATTGAAAATGTGCCAGGCTTGTGAAACCCAGTACCGACTCTGCTGCTGTACAATGGTTTAACTCTTACGAACCTAAAATTCTCAGGCAAATATTTGCAAAAACTAAGCACTTTCTAAGGCACTTATAATTGCAAAATCAGAACTCTGAAAATATCCATCAGTTCCCCCCTAAAAAGGAATCCAGTATAAGAAAATGTAACCACCACCACTTGGAGAGCTACCATTTGGAATCTGACTGCTTTGTGCCTATGCAATACATTGGTGACTTTTTTTGGCACTGCAGTGCTAGTAGTAGCAGTGTTACCTACTGGTGCTAATTCACTTATTGCTGTCAGATTTACCTGACTGTGTGCAGGAAGAGCTGCAGTTGAGCCATTATGGCCAGGGTTTGACTTTACATCTGTATGTTTAATGTGGGTTGTTGTGCTGTTAATGTGTTGGACTAGGATAAGTGTTTGTTTCAGTGTAGACTGTTGTCATTGAGCCAGTTACATAAATGCATGTATTTAAGGCTAGGAAGTGAATTGCCAAACAGATTAAAATAAAGCAATATGTGTAGCGCATAGGAAGCTGATTTGGGACTACAGATTTGGGACACCTCACTGTTTTGACTACTTGACACTATTGCTAGGCATGGTGGGGTGGGGTGTGTTTTTCAGCAAGAGGCTTCTGTGTGGCAAGTAGACATTGCCTTAGAAGACACTCAAGAATGCCAGTATGGGCCGTGCTTTACAAGTTGACATGAAATTGCTTCCCTCACACATTTTTTCAGTGTAACTGGGGCTTCTTCAGAACATTACCTTTATGCAACATGCACCCAAAGCTTTCCTCAGGCCTATTTAAAGAAAAACAGCTTGAACAAATTAGTTTAAGGAGTTGAAATTGTGGGTTTTCACATCTGCTGAGTTACTCATATAACTTATAATCAGTTCATAACACAACTGTCTATTGCATTACCATTCAAAATATCTGTCTTGTTCTGTGATTGTAGCAGTCTAATCTTTATTGGAGACTTAGAATGTATATTTAATTTTGACAGCAAGAAGAGTCTGAATTAATTCCTAGATGTTGAGTAAAGATGCTGTGCAGACTTATTCTTTCTGTTGGGATGTAAAAGAGTTTCTCTGCCATGTTGAATATTAAACTGTATTAAATATGAAAATACTATGTTGTGAGTTTCTGCAATAAGACTATACCATTAGAGGGTTAATAGCAAGTTTAATACTGCTGTTAGAATGAATATTCCCAATAAAGGTGAAGATGTTATCTGTGGATTCCTTGAATCTTTTTGTATCTTGAGCACACAGATTGCTGAATTTAGATTTCAGTATGCAAGGAAGGTATATCTAAGGCCACAGTCCAATCAAATAATAGCATACTAAATTATATACTAGAAA
This sequence comes from Tiliqua scincoides, assembly GCF_035046505.1. NCBI lineage: Eukaryota > Metazoa > Chordata > Lepidosauria > Squamata > Scincidae > Tiliqua > Tiliqua scincoides. The sequence continues at coordinate 203,127,787 of NC_089821.1, forward strand.
CTTTAGTTACATGTTTTCGTATTATAAGTGTTTACAGATGACAGATTACCCGATCCTACCTAAATCCCCACATCATGATGTAGTGCTGCCAGCATGGCTACCAGTGTCTCCTGCAAGGGAGTTTTGGCTTCTGGAGGTGTCCTCAAGATAAGGGGAAACTTGTCTCCTTGCTCCAGGCTAAGCCCCAACAGCTGCAATGGATCAACTCAGACCTGTGCCAGCTTGGTCACCCTGCATTGATCTGGGAAGTCGGATCAGGAGTCAGCATGTGCCTACAGCCACCACCAATCCTGTCCCTTCTCTCTTCCAGTGGAATGTACTGCAGGCCTACTAGCAGAGAATGTTACCATGTCAGGCCTGACTCTCCACGCTCCCTGTATGTGCTTATCTGCTCCAGCAGGTCATTGTGGGCCCCCAGCTTCCTGGAGACTACTCCAGCCTCCCTGCCAGTAGGCCCACAGTGCACACCAGTGGAGGCTGCTTTACTATAAAGCAGCCTTCACCACTCTAACATTAGTTACACCAGTGGGGGTATGACTGAGCTGTAACAAACTTGCATAAAGATTTTGAAGCTCCTCAGCACAAGATTCTATGTAGAGCACTATGGATCCTGAGTGCGATATAAATCAAAAGAACTCTACATCTCAGTGTGTGAATTTGACTCTAGCTGCTATGAAGTGCTAGTTGTGCTACTCAGGTTTTACACTGTGTTTTAAGTAATCTTAGATGAATCTTCTTTTGCAGTGAAAATTTACTGACTTTAAAGTTTGTTTTTTAAATGCATTTTCAGTCCCCTCTTAGAGTATCAGTGGTACAGGAACACTTAGCCTCTGAAATACACAAATGTTCACATGACTCCAATTTCAACTATATTTGTCATCATGACTCATGATACAGCCACTTTCCCCCTCACCCATGCACATTTCCAGTTCAAGTGTTGAGAACAGAATATCAGATCCTTATTTACAATATACAGAATGGACTTCTAGAGAACGTATAGGCTGAACAACTCACTCATAAAGCACTTCATAAGTTTAAAATGTTTCCATCCAATAATTTTCTTCTGCATCCTGGCCAAACCTGTACTCTTAGGTTTTTCAGTTTTCAAATGCATTGTGCAATCCTGTTAGTATTCAGTATTCCTAGTCAAGTAAGGTAATAACTACATCGTCATCTTTTCCCTGCCAAAGCATTTCACCTTTGAAATCAACAAGGCCATGCTTCCTTGCTCTCAACAGGACACCTACTACCTTATTGGATATAGTCACGTATCTGTCAAAGAGCTGTCCAAATGCTATTCTCACACGCCCATCTTGCCCCTTCTCTCCAGCACTCCTTATGACTAAACATAGTTCTTCCACTTCTTTTCCTATGTGCATGTGAGCATCTTTCCCCCTCTGTTCTGTTTTGGAGCCTTCAGGGGGCCTCCCATAAGTGGGATCTCCTCTCTCCGTACGTAGAGTTATAGGCTTGTCACTGCTGAAGGGGTTCCGTCTCTGATAATCAGCATGATCATCGGACCAGCTCTGCCAGCCTCTTGCTAGTTTTCCCACAGCACCAACTTGGGTCCTAAGGGTTCTGGTACTCTGCACTTTACCTCCTTCCATGTTTCAAGGCACGTTTGTAGCATACAAGGAAAAGCAGGGCCCTGCAATCACAGCAGCGGAAACAAAAAGGGTCATTCTTTTTTGCACTCGGTATATAATTAGAAATAGAATACTTAGTATTTTTATGGAGAATGCAGAGTGCTTCACATTATTTACAACAACCCTGTAAGATAAATATTATCCCCATACTGCAACTGGAGCTTATCTAAGACCACTGAGCAAGTTCACAGGGGAAACAAGATTCAATCTGGGGAAGTCTCAATTCACAGCTCACTACATCCCAGTGGCAGAACATCATGCATTTTCCAGAAGTATAGGCATACTGATCTTGTGCAGGGGTGGGCAAACCCTGGCCTGGGGGCCATTTGCCTCCATTGGGGTTCCTCAATCCAGCCTGCAGAGAGCCCTCAGTCTCTAAAGAGCCTCTGGCCCGTTGGAGACTGTTAGAGCTCATGCTGGCCTGCAACTGCTGGTCACAACCACCAGACACAAGCTGTGGGCCAAGTTAGAGCAAGTCCTTTTACAGTTTCCATGTGTTTTCTGCTTTTCCCTGAGCAGTATTTCAACCCCTCCCCCATTGCCTTTGAACAACTTATGTCTCCGTGTGTTTCTGGCTTGGTCCATTTCACTGTGCAAGAGGTGCATGGCAAACAGTTCATAGTTCTCATGTGGTTCTACTAGCCTGCACTATAGTTTTCATGTGCATTATAAACACACTTAGTAAAACTCATTTATTCATATACGTTCCACCTCAAATGTATTCATTTATGTAAATTTATTCAAATTTAAAATGTAAACTAATATTTTTTCCCAGCCCCCAACACAGTGTCAGAGAACTGATGTGGCCCTCCTGTCAAAATGTTTGCCCACCCCTAGGTTTGTGAAACAAATTTTTTAATACGACAGTCAATGGCAAGCTCATATAATCACCAATATCTGCCTTTTGTTCCTACAATCCGATACCCTTGGTTGAGGCTAGTACTTATTCATATTCATATTACATAGAAGATAGTCTTGCACTTTTCCATCCGGATAAGTATGAGCAAAAGAAGAATTAGTAGTACCTTTACTACCATTACCATATAAACAAGATATATAGCAACTCGCACATCTTCTCTAAGAAATCTTATTTTTCTTCTCTCACTATAAAACAAGACTGTTTCATGTGATCTTATGGACCATTACACAGTTGGGATTTGGTGCTGTGAAGGAGCATGGCACTAGCGCCTGAGGCAACACTTAGCCAGGCAACAAGCCAAGCCAATTAATGTAAGTGACCAAGGTAACTCCTTGAATGGGGGCCTCATGGATGATCCTGAGTGCCCCACATACGTGTACCTGAGAGCCAAAGTGGACTGTGATTCTTCTTGTTCAGAATTGCAAAGGCAGCACAAGGAGAAGCCTCAAGAAGAGGCAGAGAGTGAGTTAGGATTTGATCTGTGAAAGATCCAAAAGGAACCCAAGCTGGCAGACAAACTGCCCAGCCCACAGGTGTACACATTTGATCCCTGTTGTGTATATGCAACATTGGGCAGAAATGGCTTAAAAGACACATGTAGCCTGAGTGCCGACTCTCTTCAATTGCTTAAACCTGTATATATTTGTAAATAAAACAAATATTACAAAGATACCACAAACCCCCAGTACTCTCTCTCTCATCCCAGACAGAGAATGGAACCCAGATAGTGCTGCACCACTGAGACTTCTCACTGCTTGGAGAAGTGGGGCACAGTCATGTATCAGTATATTTATGCAAGAGTCCTACTGAATTCACATGCTCCCAGTTACTTATTTGGGCCAATATGTGTGCAGCCAAATCCAAGCAAGTCCTATGATGCTCAATGTTGCTTAGTCACAGGCAAGGACATAGAGGCTGCACTGGTCATTCCTGAACTGTTACACGTAACTAAGCACCAAGCAGAACACCCTTGATATATTATCTGATATATCATGTATAAAACACCTTTGGTAAAAGTTAGGACTACACTGGAGTACAGTACTGTATATACTTACTTTTTTCAAGAAGCACCACTTCTCTGCAAATTTTCGTCTTTGCAACACACACCAGTAATTGAAATGCTTATTGACCAATGCAGGCCTGCACCTTGCTTGACAGAAGGCACAGTACACCAATCAGAGCAGAGCAGTGCCACTAAACTTTGCAAAAAAGGCGGAGATTTCTTCCACTGCTCTCTCTCTGTATTTTTTTTTTAAAGGTGGAGAAGAATATGTATGATTCAAGGTGCGATTGCTAATGATCTATATATAGAAAATATTCCACAGGGCATACAACAGCAGAAAAAGGAGTACGGCTTCCATAAAAGATTAGTGGTACAATCTAGAAGTGTGTCGATTTCATGTGCAATATAACAGAGAACACCACCTTAACTAGTCTATGCCTTGACAGCAGCTGTTGTAGCACATTGTAAAAACATCTCCTCTTCTGGGATGAAAACTCAGCTTGAGCAGTAATTGCAGATGTGCCTTTTTCTGTCCACTGAATACTGTCAGAAAGTTCCTTTGTCTGCACATATTCACTGGGAAATTAATTTATGACCAGACACCTGTCAAGCTGAGCTGTATTTAGGCTATAATTCTATGCACATGTAGCCAAGGAAAAGCCCAATTAGACACAGTGGGACTTACTTCTGTTAGGGAACAATCCTAACCCCAGTGCTTTCCGGCACTGACATAAGAGCAATATAGCTCTGAGGTAAGGGAACAAACATTCCCTTACTTTGAGGAGGTCTCAGTGAGTGACACTCAACTGCAGGATGCAGCACATGTCCCATTGGTGCCGCTATGCCAGCGTTGGAAAGCACTGACATAAGGGGTTAGGATTGTGCCCTTAGTTTGTAGAGCACTGCACACAGGGTGACCAGATGTCATAATCTCAAAAAGAGGACAAGGCACCCCAAAATGTAGGACAGCCAAAAAAAAAAAAGGACAGGTCTAAATAAAAGCTAAAAATGCCCATACATTGATTTCACGTGGTTGATTCAAACACTATATTACTTATTAACTTTAAAACTATTACGTATAATTTACTAATTACAAGAAGGCTGTGCGCTGCCTGCTCACAGGGAAAAGGAGGACATGGAAGTTCTTTTCCAGGACATGAGGCTAAAAAAAAGGAGGACATGCCCTGGAAAAAAAAAATCTGGTCACCCTGATGCACAGTTAGCAAGTGTGTGTGTGTGTGTCTGCTAACCACTATGCTGAGCTTTCAAGCCACAGGTCCATTCATTGTCTGAAGATGACCTCCAGCCGCTCAAGAAAGCCTCCATTTCCAGCTCCAACAAGCGTAGCTCATTTCCTAGGCTACTCAGGCAGCAGTATGAATGATGTGGTGCTGCTAATCAGTACTTACGCAAGCGATGTACTCAGAGTAAGGCCAACAGAGCAGACCCCGAACCAAGCCAGGGCTAGAGCTGGGTAGCTCCATCCTGAATGCACCCGCTTGGAAAGATCTCCCACTGAACTGGGAAACTAAGGAACACCCACTCCTCCCCCCGGGAAGAAAACGCATCAGCACTAAAGGAGACAGCAAGTGGCCTCACCTGAGTCCCTGCACAATACTAATCGCTTTGCGCTGCAGCCCCAACACCTCTGCACAGCCCTCTCCTCGGGGCAGAGAACACCCTGCGAGCTGCGCTTTCCCCCCTTTATCTTCCTTCCCCGCCCTCCCATCTCTTCATTTCCTTCTCGCCCGACTCCCCCCCCCCTTCTCTGCCGACTACTGCTCCGCCTCTGGGGCGGGCAGCGCGCATGCGGACCTCCGGCTGACTGATGGGAGGCGAGGCGATGGCGCTGCCCGGCGCGGGGCTGACGCGCTACCTGCTCCTCTTGGCGCAGGAGCACCTGGAATTCCGGCTCCCGGTGAGTCCGCGCGGGCGCTGCTGCGCGTCCTCATCACCCAGCAAGCAGCCTCCTGGCAACAGTTGCCTCCTCTGGCTGAGCAGGAGGGCTGGCCGCAGGCTCCGGCTGCAGTCCTAGCCACACTTACTTGGGAGTAAGCCCGATTGACTTCTGAGTAGGCATGCAGAGGATTGAACTAAGGTCGCAACGCTATCCACGCTTGCCTGGGAGTAAGCCCCACTGACTATAATGGGACTTACTTCTGAGTAGACATGCATTGGATCGGGCTCGAAGGCTTTAGTCCTATCTACACTTACTTTGGGAGTAAGCCCCATTGGCTACAATGGGACTTTCTTCTGAGTAGGCATGCATATGATTGAACTAAGGTCGCAACGCTATCCACACTTGCCTGGGAGTAAGCCCCACTGACAATAAAGGGACTTACTTCTGAGTAAACAGGTGTAGGATTGAGCTCTCAAGCCTCTGCAGATGTTGCATTTAACCAGGAGGCCTGCTGCTTCCATGCCCCTGTCCAGCATGCATCAGTGTGCATAAAGCATTGAGGGTCACAAACCCTGATATATACCCAGATGGCACTGCAGGTACTACAACGTGGCCTGGAGCCTTTTGCAGTGCAATCCTGTGCTCAGTGGGTTTGCTCAGAAGCATGCCCCACTGTGCTCAGTGTGGATCACCATAGGATTTTGTTGGCATCCTTCAGTCTCGGAAGACTATGGTATCGCACTCTGAATGGTGGTTCTGGAACAGAGTGTCCTCTCCAGTGCGCGAAGCCTGGGTAAAGTAGACATGCTACTTTGCATAGGATTGCAATGTGAACATCTTTCCCCTTGTGTTGGTGGTGTGCTGATAAAAATGTGCAGCACAGCACTCTGGCTCTCTGTGCAGTGGTATGACAGCCCTGCATGTTGTTAAGTTGCTCGTTTTTGCTTATGGAGACGCAAAGCGAATCTACACCCAGACCTTTTGGATGAGAACAGGCATAATATTCTGGCTTTGTGTAGACAACAAGTATCTGGTTGGGAATTTTGCAAATGTCAGAATTCAGAACTGTGGCTTCTCTGGTTACAATAGGGAATACCTTCAGCCAAGGAAGTTTCCCAGTCGTTAGTGAGAAAATTGAAGTGTGGTTTGTTCCACTAACTTCCATGGGACTAGGGGCCCCATCCTATCCAACTTTTCAGCACTGATGCAGCTGCAAAGCAGACCCAAGATAAGGGGACAAAAGTTCCCTTACCTTGAAGAGCCCTCCCTAACTGACACCACCCTCCCTCAGAACGCAGCAGCACACAACCCGTTGGCATGACAGCATTAGTGCTGGAAAGTTGGATAGGTTTGGGCCCTAGGCCCCTTCTGTATAGTACGTAGTTTGCCTGTGGTTATAGTGTAAGACCAGCTTGAGAACCGCTAACCTGGTTGCGGTCTTTAAAAGAATCATAACTTTAGGATTGTCTGTTGACTGTCTACTACTGTGTCTGAAGACATGGTATGGATTAGCAAATTCTGCACAGAAGCTGTAAAAGTAGGTAGAATTCTCAGATAAAGTAATCAAGTGGCTAAGAAACCAACAGATCTAGGCAAAATTTGTTACCTATCAGTAACCTATCAGTTACCTATGGGATCAGAGGCGATCCCATAACAGAGACACTTGTATGGTTTCACCCATCACACGTTATATACATAAACCAATTTTATCTACTGGCCCTGAACAGGGTTTCTAGGTTCATTACTTAATGGAGGTTTTTTTTCTTATTATATGTTACATTTTTAGTGTATATGTTTTGTTGTTCGCACGAAAAACATAATGGACGTGTTCCAACCAAGATAAGCACCTTGTAAAGGCTGTATACTTACCTTAAGTAAGCCCCATTGAATAGAGTTGTGCTTGCTTGCTTTGAAGTAAACACGGCAGGATTTGCTGCGTATATCATTAATTTAAAAAGGACATTTTCCTTTGGAATAACTGACTGGATTGTGTCCAGTGGCTTGGATCCTAAGGAGTTTTTGCATGAGAGGAAGTCATTTCTGATCATGGGAAGCCAGGGTGCAGTGAAACGGAATTTTGCCCATCTCTTTCTGTGCCATGTACCATCCTATTTGGGTAGGGCTCTTGAGCATTTATCTTGAGCAGATTTTCAGGAGGCTGCAGAAGGGGGAGAGACAGTTAGGCCCCATACCTTGAGTGGAACCGTTTGATATGGGCATGGATGTCAGGAATTTCTCAGTTCTCTGCAGTTCCCTGTGGTGAGTAGCTGCATTGGAAGGCTCTTAGCCTCTATGCTGATGTTTTGTAGTTTGTCCCAATTTGCTGCTTCTTTGAGTAATTTGTCTTTGGCAATCCTTTTTGGTCATAGTAAAGCAATACATTTAGAATTTAAAGATATCTGCTTTTTTCTGGAACCATTTAAATACATGTCTTCTGTAATATTTTCTCTTAGGAAATAACAGCTTTGGTGTCTCTCAATGGTGGACGATTCAGCAGTCAACAGGAATTGAGGCTAAATGTATGTAATGGACTCTAACTATTCTGAGCTTGGTTTAGTGAAATATGTGTATTGGCACCAAGCCAAAATCTTATGTGTTTTAAACCAGTATTTCTTCTATCACTGGTATACTTGAGGTGGTGTCCGGTGGTACACATGGGACCCCCACTGCCTGTCAGCAAGACCAGCAATGCAACGTGACAAGCAGCAGTAAGAGGTTTGGCTCAGCAGGTTGTAAGGTCTGGAGCAAAGCAGAGCATCACAATTGCCTGACTTGCCATGGGTTTGAAAGAATGTTGTGGAAGACGTTAAAATTCTCAGAGTTGGTGCCTGCTCTTTTTCTGTAACATTGACTCAGGCTTGAGGGACAGTGGAAGGTTACAAAGCACAGAAAAAATAGAAAAACAAATATGATCCAAGCTGGCACCTTCTCCTATGGGAAAGGATTGACAAGAGGACTCCTGGGGTGGTCACAATGATCCAAGGCTGTCTTCACCACTGAAGGGACAGGCAAGCATGCAGAAACTTGTCCCCACATCTTGTTGTAGGGTGCATTGTTAATTTTTCCCAGAGTGTATTAGGAAAGGAAAGGAGAGGCTGCAGAGGGGTAAGTCCGATGGGCTTCAGGCACTGGTTGATTCATTTAGGGTGCAATCCTAACCCCTTATGTCAGTGCTTTCCTGCACTGGCATATTGGTGCCAATGGGACATGTGCTGCATCCTGCAGTTGGGTGGATTGTGTTGTATATTTTTTCCAATTCCTTTGGTTTAGAATAATTACCCCCCCCTTTTTTTCTTTGTTTCAGTCTCCATTTTGGATTCTTAGTATGCCTTCTGAAGAGGTGGCCAGAGGACTAATGAAACGGACAGTATGTGCAAAGTAAGGGTTGTGCTTATAGGAAACACAGGGCCCTTTTGCTGCCTCTGCACAAAGCTTCCTTATGTTCTTCCTCTGTCGTAGGCGTACAGCCCTGTCCTCTGGGCTGAAACAGCCATAACTGCGCTGCTCATCCTGTGCTGTTCAGTTTATTTGGCGCAAAGAGTTGAGGTGGAGCAGTGCTCAATATTAGCTCCTTCCATTACATCCTAAAGACTGCTAGCCCAGAACTTCGACCTACGCATGGCACTGAGACGTTCCCTTTGGAATTTTAGTAGAAAATGGTTGTCCCTGCAGCTTTGACTCTTGTGCTGCTGTGGATGTCCATACTTGGGCCTAAAAACGCTTGCCATGTTGGTTGAGGCTCCGTGGCACTAGTTTGTTCACCATTTGGGTCCCTGTAAATATTGTGTGACTTTAGAGATCATCTGTACAAGGAAGTCCTCGTCTTAATGTTTCACTTAATGGTGCTTTGTCCATGTGTCATTGTATAGAGATCAATGCTGCACAGCATCAGTGCTTGCTAGATTTCACTGATATCCATTGCACTGTTACTTGTGTGTAAATTTCACTGAAATATTGTTTTTGCAGCACTGAAAAAATACAACTTTCCATAAAGAAACAAATATACTTCTAAACATTGACAATGCATGTAATTTAATTTAAAATGTAAAGGGAACATAACATGGGAAACACATTTTATGGTCCCAATGATGAAGAGAAGGCTCCCAAAATTATTCAAACCACACTTACACTGGCTCAGCTGTGTTGATAGGCTAAAAAGGTTTTCAAGTGCTGCAAAACTTTTTTTTAAGCAATGAACTGGGGCATTTTTGTTTGATTTTATATTGAGTATTACAATTATGGTATTTCTGGGATAAGAAAATAATTTTAATTTTTTTCTGTAACTATAACTTTGGTTGATGTTGGTAACTGTTGCTAAAAGTGTAACAGCTTTATATGAACTGATGAAGGTGTCTTGTATGGAGTAGCAGTTGGTACATCTGGGTCCAGCCCAGCATATGAAATGTTCCTCCCCCCTTACCTGATGATGTCCCTGTCAGTAGTGTAGCTAAGGGGGTGCAGGGGGTAGCAGTTGCACCAGGCAACAAGCTTTATGGGGGCAACAAGCTGAGCTTGACACTAGTGGCCAAAATTGTGAAAATCTTGGTATGTACGAATAATACCATCATGTTATATATCATTGGAAAAGTTATTTAACGCAGAATGCAATGAAACAAACCACATTGGAATATCTTTATTCCATCAAAAGTTACGGCCAATTAACCAGAAAACGAAAACAGAACTGTCTTGAGGAACAAAAAGTGAATATCCTTAACTCAAAACTGACCTGTGAGACTGATTGTTCTGAGAGCCAATGAGCTGTTATTACCGTACTGCATGGAACCAATAAGGTGTTAATATGAGTCAGCTCTTATTTCCATGTATCGTAATATAGCTACTCCTGCTAACTGGTAAAGAGGCACTTTTTTCAAGTAGTGCTCCTCTTATATTTAGCAGCGAGAGAATAACCATCCCTCTTCACCCAGCACAGTGTCCCTAACCAATAAGGGGTACACTTTTTATTTATTTAATTAAATTTGATTTTGTCATGGGGGGGCTACAAAATTTTCTTTGATTCCATGTAGCAGATAGATGCCTTAGCTATGCCACTGGCTGGGGGTAGCTGGCAAATCAAGTGGGTGGTGAACTGCTGGGGGGAGGAGGCTGGTTTCCTCCCACTTTGCACTTTTTAAAAAGCCTGGGTGTGATGTCACTTCCGATTGTGACATCACTTCTGGGGCATCATTTTGAGCTCTGCACTGGGCTACATGTTAATTAGCCACGCCACTGGTCCCTGTCTCTGCTCCTCCTACTCTACTATGTTCTAGCCTGGCATTCTCTTCCTTTTTGTATTTCTGCTTTTACTCTGTTCCTCTCTAGATTAAAAAATCTAGGGAAAGGAAGGGGAAAGAGGCACAGTGAAGGCCATTTGGCAGACAGAGATGGGCTCTTTCTACCAATCTGCTGTCTCATAGACGGGCTGGCCCTGGATCCATCTCGTTCAATACTGCTTAAGCTGATTGACAAAGATTCTCCAAAGTTTTGGGCAAAAGACTTTCTCCAACCCTGTTATCTGCAAAACTTTAATTGATAACAGCATTGAATTTTAAGTCTTATGCATGTAAAACAATGGAGTCTACCACAGAACAAATCTCCTCTTTGCCTGCCAAAGGCCACACTATGCATGTAGTCAGCAGTCTTGAAAGAGCACCTTCTCTGTCAGTGCAATCCTGTGCATGTTTACTCAGAAATAAATCCCACTGTGTTTTATGGTGCTTACTCACAGCTAAGTGTGCATCGGTTTGCAGAGTTAGTGTATCATGCAAACAAATACATGCATTCCATTTTGAAATGGTTCAGTCTGAGGGTTTTTAGTCTGAAAACCTCCAAGTAAACTTGGAAAAATATATAGGGATTGTTGAATGTAATTTGTTATGACGTTTTCAGGTCTATATTTGAACTGTGGGGTCATGGAAAATCTACAGAAGAGCTGCACTCCTCCCTGAAGAACTACCCAGTGGAGAAAATGGTGTGTAAGAGAACTTGTTTTGGAGCCTACTACTCAATTGTACCTAAGAGATCTTTGCACCCTACTCTAACTAAATCTGGTTTTTTTTTTAGGCCCCCTATCTACAGTCAGATTTCACATACAAAATAAAGGTTCATGCTTTTAACAAAACACTAACACAGGAGGAGAAGGTTCGAAGGATAGATGTAAGTAACTTCAGTCTTTCAAAATAATTTTTAAAATGTGTTCTGTGACTGAGCGTAGTAACACAAGGTTGTGCACACATCATGTTCTTGCACTGTACAAAATTATTCATTTATAACTGGGCAAGTGGCCATCTGCCTTTATGCTACTGTAGATGTAGGCTGTAGTTACTCCAGTATAAAATGAGAGGTTCTTCAGCGCTGCCTTTAAATCAGCTTTTGTGCCCTCAAAATTCTTCACCGGGTCAGCTTGTATTGTATGTCTGAGTGATCCCACCAGCATTGATGCAGGATATGAACACACAGGATCTGCTTGGCACACCATGCTGCATGCTCTTAATTGTGCGTGTGTGCATGGGGGGGGGGCTGCTTTCAGTATTTAAATATTGAGAGGTTGTTTGGATGACTTCTCCCTGGGGTTGAAAATGCAGAAGAATGCACCAGGAGTGTGTGTGCTGGGGGAGGGTCATGCATGCTCATGTTCCTAATCACATGTGAGTGGGGTCTGTTGTCTCATTGTCCAGACCAGCCCCTTCTGATCCCAAATGTGTTGCAATGTGGTTGTTCGGAGATGAGAAAATGATCACACAGCACATCCTCAAAGGCGTGCTTTTTGCAACTACCGAGGGGTCCCCACATCTGCAGATCTGTACCCGTAGGCTCACTTATCCCCCGTGTGCGCACCCTTGCATGCACCTCCTCTGGAATCGAGGGGAGCTCCAGTCCCACTTTTTGTAGCACCTGCACTGACTACATGCAGTCAGAGTGCCCAGAATGCCACTTCCTTTAGTACTAGTTCATTACAGAGCTTTTCATTCTGTCTGTGATTGACCGCCAGTGTAGCCATTGGGAGTAATGTGCTCTGTGTAGCACAGGGCCAATCAACACCAGAGGCCTACTTCATAGAAAATGTCTCCAACTACACTGTTTTGCCCAGCGCAGGACTTCTGGAGACTGTGTCCCCACACTGTCGAAAGTATTGGCGTCCAGATCCAGTTAAGGTTCTGATCATTATTCTTTAAGCCTTATGTGACCTGGGACAGTGTACCCAAGGGAGAGCCTTTTCCTCCATGAACCTTTTAATCCTCTCAATATGTCCAGGGATGTTTTTGCTGTGAGATCAAAAATAAGATCTCTTGGGGCACAGAGCCTGGTTCAGGTGTGATGCTTTTATGATATCTTAGGACCTGCAGGGTTTCTTCATTTATTTATATAGGATCTTTTATTCACCCAGGCTTCTAGTTCAGTTTATGTAGGTGGTTCTTTCTCAGTCTGCAGCTATTTATGGTTTGGATTTATTGGGTTGCAAATTTTGTGTTTGGTTTTTATATCACTTGCTTGAAAGGTACGATATAAATGGTATAAATATATACATTCTAGTCCCTGGATACTTTCTAGTCATTCTTCTGACTGAGTAGCTAGCACCTGTTTTATGCTTCAGTCTTGTCTTGTTGGCATCCTTCAGTCTCGGAAGACTATGGTATCGCACTCTGAATAGTGTTCTGGAACAGAGTGTCCTCTCCAGTGCGCGAAGCCTGGGTAAAGTAGATATGGAGGATAGACTGTTACCCATGCAGCAAATCCCCCCTCTCCACGTTGCTGAAATGGTCCAGTGGAAAGGCAGAAGCCAATATGGTTGGTTCCAGCGACGTCGCAGGAGTTGCCGGAACGTGACTGTGTTCAGCCATGAACTGCCTCAGGGAGTTCATATGCCTGAATATGCTTCAGTATTTGTTGTATTTTCTCATGCCTTTCTCTCTCCTCCCGCCCCTTTATATAGTCTCTAGAGTTTTTACCATTTGAAGGAAGAGTAAATTTGAAGAAGCCAGATCATATTTTTTGGTTTCTAGAAGATTATGGGATGGATCCGAACAACATTCCTGAGCAGCCTCTTCATATATATTTTGGTAGATGGGTGAGTAGAATCATAATTAACTGGCATGTAAAATCATCAAGACAGGGTAATCTTACATTAGAGAAATTTGGTGACTGAGAGTAGTGTGGCAATGGGAAATAACATTTCTTCCAGTAGTTTAATTAATCGCTGATATTTTAGAAAACTGCAAAGAGAATTCATAAAGCCCAAGATTACAACGAAGGTTGGCAGAAGGCAGATTTTAATCAACCAGTGGGCCACCTAGAATGTAGTCCTACATACCTGGGAGTGAACTCAGGTTTGTTCTAGAGTAGGCATACCTGGGATTGTGCTGCTAGTGTTGGCCAGCTATTGGGAGATTCACAAAGAATCCTGGACAACTTAGCCTTGATCTGATCTTGTAAGGCATTTCTTAGTTCTCTTAACAAGAGTGCATATTCAGGATCATTTAACACAGGGTAGTTGTTCTTTTACTGTTTCCTAAGTATGCACTTTTGCTTTGTAGATATAAAACGTATTCAAGGCAGACCATCAACTACACTACAGGATAGTTTAGACCAGAGGTGTCAAACGTAAGGCCAGGGGGCCAGATGCGACCTGCAGAAGCTTTTTATCCAGCCCTCAGGCTCTCAGCTGCTGAACAGTGCTGAGGTGTTACTGCTAAAAGGACAGCCCCCACGAAAGTTGGGCTCTCCCATATTGTTACTTGAAAATCCCCTTTTGCCTTTTAGTTGTGATTTTCTCTCTATATCTGGTTATGTTACTATGGACTAAAATATCATGCAGGCTAAACTGTTCACCCAGCACACAGGCCACATTTCCAGAACTCTGGTCAAGCCGCAAGCTCATGGTTACACAACCACCACCCCCATAGTCACACATGATGGTAGGAAGTCTGGTGTCTTAAATCACTGTTTAAGTGTCTCCTACATTACTGTATTCATTGTATTGTTTTAACACAATCACTGTTTAAGTACTGTATGCAAACTTGAACTACCTTCTTGTGTTGCTGATTCATTGTATTGTTTAAGTTCCCCCATCTAGGAAGCCAGCCATAGATCCCATTGAATTTTGCTGATAACTGACATCCTGATGCTCTTTCAATGTTTTACATACTCCAAGCACCCTGCTGTGTGGTAGTAATCAAGCTACCATCCAGCTCATCACTGTCTCCGAACCCCTTTTAAGTGAGGGCTTCCTCTCACATGTTCTCTCTCTCCAAGGACCAACACATCTGTGTTGTGTCAGAGGGTCCTCTCCACAGGACTCCCCCCCCCCGCTCCAACTGGCTCTACAGGAAAGGTAACCGTCTTGCGACTGGAACTCTTTCCCTTCTCCCCCCCCTTTCTCTCCCCTTCTCTCCCCATCTTTAGTTAGCAGCTGGGGTTGGCAGAGCAGGGACCCCAAAAAGCCTTCCCTAAAACCCCCCTTCCTTTTTCTGTTTTCCTCATAAATGCGATTCGGCCCTCGGTATGAAATGAGTTTGACACCCCTGGTTTAGACTAGAAATCATCTTACAGCCTAAGCATGTCAACTCAACAGTAAGCTCCATGGAATTCAGTGGACCTAACTCCCAGGAAACTATGGCTAGAATTGCAGCCTTAAAGTATTCATTGTGTTGTTAATAATAATAATAATAATAATAAATAACAACAACAGGTATTTATATACCGCCTTTCTGGCCACTGGATTGCTGCTTTGGCTTTATTCAAGGCGGTTTACATGGGAAGGCTTTCTCTAAACTCCTGAAGGAGTTCTTACAATGAACAGAGAAGTTCTGTCTTTCAAGAACTGAGTATGTTCCAGTGCCAGTGAATCTTCTCACAGTCTGGTCCCATTCTGGCTGCCATCTCTTCCCACACAAAGAGCTTCAGAGCTGGCTTCTCTAGCTGTCACCCAAAAGAGCTCTGCTCAGCTTGTCAAAGTTTTGCCACTCCCAGGACTTCCGGTGATCTTTGACAGGCAATCTTCAGATGATAACTTTGGGCATAATGGCAGCTGTACCCTCTAGACTAGACCTCCTGCCCTGAGTTAGGTGCTCAGTATTGTGACCTGACATATTTGCTTCTTTTTTCCTAACAAATGTGTTGCAACCACCTTGTGCAAAAATATGCTTCTTAAAAGAATATAATCCTTAGAAAAGACGTATATAAATAATATTTTCAGTAGTGCTTGATAACCACAATAAGACATTCCTGTTGCGACCCCTCCCCTTTTGTGTTCTGCAGATTGCCAGTGGACAAAGGGATCTTATTGAATCATATAGTGTAAAAAGGAGACATTTTATTGGAAACACAAGCATGGATGCCTGCTTGGCTTTTATCATGGCAAACCATGGAAGAGTAAAACCAAATGACATTGTGTTTGATCCATTTGTGGGAACAGGTATCTTCTCCCTCCACCCCTTGTCTTCAGTTTGCTTCTGTTTACTGTGACTTTGTAAAGTTTACATATATATATATTCAGCTGCTTCCTCATATTCTCAGTATTTCTTTGTTGGCAGTGCAGACCAACCTATAAAGAAGTCAAAGGAAAATCTAGAAGGCACTGTTGTTAAGATTTCATTTGAATAGAACAGGGCTTTCCTTATTGTGTCCTGCAGGCTGGATCTGGTGCACGACTGAATCCGTCCTTGGGTGAGCAGAACACTGTTTCGCTGGAGAGCCTCCCTACCATGCTGCCGATCTTTCCCCAAACTGCGTGCCTGCCAGCCACTTCAGGGGTCAGTCATTCCAGCAGGCTTTGCGCCCAGATTTTCGAGCAGACGTGGCTGGCCTGCATGCAGTTTGGGAGAGATCGGCAGTATGGTAAGGAGGCTTCCTGGTGGAATGGAGTGTTCCATTCGCGCGCCAGGGAAGCCTTTTCCAGAACGTCTCCTTTTCCAGTTTGGAGACGCTGGCATAGATCATAGTTAATTCAAATGTGATTCATACACAGCTCTAACTAGCCCAGTTCAAAACTCTTAACTAGCCCAGTCCAGCCTCAGTTGCTTCTAACCCCAAAGTTGTGTCCGCGTGATAAATAGAACCAGTTATTAGATCATCTGAGAAACGTTTTGGATCTTCTGCCAGGACATTTGGGTGAATGTAGATTTAAATATTCATGTGGTTTTAACTCTCCACTTTGTCTTGTTGCGGCTGTAGTTCAGTCTTCAAACGACGCGCCAGTGTTCTGGGACCTGGCCCACCTCACCCCAGCAGTGTCTTTTCTAGTGGTTATCTGCTGGTGTTGCATCTTTTTAGATTGTGAGCCCTTTTGGGACAGGGAGCCATTAGATATTTGATATTCTCTGTAAACCGCTTTGTGAACTTTTTCTTGAAAAGCGGTATATAAATACTATTGTTGTTGTTGGGACCTTGGCTGCTGCATCAGTGCCCATTTCACTGCTTGTCCCTGAAGCCTTCAGTGCCTGGCTCTCATTCTGTTTCTGAGGCAGGTCAGAGAGACTTTTGGTGCAAGCTCTGCCATCTTCCACTTACACACGAGAGAAAGTGGAGTAGTACTCTCTGCTTCAAAGTACAATGACCCCTTGATTTAATGGATCTCAATCTAACAGACATAAGAAAACAAATTTCTCCCTTTTTAAAAACTAGTCATCTGTAGTGTGTGCATGCACGGGGACATTGTTATAAATGCATTTAGGTTTAACAGACTTCTGGCATTAACGGACAACTTTCTCCTATTAGTCCAGTAAATCAAGGGTTCACTGTACTGCTCTGTGTAACGTCTTCTTCATTGGAAACTAAGCACTGATGCATTATGGGTCGGGAAGGGCAGGGCAATAGTTTATATAGAGTGTTCTTTCGAGGACTTAGGGCTCAATCCTATCCAATTTTCCATTGCCGGTGCAGCCTGTGCCAGTGGGCATGTGCTCCATCCCGTGGTGGTGGGACAGTCGCAGGGGCCTCCTCAAGGTATGGACATTTGTTCCCTTACCTCAAGGCTGCATTATGGCTGCACCAGTGCTCAGAAATTGGATAGGATTGGGCCCGTAGTTATTCTGGTATGTGTTCACCTTATAATCCAGAATGTTTCTCTATTCTATATTGAAGAAAAATCTTCAAGGATTTTTCAAAGGACCTTTGAAAAGGACCTGTCTGAAGTCCTATTTAATGGCCCAGAAAATTCCTGAGGTTTAGAAGTAGCGTTGCAAGCATCGTTGTGCTGTGAACAACACATGAACGCGAGTATGCTTTCAAACAAAACAATACCTGCTTGATTCTTCCCTGTTTTCCTGAGGAGTTCACTGACTATGGGAATTGTGGCTGTTTTCCAATCTTTTTTGCCTTTTACTACTTTGATAAAAGGCAGCTAGAAAGATTTTTTGAAAGGAAGACTTATGCAGACAAAGAAATGGGAGAGGTGCACACCTGGAAGTGCGATGTTCAGGGTAGGATGGGCTTTCTTCATTGCGTTACTATATTCTCTAAGCAGGTAGAAAACAGCACATTTTATTCCTTTAATGGGCTGCCTATAATATTCCAGTAGGGGGAGCTTTAATCCTGGTTATATGGGTTGCATAGTAGTGTCTGTAAAACTTTTTTTGTGAAATAAAAAAAAATGTTTTCCAAGATACTTTTTGAAAATGCTGTTTGAAAATGGGTTTTTTTTTTTGCAGATTTCGTGATTTGAAAGAGGCAGAAAGCTGTGATGTGTTTTTATTCCAAGTTCTCATTCTTATAATTTTAAAAACTCTAAAAGTGTGCAGATCGAGCCTTCTTATCTGCAGATTTTTTATTCATAGATCTGACTCAGCATGGGTCCCCTGACCCATGTTGAGCCAAACATGGCCCAATCTGTACCCTCCGGATGCAGCTGGAGCAGAGCTCCCTGCCCCTCTGAAGGCCTTCTAAAGCCTTGAAATGTCACCTCCTGGTTTTTCAACAAAAATCAGAAGTGATGTTCTAAGGCCCTCGCAGAGGCCTTAGAAGTCATTCTGAGGGCTGGGAGGCAGCAGGCAGCTCTGCTCCAGTTGTGTTCAGAGGGTTTTATGTGTGAAGACTTGCAGATTTGATTATCCACGGGTTTGAGCATCTGCAGGTGTTCCAGGAACGGAACCCCCGCAGACGACAGGTACGACTGTACTAGGTAGGTGATACCTATGATAAAATGTAGCCACAGCATTATTTCTAACTGGAAAAGTAATTATTTTAATCTCTGGTAAATACCAAAATGTAGTATTTCATGGTTTTTATGTCATTATCAGCAAAAACAGACAGTTCTGGTGATAAACTGTTATGGGTTCCAGAAGGCTTGCTGATAATTTTGTTTTTGTGAATGTATTGAAAATTCTCTATTAGTTCCATCTCTCCCCCCCCCCCCATCCCCAGTTCTTAGGCTTTGCAAGGGAAACAATATGAACTAGTTTTAAGTTTTGATGGAGATCTGACTTAAGGTTACTGATTACTCTGCATGCTTCTTTATAGCAAGCAAAACAAAATTCACTTCAGACACATTTTAAAAGTGGAAGTTCCTTGTATGTCTGTTTTTATGGTTCTTCTGTCATGTCCGATGGGCATTTTTGTAGTGAAGAACCACAAGCTTCAGTGCATCTTCCCTACACGTATATCTCTTCATACATCACAGTGGAAATGTGCAGATGTATTTGTGCCTCTACTTCTTAACTGTCTGAAGCCTACTGAAATTAGCATCAACGTGCTGGTGCATTTTAAATGGAATTTGTATTCCTTGCTTGACCTTTTTTATTTTATCTTACGTGGAGAATTTTGTTCACAGAGAGGTGGGAGAGCTGAAAAGACAGAGAATCAATAAAATCTTTCTTTCTGCACTCAGATTAAACCAAAAGAGTACATCAGTTGCATTGCGGTTTTAGGGGTGAATGGTACTCTGATGATGTCAGTAAAATGGAAGACCGCAGAAAGTTTGGAGTTCCATCAGAAACACTGGGAAGACAGAAATCTGACCTTTTTATGTAGATTTGTAACTATTGACTCTATTAGAACAATAATTATAAAATACAGATAGAATTTTAAATTGTGTATAGGCACCTGTATCTGTGCAGATTTCCCCCTCCCCTGCAAACGTTCAGTCAACAAGCCTGCATACTTTGTAGTCGCACAGAGAGTGCAGAGATAGGAAGCAGGAAATAGTGCTACTACAGTAAACAAAGGTACTTGTAATGGGTGCAAGGGGGGTGCGTATCCATGAATAAGTGAAACCGCCGATACCAGAACTGCAGATTCAGGGGGCCTGGCTGTAGTTGACCAGAACCACTGCATAAGTCCTTGGCTTACTAAAGCCACCTTGATGCAACAGAGCTGTCATATTTCATAGCACCCCTGTCTGGTGAATGCAGGAGAGGGGGTATCTGTAATCAATTTATCCCCCCCCCCACTGTTGCCCATGAAGCCCATTTTTACTTATGGAATACTTTTGCTGGGGTGGGAAGGTGAATAAAGAAAAGCCCTAGATGTGAAGATAGACTCAAGTATATAGGCAATCAGTTGAAATAAGTATTATTGTGTTGCTTGCTTAAGGCTGCAATCCTATCCATACTTTCCTGGGAGCAAACCTCATTGACTATAATGGGATTTACTTCTTAGTAGATGTGCATAGGTTTGCGGCCTGAGTGTCTTTTGGTTCACTAGCAAGAGTTACACAATCTGGTCTACAGCATTGTATTTAGTGCGAAGTCTTATTAGGGTGGTGATTACTGAGAAGTGAAATTAAAGAATAATCTCACCAGTTCTTTGAACAGCTGCCCCGGTTTCCAATCAATTTCCTGTCCAAGCCAAAGTGCTGGTGCTTCCTTCACAGGACCTATGGCCTGGGAACCTGAAGGATTGTTTCATATTTGCTATTTATTTCGGAAATATTTACTCCACTTTTCTGTTTAAAGAAAGTCCAAGGCAGCTTACATGAAAAGCTAACAAACAACGATAATAATTCAGAAGTTTTACTGAAAAGGAAGTAAAAAGTCAGCAGACAAAAAAAAAAAAAAACCAAGAAGCAGTCAGTTAGCACTGTAATCTGAAACAGAAAATCAAGGAACTGAAGGTCTGGTGAAATAGAACAACATTAATACAGGCTGGAAGACATGTACCTTGGGAGCTACCACATGAACTTTCCTGTGGAGGTCTTGAATACCAGTTGCAGGGAGCAATGATAGGAGAGAAGTATGGCTTTCTTTTCTGCTTGTGGGTTTCTTAGAGGCAGATGGTGGATCACTGTGGAAAACAGGATACTGGACTAAATGGGCATCTGTCCTGACTTTCAGGGTTTTTCCCATATTCTCTGGGTTTCTTCACCAACTGAAATAAGATGGGTGGTGATCAATCTGCCCCAGGCATTACAGCAGGTGATATAAAATGTTTTGCTTTGTTTTTTTTCATTGATTCATCTGCTCTTTTGAATTTTACTTCTGCCGTGTTTCTTTGTTCAGTCTCTTTTTTAATTGTAGCTTTACATATTCTGTTTGTTTCTGTCTTGTTTTATGTAACTCAGTCTCTGACTTGAGGGCTTACTGATCAGAAGACTCACCAGAATAAGAATAGAGAAATGAATATAAAAAAAAAATATTTGTTGTCATCCTCTGTATTATGGAACAGCAGAGTAGCAGCTGCTCAAGATGTAATGCGAATACCGTTAGTTCTTAATGCGCTTTTCACAGGAGTCCCTTTTGATTGATGATATTGTACAAGAATGAGAGTAAATGAAAACTTTCATTCCACCCAGAGCATCTTCTAAACCTGTGAAAAATGATGCATGAAAGTTGGCCTTTGTAGTTGCTGTGTGTTCACATAAGGATTTCTTAGTTCAGCTAAATGGAAACAAGGAAATGAAAATCTCTGGAACAGGCACCGTTTTAACTGAACTTTTAAAAATGGAAAGAATAATAACAAATTCGGCACACACAGTCCACAAAGTTTAAATGCTTTCATCCTGCTGAATTCAGGGGAATAAATGTAAGGATGTGCTTAATTCAGTGAGAATGAAGTATTCCACTTTGATTCTAGCCTTTTGGTTTTGTGTGTAGTTTTTCCTTTGTTGACTTAATGCAGGATATTTTTGCCTCTTCGTGAAAACTGTGGGCCAGTTGGGAAGATACTCTTGCCACTGAACTGGTCCCATATAATGAAACACATGTTCACTCATGGTAACATGCGTGTGTATGTCCTGGACCAATGCTCTCAACTCTGTTTGAGTTTCTGTGTAGAGGCATTTGAAAACAGTGGTATTTATTTTACTCAGAAGTAAGCTCATTGTGTTTAGTAAGACTTAAGCTGTAAACCTATCTTAGTCACCAGAAACAATCACCTCTATCTGTGTGTATTACTAAATTTGTGAGATTGAAGAAATTCTCGTAGAAGGGAGGGATCAGGGTGTATGCATACACATTGTTAATTGCTTGGGCCTGGTTTGGCAGAAAGAGTATCATCCAAACCGGCCTCGTAAGAAAAACCTCTAGTACTTCTACTTGTAACAATAGTGAATGCGTAAGAAATGCTTTCAGTTAACAACAGATTTTATTCCAATCTGCTTGTCATGAACTGTCGGACATTTGGTGGACCACTGTGAGATACAGGAAGCTGGACTAGATGGGCCTTTGGCCTGATCCAGCGGTGCTCTTCTTATGTTCTTATGTCCTCAGCTGTGTTCGTATTTGATTTGTTCCATATCAAATATATTACACTTTCTGAGTTTATGTATCATTTAAAGTTAGCTTTTTCCGATGATAAATTTTGCAGCTGCAGGCACAGATAACCTGTGCAGTAGGGAGCATTTGACCAGACTGTCTTCTTCCAACTCTACTTTGAAAGTCTTCCCAAGTGCATCACTAGCATTTGTCCTAGTGTGTTAGTATCCAAGGCTGCTGCTTTTAATATGTCATTGACCCTTCACCATCTTCAAATGATATGAAAGAAACACCTGGAGAAATGAAAGGTTCAATGAGTCTTTCTCATAGAACAATACTTGTAAGAACCCCATTGAAAAAATGGAGTCTATGACTAGCCTGCCTATGTAAATCACCTTGAATCTATGAGAAAGGCAGTATATAAATACTGTAAGAAATAAATAAAATGATCTTTCATGAAAAAGAGAACATGCTTGAGAGACTACAGTTGGGACATTTTTGTGAATGTTAACGTGATACTGACAAAATTTATTCATTAGTTAGAAATCTAAAGGAGAAATAGCTGATCTATGTGCAGTTCTTGGTGTGATTTGATTAATTCAGGGGTTCTCAAACTGGTGGGTCACAACTCACCAGCCTGGGAAGCCCTGTCTCCAGCCCCTAAAGGGGCGGGGTGGGGGATGGTGGTGACGCAATCCCCAGGATTGCACCACCACTGGGGACAAAGGGGCTTTTTAAAAACTCACTTCTGCCAGTGCTGGCCACCAGGGTGTGCGGGGAGCCCCTTGAAGCTCTCTGCAGGGCTCCCTGCACCTCAGAATGTCTAAAAATAGCTATCATGACCCACTTTTAGGTTGCGATTGTGAAATCGGAAGTGGTACGATTGCTGTTTTTAGACATTCTGAGGCACGGGGAGCCCTGTAGAGACTTCTGCAGGGCTCCTTGGACCCCCTCCCCCGGAGGCGGGCACTGCTGAAGGTGAGTTAAAAAATGCCCCCTTGTCCCTGGCCATGGTGGATGCTGTGAATTGCATTACCACCATTTCCCCACCTCCACAAACAGTTGGAGCGGCTCAAACTCTACACGAGAGTTTGAGAACTGCTGGTTTAAATCATTATCAGAACTGGAATATATCTGACTTTTTCAGTGTTCAGACTTAAAAAAACCTGATGTCCCTAATGTGAAGTACTTGTATCAAATGTCTTTTGCTGTTGCGTTCCCAAATGCACTTTAGTCTGCATCGGTCATTCCTCACCTGGAATACTGTCTCCAATTCTAGTCACGCGCCTTAGGCAGAGGGGGGACATGATAGCACTTTTCAAATACCTGAAGGGCTGTCATATAGAAGAAACAAATTGTTCTCGGCTGCCTCTGGGAGTAGAATGAGATCAAATTGGGTACAAGTAGGAGATTCTGGTTGGATACCAGGAAGAAATTCTTAATGGTAGGAGTGGTTCAGCAGTGGAACCAATGACCAAGGGAGCTAGTGAAGATACTAGGAGAAGGATTTCCTGCTACAGGGAAGTGCTGGACTAGATGACCTTGTGGATCTCTTCCAACTCTATGATTCTATGAAATAGTTGCTTTGTCAACTGCAAGCTGTATAATTTGCTTCCTTTCTTTGCTTTGCAGGTGGACTTCTTATAGCCTCAGCACACTTTGGAGCATATGTATGTGGAACAGATATAGATTATAGCACAGTACATGGATTGGGTATGTTCTTTTCAGAACTGGATAGTGATAATGTAATTATTTAGCCCAGTGGTTCTTCGTTTTATTCAGGTCGTGGTCCCTTTTGAGAATCTGATGAACACTAGGGATCAGTATTCCCTCTAAGAATGAGCACTGCTGGGCACTCCGCTCAGTGGTTTGGCAGTATCTTCCCAGCAGTTGGCAATGATGTCATCACTGACTTCCGGGTTAACCGAGCTAAAAGGCTGCACATCTTTGGGTGAATGGTTGTAGGGATCCCCTTCACAGAAAAACGGACCATAGGTTAAGACCCCCTGATTTAGCATATGGTAGCCAAGCAGGGAAGTATCATAGAAAAGAAGCAAAATCCATCTTGTCCTAGCTTGGTAAGTGCAGGTTGTTCACTTACCTGCTCCACATAGATCATCCTATTCAATCCTGGCTATAGTGGATTATCAGCACCAACAGCTCTAAATAACTCAGTTGATGGAGCCACTCTTCTTAGGACTTATATTTGATTCATTTTGGCATTTCAGTGGCTAATGCCACATACATTCAAGGTAAATGTATCAACAAATGTCAGACTTCCCACATTGAGTTATGTGGTTGGGCACGTCTAAAACCCCAGCCATAATACCAAATGTATGCATTTATTTTCTAAAATGTTTTATTTGGAAGGCACTTTTCATCATCTTTAGATCATTTACATTGACAATATGAGATTTCCTTAAAGTACAGGCGTGCCCCCTTATCCGTGGAGGTTCCGTTCCGGAACACACACACACAGATAACTGAAACTGCGAATAAGGATGAATGCCTGTTCTCACGGTCCAGGGGCCACTCCCCTTGCCTCTGGAGGGCTTTCTGAGCTCAGCAGAGGCTGTGGACATCTGTCCCCAGCTTCTGCTGGGCTTAGTCTGAGCTCAGCTGCTCGAATAATGTGATTTCTAGTTTCACAGAACCGTAAGTTGCTTTTTTTAGCCTAAGAGCTCAGTCTGAGTTTGACAGAGGCTGGGAATGGATATCCTCAGCATCTGCTGGGCTTAGAAGTCCCTCCAGAGGCGAGGGGAGGCACTGGAGGAGGCACATGCAGGGGGGCACATGCTGGCTGTGGGCTGGACCCAATCCACAAATAAATGAATCTGAGGCAATGGGATCTGTGAATATGGAGGCCCCCCCCCGTACGCCATCCAGAGAAAATTTCTGCTTTAGAGCCTGTTTGAACCTGCATGTAAACTCCTGTAAACTATTGTTGCATTTCCTTTTCTCACACTCGCATTGTGCTAAGAGGAGACTTTTGCATCTCCTGCAACGAGATGTGTGAGGTCCACACAACTATGTAGCTCATGCAGAAGAACACAGGAACTCCAGATGTGTGCGAAGCTCACACAGATCATCTGAGGGAAGATGGATGTATTTCCTCTTTCCTGGCTTCCTCTGTAAACTTGCTCCTGCTCCTGCTTCTTTTGAATGTGCAAAACAACTCTTAAGTATAGCTGCAGCTGTGTTGTTTTAAAATTTATTCAAAAAAACAACAATTTTATAATTGTTTATATTGAACTACTTACAGAATATATTTAAATACCTTGTATTAATTTTAGATGGCATGTGGCTATTAGTATTTAGGAGATATGTTCGTGCAATAAATTTAAACTTAGAGGTGTTTGCCAAAGGTGTTTGTACAAAAGGGACGTAAGTAAATGGCATAAAGGGATGAAAAACCAGAAGGCAGAATTTTAATCCAATGTTACATGAAATTGACTTAGTTTTTGTCACTTTCCACCCCAAATGAAGGTAAAGCTAGCAGGAAGAACCAAAAGTGGAGAGGACCTGATGAGAATATCAGAGCCAATCTTCGCCAGTATGGTTTGGAGAAATGCTACCTTGATATATTCGTTTCGGATGCATCAAAACCCATTTGGAGGAAGGGGGTGCAGTTTGATGCAATAATCACAGACCGTAAGTTGATGCATAACCTAAAAAATGTATGATTCATAAATGTAGTCTGCAATGGTAGTGATGGAAACATTTACAAGCTTGTCGTGTAGTTTACTGTCCAAAGTGAACAGTAGAATATCTAAGCTGAAAAATGTGCTGACTTGCAAAAACACAGTCTCTGCTGTCATGTATCTTATTGGTGTAAAATCACATCTTGCAGAGCCAGTTGTAAATAACTTGTTACAACTAGTGGCTTAAATTGCTTTTTAGTTTGAATAAACATTGGCATTTTCCCTTATAGCACTTTCCTTTGTAATGTGTATAAAGATGCTCTGATTTGTCTGAAACATCTTGTACTGACACTCGGAATCTCCATACTAATGCTGACGGTATTAAGTATGCATTAAAGAATATGGTGGTCTGCATTTCAGCCACCTCTGTAAGTGTATAGTGAATGTAAATTCTTAATGAGTTCAATGAACCATTGCATTATTTATTGATGGTTGCCTTCTTTTAAGCTTCTCTTGAGTGTGTGTTGACTTTGGAATTGGTATCTTGTTGCCTCCCATGCTTTTTTGAAACATTTTTTTCCAGGGATGGATCCACCTGTATTTTGAAGTCAGATCTGATCCATTTTGAGAATCCCAATGATCTTGCTAATGCTTATTGGAGGGTTTCCAAATTGAAAATCTTTGGGACTTTAGTTTGACTACATGAAGTTGCCAGCACCGTGTTTGAGAATTTTAGCGTTCTTGTTCTCATCAGTAGACATTACTTATAGAAGATACTTAAGATTTATAGATCTAGGAAAACAAAATGGTCTTATGGCTAGAGAGGGATGGGTTTATGCCATTTTTAACTGGTCATCCCCTGAACTCAGTGTCTAGCTCTGTATATAGGTAAAGCATAGAATTTCATTACGTCTTTCTAAACTGTGTCTTACTTACCTGGATTTATAGATACTTATTAAGGATGTTTGTGAAACAGCATGATGCTTCTTGATAAGCAACAGAGTCCAACCTTTAATCTCTTTCTGTATCCTTTGATTGGCAATGTTTATGGTGTTACTAATAGCAATTTTGGGGGTAGAGAATAAGCCTTTTTAAAAGTGAAAATTGGCTCTCTGATGCTAATTGCAGGTCCCTCTCTTATTAACGACTTTGAAAATATTCCCCAAGATCCCTTCAGAAATCCTCAACCATTTGGGAAGTCAAGTTCATCTGGCATTTTGACCTTGTGGCAGTATCTATGCATGAATATGTAGTGGGTAATTTTGTTATGACTGCCAAAGAAAAATGCATCTACTTGCTACATTATACTGTTTGGAGGATGCATGGACAAAAAGCATTGCTTCCTTGTACCAAACCATAAACTGGCTGTCAAGAAAGGAAGAAAGACAAGCTTCTTGTTTAGGAAATGGATAAGACTGTATAAGAATACCGCATTTGGACAGTGCAAGTGTGATGGAGAGGTTGTGCTTGAAGAGTTGATAAATGGATAACTGCCCGGTGTCTTTGATTTGTATAGCTCCATATGGCATACGAGAAGCCACCAGAAGAACTGGCTCACAAAAGGAGATGGCGAAAATGACTGAGAGAGGGTAGGGGAGCTTTGGTTGAGAATGTAGCTGTATAAATGGAAAGCCAGCTGTGGCTTTCTAAGCATTTTTGCATTTGCTAAACATTCTAGCCTTCTGCCAAACCAATGATAAATCTTACTGTGCTGTTTTTAATTATGTTGCTTAAATGTAGCAAGCGCCCTGTCGATGTCTCTCTTGCGCTTTCACATAATGCCTGGGATTAGCAAGTCAATTACTGCACGATGCTCAAATAGGAGATAGTGGGCCTATGACTTTTACCATCGGTCACCTGGCATGCATCTCAATGTTATGACATAGTAATGGGTCAAGAACTGCTAATAAAAAAGCTATGCAGTAATAGTAGCTTCCAACTATCTTCTAAAACTTTGCAGCATGCTCCAACTTTTTTTTTTTTAACTGTGAAGATTTGGGGCAACAATCATTATGTAATGAGGACAATGTCTGCTGCAAAATCAAAGTTAAATGAGGCCTAGTTTCATATTTGACAATATAGTCTACATCCCAGTTGCTTTGAATTTTGATATCCTTAAAATATCCTTAAAATATCAAAGAGGGAGACTTGGCTAACCAGTGGAGGCCTTTGGATGCTTGTTCTTGATAATGTGAAATCAGCATGCCCTCTTCCAATTAATTACAAATAATATTGTAGCAATTATCAATTATTTGTGTTACATGTTCCTTAGCACAGAAAATTATATCTCCACGTCTTCGAATTACCACCTGAGTGACATCCTTTTTGACCTCTTAAAATTTGCTGCTGAATACCTGGTAGTTGGAGGAAGGTTGGTCTACTGGCTACCCGTGTACAAACCGGAGTACGTACTGAAAAATGTGGATATGTGGAATGTGAAATATTCTGTAAGAGGGTGACTCCTACAGTCTTCAATGGTGGAAGGGTTGGAACATTTGGTATTGTCTCAGTGTGTCACAAGTGATCAGATGTTAATGTTTGGAGGGAAAAAACAGCCTGATACTTTAAATCCACTTTTAATGACAATATTACCATCTTTATGGTAATTGCATAGAGATAGGTTCAATGGATATCCATCAGCCCCATTTGTGCTTAATAGGATTTGGGGTATGAAAGTATATTAAATGTACTTTACTTGTGTGAAGTATATATGCTCCGCCAAAAAAAAGAAAAAGAAAAACAATAGTTCAAGAGTCAATTTTGCCCCTCATTCCACTTACTCAGCATATGCCCCAGAGCAGGCCTAAAATGGGAGAATGAAACTGCTATCCCCTGAGTTGTCTCAGTTCTTGCATCTCCCTCGGAATGTGGTATTAGTTCTTAATGAGACAGTACGTATTTTTTTGGACTTTAGGTTGTTTTGACTGATATACGGTTTTGGCTTTATGAGCTGACTTTGGAACATAACCATCATGTAAGATGAGGACTGACTTATTAAATAATGGCCAAAAGTAGTAGGAAGGGGGTTATATTTAATTAACCCATGGAGCATCTCATGCAAAGCACACTTTTTCTGTACCCAGCTAAATGTTCACCTGCACTGTGTTGTTTTGGTTTTGTTAGCTCTTTGTGCTACATGTATGGCTATGGATTCTGAAATCAATTAGCACACATTGTTTCTGGGAAATTTAATATGGCTATGAACCATGTGGAAGTGTATAGTCTAATTCAGTTTGAATCAGCCCCTCCGGCTGTTCTGTTTCAGATCCACCTATTGCAGTTTGTAAGCTCTTATAGCTCTTGGATGGTTTATTTCTTCCAGATATACAGAAGAGATTATACCCCGGCACCCATGTCTGAAACTTATTAGCAACTGTGAGCAGACGCTTTCCAGCCACACGTCAAGGCAACTGATAACCATGGAAAAGGTGAAAGAATTTAAGGTAATTGTTTTGATGGACTTCCGTGCAAAATAGTGACTGTCAGGTCTGTAACTGGTTTTTCTGCTGTACAATCTTAGAGCATTTGCCACACCAGTCTAGGTGCAAAAACACTCTCGTTTCCTGGTTCTGCTACCAGGAAGACAGTTCTACAAGTTGATTTTCAAAGGTTTGTAAAACAGTCATAAATGTCAAACAGGAAATCAAAGTACTTGGTTTTGCTGATGAACCTGGACAGGAGTGATTGAAGAATGCTTTTCAGTTTCATTTCATTTTTGTTTTTGTAGGTCAACTTTTCAAAGTACTTTTCTTGGTTGTATTTTTGAGGGTTTTCTTGTTTTGGTTTAAGGTGCTGACCAGTTGTCCTTTGCTACTGAAAGAAAAGGAATGGTTAAATTCTCCATTTCTGTTTTATTGCATTGCATGCTGTGGATATGACTGCCACGGAAATCAGTGGAACGTTTATATGGGTCCGTTTGCAAGCAGATCGCTTCTCCTGGGAACAGAAGAAGCAGCTCTGCAAATTGCTTAGGATAAAACTCACTGCATTTTAAAAGATATAAAATTAAAATTAGATGATAAAACCGTCAAAATCCCAGTTTCATACCAGTCAAAAAGAATACCAGTTCATCAGTGTCAAGAAGGAAAAGTTCTTTCTTTTAGGTTTGGATGTTTTCAGTAGAAAGGCAAATGCAATAAACTTAAATGACTTTATCAGATTGAATTATTGAGCATCCTCAAAATCAATTCAGTGAGCACAGTAAGCTATCCTGTTATCTGTTTCAGACAAACCGATGGTCCTCTGACTTATTAACTACATCAGACATTTCACTTGAAAATTGCGTACATGTTGATTGATCAAATTCTGAGTTCTCAGCACAGCTCAGCATATGAGAGCCTGTTATTAAGGCAACAAATACATAATAATCTCTTAAGAATGTTTGACTGACTTCTTTTAAGAATGTTTATGCCCTACATTCTCTTAAGGGTTTACCCACATAATCTTCTGCTGACTCTAACCTCTCAGCAGATGAGTTGTGCAGAAACTGGATTCATAAGCATGTGGGCTGTCGGGCCTGAAGATATACGTGCATTTGCATAAACTCTGCAGTTTGTGCTCCTCAATGGTTAAAGAAGAAAAACAGTCTCCAAGAACTATGTCTGATTTGTTACCAGCAGCGGTTATGAGACTTCTCATTTTTAAAAGAATAATTTAAATAGAAGCAGCAAGAAAATGTGATGAAAGCAGAAATGGCCCACGCTGGTACCTAGTGACACAAGATTTATTTGGTTTGTTGGTTTAAAAAAAAGTTTCTTTTTTAAAAACACCACCAGTCTCTTCCTTAAAAACATTTTTTATTGTCTGATGAAATAAACCATAACTGTATACTCCTTAAGGATGTGTGTGTAAGAAAATCTGAATTTAAGATTACTGTTTACGTGCAAAACATTGACAATCCCTTTATCATTTTTAATGCATCAATTTAAAACCAAAACTTGGTCCCTCGTAGTTCTTTGCAAGATACTTGAGTGCTAATTTTCGAGTTTGCTGAAAAACAGAACAAAATGTGTAGGCAACCATCCAGAGAGACCTACAACAAAGATTTCACATGTTCAGCTGGGTTTTCCCTGTCTTATTTTCCACTGTATAATAGTCCAAAGTTAAAAGTCATGTATTGTGAAAAGAGTTTACTGGACCATAAACATAAAGCTAGACTAGTAGCTGGTTTTGTTCAAGTTGTCTCTGTTTACTCAAATTACAACTTTTAAAAAAATTGTCCATTTAGTAGTGTTTTACCAAAGATAATTTATTTACATGTGTTCAGACATCTAGTGCTCTCACTGTTACATCTTGAAGCTGTAACATCTTGAAGTTGTTTGGATTAGAACACTGTAGTTGTACTAATGATCAAGCAGTGGCGTTACTGGGAGTTGCGGGTCGCACCGGGTGATGCACAAGGGGGGTTGACATGCACTAGTGACCAAAATTGCTAAAATCATGTTTTTTATGAATTATACTGTCATATTATATACCATTCAATGTGTAATTTACACCAGAATGCAATGAAAAAACCCAGAGTGAAATATCTCCATTATATCAAAAATGCAGCCGTCTTATGTAACAAAAAAGTACATTTCCTTAATTTAAAACAGACCAATGAGACTGATTGTTCGAAGAGCCAATGAGATGTTGTTATGACATAGCATGGAACCAATAAGACAATGGTTCTCTCACATTTAGCACCAGGACCCACTATTTAGAAGAATAATCTGTCAGGACCCATGGAACTGATGTCATGACCGGAAGTGACATCATCAAGCTGGTAAATTTTTAACAATCCTGGGCTGCAATCCTAACCATCCTTACCCAGGAGTAAGTTCCACTGTCTGTCATTGATAAAAGAATATGCATAGTAGCTTGTTAAAAGTACAGGTCTGTAACATTTCCCCAAATGCAGTCACATACCATGGTAACATCAGGTGTAAATATATTAAAAATAAAATGTTGGAAACGAATGGCGACCCATCTGAAATTGGTTCACGACCCACCTAGTGGGTCCCGACCCACAGTAATAAGATGCAATAAGTTGTTAGTGAGGTGACACCACTAGTGGCCAAAATCGCTAAAATTGTGATTTGTATGAATAATATTAGCATGTTATATACCATTCAATGCATAATTTACAGCAGAATGCATTAAAAAAAAACCACGTTGAAATATCTATGTTCTGTCAAAAGGTATAGCCAAAAAACCAGTGGGACGGGGCAATGGTACATCACCACACCCACCATCCAGGTCGTTGCCCAGCCCACTGCATGAGAGGAGGTCCATGATGGGGGTGACACACTGGCCTCCCACACTGGGTGACACAAACCCTAGTAACGCCACTGTGATCAAGAAAATGTTATTTAGTATGCAGTTTCTTCTGTGTTTTTTTGGTCCGTTTGCATTATATAAGCAGTGTACTATCACAGCGACGTGCACCTAATTGTGGCCTCCCAGTGAAGCTGACTGGTTGGTCTTTCAGCTATTACTGAATAGGATGAATATTGGACTGAAAAGATGAAGGTCACTCCAGGCGTGCTCTCAAAACTACTTTGCAAAAGTGTTAGTAAGATTGATGGTAAAACCGCTGTGGCCAATAATACTATAAATTCATTTATTCTGGAGCGTGAATGCAAGAAGTGCTTTGTACATCAGTGCACTTAAAAGACTGAATCCTAAATTGATACTTTCTCTTGCTCAAACTCTGTTAATGCCACTGAACTAGATGATAACTGTGTCAGTGTGGTCTGTATAGCTGTCATTGATGCATAAATGACCACAGTGGTCCATGCCCTAGTGACTTAAAGATTGGATTACTTTAATGCTCTATACATGGGGCTGCCCTTGAAGATAGTTTGGAAATTGCAACTAATGCAGGGTGGTTACTATTTCTGTTGAATGCTGCTTCAGTGACTGCATTGGCTGTCCATTCGTTTCTGGGCCCAATTCAAAGTGCTGGTTTTGACCTTTAAAGCCCTTCACGGTTTGCGGCCAGGTTATCTAAGGGACCGCCTTCTCCCATATATTCCAGTCCACCCTCTTAGGTCATCTGAGGGGGCTTTCCTGCAAGTGCCGCTTATCTCCCAGCTTAGGGGGATAGTGGCATAGGGGCAATCCTTCTCAGTAGTGGCGCCACAGTTACGGAACTCCCTACCAGGGGAATTAAGATCTTCCCCCTCCCTCATGGCATTTTGCCAAGGGCTTAAAACATTTTTGTTTTGCATTTGGGATGTCTGCCTCCTGTGCCTCTATAGCAGTTCCTTGAGTATTCTTGCCCTTCTCCAATTGGTGTTCCCCCCATTGTATTTCTAATTTACTTTCTATTATTACATTGTATTTTCTATTTTTATTCTGTTGTACATTGTGCTTTTTTAAAATCTATAAATTGTAAGCTGCCTTGGGCATTTGCTTTCAGCAGAGGAAAGGAGGGGTAGAAATCTTTTAAATAAATAAGGGCCCATCCTATCCAATTTCCCAGTGTCCGTGCAACCATGCCAGTGAGGCATGTGCTACGTCCTGTGATGGAAAGGCAGTCACAGAGGGTAAGGGAACATGCTAAAGGTAAGGGAACATTTATTCCCGGCTGCACTGGTGCTGGAAAGTTGGATAGGATTGGGCCCTAAGTAAGTAATTGATAATGCTCCACTTCCTGGACAGCAAATCAAATCAGTAAACTTAACCCATTTTTGCCCAGCCCACAGGTGTACACATTTGGTCCCTGTTGTGTAATGCATTGTTGGGCAAAAATGGCTTAAGGGGCTCTGGGACAGAGGGTGACATTTCCCCAAGATCAGCAAATTTGGGTAAAAACCCTAGAACTGAACCAGCAAAGCTTGGATGCATCAAAGGTTATATGGCTGCAGTATTTTGTGCATGCAGTACATGGTGTTTGTGACAGTACTGACATAGCAGGATATGTTCAATCCTAAATGCTTGTTTGCTGGTGCAGCTGTTCTTAGGCTCTTAGGAATAAGCCTATTTCTGCAGTTCCTCTTGTTCAGTGGTTCAGAAACTTCTACATGAATTCTGTCTAAATAGTGTATTTTACCACTATATAGGATGAAGATCGCTGCTCTCACATACTGGATAGCCAATACCTGCCATACAAAAGTCACAATTCCTTTCGTGAGAAATATTTCAGTGGAGTGACAAAGAGGATTGCCAAGGAAGAGAAGGACAGCCAGAAATGACTTTTTTAAAAAAAAGACTGAAACCAATGCACAAGGTTTGCATTTGGCTATTAAAACATCTGGACCTCAGCATTGTGTGAATGCTTCAGAGAACAAATACTGTTTTTAATATTTCAAAGCAAAAACCACAACATAAGAGCAGTTTTTTCATTAACTTTGTTTGTACCTGATTTTATTGCACAAGGGTTTCTTTTTTTTCTTTTCTTACCCTTATTTAATTTATTTTTGTACTCCCAAGTTTAAATGAAGATTGACTACAACCTTTATCATCATTATTTTTTTTTAGCTGTTGCCTCTTGCAAAACTAGTAGTATTGTTTTAAGAAGACAAACTGAACATCTGGAAGTCTTAGAGATACATATTATAACAGTTAATCATTTCTTATTAGGAAGATTTATTTCATTTGTTTTCTTATTTTGTAACTAACACAAAATAAAGTTAGCAAATCTTGTGATGAATTTTTAAGTGTGTCACACACAACAGCAGTTTATCATTTCTTACCAAGATACACAGGGCCAAAACTGCCCCATTCCCCACCATTTAGGATTGAGAGGCTATTAAATCCCATGAAACTTTTAGACATATGAAGTTCATCTGTAACTTGGATCTACTCTTGCACCTTTGATCAAGCCAGCTGTCTGTGATTTTGGATTTGGAAATGGACAATTAATGTTGTAAGTATAACTGAAAAATAGGCTAATGGATCCTTGCTAGTAGATATCTAATTGGTTCTTCAGATCTGGGATGAGCATTCCATTGCAGGATCTTGTTTTTGAAAACTACGTCCAGCGTATGCAAAAGGTTGTCTTGTTTTTGGTGCTGATTATCTCCATTGGTAAAATTAATCTCTCATTCCATCTACCTTAGCATCTCTAACATTTTAGTTCAGTGGCTCATGGCACACTTATATTACCTGAGTATTATAGGGACCACTAGAAGTCCAAGGCAACATTTTTTCAGTATTTCTTTTTGCACTTTCCAAGTACCACTGCTACTCGTTTTATTGTACTTGCTCAGAAACACGTAGGAATGGAGCTACGTGTACCCAAATAAACACTTTTAGGATTTTTAGGGTTGATATTTCTGAGAGAAAATGCCAAAGAGGTCAAATCATAATACATAGTTTATTTGGGGAATGAAAATAGGGAGGGGAAATCAGGATAGGTATGGTTTGAGAAGCAAGGCAATAATATAAAGGCAAAATGAATGTGTAGTTTATACTGACAATCCCACTATGAATCGGGGTGTGTGTGTTTCAACTCAAAGAACTATCTCAAGGTGATAATTAGAGCAGAGGTGAAAAGGGGGTAAGAGGGGTCTGTTTTCTAAAGAATATGAGAAGTCAGAGATCATGCAGAGCAGGAGAAATGCTAGTGAGTTATAGTTATGGGGGGGGGATTACCCAAGTGAAAAAGCAAAATTTCAGAAGCAGTCTACCAGTGAACCAGGCTCAAGGTATAAAGAAATGGAAAGTTTTGGCCAAGGCACAAAGGCTTGTAGATGCCTTTGGGCTCAATCCTATCTCACTTTCCAGCACTGATGCAGCTGTGCCAACAGGTTGTGTGCTGCATCCTGCTCTGGGGGACAGTCATGGGGGCCTCCTCAGTGTAATGGAATGTCTTGCCTTACCTTAGGGCTGCATCGGCACCGGAAAGTTGGATAGGATTGGGCCCTTGGTGCCTTGTTTAAACAAGGGAGAGAGATAGGGACAAGCACAGTCAATAGGCTGTGTGGCAATATGAAGGTAGATAAGAGCAGGTATGGTAATACTAAGGCTGTCTGCCAAGATGACCTATGCCCGTCTGCTCAGATGATGTAGTACTTTGAGTGCTGAGCTGGCGTTGCTCATTCAGCCAATTTGGGCTTTTGGTCAGTCACTTGGAAGATCCAATTGTGGCCCTCTGGACAGATTTTTTTTTAGTCTGGTTTCTTTTTTAATCTGGCTCCTTCCCATAGATTAACATGCAATGACTGCTTCCTTACCTAAGAAAAGGGCTTGAGTGCTGTTCTTGTCCATGGCAACAGAAAGGCAAATTCTATCTTTGGAATTGATGAGATTGAAGCCCCCCCTCCCCAATCGTGCCTCTACTTCGGCTCAATTCTTCTTTAATTTTCTGTTTTAATGTCTTTTAAAAAAATATACTGTATTTTTCACTCCATAGGACGCACTTTTTCCCCCCCAAAAAGTGGGGGGGAAAGTGTGTGCGTCTTATGGAGCGAATACTGCAAAAAAAAAAAAAAAACTTCTCCACCCCCGCCCCCTGCCTGCTCGCTCTGCTCGGCTTCGAGCAGTCAGAGGCTGAGCTGGCCGGGGGGCTCCTGCCTTCCCTCAGTGCCTGCACCGACTGTGGCAGCGGGTCCAAGGCGCCGCAGCCCGCCAGAGCCTGAGCCTCGACGCACGCCCAAGCCCACGTGTCTTCTCAGAAGTAGGTCTCAGAGTCACTGGGGCTCACTCCCAGGAAAGCATTGGTGGGGTGGCAGTCTTGCTGCACAAGCCCGTGTGTGTACTCAGAAGTAAGTCTCAGAGTCACTGGGGCTCACTCCCAGGAAAGCGTGGGTCTACTCAGTAGACCCAAGTATCTACTCAGAAGTAAGTCTCAGAGTCACTGGTGCTCACTCCCAGGAAAGCGTGGGTGGGGTGGCAGTCTTGCTGCCCAATCCTGTGCATGCCTACTCTGAAGTAAGTCCCATTAGAGTCAGGGGGGCTTACTCCAGGCTTACTCTCTCTCCCCCCCCCAAGCCTGGAGCATCACAGCTTCTCTCTTCCGCCCCCCCAAACCTGGAGCATCACAGCCTCTCTCCCCCCCAAAGGCCTGGAGCATCACAGCCTCTCTCTCTCTCCCCCCCAAGCCTGGAGCATCACAGACTCTTGCTTTCCCCCCCCCAAGCCTGGAGCATCACAGCCTCTCTTTCCCCCCACCCCAAGCCTGGAGCATCACAACTTCTCTGCAACACAAACACTTCCCCCCCTCTCTCACACACACAGGCTGCCCCCTTCTCTTACACACACAGATGCTCTGCCCCCCCCACACACTCACACAGCAGGGGAGGGGCGCTTTCACTCACCTCATCCAGCATCTGAATGTAAGCCCCCCTCCCCGCACCTGCCATCACAAAGAAAAAACGGTCTCCTTGGTCAGAATGCCAGTGTTTGCTTATTGCACAAGCCCCAGGTAAGGCTCAGTTCTCACCATAAATCCAGAGGTTTGTTGTGTCTTGAGAATTCAAGTTGTGGTTGGACTTTCCACTTGTTCATTTGTATTGGAATCATGGAAGAACTGGCAAGGAGGTAGATGTGGTGTCAGCAGTGGCCCCTTTAAGGGTAAGGCCTGGGCATTCAGCAGAGTGTGCTGCACAGCTGCAGCCACTGGAAGGAAATAGGGCCCTCAGGGATATAAGGAGTACCAGAGGCAGAAAGGGTTTGTGGGTTTTGAAGGAGTGCAGGTTGGAGGTAGGAGAGGAGACTGACTGGGTTTATTGAATTTGGAATCTGACTGTGGATTGTGACTGGACTTGGATACCCTGATGGATTTGACTGACCTTTGGACTGTAATTTGGCATATTGGTTCTGGACTCTGATTTGGCAACTCTGATTGATGGGACTGATTTACTTGGGATCTGTGGACTGGAACTGGACTCACTTTTGCTTGCTGCACTGGTGAGTTGCACAAAGGGGACTGATCAGCCTTAAGCGGGCACGAGGCCCAGTGGATTGGAATTTGGCAGAACATCATTGTAGCAGAAAGATAATGTGATCCGCTATTTGTGTGCACCTGCTTTTGTGAGCTTCATAAATTCTGACTCTAGCAATGATGAGTTCTTGGGGTTTCTAGAAAACTAGAGTACTCAAACCTTTAAGTCTCTCCATTTGTTAATGACAGTGATAATGGTTCTTAATGCCACTGTTGACTGCTGTTCACTTCACATGGTTCAAATGTTATTCTGTTTATTAAATATTTTATTACACTATTTGGTTCAGAATATTTTTTTTTCCTGTTTTCCTCCTCTAAAAACTAGGTGCGTCTTATGGTCAGGTGCGTCTTATGGAGCGAAAAATACGGTAGTCAGTTCTTATCTTCTAGGGTTAGGTTCCTGGAAAACCTAGTGGATACCAAATTAACGGATACAGTACTGAATCATTGAGCCTATGGAAAATGGAACCCTCTTCACCATACACTCCATGAACTTTATGATTCCAAATCTTCACTTGGTCCATGGGGCTGTGTAATAGCGAGGATTCATCAACATCTCCAACATCTGATGCTTCTTCCTCCGTGATGGATATCCCTCGATGCATTGAAGGTTGTGGCAACAGAGATTTCTCTGTGCTGGCTATCCCTTGACTTGTTGAAGGTTGCTGGCCCAACAATGAGGCCTCAGAGTTCAGCAATGGAGAGGGGATCACTCATCCTCCTCCTCCGCCTGTCTGTTGGCGCCTTTCCTGGGCTTGCCCCAGTCCCAGAGCAGGTAGCCTTCCAAAGACTTCTCACTGACCTCATCATCACCAGGGTTATCTGGACACAGACACAAATGTGCTTGACCATTCTCCATGAGCCTGTCCCAATGCTGATTTGATGTAGAAAATTGACCCAATCCAGACAACTTTTTTAAAAAAAACAAGGAGTATTTTCCTCTCTTGCCCTCACCTGCATGCTCACAGCTGGGCCAAGCCCTCCCCACCCCCCAAGTGCAGGAGCACACTATTGGCTGGTAACAAGAACCAAGTCACAGATAACAAGATAAGAAGAAACAGGTGGCAATTCTGCCTCTTGCAGATAAGCGAATTCGCAGATAGTGAAATTGCATATAAAGATAACTGACTGTACAAACGAAAAATAGTATTGAATGCTACATTTTTTAGATTGCTAGTACACATCACATATTCATTTAAGCAATTTAATGGAAACATATGCTGCATATGTTCAGCTTATCCCAGGTTTAGGCTTCAGTAAATAACTAGTCAGAAATCTTCAGTGATGTGCTCTATTTTCTGCCTCTTGTGCTGGGATTTGAATTATAGTGTTAACTTGTCCCTTATAAGCAGATCTCACATTTTTTTGTATCCAGTCTTTTTCAGTTGCTGGGGCAACACATTTCCACTTGTGTGCTACGGCTAGGCATGCTGCTGTCAAGGCGTTATGGGTTAATTCTTTTAAAAAAGCTTGTGTATTCATTGATATAGGCTAGTAGCACTACTAATGGGTGGTGGTATAGCTTTTGTTTAATGCTGCTATTGATCATTTTCCAAAATTGTGTTTTGGAATATCAGAGAATAATAAAAAAAATAATAACTTTATTTTTACCCCGCCTTTCTCCCCGAAGGGACTCAAGGTGGCTTACAACAGGTTAAAACATTAAAAACATAATTTAAAAACAGATAAAAGCATATTAACACATATCATAAAAACAGCAGTCAGATAAAAAGTAGTCAGATAAAAACGGCATAGAGCAGCAAATCATAAAAGAATCAGGCCTGTAACCAAGTATTTAAAAAATATTAAAAGATGTTGAAGAGATGTTAAAAAGGCCGAGAACTCAGGCGGCTTGTTTAAACAGAAGGGTCTTCAGGCCTCGCTGCAGTCTCAAGAGAGGGAGCCATTCTTAAGTCAAGGGGAAGGGAATTCCATAGTGTTGGTGCCACTACTGAGAAGGCCCTATTTCTTGCCGCCACCCCTTGTACCTCACTAGGCAGCGGCAGTTGTAAAAAGGCCTTCTCTGATGACCTAAGTAAGATAGATTCCCTTTCTCTAGATATCCTTTCCAAAAGAGGTCGTTTCCCAAACCATATACGTGCTGGCTCATGGTTGGGGTCCAATACCAGAATATGCGGGGTGGGGAAACCTTTATATTTCCACAAAATGATTTTGTTCAACTTCCTGCTGGTGCCATTTTTATTCTGATTATGTTTGTTTTCCAGTGGCTTGACTAGAGTGGAGTCATAATTGGAATGGAAAAAGTCAGAATAATCCAGAACAGAAACATAACTTTAATAATAATTTGCATTTGTGTATTATTAATTATTATTAACAGCATTTTGAATGTAGCATTTTGAGTGTAGCACTTTTGAATGTTCAAAGCATTGCACATTAATTGACCTGCAATACCTTACACAACCCTGTATTATTATTA
Organism: Tiliqua scincoides; assembly: GCF_035046505.1. Lineage (NCBI taxonomy): Eukaryota > Metazoa > Chordata > Lepidosauria > Squamata > Scincidae > Tiliqua > Tiliqua scincoides. Next base: position 203,167,824 of record NC_089821.1, read on the forward strand.
TTATTATTATTATTATTATTTATTCCCTTCCTTTTCTCCTCCCCCCAGTCTATCCAATATTTCTTGTTGGCAAGTATAAAGACTTGTCATAGAATTGGATTTGCAGTTGCCAGTTAGCACAGGTATCTGGAGGGCAAGAACCTAGAACCTATGTCACATTACACCGACTGGGGAACAACCATATCGGGGTGGTCTTGCCTAGTTTTCCAGGCATTCACTAACACGTCTGCAAATACAGCATGACTTTGAAACCCAGCAATCATTTGATGTTCACAATCCCACTGGGCTGCTCTGTGAAACGTTTTATTTAGTATCATATTTTTGTTCAAGGACACTCAAGGCAATGTGCAATGAAAATGAGGCATAAAATCATAACAGTCTGGGATATGAAGCTAAAGACAACCAACAGCAGCAATGTGGAGAGGAAGCAACAACACTGCTCTGCTCCAGGGATAAACTCCAAATCCAAGTTTTCTGGTGTTTTAAAAAGTCGTTTGATGGGACTTCTAAAACCAAGCAAAGGGAGGGCCTGCCCCAGGTGTCACTGGAACGTGACTTCTCAAAGAGAAGGTGCCTGAAGCAAGGACCTTCCTAGTTCAATCCTTGTACGACCTTCTTGCCTCCATTTGCAGTGGAACGGTTCTCCTGCCAGAAACTGGTCTCTTGCAGCAGAGGGGTTTTTGGCTTCTTCTAGCCAAGCTGACTCCAGTTTGTGTTAAATTCCCGTTTCTTGCCCCTGGTGGAGACGGTCTGTGCGGGATCCTGCTCTGAAATCATTGCTTTTGACAGTTCTTTGGGGTGCTTTGAAGATTTTTCCAATGTGTAAAATATTATTTTTGGAGCACATTTTTCTTATGGCTTTTTTATTGCTGTTGTATGGAAGGGGAAGGTATTTTAGCCTCTTGTTTCACAGAGTGACAGATGCCAGTATGGTTCATGCCCCAGTATCAGGATCATAAAGCATACACAACTTCCATTATATAATCCAGTCTACTTGTACTTTTACTACCCCTCTTTCTCTCCCCCCATTGTTTAATTCCCTTTTCATTTAGACTTTTAGTAAACTAGTGACATTTTGACCCTTTTGTCTACCTGGTCTGTGTTCATGGGTAATTCAGTGGATTGTCACATCTCTTCATCCTACAGACACCACTTTAGATTACATTTTTAACAAGAAACCTTAGGTTCAGTGCTCTTCTGGGAGGGGGATTTTTCCCATTCGGCCCTCCTCTGCCTGGTTCCTGTAACCTGGGATAGTGGCAAAAGATACAAATTTTCAAGGATTTTCACTATTCATCTGTGGTGTAGTAAAGAAAAAACTGTTTAAGCGAAGTGGGAAGCAGGAAGGAATGCTTGCATACTAACCACTAGGTGCCCCTCCTCTCGGTCAGCCTTCCCTACTGGAAGTCCCTTTCTTTGACAGAGGCTAATTAAAGGGACTGTGAAGTGACAAGCAAGCCCAGGCTAGTATGTCAGTGGGTTTTATCAGTTCCCTGGAGGTGGACTTCCCACTCGTGGGAGAAGATAGGTAGAGATATTAGTATCTCCTGAAGTGGACTCCAGCAAAGCTTATGGTTCTATACATTTCAGTATTTTTGACACACACAGCCACACAAATGCAGGTTATGAGATGCTATAGGAATCCACACATGCTGGATGGACCTGACAGCACAGTCTTTTCCCAGTTCATTTGCTGCAAGCATTTACAGAAGTTGCTTATGTGGAATGTCTGCCTGAACATTGACTATAGAGGAAGGTGGCATTTGGGGGGAAGCAGTGAGCCTTCTACAGCTGCATCAGATAGATATTCATGAGGTTTCTCTAGCAAGTGCCTGGGGAGGTCTCACCTGTTGAATTTCCAGCTGGACATACCCCTCCACAGCCAGATGTTTAGCTGAAAGACCAAAGTGAAGTGTGGGGGCATGGAACCTGATTTTTAATGTGAGCGCGATACAGGAGACTGTACAAAGTCTTGAGTGCTTTCATGATGTGGAAATTTACCCAATGACCTCAGTTTCCCTTATTTTTTGGAGTCTGAAGGAAAAGTTGTGACAAGCCACGGTTTGAACTGTTATTTTCCCTAATTTTCTCCCAGGAGGCACCTGCTGAAAATGAAAGGCAACTAAAGGAAATTATTGCTTGGGAATGGCAGGCTTTACAAACAGAGTTTTTATTCTTCCATTTTAAATTAGGACTATATACCCTTCTATGTTTGTTGTATAACAGCTTAACTTTTTCACCAGTGTGTGCGAATTATAGAACAGGCAAAAAAAATAAGGAACATTTCGTAATTAAATCAAAGTTTTAATTTGGATTTATTTCTTTGATAATGATGGGATGCTAGTGCCAACAGACGTATTTTCTGTCTCTTTTAAACATTTGTTTTGCTGACATTTGGCAAAACCAATGACAAAAAAGTCCTTCCAGCTGTGACCTAGCCAAACTTCTTTTCTGACACTCCTAGTAATTTGGATTAAAGGGGATGTTTGAAAGCCTCAAACTACAACTCCTGGAGGCAAAGCTGATGGGGCCCTTGCAGCAATGAGAGCTCGACAGAAGAAAGCACAACATAATTTGGTGCTCTCTGTTGTTGACTATTATCTTCTCCAGGGGTGGGAGAATTCCAAGTCTTTGCTAAATAAATAAATAAATAAATAATCATGAACAGACAGACCAATGTTATTCTCCCCACCACCACCACCATTGCAGAGACACCAAACTGATGAACACAGCATTCCAATGGGGGAATGCTTCAGTGGGGAAAGGGGATTTTAAATCCCCTTACACCTGCATAAGTCTCCCAACCTGCAATGGGTTTGCCAGCACAGGTCCGAGGAAAGAAAGGGGGTGAGGAGGCAGGTGTCAGAGGGGAGTAAGATCCAGCTTGGGCCTTCTGTGCTGGATCCTCCACCTCCCTGCTCCGTTCCACCCCTCTTCCTGCCCGGTTTCAAAAACCCCCCACCTCTGCTCCACCCACCCCCTCCCACCTCTTACCTTCTCCAGCTCCAGCGGGGACTCCAACAGTGGAGGCAGGAAGGTGCAGGCACTCCTTCCCACTGGCACTCCTGGCAGCGTGCTCACATGCTGTTGAAGGGCTTTAAGTCAGCATTGTCACCAAAGCGTTGCCATCATCAGGCAGTGAAGGGAAGATTGGGTACATTGGGTTCCAATGCACATATAGCCTGTTTTTAAAAGTCCCTTTTGTAGGAAGTTGATTTCTGAATTAAAACATAGTCATGTACAGAATCATGGAGGGAAATAGGTACATAATGCAACCTGCTATACCATATAACAGTGATTCTCAAATATTTTACTGTTTAGAATGCACCTACTGTTTAGAATGGAAATCTGTCCTGGACCCACCAGACGTGACATTATCAAGCAGGAAAATTTTTAACACCCCTCATACGACAAAATCGAATCAATTAAAAGTTTACAATAAGTATAGGTTTAAAAATTTATTTAAAGAAGAACCCTCTTAATCCTCCCAAGCAGTTGCTGATCTGTTTAAAAAAAAAAAAAATCCCCAAACATCCCAAAGGTTGCAATCCTATTCGCATTTACCTGGGGGTAAGCCCATTGACTATCATTGTTAAAAGCATTAGCATAGTAGCCTGTGAAGAGTACAGATCTGTAACTAGCTGCTTTGAATGCCTGAGAGAGAGATCGAGCGGGGTATAAATTTGTAAATAAATAAAATAAAAACCTTTCCCCAAATGCAGTCACTTACCATGGTATCATCAGTCCTAATATATTAAAAATAAAATACACCTTGAAATGAATGGGGATCCACCTGAAATTGGTTCGTGACCCACTTAGGGAATCTCAGCCCACAGTTTGAGAAACACTGCCATATAAAATTCATTTAAACCTTAACTGTTAGGATGGTCTTTCTTTTATGACCCAGTTATTTGGTGAAATGCAGCATCACCCTATTAAATGCGAACCTTCCTACAGGACTTTACAGGGCTGATGAAGATTTTGCTTGCCTGTTTTCATTGGCTGGCTACATTGCTGCTTCTGGAAGCAAGGAGAGGAAGAAGCAGGGGTCAGCTTTATGTTCCAGCAGCAAAACAAATCGTTCCGGCAAATCTACCTCTGTCTGGCAAAAGGCCTTTATGATGTTGTTTAATTTTTGTAAAAGAGTTATTGACTTTGGTAGGAGGCAAAGTTTCTGACTTCTCCTCCTACCATATGGGGCTGCTATTATACCTGTGTCAGAGCAAAAATGAAGAACGTTGCCATTCCTCATCTAGAAAGAAATCAGGCAAAATTGCACTGGAACCGACAGTGACTGCGCATTCAAAGACTTTGAACTGGAATCCTGAGTTGCATGTCTCATTTATGACTTTTTGACCTGAAGAGAAGGTGGATTTGAACTGAGGTTCACGTCCTGGGTCATGCTTCTTTTGTAACACTTGGTGCATCTATGAGCAGCAGGAGAAGAACTGCTGCAAGGGGAAGGGGAATTGCTAACTCCATCAGTGACAGGAGGTAGAGATTGTGATATCAGCTTAGACCAGTGGTTCCCATACTGTGAGCTGTGAAACCAGCCAGGGGAGCCACAGAAAAACCTGCTGCCCTATTCAGTGTATAATAGCCCTAATGGGGAGCTGCAACGTATGGCACAATAGGTCAAGAGAGCCACCAATCAAGAAAATTTGGGAACCGCTGAGCTAGACCCTTCCCTTTCATAGCAGGCTATTAAGCACCAAATACACTTTTTTAAAAAATGAGGAAACCATGTTCTAGAAATAATTGTGCTGTTTATTTCCTCTTGGTTTTTTAATATTTGTAGTCTTGAATTGGGTCTAGGAGGTGAACAGCAGACTCTCATTTGCGTTGTGAGAGAGCTTTATTTTGGAATAAGGACAGTTAACCCATTTCTGCCCAGCCCACAGGTGTACTCATTTGATCCCTGTTGCATATATGCAGCACTGGGCAAAAATGGCTTAAAACAAAAAAGGTTAGTGAACCGAAATGATTCATTGAGTTTAGGTTGACCTGCTTTTCTTCCCCAAGTCATCCAAATGTAATGAGCCCTGGTGAAATGGATTCATTACATCCAACAATTACATCCATTGGAGTCATTACATCCATCCATTCAAACATTATGAGCCCTGGTGAGATGGATTCTCATCAAAAGTACTGTGAATTTCCTGAACCCATAACATAGGGCAGGATATAGAGAAACAACTACAGAAGACAAAGTTTGCTCTTGTATTAAAGTATTAAAACGTTTGCCACAATAAATGTTAAAGTGCCACAAGATTGCTGCCTTTGGAACTAAAAAGGGGCTGAAAAATGAATCCTATAAACTGTGACTCAGTTTATGCCATTACCTTTTCAAAATGGTCCCTTTCACTCTTTGCGCTATTCCACTTAAATCCAAAGTGATGTTTTGAAAGAACTTTACATTAATGGTTTGTTAGATTTTTGGTATTCTTGGTGAGAGACCTGAGAATTGAAGCTTAGTGCTCTTCAGATACATTTGGCCAAATCTGAAATCTAGAGAAGTGTTGACACTTGGTTTCTGTGGGGAGAATAGGCCCTTCAGAACCAGTTCTATCACTCAGCAAAGCTGTGACAGGGTGTGGATAAAAGTGCCACAACATCTGAGTGGATCTGTTAGTCTTCCTCACAGGATACACCACATCAGCACAAGAAGGGCAGGTGAGAAATGGGGTCCCTGCATTGTATATGCAGCAGATTATTTTCAACGTTTTTATTTTTTTCTTCTCCTAGAAAATAATTCCCACTCTATGATGAGTGATACTCTGTTTGATAAAGGAGAGAGGTAAGACAATACCACATCTCCAGTCAATTCTTCTGGCTGTTATGACAGCTTGCATTTTTGTTTTCAGGATGGTGTAGAATTTCTAGGCTACTGTACCCAGATGAATACTTGGAGGTTATGGTTTAGTTGTTTAATAGAGAGAGATAATTTTTTAAAAAACATCAGATAGCTTATTCTGAAATACACCATATAAAATTTATCCCCAAACAGTTGTGATACATATGATGCCTCCCAGTTAAAAGAAAATACATACAAAGCCATGACACCAGATTCTGCAGTATATCTTAGGCTGCAATCCAAACCAACTTTCCAGCACTGACATAAGGGCAGTACAACTCCAAGGTAAGGGAACATACATAGTCTTACCTTGAGGAGGCCTCCATGGCTGCCCCCCAACTGCAGGATGCAGTACATGCCCCACTGATACAGCTATGCCAGTGCTGGACAGTTGGTTAGGACTGCAGCCTTAGTTAACTAGCAGCGCTGTAGTCAGCAACAATTAAATTTTCTGAGCAATTCCTAATAGATGTGATTTGGAACTGATTGTGGTGTATTCCCTGTGTGAAAAGACACTGTGTTCCTTTTGGATCAAGCTGTTTGCAATGCGTATGGTTAGCAATTCTTGAATGCTGACATTACTCATAACAGAAACCTTTGCAGCAATTCAGTCCTGTGTGGCTCACAGTTCTTTGGCCTGTCCTGGAACTCCCGGACTACTTTCAAAGGCTTTATCATACACCGCATGTCCTGTATCACTACATGGGCTTATTTTTAACCTTCCCCCCTTCCTTTTCAATGCCATAACCTGGAATATAGTCCAGTGCATTTTCTACGTTGCTCCTGCACCATTCTGTTGCTTCTCCCTTCTTCTGTGCCTCAGCCCGTTATGCTGTCAAGCTGATTTGCTGCTGCTGTTACTAAATCCTTGAAAACTAATATAGCAACAGATTGAATCTCACCTTCTTCATGGCCAACCGGGCTAGTTAAGTACGGAAATAAATGTTTGCGATTTGACTGATCCTAATGGCACTGTTTTGCACCAGCAGATCTCTCTTTCTTGTGGCTAAAGAAGATATTCCATCTCTTAGACGGACCTATCAGAGAAGTGAACTTGGACAAAGTGACCTTCAGAAAGCCAAAACTGTCTGGGTTCCTTGGCGAAAGCCACAGCTCAGTCTTACTCTATTCCAATGAGTAGCTCTCATACTTTCAGAAGAGTCCTACTGCGTTATGCACACGTCTGGTCTTGTTTATATTATACAGAGTTGGTGAGCAGTCTTTGAGTTTCTTTCTTTTGACAATTTGTTAGTACTCTGACAGAAAAAGAACAAAACTAAAAACCCACTGCAGAGTTAACAGATTCAACTTGACACCAAAACTGTACATGACAGAAATAAGGCAAAAGTTGTATTTATGAAGTCTTATTAATAATAACCATGCTGTTAAAACAAGTAAAAAAACTATTGGCATCTTCTAAAAAAAAATAAACTTGCTTTCCTCAGTTGTATCAGCTTTGTGATTTCCCCCATAATTGCCATTTCCCAAATTTTTTGTAATCTGGCCTCGGATGATGCGCCTTTAATTTGCCTTAACCTTATATTTGTTGATGTAGTCATGGAGTAAAATCCAAGGCTGAACCTTGAAATGAGTTGACCTTGTAATAATTGGCAATTGTCTAAATACTGTAGTAGACAGTACCTTGAGTAGATAAGAGTAAGGTAGACTGCATTCCACAGCAAATCATGGGGAAAAGTGGCATGACAACTCCTCGGTATTCCTTAAGTGAACCCAATTTGAGGTTATTGGTTTGGGACAAGAGCAAATGATCAGGCTCAAAAACAATATTTGTATACCTTGGTTTGTCACCTCACACATGTGCACATGAAGGCAAATGTTATATTATCATAACATTATTCATCATTTTCTGATGCTGAATAAAAACAAATAGCTTTAATCTTCCAGGCAATAACTTTGCTGTTCAGTTCTATATTCACTGCAATTTCATTAAAAAGCCACGGTTTCTGATTCTCTTGGGGTGCTGTGGTCACAATATGCTTGATTCTATGCACTTTTTTTTGGGTGCTAAAATAGCAAGTTTAACAATTGAACACTAGGTATTATGGATCGATCATGCTGTTTTTGTTAATGAATAACTATAATTCTTTTTTATTTCCTTTCCTGTTAGATTAAGGTTATTCCTCTGAAGTCCAGGCCTAGTCAAATTCACCGTCAGTAACCTCAAAAAACCCAGTAGGATAAGAATTTGTTCCTTTGAGTTGTATGTCACTTAGCACCAGGGTGGAATTTAATAATACAAAACCGCAGGTATTTAGGTGGTATTTGCATGTTCAAAGTACTTTGAACAATGATAATCATATAATTGTATTTTAGCACAGGCTTTTTCCTTTATTAGCTGAAGAATTAAGTAGGTATGAGCCCAAGATGTTCCCTTTTTGAACGTTTAGTTGGTTCCATTATGATTTTGCTGATATAAGGCTACAGTTCTAACCACATCTATTAGGAAATAAGTTCTGTCGAACTTTGTGGATTTTATTTCAGAGTGCAGGTGCTTAAGAGACTGCCAAGGTTAGGATCAAGTTCACTGAAGTTGCATTCAAAGGCATTTACATTTGATTAACTCTTTATTAACATCTGGGAGAATAACCAATATTTTGTAGGGACATTTCTCATGTGCCAGGAGTTCTAAGTATTCAGATTTTAAATCTATCATCAATACCTCTTACCAAATAATGAGCAGAAAAGACAGGTTTGCAACAATGTCATTACTAACATGTTGGATATGGGATAGCAAAAACCCTCCATTAATTAGGTATCCTTCCTGTATGCATTAATTCTTTTCTGGGATATATTTATTAGCTTTGATCTTCAACTTAAAAAAGAAATCGTGAAATCCATGCAATTGTTGCTGGGGAGACAGGAGGCATGTATGTACAATAAGGTTGGTGTCTCCTAAAATTAAAAATAATGATGATGATAATAATTCTGCTGCCTGGACCTGGTCAAAGGATGGAGTACATTGGTAGATGTGAAGCCCACAAAAAATGATTTATTGATATAAGCAGTAAACTTTCTCATGCGCTTACAAATCTCATACCATTAAGCAACATGCTTGTGCATGATACCAAGCTTGGTATCAGGCTCGATAGATGATACCAGGCTCAATAGACCACAGATCGGACTAAAACAATCAGACTACAACTGTGTTACAAACACAAAGCAAGAAATAAAATTAAATGCATAGCCGATCTCTAGCAAGTCAATGCAGCCCCAGACTACACATTGTCACTTTACAACACACACACACAGAGAGAGAGAGAGAGAGAGAGAGAGAGAGAGCATATTGAAGACATAAAGTAGTTAGGCGTTCAAAAAGGAAATATGTACACATTTTACCTGTTCTGGATTTATGAGTTTGACAATCTGACCATACTAGCAATAGATGAAATTTAGCTTTTTAAAAACAAGCTGGCCAAGATCTATAAAGAGCACTCTAGCTACTGCTTTGGCTGCTGGGAATTTTATTCTTATTATGAATCTTATTCATCTGGCTTTTGTGAGATCAGCATTATCATCAACTTTCAGGCATATCTTATGTAGAGCTGGCGTGTTCTAGTGTTGGACGAGGAGTGTGGCAACTCAGGTTCAAATCCACAGTTAGCTAAGAAACTCATTGAGTGGCCCTGCGTCAGTCACCATCTTTCGCCCTATCCTTCTTCACAGAGTTGTTGTGAAGGATTAAATGTCAGAGAGAGGGAAATTCTTGTACGCTGCCTCTGAGCTTCTCAAAAGGGTGGAATAGAAATCTAATCAACTTTGCAATCATAAGGAATAGAAACTTTCCATTTTAAAATGGGATGTAAAATTCCCAGGGACTTCTGCACTCAGTATTATATTCTTTGGGTTTTCTGCACTGCAAGTCAGTCAAGACCTGATTATAGCTTAATGCATTCTTACTGGACAAGCATCAGCACAACATAAATCATCATGTGGATTGCTTGGTATTACTAGCGGAAGGTTCACACTGAACAGACCTAGAAAGAAACTGACCTCACAGATTTAAAGGCATGATTCTCAAACTTTCACTGTTGCAGTTTTACGGGATTTGACAGTCTGTGCATTACTCTCAAAGGATGATTTTTCAACCCCTGAGCAGAGGAATAGTGCTTGGATAATGCTATAGGAACCGTACCTTACACATAAAAGAAAAAAGTCAGTCTCGTGGATTCCATGCTTGCATGTTTCATGTGTACTATACTGATTTAGGGCCTAATCCTATCCAACTTTCCAGGGCTGGTGCAGCTGCAGTGCAGCATGGAGGTAAGGGAACATTTGTTCCCTTACTTTGAGGAGGCCTCCATAACTACCCTCTCACCACAGGATGCAGCACACACCCCATTGGCACGGTTGCACCAGGACAGGAATGTTGGATAGAATTTGGCTCATAGAAATTGAATATATTAATTTTTTTTTAAGGCTACTGGCTAAGTTTCTGAAATAAATATATTCAAGTCAATACGTTTTATTGACTGTATATTAAATAAAAAGTACAGGTTATTGGCTAAATTTCATTTTCTGCATTGCTTTCAGGAAAACAGTAAAGACTACAAGCTGGCAGACCCATAACATAGAGTTTTTATTGAACACGGCTTGCAGTTTGGGTTTGCTTGTCTGTGGGTTGTGACCTAACCTGCTTTTGCACAAACAAAAGGCACATCTGTTTGTACATGAGGTAGGCAATTTCTACTAGTCCCACTGCCTCAGCAGCCTTGGAATTACATTCCATCTTCTTCCGGTGAGACCCCCAACTCTCACAACAGAGACCCAACAGAGGTGTGGGTCTCTGTCGGGTCGTCAGAGGGCCGCTGTGGAGGGGTGTGGTGGGAATTCCCATTCGGAAATTTCCTTTTGCAATTAATGTTAGGTTACAATCTAGTACATTTTTAGAAGTGCAGTATATCATATTGGAACATGATTTTCTTGAGAGCAGTTCTCATTAGACAAACGTTGCTCCTGTCTCCAGATTTTAACTCTGCCTTCTCCACAATGCTGTGAAGTCAGGTAATGGGTTTGGAGTTATAATTTTTGAATCTTGACCTTTCTCACATGCAGAGGACTGGATGGCAGCTCAGGAAATAACAGACAGTGGTGTAAACAATCTTGGAAGCTTCTTGCTGGAAGATTTTTCAGGTAGGTAAAAGGGAGCATAAGAGCTTTGTAGAATGTCAAGAATTAGTTGTTAGGGGAAGGGCTGATGAGCGAGTATAGGTGACCCATCACCCTCTTGTGCTACTGTACTTGTGGAGTTTAGCTTGGGGGGAAAGAGGTGATAAAGGGGGGCATGACTGAGACACAAAGTTAAACAATGCTGTGGGGAGACTGAGAGAGAAACTTTTCTCCCTATGTTGTAATTCTAGAACAAGGGGTCATTCAATGAAACTGACTGGCTGGTGATATTGAGGATGGACAAAAGAGGTACTCTTTTGTGGAATTTGCTGCTGCTGTAAGTGGTGATGGCTGTGAGCCTGGATGGTTTTAGAAGGGACTTGACAAATTCATGGAGGAGGACAGATCTGTCAATGGCTATTAGTCCTGATAGTTATGCACTATCTCCAGGTTCAGCAACACTAGGCCTTTACATTGGCTGCAGGAGAACAGTGTCAGGAGAGACATCTGCCTTTCTCTCTTGCCTGTGGACTTGGTGGCTTGCAGGTGGTGGCTATTGTGGGAGACAGGATACTGAACTAGATGGGCCTTCGGCCAGATCCAGCAGGGCTCAGGTTAAGAAGAAAGAAACAGGCAACACTGGCACTTTCTAGTTCTCAATTATTTCAAGCAGGCTGGGTAGATGGAAAGCTGGAATGCTGGACCCCCCAAGATTTCCACTACTGAGCCTGTTCAGCAAGCTGGTGAATGAGGATGGGTGAGGAGCTTGCATAGGCACTGACAAACATGTGAAAAACACAAAGCAATACTGGGGAAGAATTTTCATGCTGCCTCAGGCACAAGCCAGGCTTGGCCTGGAGTTGGTCCCAAGGCTTGCCCTGAAATCACATGATGCAGCCACTTTACTGAAGCTGTTTGATCAGTGTGATTGACCACTTGAGGACCCCATGTACATTGCAGTAGGTTTTGTGACGGAAATGGTGGAATATAAACATAATCAGATTACATTTTATCACAAAGCCTTCTTGAATTGTTTGTGTTTGAAAACCATTTTGGATATTTTTAATAGAAAAGTGGGATATATACATTTTAAATAAATCAGTGTAACAGTGCTTGTCTGAACTCCATTGAATTGGCTGGATACATATTTGATGCATCTGAGGCCACTGGTTCTTTTTACATGTGACTAGTTGCCCCTCGTTATCACTGGATCTGAAACAAGCTATTCATTCTTAAACCAACTATGGAACCAATCCTATTCACTGTTTGAGCACTGGTGCAGCTGCAGTGCAGCCCCAAGGTAAGGGAACAAATATTCCTTTACCTTGAGGAGGCCTCTGTGACAGCCTCCTCACTGCAGGATGAAACATACACCCCACTGGCATGGCTGCATCAGTGCTGAGAAGTTGGATAGGATTGGTCCCTATGTCAGCTAAGCAAACAAGCAGGATAATTTATGCACTTACTACATTTCCACCAGTTAAAAATCACTTTCGCAAAAGTGAACTTTTCAGGCTCTTTAACCCACAGTCAGCCAACCAGCATTGGAACCCAAGAACCATCTCCCTGCTCCCCTGCATGCTCATTGCACTAAACTGTCCTGGGCTGAAGTTAACTGAAGCAAAGTGCAATATAGATTTGAGAAGTAACCTCTGCCTCTTTTTAACAGAAATTCTTGAAAATAGACAGCAGCAGTAATTTGTTGATTTTTTTTTCCTCGTGCAGAAGCAATTAGAGTGCGGCAGAGTCATTCGCTGGAAAACATATCTTTAATTTATCTTCTTTAATTATCACTCATCTTTAGTAACATCTGGTTCTAATTTCTTATTAGAAAGTTTGCATGTTTGAATCTGTTCTTGCTGGTGTTTCATCTGGTCTTGTTTTCATTTTCGACAGAGCTGGTTTATTCCCATGGTGGGAAAGGGTGAGGGTGGCTTTCTTGCACAAAGTGTGTAATAAATCACACAAGTGTTCTGCTGTCAGTTCATTATTACCATGGAGGCACACCCAGTTACACATCCTACAGATTACTTCATGTACATGCTTAGGCTTAGAGTCCAAGTGCTACAAAGAACAGGGTGATTTCCTGTTTTGAAGATGTGAGAACAGCGGGAGCACACACCAGGCTTCTAGTAATTCAGCTGTTTATTGCTTACAACCATGAAAAGCCAAAAAAGAACACTGCAGATTAGAGAAACAACAAATCTGAGACCCGTGTCTTGTCGCTGGTCTATCTGTTCAGGCCTCTGAGGAATTGTAATAGCTCTCATATAGAATTATGAGATTCCAGCTCACTCACATGGCCTGTCCCATTCTGAGGCCTCCTGGGCTTGCTTCTTAAATAGGCAAAGGAAACAAATCACACACATAGGAAGATGAAGTTCTTTACGCAACATCTTCCAGTATGCAACATGAGTGAATGATTTGAGTCAGCTATGTTCATAATTTTCAAAATATTGGGAATCCTTTCATGCTGAATGCCTGATTTTTCTTATATCAGACAGGTTAGACACACACCCTACAAGTAAGGCTAGCAAAAATTAAATGCTAGCATTATATTGTGTATCACTATGGGGCCTAGTATCTACTCAATTTGCTTTTCATTTCAATAATGTTTCCAGGCATTCCTAGGTTATTCATGGGCTCAAGTTACTCCCTGCAGATTTAAAAAAGGGACATTATGGAATGGTTTGCCCCCCTCTCTACCCTTCTTCTGCTTCTCTGTTATCTCTTTAGTGTTTACATGTAGATTCTAAGCCCTCAGCGTGGGCATCTTGTTTTCACTCTGTTTAAAGTATCATGCATATTGATAGTGCTAAATAACCACCAGGAAAGAACACATTTTTAAAAAAATAACTTTTAAAATTATATTAGCATTTTTAATGTACATAAAAATTATTTTACATTAAATAATGTAGGGCAGGAGGTCTGGTCAAGGGAGCCTCCGTTTGCCTGAAGATAACATCCGAAGGTCGCCAGTTCGAGGCCACCGGCACCATGAGTGGCGAGACCTTGAAGCAGCTGACAAGCCAAGCCAAGTTATTCCACCTGCTCTTGGAGAGATGAAGGAGCTGCTTGTCAGCCTGCATGGGAGGAATCCGGAGGCCAGAAAGTGATAACAGACCACAAAAGATCCATCTGAAATGTTGTGGTTCTTGAAAGATAGAACCTTTCTTCAATTGTAAAAATCCCTATGGGGATTTAGAAGAGCCTGCCTATGTAAACCGCCTTGAATTAAAGTCTGAGGAGAAATCTGATGACCAAGAAAGGTGGTATATAAATGCCTGTATTATTATTATTATTATTATTATTATTATTATTATTATTATTATTATTATTATTATTATTAACAGAATTCACTAGTTTTACTTTCAGACACTCGTGCAGTGCTACTTCTGGTGGGGCATGGAGGTTGATGTGCCATCTATTCACCACAAGGTAGCAATGCTAGCTCTAAAATACATGCTTCAACCTTTGACCCAACTGCTCCAAGACATATTCCTTAGTAAGTCTATGATCCTCCAAAGCAAATCTGTCCCACCAAAAACTCTTAGGCTGCTGTGAGCAGTACAGCAGTCTGGCCTGGGTCATGCCAGACATCCAAAACAACTGGCAGAGCCAAATCGTTGCTCCAGATTAGAGAGATGATATTGAAATTCAGTCTGATCTGGCGATGATTCAAAATGTACCAGTATCTTTTTTCCTGTGGCTTTGTCATTTTCAAGCTTTTAATAATTTGGAAAATGGTTTTTCCTTTTGACTCATTAAGCTTGAAGAACGCTTACACGGTACTTTGTTTCCAAATTATGCCTTCTGCTCTACTGGAAGGACACTATCACGGTTTGGACTCTGCTCTAAGGTTCTGCATTTGAGAGCAGACGCTTGGAAACTCGCTTTGCTATCTTTTCCACTGCGCCTTCCATCAAAAAACGAAGGAAGATCTACAAAATTCACTCTTGACAGGCCAGACTTTTCTTACCAGTCTTCAGAAACTTAAAGCCCAGTCCTATGCACGTCATCTCAGGAGTAAGTCCAATTATAATCAATGCAGCTTATTCCCAGGTAAGTGTGGAAGGACTGCAGCTCATGTCTTGTATTATTGGGAATGCCCAAAGAGTCAGTTATCAGACAGCATTCTTTAAATTTGCTGTATAGGACCAAGGAAGTTAAGGAAGATCAGAGACATCTTCAGTAACTTAACATCTGCTGATTATTTTTGCTTCGATGGTTCTACTTTTGCACTCTGATCAAGAAAAACACATTCAGTTTTATACAGGCGTCTTGCTATTCATTGACTTTATATGTAAATGTGATTTGCATTGATTTTATTTTAATCATGTTAAATGTTTTGATATTACTTTTTCCGTGATTTGTGCATATTCATTTGTACGATTCATAAAAGTGGATGGAACTGAGTTGAAACATATAACTTTTTTTTCTTCTTTAGCTAGGTGCAGGCTTCAGAACTGTAATGCCATGCTAGACTGTGTCACATATATTAGTTCCCATATGTTGTCAGTGCAGACTAAATGCTTGTAACTTTACAAAAGCTTCAAAAACTGCCACTAACTCACAGGGTTGGAAGCCAGGGCAAGATAGCATTATCTCTCAGTATGAGCTGTCAACCACAGCATTGAAACTAGCCCTGTGCACACTTACTAGGGAGTAAGTCCCAGTTAATGGGATTCATTTTGGCTAAAGATGCTTAAGACTGTGCTATAACACACCAGCATTAGTACTGACTGCATTTGTATTTGTAAACGGATATTTGTCTAAATAATTTTCTTCCCACACAGACTTTCTGATCTCCAAATCATACATGAAATCTCAAATCTCCCCATCATTGATCTGGGGCAGAAATTTAAAATTTGGGCAACAAACCCTGTGCGTTCAAAAAGGAAACTGTATTTCTATCATGAAAGCATGGTGACAGGCACCTGTTAGGCTTATCTCTAGATGCAGAATATCACATCTCAGAATTCCACATCTGCCGTGAATTCTTTGGGTGGCCTTGGAAACAACACTGACTTCCAGTCAGTTTCCCAGCTATATAAAAAGGGCAACATCCTGGCTTCCTTCCAGTGAGTGATGAAGAGTGGGATGTGGCATCCATATGGTGAACATCAAGAGCAGACTAGCTCTTTTGCACAGAAGGTAGAAATGAATATTCAGGGAATCTTGCAGTACATAGCTACTAAAAAGCTTAGCATGTGGTAGCTGTAACTGTAGGGGGTGGTTATCTGTAGCCTCCAGCTGCCACCCCAGCATAAGAGGGCTCTCCCCCTACTCCTGAGGTATTCAATCTGTGCATCAGGGCTTCCTAGGGAGGGGGGCTAGCCTCCAGGGGGGTCTTGAGAGAGGTGGCCCTAGCTGCTCAGCTGCATATGCTGCCTCCCTACTTGCTGCTTTTCTATGGCTGTGGTGGGTGGGGCAGTGTGAGGTGGGGAGGGCATGTGAAACATGGTGGGGGAAGGGAGAGAAGGCTGGCTGGGCAGCAGCAGAGGTGCTGCATCTCACCAGTTCCTGGCAGGCTTCAAACTAGGAGGCAAGCCTGACCTAGAGACAGCAGCACTTTCCTCCGCTTGGGAAGGAGGGAGCCCAGCCTGCTCTTAGTGGGGGTATGTGTCCAAATGCCACAGCCTGCATTCCTCTGTCTTGCCTGGGGAGAATCTGCATGTTGGGGTGTGTGTGTGTGAGCAGCTCCCATCTACTTTGGGGGTAAGTTGTAATCTTGCTCTCTGTTCCTGCAATCTTTTCCACACTTTCCTGGGAGTAAGCCCCATTGACTCAAATGGGACTTACTTCTGAGTAGACCTACATAGGCTTGGGTCTGTGTCAGCTTAACCAAGGATCTTCACCTTTCTCTTTTTCCTCCCCCTTCAAAAAAGAAAAAAAACCCGCTCTTGATCAGTCAAGCTTTGTCTCCAAAAATTGATTTAAAGATAAAAATACCCACTCCTTTCCAGCCACCCCCCTTTGCCCACCTCCTGCCTCCTTTGGGGGGGGAGGGTACTTCCCATGTTGGCTGCTATTATTATAAGACAAAAGGCACAATCCTAGCTAGGTCTACTCAGAAGTAAGTCCTATTGTGTTCAATGGGACTTACTCCCAGGAAAGTGAGGTTAGGACTGCAGCCAAACATTCTCTGGGTCTCAGTTTCACATCAGTTTGCAATTAGCAGATACACACAAAACAAAATCTTCCCCTCCCCCAGCAAATTCATCACTTCCCCCCCCTTTCTAAACTCTCCAGATGTGCTGCAAACAAACTCAGGGCACAATCCTAACCAGGTCTTCTCAGATGCAAGTCCTATTTTGTTCAATGGGGCTTACTCTTGGGTAAGTATGGTCAGGATTGCAGCCTCAGAGTGCTGGCAGCTGTTTTTTTTTTATTTCTAGTGTTGTTGTTTTTTTCATCCCCATGTTGGGGGTAATTGAGGTGAGGTGATGTAATGGGGAGTAGCCAATGGCCACAAGGATCAGGAGAGCCGCTGGCAGGAAAAGTTCAAGAACCACAGCCCTACTCTGAATTTCTGAGCTATGGAAGGTGGCAACAGTAATGCTGCCCTTCCTGCTTGTTTGGAGGCTCCAGTCACCCACTTTTTGCAGACAGGCAGCTTTTAAGTGGCTACCACTTGATTTCTATTCATCTGATCAAAACCAGACAGTTGTGAAAGAGAAGTAGCACTAAGAAGGTTGTTGTGAAGGGTACAGTTCTCAAACAGTTAATTTTAATAGATTAAGGCTGCAATCCTATAACCTACTTTCCAGCACTGACATAAGGGCAGTGCAACTCGGAGGTAAGGGAAGAAACATTGCCCTACCTTGAGGAGACCTCCATGACTGCCCCCCAACTGCAGGATGCAGCACATGCCCTACTGGCACAGCTGTAGGAAAGTTGGTTAGGATTGTGCCCTAAGTTTCCTTTCCACCAGGGTGATACTTAAAATACGTTTTCTTTCTATTAAAACCTGAACCCTCATGTCTCTTGATTGAAACAAGCTGGGGAGGATGGAGGGTCACTCTGCAGCAGACACACACTGAACTGTGAATTTAGCTTTCCCTGTAATATAGCTGGGGGGGGGGTAAGTATTGCATGTGCCACAATGCACCATGTAAGTGGCCACTCCCACTCACTGTTGGAGCCATTCTGAGCAGCGACAGCAGTGTTGTCCAGCAATATCTATTCCCATGCTGGTTACAGTGGAAGCATGGGAATCTCAATAGGATTGTGCTGCAAGTTGGCCAACCTGTAGTTATCCTGATGTTTACAGGAGAATGATTCTTTTCTCATTTTTAGTGACCATCCAAGAGGGGACAGTGAGTGTAATCACACCCTGTCCTGAGTGGCCCACTCACTTTTACCAGCTTTCCAATGGAGGCTCCTAAGCAAATTGGTTTCTGGGCCGTTGCTAACACCTCCTTTGGGGCCTCAGTAATTCCATGATAATCTAGCCAGTGTTGCACATGTAAGAAAGCTGTTGATCAGCTAATATTCATGGTCCTGACCACAAAACCATTACCTAATTTCACAACAACATCAACATCAGCACTTTGGCTGCACATAACACACACAAAAATTTGCCTGGCTTTCTGGTGCATCAGAGAACTGGGAGAGGCAATTAAAAACAAATTCTTAAGGAGTCGGCATGAACTCTCCACTCCATTTCGGTTGCTGCTGTCATCACATCAAGATCTCGTGGCAAAGGCCTCTGCCTCTGAGAATAGCAGTCAACATATCTTGGAGGGGCTGACTGTTTTCTTTGTAGGAAAAGATAGCAGTGGTCCAAGGCACAGAATTAATATATTACACTTCTCCACTTTTATAGGCTATAATTTCTGCGGCACTGATAACGCTTGGAAAAAAGTTAAAGACTCAGAACTCACAAAGCACAGAATTTATCTCTAATAACCACAGGCATCCGAGCCAGCACACACAGTTCTTATTCAGTCCTGTACATCTTGCCTGCTTGTAATAGACTTGCAATTTAAGAACTTCAGTATGTTCCAGTGATATTACTTGCTTTGTCCTTGGGGCAAATAGGGCTTTGATCAGTCAAAGTGAGTGCTTAACCATTTTTGTCTTTGCACAATTGTCCCACCTCTTGTGATTCAAGGATCCCCTGGGGGCTGGGGATAAGAATAGGTCCTCAGTTTGGATGTACTTGTCGTAAGAGGCAACTAAACAGCCACCAGGTAGATGGGACTCGTCAGCCTGGGAAGGCAGCTCTTCTGAGAGAAGGAAAACTCTGATCCCAAACCTCCACTGCCTTGTGGCTACATCCAGTTATGGAAAAGGCTTCAGGAGTCAACCTCGAGGCAAAATCCGGAGTGGGAGTCCCTGAGGCAGTTCATGGCTGAACACAGTCACGTTCTGGGAACTCCTGCAACACTGCTGGAACCAACTGTATTGGCTTCTGCCTTTCCATTGGACCATTTCATCGATGTGGAGAGGGGGGATTTGCTGCATGGGAAACAGTCTATCCTCCATATCTACTTTACCCAGGCTTCACGCACTGGAGAGGACACTCTGTTCAAGAACCACCATTCAGAGCGCGATATCATATTCTTCCGAGACTGAAGGATGCCAACAACCATGTGATTCAAGGGTAACTGTGCCATTTCCAGTGTTCACACCCAGGGAAGCCAGTGGGCTCAATCATGCCCAACATAGCCAAGTCGGGATGCCCCATTGCAGGGTTGTTGCCCTTACCCGGGGGAAGGAGACGAATGTCCCCTTCTCCTAAGAAGCCACCACAGGCTGCCTGGTGTGCTTAGGATGCCGCGGTAGCCATTTTGGCAAAAACTTTTTGCAAAAAATTATCTGAAAAAGTTAAGAGCTAAAGATAAGAGCTAAATTTTGAATACATTTCTTTTCCAAGTCCTGATCCAGTAAAATTATCTAACTTTCCAAGACTAGTTTGCACAGACCTCCTGTTTAACCTTAGCACCTTGTGTGCTAAGGTTGAGAGCCCCGAACATCCTACATGAGATCCTCACTTACCGTTATTGCCGATGCTACTGCTTTTGTTTCTGCACAGCAACTATTCAGGCACTCCTCTTGAGGTGAAATCCTTTCTCAAATAAAGACTTGGAAGACATGGATGCAGCTCAGGCATCATAAATGTTAAGGACACATTTTCTAGTGTTGCCAGTGGATAGGTGTAAGTAATTCACAAAAGCCATTTCTGCGTCTCTTGATGCAAACTTGGTGTTGTGATTCTGCCTGAATCCAAGCTTCTCTTCAAAATAAGATTATTTTATTTCCAATTCTTTTCATTTGTGATATCCTTGCATAAAGGCCAAATTCAAAGGGACTGATGGATACATGCAAAATGCATTGTCTAAGCAGAAAATAAATTCATTTTAAAATATCATAGGCATTTTCTCAGCAACCAATGATGTTGTTGTTAGGAACGTCTATAATTTGGTTTTGGAAGAAGTATTCCAATTCACAGCAGTAGCATTTTGACCGTGGCACTGTCTGTGTTCATTTTCACATATATTCCTTATTTATTTCTGTTTCAAAATGATATTCCATTCTGAGAATCCCCACTGATATCTTTATTGTAGAAAATTAAGGATCATAAAATTGCTTCTCGAAAGCTATAAATTCAAGACAATTGAAACATTACACGAATAGAGCTTGGCTCTTTGATGAAATAGCTTCTTTTGCTTGTATAATTTATGAGCTTTTTCAGCGCAGAGAGGATTTATGCCTTTAAACTTCTCACCAGGGTTTTATTGAATGCAATTTGCTAGCAATTTTATATGAGCCAAATGCATTTCATTTTCTGTGCAATTATGAGTACTAAAATTGATGAAGCTTTGTTTTTCAATTTTTCTTTTGTTAAGCAGAGGAAACAACAGCTTGTGTTTAGTCCTAAATTTGGACTGTCATTTCCTAGGGGGGCACATCTTCCAGTTGTGTTCAACAGCGTCAGCAGCAATGGAGAGAAGCGATGAATGTAAACGACATTCTTCTGTCTTTATTAAGTACTTTCACTATACAGATGTTCACTAATCCACACTGCACACATTAAGACCATCCCTCTTTATCCATACCAAGATTGTCAATATAAGGTCCAGGATCGGTGGGGGAAAAAATGACTACTTTTCTCTTGGAGGCAAGATCTTTGTCCCATTTCATCCTATCATCATCATCATCATCATCATCATCATCATCATCATCATCATTATTATTATTATTATTATTATTATTATTATTATTATTATTATTATTATTATTATTATAGTATTTATACACCACTTTTCAACTAAAAGTTCACAAAGCGGTTTACAGAGAAAAATCAAACAACTATGGCTCCCTGTCCCAAAAGGGCTCACAATCTAAAACATGCAAAAGAACACCAGCAGACAGCCACTAGAACAGACACTGCTGGGGTGAGGTGGGCCAGTTACTCTCCCCCTGCTAAAAAAAGGAACACCCACTTGAAAAAGTGCCTCTTACCCAATTAACAGAGGTTATACCTCTCCTGCTATACCAATGGGTAT
Source organism: Tiliqua scincoides (assembly GCF_035046505.1). Taxonomy (NCBI): domain Eukaryota; kingdom Metazoa; phylum Chordata; class Lepidosauria; order Squamata; family Scincidae; genus Tiliqua; species Tiliqua scincoides. The sequence continues at coordinate 203,189,319 of NC_089821.1, forward strand.
ACTTCTCCTCTGTTTTGACATCCAGAGACAGAGAAGGGGACAAACTTGCCTCATGAGCTCAAGAAGGAGTTCCAGAAGATTGGATTGAATTTTGGATTTACCTTCCTGGTAGAACAGAGATCCAGAAGTAGTCCTCATTCTTGAGTGTGTTCCTGTGGGTTTAGAGGAAGTGCTCTTCAGGACTATTGGAGGACCAAGCATGGCTGGGGAAGAGTAACCCTCCATGTGAGATGCACTGCCTGCTTCCAAGTCTCATGGGAATCCGTTTACCGCACTTAGGAAAAGACAACCCTGAGCAGACTTTTGGTAAACAGAAATAAGTTCTATTAATCAATGAGGTTGATTTGATGGTATGTTGCCAAGTGCTTGTGCCAAGTGCTTGTGCTTGTTCCCTGAGCGGTGAGAAATTCCAGAGGTCCCAGTGTTAGTGGGTTCTGGTTTCCTTGGGAACAGAGATAACTGGAGACTTATGGTATATCTGTAATGTTTGCTATATTTACAAATATACAGGTTGAGCTTTGGAATGGGGATAGATAGCAGCAGAGTCCTGCAAGTGATGATAGGTAATGTCCAAGGAGTTTCTCTGGAGCCCAAGGTGCCCCCACTCTGAACTTGAGTTGTCTTAGCTTCCATTTTCATTCTCTGTCTCCAAAAACAACCAGCATAAGCTACCATTGTTCTTTCACTAACCACTCAAGAAATGGAGGGGGAAAGGATTCACACATTATAATTCAGCCCTCAGGTGCTGTACATTCAATTGTCCAGCTTTCTAAGGGTGGGGGCTTCCACCTTTGTGTTTCCTGGATGATCAGTCAATGATCTCTTTCAGAAAAGCCTGGGCTCCATTAAATACTCCTTAAGGACAGAGTTAAGACCCATTGATTGTCCTCCTGAGTTCTTAACTGAAACCAAAGAGCTGTCGGAGATCCAGCTACCTAGCATTCCTGATTGCTAACCTGCTACAATGTGTCTGGCATAGTTCCTATGTGCTCAGATTTTGTTTTTAAATTGAACAGAGACATATCTGCAGTCATATTTCTCAATTCATATATATAGTCTTGGGGTGATAGGACAGGAGTGGGGAATGATGTGGGAACGTGCTAACTATGAAAATGGTGCTCCAGTTGGGGTGGCAATTGCTGAACCCAGAGCTTTAAATCTCATCATATAACAAGTGGTCTTATATGGGGTCACACTATTAGTCCTTCCAAACGTATGGTTTCTCATGAGTGGCAGCAGCTGTCTGCAATCTGTTAGAAGTCGTTCCTAATCCTGATAACTCAGATATTTAGCTTGAGATGCCTGGGCCTCTAACTAGAGCTTTCAACGTGTGCAGCTTGTATCTTATGTATCTCACTTGTCCTGGCGCCGAGAAGAAGTCTTGGGATTGTGCCGGAACCAAAAGAATATTAAAGGCCTGTAGTTTAAAATGGCTATATCAAAAGGAAAGTCAGTTTTGAGGCCAATATGTACTTTCTGCTAATTCTCCCACAACAGAAAGATTATTGTAGAATGTAGTGTGAGTATTAATATTGATTTTCCTGATTGGCTTTTACCCAATGTTTTGGTTCCATTCAATGTTATATTAAAATACTCTGTATGGGGTTTCTCCCCCTTTCCATGTGTGCAACTTGAAGGACTTTCCACAGATTTTTAAACAGCCACATAAGAAAGTGCAGGATATTGTTCCTGCTGGCCCTGTTCAAAATAACAATTTCTCTCCCTCTCCCCCATCCAGACTCTTTTGTCCTTCTTATAGCCAGATTCCCACAGACAGAAAACAAAGTTTTCCCCACATGGAGAATTTTATCAGATTGATCTTCAGAAGTTAGATCAATGTGAGGAAAGTGAATAGAGTCAGCAGGAAGCTTTAAATGGGAAATTTTAACAATTTACAATCACCACTGGATTCACATAAACCTTCTTAATGCTTGGTATTGGGGGGAGGTGAGGAAGGGACAGTGTGTTCAGTTGCTTTCATGTTTTAAAATTTGGTCACTTGTGTTTAATAAGAGGTCCCAAGTTATACTAAGCTGCAGTCTGGTGTCTTCATTGGGGGTATGAGAATGCAGATGCCAGATGCAGGAGACTGGCAGCGGGTTGCAAATATCTTGTCTGTGTGCTTCTTGAGGCATCTGGTGGGCCGCTGTGAGATACAGGAAGCTGGGCTAGATAGAACCTAGGCCTGATCCACCAGGACTCTTCTTATGAGGGGGAGGGCAGCAATTCCAAGGCCCTATAAATAACATTCAAAGAACATTTGTATCTGCTTAGGCTCTTGTCATATGTCCTTAACGACTAGAATAATGTGCGGAATACCCTCATTGTCAGCAGGACACAAAAACATCACTCCATGTGTGCTTTGTCTTTCAGTCCAATATTATTTTCTAAGAGGTTGGATTTTAGAAGATTTTATTTATCCCAAAGGTAAGCCTGTAACTTCCACTTCTTCTTTCCAGGTCTCAGTCCACCATAAATCCTGAACGCTGAATCAAACCACATGAACGTTTCACATTTCCACATCCTTCCAAAATAAACTTTGATGTGGCAGGTCAAATCCTTGCCTAGTTTTGAGGATGAGTAATACTGAGATATACAAGATATCTGTTGGTTTAGGGAGTGAAATGTTTTTGAAGGTCTGCACGTGAGCATTCACTACAAACAAAACAAAACAAACAGCCAAGAGAAACCCACCCACTTCTTCGCAGACAAAACAGGAAGCTGTGAGAGCTAGATACATGTGAATCATGTATCCAAAGATGATAAGCCATTCACTGCAATTCTCATTTGTTAAATAAAGTTTCATTTTCCTCCTAACTTCAACTTTGATTTCATAATTTTTCTTTGAACAATCATTCATTTGTGTTTCAGCATGGAGAATATGACACAGGGATGTGCCAAAACCACAACTTCAAGTTGCGAGACTCTGTCCCCCTTGACTTGAGTCGCAAACAAGTCATAATGGGCAGCCATCACTACTTGTTCAGAGGTGTTGTTAGAGTCATTTTGACTAGAGTCCAAGTCTTTTTGAAAAGCAAATTAAGCTCAGAGTCAGGCACGGCTCCACAGGAAAAAACAGAGAAACAAGAGGTTCAAACTCGTACAATGAGGAAGGATGCTGTAATTGTAAAAATAGCGGAGCTGCGAATAGTGGAACATAAGTGAGGTGGTGGAATGCTTGTCACTGAATTGGTTAAAGGACAGGCTATTCAAGTATTTTGTTAAATTACAGCCCAATCCTACTGGCTGTTGATGCCCTCAGAACTTGCATTCTGCTGGTGTAAACAGCTTTATGGCTGTTGTCAATGCAACAGCGCCAGTGCATGAGGCCAGGCTGCTACTGCAAGCCGGAGCAGCCAGGTCCATGTGAGGATGGATGCTGGCCCACCAGCTGGAGCAGGCAAGGCAGCATACAGGTCAGGGGGAGGCAGGAAGGAGGTGGAATGGGGTGGGAGTTGGGTGGAAAGGGAAGAGATGGGGTGGGAAGGAAAGTAAATTGGGCCCAGGAATTGGGTGGGTTCAGTGGCAGTGGTGCCTACCAAGTCCTCACCCTCTTGCTGGGCCTTATTTGCATTCACAGGTCAATGCAGACTTGCATCAGCTATAGAGCTGCCCAAGTTGACCCATAGTGGTTCTAGGGCTTACCTTGGAGCAAGGGAACAAACTATCCTTTACCCTGAGAAGGCCTCAGCGTGTCAAAACTCCCCCATGGGATACAGTGGAAGCCACATTGGTGCCACTGTATCACCACACAGGGAGTTAGTGGGGGTTGGGTGCTTAATTTAGGTGGCCTCAGGCAGGAGGCTTCCGGAGGTAGGATTTATTGGAGGACTCCTTAAAGTACTTCAAAGTTCTACATAAAAGGGTGCCCATCAGTAGATATGAGGGTAATAGTTCTTAATATGTATATTAAAATATTAATTTATTTTAAAAATCTATATCCCATATAATAATAATATAGCTCTCTGCTTCTAGTGGGACTATTGAGGTCCTTTCCACTCAATATTTCTATGATTTTATGAAAATGAGTACTGAAATATGATATATTTTACTGAATCAGTTGGCATTTGTATGATTGAATCTCCCAGACTTCAAGGCATCTAACATTAGGCCATTCAAAAATCCGGGCAGCCCAAATTAGTGGAGCCATATTAGTGGTCAAAGGACTTGCTTGAGGCTATGCAGCAAATCAAATTAAGGTTTGGGAGTTTCTTATTCTTAGTTTTTTTGTTCTTTTTTTGTTCTTTTTTTAAAAAAACCCTGTTGATTGACTGGTTTGGACTCAAATTAAAGTCAACTGTCAAGTATGATCTTCATGCCATATGCTGAAAACATCACAACAAATCCTTTGGCCATATAAAAAAAGTCACAGCACATGGGAACAGTAACCCCTCCCTGAAAACCACATAACCATTTTGATCTAAAGCCACCATGGTCCATTAAGGACTAATAATGTACCCATGTTGTAATGGACACCATCGTTTTTGAGACTGGGTAGAAGGAATTGGAATATAAAGGATATTTTTTAAAAATTAAATTGCTGAGTGTCAAATTTAACAACAACCTTTTTCTGGGTTCCTGTGCCAAAATATCTGAAGAAAATATCTGTGCTCAGAGGAAAATATCTGTGCCAATAACCTCTAAGCCGGTAAAAATATGGGTCTATAATAGAATGGTGCATCACCTATCACCCCAACAAAATGAAAGAGTATTGAATATCCCATAATTAAGAGTTTCATTTTTTGTTCTCTTGTTTAGTTCTTTTTAAATATGAGTTCAATGGACCACTTCTATCCCTCATCTCAAGAGTTCTTTTTTCCCCTCACGACCTTTGCAATCAAAATTACAGAAATAAGCTGGACCCCAAAAGTAAAAAGACACTGACTCAAGAATAAGTTCTACCATTGCAAATAAAATGACAAGAGGAAATGATGTATTACGGAACAACGCAGGTAAGGTGTAGATCTTCAAGCAACTGAGAATGAAGATTTGATCTGTGGATCTGGTCTTCCTGCTAAATAATTTTGAAACTGAGTTCCTACTAAGAACTATCTGTCAGAAAGGGAAAGCATCAAGATAGTGGCATGCCAACAATTCACTCACAATCTGGTTTGGAATCTGTCTGTATGAGTGGAGTTGGTCCTTACAAGAAGGATCTTGCTGAATGTGAATCTGACTGATTGCTGAGTGTCAACAAAAAAGGGCTCAAGTCACCTGTTCATACACACTAGTATACAGCATAATTGCACATGTGAATGTGGATTACTACTGATTTCACAATATTTGAAGTGGCCCTCTGGATGAGGCAAATACACTAGCTTTGTTGTGCTGTGTACCTTTGTGTTCTTTAAAGAGTAAAAAAGAGGTCTCAATCTTTTCCCAGAAGTATGCAGTGCCTAGGGTTTCTCAGAAACATGGTCTGCCTTGCACAGAACACAGGTTCATCGTGAGGTTTGCCCATCTGCACAATTCTAAAACGTTCCAAGCCTTTATCTCCCTGCTGTTGCCAATTTTATGGTATCTCCTGAGAGTTTCTCTAATTCTGACTCCATTAAGTTGGTCAGGAGTTTTACTGTTATCGCAGACTCACTGCATTGTTTTTAATTTTCTGTCATGGCAGGGGTTAGGAATGAGGAGAGAAAGAAATAGTTGTGAAGGTTTTTTTTTTGCTTTTTGCTTTAAACTACTATTCAAAATTAGATTCCTTAATCTCCTTTGAGCAGAGTAATAATAGGGCACTGTGCTAGGGAAAATAATTGGTAATCACACCTCACCAGGGAACCAATTCATTATTTCATTGATAAGAGAACTGCTGTTGTGGCAGGACCACGTTGCGGCTAGAACAGATTTTACAAGTTAATCCTCTTCCTTCATTCCACAGAGAAGATAACAAAGGAGAAGTTGACAATGCCAGACAAGGTGGTGGTCAGGAATACATGAGAATGTTTAGACAGGAAGAATTTTAAAAGCCTCAAATTTGTATCTGTGTGAAACTTCCATGGCTTGGATAGATATTTTTATTCTACTGAGTGCATTTTAGTCTGGCTTTTTTCCAAAGACCTCAGGTTGGCATTCCAGAATTTATCCAGTTTAATCCCCATGAGAACCCTGTGAGGTAGACTTGGCCAAGGCGGTGTCTTGTCCAAGACTGCTGAGTGATCTTCATGGCTGAATCTGAAGCCTAGTCTTAGCTCATAAAATCCCAGCTGTATAGATTTAGTGGCTGTATGAGGCACATGTGACAAGACAGGTGTTGCCACTGGAGAAGACAAAGGCCTGCATCTCTTCCATCCACTTTGGCCCATAACATTTAGGACAAGCCTGTGCTGTTTCCCTGCCAAAAACAAAACAAAGCAGTCATTTTACTTCAGAAGTGGCTCTTTTACAGCAAATAGCAACTTTGGGGTGAGACATTTTTGGCAGCATAGTGACACAGGGGGAAAAGGTTGAACTTCCCTTTATTAAGCTTTGTTGGTAGAGAAGAACGAGACAAACAGATCGTGTTTGTCATTTCTTTTAAAAGCTAGTTTCATCATCTGGGAGTTCAGATGATTATACCATATTTTTTTTCTCAGCTGTCCAAATGGATGTGCTCTGTACGGCCAAAGCCTAAGCAGCCTTGTGCTATCAGGATGCTCATTCTGACAGTTTAAGGCCCTTTGTGGTTGTCACAAGAGGCGACAAGCCTGTTGGTACAGTTTAGCTCCTGCCCACAAGCAACATGCAGCCAGATCCTCATGCCTGTGGGCCTGTCACCTGGGCCTGCCCTGGTGGCCAGGAGTTCCTTAGGAGCAGGGGTCTCCTCAAGGGTAGGGGCCTCCTCGGGGGTAAGACCCAAGTACTACCAGGACTGGGGTCCCAGGCCGGACACCTACCTGGGAGTAGGGCCGCGTGCCAGCTGGGAGCAGCAAGCAGGCAGGTGGCCAGAAGGGGTGGGGCTGGACAAACCCAAGGCTGGCTTCATTAGGAGCCTGGGAAGCAAAGAGGGAGGTCCTTCCTCTCCAGAGGGAAGGCCAAAGGGGATAGCCACCCCTGCCTAAGTGGGAAGATTGAGGCCCCCACAGGGATTGTGCTTACTTCAGAGAGAGGAGGCCAGGGAGGAGCTCTCCCTGACCCGGGACCCACCTGGGCCCTGAGGGTGACTCCAGGAGAGCTGGAGTTACTGAGGCAAGGACACGCAGCCAACTATACCCAATGGTGGCCAGCTGATTGGAGAGCAAGTACAGAGGTACTGGGGGTCCCCCCAAGGCCAGCCAGTCTGACCCCGAACAACAGTGCTGCAACCCTTGAGAACCCTAACTCCTGGCCAAGAGACACCAGTCAGAGAGCTCAGCCTGGAATCGCAAGGGAACGGGAAGGGCTGGGGAAAGAGCCTATCGGATGACGACGGCACGAGTCTGTGTAAGGTACGGTGGCCTGTGACGTAACAGGCCCCATGAATGTAAAGCGACTGACGCAAGTAAACTATCTGTGTAGAACAGCTGTATCTGCCTCCTGTCCTTTTTTCCACCGCCGACCACCCTTCATCGACGGGTAAGCCCTCCGTGCTCGGTAGCACACCCAGGCGCGGGGCCTCCTCCCGCCATGGACGTTACAGGGCCAGAGAAGACCACTGGCTCCAATAAGTTTACATAGGGCTTGGAGGGAAATGGGCAAAGGGCAGAACGGGGCAGGGAAGAGGAGGAACAGGGCAGAGCACATGCACAATTAAAAGCAAACCCAGAATAGTTATTGCTTGCAAGAACTGCATCAGTCTGAAAACTGGGATAATCAAAACAAGGGGAGGAACAGGATCATGCCTGCTCTCCCTGACCTCAGGCTCTGGTCTGAACAGAGCCTATGTGCATGCATATGAGAAGTGCCAATCTGAAATACATCTGAAGAAGTACGCACTGATGAAGTGGTTCTCTGTCTGCTGCCCTGTCTCTGTCCAGGATGAATCTGCCTCCCTGCTGCTTGGGCTGTTCACATTGGATGAGTCCTACAGTGCTGTAGGTGATGCCTTTAACCTGTTGCTCTTTGATGAGACTTCCCAAGAGGCACTGGAGGACATAGGTAAATGATTTTCAATGTTTTCTTTCTCAAGGCACACTGACAAGATACTAAAATTGTCAAGGCAGACCATCTATTTTTTATCAATTGAGAGCCCAATCCTGTGCTCGGCGGCATGGCTGCGTGCCACCGAGCACTGTCACAAATGTGCGGTAAGGCACACTTGCAAGCCTCACCGCCTGGCCCCCGCCTGTGCTAGCTGAGCACTGGCAGGTCCTGGGCTAGTGCAGGGCGGTCGCACAGCTTCTGCAGCTCGGCGGTCTCCTGGACCGCTGAACAGCGGCATGGTATGCAGGGGCGGGGAGGAGGAGAGGGGGTAGGCCAGCAGGGGGTGGAGAGGGGTGGGGGAGGCATGATGGGAGGCAGGCAGGAGGTGTGCTGGGGAAGGGAGGGAGACAGGTCCGCAGAACTCCACTCTGCAGGATCTAAGGTGCTTGTGTAGGACTCCGTGCCCTAACACAAGTGCCTTTACCTTAAGGTTGTCGGTAAAGTGAGTAGCCCCATTGTGGGGCTGCTTACCTTACCTGGTAGCCCGAGAGGCGCAGGATCTGGCGGCAGCCCTTCTCGGTGCCGCCAAGCCTGGGTGCCCCAGGCAGCTCAGGACTGGGCTGTGACAAGGCACACCATGCTATTGGTGGGGGGCTCACATCCCCCAATGGCCCTACTAGTAAAAAACCGTTCCCCAGACACCCACTGCACACCTGCAAACCATTTACGGCACACCAGTGTGCACGGCACAGTGGTTGAAAATGGCTGACATAGGTGTATGTTCCCTACTCCATGAAGAGTGCAGTTTTGAAAGGAGGTTGTCATTGGGAGAGCCTTTGGAGGAAGGCCTTATTGGCATCTGGCAAGCACCACAAAAATCAACTCTTTGCAGTATGGGGCGTGGGTTGGAAGATTTCCATGTGTTATACTGAAGCTCAGAATGTATTGGCATTTATCTTTAGTTACATAACATTTATCTTTAGTTACATAACATCTATTGATCTGTTACATAACATCTGTTGATTCACTTGTTCTCTCTCTCTGTGTGTGTGTGTGTGTGTGTGTGTACATTTGCAAGCCTCACCACCTGGCTCCCGCCTGTGCTAGCTGAGCACCAGCAGGTCCTGGGCTAGTGCAGGGCGGTCGCACAGCTTCTACAGCTCGGCAGTCTCCTGCACCGCTGAACCGCGGCATGGTATGCGGGGGCGGGGACGGGGCGGGGAGGAGGAGAGGGGGAGGGGAAGGGGGTATATGTGTCTGTGTGTCTTGATTCTGGTATGACCCAGATAAACTAATTTCTTAATGTTTACACCAAACAAAAATTCAGGATGCTGCCAATAATATTACAGAATTCTGAATATTTCCCCCTTTGCTTATATGGGAAGAATCCCAGAGTCTAGACTGGCTTTCTGCAATAACATTTTGTTTATATATATGGACAGCATTATATTTTGAATCAAACTTCTTTTTATTTGAACCAAAAGAATTCAAGGGTTAATGCCACAAATGTAAGCCCGTTTCTCCTTTTTATGACAGAAGCAAAAATGAATTTTAAAATTAATTTCATCCAGAGTCATAAAATTATAACTGCATTGGATGTAGTACGTGCATTTCCCCATTTGTTACATGCTGTGTACATAAAAGAGAACTGAAGCCATTATGTATAGTAGGGGAAAAAATAAATTGAGTTATGAAATTATCAAGCTGTGTCTAAATGGAAACATATTGTCAGACTGAAATGTGAAAGGAAACCAGATTGCTGATGTAGGATGAAATCTGACTAAAATGGTGTAGCATGTGGAATATATAGAAAACAATAACAAGTATAACTTAATTTATATGTATTTAGGAATGTTGATAAATTGGAGAAAGTACATTAGTAATTCAAAAAATTGAGCAAGGGAAAATTTCAAAACATGCATCGATTTTGAGAGTTGACATCTCAGAATATATTTCCCCAGAGATTCTAGCCTAGATTGCAAAAATAAAATAAAAATTAAAAATAAAAAGGAGTAAATTTCCCATTATTCTAGAAATGTACATGTATTAAATAATTCACTAATTGGCTTCATAAATCACTGTCACAGAGAGAGAGAGAGACTAATTCAGAAGTAGGTTATTAAAACAAATTATGTTACTAGAAGAAAAAGGAAAATTATGTTGCAAGAAGAAAAGACATTGGTCATGCATTTGAGTGTGTCGTTTTGAGTGCCATTCCCTTGGAGAAAATCATGGGCTGCAGTGCGTATATCTTGTTTTCTCCTTATGAAAATGTTACCTTGGAGCCAGCTTTTAGCAGCTCTATAGTGTCTGATTTTAATAAAGCCACCGTGGGGTAAAAAAACATGTCCATGGACACTGAACTGTCACATCTATTTACGTGCCCAGATGTCTTTCAAGGGAGATAGCACATTGATAAAGACCTTGGAACTAGTGCAGAGTCTCTCTGAACCAGCCTTGGTCTGGCTCACACATGGCAACCCTTGGACTTTCTTTATATGATTATGCACGTAGGCATGTAATAGAGAAATGCTAAAACAATCCTTAAGAAGCTGTCTTATACCAAAGCTGACTAATGGTCCAACTAGGTCAATATTGTCACTACTGATTGGCAGCTGCTCTCCAGGGTTTCAGAGAAGACGTTTTCCTCTGCCCTACCTGTAGATGCCAAGGGCTGAACCTGGGATCTTTGGCCTGCAAAGCAGGTGCTCTGCCACTAAGCCACAGGCCTTTGCCAGTGATGAGAGCAGTTGCATAGCAGAAGGCAGGATGTGGGGGGTACTGTGCTCATGGGCAACGCTCCTCATGGTTGCTTGCTTCTTCCACCTTAAAGAAGAAGAAGTGAGTGGGTTCTGAGAGTGGCTGTGAGGGGTGGAGGAGGACTCCTGCTCTTTCCTTGCAGTCACTAAATGCCACTCTGAGCGGCTGCCCAGAACGGCGCTCAGCCAGTCACTCTGAGAATGGCTGTGAGAGGGAAGTAGGAGAACCTGCCCTTCTCTCAGTCACTCTCTCAGCAGCTGTGCGCTGCTATGAATGGTGCACAACTGCAAGTAATTGTGGTAATGTCATCACGTCACCACAGTTACTTCTGGGTCAGATTGGGTGGGGGTGGCATGTCAAGGGTGCCCTGGGACAGTGCAAGAGGCAGCTATGCTACTGGGTGAGAGATAGTGAGAGAGTGAAAGCAGCCACTTTTTTTTCCAGCTGCCATAATAATGAGAACTACTGCAGCTGTCTGCGTGGATTACCTGATTCACAGCATCATTTATCTACACGGGCATGTAAGGGTGTCTTTGCAGCTTTCATATGTGAAGATGGTTAGTACGGCTTGTATGTGTGAACTGCCTGGTTCACTTGCTTCTACTGATGATGTTCACCAACGAAACATGGTAAGAACGGGCCTGTCGCTCAGTGGTCAATCACATACTTTACATGTAGAAGGTAACAGGTTCAAACTCCAGCATCTCTAAGCAGATCTCTAAGCAGGTGAGCAACACCTACTCCAAACCCTGGATAGTCTCTGCCACTCATTGCAGACCATGCTGTCTTAGATGGACCAGCATTCTGACTAGTCTAAGGCAGCTTTCATGTTCACAACTGACTCTTAGAACTCCAAGCAACCAACTGCACCATTAGAGTTTCTGGTTAAGTGAAACAAGAAACATGCCTCAGAGATATCTCAGGAGAAGAAGGCTGACCCCAGAGCATGAGAGGCAGAAAACAGGTAAAGATTTTTATTCTTTTTATTAGCCTATTATTGGCAAACAAGCATGTCAGCTTTAAATTTGGAGAACTCTTCAACAGGTATGTGGATATTATATGAGTATGAGGTCCCAAAGGGAGTTTCCTTCATTGCTGTTATCAGTGGAAGCAGTTGCATTCATCAGCCTGTTAGTCTATATGTGAATCTTCTGTGTAGTCTATAATGGTATTATATATATTATAAATTATCTATAATTTATAGAGAATAGCCACCAAAGTTGTTCAAGGTAGTTGTGGTCATATAAATGTTTCACTGCCATGCCTGACAGAGCCCAGAATTAAATTATAGTAAGTGTTTTGATTTTTGGATTGTTTCCTTCTGAGGCAAGAAATCTGACAGAATTAATCAATGCGTTCATTTAAAAGCAGGGCCCGGAATGGCTTATCTAATCATTATTTTCCTCTCACCCCATCCCACCTCCTCAGTTTATTGATTTGTGTAAAATGCAACAAGCGCCAAACTGCTCTGAATGTGTTTTTCAGAGCCAAACCTGAATGCTGAGGTTTGGCAGAAATAAAACCCAAACAATTCCATTATCCATGCCTATTAAAGAGATGAACTAACCCCAAAGCCTTTTATCTCAATCCTCCATCCTCTACTGGACATTTGTGGTTGGAAATTGGAGGCCAACCATCCCTGATAATGGGTTATTCAGATCACAACCTGACTGTTGTAGGCCTCCAAACCAAAACGATAATTTGTTTTCTTCTTGTTTTGTCTCAGCAGAAGTTCATGGTGTTGGGACAGAGCACTTAAGATCTACCATCTACCATCCAATCTCAGTAATGTTATTACCTCAAGTTGCATTGACATTTGAATGTTAATCCCTGTGAACTGGGCAAAGAAGCTCCTTTTAAAATAGTGCTCTTGTAAAATGGTGCACCTCTTGTATTTAGCAGAGGGACAGCAAGTGTCCCTTTTCATCCTAGTGTGGTGTCTTTTCCTGTGGCTCGTGCTGGTATCTCTTCTGCACCTCTTTTTAGACTGTGAGACCTTTGGGGACCAGGAACCATTTATTGATTTATTTTGCAATGGAAATCACTTGGTGAACTACTTTGTTGAAAAGCGGCATATAAATTACTAAAAATTCACCTCGGGCGCAAACATAACCCCTTATGTCAGTGCTTTCCAGCATTGACATAGCAGTGCCAATGGGTCATGTGCTGCATCTTGCAGTTTGAAGTAACTCATAGAGGCCTCCTCCACTGGCGTCACTAGGGGGGTGTGGGGGGTGCAGGGGGTGCGGGCCGCACCAGGTGACGCGCCGGGGGGACACGCCCTGGGAGGGGTGACGTGCTAACTTCGCGGCTTTAGGAGCTACTGTGTCATGCCACAACCATTGTATGCAGAATGACCAGCGGAGTGCAGTGCAAGAAACAGAATTGAAATCGCTCCTTTCCTTCAAAAGTTATGGCCAAAAAACTGGAAGGAAAAAATGCATGGAGCGCTATGGAAAGTGAAAGTGAGTCATATTGTGCATTTACTCTCAAGTAGGCGGACATGCCATAATCCGTTGGAAAGGGCAGGCTGAGAGGACTCCAAGGATGTGAGAATGGTCCTGATCCAATGAACGCAGCCCCCAAAAACACAAAAGGAAGAAGGCGGTCCCTCCCACCCAGCTGCAGTCTATTGAGCCCTATGAAAAGTGAAGCAGCCTCATGGTTGCCTTTACTCGTGAGTAGGCAGATGTGCCTTGGCTGCTGGTCAGGCCAGGCAAAGGGGAATGTGAGGACACCAGAGTGGTCCCAATCTGATGGAGCTGGAGATGCTCCAGAAGGCAGCCCCCCCCCCTAAAAAGGACAAAAAAGAGGCTTCAGCTGGTAAGGGAAGGTTTTCTGTTTTGCAGTTGTGAAGCCAGGTGGGTCTTTACCTTGATGTGCCTGAAATAGAAGAACTTTAAACTGGGCACTGGGAGAGGTGGAAATCTCACTGATTCTTTTTGGGGGGTTGTTGTTGCAGGTAAGTCCCATTGAGCACTATGGGACTTACTTCAGAGTAGACATGCATAGGATTGGGCTCACAGGCTGCAATCCTACCCACACTTTCCTGAGTGTAAGCCGCATTGAGCACTATGGGACTTACTTCAGAGTAGACATGCATAGGATTGGGCTCACAGGCTGCAATCCTACCCACACTTTCCTGAAAGTAAGCCCCATTGAGCACTATGGGACTTACTTCAGAGTAGATTCACTTGGTGGAACAGGGCTGGCTCCCACTTATTTAATTATTTCTTTTATTTTAATTTAATTATTTATAATTGTTTGTTTTAATTTGCTTGATGATGTCACTTCTGGCCATGTCATCACTTCCAATGGGTCCTGGACAGATTGTCATTCTAAAAAGTGGGTCCCAGTGCTAAAAGTTTGAGAAATGCTGCAATAAGTTGTTAGTAAGTTGACACAGGGGTGTGTGTGTGTGTGTGTGAGAGAGAGACAGACAGACAGACAGACAGACAGACTCTACAAGTTTTCAAAATCACTAAAATCAGAATTTGGAGGAACAATACCATCATGTTATATATCAATCAATGCGTAATTTCATGCAGAATGCAATGAAACAAACCACATTTAAATATCTGTGCTCTGACAAAAGGTACAGCCAAAAAACCAGTGGGGGCGGGGAGATGGCATATCACCACGCCCACCACTTGGGGCATTGCCCAGCCCACTGCATGGTGTGATGCGCAGGCCTCCCGCACTGGGTGACGCGAATCCTAGTGATGCCACTGGCCTCCTCAAAGTAAGAAAATGCTTGTTCCCTTACCTCGGAGCTGCATTGCCCTTATGTCAGTGCTGGAAAGCACTGACATAAGGGTTAGGATTGCTCCCAAAGGCAATTAGATGGATATGCTTATAATGAGGATCAGAGAGTCTTTCTAAAAGAAAGAAAAAAGATGGAACATAGCTGTATTTGACAGCAAACAGAATATTTGTCAATAGTTGAAATTTGCCAAACTTTGTAGCATCTCCATGTCTGAAATTTCAAATTTGAAATTCTCATTTGGAATTTGAATTTAAAGTATGAAAGCTACCTACCTACATCATGGGGAACTTACAGCCCAGTGCTGAGCTTCCTGGCAGCCGCTGGAGCAGCAGCACCAAAGCAGTGGGTGTATCCAATGGGTGCCGGGAAGCAGCCAGAGATCTCCTTGGGGAAAGCCCCAATCCCCACAATGGGGTTTTTCAATTCTGCACTGGCTATTTTGCTGGGGAAGACTTGAGACACTCGTGTTGGGCCTTCCAGCCCACACGGAATTCAGGATCCAGTAGAACAGAACTCAGCTGTTCTCATCTCTCCCACTCTAGTTCCTCCCCCTACCCTGCCCTTGTTCTGCTCTCCAGAGACTGCAGCAGTGGCGTAGCTAAAGCGTTGGAGGAGGTAGCAAATATACCAGGCTACGGGGGGGGGGCTACAACGCGTGGGCTACAAATTGAGGTCCGCGCATTGTAGCTGAATGCCTGAGTGCGCCGATTGGGCTGCTGCAGGCACACGGAGGAGAGAGGAGCTTAAGGGAAGGGCAACAGTCGCCTCCTGCGCTCCTCACTGCAGCACCTTTATTTATTTATTTATTTATTTATTTATTGGATTTGTATTCCGCCTTTCTCTCCAAAGGGCACCCAAGGCGGCTAACAATCAAGTTAAAAAATACAGATAGACATTAAAAATACGAAACATTTAAAAACAAGATAAGATACATAGCAACATAAGTTATGAATTTATAAAAACAGCCCTTATGGTCCATCGAAGGCTTTCCTGAATAAAAACGTCTTCAGGCCCTGCCGGAACGCTAGTAATGAGGAAGCTGCTCTCAATTCAAAGGGGAGGGAATTCCATAGTGCAGGTGCCACCATTGAAAAGGCCCTGTTTCTGGCTGCCATTCCCTTCATCACTCTCAATGACGGCACAACCAACTGGGCTGCTTCTGATGACCTTAGAGAATGGACCGGATTATACGGAAGAAGGCGGTCTCTCAAATACGCTGGTCCCAAGCCGTTTAGGGCTTTAAAGGTCATAACCAGCACCTTGAATTCAGCCCGGAAACGAATGGGCAGCCAGTGCAGCCGACGGAGTAGCGTCGTGACGGAATCAAACCGCCGACCCCCAGCAACCACATGAGCCGCATTCTGCACTAGTTGTAGCTTCCGGACCGTCTTCAGGGGCAGCCCCACATAGAGCATGTTACAATAGTCTAATCTTGATGTCACTATGGCATGGACCACCATGGCCAGATCTGCCTGAGACAGGTATGGCCGCAGCTGGCGCACCAGCCAAAACTGGGCAAAGGCACCCCTGGCCACAGCCGACACCTGGACGTCCAGGACCTGGACATCCAGGAGGAGCTGCGAGTCCAGGAGAACCCCCAAGCTGTGAACCTGCTCTTTCAGGGGGAGTGCAACCCCATTCAGAGCAGGGCAATAGTCCAGCACCCACACCTGACAGCACGGAAGACTCAACCTCGCAGTTGAGAGGGTGGTGGAAGCAACTGGGGATGGCGTGTGCTGCTGCCACTTGCTCACTGACTGCCCCAGCAGCACTGCTGATTCATATACAGGGGATCTAGTTGCCCTGGATGCTCTCTTCCAGTTCTTTTGGAAGAGAAGTGGTGGGGTTGCTATGCGGGGAGGAAGTGATTGGGAGAAAAAGATACCCAGCCAGCAGCAATAATGCTTTTTAAAGTCTTAGAAAAGACAAATGCTAGGTCTAGAGAGGCCTAGAGAAACATTGCCTGTACCTATGGGAAGCTTTAATGTGTGTCCATCACTGGCCTGTTTTCTTGCCCAAATGAGTTTAGATCTGTAATCTGAGGGCCTAAAAAGTGTTTCCAAGCATTTCTCTGAGCTCCTTGAGTATGTGCGAACACGTATTCATTGTCTCCGCCCTCTTTATATCCACAGTTTTTCCTGCCTGGATTGTAACCTTTGTCAAAACAACACTGGAAAATTGTTTGAAAGAAGATGGATACTTGACATTTTGGGTCTCTAAACTATAATTCATTGTGTGAATTGCAGCAGTGTTGGGCTTAACATCAAGCGATTTTGTTTGTTTAATTGAACCTTATAGTCCTCCAAAGCTGGCAGTACCCCAGGGTGACTGGTGTTTCAAGGACTACTGTTAAGTTACTTAGCATGGTGTATCAATTCAGGTCAATTTCAGTGCAGCCTAAAAATTGTACAGTTGGATTGCATTATTGTACTGAGTTCTCAAATGCATTCCTTCTGAGAACAGATAGCTGTATTTCTGTTCCATAACTTGGAAGAACAAGTATCTGGTCGAAAGCAGAAGGTTCAAGCGGAACCCGCTCGACCTATAAAGTTACTAACATGTCTATAAATAAGTAGATTATCATCAAACATATCAATGGCTCTCTCAAGATATTTACTGTAAGAGGCCAGGCTTAAGTTGTGTAATAGCTTTTCCTTTAAAACTGAAGTTTAAGGGGGCCAACAAAATGCATAACATGAAAGCTGGTTACCAGATGTTCAGCATCTTGGAGACATAAAAGGTGATTCCCACCTCCCTCCCCTTACAAGTTTAACCAGATGATATAGTAGTCTGAACAGAATAAGACCACTTGCATTTTTATGAAGTCATTTAGTACTTAGCCAATAACAGCCCAGACTTTCCCTATCATCATATAACCCTTTTACCTTGGTTTGTCCTAACTGAATTTATTGCCAGGATATTTTTTAAAAAAATAACTTTATAGTGTTAGTGAAGTTGGACTGTCTTCTAAAATCCCATTCCTTGCGTATTGACTCAAAAATTATTTCGCATGTTGTAAATCCGGATAAACCTAGTAAAGTTTACTTTCAAAAGTAGGATATAAAAATATTTCTTGAAAAACATTGGTAAAGTGATAAAACAGGGGAAATGGTCTTGTGTTAGAGGCTTCTTTTTTTGCAAGGGAAAGATTGTGGTGAATTACAGCCCAATCTTGTTCATGCCCAGAGGAGTAGTGGTGCCAAAATGGCTGCCGCTGAATCCTATTGCCACCATGGCAGCCACCGGAGTTTCCTCTGGAGAAAGGGACATTCGTCTCTATCCCCTAGTTAAGGGTACAGGCCCACAATGGATCTTCTCCAGTCTGTGCCAGCTATTTTGCCAGCACAGATTGGAGGAACAAGGAGCATTGGATTCAGCTGAATAGGGCTCCGCCAGACCCACCCCCTCCCGCCCTGTTTCCTCTCCCCGCCCCACCCTCCCCCACACTCTCCCTACCCCAGAACGCTTCACCCCCTGCACTGACAAACCTTACCACTGCCTGGAGCTCTTCCCTTGTTCTGGGCAGCATCCGTCCAGCGCAAGGCTTAGTGCTGACTGGTGTGACAGCACTAGTGGTTCCTACAGGGAAAGTGCCATAAATGTGCTTTACGGCATGTTTACAACACCCAGCGCTGGTGGTACGCTCGTACCACCAGTGTTAAAGAGCTCAGGATTGGGCTTTGAATCAGCCCCAATATACCAGGTATTGGGATGTGAGGGGAGGGGTTGTTTTGGGGTGGGGAAGGTGGGGAGTGTAGCGAGAAGATGGTTCAGCATCTTTTCCGCTTCGCTCTCCCTGCTCCGAATGGTACTGCAGGCGAGAGGGAAGCGCTGCTTTACACCAGTGTTCAGGCGCCTTAAAAACAGCATTTTGCCCACCTCCAGGAACACCAGTGGCAGGAGAAACACAGTGAATTTCCCAATTCATGGTGCACTATAGCCTTGTGGAAACAGTGTGTCTGTGGTTTGGTAACCATTCAGAACAGATTTTCAGCTTGGCTGGAATATGCAAGATTTGTATTCACCATTAAAATATATATTCACTTTTTGCATCCTTGGCCGGCTCCTCCTCCCCCCCTGCTGTCTCACCCTGCTTAAGGATTCTCTGATCTTTTACTGCTTTCATCTATCAACACAGCAAATGTTCCAAGGTGGATGCAGGCCATAATACTAATCTAAACTCATGTTTATTTACCCTGTAATAATTTTCTTGCCTGGTTTCAGTTACAAATAGTTCTCATTAATTACTTTAAAAAAAGAAAACTATGAGATGCAGTCCACAACCCATTAAGATTGGTGGCAAAGGTCCCATTGAGTTTAGGCAGTGAGAACCACAGTAATCATTTCTAATTGTCCAGAAAGTCCTTTTAAACATTTTCCTTTAAAAAACAAAAATGGAGTTTTTGCAAACTTTGCATGAAAATATGGTAGATAATATGAGGTTATTTTTTTTTCTTCATTTATAACCAAAATGAAAAATGCTCCCTTTTTCTAATAACCCATTATCTTCCAATATGTTCTTATTTATTTATTTAAAAGATTTCTACCCCACTTTTCCTCTGCTGAAAGCAGATGCCCAAGGCGGCTTACAATTTATATATTTAAAAAAGCAATATACAGAGTAAAAAATAGAAAATACAACAAAAGAAAAAGGAAATGCAATGGGAGGAACACCAAGTGGAGGAGGACAAAGATAACTTTTATATATCTATATCTATATATTAAAATGGGTATGCAGAGTTATAGCGACAGGAAGAGTACACTGGCAACCCATGGCTATGTTGACACACTCTCCATCCCTGCGACCAGCAGTGTAGCTGAGTTGGAGCTGATGGGTACATGCCTCCCATGGCAGAGTGGCAGTTTACCGCTGTCTCCACTGAAGGGGGTGACAGTGCTCACCTCAGGCATGCAGCAAATGCCACAAAATAGACCCTCCTATCTACCCTTGGATCTGTATTGCTCTGAATAGATCAGTTTTCAGAGTTGAAGGCTATGCATGTGCTGGGGAGAGGGTGACAGAAGGCACGGGCTGTGCCACACTTTTCCGTGAAATCACCTGGCCCTGGGTGCTACCAAGGCCTGGCAATGCAAAGGGAATATTAGAGCCTTTGCACCTTCAAGCAATTCTGGGACTGATAGCCCAGTCCTGTGCTCCTGACCCCCAGGGCTGCAGTAGCACCGAAAATGGCTGCCGCTGCATCCTGCGTGCATTGCAAGCAGCACCAGCAGCTCCTCGGGAGAAGGGGACTTTCGCCCCTTCCTCCAGGTAAGCCAAGTAGTTCTGCAATGAGGCTACTCAATTCTACGTTGACCCAAGGGTTGGCATAGAAATAAGAGCCTCCGTGTTGGGCCACTGGCCCAAATAGGAGGCTCAGGATCTGGTAGAGCAAAGCTCAGCCGGTCCTGCCTCCCTCTCGTCCTGCTCCCTCCTCTGGCACGCCTCTTCCCTCCTCTCTACCCACCCTCCGCCCGCCTCCCCCAGCCCTGGAACACCTCCTCCCTGCTGCCCCCTATGTCCCCACCTACCTCTCTGCTGGCCTGCCAGCACTGGGCTAGCACCTGCACAGCATCAGTACTAGGGCCGCAAATGTGCCTTACAGCACTTTGGCAACGCTGTGCACCGGCTCTGAGCCGGCATACAATGTATAGGATTGGGCCCTGAGGCATCAACTAGCTTGTAATAGATCTAAGGTGTGCCCAATTGCTTTGTGGACCAGTACATTGTTAAAGGACTATCTTCTCCCATGAGAGCCCACCTGTATTTTGAGATCTTCTTAGGAAACGCTGCATCAGTTTTCCTTGCTGTTTTAGAAACTATGCACAGTTATCCATACTGAGGCCTTTTCAGCAGGCCTCAACTGTACCAAGCCTTTTTGAATGAGCATAAATCCATTCCTCCTTGCTGGCGTTTTGTCACCAGTCAAAGGTGACTTCACAAGTGCAAGGATTGAAAAAATGTCTCACTCAGAACCGCCAAGCAGCGGTTGGGGCCAGGGAGGAATCATGATGGGAGGGGGTGGACCTGCTCCGCAAGGTCCTATCTTCCGTGTTGGGCAGCCTAACATGGAGGTTCTCAAGTCTGCACTGGCTAAGTAGCTGGAACAGACTTGAGAAACCCCACTGCAGGGCTTGGAGCTTTCCTCAAGGGGACAAATGTCCCTGTCCCCCAAGGAGACTTCCAGCAGCCCTGGCATGCCACTGGATGCAGCTGCCATTTTGGCACTGCTGCACCCAGTGGAGCTGCCAGGGATAGAATTAGGCTGCCTCTCTTTTAAAAATTATCCCAATAATTTTTGGTGTTTTTTTTTTTTGCTGATTTTCTACTTCTGCTTTGTGTATTATTGTTTAGTGTACTGGTTTGTTTTACATGATGGTTTTTACCTTTATTTTGTCAGCTTCTTAATTTTGTCCCCGCCCCAAGCAGGGTATGCAGTTGCTAATGCTAATGAACAGATTTGAATGAATTACATGGACTGAAATAGATACTGGGTGGTGGTATTGAAAGATAGTGAAGATGCCATAGCTCTCTCTATACAGAGGATATCCTTTGGATGCAAAAGGATCTAGTTTCAGTCTTTGGCATATCCAGATATGGATCTCAGGTAGAACAGTTTATATCTAAGGCTTTGGAAACCAGCTGACAACCAGCATAGAGAATCTTGGACCAGGTGGATCAATGGTGCAACTCAGTATAAGGCAATGGTTCATGGTTTTGACAGAGCGATAGGTTTCTTTCTGAGCAATAGCTCTCTTCTGCTCATTCTACAGAGCAGAAGGGCAATGATAACTCAAACAATGGTTTGAAGCCCCTTTCAAAATGTGAATGAATCCCTTTTCAAGTGTTCCCAAGGGGATGAAGACAAGAGGCTCTTAAAGATTTTATTGGGAAGCCCTTTCCTTTAATCAAAACAACAGTCAATTGTCTGCTTCCTTTTTAATAAGCAAAGCTGCAGGAATGGAAACTTTGAATGCCAACTGCAGTCATAGACAAGATTAAAATTTTGTGGGTGGGCAAAAGAAAACATGTTAAATGTTATAAATGATTTTTTTTTTTTAAACCATTTTGGGTTGGCTATAAAGCTTCTGAACTCTGCTCCGTGTGATATCAAAGGATTATGAGTATTACAAAAAAAGATGAGGGATTACTGGATTTAAATGTTAAGACTACTGCGGGAGATACATGCTGTAGACATGAGGAAGTCCTCATGAATCAACAGCTTTACAAGTGGCACCATTTTAGTTTTCCCTTCATAGCTGAATGTTTTCACAAAAGAAAGGAAAATGAGTCATTCTTGACAAAAATAGGCAAGTAAATCTGTGCTGCTTCAGGTACCCACTTTTTGGCCCACCTTCGGATAGTTCAGTTTTGGGTCAGTGAGTTGCTCTCAAGTTGGAGTAGAGATTGTTACTGTCATTCTGACAAGAAGGTTGAGCTACACTCTTAATAACCTCATCAATTTACCATGGTCTGGAAAGGTTACTGGTGTGACATGACACAGACACCATGAGGAAAGCAGAATGTTTATTTGAGGGTCTTATCTTCAAGGGAGCAGGAAAACTAACAAGAACCATCCAATATTGCTGGTAAAGTATCAGCCAACCTTTAAATAAATCTTGCTGAGGCCTCCTCTAAATTCATGTCTTTTAAACTTGGAAGTACAAGAAGTCAGTTGCGGACCTCCCATTCTGTTCTATGGGATAAATGCCCCCGTGCGGGCGTGTAGGACCTCAAACTGTGCTTCCGGTTTCCCAGAAGAACAGTTTATAGAGTCGGGAAACCTCAGAGAGGATTCCCCGATGCAGCCTTGGGTTGCATGAGGCTCCATGAGTGGGTGAGTGGGGGGGATTTGCATGTGGGTGGCGCCATTGCGGACCTTTGCTCCGGGGCGCAGGGCTGGGGAGGTCTGCTACTGCAAGAAGTTCCAAGGTGTCCCCTGACCTAACTGTACTTCATTCTGTAGAACTGATAAATACATTTGCAGCACAAACCTACGCATGTCTACTCAGAAATAAGTCCCATTGAGTTCAGCAGTACTTACTCTCAGGTGAGTGTATATAGGATTGCAGCGTTAACTATATTTATTTATATCTTATTCGAGCTGGAAAGTTCTAATTAAAAGCTTAATCAATACTTTAGCTCTTTGGTCCCCAAACGTTTTCGATTGGTGGCTCCTTTGACCTACTGGGCCAGCAGCTCCAACTTTCCATAAGGGCTACAACCCTATACATTGTATAAGGTGGCAGGTTTTTCATGAGGATTCTGCAGTTCTCCTGACTGGTTTCTGTGGCTCCCCAGGGAGCAATGGTTCACAGTTTGGGAACAATGGCTTTAGCTTATTCATAAGTGAAGGATAGCTTTAATTGGACAGAGCAAATTTTAATTGGTTAGGTCGTGAGTTAAGAGTGTTTATTATGAAGCTAGTATAACCTATAATAAGGAATAGTAAACATATTCAATATGCTACGCCACTTCCTTGGTGGTTCTGCAGAGGCATAGATGTGTGTGTGTGTTTTTTTTTCTGTGTGGCTTCCTTTATCAGTTTTATCACAGGCTTTGGGTGGAATTTGCGGAAATGCAGCAAAGATATCTCCATGTTTCAGAAAATACAAACAGTCCTGCCTTTGTGGGGACTGACTCACACAGAAGAACCTTAGTATCTCCTCACGTCACTTCCACAGCAATGCACTGCAGTGGAGTTCATTCACACATTCAGCTGCCTCACATTACATGTACAGTAATGAAGTGCAGAGGAATTATTATCTAGACTATACATGTGTATGAAATAGTTCTGAATGGCTGTCAAGCATCAACAACTTTTTCTGTTTTACTAAAGTGGTATTCTTTTTGATGTTATCATTACTGCGACTCATCTGACTCATTTATGCACAACCCCTAATGTGTGAAGTGTTTTAAAATTGTGTTTGCCTTCACAAAAGCCAGGTGGTCATTATCATCTCCACTTGACTGAGGGGAAATTGGGCCCGAGAGACTTCAGTGAGCCCACAGCAACAGTCTATCTCCCTGATGTACGTACAATTACTAGATATCAAGGACTACACACTGAGTCAGTGAAGGAAACAATAATAGCCAGTAGAGGCTTGGTTTGTATGCTTTAAACAGTTCTTTTTTAAAAAAAAGTAATCGGAAAATTATTTCCATTTGCAGCTGTGTTGTGCTTTTCCTATCCCGCTGTCTTGAGTTTTTCGATGCCAAGGGCAGAATGATGTGATTCATATACTCTCTAATTGAAATGTCTGTAGCATAGAGTTAGAAAGCAGGGCTGTAGCTTCTGTCAGAGTTGATGGGAATTCTGCCATTGACTTCAAGGGGAAGCGGACTTGGTTCAGAGTCAGAAAGCTAGCAACTGCTCTGGGGGAATCAGACCTTTTCCGCGTGTTTCATTTTTGTGGGGACTGAAATGTCTTCATTATCTGGCAGTCATCAGCATCTTCTGGAACTCTACTGCCTTGCAGTCCAGTTGCAGGACTTCCTGGTAAGAGAACAACATATCCCCTCACAGGGCTTCCACCACGTTAAGCATTACATGCAATGAAATAAATCAATAGTTAAACTGGTTAGAAGGTATGGTGGCCGGGCTCATCCATTGGGTTGCCTATGTCCAGATTCCAAAGGCCCAGTCTTACATAGCAGTTTTTAGTAGACCTGCAACTAATGTAAGAAATATGTATTCAGACTTGAATTCATAAGCATGAATTGCACAATGCAAAACAAGTTTCTTGGTTAAGAGTTAGCTTTTAAATACACCACCCAATCCTATCCTTCCCCCTCCCCATGCTGGTGCAGCCTCATTGAAAAGGTGTGACTATTTCCAGCGGGGAGGGGGAGGGGGCAGAGTGGGAAGCTTTGAAAGGGAAAGGGGATTTAAATTGCTGGCACAAGTATGAAGGCAGAAAAGGGGCGGGGAGGCTGCTGCCAGAGGGGATAGGATCCAGTACTATTCTATTCTTTGTTGTTATGGTCTCTCACCAGCATAAAAGATCCATACAATACAACATATACATCCATTCATCCATACAAGCCATTATATACATTATATACAGCCTAAAATTTAATAATAATAATAATAATATCCCCTATAAATTTCAATCTTCATTTAAACCCACACCATCTAAACCCTAAATTATATCTTAACTGTAAAAGGAAGATAAATCTAAACTAATTACTAAAGTCTAATCTGCTAAAAAATATGGTCCATCTCTGCTAGATCCTTCCCCTCCCGCAGCCTCCTCACCCCCATTCCTGCCCCCACCCATCCAGTTTCACTCCTCCCCGCTCCATTCCGCCCTCCATCACCCCTTCTTCACCTCCCCCACCATCTTACCTGCCTCAGCATGTCCTTTGAGGTCCATTGACGCAGGTGGGAAGTCTCCAGCCTTGCAAGTGCTACTCAGTGTATTGCCACAGCACACTTTACATCTTTTTTTGACAGTGGCCACCTGCGGAACACGCATTTTGCTGGCAACAAGGTCTCATAGGATTGGGCCATAAGATACTTGTCTACAGTGAGGCACTCAAGAGTAATCAAGATTTTTTCTTAAGGCATTTCACTTTTAATTCCACAATTTCAAATGTAGGAACTGTTATTTTAAAGGTCTGTGATTTTCTTCTTTCAGAATTATTACAATACAATTTGTGTAGTTTTTATAGTAGGGGATATATAGTAGGGGATGCTTGCCTAGATTCACACTTGTGATATTAAGCTTTATTTCCTGCTTCTGTCAGAAATAAATACAGATGAGCAATTGGTTCTGCTTCAGAAATAGTCCAGCAGAAACAAATGTTTCATCTGCATTTCATAGAACTTCTGGAATGTGCCACGGGAATCTAACAGGCTCTGGCACCTCATAAACAGTGTTGTAGGCTATCCATTCACATTCAAGTGAATGTGATGTGTTCCTCTGTTTATTCAATATCACTTTCTAAGGGTTCTATGCATATGTTATGTAACGCACATTTTAGCTAAAGCTTTCGGGATCAAATCAGAACCATGCCATATTTTGGTAAGCTGCCGATAGTGCTGCTCTGGCTGTCTCCCCCTTCTTTCCCCCCTTTTTAAAAGAGAAACAAGTGGAGGAGGCCCTCAGATTAGTGCAGTCTGGAACCGCAACGATAGTGGCTGTGATTCTGCGTCAATCTGAGGGCCACTGCCACTTGTTCCCCTTTAACAAAAGGGGACAAGAAGAGGGAGGATGCGCCACCAGCTTGTTTTGCTTTGGAAAAAAAAACAAAGAAGAAAAGGAAAAAACTGGGTGGCTGAGGGAGTGGATCTTGGTGGTACTCCAGGTGGTGTCACTGGGGCATTTGCACCCATTGACCTCTCCAGGTACACCAGTGGTCTGGTTCCACCTTTCCCTTTCCCTACTTATATCACCTCACTTTACAGCCATCTGCTTTGGATGCAGCACAATGGCCTCATGATATGGACATCTAGGGTAATACAACTGGCCAATATGATGTGGCCACATCCCTTTCTCCCCTGCCACTAATATCTCTATTCCTTGGCCAGGAACACCCGTCTACTGATGTGTAGCCTGCCTGCTTCCTTTCCCCCCTCTATTTAACCATTCATCCATAACCAAGTTGGCTTTCTCCCAGCCAGTTACAGGAATAAGACCTGCTTAGTAGGTCAAGTTATCTGGGATTGTGTAATTTTCCTTACTGAGGCTGCCACTGAATGATTAATCCTGCAAACTGCAAATTAATCCTGCACTTACATTTATTTCACTTCTCCCTCACTCTTCCTTCAAAGATCAGAGGTTCCCAAGCAGCCTCCCATCTATTGCTGTTTTACTTAGCACCTTTACTTCGCTGTTCAAACATGAGAAATAACACTGTCCCTGTGTTTACAATGATATACTAGAAAGGGAAGCCAGGGTGGATGCTGCCCAAAGAGGTTCTCTTCCCCCTCCATCCCACACAGGAATGTATATGGTACACGGAGTGTATATTGTATGTATATTGTTCATTGAATCCAGAAGTAGAGTGATCTGATAGGAGTTGGGCCAGGTAGACCAGTGGAGAAGGATATCAACTATATACCATCTAGGCAGATATAAAGATGATGATGACGATGATGATGATGAACAGTATTTATATAATGCTTTTCAATGAAAGTTCACAAAGCGGTTTAGAAAAAATCAAATAACTAATGGCTCCCTGTCCCAAAAGGGCTCACAATCTAAAAAAGATGCAAAAGAACACCAGCAGATAGCCACTAGAAAAGACACTGCTGGGGTGAAGAGAGCCAGTTACTCTCCCTCTGCAAAATAAAAGAGTCCCCATTCGAAAAAGTGTCTGCTTACTTTCAACTGTAGAATTGCATTATGCAGTGGAGATGGCTGTGATATTTCTGAACAGTGTTGGTTTTTGTTAAATAAAAAAGTATTAATGAGAAGGAATAAAAAACTAAATGTCCCAGAATTGGAGAAACCAATAGTTCACTCCTATAGTTCAGTAATGCCAGTGTGAAGAGCATAGGATCTGATGCATGCCCTTAGATGCTGGAATGACAACAGTCCTGCCAGTGCAACAACTTCCCACTGTTGTTTCAGTTCTGCAGGAGCACAAGTTGCAGGCACCACCACAACACCACACTGACACATGAAGAGACTCTCACCAGGCAATGCCCATGGTGGCTGTGCCCACAGACAGATGGTTAGGGCTACACCCATGCATGTTGCTGCCTATCTGCACCCAATTCCCACGCAACCCACTCTGTGCCAGGCATGAGCCCAGGACTGGATGGAGACAAGGAGCACTGTGCTGAGGGATGGGGGAATGACGGGGTTCTAGGAGCAGGGTAAGGGGTCCTTAACCTGGCTCAGCTGCAGAGAGTGACCCTACACACCCATCTGCAAGACGTCCTGAATATCAGACCCATGCTGTGGCCAGGATTGCCAACAGTCCAAGATGAGTCATCCACAGTTTTGGCATGACTTGCCACAAGTACCTATGGCAAAGCCAGTAGGCACTATGGTTCTGGACCTACACTGATCAGACCCCAGATCCACTGTCTATCCACTCAGTTACAGCAGCAGACATGCAAGGAGCACATCATTGGGGCTTTGGCATCCCAAGCAACAAAGAATAGCCACTTCCGGCTGGAAGACTATACTCAGCAATGTGCCAGAGTAGCACGGCCTGGCTTGAACTTTCAGACTGCAATCTTGATTGTGCTTACTTGGGAATAAGTCCTATGGAATTCAATGGAGGTTGCTTCTGGGTAGACACATAGGGATGGTCTATCAGTTTGGTCAATGGCTGGGGGAGGGTTGGTCTGGCAGTGGTCAGTCAGAGGGTCTGTGCCACATGGCTGCTCCTGATTAGGTTGCAACAGCAGAGGTGTTTGACTCATATGTTGATCTGACAAGTGGCTATCGTTGGGCAGTTGCCACTTGGTGATTGGTGGGCTGTTTCAGAGTGTCCCTGTGCTCTGGTAATGAGTTTCACTCTTTGCTATGTATGGGCATGGAGGAGTGCCTCTGGAGCATTGTGTGCTGTTTGGCTCATTGAACATTGGGTTGGTGTGAGACCATTGACAGACAATTTCCTCTTGGTAATAAGTGTCAGGGTCTCCATGAACACTGATGGAAATACTTGGAGGGCTGTGTTACTGGGAGGGCAGTGCAGAGTTGGCTGGGCTCCTGTTTCCCCTTCCCCCTTTACACTGGATGGGCTTAGGGTATGAAGGGTGTTATGTCAATGTTGCATCAAGATGGCAGTGACACCAGCGCAACTACAGTGTAGGATTGCGCTGTAAGTATTCTCAGAAGCTTTAATGATAGGAAGTTGCAAACTGAGGAAGAGAACTTTATAGCCCAATTCTGTGGTTGGGCTGTGCTGCCCGAATGTGAGCAGAGCCTGACTTAACAGTGTTGCTAAATGTGAGATGGCATATATCCAAGGAAGCAGCCCCAGGACTTATGTGGAGGTAAGTTTAAAAAAATATCTTTATTTACCTCCCATTGGCTCAGGTAGCCCTCCACTTTGGCATGGCTGCAATGGCTCTGATAGCAAGGGATAGGATTTGAACCTTTGTCTCACAGTGGGGGGTTGGGAAAATGAGAAACTGGCAGACAAAATAGCTAGAGAAGCTCCAGTTGACTCGGTGTTTCTTGGTTGGTTGGTTGGCAACCTTCAGTCTCGAAAGACTATGGTATAAGCCTACAGCACCCGGTATTCCCAGGCGGTCTCCCATCCAAGTACTAACCAGGCCTGACCCTGCTTAGCTTCCAAGATCAGATGAGATCAGGCATGTGCAGGGTCAGTGTTTCTGAGCTTCAGAGAATTCTTGAGAAAAGACCAGCATTTCTCAAAAATTCTCCAAGAAGGCTTGGAACAACCACTCTAAATCAACCTGAGTGTGTTTTTCTCATCTCCAGTATTGATTAGCATTACCAGCAAATCCTAGATAGCAAACTTGTTGCATTCCTATCCTATACTAACAAGGTCATACTTACCTACCAGCAATAGAAATAGGGTGGAGACCACATAAAGACTGCACAGGACTGTCTAGCAGAGCTTTGCAATGTTGATAGAAAGTAGATTTAAAAGATTTGTGCTTTAGCTTAGAGATTTGTGCTTTAGGTTAGAGATTCATAGTCGACAGCTGGAGTCAATTATTTTGATTTCTTCTGGATATTTTTCAGGAGCCTAGCTGAGCTATGAGCTTGTCAGCATTATTGGTGATCCGTGGACAGTACTATTAGCTTATCACCTTTAAAAATGAGTTTATCACTCATGTTGGATTGATTAGTATTGGAGACACCCTTTCTGCTACAGGAGCTTTCAACCTTTCGTACACCATGACCACATGTTAGAGCAGAAACAAGATTCTGGCATTCACTTCTATAGTCTAAGAGACTCCATGGCTTTTTCCTGTCTAGACGTAAAGGAAGGGTGGTCCCCTGGATCTTTACATGACTATCACAAGGGTCATGAAATCCAAACCAAGAACCCATGTCCTGTTGTAAAATTCCATGGAAAAGATCAAATACTAACAATGACAATAATGCAGGTTCTGCCCACATCATCTTCCAGGGATGCTGTATGCTAAAATGATCCTAAATATTTTTGCTTGGCAAGCAACATTTCCAACTAAAATCAGTAAGGACTGGTTCATGCACAATCCTCAGTGTTTCCTCAGCACGGATGAGTGAATTTTCTCCATTCTCTTATTTTATTATTCCATGGTTTTGTTTTGTTTGTGTTCTAGTGCTCCTGAATATAGGAACGTTTCAAAAATTAACCCCAGAGCTGGGGTGTACAAACTTTTTTTTTTAAAATTGTTAACAACTCAGGGCCCAATCCTATCCAAATTTACAGCACCAGTGCAACTGCAATGCATTCCTGAGATGCAGGAACAAATGTTCCCATACCTTGAGGAGGCCTCTGTGACTACCTCCACATCACAGTATGCACTGCATGTCCCATTGGTACAGCTACACCGGCACTGGAAAGTTGGATAGGATTGGGCCCTCATTCAGTTCATGCATATACTCCTATACTTGTGGATAAAACACTGCAAAAAAGCTATCTTGATCTGTTTGCCTGGGAATACATCAAGAATAAACCAGGATTCTTCTTATATAGTGTACAATCTCTGCTCATGAACTGGAGGTTGTCCATGACTTTGTGTACCTTGGCTCAACGATCTCCGACACTCTTTCTCTCGATACCAAGCTAAACAAACACATCGGTAAAGCAGCTACCATGTTTTCCAGACTCACAAAGAGAGTCTGGTCCAACAAGAAGCTGACGAAACATACCAAGATATAGGTCTACAGAGCTTGCGTCCTGAGTACACTTCTGTACTGCAGCGAGTCATGGACTCTTCGCTCACAACAGGAGAGGAAACTGAACGCTTTCCACATGCGCTGCCTCCGACGCATCCTTGGTATCACCTGGCAGGACAAAGTTCCAAACAACACAGTCCTGGAACGTGCTGGAATCCCTAGCATGTATGCACTGCTGAAACAGAGACGCCTGCGTTGGCTCGGTCATGTCGTGAGAATGGATGATGGCCGGATCCCAAAGGATCTCCTCTATGGAGAACTCGTGCAAGGAAAGCGCCCTACAGGTAGACCACAGCTGCAATACAAGGACATCTGCAAGAGGGATCTGAAGGCCTTAGGAGTGGACCTCAACAGGTGGGAAACCCTGGCCTCTGAGTGGCCCGCTTGGAGGCAGGCTGTGCAGCATGGCCTTTCCCAGTTTGAAGAGACACTTTGCCAACAGTCTGAGGCAAAGAGGCAAAGAAGGAAGGCCCATAGCCAGGGAGACAGACCAGGGACAGACTGCACTTGCTCCCAGTGTGGAAGGGATTGTCACTCCTGAATTGGCCTTTTCAGCCACACTAGACGCTGTTCCAGAACCACCATTCAGAGCACGATACCATAGTCTTTCGAGACTGAAGGTTGCCAACACATGAACATGAGTGTTTCATGAATGCCCATGCACACTCCAGAGCATTGATAAGAACTGCATGAAACAAATCTTAATACAGTTGTACCTACAACCACTTCAAGATTTCTGTATTGACAGTATTTTATTAATGTAAATGAGTACTCAAATGCACATTGTACTGTTGATGAGAATCCCTGCTTAGCACTCATTTACTCTGTACTAGATGACCTATCACTGAGTGTGTGGATTGTCTCCATTGAACACTATCATATGCAGTAATACTGGAGGATGTCAAGGTTCTGTTCATAGCATTGTTTAGTTATACACCTGGATACTCTGTACCCAAGTGGAGGGGAATGGGAGTGTGCTGGCTATGGATTTGCTGCATGATTTACAGCCCAATCATATGATCAGGGTGTGGTGCCAGCTAATGGCCTGATTGAAATTTAATGTATATTAGAATAATAAATATTTTTTATTTACCTCCTGAATCTGTCTGATCACCCCCACCCGCCACCATAGCATGCAGTGCAGCCTCTGTTGGCATGGCGACCTGCTATAAGATGGCAGGGGATAGGATTGGGCTGTTACTAATATATGAGCACTGCTCATTTTTCTATTACAAATCTGTTCAAAAACTCTCAGGACAGCAGCTAGGTCAAAGAGATGGAAAGCAGAAAGCGTTCATTTCCTATCATATTACTTTTTTGATTTGCAAGGCATATATCATTGTGGCCACTCCTGTTTAAATGATGTATTGGAAAAAATTATTCTGGTATTAGAAAATCCAATGATACTCGGAAAAATTTACAACGGAATGGCTCGAGGCTGTGTCTAACTAATTGGAAATGCGGTTGAAAAGTTTAGGGGATTTGGAAATCCCGTCATTCTGTAATCCTGGTTAGTGGTGAGCAAATGTTATTGGTACCTGATGCTGGTTCCTTGGCACATCCTTGTGAAAGGAATGCGGTGATCTCAGTCTAGCATTTTAATAAATAAATAAGGATGCTCCACTCTTATGGTGCACCATTAGCAGAAGGGGTATTTCAATTGACTTGGTACAAAGTACTTTGGCAAACTGTTTTTTTGAGCACTGATTGTGGGCTGTTTATTCTTTCTCTTGATATAGATATAGATGATATAAATAGTAAGCATCACAATAGGATCAATTCTCATTGATATTTGCAATAAAACTTTTTAAAAATCCAATCAAAATAATAACTTGGCCTTGCATAACTGGGAGCTAAACATGATAATATTTAAACGCCTTTCCTTCCCCCCCCATATGTTGACCACCTCCCTATGTTGACCAATTTCCTCCAGTCCCTTGGGTGGTCAACTTAAAGAGGTTCTATTGTAATTGCCTTCTTTAATAGACCTTGTCTTTGCTTTTCCTGAAGTAGAACAAAAGAATAATACACGTGAGCTCACACTGCTCTCAACTGCCAGGCAGTAGTTATATTTTAAGAGGAAATAACAGTTTAAAGGAAGAATCTCAGGTTCCACACAGTTTATACACAGCAATTTAACTTCAAATGTCAGGTTTAACTTGGCACAGCCATTCTTAGAGAGGGATTAAGGCTGCAAAAACGATTGAATCATTCTTTGGCTATCCTTCTGTGTGCCAGATTGCAAGCAAAATTGTCACAATGGCTTGTAGCCATCAGCACAATAATTATTTTTTCATTCCTGAATATGAGTTGAAACAAAATGTTATTGTCAACATGTTGTCTGAAAGAAATTCTCCTTTACAATGCAAAGTACTGAATTTTATCCCACATGGACCAATCACTGCTGTTGCCACTAACACTGGGGAGGAATAGGGTTCTGTGGAGGTTTAGTAGGGTCTGTGGCCTGCATCATGATTGGGACCAGCCTAGTGATGCTTAGTTGGCACTGTCTTTTATTTATTTATTTCAAATACTTATGCCCTGCCCTTCTCCCCTGTAGATGAACTGGGTCTTATCTACGTATTGGTGACACCTATTTCCCAAACTCCAGATGATGTCCCCCAGTTGTTTCACGTAGATGTTAAACAGCTTGGGAGTCAGTATGGAACACTGTGACACCTCTCTTGCCAAGGTGCCAAACAGGCACCCCCAGTAACACTTTTTGGGATCTGTCGGGCAGAAAGGACCAGAACCATCACGAAGCTGTGCACCCCCCCCCCCGATTCCTAACCCAGCCAACAGAGCCAGAAGGACACTATACTAGATGGTTTCAAAAATTGCTGAGAGGTTCAAGCAGGGCCAAGAGGACCCACCTCCCTGCCCAGTCCCCAGAAGAGGTCTTTCATCAGGGTGACCAAGGCTGTCCCAAAGTTGGTCTGAAGCCAGATTGAAAGGGATCCAGGTATTCATCCAAGACTCACTTTATAGCACTGTTCATTTATAGGAAATGAGAGGACTGCCCTAAAGAGTTTATAATCTACATATATATTGACTTAAGGAAGACCAATTTAGATAATCCCCCCCCCCCATGGAAATTGCATGGGCCAGAGACCATCAGCCACAACATCTTCAATGCCCTACCTACATTATTCTGATAGCTTCATTTCAAGTATTTAATCTTCTTGCCTTTGATCTTCTGAAACTCTTTATGACTACTAATTTATCAGATATGTGTTTGGTGCTGTACAGAATATTAAAAGGACTTGCCCAGAAAGTTAAAATATTTAACAATCTTGGTTTTAATATTATATAGCAACAAGTGTTTCTACAGAGGACTTCTAGGACATACTAGAACAATATGAAGGATGACTGTATAAAGGTGCCTTATAGTAAGCCAGATCACTGGTCTGTTGTTCAGTGTTTTCTATCCTAACTGGTGTGGTGGGCTTTAGACAGAGACCTTTCCTGGTGATGCCAGAGATTGAATCTGGGACTTTCTGCTTGCAAAGCATGTGCACTTCCATTGAGTGATGGGTCTTTCCCAAAGGCAAAGTGATGGGCGTCATGGAAGTCAGGTTTAACAGTCATAGTTTACTCTCTGCCAAACGGCAATTGCCTCAACTATGTCTATTTGTGACTTCAGCTACCATTTTTTCCATTAGTTTCCTTTCAACCACATTTGTGAGACACATTATTTTTCTTGTGTAGTCTGATCTCTATTCGTCATTTGTTAGGGAGGTGACCGGAATGAAACGAGAAGTCCAAATTTTCAAAAAAGTTTTGTTATGTGCAAAATTGTTCTCATTCCAACAATGGTTCTTCAGCAGGGGAACAGAAAAGTATCATCACTCACCACTTGAGGGAGATAGTGTGTTTTGTCTCACTCATAAAGCAGCTATAAACATTCTCCCTTTTCCAGATGGAGAACCAGAGTTCAGAGTTTGCTGTGGATAAAAAGTGTTGCAAGATTCCCAGCAGTAGTAATTCCTCCTTCTTATGTATTTACCTGACCCTCTATAAATAGAAATTTAAAAGTGTGTTTGTGTTCTTATTTGTCTGTGCTCTGTTCTGATCTCTGTTTAATTAAGCATCAATTGTTAGAGCTGCTTACTTTGATAACTACTGCACGTATAGAGTTGTACAGTTGTCATGTGCTGTGGTGGTCCTGTGAAAGCTGATGACATGTGCCAGAACTATGTATGAATGGATTTTTTTTAGCTCACTGGTTTCAGGGCAGTTTTCCAAGCAGTCATAGCAGCATACTAATAGTCAATGTGTACCAAGTTGTTTGTAAGTTAGAGATGCTCACTGTGCCAGTGATGATTAGAACCAGTTCCAGCAACAAAATGGCTTTTTGGGAATGTGGTTTGAGTGGCTCCATGCAGAATTTGGCACAGGTTCATTGCCCAACAACTGCAACATCATTTGGTGATCTGTAGGTGTGAACAAATTTCTGTAGATCAGGCATTACAGACAGGACTTTCAGACCACTTCAATCACATTCAGCTATGAATCAGGCAGGCTCATATACTAAATGAAGTGTTTAGTGCCTATGCATTTGGAAGTGAAATGGGACCACCTAAAGAAAAGGTGATAACTACATACCTGGGAGGTTTCCTAAGTGTGTGTGCGCGCCCATAATATTTTTAAAGAACCTAACAGCCCAAGACTATCTTTGAGATACACTGGCATATCCCTATGTAAGCTGATGCAATCACAGTCCTGGCAGAGTAGAAGTCTGCCTGCAGACAGATTTGCCACGGAAAATGCTGTGCCAACGTAGACTGGATGCAAGCCAGCTAGTGGGGAGACCAAAATGATGAGGAGATTGGGTGATTATGTGGGAGGGATGTGGGTGGGACAAGGATTCAGTGTATGCCATATCCTAACCCCCATTCATACAATTAACATACCCCTGATGCTGGAAAAAATGCTACACCAATGACAAAGTTGGCACAGGTAGGAATAACCCCACAGAGAAGTGGTCTCCAAACTGAGACCGCTGTGCACTGAAAACGTTCTGTATGATGCGACTGGAGCTTACCGTTCTGTGGGGGAGCCTGCTGTTGTTGCCTCTAAGCTGCCCAGCCGTGTCTGCCAGGAAATCTAGGTGCATAGCCCACTTGGGTGGCAGAATGCGGAAGCAGCTGGGCGCTGCAAACATTGGGGGAGATCAGAGGCGACAGTAGCAGGCTCCACTGTAGAACGGTAGGCTCCACTCGCTGAACAATTGGCTATACTTTATAATTTATCTTGGAACATTAAACTAGTACAGTATTTAGATATTTTCTCTACGTGACACTTTAGACAATTACAGTGCGATCTTCTCTTGCACTGGAACAGGCAAGCCAGGAGGCTTGCAGTGTATCCAGCTCAAGATAGGGCTCCAAAATGGCTCAGCCAAAGGTAAAGTTTCCCCTTACCACTAGATAAGCCAATGGAGCCCCTATGGGTCTCCTCGGACATGTGCAACCTTCTGAATGAGCTCGGCCAAGGCAAGGCTCGCTCCCCATGTTGGTGCAGAGGCTGGATTCAGCCTCCATGAGCCAGAGTGCCTCTGCACATCAACCCAGCCAACTCTCGAGGAGGCGCAAATGTACCTTATGGCACATTTGTGACCTTCCTGGGCCGGCTCAAGGGACTTGCGCCAGCCCAAGGGTGAGTCTGGATTCTTCCCCTAGACAATTTATTTTTTAAAATGAATGAGCGGTCCAATCCTGAGCTGCCTATTGTGCAGGACTGCTGCAGCACCAAAAATGGCTGCCGTGGTGTCCTGTGCACACCGGGCAGTTACTGGTGACTGGTCATGCGAAGGGGAGTTTCATCCCCCTTCCCTGGGTAAGGAAAGTAGCCCTGCAATGGGGCTACTCGATTCTGTGGCTGCTCTTTAGCCGGTGCAGAATCAAGCAGTCCCATGTCAGGCCATGCAGCCCAACACGGGGCTCCAGATCCAGAGGAACTGAGCTCTGCCAGTCCCACCCCCCTCCTGCCCTGCTCCGCCACGCTCTGCCTGCCTTGGAACGCCTCCTCCCCACCTCACCTGCCCCATCTTACCTCTCTGCTGCCAGGGACTTCGCAAAGACCACCTGGTGGCAGAACGCCGGCCTCCCACTGACACTGTCCCAGCATGGGCTTGCGCCAGGCCTGCTCCTGAGCTCAACCGGTACTAACCCCCGCAAACATGCTTTACGGCACGACTGCAAGTGTGCACTGGCAGTGAGCCAGTGCGCACTGCATAGGATCGGGCCCTAAAACGAGAAAAGATTTGAGTAGATTGTCTGAATATTTCCTGGTTGGGTAGGATAGCTTGTGTTAAGATTCATGATTCTATCAAGAATTTTAATTTTGCGGCAGAATGATCCTATAACAATTTCAAGAATCCAGAAATGAGAAAGAATCCATAATCAACTTTGAGAAAAATAATCAAAATATGTTATTTTATTATTTATTAAACCATATTCATGGAAACAAGGGACCTCACATGCCCTATCATTCTCACAGAGAATTGTGGTGTGAGACTCAAGGACTCCAACTGGTTTCATTCTAATACTGGCTTTATATTGTATTTTGTCATATAATAACGAATGAGAAAGAAGTAACAAATTATGTCACCCTTTTTCCTGTTGGGGACGGAAGTATTTATATTGTATTCGGGTACATTATTTTTGGCTTGGACATTTTCTATTTCGAGGTGTGTGTTGCAATCAAAATTAATTTTTTGGGACAAGTTCAGCACATAATTGCTTTTGGTGTGGCATGAATCATTCCTTTTTACTTGTTCACATCTGGGAGGCATGGCGTTGTACATTTTACGATCTCCTCACGAAAGGAAAGGGATCTGACAACGACGGCAATAAATGTCATTTCATATTCTCATCTCCTTGGGACTGATGAGGAGAAATGAGAGGTAGCTGCCTGATTTCTTCCGCGTGAGATTCTCTGGTGAGATTCGATACACAGGAAGTGAAACGGCATGCTCTTCAGATGCCACCTCCCCGCGTGTGCTCACACATGCACATACACCCACCCAGCCACCAGCACAGTCTTTCCCAGACGGATGCATGACATTTCCTTATATAGTTAGGAGTGAGATCCTCTTTCTGAAAATGGAATTAAAAACTTTCCCTTGTTATGAGCAAGAGCCATTTTGGCAAAACAACCAACCTGAAACACATTCGTTCTTTTTGGTCAAAACATTAGCAGAGCACTTTGTTAACAAAATGTTCAGGTCACAACAAGGGCAACACATGAACTGTAAGTCTTTTTATGAGCGAAATGTTTCCAAATAGCACTCCAAGTTGAAAGTGCTGAAAGTAAACTTTCCTGCTGTAAACAGGCGGCTGCCCAGCCAAAGGACTTTTCTCATGATTCAGCAGAGATGACTTTGCACACTTGTTCCTTATGCAAAGTTAAAACAAAACAGAAGAGCAACAGAAAGAAAACAAATCCCATCCCAACGTGTCCCAAGGCAACCTGCACTGGACCATTGATTTGGGATATGAATCGAATGCAGTAGAAGGGAAGCATTTTGAAGACCTATTTCTTTCAGTTAGCAATCATTAAATGCACCCTTCATTTCCCACTGAAATGAATGTTT
Organism: Tiliqua scincoides; assembly: GCF_035046505.1. Taxonomy (NCBI): domain Eukaryota; kingdom Metazoa; phylum Chordata; class Lepidosauria; order Squamata; family Scincidae; genus Tiliqua; species Tiliqua scincoides. Next base: position 203,227,301 of record NC_089821.1, read on the forward strand.
GAGTTGGGGCATGCCTTCATTTCCTATAATAAATATCTTAAAGAAAATATATCTTAAACATCCAGTGAAAATGAATTCTATCTATCTATCTATCTATCTATCTATCTATCTATCTATCTATCTATCTATCTATCTATCTATCTATCTATCTATCTATCTATCTATCTATCTATCTATCTATCTATCTATCTGGTAACACCACACCTTAGTCCTCGCCCCACCCCCCACTGTAACTAAGGCTGTGATCCTACACGCGCTTTGGTGAAACAACCTAATCCTACCTAAATTCCTCCACATGGATGCAGCAGCACCAGCGCAGGCTCTCCTGCATCCTGTGGGGGAATTTTGCCTGTTGGAGGTCTCCTTGAGGTAAGCAAACATTTGTCCCCTTGCTCCAGGGTAAGCTTCAGCAGCTGCAACAGGTCAACTTGGACATGTGCCAGGTCCGGGAAGGGGGATAGGATTCTGTGTGCACTAGTGCCGTTGGTACTGCTCCCTCCTGGGCCCGATCCACCCATCTCTGTCGCCACCTCCCCCTGCCCTGCCTCTGCACCACATTTATCTGCTCCGGCAGGCAGCCCTATAGCCACAGCATGCGCGGCAGGGAGGCTCTGGCCTTCCTGCTAGTGCACCTAACCTTCACGCTATCACAAAGCACTTTATGACACTTTTGCACCACCACGAAGACCTGGTGCACTGGCAGAACATGCATTCCACCTGCACCTCTACTGTGTCCTAAGTCCCATTTAACACAATGTGTCTTACTTCTGAGTAGACATTTGTAGGATTGTGCTGTAAGCCACATATGTGCAACTGAAACAATTGTGTATCCTTCCCCTGTCTCCATTACCCTTCTCTCCTTCTGTTATATTCGTTGAAACGATACCTAGACTGGAAGCCCCACATGTAAATGCCTATGCCTATGCCATTTTACTCTATGTAAAGCATTGGTGTCACTATATAATAATAATATTGTATTAAGATAGTACTGGGGGGGGGGAAGGAAATTATTAGCAAAATAATTTTTTTTGAACCAATGAACCATTATTCAGTATGATTACCTGGAAAGGGGATGAGAGGCACACGTGATGCTGTATGTCCTTCATAAGCTTGCTATAATGCCTGAATGTTCCTCTAATACACAGATTGTATTGGAGGAACAGCATTCATCTGCAATATTTGATGCCACTTCCACTCCTATAAAGACTTCATTATGCTCCACAAGTTAGTTTTTTATTTTTGCAAGGAAAAAACATTTCCTTCCATTCATTCTCCTCTTTCTCCCCACCGCCCCTCTTCCATGGCAGTCATTCAGACAGGATCCATCATTGGCAAGCTCCTTTGAACTGGAGAAGCAAGGGCAGATTTTTTCCAACACATTTGCTCTTGTTCAGGACCTCGGCTGCTTTCCTCCTCTCTCCCCCTGAGCCCCAGTGCTAGTATATGGGGATCCATGGCAGAGCTACAGCAGTGCCCTTCAGTTCTTTCAAGGTTACAGCCTGTAAAAGACATGAGGAAATGCAAGGGGTGGGGTGAAGAGAAAAGGTATGTCCTCTAACAAAAGAACTTCTCAAAGTAAGTAGATCCTCTTTCTTCATCAGGTGAGAAAAAAATTATAAAAGCCCCTTTATCAGCCAGCACAATCTGGAGAATAAAAGCAGCCTTTGAAGCAACTTAATAAGGAAAGGGACCTGGTGGGAAATGTTAGACATAGCTTACATTCTCTTCCCTAACCTCTGCGTCTCAGTCCTTGCCCTTCTGTCATTTGCAGCTAGCTTTTCAACATGAAGCTTGATGGGCATTTGTTTCACAAGCCGGTTCGAGGCAGGGCAGGCAGAGATTTGAGAATGCAGCGTAGGGCAGGATGGAAAAGCAGAGGGAAGCTGGGAAGCAAAGGGAAGTTAGATAACTTTTTGGTTTGCGCACTATATAGTGCAGGCTTACACAACTTGGGTCATTAGTGCAATCAGACACTCACACATGTCCCTACCTATTCCTCCACAGCAGCAGTGGCTTGTGCCTCCCTCCTCACTCTCCATGGCAAAGCCAAGGGAGCAAAAAGGGGAAATGAGGAGAGTAGAATGGCAGCTGCCCCAAACCATCATGCGCTGGTAAACAGCAGTTAGGGCACAATCCTAACCCCTTATGTCAGTGCTTTCCAGCATGGACACAAGGGCAATGCAGCTCCGAGGTAAGGGAACAAACATTCCCTTGCTTTGAGGAGGCCTCTGTGAGTGACACCCAACTGCAGGATGCAGCACATGTCCCATTGGCACTGCTATGCCAGTGCTGGAAAGCACTGACATAAGGGGCTAGGATTGCGCCCTCATTCTGATAAGTCACAAGTGTTGCAGGCCTGTCATAAGCAGAGCCTCTTCACGCAGCATTGATATTGCTTTGTTCCCTTTTGCAAGTTCACTTTGCTTAGCACTTTCAGAATATGAGGCTTGTTCCATCTGGAGTGCAGAGCTTTTGCCTCCCAGATTTGTGCCACAAATTATCTGCATTTTAGAAACGGATAAAATAACGTCTTTATTCCACTTTGCCTTCTGGATATTAGCATTTCACAGGACAAGTTTTCCTCATGTCGCCCCTCAGGCATAGCCACGCTTGATCCTAGGGGCAGAAAGCCAAACTTTCTGTCCACCAGGAATTTTTGCCTTTCTTTGCATGGGTTAACACTGCTGATCCCAGAACAAGGCATGAACAAACACAAACCAAATGGATCAGGATACTCCATTTGCTTAATCAGAACTAACACAGCCTCTGCTGGCTTCTTCTGAAAGAAAGCTGCAAGAAGTTTAACAAGTGTTATTGGGAAATGATAAACCACGGTCAGTATAATAACCAGCTGCAAAAAAAAAGAAGAAGAATATCTTATGATGTGGGAAAAATAATTTTAAATTGCCTTGATCCCCTAAGGTGGCAAGAAGACTTGAGGGACTTGAGATGTAAAGCCACTTCTCATTATTTTCATTGTGTTTTACTGATTATTCCACTTTTCTGTTTGTACGTGTATGAAATTGCTCTTGCTCTTAGCCCTCCCAACGTGTATGGTAGATAAAGCCAACAGAGTAATATGGATTATTACAAATATCGGTTTTGTGTGCAAACATCAAGATAGTGAAAAAGCAAATGAAGATTCAACACCAAAATTGTCCTATATCTAAAGAGGTTCAGCTAAAGTCAGGTCTTCTTTAAACAGTACAAGAGACACCAGAGGTCAAAGAATACTCAGAAGAATGGAAATGTGTGCAGTTCTTTGGGTACTGATCAATAGATTTAGCCAGTCTAATCTAATGTAGTTATATACAGAATGTTGGTTTAATTCAGGGGTGTCCAAAGTTTTTGGCAGGAGAGCCACATCATCTTTCTGACACTGTGTCGGGGGGCCAGTGAAAAAAAAGAATTAATTTACATTTAAAATTTGAATAAATTTACATATAAATGAATATATTAAAGATGAACTTATATGAGTGAATGAAGGTCTTGAAATAGCTCAAGGCCTATAAAAGGCCTTGCACAAAGCAAGGCTGACCTTTCCTTTGCTGCTGCTACTGCATCATAGATGTGAAACAGTAAGCAGAGGAGGAAGCCCTCATCCCACAGCTCATGCAAGAGGTCAAACAGTTGCCTTCAGGCTGAGGGCAGTTGCATTGGGCCAGTGCGGGCTCTAACAAATCTCCGGAAGGCCAAAGGCTCATTGGAGACTGGGGGCTCCCTGAGGGCTGCATTGAGAGACCTCGAGGGCTGCAAGTGGCCCCAGGGCTGGGGTTTGGGCACCCCTGGTTTAATTAATACATGAATTCATGTATACTCCAGCACAAGTTGTCACTTTAAACTCAATTTATACTGTGCATGAAAAAATGGCCAACTCCTTCCAGTTCCGTACTCCTTAGTTGTCTATTATTTCATGAAATTCAGAAAATGAACAGTAACTAGCACCTTCACCTAGCCACAAAAGAACATTCATTTTATTAACCCCTCCCACACACACTATTGCTACTATTACTCATGACTAAGAATATTTCTGCCAATGGTTATTAAGAAGCCCACTTTGCTCAATTCTTTGGGATTTTTAGGAAGTGTTGGAGAGATTTTTATTTCAAATGGTTAATGGATTGGACTACTGACCCAATTCAATCCAGGACTGAGCCAGCACGCAGAGGGGATTTAAGAAGCAGAACACGGTCCTGGTATGTGCAGGATGCTGCCTAAAGCCATTTTAGGACCGCTGCCAGACCCAGGAAGGTAAGTCAGTTGGCAATGGGGGTGGGGGAATGGGCAAAAGGGGAAGGGAAGGGGTGGGATTGGTGGCACTCACATATGGCCAGATCTTACTCCTCTCCCTCTCTGCTGCTGTTACACTCCTTGCTTCTGTGCCAGCAAAATAGTTCTCTTACATTGAGGAGCCCTCTGCAATGCCCTCCCCCCACCATAGGACAGAGTGTGTTCCTTCTTGGCACGCATGCATCAGCAGGGGAGATTTTGGCTATAATGCATACTTTTCTTGGAGTAACATTGAACACAGTGGGACTTACTTCTGAGTAAACATGCACAGGATTGGGCTGTTAAGATTGGGGCCTTAGGGCCAAATCCTATCCAACTTTCCAGCCCTGGTGTAGCCATGCCAATGGGGTTTGCACTGCATCCTGTGGTGGGAGGGTAGTTATGGAGGCCTCTACAAGGTTAGGGAACATTTGTTGCCTTGCCTAGGAGCTGCACTGCAGCTGCCCTGGCGCTGAAAGCTGGATAGGATTGGGCCTTTAGCCACTAACTTGCTGGCACTTCTGCTGGTGGAACACTTTGACTAGGATTGAGCTGTAAGAGTCATCAAACAGGCCTTTAGATTTCACTGCTTCAAATTTCACCTGCCTCATGAACCCATTTGGTGACTATAGGCAAGCCACCAGCTCTCAGCCTCAGCTACAATTGTGTGGCAGAAGCCCCATTGTATATTGAAACAATGGTATCAGGCAAGGAAGGGAAAATGGCCATTAAAAGCAGCTATATGCAAAAAGACTTAGGTGATGGAGGGCCTGGGTACAGTTCTTACAATGCATTGGCAGAGGTAAAAGGGAAGCACTGAAAACAAACAGAAATACGATGCAACTTTCTAGACTTACAGCACAATCCTGTACAGGCCTATTCAGAAGTAAGCCCCACTGAGTTCATTGGGACTTATTTCAAAATAAGTGTGCATAGGACTGTAGCCCAAATCTCCCCCTCTGATGTACAGGTTTGCAGCCTTAAGCTGCAGTCCTATACATTTATTTGGCGGCAGTTCTCACTGAACTCAATGGGGTGTCCAAGTAGGCATACATAGGATTGGGCTGTCAGTGCCTAATCTTACTTACTCCAGATGATGGATTCAGTCTGCCATAGCAGCCCCCTCCCAAAATAGTGGGCTGTATCACAACAATGCACCAGTTGCACAGAGTCAGAGTTAAGAGCCAGGAGCACTTTTTGGCTTTACCTTATATGCCATTTGTTGGATGATATCACCCTTCTCCCTCGTTGGTCAACATGGTCACCTTATCTGACTCTGGGCACTTCTGAAGTGGGCACAAGTGTCCAATCTGGGTTCATAACAGCTTCAATAAGAGTAGCATATTAAACCAATGTCATCTGGAATGAAGAAGTTTAATCCTGCCATGATAGACGATGAGCTGGTTCCTGTGGCAGCAATCCAAAAATATTCACTAATCCATTTTGAGACGGGGAAGAGGGAAATCTGGGGTGTTTCAGCACATATGGGAAGCCGATTAATTAGACTTTTCATTGCCACTTTTATTTTGCAACAAACCCCAATATTTTATAACTTAATAATTGTTTGAATAGAGATGCTATTAACATTTAGCAATATTTTGCCATTCCTCAGAGACAAATAGCCCTTACACTTATCTTATCAGTATGTTGGTAATTTTACATCACAAGTGTAAATAGTTACATCTATTTGGTCAGTTTAGAAAAATATCCCTTCAGAGAAAAACAGTTCGGTGCCCTCTTGCAGAAGCAGAAGTAGGATGTATAAAATATGACCACCAACGAAGCTTATTCCTATTTAAACATTAAACATTTTTTAAAGTGCTGCTGGCTATTTAAAAAAAAAAATCAAAAACAAAAGTGCTATTTTTATTGAGCCAAAGAAACAACTGCAGTCAATATACTTCAGAGTGTGGAAGTTGGCCCATTTGTTTCAATGCCAGAGTTTTGGTGCATGCGCAGAGTTACTCTGTTCACAGGGGCCAAACTGTGTGTTATGTTAACCCTGTACTTGCTTTGCTTTTCTAAGCAGCAGCTGCAGAGAAGCCGTGATCTGGCACAGGGATGCAGCATGGGCTTACAGCTCAATGCTATTGGGCTTGAAATGAGTGTTCTGTCAATGTAGACTACCTCATGTCAGTCACAAAGAACTCTCCAGTAGCATGTGGACTTGTGTGCGGGTGAAGTGCTGGCAAGGAGGTCTTCCCCATGTGCTGGTGGATTCACAAAGACCCACCAACACAGGTGGGATGGCAGGTGGGGCAGGGGAAGGATGATGGAATGGAATGGATGAGGGTGAAACAAAGGCAGAACAGGGCAGGGGGAGGGCAGATCAGATCTGGGAAGGGAATGGGTTCAGCGGCCATGGCACAAGTCCACACTCACCTGCACCAGTGATTTCGCTGGGGCAGGTCCAAGTAGACCGATCTGCACCATTGGAAGCTTGACATGGGTAAGGGAATTCCCTTACCCAGAGGAGACCTCTGTGATCCCCCCCCCTCCTGCAGGATGCTGTGGTAGCCATTTTGGCATTGCTGCATCAATGGGGAGGGGGGAAAGGATATAACTGTTAAAACATTCTCCTCCCATCACGTGGTGCTGGCCAAGGACCTCCAGGACCCACCTCCTGGTGGGGACCCACCTCCAGTTGCTTGAGGCAATGTGCCAAAAGCTGCCCTGCCCACCCTTACCCAGTGATGTGCCATCCTCTGCTTCTTCCACTCCCAAGACCCCCCATTTCTTTCTTCTTTTTCCAATCCAGGAAGTGAATGGAGGAGATGTAGGGTTGAGTGGGTTGCTGGAGGTGGGCACCTATCCCCAGTCTGCTACCTGGAGTGACCACTTCAGTTGGCCTCAAAGTGGGACAGCCCTGCCACAAGGGCCCCAATCTGAATTGTGCCATTGTGATCTTCGCCCCATGAGAGACTCTCCCATTGTGGTTAATGGCACATTATCTTAACTTACAGTCCAATCCTAGGCATGTCTACTCAGAAGAAAATCCTATTGTGTGCAGTGGGGCCTACTCCCAGGAAAGTATGGATAGGATGACAGTCTCAGTGTGTAATAATGCCTCTTAATTGGAGGAAACTGATTTTCCTAAGCATCAGCTGAGTGCATGTCAGTACTCTTAGCTACTTGGTTTGGAGTCAGAAATTACAGAGAAACAAGTTATATAGCAAACAGAAAAGCAGTCTTTCCTTCATGTTTTCCCATGGCCTGTGTTGTACTTGTCAACCAATAAAAAATGCAGTTAATGATTACTGTGACCTCAGGAACCATCTTAAATGCTAAATATATTTGCTTGCTCAGAGGAGCCTTCTTCAAATTAATTGCCATGTAACAATTAAGCAGGATTAATTACAACAAGAAAAAGAAGCCAAACATTGCTAGTCTGGCAGTTAACTGAGTTAAGTAATGGAGCTATTGCCAGGTATAGTAGATTCACTAGTCTGATTGATATGACAGAACAACTCTCTGGCAACTCTTTTTCTGCTCTTGAGAGAGAAGAAAAAGACTGACAAATATAACATTTGAAGACAAAAGTCAGGGAAAATGAAATTTCCCATACTGGCACATATCATTCTGTTGAAATGTCATATGAGAAACCATCTGTTATTCTGAATCAAATCACCAGAGTAGAGACTTGCTCCTTCTTAGTATCTACTAAAGACAGAAACAAAAACAAAGAGCCCCTACTTGGCAGACACATTCATTCAAGCGTTGACAGGACTATTTTTTTGGATGAATAGGGAGGAGAGAAGAACCCAAGAGCAGTTTTTGGTTGTCAAGGATAACAGAATCTAGGTGGTCTAATGTGGCTGCAATTTTTGGCACCAGCATAAATGCAGCAGAACAGAGAGCAGTCATGGAATCGAACTGAAACCAGCTGAAAATGTGTGGCCAAAGTGGCCTGCGTTGTCTCCAGCACAGGTTGAGTGGCAGCTGGAGGTCACCTTGGGGTAAGGGGATATTTTTCTCCTTACCCCCAGTCAAACCTCACCACCCCTATTGGGCTACTTGGATCTGTGCCAGCTATTTAGTTGGTACAAATGTGAGCAGCCCATCCAAGGCTACCTGTGCCAGGAGGGGGGATCAGGATTCATCCTGAACTGCCACAACCAATCCTGTCCCCTCTAAGGCGTGATCCATCTCCCATTCCACCCCCACCCCAAAATGCCATTCCCCACCTCTGGATCACCCTCCTGCCATCCATCCCCTGCACTGTCTGGCACAAACTTATCCCATCAGGTTGGCACAGGGTCAGGATCTGGCTCTTCCAAGCTGGTGTGGGCCTCTATGCCAGCCAAGCCGACTCATGAGTTGGTACAAACCTGCCTTATGGCACATTTGTGACCCTTGGAAGCTGGCACAGGCGAGCTGTGCCGGCTCAAGTGGCACTATGGATTGCTCCCTCAAGTAATCAGATCAAATTAGCCATCTGACCATACAACCAATCAGTGTACCACTTTTCATTTCTCCTTCTCAGAATGAATTGGGGTTTAAAGTCATGCACATTGGGGCAAAAAATCAAAACTTCACATATAGACTAATGGGTTCTGAGCTGCCTGTGACAGATCAGGAGAGAGATCTTGGGGTTGTGGTGGACAGCTCGATGAAAGTGTTGACCCAATGCGCGGCAGCAGTAAAGAAGGCTAATTCCATGCTTGGGATCATTAGGAAAGGCATTGAGAATAAGACAGCTAATATTGTAACGCCATTGTACAAATCAATGGTTAGGCCACACCTGGAGTATTGTGTCCAGTTCTGGTCGCCACATCTCAAAAAGGATATAGTGGAGATGGAAAAGGTGCAAAAGAGAGCAACAAAAATGATTAATGGGCTGGGGCACCTTCCCTATGAGGAAAGGCTACAGTGTTAGGGCCTCTTCAGTCTAGAAAAGAGGTGCCTGAGGGGGGGGCATGATTGTGACATACAAAATCATGCAGGAGATGGACAGAGTGGATAGAGAGACGCTCTTTTCCCTCTCACATAACACCAAAACCAGGGGACATCCACAAAAGCTGAGTGTTGGGAGAGCTGGGACAGACAGAAGAAAATATTTCTTTACCCAGCTTGTAATTAGTTTGTGAAACTCTTTGCCACAAGAAGTATTGATGGCATCTTGCCTGGATACCTTTAAGAGGGAATTGGACAAATTTCTGGAGGAGAAGTTCATTATGGGTTACAAGTCATAAGAAGGTGATATGTAAGAAGGTGATATGGGAGGCCAAGAGAGACTATGAGGAACGCATGGCCAGCAACATTAAGGGGAATAATAAAAGCTTCTTCAAATATGTTAGAAGCAGGAAACCCGCCAGAGAAGCGGTTGGCCCTCTGGATGGTGAGGGAGGGAAAGGGGAGATAAAAGGAGACTTAGAGATGGCAGAGAAATTAAATGAGTTCTTTGCATCTGTCTTCACGGCAGAAGACCTCGGGCAGATACCGCTGCCCGAACGGCCCCTCCTAACCGAGGAGTTAAGTCAGATAGAGGTTAAAAGAGAAGATGTTTCAGACCTCATTGATAAATTAAAGATCAATAAGTCACCGGGCCCTGATGGCATCCACCCAAGGGTTATTAAGGAATTGAAGAATGAAGTTGCAGATCTCTTGACTAAGGTATGCAACTTGTCCCTCAAAACGGCCACGGTGCCAGAAGATTGGAGGATAGCAAATGTCACGCCTATTTTTAAAAAGGGAAAGAGGGGGGACCCGGGAAACTATAGGCCGGTCAGCCTAACATCCATACCGGGTAAGATGGTGGAATGCCTCATCAAAGATAGGATCTCAAAACACATAGACGAACAGGCCTTGCTGAGGGAGAGTCAGCATGGCTTCTGTAAGGGTAAGTCTTGCCTCACGAACCTTATAGAATTCTTTGAAAAGGTCAACAGGCATGTGGATGCGGGAGAACCCGTGGACATTATATATCTGGACTTTCAGAAGGCGTTTGACACGGTCCCTCACCAAAGGCTACTGAAAAAACTCCACAGTCAGGGAATTAGAGGACAGGTCCTCTCCTGGATTGAGAACTGGTTGGAGGCCAGGAAGCAGAGAGTGGGTGTCAATGGGCAATTTTCACAATGGAGAGAGGTGAAAAGCGGTGTGCCCCAAGGATCTGTCCTGGGACCGGTGCTTTTCAACCTCTTCATAAATGACCTGGAGACAGGGTTGAGCAGTGAAGTGGCTAAGTTTGCAGACGACACCAAACTTTTCCGAGTGGTGAAGACGAGAAGTGATTGTGAGGAGCTCCAGAAGGATCTCTCCAGACTGGCAGAATGGGCAGCAAAATGGCAGATGCGCTTCAATGTCAGTAAGTGTAAAGTCATGCACATTGGGGCAAAAAATCAAAACTTTAGATATAGGCTGATGGGTTCTGAGCTGTCTGTGACAGATCAGGAGAGAGATCTTGGGGTGGTGGTGGACAGGTCGATGAAAGTGTCGACCCAATGTGCGGCGGCAGTGAAGAAGGCCAATTCTATGCTTGGGATCATTAGGAAGGGTATTGAGAACAAAACGGCTAGTATTATAATGCCGTTGTACAAATCTATGGTAAGGCCACACCTGGAGTATTGTGTCCAGTTCTGGTCGCCGCATCTCAAAAAAGACATGGTGGAAATGGAAAAGGTGCAAAAGAGAGCGACTAAGATGATTACGGGGCTGGGCCACCTTCCTTATGAGGAAAGGCTATGGCGTTTGGGCCTCTTCAGCCTAGAAAAGAGACGCTTGAGGGGGGACATGATTGAGACATACAAAATTATGCAGGGAATGGACAGAGTGGATAGGGAGATGCTCTTTACACTCTCACATAACACCAGAACCAGGGGACATCCACTAAAATTGAGTGTTGGGCGGGTTAGGACAGACAAAAGAAAATATTTCTTTACTCAGCATGTGGTCGGTCTGTGGAACTCCTTGCCACAGGATGTGGTGATGGCGTCTAGCCTAGATGCCTTTAAAAGGGGATTGGACAAGTTTCTGGAGGAAAAATCCATTATGGGGTACAAGCCATGATGTGTATGTGCAACCTCCTGATTTTAGAAATGGGTTAAGTCAGAATGCCAGATGTAGGGAAGGGCACCAGGATGCAGGTCTCTTGTTATCTGGTGTGCTCTCTGGGGCATTTGGTGGGCCGCTGTGAGATATAGGAAGCTGGACTAGATGGGCCTATGGCCTGATCCAGTGGGGCTGTTCTTATGTTCTTAAGTCATAGTAGGTATGTGCAAACTCTTGGTTTTAGAGGCAAGCTGCCTCTGATTGCCAGATGCAGCGGAGGGCACCAGAACGCAGGTTGTGTCTGTTGTCTTGTGTGCTCCCTGGGGCATTTGGTGAGCAACTGTGAGATACAGGAAACTGAACTAGACAGGCCTTTGGCCTGATCCAGCAGGGCTCTTCTTATGTTGTAACTCTCTAACACACCACTGATTAGGGTCTAAATCTAGCTAAGGTAAAAGAGCAAAGGTCACTGAACTATAAGCATAAAGGAGATCATTGGAACATTACAGTGGAAATTATTGATTTGTTGTGAGTTAAATAGCCTACCTACATAAACTTTTTATTAGTTTTAAATATCACAGCTTCCCATAAAGAAATCTAGGAGTTCGTTTGGCAAGGTGCTAAAATTCACTGCCGGTTAGCAATTCTCACCACCTTCATAGGGTTCCTTGGGAGAGTCTAATAAACAAATTTCACTCTGAACAGAAGATATAATTCTGTGCAAACTGTACAGGTGTTTGCTGCTTAACAACATTCGCTTAGTGACAGACCACATATATGACAGTGGTCAAAACACAATAAAGATGCTCTTAATGAGGCAATCGTGTCTTCCATAGCCTGCAGCAGAGTGTCTGTTTACACAACAGAGAGGTTCTTAATGCAAAGAAGAGGCAATCTATTTCTAGTAGCCTGTGCAACCAGCTCGTGTCTAGCAGGAAGTGTCTGTTACACCACAAAAGCAATAGATTGTTCTGAATGTTCACTTAATGACCTAATCACATAACAACAGGGATAAGAGAACATATCCCCATGATTAAGTGGCTCACACCAGTATTTATACCTTTTCTTAGATGGTGCAGTTATCTTTTGTGTTTGCCATTTTGCAAGCATTTTTATGCCATTGCTACTCCAAAAGCAACAGTGAAGACCACTATTAGGTCTAGAAATATAAAATCACTTAGAAACTATGTCATTGATATATAGTAGCTAATCATGGGATAGCTTTTTATCATGGGATGTCTTTTAATTAAAAGGCATTCCATTAAATTGAACAGCACAACACTTGACATTTTTAAAGTATTTTTAGTATTGGATTATGTCTGGTACACCGCTACATACATTTAACATGTCAGTTTTGTTTTCCACTTAAAGGAAAACCTGTTTTGCTTTTGGATTAATTTCTTAGGAAATAATCCATCAGGCAGTGTTAATGCTTCAGAATCTTCATAAACATACTCAATTATGTCAGCAAAGCTGTCTTCAGTTGAGCAGCCAGCAATAGTCAGTTCTTTTTCCTTTTTTGCAGTGCTAGAACCAGGGGCCATCTAATGAGACTGATATAGAGGATATAGAGAAAGGACAGAAGGAAATACTTCTTGTACATAATACATAGCCCATGGAATTCATGACCACAAGATGATGACGGCTTAGATCAGTATTTATCAATGTTTGTCCCCTGCCGTACCATTTCACATGGTTCACCCATTGGAAGCACCACCAGAAGAAACTGGTGATGGTGTCATTGAGGATGTCATTGTCAGTTACTTCTGGATTGGGAGATCGGACGCATCACAACAAACACCCATAAGAGGCTCAGGATGGATAGGAGGGCTTTTTTGAGTGAAAAGTGCATGCTGGAGCTTTGCCTACTGGGCTGAATCTCTTACTGCTGCTTGTCGTGTTACTTTGCTGGTCTTGCTGCCAGGCACTGCACACCTCCTCAAGTACCACTGGTGGTATGAGTACCACTGGTTGAGAAAACTGGCTTGAATTGCTTTCAAAGGGACATCGACACATTAGTGGAGGACAAGCAGAGCATGGGCTGCTAGTCACGCCAGCAGTGTACAACCTCTGTGATCAGAGACAATGTGCCTCTGAATACCAGTCACAGGGAGGAATGATAGGACAAGAGTGTGCCTTCATCTGTGGGCTTCCCAGAGGCAACTGGGGGACCCAATGTGGAAAACAGGATTAGGATGAGATAGGACTCCAGTCTGATCCAGCAGGACTCTTCTTATGTACCATTCCTTCACTCCTACCCTGGCATTGTAATCTTCCCATTTTATCCTGCTAACCAGCCAGCAGGAATTCTCTTCAAAGCACTGACTTTGAACTAGAACCAGACTTTGAAAAAGTCCCTTGGAAATGAGAACATTTCCTCGCCAGTGCTTCATGGGGGAATGTGGAATGCCTGTACAACTGACACCGTGTTTCATTGTCCTGTCATAAAGGCACAGTTATACTATAAAAGGGAACTGGGTGGGGGAAGGGGCACGACAGTTTTTGCCATGTGCAGTCCATTAAGAGTCAGGTTGTATGGTAAATCTGCTCTTTATTACTGCTTTCTCCTGCCCTCCCACTGTCGCCCAGCACTCTTTCCAGGTTAAATGCTGCAATATCCCCCATAAACTTACTTTTCAGCAGAAGCGTCAAGAAGACTTCGAAATATTTAAGCTTAACACAGAAGAAAAACAGAACATGATTCAGCAATGTGGATCAAAGCGATCACAATTCCAAGAGTTTCAAACTGTTGGTGACATGAAGATGCAAGATACTTATTCAGAGATTTGGTAATCTGGGTTGGATCTACTAGTCAAATGTCTATGAAAGCAAAAAAGAGCAGAAGCACTAATACAATTCTTCAAGCTGAATATATTATACAATAAAATCCTCTGTTGGTATTTCAAACGGTTTGCCTCTTGGTGGCGATCCACCATCAGTACTGGACAAAGCTGCCCCCACCTCAAGGAGCCTTCTTTTGTTAGGCATCATTAATTTCTCTGAAAATTTAAACAGCTGTCACTAGTGAGAATCTTCAGGTGTACATGTGGGAAAGATTACAGCATTACAAGCCAATCTGTTCCTTAAATGCCTTCCAATTAGGAGCCTTCTTTGCAGGTTGCAAGCTGGGGTTGCAAATCTCCCACACGTAATTGGAGGTCACGGTGAATCGTGCAAGTGTGGTATTCACGTTGGGCATTGCATAGCCTGACATATCGATCAGCTATCTTTTCTGCCACAATTTTTATGGCTCAGAAAAGATGTGAAACTTTCTGAGATTCCCTTCATCCTTGTGACGCAGCTTCTTCATAATGCATAGCTACTGCAATTCCTGGTCAGCCTCCTTTCCCTTATTATATGTTAGTATATTTTAAAAAAATATATCAGTAATTTTATTAATGATTCTAGCATCCATAAAAATACACTACGGCCAAGTACAGAGAATAGTTGTCTGACAGTTGGCAGTTGTATTGAAAAGCAGTCATTGCTCTACATACATTTATTTTTCCTGTCTCATTGTGGTCTCTAGTCATGTTGATTTTGTAGCGTTTTGTAGTGTTTAAACCCAAACTGGGAAATGTCAAAATTAGATCCCAGAAGAATGATTCTGTAGATTTTGGTCACAAAGTGCCTAGGGGATAGTACCCATTATGGCAGCATAGTCCTTTGTACCTATAGCAGCTTTACACAGATCGATTGATCAATTGATAGCACTTACTATGCGAGAAGATGAGTGCATAGCCACCTATGTGCATGTCCACTAATGTAAAGTAAATAAGAGCAAAGGTACTTCTCCCTCAGAGTCATGCCTCACAAGACCATTCCCTTCTTAGGAGTGAGTTCAGAGATGGTTCTCCCCACTATGGGACGACAAACTCCCTCGTCATGCACTTGTACAGTCATCAAATGTTTGAACAGAGCTAGTGCCACGGCTGTGTTGATAAGGAAAATCATTCCTTATGCTTTTAAAAAATGGTGATCCACAATCACCATTTTGCTTTTGCAAAAATGGTGATCCACGAGTCTAGGAATCTGAAAAGGTCATATTGTTTGGCACCTTTTCCTCTCTTTTCCTCTCTGGACTTTCCAAGATAGCGCAACGATAGAAATGGATTGTATTGCTCCTTTTCAGAGTAATAATTTCTACTGGTGTTAAGTATGACACAAAACCTGATCCTCACACATCATCACAGCAGCATTGGATGCCGACAAGGACACCGGTCTACCTTTCCTCTCATTGCAGCAACCCTCTTTTTCTATACTCTGGTTCCAGACATTTGAAACTTTCCATGCCAGCTGCTTGCTGGCAACTTCAGTCTCTTAGGGACAGCCTTCATTTGTTCTTTCCATTCAACCATCTGAATGCCTTGCAACAATTCTGCAAAAACTCAAGTATGGTATCTGGAACAAATCAAGTAGATTTCTGCT
Organism: Tiliqua scincoides; assembly: GCF_035046505.1. Lineage (NCBI taxonomy): Eukaryota > Metazoa > Chordata > Lepidosauria > Squamata > Scincidae > Tiliqua > Tiliqua scincoides. The sequence goes on from NC_089821.1 coordinate 203,242,988, forward strand.
GTTTTTGTGTCATTTATTCAGATAGCAGAGTCAAACGCATGCATGTTCCTCTTCAGTAACAGAAGAAGTTGCATGATGGATCAGGCCAAAGGCCTACTTAGAGTCTAGTATCCTATTTCCCACAGGGGCCCACCAGCTGCTTCTGGGAAGTCCACATGCAGGAAAGAAAGGCATATTTCTCTCCCACCATTGGTCCTCTTTAACTGATATTCAGAAGCTTGCAGCTGTTGGATCTGGAGGTAGCACATAGCCATAATGGCTAGTAACTGTTGATAGACCTGATCTCCATGGACTTGTCTGATCCCCTTTTAAAGCCATCTGAGCTAGTGGCAATCATTGTATTTTGTGGCAATGAATTCCATTGCCTAATTATGCACTTATGAAGAAGTATCTCTTTTTGTCCATCGTAAATGTTACACTTAACAGTTTCATTCGATGATCCCTGGATTGGATCTATTCTTGTGAGAAACAGAGAAAAATTCTCTCTCTGCACCATGCCTAATTTTTTAAAATTTCAGTCATGTTCCCCCTTGCCATATTCCAAGCTAAAAGCCCCAGCACTTTAACCTTACCTCATAACAAAGGTCTTCCAGCTCTCTGATTATTTTGGTTGAACTTTTTGCACCCTTTCCAGCTCTACAGTGTCCTTCTTGAGATGTGGTGACCAGAACTGTACACAGTAGTCCAAATGTGGCAGCACCATAGATGGGTATAGGGGTATTATAATATTAGCAGTCTTACTCTCTATCCTTTCCCTAATGGCACCTAGCACGAAATTTGCCTTCTTCACAACTCTCCCACACTGGGCTAGCCATGAGAGCCTCTGCAAGGAATGAGTTGTAGACTTAAAGCCTTAGAATGATGTTCACCAAAATGCTTGCTGTCAGAAAATAAATCTGTATAGTCTCTATTTTTAGACTTTTTTATGAGCTGACCAAAATATCTGTCAGCCTTTGTTACTGTAGCATATTTTTTTACCCTGAAGCAGTGAAATTTTCATTATTTGTGCCTTTATATCCTTGTGATAATATTGGATTTGTGTTGGCTACAGTGCCTGCCTCACACATCTAAACTGCTTATTGGAAACAGGGATAGGATCCAGAGCCTATTTGGGATAGAAAAACAAAAGAATGAATGTCTCTAACATTGCACGGCTAGTACTAGTTTTCATGAACTTTACAATCCTATATCTTTAGCTAGTTTCAGCAGATGTGATACATGCAGGTTGGGGGGGTGTAACTGGAGTCCTGGACAAGATGGGTCACCAGACTGTTTGAGGATAGGAGGGAGAAGAGCCACTGAACAAAGATGTGGCTTGGAAACGAATCTTTCCGCATGGAGTACTGGAGGAGACAAGGTCAGAGAGGAACCTGTTTCTTCCTCCACCAGGCAGGGTTACACTGCCTCCCCAGGCGTTGTTGCTGACAGGGGTCATGAGACCAGCATGTCTATTTCCTGTCCTGGCTGACTTCCTCCTTGGTTGGTTGGTGGCTTTTAAACCTCATTAACTCCGGGACATAGAGCAAGGACTTGAACCTGAGATGTTCAAGTTCTGCCCCTGTAAAGAATCTTCAGGAAAGTGGCTTTCTCTCAGCCTCCATCTCCTGTTAGTAATAGTGATCTGCCTCACAATTTTGCCTGTAAGAAAATCAGAAAAAATAACTATCCTTACAAATTAAACATGCCAAATAAAAACTAATAGTAGGATTCACAATCCCACTCCTCTAATGTTCTCAACAGAACCACAGTGCTTTCACCACTGCTTGGTGTTTTCCTATTCTCTCTTTTCCTTTCTCCTTATCTGTCTTCCCAATTTCTGCCTCCTTCCAACTTTTTCTTCAGTTGCCTTCCTTCTTTCCCCCTTCTGCTTCACCAGTGCATAGCAACCACAGTGTGACAGCAACACAACCTCCTTTTCTCTTTGGGAATGCTCAGGCCTATACCACTTTCACTTCAGTGTGTATTTCGGGCAGGAAGGATGTTCCATAATACAACAAAGCAGCAACTGTTACCCTGCACATGCCCGATCTCATCTGATCTTGGAAGCTAAGCAGGGTCAGGCCTGGTTAGTACATGGATGGGAGACCGCCTGGGAATACCGGGTGCTGTAGGCTTATACCATAGTCTTTCGAGACTGAAGGTTGCCAACCATAATACAGCAAACCTCCCTGTGCATTGAAAAATAAAATATGAGGGAGAAAAGTTCTAGCCTAGACTTCTTTCTGTTGTGCAACTTGGTATGAGCAACAGTGTTGTTTTTTTTAATAGGGCCTTGCACTTGTGGTCAAGTGATACAATCCACGAATCACTTTACCACCTCATCTGTGTGAACTAGGCCTCAGTCTCTTAGCCACTGTGTTACAGCAGCTCTTAATGTAGTTCTGCAGCAGTTGAGGATTGACCCCTAAGTGAGAATAAACCAAAAAGGTCCTTAAGTGGCCAAATTGGGTGGCCTGAAAATATTTGGTTTAAGGAGCAAGGGCCATTCAGAGTGTGTAATCCTACAGATAAACAGAAGAGAAACCGAAGCCTTAACTGTTGCATTTTTTGACTTGATGCTCGTGCATGTCTCCCTGTATCACTATCAATCAGTACCCTGCCGGGCAGCAACAGAAGCCGAAAAGCAAAAAGAACCTTGTGAGAATAAATTGAAACCCATTTTCATTGGGAGACAGGCTTAGAGAAGATTTTCCCAAAGAAAGCTATGTCAGTAGTTGTTTAAACACACATAAGTAAACAATTTATGTGAACAAATTGGCTGAAGGGGCCTTTGTGGGGAGGGGGAGAGGAAATCTAACGGCTTCTTCTCATCAAAGATCTTATCAGCGCAAACCTGGCTTGGTGACAGGAGTAGCAACATTTCTTAAACACAAGTTCAGTTTAAGATGTTCTTGCTGTTTAGGGGAAGGTTTCTACTGCAAGGATCAAAACAGCATGGTGCCGAGAGCAGTGTTCTTTTAGTTTCTTTACTCGGAGACATGTTATTTCATACTCGTATCCTGCACATGCCCCGAGGAAGACAAACAAATGAACTGAAAGTACACAGTCAATTATACTTTAGTGTTGCATGAAGCATCACTGGCCAGATTAGTTTGGTGTAATGTGAAGCCCTAGGCGAAGCCTATGCGAATCCATAGGCAGACCAGGCATTATCCACTGAGGTCAATTATTTTACAAGTTTAAAGATCATGGCTTGCAGTTCCTGATTAGTTTACATATACTGTAGCTCCATCCCCCAAGCATGTTCGTTTATATGAAAGGCCACAAACAGGCATACGTATCTTGAGCAATCAATCCACTTTGCACACTTGCCCATTTTTGGATAGATTTGGGCAACCTTCCTAAGAGAGTTGCCTTCAGAAACAACCATTTCTTCCCTGTTCCAGAAGGGACAAGCTGGGCCAAATCCTGACTGGCTGTGACAGATAGCTGTGCGGAGTTCAAATTGGCTAGTCCAGCAATTCTCAATGCTTATCCCTCCACTGTACCGCTTCGCATGATCTCCCTATTGGAAGTACCACTGGAAGTAACTGGGTGATGACATCTTTGCCAGTTACTTCTGGATTGAGAGGCTAGATGTGACAAACACCAGTAAGAGGCTCAGGGTGGACAGGAAGGCCTGTTAGAGTGTGTGAAAAGCATGCTTTGGAGCTCTGCCACTGAGCCAAGCCTCCTACTGATGTTTGTCCTGTCACATTGTTCATCTCACTGCTGGGCTGCGGCTACCTGGGGGACCCACATGTACCATCAGACACCACTTGAAGTACCACTGATGGTACCTGTAGCACTGGTTGTGAAACACTGGGCTAGCCCTGAGAACCTGTGGCAACATATAATCATTTTCCTGCCCCTTCCTGGAGCAAAGTTTTATGTTTTTTAAAATTTATTATTTTTAAGCATTGGTTTCTTTATAGGTGGGAGTACATTATTTAAATTAAATTTAAAATTAAATAGCATGAACATATCTGTGTCTGATACCTCCTCCAGAAGACTGCTTTTCTGTATTGAAAGGAAAGTTCATGTTGACACTTCTGTAGGCAAAGTGTAGACACTTCTGTAGACACTTCTGTAACAACATTAAAAAAAAAAAAAACTCAAAAAACCCCCCAACCCCATACAGTCTTCTCTATCTTAATTGTGAAGATCAAATATACAATTTTGGACAATAGAGTACTCTGAAAAAGAATGAAGAAATCTAACTTTCCATGATCATTATCATCTTGTACAATATTGTCAAGAAGCACAATATGGCCTAACCATTACCATAAATCTGTACAGGACACAGAGAGCTAGTTTTTGCTTTTAACTGAATACCTGTAAATAACAGGTTGTTTTGTATTGAGCAGTTATGTACTCCTACCTATAAATAATGCTCTCTTGCTTTTGGAAGATCTTAGCATCCGTCCAGAGTTGTCTTCTCCCTTTGACAACACTAGAGATAGTGCACCAGACTGAAGATTCTGATCTCATCTCCAGCAAGGGTGAGAAGAATTAGGAGTTTGACCTTTAGAAATGACTTGGAGCCAGGCCTTTCATTGTTGCTGGCTGCAATTTTAAGATTCAAGACATGCTTTATATAGGCCTTGTCTAATTTGGAGATTGTGAGCACCTGGGTAGGGCAGTTTTTCCCCCTAATTTCTGCTGTGTAGTATACTCCATGATGGGTATGGAGGTTTGGTCTTACTGGCATGCACTTTCTTAGGCATAGCAACATGTTCTGCTTGTTAAAGCTGCGCGTTGTTAAAATCCATCTCTACTTGGATGCCCATCCTGTACATCTTGGCCTCATGTCTGATGCTTGGGAGGAGGGGTTGTCCATGATTTCGCACTGAAGCAGGTGAATCGTTCCCTGTTGATTAACAGGGAAAGTATAACTACATATACTCATTATAATCCCTAATACCCTGGGTATTGGGAAGGGAGCAGAAATGAAGCCCTCTACTCACAGCAGTGAGCTGGTGGCTAAGAGACTGAGCTGTGACTTAGGATTCCCTTGGTATGACTGTCACCTCTACCATGAATCCATTAGGTCACCTTCCAGTTCAGTCCTACCTAAACTCCCATGCAGTGATGCAGCAGTGCTGGCGTGGTCTCTGCTGCATCCCGGGTGGGGGGAGTTTTGACTGCTGTTTCCTTTTTTCCCCCTTAGCCCCGCAGCAGCCACTGTGGGGCAACTTGGGCCTGTACCGGTTATATCGGTGGTGCCTTTGTTGCTCCATGCAGGTGGATCAGGCCTGGGAAGGGCTTGAGTTTTGGCATGCACCACTGCTAATCCTGCCCCTTCCTGGGCCCAATCTGTCGCATTTCCTTCCCATTCCACCCCTCTCTGCTGTGTCCCACCCCTTGCACTGTACTTACCTGCTCCTGTGGGCCTCTTGACAACTGTCAGCATGTGTGGGAATACTCTGACTACACTTTATAGTGCTGTGTCGCACTTTTGCAACAGTGCATGCCAGTGGACCATGTGTTCATTGGGAGAACAGGGTTGGGCCATTAGTCTCTCTGGTTCAGGTGCATCATACCCAGATGTCGTGTCGAGGATCAAACAGGTCAACCAGGGTGAGGGCTTCCCACCCACCAGAAGCCCTATGTGACCAGACCACCACCATCAGAAGCAGTGGTAGTGCCATCATGGGGTGGTTAGGGACACTATGGGGGGGGGCAGTGCAAGAGTTTGTGCTAATGGTCCCAGCACCATGGCTCCAAGACTATACACATCCCATTCCTTTTTGTAACCAAAATTCTTCTTAATTGGCATTTATAAATATATGTTTCTTTATCATAATATATTTCCAAATTGCTCTGGAATTCTAGCAATTGAAGAAATTTCCATTAAACACATCCTGCTAGGCAATTCTAGCAGTTGAAGGCATTTCAATAAAACACAAACCATTCTGAGGCAGAAAAGCCAAGAGAGTCTAAGTCTTAATCAGCTCTGTTCCACAGTGGGGGTCAAGCCCCTGGGTGATTTTTAACCATATTGGCATAAATCAGGCTGTGGAGAGCAGGGAAACTCCGATTGCCACATGGTGAGAAGAGCGGGTCGTGTTACAGGCCCTTCATTAAGAGGCGGTGGAGTTTGGCTAGGGAGGTGAACTTTCAGCTGTATTAAAACAACAAGTGTGGGAAAAAGAATTAAAGAAGGCTAGAGTGAGGGAGTGCACCACAGAACAAAACATTCACCTGAGCATTATACAAGGCATCTGAACTTTGTCCATTGGGCAGTTTCTTAGAATAACAAAATGGATAGAAAAATAGACATGTTTTTCTGATCATGTTGTGGTAAATATTTTCTTGCTTTCATCCTCATAGTCACTGCATTGTAGAATGGGTTCCACCCTAGATAATTCATAATACATCAAATTTCATTAAATTGTTGTGAAAACACAACATGAGTGATTATGGCTGAGAAGATTTTTGTGGGAGGTTGAACTGGGACACCCATCAATAAAAGGCTTGGCTTCCATTGCTCATTCGGATGTGAAATGGGCAGCCCAAACCTACCTAAATCCCCACGTAGCAATGCAGTGATGCTTGCAAGGGCTATGCTACATCCTGAGGGGGGGGGGGGAGAATCTGTGGCTGCTAGAGATCTCCTCAGGTAAGGGGACATTTGTCCCCTTGCCCTGGTGTAAGTCCCAGCAACTGCAACAGGTCAACTCAGACCTGCATCAGTGATACTGCTGATGCAAGTCTGCGTTCAGCCATGCATGTGGATCAGGAAGGTGATCAGGATTTGGCCTGCTCTGCTGCTACCGAACTTGCCATTTCCCGGCCCTGATACCCAACCCCCACCCCATCTCTTCTCCATTCCACCTTTCCCTGCTCCATTCATCTGTGGGGGTGGATCTTGGTGGCAAGTGCACATGCTAGATCCTTTCCCCCCATTTTTCAGCCTGCCTGAGCCCCCTTTCTCTCCTTGGACTTGCTGAAATGTCTGCGTGACTTCCTCTTTGCCGACGATGCAGCTGTCACTACCCACTCTGCCAAAGATCTCCAGCAGCTCATGGATCGTTTTAGCAAGGCCTGCCAAGATTTTGGACTGACAATCAGCCTGAAGAAAACACAGGTCATGGTTCAGGATGTGGACTCACCTTCCTGCATTACAATCTCTGAGCATGAACTGGAGGTTGTCCATGACTTCGTGTACCTTGGCTCAACGATCTCCGACACTCTTTCTCTCGATACCGAGCTAAACAAGCGCATCGGTAAAGCAGCTACCACGTTTTCCAGACTCACAAAGAGAGTCTGGTCCAACAAGAAGCTGACGGAACATACCAAGATCCAGGTCTACAGAGCTTGCGTCCTGAGTACACTTCTGTACTGCAGCGAGTCATGGACTCTTCGCTCACAACAGGAGAGGAAACTGAGCGCTTTCCACATGCGCTGCCTCCGACGCATCCTCGGCATCACCTGGCAGGACAAAGTTCCAAACAACACAGTCCTGGAACGTGCTGGAATCCCTAGCATGTATTCACTGCTGAAACAGAGACGCCTGCGTTGGCTCGGTCATGTTGTGAGAATGGATGATGGCCGGATCCCAAAGGATCTCCTCTATGGAGAACTCGTGCAAGGAAAGCGCCCTACAGGTAGACCACAGCTGCGATACAAGGACATCTGCAAGAGGGATCTGAAGGCCTTAGGGATGGACCTCAACAAGTGGGAAACCCTGGCCTCTGAGCGGCCCGCTTGGAGGCAGGCTGTGCAGCATGGCCTTTCCCAGTTTGAAGAGACACTTTGCCAACAGTCTGAGGCTAAGAGGCAAAGAAGGAAGGCCCATAGCCAGGGAGACAGACCAGGGACAGACTGCACTTGCTCCCGGTGTGGAAGGGATTGTCACTCCCGGATTGGCCTTTTCAGCCACACTAGACGCTGTGCCAGAACCACCTTTCAGAGCGCGATACCATAGTCTTTCGAGACTGAAGGTTGCCAATACAATAGCTTGTGTAGGTTTCAGGAAATCCATAGGACACTGAGGACACTATGCAGATAAGGGATTGCCTCCCCCATCATTGGCTGCAGCACATGCTCTGTCAGGGTGACTGTTATGTATGCAAGTTATGCAGGATCGAAATCCTGCATAACTGATTGGCTCAGACTTATTGCTGGCCAATCGGATGTGGGATCGAAATCCTACCATCCGATTGGCCCTCTATTTAATGTTTCAACTGCACCAATCATGGGAAGTCTGGGTGGAGCTAAAGGGTATAAAAGCCAGGGGTGTTTGCTTTTTGTCAGATTCATTGCCAGGTCCTGTTCTGAAGTTGGAGTAAACTGTTATCTCTATGCCTTCCTTTATTCGCATGGACCCACTATATGACTACATCAGTATCAACAGTGGGGGATATGATTGGGCAGTCATCATGTTTATCCGTCCCTGAGCAGCTTTGTATATACTCTGGAAGGAACAGGAACTGCAAGTGTGTCCACATTTTTGCCTTATCCCAAATAGAATATTCCCATCTCCCCCCACTTACTTAGGAGATATAAAAGTTTCCTATGCAAGCACAGTTTATTCCTTGAGTTGGTGCAGGAGATGAAGAAAGATTAAAAACACTTTTTTATAGGTTAGGTGGTGATATGTAGGACCAGGAAGTGAGCGATCTCACTGAAACCTTTAAATACTTTATTCAAAGTTACTCGAACAGAGTCAAAGTTAACAGTACAGTTTCCAATGTCAGTGAGTTTTACGCCAACTGCTACATAGGAGGCCTGGCCAATAGAGCAAAGATGATCTAAAAAAAGATGGTCCAATCAGAAAGACCAAACACTCTTTTATTTTCAATGCTTGGGTGTGACTGATTGGCACTTCTGAAATTCAGGCCATGAAAGGGCTGAAGGAAAGATCTTGGCTTTAGCGTTTTATGATACAATCCATCAGTCATTATTGTGACCAAGCTCCATTAATATAAAGCAGGCAATGGTGTTCGATGCTGGCTGCATTGAAATGAATGGAAGTTGTGTATCAGCTGTTTCTAATGGTTTGTGCTCTTGGCATTTTTTTTTTTTAAATTCAGCTCCATTAAAATAACTTCTTGGATACTTACACAAAATCATTTTGTGCATCTTTTCTAGAAAGCATATTCTATGTGCTCACATGTCCTTGAATTGTGATTAGCAAGGTGGGGTGAAGTTCAATATATTTAAAAACATCTTTTTAAAAATGGTTTTTTGGACATGTGAGGAGGTAATCTCACCATTTTTGACTCTGAACTCCTCAAAACAGATGGTATGAATTTTGTACCTAAGCTTACTCAGCACTTACTGCCGGCTACTAGATTAGTTCTGGCAGTTGGCTGGAAATTTTCCATTCCTCTGAAAATAACACCTAGTTTTAAAATGCTGGGATACTGAAATTTTGGAAAATATCACCAGTTTTTTTAAAAGGGAGGAAAATCCATGTGCTGTTCAAGTATTTCAGCAATTCCAAATATTTTGTTGTGCAATTCAGTGTTCAGGACCCTCTTCTAAGCCCAGTCATCTAGCCTGGAACTTACATTGTACCATGTTTCCTTAGCAACCAACAACAAATATGGACAGATCAGGGACCCACCCTTAAGGGTTGTTAAATATCCCTCCAGTAAAGTGCATCAGGGCTAGTGAGCCCAAAAAAACAAAACCAAGAATTATCACTAGGTTGGTGCATAAATGGGGGAAGAAGGCGACGGAGATGATTCACTTTGGGGCAATCTTGAAGGCTTTTCAGATACTAAAACATTAGAGCATATTTGTGATATATTTTAATACAGCAGTTCTCAAACTTTCCAGGAGTTTGAGAATTGCTCAAAGGGCGCAATCCTGCCCTTCACTTGAGCCAACGCAAGTCCCTTGCACCAGCCCAGGAGGGTTGCAAATGTGCCATAAAGCACGTTTATGCCTTCTCAGGAGTAAGCTGCACCAGCATCTCAGGAGTAAGCTAAATCCAGCCTCTGTGGCAGCTTGTGCAGTGAGCCTTGTGTCGTCCCGCCTGGACCAATGCAAGGCTCTGGGATGGGTGGGGAGGAGGAAGGAGGGAGGCATTCCTGGGTAGGGGGAGGGTGGGTGGTGGGCAGCCCCAGGGGTGGGTGGGTGGGTGGGGAGTGGGAGGGGGGTGCCAACCCCCATTCCTGGAGAGTTCGGAGCGGCTTCAAGCTGCTCTGCTGCCCTCAAACTTGTGCCACCTCAGGAGGTGGTTCAAGTCTGAGGAGACCCATAGGGGCAAGGGCGCTTTACCCATAGGTAAGGGGAAAAGTTTCCCCTTGCCTCTGGCTGAGCCGCTTTGGGCCCCTATCCTGCGCTAGGTATAATCCTGCTCTTGGCTTGCCTGTTCCAGCACAGGGTAGGATTGCGCCCTAAGTCTTTGCGGGGGGGGGGGGGGCTGGTGGTGACACAATTGCCACAATCGTGCAGCTGTTGGGGGCAGCAGGTTTTTTTTTTAAACTTACCACAGCCCACACCTGCCTGGCGGGGGGTGTACAGGGAGCTACATGGACCTCCCTGCAGGGCTCCCCGTGCCTCAGAAAAGGTGAAAATTGCTATCATGACCCACTTTCAGTTTGTATCCCCCAAACTAATATCTTGTTCCCATGAGTCCCCAACCTCTGAGTTAATGCACTGAAGGACCATGGTTGGCAACCTTCAGTCTCAAAAGATTATGGTATAAGCCTACAGAACCTGGTATTCCCAGGTGGTCTCCCATCTAAGTACTAACCAGGCCTGACCCTGCTTAGCTTCCGAGATCAGAGGAGATCTAGCATGTGCAGGGTAACAGTTGCTGCCACCTAGACTAGAGGCATTCAGGAAGCACCACTCTCTCACAAACACTGGATATACATTCTGATTCAGAGACCATGTGTTGCTGCTGCTGTCCATGACTTGCTATGCTCCCTGTGTTTCTCTTTGTTCTTCACAGGCAGCTATCCAACACGGGAAGAGCCCAGGACACACCATGTGGCAAGTTATACAGATCGCAAGAGAAGCCACCCTAACTTGCACTGGAAACAGGCAGGCCAGTGGGCCTGCGCTGTATCCAATGCAAGTTTGGGGTCAAAAGCAGTGTAGCCTGAGACAAGGGGAAACTTTTCCCCTTACCTCGTGTCATGCTGCTGCGGCCCAAGTGGGTCTACTCGAAACTGTGCCACCTGATAAGGTGGCACAGATCCAAGCAGAACAGAGCGGCTAGAGCGGCATAACCGCTGGCTCCTGGCCCCGCCTGCTGCTCCCCAGCCGCCCCCAGGAACACCTGCTGCCCAGTCTCTCCCTACCCCGAAACACCTGCCTCCCACTGACCTGTGAGATGGAGGCAGAGACTGTGTCAGTAACCCTGCACCCTGCAGACTAGCTAAGAATAGGAATGGACGCTAAATCTCTTTGTAGGTAAATATGTATATTTAGATTCTGATTTTGTTTGATTTATTTTATTTTCTGAAAATCTTCTAAAACCATCTGGTATGTATCAGTAGCGGACCTCCCCAGCCCTGCGCCCAGGGCAAAGGTCCACGATGGCACTCCGCATGGTCCATGCATGTTGCTGCTCCCCCACGCACAAATCCCCCCCCACTTACCTGGAGCACATAGTGCCTTGTGCAATTCCAGGACGCGTCTGGGAAGCCTCCTGAAGGTTCCCCGACGCTTTAAACTGTGCTTCTGGAAAATCAAAAGCACCGTTTCCAACCCTGTTGGGAGTTTCAAAGAGGCTTCTGTGGAGTCCTAAAGGCGCTCGAGGCAGTTGCATGCCTAGCATAGACCTGCCTGGGCAAGTGCCCCAGGCGTCGGCTGCTGGGACCCCATGGAAGCCTCTCTGAGGCTTCTGACAGGAGGGTGGAAATTGTGCTTCTGGTTTGCCGGAAGCACAGTTTATTGCACCGGGGAACCTCACAGAGCTTTCCCCGGCATGAGAGGAGGTCGTGTGAGGTTCCATGAGCCTCTGGTGAGTAGGGGGGTGGATTTCTGCCCAGGGGAGCGGTGATAGCCCATGGGGGGCACCATCACGGAGCTTTGCCCCGGGCACAGGACTGCGGAGGTCTGCAGCTGGCGCGAGGGTCCGTGCCTGGAGCATTTGCCCCATAGAGTGAATGGGAGATCTGCCACTGGAATATATGTACAGTACTTTAATTCCTGGACAGATCTGGATTTCTTAAAGACAATTCTATGTTGTTTCCATTCATATGTAAGGTCATTTTCAGAACTCTTATAACCCTTGGATAAACCCCCTTATTCCTTATTACTTACCTTATTACTAATCTTACAGGTCAGATTAAATAACTATGGGGAGAGAGAGTTCCTGTCTCACTCCATGATTAAATTCAAATAATGTGGATGATGGACCAATGTTTTATACTTATAATAATGGCTACAATATGTTTAGAGAGTGCATTGGCACAATTCCTATTGAACTTTCCTGAATCAGTAACATTAGTCCAGACATTTCAATTGGTGTAAATTCTGCTCAGTGGTTATTATTCTGAGCCTCTGTTTGTAAAAAATAAAAAAAAAGTAACTTCCAAAACATTTCTCTCTCAATACATTTCATTAGGAAAAAAAGTCATTTTCCCCCTCAGACTTAGAGGAAGAAAAATAAACTCTAAAAAGAAGGATAATAAAAAGTGGTGACTTGTATTCTGCATTGAGATAATGTCTGCCTTTTACGGCCACCCTGTTTCTCACTTCAACTAAAATGTTTTCCATTTGCTTGTGGTGGGCCCACTCCTCAAAGAAAACATATACATTTGTGTAGCTATCTTCTGAAGTTTCTTATTATTCCCTGTCACCATAATATAAGTCTTTCTGAGACCAAACAAGCCATGCTTACTCCTAATAAATCAGAATTTTCTGCTTTTAGGGTCTACTAAGTGCAGATACATAAATCAAGACCAGACCTGGAAAACCTACAGCTCATTGATTAATTGCCTTTTTCGATGCTAAGTCAAGAGAAAGTGATAAGGTCCCAAATTGTGCACTGAGGAGCTAATGTGTTCAGTATGAGTGTGGTTTCCATAAATGTTACATGGCTAGAGGACAGAGGAATTGTACAGAAGCAAAAATGATAGCTGCAAAAGTCTGCCTAGGAGAACTAAAAAATAAAAATACTTTAGATATTGCCATTGTTTCAGGAGGTAAAAATTAAAGTTTTGTTGTTGTCCAAAGTAACCATGATTTAAATTTGCATCCAGCATGATCTACTGTAACATTACCAAAATGTTTAATGGAGGTATGGAGATCTATAAGATCCTGAACATGCTGAATAGGTGCTGAAATGTCAAAGCCCCCAACCCACCACAGTTTCAAGGCCAATGTGGCCAACACTGCTCATCCACTTGCACATGTGTCTATTCCTACACATGTCATGCTCACAATCACAATAAACTCAAATTGGGGGAATTAGCAATACTTCTAGAATGAGATGTCAAATTTAATTGTGCCTGACAGGCAGGGATGGGCAACTCAGGCACGGCTAAGTTGAGTTATGAGTCTCCACCCCCACGACTCGACTCGACTCGACTCGAAAATGAGTCATAACGGGGGCACTTTCTGAGTCACTGAGTAGCCTTTTCACAACTTGAAAAGACTTGAGTCATGAGTTGTCCCCTTTGAAAAGACAGCTGTGAAAAAAGTGGCCGCTGCCAGGGTGTGTGTGTTGGAGTTCTCTTTAAACACTCCCCTGCTGCCTCATCCTATGTGTAAACAAGGCAGAAGGCGTGGGAGGGACTGTGAGAGAGCTGGGATAGAAGCAGCAAGAGGGCGGAGGGTCATGTGCAGCAGCTGCAAAGCTTAGCAGGACAACCCAATTCTTTGCAGCACTACACAGAAGTAGTTCCATTTGTGTCAGTTGTATATTGAAGCTTCCTCCCCCCAAGTGACAACAGAGCCATGAGAAGGAAAGCGTGATCACTACAAATGGCCTTTTCCCCTTCCCTGGGCATCTCCAAGAACCCCCTCGGGCCCCTCCTTCCACCCTACCTCAGCCAAAGAAAATATCTAACACAGGAGATTCCACGAATTCCCAGAGCGATTCCTTTATCAGATGCATTTTCATCTTAATGGACCAGCCCAGGTAATTACCCTAATTCAGACGGGTGAGAGGAAAAGCTGTTGCTGCTGCCATTCTCACTGGTTGCACTTAGTCCTCATTCTGCAGAAACACTTGTCCTGGAAGGGTTAAAGTCAGGACCTGCAGACTCACTGGGGTTGGGGTTGCTCTCAGACAGTCTCAACACAACTGGCGCAGGCTATTAGGCTGCTGGGCCCATAACCTGTTGCAGTATGCAGCCGACTCCGCAGCTTCAGAAACTCAAGGTCAGGCAAGTACTCCCGGAAAATAACGAGGCACATGGCAGTGTTCCACCACCAGATGTTCTTTTACTTGCAGTATGTACAATATTTACAGTTCAAAGGCAGTTTTGCAAGCAATCAGCACAGATAGCTCTCTTTCTCAATACTCCGATCACCAACCTCACCGATGTAGCTTCCCGCAGACACTCCACATATCATCTCCCACACAGCAGCTTACACAGGCTGCAGTATATACTGGCACTGGCCAATGAGAGGCGGGCTACAGTCTGGTGATCCTATGACTCACCATCTGGTGACATGTCTGGTGATATGGTAATGCATCAGCCACTCCCATGATGCAACAGCGCTTTTTCATTGTATGTATGCAGGCCAAGTCATCAGGGCCTTGCCTTGTTCTATCCAGCCTGTAAATTCTCTGCAGGCCTGGGGCATATAGCATTACAATATCAGACCTCCCATCCTTTGTGCAATGATCATCAGTTCTTTCTGAGATGGACAAGAGAGATTGCTCCTGCCTCCTGTACATTGCAAAAACAAACACAAAAACCCTTCCCTGCCTCCTGGTTAGATCTTCCCTGCTGCTTGCCCAGTCTCAGTAATGGCCCCTTGAGGTTTTTCATGCTGAGAAAACAGAGAGCAGGCACATCCAGACAGACTTGAGTCAGCATGCATTGGGACAAGTGCTGAGTCAAGAGGCCCTTAACTCGCACAACTCGAGAGTACATTAGTCAGTGAAAAACACGCATTTTCAAGATTCAGATTCGAGTCACCTGGCTTGAGTTCCCATCCCTACTGACAGGTTTGGGGAACACTGATGTGGATAGCAGCATGAACAACCTCGATGTGCCTCTAATTAGATTACTGGTAACCATGAGACTGAGTTTTTCAGGGAAGACAGAACTTAAGAAATATGAGGAAACAAGGAAAATGCACATTTATTTCCAGTTATTTTGCTCTTAGGAGATAAGTTACAGAGCTTTAAATGGTTGTGAGTGAAAGAATTAGCAGGAGGCTTCAAAAACACACACAATGGAATGGAGGCTTTTGAAGGGAGGGAGCATACTTATGAGGCTCAAAGGAAGAGGTAGAAGAAATTACCAGTCTTGTCTGTCTATTCAGCAGGGGGTTGGGCTGCTTGGCCTCATTATCTAGGATAGCGGTCTCTAAACTTTTTGGCCAAAGTGCCACATCAAATACCTGGCACAGTGTTGCGGGCTGGAAAAAAAAAATTAAATATAAAATTTAAATAAATACATTAGAGATGGGACTTAGATGAATGACTGAAATGAATGAATTGGCTCAAATGTCCAGGATTTCTCCAAGCACCAACACAGCCCAAGAAATAAAGTGCACACACTTAAATGGACCCTCATTCCCCCACCCCACAAGCACAACTCTGGTTGTGTTTGGTCAGCTGGGCCAGAGGCTCTTAGGGGATCACAGGCTGGCCGCAGGCCAGATAGAAGCTCTCCGTGGGCCGCATCCGGCCCCCGGGCTGGGGTCTAAAGACCCCTGATCTAGAAGAAAGAAACATGCAGCAAAAAGGCATTTCTTTGAACAAGGAAGGTATCTCCTCTGGGGGTGAGGGCAGGTACTAGAGGAAGAGACTTCCGAAGTGCAGGACAAACATGGATAACATGGAGGCTTTCACAGGATAGAAAGCTCCACAAAATGGAGGGAGTCTCTATGGGAAAGAGACTGTCAAAACGCACTGCGGCATGAACACCTTGGCAGAAAGCAGGATGACCTAAAATGGATTCAGTTTCTAGGGAAAGAAGCCTTGTACAGGCAGCATGGACATCCTCAGAAAGTGATGAAAATGCTCGGCCTGGACACATTCTCTGATGGGATGGTGACAAAATTCTGCTTCCAGAGCAGGAGTGGCTGTAGGACTTTGCACAAAGAAAACAATTCATCTGTGGACAACAGTATCTGGAGCATCTCCTGCATGTGTATCTAGGAACTTCCAGGACTTAACTGGGTTAAAGTACAGTAGATACTCGCCTATAGGGTGATAAATTTGTCCCAACAGATAGCTCCTGAATCTACCCTTCGCCTTATCTGCGGGGCCACTCGGGGTCAGGGCTGTTTCAGGCACGCTGTGGAGCAGCAGTGGTGCTGCTGGCGAAGGTGACGCGCCACCCGCTCCCCCACCGCAGGCTTAGGAAGCACGGAAGACTCCACACCTCAAGCAGGGAGCCTGATGGAGCTGCTCGGCTTGCCTGCCGCTCCCTCCTCCTCGCTGCTCCTAGGCATTGCAGTCCGATCCGCTCAGCCTGGTCTCCTCAGATCTGACTGCCTCCTCCTCTGCCCCTGCTAGTCTTCGCAAGGACAGGAAAGGGGAGCGAGGGAGCAGGAGCCTGGAGCGTCCCATGCGTATCCTCAATGGGGCTTACTCCCAGGAAAGTGCGCATAGGATGGCAGCCTCTGAGCCCAAGCCTGTGCATGCCTACTCAGAAGTAAGTTCCATTATTGTCAATGGGGCTTACTCCCAGGAAAGTGTGCATAGGATGGCAGCCTCTGAGCCCAAGCCTGTGCATGCCTACTCAGAAGTAAGTGCCATTATTATCAATGGAGCTTACTCCCAGGAAAGGATTGTAGCTGGATGTAGTAGGATTGGGCCCAATTCAAAGTGCTGGTTTTGACCTTTAAAGCCCTATACTGCTCTGGGCCAGGGTATCTTAGAGATCGCCTACTTCCGTACAGTCCGGCTCGTCCTCTTAGGTCATCAGAGAAGGCCTTTTTACAAGTGCCGCCGCCTAAGGAGGTACGTGGGGCGGCGGCTAGAAACAGGACCTTCTCAGTAGTGGCACCAACGTTGTGGAATTCCCTTCCCCTTGACTTAAGAATGGTTCCCTCTCTTGAGACTTTTCGGCGAGGCCTGAAGACCCTTCTGTTTAAACAAGTCTTCTGAGTTCTCGGCCTTTTTAACATCTTTTCAACATCTTTTAATTTTTTACAGGCCTGATTCTTTTATGACTTGCTGCTGCTCTATGCTCTTTTTACCTTTTTACTACTTTTTATCTGACTACTGTTTTTATGATATGTGTTAATATGCTTTTATCTATTTTTAAATTATGTTTTTAATCTGTTTTAACCTGTTGTAAGCTGCCTTGAATCCCTTCGGGGAGAGGGTAAAAATAAAGTTGTTGTTGTTGTTGTTAGCTTGAAGATGGGGAGAGAGGGCTGCTTCTTCATGCAGAGTCTACAGCTCTGCATCTGCTTCTTCCGAGTGAGAGGGAGGAGGGGAGCCTCCCTCCCCCACTCCTGCACTGCCTACTTCTCTCTGCACTTCAGCCCCAACCCCTCTCTTCCATCCACCAGCCTTCACTCTGTTGAACTGTTTTCTCCCCTTTCTCCTTGCCAGCTGTGCCCCCTCTCCCTTCCCCACTGTCCCTCTTTCTCTGCCCCCTATTTACAAGCCATGGGATCAGAGAAACTGACCAAGAAACTGATTAGAGCAGCAGAGAGCAGTTTCCATTCGCACATCTCCCCAAGATAGAGAGCAGAGCTGAACTGGCTCCCCACAATCACCCCACTTCTGTAAGAGTGAACCCCCCCCCCCTACAGCCTTGATCCTGCTGTAAATCAAGAGGAGGAAACAGCCCTCAGACCAGGTGAGGGTGGGCTTGTTTCAGCTGCAGGATGCACCTTCCCTGAAAGTGGAAACACTCCCATCAAATGTCAATACAATTCAGAGCACCATTACTTACGAATAACACCCAGGGAAAACAATGGGTCTGCTTCTGAGTAAATAGGGTTTCAGCTATGTGCAGCTGCACTTGGTCACAGCCATTTGCTGTTGTTTGTCTCTGCTGTGAATTGAATTGCACACTCCCAGTTGAGTTCTAAGTTCTATGTTATATGTAGAGCTTCTGGCTTAACACACCAGACACCTTAAAAGTGGATTTGATTCATGGATCTCCTGCAGTGGTTCCCAACCTTTTTCACTTGCATATCCTTTGGCAGCCCGTTTCCATAAATTGTACCCTTCTCATTAGCAAAATGTTTGCAATAATACAAGCCCTCATCTCCTCCATATGGAAGCCCAGACTTCATGTTTTTATATTTTCTCTTTGAAGAGCAGAAGAATCTGCCTTTGCACTGTTTCACACCAGAAGTGTCCTGAGAAATTCTGAGTGATAGATCACTTTTTTAATGTTTTCATTTTTTTTCCTGTGCTGGTTTTCAATCACTGGTTCATACATGAATTGATCACCAAAAATTAGCTATTGGTGGGGCTTTCATAGTCAACTAGCTACCTCCCTTCCCGCCTTGCTGGCCCTGCAAGGCATTCTAGAGCACTGCCATTATTCCATTCTCTTTCAAGTACCCCTAAAGGTCCTGTTGAGTGCCCCTGGTGGTACATGAACCCCAGGTTGGGAACCACTGTTCTATTAGTATGTAACTGCACTACAGTGCAGTTACTCTCTGATAGTGTTTACAAAAGGATGGTGAAGAACAGAATTTAAAAGTTTATGAATAAAAATGAATTTTATGATCTCTTACTATATTTTTAATAGAGACTGTCAGTTCTTAGGTAACAATTACTGGTAGATTACAGGATCTGGCCTAGGGTAAAATCAGACAAAACTATAATCAGACACCCCCCTAAGTTTATGACCCCGACTTATCCAAGGGTCATAGATAATTCTATGACTCTTGCTTCAAAACCTGCCCTCGACTTATCCGTGAGATCAACTTGTGGGCGAGGGCCTGCAGTATGTTCTTTCAGGTGGATACAAAGCTTTGATTGCACCCCAAGTAGAGAGGTTCCTGAGAGTCAAAGGGTGTATTCTGAACCCATGCTCAGGCCATTTGATGGAAGAGACTTCCTGGGGAAGGAATCTGAAAATCCTGTTCAAGTGACCTGGTCACTGGGCAGATGAAAATTTATTATGCAGTAGGACTTGTGCTTGCAGCAAAATTATGTCAGGATGGAGCACCCAAGTTTGCAAGACGTTAGAGCAGTGGTTCCTAAACTTCTACAGGGGAGTTGGGAGCAAGGTAAGTGTTTGCGTGGGCAGGAAGGGGCGGAGAGGGGGGCAGCAACAGTGCTGCAGCAATCACAACTCTGTTGCTACCAATGGACTTTTTCCCTGAGGGGCAAAACTGGCATCTTGCAGGCTCCTGAAGGCTCACAATGCCCTCCTGTGTCCTCTGTGGCTGTGTAAACAGCCTTATCTCCTATCAGCAGTTACTTCCAGTTTTTGCATGAGAAAAGGAGACACATGGAAGCCCTGTAGCACTACAGCCTTCCTACCTGTTAATGACCCTTACATCGCCTGACATTCTCCAAAACTGATGGCACCTGACATCCTCCAAGACTTCAGCATCACCTATCTCCTTCCAGGGCAAGGTCTTGGTAAGCTCCTAAGATTATCAACTAGCATCCAAAATGGAGTTAGGACAGACTGCACACGTGCTGGAAAAGAAAAGATGTTGGCAACACCAGTTCAGGGTCGGAGAGCACATGAAACAACCACTTTGATTAAGCTAAGCAGGTCTAGGTCTGATAAATGTCTGGATGGCTATTGGCTAATGGCCTTGAATTCCTTGATGGAGTATGGGATATACATTTAAATAACTAAGGGCGCAATCCTAACCCCTTATGTCAGTGCTTTCCAGCACTGGCATAGAGGTGCCAATGGAACATGTGCTGCATCCTGCAGTTGGGTGTCACTCAGGGAGGCCTCCTCAAAGTAAGGGAATGTTTGTTCGTTTACCTCAGAGCTGCATTTCCCTTATGTCAGTGCTGGAAAGCACTGACATAAAGGGTTAGGATTACGCCCTAAATAATGCTATAGCTCATTCTGCATATTTTAGAGCTGGTTTACTCAGTTTGTGTGATTGTTATTTTATGTTTACTAGAGAAGGAATTGCAGGATCTTTTAGCCACCCACTCTTGTTAGTCATAAGCTTCTGTAAAATTCTGAGGAACTAAATTTTCTGTGGAACTATACGTGGGAATCCTTCAAGAAATAACAATTAAATTCATTTATTTATAATACTAAAAGAAAAAGTACAAGAAAAACACACTAAAGCAGTAGTTCTCACACATTTAACACCAGGACTGACTTTTTAGAAGGAAAATCTGTCAGGACCCACCAGAAGTGATGTCATGGCTGGAAGTGACATCATCAAGCAGGAAAATCTTTAACAATCTTAGGCTGCAATCCTACCCACACTTACCCAGGAGTAAGTCCCATTTACTTTCATTGTTAAAACCATATACAGAGTAGCCTATTAAAAGTACAGTCCAAATACAGTCACATACCATGGTAGCATCAAGTCTAGTAGATTAAAAATAAAATATTAAAATGAATGGGAACCCACCTGAAAATGGCTCATGACCCACCTGCTGGGTCCCAACTCACAGTTTGAGAAACACTGCACTAAAGGAAGAAGAAAACAAGTCAAGAACATTAAAGATACATTAAAAATACAAAAATACCTCTAATAATGTAGCACAAAGTTGAATATTCTAATTACTTACAGCTTTATATCTTAATTCTCTAAATTTCCATCCATATATATGTTACATCTCCTTTGATCTTCTCATCATAAGTATTCCATTTGAGATTATTATTTCAGATTAATGTTCTCTATTCTTTTCAAGCTAGTCTTCAAATCCACAACTTATAAACTCATTCTCTCTCTCTTTCATGCAGAAAGTCAATAGTTGGTTTCTATTTCTTCATAAAATTATCTGTTTATTTCTCTGAGTAAGGTAGTCCATTTATCCATTTCTGCAAAGTCCATAATTTTCATCCACCATTCTTCAATTGATGGAATTTCTGTAGTTTTCCAATATTGCGCATAAAGTATTCTAGACACTCTTATCAAATACCAAAAATAGAATTTCAAATCTTTTTCCACATAGTCATCTATCATCCCCAACAAAAATCCTTCAGATTTCATTCGCACATTTGTTCTTAAAATCAACTGTATCTGCGCATGTATCTGTATCCAATCCACCCACTCTTGTTAGTCATAAACTTCTGTGTAATTCTGTGGATCTAAATGTGGGAGTCCTTCAAGAAATAACAATTGATGGGAACACATATCCCAGGATTACAGAGAGGTGCACACAAATTTCCTCACATTACTAAGGCATCAAATAGATGTCCCTCAACTCTCTTCAGCCTCTGATTAATCCCTTAAATGCATCAACGAACAAAAAGGTCAAAATAGGGCAAAAAAGCCTTATACCAAAAGCAGGGCTGGCCCACTCATGAGGTTTGCTGAAGCAATCACCTCAAGTAGCAGATTCATGGGGCACCCATCTCTGTTTGCCTACTTGCCTCCCTTCTCCTTCCACTTCCTGTATTGGTAAACAAAAAGGGGGCCAGAAAGGAAGGGAATGTCGAGCTAAAACTTTTGGAGAGTGCAGAGAATGCTACATCACTGGGTAAGGGGGAGCAGCCCCATGTATTGGAAAGTCTTGGGCTGATCCTGACCAAGAAAATGACCATGTAAACCAGGGGTCTCCATACTTTCAACAGCTGCAATCAGCACTGGAAAAGGAGCAGATATAAGCAACAGATGTTCTCTTACCTTGAGGAGGCCCCCGTGCAGAATGAGGCTCACGCCCTGTTGGCATGGCTGTATCAGCGCTAGAAAGTTGGATAGGATTGGGGCCTTGGATATTTAAGACATGCAAGATGAATCAAGTTTTATGCCCTTTGGACATACGAAGGTGTCAGACTCTTGGGCCACTTCACTCAGAATTGTCTCTGCTGACTGGCAGTTGCTCTCTTCAGGGTTGCAAAGTGCCTCCCCTAGTCTCACCTGGAAATGCATGACAAACATGCACTCTACCACTGAGTTATGGCTCCATTCCCAGTAGCACAGATCATCATAGTATCACACTGAAGAATCAGTTCTTCAAACTTTTGATCAATTTTCTCCTCAGTACTACTTCTTTATCTGTAAAAAAAGAAATAGAAAAATGTATGTAATATAGCATAGAGCAGTGGTTCTCAAGTGTTTAGTGTTGGGACCCACTTTTTAGAATGAGAATCTGTCAGGACTCACCGTAAGTGATGTCATGACCAGAAGTGACATCATCAAGCAGGAAAATTTTTAACAATCCTAGGCTGGAATCCTAGCCACACTTACCCAGGTGTGACTTTCATTGTTAAAAGTATATACACAGTAATCTGTTAAAAGTACAGATCTGTAACATTTCCCTAAATGCAGTCACATAGCAGTCTAATATATTAAAACTAAAATATTGAAATGAATGGGGACACACCTGAAATGCGCTCGCGACCCACCTAGTCGGTCCCAACCCACAGTTTGAGAAACACTGGCATAGAGAAATAAAATCGGCCAATGCTATTACCTGATGTCGTCTTTGCTAATCTAGAGATTAGCGTGGTTTATTATTAGAGTTAGTGTAGTCTACACATGGCTCCTATAATATTAATTATTTAGAATTTTGCTACATCACTGTTGGCTTCTTGCTTCTTTCATCATGTTCACACATAAATAAAACACTGTGGTTCAGTATCCGTCATGCGGAGTGGGATTTAAGCCATCAACATTGGATGTTTTACTTTCAAATTTTTATTTGAAGCTTAACCAAGTCTGTCATTTTGTTGGACTTCTTTACATTGAACGTACCATAATCTATCACGAGAAGCGCAGGAGAGGATTAGAGTTAGTCACTTTGTAGGCAGGCTTCCCATACAGATGATATGTGCAACAACTTGTGTATATTAAAAGAATCCCACTGTAGCCTTGCATGTCTTTTGCCATGGTATGTGTAAACATAATACATTTTTATAATAATATTAATACATATTTGGATAACACATTTTCACTCACATCTCAGGGTAGATTGACTGGTGCTCTATCTTAAAATTTCCTTCATATACGTAAAACATTTACGCCCAGCGGTTCCCAATCTTACATGGTCACAGTGCCTTTCTTTCAGTGGCCTCATCTCCTGGCTCTCCCAGGCGCCATTATCTTGGATCACGCAAGATCTCACACAATCCAGGATGGTGTCACCCAGGAGAGCTAGAAAGAAGAGGCCGTCGGGGACACTCCATGGTGTCTCTGCGAGTTAGCCACAATGTACAGTTTGGGAATCACCGCATTAGCTCCTCTTCAGATGTTCAGACACTATCTACACTTACAGCACATTTGGAAGCATGCCTGATGTTGCTGTCATGCTCAATCCATCTTTCTGCTGCCCCTGAGGATGGTGTTTGCCTGAAGAGGCAAATCTGCTCCCCAGGGAGATTCTATTCCAGTGATGTAGAATCCTGGGTGCTAGGGCCAGCCTATCCAGGAGGTTGACTGAGGTGGTTTTCTCAGGCAGCAGATTGGTAGAATATGCTAGTCCATCTTCTCCCTTACCTCTATGCCTCCTCCTCCCTCTTCCTGAACTGGAAGAGAAAGAAGAGACTGCTGTAGCCCAGGGGTTTCAAATTCATTTCATACAGCAGGCCAAATAGCATTTGTGGCACCTGCTAAGGGCCGGAAGTGATGTCATTAAGCAGGAAGTGGTGTCATTAACCAGATGATGGCCAGAAAAAAGCACTTTTTCTCATCTAGGAGCTCAGTAGCTGCAAATTACAGAAGAGAAAATATGCAAATCTTGATAATATTTGCAAGATATGGCAGAGCCCAATTATCACACAGGCCGCTCTTTCAGCACTGCTGCTTCTGCTGAGGTGTCACTTTGTAGCTCAGCAGCTAAAAGGTGCTCTGCAAAGTGATGCCTTGGCAGTAGTGGTGCTGCTGAAAGGGCAACCAGCATGATAATTAGACTCTCCCAGTGCCTTGACATTTTATCTGTTCTCCTTTTCTCACCCCTCTTAGTTTGTCTCTCTTCCAGTACTATCCCTCACTTTCTGAAGCCTCTTTCCATCTCTTCATCCCAGTGCTTGGACAGAAGTGGCACTTCTGCTGATTCGTCACTTCACAGCTTGGCAGCTAAGAGCAGCTTCTGGTGGTGCTGGGAGAGTCCGATTATCATGCTGGATAAAGAGCTTCCTTATGTATACCCTTGCTAATTGGGTAAGAGGCACTTTTTCAAGTGGGTGCTCCTCTTTTATTTAGCAGGGGGAGAGTAATTCGCCCTCCTCACCCCAGCAGTGTCTTTTCTAGTGGCTGTTGCATCTTTTAGATTGTGAGCCCTTTTGGGACAGGGAGCCATTACCTATTTGATTTTTCTCTGTAAATCGCTTTGTGAACTTTTGTTGAAAAGTGGTATATAAATACTGTTAATAATAATAATAATAATAATAATAATAATAATAATGTATGACATCCCTGCCCATCGCATTTTTTGCTTATCTGCTGTCTGGTCCCTGGCTGGTCCACAGCATGCAGTGGAGTTGTGCCAGAATCTCTACATGCTATGGGCTGGCCAGGATAGGATTGGGCTGTGAGTTATGTTTCCAATTCTGCATGCTTCCAGAAATGTATGGGATAATCCGTCCCTGTCCATTCTATGTGAACATGCTCAAGTTCCTGAAGTAATAGAATCATACTCAGATGATGCTCTGTAGGGGTTTAAAAATTTTTTTCTGTTAGACATTGATGGCAGTCGTCGCTATCCTTGACCCAAGTTCGTTAAAATTTGGGTAAGTACTGGAGCACCAGTGCACACACAGCGTTGATCATCATGGGATGCATTCTGAAAAATGTTTAACATACATAGCTAATCTCTCAGCAAGTGGCCATTGATCAACTGTTGTTAAATGGTTTTCAGTTCTTGCGGGTTTCACAAAAATAATCATCCTGCCTAGATTAATAAATTGCATCAGCCATGTGGAATGTGGGTTTTTAAAGATCTGAGCTGGCTTGTTCCAGCTTAGTATTAACATAGCTTTTCCGATCATTCTTCGATACTAGACTAATACAGTTGGAGGTTAATTGTGAGGGAAGCTTGTACAATCTTTCAGAGACTTTCAGAGAGCACAGAAAGTGACTTCTTGGTACAAAAATATAATAAACCAAAACAGGTCAAATTGTTATAGCTTACTCACCAAAAGAATGCTTTTTTAATACAGAGAGCAATCAGAAGATAGTTAAATCTTCTCCTTCAGATGTACTTTTTTCTTCTACCCCCATCAAGTTTCATATTTTCACATGCATTATTCTTCATGTAAAATAACAAAGAAAAAAATAGAAACTTGTATAATCAAATATATCATCTGCATCTTCATAAGGTTGCTGGGTTGTTCTGTTCTGTTTTGGAGATATCTTTTCATCACTCAACCAGTTCAAAAGACTTTGGAAGCTTTGGAATTTGTGGCCAGGCCATGTTTCCAAGTCTTTCATCAGCCATTAAAACTGAATTAGCACCAGTAATTCTTTTGCACTTATGGCCAAACGAAGCAGCAAATCATGCCTTTGCTGGGAAACAATTGGCATTTTAAATTACCATGATAAAACAGTATTTTCCAGATTTTCAGCAATGATATTACCTTTAGAGCTCCAAATGGAGTCTAGAGCTCCACTTGCATATTAATGAAAGTTAGCAGTGTAGTATCTGCAGGTCATATGTACATTATCAGTTTGGAGAGAAATAGGGCAGGGTGAAAAAATTATCTAAGGGTGCAATCCTAACTTACCCCAAAGGCAGTGGCCTAGGTGTGCT
Source organism: Tiliqua scincoides (assembly GCF_035046505.1). Lineage (NCBI taxonomy): Eukaryota > Metazoa > Chordata > Lepidosauria > Squamata > Scincidae > Tiliqua > Tiliqua scincoides. Next base: position 203,268,879 of record NC_089821.1, read on the forward strand.
GGCACAGTGTAGGCCATATCCAGAGGCTACAGTTGTGCTGCATCTAAAGGTGCTGGAGCAGTTGGCTGGCGTAAACACCAAAGGAGATGGAGGGGAAAGGCACATAGGGAATGGGACGGCGCCAGCACAGTGTCTGGGACGCGCCTGTGCAGCACCTGCCAGGCAACCGAGCCCGAGCGTCCCTCACACCCAGTCGTACCACAGCCAGGAGGAGGGCAGGAGTGTGGCATGGACAGTCAGAGAGCCCACCTCCCGCTCCCACCACACCCCAGCAGGACACCTTGGACTTCTGGGCACCCAAAGGAGATGGTAATGGCATTAGCTCGCCAGGGCTTCTGTCACTGCCGCCTCCATGTCAGAACCTGTGTTGGGGCTGGCAGCTGACAGGGCGCCTCATAAGCTTGCATCACAGGGCCGGCGGGGATGCAGCACCAGGTTGCCATTGCGGGCTCATGTAGGCTGCCGCTCCTGGGCCTCCTCGGGCTGCTGCTCCTGGGCATGTGCACACTGCCGCCCACGGGGATGGCATGGCAAGGCAGCAGCTGCCTCAGCAGCTTGTGTGGCTGTCCCCCCATGGATCGTGAGGAGGAGGCGATTGTCCTCCCGCCTAGCTCCTAGCAGATCCACCATGTGCCCTGACATGGTATTCACTCCCTGGACCAGCTCCTCATTGGTCTGCCCCAGCCTCTCCAGGGAAGCAAGCAGGGTAATGTGCCCTTCATGGCTGGCATCCATAGTTGACTGCCACATGTGTCTGGCCTACATGCATGCGTGCTCCACCTAGCCCCACATGCCCATCACTGTCCTGGGGCTGGCCTGGGGACGGATGGTACGCTCCCCAGGGAGGAGGGCAGGATCCACAGCTGCGCCCTCCGCTGCCCTTTCAGCAGGATCCAGGGCAACAATGCCCTCCCCTGCCTGGGCAACAGCCCCCTCCTCCTCCTGGGTGACAGCCCCCTCCCCCGCCTGGGCAATGATGCCCCCCCTCCGCCTGGGCGACAGTGCCTGCTTCAGCTGAGGTGATGGGGGTGTCCAGCAGCCATGGCCAGTCAATCTCCATGAGGGCAGGGGTCTCCACATGCCCCTGGGGGAAGGATGCATCTGCAGGCCAGGAATGGGCAAGGAGTCAGTCCTAGCATGCCCTGGCACCACCCTCCGCACCCATGCAGTGCTGCCCCAGAGCCTGTGGTGATACCTGATGGAGACAAAGGGATGCATGGCAGCTCGGTGGCAGCTGTGCCCATTCCATGGCATGCCCAATCGCCTGCCACGCTGCCCTGTTGGGGGCTGTGGTGCTGGCTATCAGGGTGGGGAGATGGGGTCTCCTGGAGACAGTGCTGACAAGCACACTGGCTGCCTTGGGCGTCCAGGCCCTGTGGTGTGTCAGGTGCTCTGCCATCTTCCTCCAGTGTCCATTCAGCGTGCAACAATGACGTCATCGCACCAAGGGGCGGAGGGCGCACTACGGTCGCTTCACGGGTGTCCATCGTTGCTGGCACGCTGGTGGGGCATTGCTTGTCAGCATGGCAGGGTGGCGCGATGGCCCTTGCTTGGGCATGCAACCTGTGTCCCTCCTTCACAACGACAGGCCAACCCCCCCGCCCCTGGCCAAGGCGTTTGGTTGGCTGGCAGAGCTGGCCTCCCTTGGCCTAAGGGGGCCCAAGTATGGCCGGGCCTTGCAGCTCCCATCCATGGCGCCCACTTACCTGGCTGGAGGGTCTGTTGGAGCAAACCTGCAAAGAGAGAAGGACTGAACAGACAGACAAATATGGTATGTGCCTGGGTGGGGTGTTTGTGTATGCAAAGAGTGCTCCCCACCACCTAAGTCCCCCCCCAAGAGGCCAGGGTGACATATCCCCAGGCCACACACCCTGTTCTCTGAGGGAGTGTAGGCCCTGGGGTGGGGCTTTTATGGGGAGGCAGGTGCATTGGGATTGGTTGCTGGGGTTGGGCCATATCCTAACCTTGTTTGGACGGGGCAGTGGTTGAGCCAGTCTGTGGCTGCTGAGTGTTTTCCCCACTGTAGGCCCTTGCATGGACCTTTATGGGTCTCCTCAAATCTGCACCACCTCCATCGTTGGTGGAGCAACCGTCGGCATCTGGGGGGCATGTCTGCCTGGGGAATGGGGGTTTGGATATGCTGCTGCTCCGCTCTGCAGCACAGCCCTGGCACGCCCCCAGCACACCCTTGGAATGGCCCTTGTGCTGGGCTTCCTGTGTTGGCGCAGCACTTCTCCCGAGTTGCGCCGGTGCAGCACCCGGGGGGCGTTTGTGCCAGCACCCGTGGTGCACCAGATGTTTATGCTGCCGCTCTGCCGGCATACCTACAGTTGCACCAGCGCTTCTGTCGTTCTGCCAGCGCAACTGCAGGTTAGGATTGCACCCTAAAGTATTTACGCAGACAGTGGCGTCGCTAGGGGGGTGCGGGCCGCACCAGGTGACACGCATGGGGGTGACGTGCACTGGGGGTTAACATGCTAAAATTGCGGTGGTTAGGAGTAACCCCATCATGTTATATACTGTTGGATGCAGAATTTCGCGTGGAAGTCAATGCAAAAAACCAGAGTGAAATATCTCCTTTCTATCAAAAGATATGCCCCCAAAACTGGAGAACAAAAATGCATGGATCCCTATGGAAAGTGAAAGTGAGCCGTATTGCGCGTTTACTCGCAAATAGGCAAACCTGCCTTAGTCCGTCAGAAAGGGCAGGTTGAGAGGAATCCAACAACACCTGAATGGTCCTGATCCAAAGAATGCAGCCCCCCAAAACACCTGAGTATGAAGTTCCTCCCTCCAAGCAGATGAATGTATTGCGCCCTATGGAAAGCAAAACTAAGCCTCACAGTCATATTTACTCACGAGTAAGCAAACATGGCTGGTGTGGAAGATCAGGTGAAGAAGAGTGCAAGGCTACCAGAATGGTCCTGATCCTATGCACTTGGAGCTAAACAAGTGCTCCAGAAGGGAGCCCCCCCCCCCACTGAAAAGGATCAAAACAGAGGCTTCAGCTGATAAGGTGAACCTTTTTGAGACTTGCAAAGCCAGGTGGGTCCTAACAGTGATCTGGTTTAAACAGAAGCTCTTAAATTGAACTGGGAACTGGGTAGTGCTGAAAACCTTACAGATTTTGGAGGGGGGGCGGTTACTGCAGGCAGGCTACAGAGGAAATTCACTTGGTGGACCAGGGTTGGCTTCTGCTTATTTAATTATGTGTTTTACTTTAATTATTTATACTTATTTATTTTAATTTGTCTGATGATGTCACTTCCACCATGACATCACTTCTGGTGGGTCTTGGACAGATTGTCATTTTAAAAAGTGGGTCCCAGTGCTAAAAGTTTGAGAACTGCAGCAATAAGGTGTTAGTAAGTTGACACCTGGGTGTGTGTGTGACACCACTAGTGACCAAAATCACTAAAATTACAGTTTGGAGGAATAATACCATCATATTCTATCAATCAATGCGTAATTTCATGCAGAATCTGTTCTATCTTTGTTCTATCGAAAGGTACAGCCAAAAAATCCGTGGGGGAAGAGTGATGGTTCATCACCATGCCCACCACCTGGGGTGTTGCCCCGCCCACTGCATGGGGGGTCACGTGCTGGCTTCCTGCACTGGGTGATGCGAACCCTAGTGACGCCACTGCACAGATGAACCTGCATCATTAATAAACTGCAATCCTGTATACACTTACTGGAGAGTAATTCCCATTGAGTACAGTAGTACTCAGTACTTCTGCTCAACCAGGCTACCTGGATTTGCGCCAGCTGAGTAGTCCCATGTAATGCCGGTAGGACCAGGATGGGGGTTAGGATGTGGTGGAGGCCTGCTCCGCCATCCCCATCCCCTTCCGGACCTGAACTGCCCCAAAACACCCCTTCCTTGCTTCTAGAACACCCTCGTGCCACCATTTCCATGCCCCTCTGTAGCCTGGCACAAACCTTACCTACACTGGCAGCTGTCAGGTGAGATGTGGCACCTGTGAGATGGTGCAGGCCTGCTGGAAAGCATTTTACAGTGCTTTGACAACACCAGTACCAGTGCTGCAGCAGTGCCCAGCAACAGGACTGGGCTCTCAATCTCTTGAGCATCTCCATCATGTGGGCAACTGCTGGATAATGGGTGGGTGACAGAATATCAGGGCCAGCCCAGTCATGATGAGCTGGAGAAAGCAGAAAGTTGGCAGGGGATGTCCTGAACCCAGTGCCTGCCCACCACTTCCCCCATTCTGCAACCTGCCTGTTGACCAAGCCCATTATCTTCTTGCACTTTAATGTGAGGAAGAAGAACGAGGAGTGCTTATTTATGGCAATGATAGCAGAGTTAAGCATCAACATTATTGGAGGTAAGTGGAGCTGAAAGGGATGGGGGCAGCTTACCTCATTCTCTGATGTCCAGTGCCAGTGCCATGGTTGTATGGCACTGGACATCAGAGAATGAGGTAAGCTGCCCCCATCCCTTTGAGCTCCCTAGCATTCCCTCCACTGGCCACTAGAAGAAGTGTTGATGAAACAGAATATAATTGGAAAATGTAAACTGTCCTCATCTTCAATGCATACTCTCTGAGTGTGCAAGACAAGTTTGTTACTGCCAGACAGGCAGCGGGGGATGCAGCCCCTTGGTGGTGTGTGACCACTGGTGGTGTGTGTGCACGCGTGAGGGAATAGGGCAGTGGTACTCCAACTTTTCCGGCCAGTGGCTCCCTTGACCCCCATGGCTGTTGGCCATGACTCCCCATCATGTTCCTGCGGGCTGGAACTGACATCATTAAAGAGGAAGTGGCCAGAAATATTAACTATATTAAATATAATATTATATTTATTATAATATAATATTAAATATTAAATATATTAACTATATTAATATTAATCATATCATTAATTAAATGCAGCCAGCCCAGGCAGGGAGACCTGGACAGTTTTAGTGGCTGAACCCATGTAAATCCATTATGGGTTACAAGCCATGATATGTATGTGCAACCTCCTGATTTTAGAAATGGGCTATGTCAGAATGCCAGATGCAAGGGAGGGCACCAGGATGAGGTCTCTTGTTATCTGGTGTACTCCCTGGGGCATTCAGTGGGCCGCTGTGAGATACAGGAAGCTGAACTAGATGGTCCTATGGCCTGATCCAGTGGGGCTGTTATTATGTTCTTATGAGGTCCTGCTTGGTATGCCATAGCAGTGTGCATACTAACATGGGCATGTTGTGCCTTTGTTCCTGCTCAGCTGTGTTTTTGTTTTTCTGCTGTCACCATACATGTATTGGTTCCTTTAGCGCCCAGCTACTGAGTGTCTGTGTGTCATAGGCATGCAACACTGTGATTGGTGACAGAGGTGCCATGTCGCCATGGAAGTGCTGCCATCTTTCTCTTGCTTAAATGGCATTAGTTTGCTTTCTGCTTTGTTGCCTGAAATACACAGGATCTGGACTACATGAAGCAGATGCTGCGCAGGCATTAGCAGCCTCCTGAATTCATGGGCCCACAGGATTGTTCTGTTGGTTTATTAGAACATGTAACACTTGAGAAGTCCAATGCTCTAGAGTTAATGACATATGTATGTGGGAATATCATGTAAGTCTGTCGTGTAAGTCCCTCAGGGCCTGGACTGGCCCTCTTGTACTGTGTGAAGCACCATGTACACTGATCATCAGTAGCGTGGCTAGAAGGGGGGGGGGGAATGATGAGAACAACAGATGCAGCAACATGCCATGTAAGTGCTCTCTCTCACTTGCTGTCGGAGCCATTCCAGGCAGCAATGTCAGGGGAGGGCACCAGGATGCAGGTTGTATCTTGTTGTCTTGTGTGCTCCCTGATATATTTGGTGGGCCACTGTGAGATACAAGAAGCTGGATTAGGTGGGTCTTTGGCATGATTCAGCAGGGCTCTCCTTATGTTCTTATTCCTTCAAATGCAGAGAATTTTTGAAAGGGAAAAGACAGTTTCAACAATGGTTCACTTGATTTCTAGTTGTTTACATATATCTGCCTATAAAATAATCCACGTAAATAAAAACTGTCATCAATTTACTGTTAAGTATTTATTACTGATTTCATGCACAAGAACATTTAGTTCTAACAAATTAGATATATTACTGTAATGGAAAAAGAGAACATGTCCTTTGTAGATTGGTATCTGGTTAAAGAACAGATTGCAAAGAGTAGGAAAAAAAAAAACCCAGGCAATTTTCAGGTGGAGGGAAGTAAGAAGCAGGGTCCCTCATGGATCTGTCTTCTGACCAGTGCTTTTTAACTGGCTGATACATGATCTGGTTGGAGTAAACAAGTTTGCAGATGACACCACGGATGTCAGGGAGGTAAGGTATATTGTGAAGAGCTCCAGCAGACTGCTCACCTTTCCACCCTGGGTGAATGGGCAACCAAATGGCAAATGTGGTTCAATGTCAATAAGTACTGTATGCATATGTGATGCACATTGGGGGGGAAAAAAATCCCAATTCCACATATAGACTGAGAGGGCCATGATAAGCAGGAAAGAGGTCTTTGGGCCTCTTGGCGGCAGGTCACCACCAGTGACACCAAGGGCAAGTTTTGCCTTTAAGGAGGACATGAGGGTGAGGGGAGAGTCAGGGTAGGGCAAGTGGATGGAAGGTTTTGAGTAGGACTGTTTATATGACCTGGGAGGGCTGGGCCTGACACAAAGTGGGGCTTCTTTTTGCCTATTTCAGTAGCCTTTTGTGGGAGTGGGAGTGGGTTAATGTAGTTTTTTAAGTGGGGTTATTTTCTTTTGTGAGTCTTTCTGTGAGTCTCTCTTCTTTTACTGGGGGTGATATTGGTTCCTATTAGGAAGGATGTGATTTTTTTTAAAGGGAGGGAATGGAGGGAGCAACTGGTGTCACCTTCTGATTCCACTGTGCCAACAGGGTGTGCCCTGCATCCTGTGGTGGGAAGGCCTCCATCTTACCTTGAGGAAGCAAGGTATTGTGGCAGCTTTGTAGTTGCATCAACACTGGAGAATTGGATAAGATTGGGCCCTAAGAATATTTATATACCTTTTTCAACAAAGTAGTTCACAAAGCAATTTACATAGCTAAGTAAATGAATTGTCCTGTTCTGATCTTGGAACCCTGAAATTCTACATGATTCAAATGTTATTTACAGCACAGTCCTAACTATGCATGCCTGCTGCTTGGCAGTGTTAAATAAAACTTACTCCCAAGTAAGTGTGCATAGAATTGCAGCCTTAATTTTTTTAACAGACCGAAAAGAAACTTACAGAGAGTGCTTTCCTTGTAGTAAATTATTTGACCTTCTGGTTCTTAGCTTTCCTCAGGTCCATTTAATCTCAAGTGCTATCGTGTTTATTTCTTTGTGGTTTTTACAAAAAACAATGGCGATAAAGAGGAGGAATATAAGCCTTTTCAAGTACTGAGCAATCAGATCAAAGCAAAGCTCCTGGCAAAAGCTCATTTGGGTATTAATTTAACATCTTCAGTTTCTCAAGAATTTAGCTGCAAGAATGGATGGCAAACAAATATTTCATTTGCTACAGAAAATGTTACTTTAAGAGCTATTTTTAAAAATAAACCTATTGCTTCTTATGTAACTTGAGTGATTATGTTTTGAAAAAGTGTATTTAATGTGCATATGGGAGGTGATTTCTTTCAAAAAAAAATTTTTTTAAACATACTAATTTCATGGATTGGCTGTAGACCAATCTGAGTCTACTCAGGTCTTGACAGTTACTGAAGAATTCATGTGACCATGCAGTATAGTTTCAAGATTTTAGACTTGAGAATAAGTTCATAGAGATCCACAGTACCAAGAAAAATAGCTGCATTGTTGGCATCCTTCAGTCTCGGAAGACTATGGTGTCATGCTCTGAATGGTGGTTCTGGAACAGAGTGTCCTCTCCAGTGTGCGAAGCCTGGGTAAAGTAGGTATGGAGGATAGGCTGTTACCCATGCAGCAAATCCCCCCTCTCCACGTCACTGAAATGGTCCAATGGAAAGGCAGAGACCAATACGGTTGGTTCCAGCGGCGTCGCAGGAGTTGCCAGAACATGACTGCGTTCAGCCATGAACTGCCTCAGGGATTCCGGCTCCAGATTTGGCCTCGAGGTTGACTCCTGAAGCCTCTTCCATAACTGGATGTAGCCACAAGGCAGTGGAGGTTTGGGATCAGAGTTTTCCTTCTCTCAGATGAGCTGCCTTCCCAGGCTAATGAGTCCCATCTACCCTGTGGCTGTTTAGTCGCCTCTTACAGCCAAACTGAGAGCCTATTCTTATCCCCAGCCCCCAGGGGAAAGCTGCATTGGTAAGGCAACAATTCCAAAACAACTCTGAGGATAGGTTCAAGAAACTCGTTGACCAATACCCCACAGTACACAGGGCTAGCAAGATACTTGTCTGCAGCGGCACCAAACATTTGGGCTGCTATGCACCTATATCAGAAGTGCTTTCCCAAGAGGGTGAATGGTTATGTGGGGAAAGGAAGCATTGTTCTCCTCAGGGTTTTAAAAAGGTCCCAGGAAATCCAACACAATAATAATTGCAACAGGCCCTCTTGCTCTGCAACCTCCAGATGGAAAGCTGCTGCTGGGATTTTTCCGTGGTTATGCCACAGAACCGCTGCATGCCAACAAGCAAGGACCCCTGTCCAAGCTCACTGGGACTGCTGCCAGCAGAGTTGCTAGCCAACAGAACTGAGGACTAGAACCAAGTTATCCACTGCTTTGCTGTTCCTTTAATCAGAGAACAACTCAGCAAATCAGTAGCAGTGTTAGCTTGGTTTCTAATACTATGCACACTTACTTAGGAGTAAGTCATATTGAGAGTAAACATGCCTAAGACTGAGCTGCACATAGTTTATGTACAGTTGGGCCCTATCTTGCTTTTTGATCCTAGTTCAATTTCTCATGTCTTGTCCCCTTTATGCTGTATTTTTATGCTGTATTTTTTTCTGTTGCATATTGCATCAGTCCAACTGGGGGGGGGGGGCTTACCATATCAGCATGGGACCTGCTGAACCCATGCTACATTTTGGGTACTAGCTGTGTTGAGCAGCTATGTTCAGTGGGTATTGCTGACTGCCTGGTCCATACCACAGGCCTAACAATTCTTCCTTGTTTAATTGAGCAGACTTTTTAGTCCAGGGGTGTCAAACATAAGGCCCCGGGGGCTGGATGTGGCCCACGGAAGCTTTTTATATGGCCCTCAGGCTTTCAGCTGCTGTGTGGTGCTGAGGTGTTACTGCTGAAAGGGCAGCCCGGTTGGGCTCTCCCAGATCTTGAAGTATGATCAAGATTCGTATATTTTCTTTTGTCATTTCCAGCTAATGAGTTCTTAAGTGAGAAAAAAGTGGGTTTTTTTTTTTGGTTATAACTTGTTTAATGACATCACTTCTTGCCTAATGACATCACTTCTGGCCCTTAGCAGGCATCATGAATGCTATGTGGCCTTCTGTATAAAAATAGTCTGACACCCCTGTTTTAGTCCTTTCAGATATTTTAAAGAAGTACACAGTGGGGATTGAGCCTATCACTCCCTCCCCACACCTTTCCAGCTTTTCATTGAAGAAGGCTCTAATCTTGTCAAGTCTTCCTTCATGCTGTCAAGGAAGATGAAGTTAGTTCCCCATTTTTTGTTTGACATACAGCTGCATGAGCAGCCTGCAAAATCTTCTTCAGACCGATGTCCCTTTGCATTACTCTGCCACAGAGCAATTTAGAGCTCACGCTTATGCATGTCTACTCAGAAGTCCCATTGAGTTCAATGGAATTTACTCTAAATGAAGTTTGTAGGATTGCAGCCTTAGCAGGTAACGCTCTTCCTGGTATGGAGATGAATAGTGGGGAAAGCATCCTGTGATAAATGTATGCATGTTAAAGGTTATAGATGTGCACCTCAATGAGTCACTTCCCTCACTCCCTTCTCTACTGTTTACCTTACATATTTTACTGAGCCTGCAATACATATTTCTCTAAGACTGAGGGCCCAATCCTATCCAATTTTCTAGTGCTGGTGCAACTGTGCCAATGGGGTTGCGCTGCATCCTGTGGTGGTGGGGGCAGTCACAGAGGCCTCCTCAAGGTATGGGAACATTTGTTCCCTTACCCTGGGGCTGCATTGTGGCTGCACCAGTGCTGGAAAGTTGGATAGGATTGAGCCCTAAATCCCATCTTACCTTTGAGTAAACACACACAGGCTTGTGTGGTCAAGAATACTTTTCTATATAAACAATCTGTACCCATATAAAAATATATGTTCCCCATGGATCTCAGTTCTTCTGTCAGAACTGGAACAGAGATAAGAATTTTTAAGTCCATCAAAATCAAATTGCTTCCATGCTTAGAATTGAAGTGGTAATATACTGCTGCTGAAGTGAAATATACTGCTATTTCTCTTTCCATAACATGTGATACAAAGCTTGCTTTGTCTTTAACCCATCTGCAATATTATTTGCTGATGCTGTTGTTTGCATTAACAATACTTGTAGTTAAGGCACAAAAGTGGAGCTAGTTGCACACACATTGCTTTTTACAGAGCAATACTATGCATATAGAAAGGCCCACTGATTTCAATGGAACTTACTCCCATATATATATATATGTATATATATAGGGCTGCAGCCTAAAGCTTCCCAACTAATGAGCTGAGATGACATTTTAAATTATGTAGGCATCTGGATAGCTTTGACCAGTGTTTCTCAACGAGTGGTATGAGTCCCACTATATAAGGTCAATGGGGCTTAGTCCCAGGTAAGCATGGATAGGATTGCAGCCTTAGAGTTTAGTCTTAGGCAAGTCTACTCAGAAGTAAGTCCCATTGTGGTCAATGGGGCTTACTCCCAGGTAAGCGTGCACAGGATTGCAGCCTTAGTCCTAGGCAGGACTACTCAGAAGTAAGTCCCATTACGGTCAATGGGGCTTACTCCCAAGCAAGCGTGCACAGGATTGCAGCCTTGGAGCTTAGTCCTCATGGACCGAACCCCAGACGCCCCTCCCGCCAGCCAGCTCCCTGCGCTGTACAGCATTCCAATCTCCAATGAATGAAGGGGGCGGGGCTTTCCCTCGGAGTTCTACTGGGGGCGGAGCAAGAGGCGCGAGGCGTGGCGGCGGCAGATTCGAACGTTTGGGCGCGCAGGCGCGCTGGGGCGAGCGAGACGGTTGCGGAGGCGTTCAGTTGGCCTCGCGGGCCCCGAGGGAGAGGATCGTGTCCTCCTCTTTCCGCAGTTGTCGGCATGAAGCGCACTGTGCCGCGCAGCACCCTGAAGGGGCTGGTGAAGAAGCACAAGCCGAAGCTCCGCATGACGGCCAACACCGACCTCCTGGTGAGGCGGGGGGAGGGGTGATCAGTTAGCGTCGCCCCCCCAGCATCCACCGTGCCTTTGGCACCCCCTGCCACTGCCCTCCCAGAGGGAGGGAGCCTGGTCCGGCACCGCGTTCCCCGCAGTGACAGGGGTTGCCAAAGGCACGCTGGGGGGGAGGGAGGCTTTGTCATGCCACTGGACCAGGGGATCAGCCAGTGGAACTTGACTGGCACACTGCAGCAGAACCACTATACTCAGTGCACGGTTAACCTGTGGAACTCCTTGCCACAGGATGTGGTGGCTGTCCGCTTGGGTGACTTTAAAAAGGGATTGGGCAGTATCCTGGAGGTTGGGCCTATCAGTGGTCAGGGTGACCACATGTCATGACCGCAGAAGAGGACAAGGCACCCCAAAATGTAGGCCATTCAAGAAAAATGTAGGATAAAATGAAAGTTAAAAACACTTGTATGTTGTTTTCATGTTTAAAATCTTAATTTAAATTTAAATTTAAATTCATATTTAATTTAAACAGTATATTACTTATTAAATTAAAAGCTATATTGCATATAATTTATTAATTACAGGAGGACTTTTAAGTTCTTTTCCAGGACACAAGGCTAAGAAAGAGGACATGTCCTGGAAAAAGAGGACATCCAGTCAACCTGTTAATGGCTGCTGGTTCTGATGGCTATGCCTCGTTTTCAAGTTCAGCAGCAGACTGCCTCCTGAATACCTGTAGCTGAGGAATGGTGGTGGTGGGGAAAGTATGCCTTTCTCCTGCTTGTGGGCTTCTCAGAGATACCTTGTGGTGGCTCATTATTGGAACCAGGATGCTGGAGTAGATAATCATTGTCATTATCAACATCAGGGCTCTTAAATTGTTTAGGTAATCATCCTTCCTGTGCCTCACTTCCCTGATTGAGATGTATTCTCTTTGAATATGTAGATTCAGTTTAAGTTATCATGGTCAATAGGTGCTGATAAACTTATCCTCTATGAATGTACAGTGCATCCAATTTCCTTTTAAAGTAATCTAAGCTGGTGGTTCCTCTATCTTTCTTTTTTTTTTTTGCAGAATATTATTTGCACTGATTTAAATACCAATTTGCTTCTTCCTCTCTCCCCAAATCTAGTGTTTGGTGAGGGGAAGTGACTGCCCCACTTCCACTGATCAATCAATTTCATCTGCCTGCCTCTGATGTCTTCTAATAGGTAAAAAGTGCAGCCTGCTAGTTCCAAACACAGGCATCTGGAGAAAGGCACTGCTTGGTTGCAGACTGGAAATTTTATGCTAAAAATGCTTATTGGCTCGCTCTTTTCAGATTATGATTTATTAAAGTTTCTCCCCTCCCCTTAAATGAGAGGTTACTGTTTTCATGAGTGAACCTCAGTCACTGCATGTTAGAATCACCTCTGAAGATAAGACATGTGTGATGTTAGGCTTAATTGCTCCGTCCACAATTTAGATAGTAACTTTAGAAGCAGTGTTTTATCCTGAACACTGACACACATGTGCATGCACACACACTGAGTTTTCCTATCATGTGCATTAGTGTAGTGGAAAAGTGATACTTGCAGGGTAGACACACATTGGAGCTTTTGTTTTGCATTAATTCAGGCCTGCACAACTTGTGACCAACCCAATAAATGCAGCTTGCTTTTTGTTTTGCTGCCTGCCTAGTCCTACAAAAACTGTAGTGTCTGGAGAGCCACAAACTCCTGTGTATTAGCAGTTCCAGGCAGAAAGCAAAAGAGGTGACTTATCAGCATTGAAGGGATGACATACACAGTGTATGGGGCTCCGTTAACTTGGTGGGTTGTACATTCTCTGAGTTTGCACTAAACCCTTTGCCAAATACTACAGTATGTGTTAGCATGTATATGAGGCTATGAGATGAGATAATAAAGGATGTATGGAGTTCATTGTCAAACAGTATGCTGATGACATATTTTTATTTTTAGATCCTAGCAGTCTTGGTGTGTACTCGGATCTAGTAGTATTTTGGAATTAATTTTGGGTGGCAAACTGGTTGAGACCAAATCAAGGAAAGGCTGAAGTAATCTGTCTGACATTACAAGAAGAGCAACAAAATTGTCATTTACAAGGTTCAGCTGCTTCTAATCGATTGAGAAATGCAGCCTTGGGATTGTTTTGAATACATTGTTGTATCTGAAATTCAAGATTATGATGAATAAAGGCAGACCTCTGGGCTATCAATAAAGAGGGACCAATTTGGTGAAAGGGGTTCATTAACAGTTGTTTGGTTTGTATTCATTATGTAACTAGGTTACATAATGTATATCACCTGGTTCTGATCTTTGAAACTTATAATTTATTTACTAAAATTTTTATTTTAGTACAATTTTATCTTAGTAAAATAAAATACCTTTAAAAGGCATTTAGAGTGGTGAACAACTTAAATAACTTTAAAAAGTCAAACCCACAAACAAATGCACATTTGAAATATTCAGTGAATGCAGAATGCAACAGCCTGGGTCCTATTTTATTTTAAAATACGTATTTGTGTTCTTCATTTTCAAAGACAGCACATGGCAACTTACAACAACAGAAAAGTCTTTTTTAAAATATCTCTTCCTTCAATAAACCATCCAAAACAATTGCAGAAGTCATTGGTTAGGCTCCAAAGGCTTATCTGCATTGTTCTGTGCATGCATCCATCAGATTATTATGCAACATAATTAACTACAGCAGGGGTGCTCAGACTTTCAGCTTTAGGGATGCTGGACCTTTAACAAGTGTATAGAAGAGAGAATTGCAGCAGGTGCAACTTGTCATCCCATGACAACTTGTCATCCCATGACAAGTTGCACCTGCTGCAATTCTCTCTTCTATACACTTGTTAAAGGTCCAGCATCCCTAAAGTTGAAAGTTTGAGCACCCCTGAACTACAGTCTTGGCTTGATTTGGTCTTAGGTAGTTGGCTACCCATAATGACTCCCAAAGCACTACCTTTGGCACTAAGTACTGCCAGATTTTTTCAAGCCCCTTTGCTGCTTTACTCCTAGTGTTCTCTGTTTCTCAATGCCAGGAAATTCTCCAGAGTGACACTGATGTCTCTTGAGGGACTGTAGCTAGAGAGGAAAGTTAGTTGCTTTTCAATGTGCACAAATGGGTCTTTTGAAACCTGGCCGTGGGGGTGGGGGGGAAATCTATGAGGCTGCAATCATATGAAAAATACACATTTTCCTGAAAGTGGGGCTTACTTCTGAGTAGACATGCATAAGATTATATTAAAGACTCTTTTCATAGATAGATAATAGATTTAACAAAAGAAATGCCCCTCTTCTGTGGTACATAACATGAAGAAAATATTTTTCTCAGTGTGGAGTTGGTCTGTGGAACTCCTTGCCACAGGATGTGGTGATTGCATAGGGCCTAGATACCTTTAAAAGGTGATTGGACAAATTTCTGGAGGAAAAAGTCCATCACGGTTTACAAGCCATGATGTGTATGTGCAACCTCCTGATTTTAGAAACGGGATGTGTCAGAATGCCAGATGCAGGGGAGGGCACCAGGATGCAGGTCTCTTGTTGTTTTGTGTCTCCCTGGGGCATTTGGTGGGCCACTGGGAGATACAGGAAGTTGGACTAGATGGGCCATTGGCCTGATCCAGTGGGGCTGTTCTTATGTTCTTACCATGTTTATCCTTAACACAAGAGCATGTGTTAGAGCTCCATAAATGCTAGGAACATACGTTCTACCTGCTGTTTTTTGCTTGGACAGAAACAGGGTAGTTTGATCAGTTTTTCTACCTTGGGATGCTGGTGACAGAGGCAACTGCAAGTCACCATCACATTTTTTCAGGTAGATACTGTTGATGGAGTAAAGTAGTATAACTCAAGGGTGATAGCATGCACATTTCTAGACAGATGCAAAAACTACAAAAGTTAACACTATTGTTTCCAACGTAATGTAATCTGGTTGAATAGATCTGGAGTTAAAAGTACAGTTATGTACAAATACAGCCTTAGTGAAAGTTTCAGTATTCGTGACATTGAGCTTCCTATAAATTACTATTCAGGATCTTTTCCTTTTGTTTTAACCAGTGATGATGCACTTTTCTTTAAAGGTACACTTGAACTTCTTATTGTTTATGCATCGATTAGCTGAAGAAACTCGGACCAAGGCTATTTCAGACAAGAGCAAAACAATTAAATATGAACATGTTTTATCTTCAGCAAAGGTAATTTAAAAGCCAAAATTCTGCTTTGATTCTTAATGTTTAAATTGTGCTATGTTATGCTGCATGCTCTGTTCTATTAAATGTCAAGTGCATCTAATAGTCTTATAGCACAATTAGTTTTAATGTACTTTTTTCCAGTGAAAGCATTCATTGTGTGCCAATTCAGTAAACTGAAGAGAGAGAAAAAAATGAACAAGATTGGCAATATTATTATACAATGAGTTTAAATATCTATCTCCAAATTATACATGTCATTCATATACAGGCATTCCTTTTCTCTCATATCCTCAGGGATATGTTCCTGCTTCCCCCCCCCCCCAATGGATACCCATAACCATGAATAAAAGGAAACCCTATACTTAACTGTGGTGCTGCACAAGTTAGTTTTGCTTCCCATGTCTCTTCCTTTGCAGTGCTCTTCATTTGCAGCCCTTCCTGGTACAGAACTGTGGAGGAGGAACATGAGAGAAGCAGTCAGCCAGAACACTAGAGGAGGGAGACAGTGAAAATGCTAACAGAAAGTGAACTGCTTCTTGTTAGTGTTTTCACTGTTTCCCTCCTCCAGTGTTCTGGTGATTTCATGTTCCTTCTCTTGTGTTCCATAACAAGAAGGGTTACAAATGAAGAGTACTTGAAAGGAGGAGAGGTAAATAATGAGAGGGGAATTTGAAATGCACAGATATGGAAGACTACTGTAATTCAGAATTATCAGATTTTAGTGTACTAATAAAACAGGTCAGTGCAATAATATTGCCTGACAAAACATAATAGAAATTTTAGAATAAAATCAGTGTTCACTAAGGAAATCTAAAAAGGGCATCATATGAAATAAGGTCTTCCACAATCCATCCTCTTCTGAACTTCTGATCTGCTTTAAGCAAGCCCTTGTATTGGTACTCAGCCTCCTGAGTTTGCAGGTAGTTGTGGGTGGCCCTGTTTTGTATACAGACCAGGTACTGATTTCTTCATATTAGGGATTCCCTAGGTATGCAGAAGTACATATATTTTGGGTAAAATTGAAAAAAAGACCAGATGCAAACTGAGCATGCTGTCTGGTCCCCAGGAGCCACTGAATGTTGAGGTGTCAGTTGGAAGAAACTGCAGAATCCCAGGGGAGAGAGGCAAGAAAAGGGAATTGGTCAACTTGAGCCACTTGAGGAAGGGCATCATGTTGCAGGTCCTAATTGTAACTTAAAAATTTTTCTTGTGGCATTAACCCTTATTACAAAAGTATGTTTTCAAATATTCACAGCTGATTAATTTGTCACACACTTATGACAGGAGGAACAGGTTTTCAGTAACAAACAGGAACTGACAATTTATATCAGTACTTTCTCAAAACATATGTCGATCACCTCTTGCATAAAAGCAGAGTCGTTCCGTTGTAAGGAACAGGGTGCACAAGAGCTGCAGAGCTTAATAGCCAACCAGATTTTCTAGGAATCTGTTCAGAGGGCAGAAAAGATAGTGAACCTGCTATTGTCAGAACTGATGCCTGCTGGTGTGTATTCCCCCTCCTCTTCCACTTTCCACTGTACTTCCAAGATGTATTTTGCTTAATTTTGAAGTGAATATTTAAACTAAAGTAGATCAGGCCTGCTCAGTCTCAGAAAGCCCCAGTTTAACTTTTGGAAGCCCTTTCTTACCCCATGGGATCTGCATATGTCGGTTATAATTATTCAGTTTCTGTGGGAGTGCATCAACTGTAATGTTTTGCATAATTTTATGACTTCTGAAATGGTTCCCAACCTTCAAGTGTGTCTTGGTGTGCAACTCCAGGCACTCTTAGATGAGAGTTACTATCTGGATCCATTTCAACCTGCTTTCAGAATGATGGCGGGGTTACCCAGTAATATGGGAGGTCATTGAAGAACTAGTTAAATGATTCTTTGGACCCTGGTCATAAATAATGCATTTTTAAAAGGTTATTGTTTCGTAATACCCACACATATTAACAAGAAAAAGGAGCTAGAGGAAAAGAACGGAAGAAGAGAACTTGCTGATGTAAATAATTTATTTGGCTTATGTACAGGGTCTGGTTCATAAGTTACATTGAATTTGGGGATGTATAGAAAAACATTTAGAGTTCATAAGTTTTGAAAAAGTCCTTAGACTGAAATCTGGTTTTAAATATAATTCTGTCTGTATAGCAAGTCCTTACTTAAAGTTGTCAGTAGGTTCTTGGAAACTGCAATTTTAAGTGAAACTACTTATAACACAACCATTTTTACTGTAGGCTAGTTGATACATGTAAACAAGAGTTAAGTACCTATGACATATTTCTATAGAATATTTAGAAGTCAGACTTCTAAATAAAGACCATAAAAACCTCTTAAACACTGAAATAAACGTGAGCTTTCCAGGTCAGAGAAAACACATGTGGACATGGGAAGAATGTGCAAACTCCACATGGGCAGTGGCCCTGGCCTGGTATTAGTTTTTTTCCTCATCAAATTTAGCACTAAACTACTTAAAACAAAAGTACTTTGGGTGAGCAATTTGATGTATTTGAAATAACAGGATTATGTATCTGAAGGCTGTGCTTTTTTTTCCAGATAATTTTAAAGAAGAGCCGGGGCTAATGTCAAGTAATATTCCTTCATTGTTTGTTTGTTTGTTTATGCTGTTACTAGTTTTTCAAGATATGCCTTAATCTCCTGGTAATTTGAATTGATCTTATGTCTTCTGAGGTTCAGAACTTGTATTGGAATGTTATACATACATGTTCTCATGTTAGATTTGTTTTTGTATTTTAGGATTTGATATAAATGAAATTGAATAAATTCATGTTTTAAATCTCTAAACAAGAGGACTCAATTTAATAATTTTTCTATAAAAAGTTAATTCTTTGATATAATCCTATTACACATTTTTACACAATTCATGTAGCTTTCTTTTCAGAAAGTACATGCTGTACATTTTAAAACAATGGTTTTTCAAAAATTGTATTTCTGCATTGACATTGCAAAAGGAGAATCTGATTATTCTATTTACCAAAGCTAGTTGAGGCAGATATTTTTGGAGTCATTGGGGCATGAGCAGTTCGACAAGTTAACCCTGTGGCTCCCAAACTGCACCCAAGGACACCACAATGAATTTACAGGGATGCTGTGGGATATTTTACATTTTCTAGGAAATGGATATTTAAGGTATTTCTTTTGGCCTAGGGGCACTGGAAAAAAATTACTGAAATACTAAGGACGCCTTGAACTGGGAAAGTTTGGGGACCATTGGGTTAATTATTGACACTGGGAGAGCATCAACAATCCTCAAACGAATGTTTAAATTACTTTAATTCTACTACCTATCTGTCCCTCCATGCGTTTCCCTAGACTCTTCCTTTCCCAGATCTACTCCACCCTCAACAATCCTTTGTTAATTTTTCTTCTTGAAATTTTGCTCTTAAGAGAGGTAAAGTCTTGATTGCTATTAAGCATTTTGTCCGTGGAGATACAATTACTTAATTTTTCAGTTCTCAAACGCTATGTCTCTAATAGGATGAAATGAATTGAGTAATAAGTCTCATTGGAAAGATTGGTTAATCTTTCTGAATCTGTACTGGACCATTTGGACATCCATATGCTTGGGGCTCTAATCTGTAACCTGCTAGAATGAATTTGCAAAACTTTTCTTAAAAAGTTACATGAATGTATTGTCATAGTATATAATTGAACCTTATAACTCTTCCATGATGAGAGAAATTTGAGTTGCACATAGTTTTGATTTAATCTATCTTAATTGCGTTAATCCAGATTTCGGTGTCCATAGGGGGTCCAGGAATGGAATCCCCACAGATAAACGGGCCCTACCTGTGCTACCTCTTTGTGTAAGAATTATGTAAGATGCCTTTATGGGGACTGCTGCAAAGGTCATATTATATGGAAATCATTGCACATTAAATAAATGAGAAATAAATATTTTTTAATCGGCAAGGCGTGCTGGAAATGTGCATATTTTTAACTTTTGACATTTTAAGTACATGACTGATTAATACATAGTTGTAGTTCATAAACTACGAACAGTTTATAAACAGTTTATAAACTGTTTGGTTCATCAGTACTTTAGGGATACGAATTCTTTTTAAATTTAGCACTTTGGTAAAATCTAACATTTTAAAATTCCCTTTATGCATCAGTGTTATGATCATCACTGTGTTCATTTGAGTGACATTGACTCTTTTTAGAGACCATTTATATGCTTTTAGAAATTCTTCTCATTCAGAATGAATTTTCCTCTTCTAACCAAAAGATGGTGATAGTTACGTGTCCCACATATTTTTCTTCTTGTATTGATTTCTATGTAATTATAATTCTAGCAAATGAAAATATTTCTAATGTGAGCAGAGTTGCAGTGTGTCTATATTGCTGACAGATGTAGGGAAATTTTAATATTTTCAAATTTTTGATATAAAAGGAGAAAACAATTTCTAGGCTTTCCTTAATGAAGCTGGAGAAGAGAGAAGCTAAATGGTCTGTTTTTGACAGCATTCTGAAGATGTCTTATTTTCCACACTAACATGTGTCATCATCATACAGCATAATTAATCAACAGTGAGTGATCAATACTTTGGCAGTTATTACTAATTAAAAATATACACCCATAACAGTTGGATGAAAGCCTTTATTCTGATAGACTTTTGTTAAAGTGGGGCCTTGTTAATTCATCTCACTTTTGTTTGCACTTTAGATAACTGCATTAATAATGAAAACATAGGTCAGCCTGATTTGCCAGATTTGATTTATAAAGAGTTTTTTTAGATTTCTTATGTAATGGTGTGCTAGTGTCTTGCTCACCCTTCTATTTATTTACAAATGACTTTGTGTGTTTAGGACACAATCCTGAAGTAACGATGGGCGCTGACCCACCAGTGTGGCAAAAGTGCCGAAAAGCACTTTTGTGCCACTGACAGAGCAAGGAGGCCTGTGCATAGATATGTGCGGGCCTCTGGAGGCTAATGTGAGCTGCTCTTGGCTGGCCCAGGGGTCTGGGAGGCATGGGGAGGAGATTTTTGGAGTGGGGGGTGGGGCCAGGATCTGGCACTTATGCTGAATCCTATCCCCGGTCCTGGACAACCTGGGGAAGCTCTGGGCTGCCCAGATCTTTGCCACTACTTTAGTGGTGCAGATCCAAGTAGCCCCATTGGGGCTGCTGTGGCTTTACCTGAGGTAAGGGGAAGTGATTCCCCTTGCCCTGGGTTGAGCCAGTTTTGGCCCCAACCCTGCCCTGGATGCAGGGCAGGCCTGCTGGCTTGCTTGCTGCAGGGCAGGTTAGGATTGGGTTGTCAGTGTCAGTTTGTTCTTATATTATGTAGGTGGCAATGCTTTCTGCAACATAACTGGATGAGTGCTGTCTGTGGGAAGCTGCTATAACATGGCACTTTCCATGTCTCCTGTAATAGAAGAGGCCCTTGGTAACATGGGAGGAGCGCACACTGCAAGTTCTTCTCATGCCATAGTTAGCCGAGTAGAATGGGAAGAATTGGTGCAGTGAGAAGGGCAGTATGCTGAATATTCTTGGCAAAATGTTTTCCCACATCAAGCATGCAATGCTAAACATGTTTGCATAGAGATAAGTGGGATTAAACTGAGTGGAGCCTGTTTCTGAGTAAGCATCCTTAG
Organism: Tiliqua scincoides; assembly: GCF_035046505.1. Lineage (NCBI taxonomy): Eukaryota > Metazoa > Chordata > Lepidosauria > Squamata > Scincidae > Tiliqua > Tiliqua scincoides. Next base: position 203,289,974 of record NC_089821.1, read on the forward strand.
GAAAGCTCCATGGGAGCAAGTTTAGTAGTACTCTGGCACCTCAGATCAGGTGTCTTTTCACCAATAAAACATAATGGTGTTGCTAATTACCACAAAGGCAAATATTTACTTTCACACAAATTGGTTATTAAAGAATATCAAGGCATGTATTGGCATGCCACAACATTAGCTGGTCAGAATTATCCTTCGGTTTCTGATCTTTTGAAATGAGTTTTGCTTTTGTGTAACAGGAAGGAAATGGAGTGCTTTTCACTGTTTTTGATTTTGGTCAGTGAACAGTAAGTTGTCAGGGGCAGCGTGACTCAGAAGGCCTCCTGATACTATCTCAGGTTGTCAGCCAAGACGTAATAAACAAGCCTTATAATGCTTGTGTGCTATTGTCAAACCTGGAAGTGCAAGACTTCCGGTTTTTTGAGTTTATGCTGTTCCTTTAAAAAACAACAACAAACAAACCTGGGCCTTCTACTTCTGTTTCTAGGTTGACAACAGTGCATGAGGCGTGTAGGAAGGAGGGAATGACCTGCTTGCATTGGTGATAGGTTGGAGAGGGGCAGTAGTAGCACTAGCAACAAACCTGGTGTGAAAATGCTGCCCCTTGCAGTCTGCCACTGACGCTTTCTGCATCTGCTGACCTTATAGCTGGGCCAGCCCTGTATGTTGTCTTTTTGCAGTGCTCTCCTTTTTCGTGTTGAAATTGAAGCTAAAGCAGTGCATTTAAAATCTATTTCTGCAGTTGTAAATTCTTAATGCAAATAGATTTATAAAAATTAAAATTTAAATACCTGAAAATTGGTAAGGTTCTTTGATCAACATCTATAGACTAACACTTTAAGAGACATTCAAAAAATAAGTAAATTTAGAATGTGCTTTGAGATCCACACGTGTGTGTGTATATAGTATATATCTGTATATGTATGTATTTTTTCTTGGCAATATAGTCAAATATTTTGCATACAGACTTCAGGTACTTGATCAGGAAAAATTAAGGCAACGTTTTTCTTTTCTCCATTTGAAGGAACAGGTAGTACTACATAGAACACTTTATGACCTTTTGCAATGTCAGAATATGAAACGGAGGGGAGAATATCCTATGGTTTATAGTGTTAAGGGAATTACCTCACCAGCTTGAAAGGCCCATGGCTAATGAGCACCAGAGAAAAGTGAGCTGTTTGAACCCTATGGTCTAACAGACATTAAGTAATACATCATAGCTTTTGGGTTTTTGTATTTGCTTGTTTTTCATTAGATGTTCATATACAGATGAGTGCTCTTAGTATTTTCCTTAAATCATATTTTATTTCCTACTTTGTAAATAAAAGTTATAGTGAAAATGCATATTAGTGGGCCATTAAAAACATAAATGAAATCCTAATCTTTAGGATAGAAAAATGTTATGCATGTCTGCATTCTATTCCCTTCCCTTATATGCATGATCTCTGTGTGTTCTTGACTCTCTTTAATTGTAATGCTCTTAGTTACAGATCAAACCATTTGTTGGTTACCTCTTATTTGGACTATAACAACTACTGTGTGCTCCAGAAAGTATGGACAAACAATAATTGGTTCACAAAACAGCAGCTAGCTTCCTGATGGGGTGAGATGGGACTGCATTTTACATGCCTAGTCAATTCTTGTTATCCCCTGGGGGTTAGGTTACTGGAAAACAAAGTGGATACCAAATCAGCAGATACCTAATATTAAACTTATGGGATTAGTGGGGCTAGAGGAAGGGATAGCTAACCTGTTCAGGAATACCAGCAGTGGATAGCTGCAGGGTGGCGCAAGGTAGTTACTCTTCCTCACTGTGGATAAGTGAATCTGTGAGCACAGAGTGCATGAATAACGAAGATTGACTGCACTGTTAGATTCCGATTGGTTTCTAGATTCAGCACAAGATATTAGTGGTAACTTTGAAAGCCCTTTACAATTTGGGCGCCAAAGTTTTTGAGGAGCCCCCACATGGATTTGCTGATCTATTGGATAGGTTCTGCTCCCTATGCTGAACCTTGCTTGATGTACATGCAGGACAGGGCCTTCTGTGTGATGGCCCCCACATGCTGGGATTTCCTACCATAGGAGATTCAGAATGTGTCCTCTTTTGGTTTTAAAGACTTACATGTTTTATCAGACCTTTAGTTTTTGTCTCGGAATTGTGCTTGTGGTTTTACTGGTTCTTAATTGTATTTTAATTTGCGCAGTTAGTCACACTATTACCTGCTGGTTTATAAGTTAGATAAATGAATACTTGTACATCCTGTAAGGCAGTGGTTCTCGAACTTTTCCGGCTTGCGCCTCCCCTGATCCTTGTAGCCATTGACCACGGCTCACCAATACAACACATCACATCAGTTACCCCCCAAATGGGGGTGAAGGTGCTATAATTACACACTAGAAACAAGGCTGCCAGCACTCTGAGGCTGCAATCCTAACCACACTTACCTGAGAGTAAGCCCCAGTGAACAAAATAGGACTTACTTCTGAATAGACCTGATTGGGATTGTGCCCTGAGTTTGTTAGCAGCACACCTGGAGGGTTTTGGAAAGGGAGGGGGGAAAGTAATGAATCTGCTGGGGGAGGGAAAGACTTTGTTTTGTGCGTATCTGCTAATTGCAAACTGAGACCCAGAGACTGTTTGGCTGGCATCCTAACCCCACTTTCCTGGGAGTAAGTCCCATTGAACACAATAGGACTTACTTCTGAATAGACCTAGCTAGGATTGGGCCTTTTGTCTTATAATAGCTGCTAACATGGGAAGTAACTGCCCCCCCTCAAAAGGAGGCAGGAGGAAAAAGGGGAATGGCTAAAAAGGAATGGGGATTTTTATTTTTAATAAATTTTTGGAGACAAAGCCATCAAGAGTGGCTTTTTTTCTTTTTGAAGGGGGAGAGGAAAGAGAAAGATGAAGATCCTGGGTTAAGCTGTCACAGACCCCAAGCCTGTGTAGGTCTACTCAGAAGTAAGCCCCATTTGAGTCAATGGGGCTTACTTCCAGGAAAGTGTGGAAAGGATTGCAGCCATGTACAGTAAGATTACAACTCACGGAGTAGATGGGGGCTGCTCACACACATACACCCAGCATGCGGATGCCACCCCTGTGCCCCCAGGCAAGACGGAGGAATGCAGGCTGGGGGATTTGGCCCCCCCCACTAGGACCAGAGGAAGGCGCTGCACTACCTGTACTTACTCTTCCCTCCCAGTTTGAAGCCTGCCAGGAGCGCCCCTGTGCTGATGAGATGCAGCACCTCTGCACTCCTCTCCTCCAGCCTTGACCAATCCCAGAATGCCCAGGGCAAGGGGCATACTGGGAAATGTAGTCCTTGGGGCGAGGTTGCACATGGAGAGAACTCCATGATGAGATGCGGCACCTCTACCTGCCCAGCCAACCTTCTCTCCTACCCCCCCCATGTTTCACATTGCCCCACCCACCTCATGCGGCCCCACCCACCTCGTTCTCAGCCTCGGAAAAGCAGCAAGTCAGGATGCAGCCAGTGCAGCTCAGCAGAGCTCCGCAACTGCCAGCCACCTCTCTCCCTGAGATGACTGGCAACGCCCCTGGAGGCTAGCCACGCCTCACTAGGGAGACGGGATGCACAGATTGAATACCTTAGCTGTAAGGTTTCAGGAGAAAAACCAGAATGCAGGAAACTGCCTTATACTGAGTCAGGCCATTTATCAGTCTAGCTCAGTATTGCTGGCACTGACTGACTGGCAACTACCCTCCAGGAATTCAGTCAGGAATTTTTGTCAGTTGTAGTTGGTGATACTAGGGATTAGAGCAGCCTTTAGTGGTAAGACTTGAGTCACCAGAGAAACAAGCACTTACCAAGTTCAGTTGAGACCTTCTTGAAATGAAATTGACTTGTTTCAAAAATCACACTTTAAAACCTACCACATTATAGTATTTTTTCAGAGATCGCAGGCGTGTAGCCCAAGTAACCAGAGCCTTCCTTTGTTTTAGAGCTGTATTATCTTCCATGTTGATTCTATGCTTATGCCACAAACAAAACTAATAGAAAGTACACTGCAGCTTCAGCTTCTTAACAGTCATAGTTGGTAGATGGCTTGAATTTATAAAGTTTATCTTAGTATGTCTGAACAGGTTTTGACCCCAGTTTCCTGTTCTAGCTTCATGGTTGAAGTCAACTTTGTTTCAGGTACTTGTATAGGTAGATGTCCAAAAATATATGGTTTTTACTAAGTTGATTTATTGTTGCCTTCATTTCATCCCCTTTATGGAACATGCCTTCACCAACCCACTTAGATTGAATTGTTACTCATCTTCACATGATGATTTTTCTTGTGTCACCTGCCACTAGAATGCTTGAACTATTTCTTGGTGCTAAAACTGGAACTTACTTTGCCTCCATGTCTGTCACAGTATTTCTGTAATGAGCAAAAAGCATTGCCACATAAACATAAGTGATACCTTAGCTGAAATATGTTTAATCTTTTATATTATGGTCAAATAATGGATTTATTTATTGAAAAATAAATAAAATCTGCAGTAGAGTGAAAAGGAGGCTCTTTACTGCAAAGTTTCTATACCTTGGCAGATTCACTTGGCATGTGCATACCCTTACCACAGACTGATTGCTGTGATAGGATTAGTTTATTCTGCTGCCAATTCTTTCTTTCTGAAATGCACTTTCAGTATTTTGGGGTTTTTCCTATTGTTTGCTTAAGAGTACCACACGATAATTCATTGCACGATGGATAAGTGCTATCCAAACATCACAAAGTTGCTTCCAAAGTTCAGACATTTACCAGTCCTCCATCTCTCTCAGACGATAATGGCCAATCTTTATTCCAAATTCAAGGCAATCAGAACTTTTGGAGTATCTTCAGAGTAAAATGCTTTGGAGAACAGCTGCTGTGCTCTTGCTATATTAACCACAGCTGGGTTGTGTTCACCTTATATTAAAATTATTCTACATAATTTATGAACTATGACAAACTAAATATTGTTACAAGAGTTTCTTAAAGTGTAATAACTACCGAACTAACTAAAGAAAGAAAAAAAGGCCAATGCCCCTTTCCCGTATCCCGTTATTTAAATTTCACATTATGTACATTTAGTAGTGGTTACCAGCAGCCTCTCGGTTCTAGGCCCTGTCAGTGACCTTGTCGCTAATGAAGAGTGAAATGAAATTCAACTCTTTGAAATTCTTTTTTCCCCCTGTCCAAAAGAAGTGAACAACACTTTCCTCTTGCTTCTTAGTTTGGTTGATATCCTGGTCTCTAATCGTATAAATGTAAATAACATTTTACTTCTCCTGTGTGCAATACTAATTCATTTTTAGAGAGATGAGAGTAATTAAGTCTAAACGGTTGTTTCCTAATCCTGTCAGGACATGGTTGTACACAGAGGGATGTGACCTGGGGTAAGGAGATATGATGGCTGAAGGGAGGGGACCCTAAGGAGGATTAGGGTTAATTCTTTTATCATGGTCATAACACGTAGCTGCAACTTGACTATGTGTACAAAAGAAAAAAAACAACTTACCGTATTTATCGGCGTATAACACGCACTTTTTCCCCCTGAAAATAGGGGGCAAATGATGTATGCGTGTTATACGCCGATGTCCAGGGAACGGAATCCTCTTTAAGGGATCCCGTTCCCAATAGTGCCTAGCGGCGGCGCAGCGTCGTGACGTGATGTCAGCGCTGCGCCCGCCGCATATTATCACAGCCGCTGGCAGCTGATGAATATGGTAAGTGGAGACCCTTTCTTTGGGGAGGGGAGGGGGAGGGATTGAGGTGAGGTGGCATAAGTAATGCTTTGGATGGTGAAGAAGATGAGCTGATTTATGAAGATAGTAGCAGTGAAAGCAGCAGTGTTCATTGCGATTTTGAAGATAGCAGTGAAGATGAAGAGTTTCTTGGTTTCCCAGATAGTGATTTCTGAGTAAACTTTTGTAAAAACAAAATATCCAAGTTTCTTTTGTTAAAACAGTTGCTTTTACTGTCCTTTTACATTATTTACCTTATATGTGGTAATAATATTAATAAAAAAAAGTTCTGAGCTACCCTTATTTTTTTCCTGAAATTTCCCTCTTAAAATGAAGATGCGTGTTATACGCCTGTGCGTGTTATACGCCGATAAATACGGTAATCTTAAATTATGTAACTATATAAACTCTTCACGTGCAAGGGCAATGTGTGCCCTATCTGTTTCCTATTACTATTTGACATGCATACATGAAAGTAATGTGCCAGGGTAGTTGAAGACTGCACATGCATCCAGTGTTGGTGCCAGGGTACTTTCAGCCTGAACGCTTTGCCTCTCCCTGACCTATCCCATGCTACCCTAGCTTTCTCTCTCCCTCCCTGCCTTATACCCCCTCTGCTCAGTGGATAGGGTCTTCTCATCCTACCAGCCCTGGTATGATCCAAACAGTGATGGAATTTTCATTGCTACTGGAAACATCCCAGGGTCCACTGACTTGGGATGAAGTAAGGAGAAAATGAAGTATGCAGCCTGACTATTCCCTTTCTTTAAACCAAAAGGGATTCTCCAAGGCCCATTTACTGTTGTACTACTGCAGTAAATTGTACAGTACAATTTACTGTTGTACTACTACAGCAGCCATTGAGGAGGGCAGGGTCACCAGGACTCTTCAGAGATCACAGAAGGGTAGGCCTGTTCTCTGAAGGTGGCCCTGCACACATTCATATCTTTATCTAGCACCTACTCTCTGGATACTGTAAGTTACAGTGCTAAGTCACATCTTTAGCAATGGCACAGATGGAGAGGAAGGGCTGGATGGGAGTTTTAGAAAGTGGCATGTAGATATCCAACTCTTGCCTTTGTGGGTGAGGGACATGGAAGAAAGAAGAAACAGGGCTGTATTGATCATATGAGGAAGGTCCCAGTTTGCATGGGGTGCTACATCCTTCTGTAGCACAATCTAACAAGATGTATCTAATTAGATGTAAGTTCCCTTGAACATATTGATACTTATTCCCATGGAAATAAGAACATAAGAACAGCCCCACTGGATCAGGCTATAGGCCCATCTAGTCCAGCTTCCTGTATCTCACAGCAGCCCACCAAATACCCAAGGGAGCACACCAGATAACAGGAGACCTGCATCCCGGTGCCCTCCCTTGCATCTGGCATTCTGACATAGCCCATTTCTAAAATCAGGAGGATGCACATACACATCATGGCTTGTAACCCATAATGGATTTTTCCTCCAGAAATTTGTACAATCCCCTTTTAAAGGCATCCAAGCCAGATGCTGTCACCACATCCTGGGGCAAGGAGTTCCACAGACCAACCACAAGCTGAGTAAAGAAATATTTTCTTTTGTCCTAACACTCCCAACACTCAATTTTAGTGAATGTTCCCTGGTTCTGGTGTTATGTGAGAGTGTAAAGAGCATCTCTCTATCCACTTTATCCTTCCCATGCATAATTTTGTATGTCTCAATCGTGCCCCACCTCAGGAGTCTTTGCATGTTCTCTTTTAACCTCTATCTGACTTAATTCCTTGGTCAGGAGTGACAGTTCAGGCAGCGGTATCTGCCTGAGGTCTTCTGCTGTGAAGACAGATGCAAAAAACTCATTCAATTTCCCTGCCATTTCTCCTTTTATTTCCCCTTTCCCTCCCTCACCATCCAGAGGGCCAACCGCTTCTCTGGTGGGTTTCCTGCTTCTAACATATTTGAAGAAGCTTTTATTATTCCCCTTAATGCTGCTGGCCATGTGTTCCTCATAGTCTCTCTTGGCCTCCCATATCACCTTCTTACATTTCTTTTGCCACAGTTTATGTTCCTTTTTATTCTCCTCATTAGGGCAAGACTTCCGTTTACAGAAGGAAGCTTCCTTGCCCTTTACGGCCTCTCTAACTTGGCTGGTTAGCCATGCGGGCACCTTGCTGGACTTAGTGGTTGCTGGAAGCAAATTGAAATCGCTGCAGTGAAATTAGAAATTACTCTGTTACTTTCCAGTGGGCATCTAAATCGAATAATAATAAATAATAATAATACAGGTATTTATATACTGCCTTTCTTGGTCTTTATTCAAGACTTTATTCAAGGCGGTTTACATAGGCAGGCTAATTTAAATCCCTGGAGGGATTTTTACAATTGAAAGAAGGCTCTATCTTTCAAGAGCCACAACAAATTCAGATGTTTCCTTCTGATCTGGCCTCCATCCTGGCCTCCATCCTCCCACGCTCAGAGCAGATGAAAATAGCTCAGCTCAGCTTGTCAGCTGCTTCAAGGTCGCACGGTGCCTGTGGCCTCGAACTGGCGACCTTGTGGATGTTATCTTCAGGCAAATGGAGGCTCTACCCTCTAGACCAGACCTCCTGCCCACTGAATGGGGTTTAAAATGTTTTGGGGATTAGTGTGCCGTTGTTGCAGGCTTATTTTGCCATGTTTCCTTTTCCAGCTGCCACAACATTAAGAATTGTGTTAAATTATGATGCAGTTCTGCTTTTTAAAAATGTAATAGGTCTAAGGATCTCATGGAATGAAACATAAGAGTAAAATGGGTCCATTATCAAACTGTTGTATTGTTAATATTTACTGAATAAAACATTTAGCATAACATTCAATGCAAAATCCTAATTAGCTCTGCTCCTCTGGCTCAGACTGCACATCTAAACATACCCCTTGACTAACCAAGTTGTCCATCCAATTCTAAACCCCAGAAAATAAGGAGCCTATGCAGAATAATTTGTTTCACATCTAATGCCATATTTTGCATTTATCCTGTATTTTTCTCTAAAATATTTTTGCAGGAGTAGATCATAGCTGCTCATTATTGGACTCTAGACAAGGTTGAGTCCTAATCTAGCATGCATGGAATGAGCTTCCCTCATGGAAACCTTCCTTCTCATATAGCAGCCATTTGTAGCTCTTGAAAATCCACTCGTGGGAGGTGTTAGGGACTTTCTGGAGCAATATGGGATTTAGAATAGAGGATTGCCAAAGAATGGGGAAATTATCTAGGTTGTCCATATTCTCTTGCACACAGAAGTGCCTTCTGTTTGAGACAATTGAGGCTATGATACAACCTTTCACTCTGAATGGAACTTTGCTACAATGAGGGATGAAGCTACATTATTTTAGCAAACAAAACTTGATACCCATTTTTATAAAAAGTTTCTTGGGTAGGGCCTGCACTTCCGATTTAGTAAATCCTTCTTTGAATGAAGAATATTTGTACATTGGTTTTATTTCAACATGTCATTATGGGGAACGGTGGTATCATCTTGTGGTGGTTCCACTGTCTGGTTTTGTACTCAGCCAGAGAGGACCCAACAACTGTGGTAGTAGTTCCTGTGGATTGGAGGTGGTGTTGCTTAATGCCAGATTTGTCAGTACTAAAACTTTGGCCATCGGGGATTTAATCTGGATGAATAGGCTGATCCAGCAAGATTCTCTCCAGCAAGGCTGGGAGAAGCAGGAGTAGCACACTCTCTAGCTCTCTTTGAGCTTTACCCATTGGGTTTGGGGAGTGAGGAGGCAATCTTCCAATTTCTTAGTGTGAGACCAGGAGACTGCCAACAGCTTTTGTAAAGTGCCCCAAGAGTTTTGGTCTTGGGCAAGTTTTCATTTATGCTGGGGTTTCTGCCCCAAGTACAGTTCAGGCTTTTCTGGCCTCCATGACAACGATGGACCAGTCTCAATGAGCTCCAATGCACAAAGAAGGTTATATTTTGGACATAGTGTTTGCTGCTGGGCTAAAGTCATCTAAGCCAGGTGCCAGCACTACATCCTGTGGCAAGGAATTCCACTGATTAATTACATGCTGGGTTAAGAAATATTTTTTTCGTCCTGATGCTCCTGCCTGTCAATTTTAGTGGATGTCCCAGGTTCTGGTGTTTGAGATGTAAAAAATTATTCATGGGATGGATAAAGGGATGCTTTCCTCTCTCTCAATCATGTGTTCCCCCCAGCATGTTTTTCTAGAGTCAAAAATCTAGACCAGTGGTTCCCAAACTGCTATAGGGAAGTTGGGAACCAGGTAAGCGTTTGCATGAGTAGAGAGGGAGGCAGCAACAGTGCTGCTAAGATCACAGCGCTGCCACTGCCAAGGGGCTTTTTTACTTACTGGGGGCAGCGCTGGTCTCCTACAGAGTCCTGAAGGCTCATAGCCCCCTCTTATCTCCTCTGCAACTTGTTTACAAAGCCCTTATCTCCAGGGCTTTGTAAACAAAAACTTCCAGTTTTGGGGAAAAACAAAGTAGCTTTAAATCAGAGATGATGGCTTTGTAAACACGCTGCAGAGGAGATCAGAGGGGGCTGTGAGCCTCCAGGACCCTGCAGGAGGCCACTGCTGCCTCCCAGGAAAGTAAAAAAGCCCTGTGATCTCTGCAGCACTGTTACTGCCATCAGAGCAGGGTCACTTTCCTTAAAGGGGAACTGGTGGGTCGTGACCCACCAGTTTAGGAACCACTGATCTAGAATGGATCCCCAAACACTGTAGCCTTTCCTTATAAGGGAGGTAGCCCAAGCCCACTAATCATTTTGGAGGTGTTCTCTTTTGCACCTTTTCTGGTTCCATTATAACCTTTTTGATATGTGGCAACCAGAGCTGTATGCAGTACTCCCAGATGCAGCCTTACCATGACTAGTACAATGGCATAATACAGGTTGTGCTTCGCTATCCACTGGGTTTTTGTTTCGGAACCCCTAGTGGATAAAAAAAATCAGTGGATACCAAATCAGTGGAAAAATAGCTTTAAAGACCCACTTCCAGGTTTCTTGCTCCTCTGTTGTCACCCCAGAATGTATTGGTCTAGACACTATACCATATTTAGTCACTAAATGGAGTGAATAATTGAATCTAATGGAATGAAATATAATTATTTAACAATACGAAGGTAGGAAATTGGATTTTGGTGCATTTTTCCTTGTTACAAGGCATTTAAATGTGGACCCCCGTATCAGTGATGAGTTAAATCAGTGAATACTGAGGTACCCAATGGCTCTTTTACGGGGATCTTCTTGATAGTGGTGGCCAGGTCATCATAAAATTTGTCTTTGGCTTCTGCTGGAGACGACAGAGTTGGTGCATAAGCACTGATGAGAGTGACAGGTCCTGCTGATGACTGGAGCTGCAGGGACAAAATTCTTTCACTTCCCACAGTAGGTGGGTCCTGAGTACACTTCTGTACTGCAGCGAGTCATGACTCTTCACTCACAACAGGAGAGGAAACTGAATGCTTTCCACATGCGCTGCCTCCGACGCATCCTCGGCATCACCTGGCAGGACAAAGTTCCAAACAACACAGTCCTGGAATGTGCTGGAATCCCTAGCATGTATGCACTACTGAAACAGAGACGCCTGCTTTGGCTCGGTCATGTCGTGAGAATGGATGATGGCCGGATCCCAAAGGATCTCCTCTATGGAGAACTCGTGCAAGGAAAGCGCCCTACAGGTAGACCACAGCTGCGATACAAGGACATCTGCAAGAGGGATCTGAAGGCCTTAGGAGTGGACCTCAACAAGTGGGAAACCCTGGCCTCTGAGCGGCCCGCTTGGAGGCAGGCTGTGCAGCATGGCCTTTCCCAGTTTGAAGAGACACTTGGCTAACAGTCTGAGGCTAAGAGGCAAAGAAGGAAGGCCCATAGCCAGGGAGACAGACCAGGGACAGACTGCACTTGCTCCCAGTGTGGAAGGGATTGTCACTCCCGAATCGGCCTTTTCAGCCACACTAGACGCTGTTCCAGAACCACCTTTCAGAGCGCGATACCATAGTCCTTCGAAACTGAAGGTTGCCAACTACTGAGGTACCACCTGTATTGGCAGTTTTATTCTCAGTTCCTTTTTAAATGAGCCCAAGCATGGAATTGGCCCTCTTCACAGCTGCTGCACACTGGGCTAACACTTTCATCAGGTCCTAGTCACTGGAAAGAAAATAACCAAAGATTGCTGACAGTGGAGACCTGTTTATAATAAAGGTTCATCTTAATATTTGTGGCTTGGTCATCAGTGTGGAAAAAGTGGACAAAAGAGGCAAATGTGTAGTGGAGGAAATTATGGTCTGTCTTCAAAAAGTACTCATTACCACAAAGGAAGTGAACTATGAGAATAAGCAGGAAAAACCTGGAAAGACAGCAACCTGAACATCAAATGTGAAGGAGAAATGGCTGCATAATTGTATAAAATAGCCCATTAAGGCCCTTTTTCTTAGTAAATATAATTTAACTAGACTAATGTCATGATATTGTACAATATGTTCCTTGTTAAACATGAAGCTAAACATGAGCATTTTGGATGGGAACAATGAAGAATTGTCTACCCAGGCTTGTTTGAGCTGCTTCATATGTTAAGTGGAAATGCTTTACAGTATTGGACATTGTTCATGATTAGCCACTAGGATAGATAATATGAGCAGAAAATTAATCAATATTAGCTTTATTTTGAATGTGCTTTCTTTCCTTGCTTGACCATTTTTACTGATGTTCATTCAATCCCAGCTATATTTTTGGTTGTTGTGTCTTGTGGAATCAAAAAAATCTAATTTCTTTCTTGATCGTTTTGTGGATCTAGCGACAGATTGCCTAAAACACGGGAAGCTCAATAAAAAGACTTCTTTCATGCCCGTCCATTACTCACTTTCACAGTTTCCTAACTTAATCTTATGGGTGGAATCCTTAAAATCCATCTGCAGACCTCTTTCATGCAAAGTTTTAAACTATTTAATCAAGAGCCATGTACAAGCTGTGTGACCTGACCTTATATTGAATAGCAAAAAAACGCAGCTTTTCTTGTTTTAGTTCAGGCTGAGTAAGGAACAACATTTAACTTTAACCATTTTCAACCAGATGATCCGTTTCATCTGGAGTACATTTATTTCTCTATCCCTTTGCCTTTAGGGAAGTACACACAGCACAGACCTAAAATGTAATACCTCATTAAAAACCTGTATCGAATAACCACATTTTCAAAAGACACATTTCAACTGATTGCAGGAATACAGCCATCAGTGCCTAGTCAGCAAATAAGAGGATCAGGCCGATTAGCACAAACAAGCAGTGTGAGTCTGTTGGGTCAATTTAAGGAAATGGCAGGAGTCCTAGTGGCTGGGTGCACACCTATTCGTTGAGACCACATAATAACTTAATCCTGATCATATCATTCTCATCAGCATGTCTGTAATTAACTGCATGCCCCCCACCCCCACTCGAGCCAACCCTCCCCACCTTTAATTCATGTAGTCCAAGAAGGTAAAATAATAGCTTCTCCCCACTGGGTAAACAAACTCAAATTCAGTTTACTGTGCAATAAAAATGGAATAGACTGGTTCTATTTGAACAAAAAATGGCTGAGGAGTTCTGCTTGTTGAGGATTTGGGGATCTCAAAGGAGAAGCTTCATTTTGAAAATAAATATTACTTATGTCTAGAAGGTTAACAGCTGTTTTCCATTGTTAACTGGACTGCCCTACTAGGATGCATGTTTACACATTCGGCTGACAATAAGAAAAGATTAGGGCTGCTGAGAGGGAGAGACTGCATTTTCCATAATCATAAGAGAAAATGAAATACTTGAAAGCACTTATCTGCTGAACAACAGCTGGTTTGGTTGGAGGATCTTTCTGATCACTCAGTTCTCAGAAGGAAAAAAAAGACATTGAATTATTATGTAAAGAGATAGGACTACCCCTGTACAAGGATCAGGTATGTTATACTTTCAGCGATCACTCTGTTCTTTAGATGTAAGCTGGAGCCTGGAAGTGTTTTGTGTGTACTATACAACCTGACCACTTTGCATCTGGTTAGTAACCATAGTAACAGAGCATGCATGCTTAGGAATAACTGAGATATTGCATACAGAATCTAGAAGAGAGATGTCTTGTTAAGTGTGTAGTCCTTTTTCTTCTAATCCTGTCTTTCCCTGGAGTATAGGGGACAGTCTTTTGTGACTTCAATTCCAAAGCTGTTATGGATGGGCTTGGCAAAACTTTGCAGTAGAGTCATTGGTGGATACTCTGCATCATGAAGCTATAGCAGAACCTTCTCTAAAGAAACTAGGGTGTGTATCCAAGTTCTCAGTCATGTTTGGCTGCTTGCTGAAGGCAACCTGTTTTGGGTCTCAGTGGATACTGGCTTTGCAGAGACTAAAGATGAAGGGGAAAAAAGCTTTCCAAATAATCAAGGGGAAGCTATCACAAGTGCAATGTATTGAGCATTTAAGGTAGAGATGCTACATGGCTGTTTATTCATACATTCAACACACACTAAGGTGGATTCTCTACTGACTCAACATTTTGGTGAAAGGCATTGTGCAAGGCACTCGGATCCCAAATGGTGTTATCACAGGTAACAGAAGAGACAGGCAACAGAAGAGGCACACAAAACAGAAGACCCATAGAATGGCATTGCTTTTCTATATCGTATATGTTAATTTTGCCCTCTAGTTTCTCTTTCTTTTTTTTACTGTTTATTCTAATTTACAGTTATATTAGTTTTTAAAAATGTTTTCAGATGTTGTTAGCTGCCCTGGGACTAACTGTTCATTTTTATATCACCACCAATAAATTTCAGTTTAAAGCTGTTGTAGTTTCATCACCTGCATTACAGAACCTAAAAGTTGGGACAGTTTTAGCATCTATTCACACACTACATTTCCAACAACATGTACAGTATTTTCATTAAGTTTTGTCCATGATAGTGTTTGTTTTACACACTGCTTTTTCCCTGCAGAAACTTTAAAGACGTGGTTGAGGCTTTAAAACATTTTAAGTCAACAAACTTAGAAAAAAAGATGCATTTGGTTTCTAAGAAAATTAAATGACATCTTAAGCCAATATAAAATAAAAACTACTTGCACTGCAAATTCTGGTTTAATGAAGGCAAAATGTTTAGTTTGAACTTTCATAGAAAGGAACTTTTTTTTCTGGGCAGAACTGAGGTTAATACTGCACTCCTAACCAAAGTTACTTGGTAGAAAGGTTCACAATTCACAGAGCTCTTTTCCATGTTTTTTTTTTTTTTTAAAACCTTACAATGCATGTGCTTGCATTAATACTACATGTATATGTATGGAGCTAATAACCTGGGTCCTTGCCCAGCTGATCAGAATCTCATAAGGTAGGGTCCCAGTGGAGAAGCAGAGACCGCCACAACTCCATGTTTGCAAAGTTCACGTAAGTATAGGATAGAATCATGGAGGAATGACTCCCATTGGAATTTCCATGCATGTGGGAGAATGGAACCTTAAGTCACATGGCAGTAAGTCCTATTAAACTCAGTGAGACTTCTGAATAAATTGTTTCCGGATTGCACTGAACTCTTCAGTCATCAGGATCACAATGAGTGATATCAAGCCCACACTTCTGAATCCTCTGTGTACAAAGATTAACTTATCTGAGGTTTGCATTGCGTGACCATTCAGCCAGTGCACATTTCTCCAGTGAAACTGCAGCTTCTGCTGTCTATTCTGATAAATGAGGTTGCCCTGCGGTTTTATAATCTTGGAGAGATACTTAGTTAACATGAAGCCAAATGTTTAATACAATCATTAACTTTGCTGTACTGTATTTTAAAAGAAGTGATGTTACTGGAAGAAACAGCACATCTTGGGAGTTCTTCCAGATGGTGGTTATTCTTCCTTGCTCAACTTTTCCACTCAAATCTTATACATCTAGAGTCATCACCCACACACAAAGAAGGTTTGCAGGAAACTCAGCAGGCTACCAACCCAGCATAAGTGTATAGGGTGAGCATAAAGCTGGCTAAATATGTGTGTTGAAAGGTTACATAGTGATCACACTTACTCATGCAAACTTCCCTAGCGCCTGTCAAATAATTTAATCAAATGGACACTTTACCATTCAGCTATGCAAGATGTTATGGGAAATGATCCAGTCTGACTTTTCAGAGTATTGTGACACTTCAAACTATGTTAGTGATTTTGGGGAAAAATTAGTAAGCAGAATGAGCCCCCCCCCCCAAAGTCCTTATACAGGGCTTAATTTGTCAACATGGTTTATTTAATTACCAGTATCTGTTTCCAGTGGTAGGGTTTATTTGTGGAACACGTGTTGTTTGTACAGAAAAAGTTCTCTTGAGCAGGTGCAGAGTGAATATATCTTACCACTAAGTAGCTCAAGTGGATTTCCACATATTGGAAAGTTATTTTTCCATATTCTTTTCCACAAACAGAAAAGAATGCAGATATGAGTCCCAGTGTCTTTTTGTAAGCCTGTTGTAAACAAAATATATGTAATGGTTAAGTTGTTCCCAAGGTTCAAAGAGCTCTGGCATAGCCACCAGGAAAAAAAGAGCAGATTCCCCACCCTCATCCCATTCATGTCCTATCATGAACATGAATGTCCGCTCTATTGCAAAGCAGTTTGGCAAGAGGCAGGATGTTTCTGCTGCTGTTTGAGGACCATAGGCTCATATCTCTCTGGGTGTGCAAAATGAGGTGTGAATCTCTGGTTTCTGGCCAATGTTTGGAGACAAACTCACTTCTGTTTTGGTACACTTCCCTGTTTATGGTTATTTACAGCCCATTTGTATATAGTGACAAGTGAACTCATCTAGTTTGGGTCATCATTAGCTTTACATCCAAGGTTGGATCTTAAGGAGTAAGAGCCCAATGGTGCTCATGCAAACAACTTTTGCCCCCTCTTCTCTACGGCATGCCCCTGATTCTGACCCCTCCTTGAGTGTCAGTGGACTCTTGGGAACAATATGGGAAGTGGCCTGGAGGGGTTACTGTTGGAGGACAAAATAGTTGAAAACCATGCAGAAAGCAGCTTCCATGAGTGAACTTTTTCTGTTACAAAAGGAAGAGCCAAAGCAGCCGACTGGATTCCTGTACAACTGTAAATAGACTCACCCAGCTATCCTTATTTGCTCCGAGTACTTCATCAGCTGGCCAAGCAAAAGACTCAGTCTCTCACTGCCAAGCCTGGTCTTGTCCACTCTTTTCTAAACCTAAAAAGAGATGAAGGTAACAACCACGACAGCAGCCCTGTGCAGATGAGGATGCTGGTAGTCGTGACTTGCAAGAGGTAGGATTCCTCTTACCCATGTCACCGCCAATGGGTGACCACTTGCTGCTTTCAAATGCACCAGAATGAACCAGAAAGTGGCCCACTGGAAGTGGGTAAGAGGAATCCTGCCTCATGCAAAGTCATGACTACCAGAAGGCAAATACACGCTTCCGAGAAGCCCGATGAAAGCTTGGAATAAATAAAAAGAAAAACCCTACAAAAAGAGAGTGTTACCCTGCCACACAGTGATCCTTTGAGGCGGGATTTTCTGGAATCATATCGCAGCCACTGTGTCATGTTTTTTGGGGTCTTGAGTAGTCTTACTATCTCCCAAAGCAGCCTTTTTCTGTAAATTTTGGCTCTATTAGCACCAAGAAAGCTGTTTCTTGTCAGATTTCTTGGCTGATGCCTTTCCTTGATGTGACCTCTCTCGGCGGGATGTGTCAGTGACATTCAGTTGTAGCACGCAGCACGCAGCAGAGCATAACTGAGGGATTACTACAGAACGCCATCATAATTGGGGGGGGGGGATCTACACAAGCCCTTTCCTCAACTAATGAGTTAAAGAAAAACTCAGAATATGCCAAAAGTTAATTGAGTCAGTTACTCTCCCCTGTTTTGGCCCCTTTGTTCTTGAAAAGAGAATGAAAATCTGGCTGTATTTGGGCAGCTCAACATTTCCCTCCAAAGAAGAAAGCACATCTTCATTCTTCATGACCTCAAGAAAGCTTCTGACCCTGTGTAAGGGTCAGAGAGGGAAAAAGAGAGAGTGGAGAGAAACAGGTATTGATGTGAACAATGCAAAGAGGGAGCTCCCAATAGGCTTTATTAAGGCCTGGTGCTTGCAATGAAGTGACACTGATAACTGCTCTTTGTCACAGAACCTTGTCAGGGCTGGCCCTTCCATGAAGCCACCTGAAGCAGACACCTCAGGCAGCAGATTGGGGGGGAGGCATCTCTGTCCACTTACTTTTTTCCACTGATTCTCCTCCTTGCACTCCTTGGATTGGAAAAGGTAGGTGGGAACCAAGAGAAGTGGAAGTGTGAAGGGGAAGAGAGTGCTGAGCTAGAACATTGGGGAATGAGAGGAGCAGAGGCTGGCACATCAGCGGTTAAGGGGGCAGCATTTGGTATGCCACTTCAGGCGTTGGGAAGTCTTGAAGTCAAGCTGGAACATTGTTCATAGCCACACCCACTTGCAGGATAGTTAGGCGGGTAAATCTGATTTATGCCAGGACAGCTGAAAAGCAGCCATTATGATTATTTGACTAGGAAATGGGTTTAGTGTTTCAGAATGCTGGACCAATGAGATATCACCTGCTTGGTTTGTTCTGCACCTTCCATAGTGCCTGCTCTACCCGAATATTTGTAAGTAGCTTTTAACAAAGTCTCCAGCACTCTTTTCTCCAGAGGAAAGTCTACCTATACAGGTTTCCATCAACCTTTCGCAACTTGGGGAAGAGGAGTGTAGAACAGTATTATCAACAGGCAATGACGCCTAGAGATTTATCTATGAATTATATATTGAGTTGGCTGGACCACAATTTTTAGGCCATCAGCATTATCCGCAGGAATAATAAAGGAAAAAAGTCTAACATAAGATAAACCCTTCAGCATGGCCATAGCCACCCTTGTTTGTCAGATAGGGCAGCCACATTTGTAGATCCCCAGCCAGCTACTGAGGCATGGTAAGGTGGCTGCACAGGTAAGATTGGCAGGAGGTGGCAGATTGGTTGGGATGTCTGCTGTGCCCACCCACTGCCTCTGTTGGCTTCTGTAATCCAACCCAACAACACATCACTTTGCCCAGCCCTTTGTTGCCCCAGCCATGGCCACTGCTGCCTTTCCTCATTTTTCCATTCCCATGATTTCTACAAGGAAGTAAGGATGAGAAGAGAAAGTGTGTGGGGACACGTGGTAGTCTAGAGTATCTTCTCCAGTGATCCTCTCAGGAAAAAAACCTAGGTGTGCTGAAGCAGTGCTCTAGGTAGAACTTTGTGACCACCACCCCGACTCTAGCCATGCCCTTCAGTTCACAGATCATGTTTCTGACAGTGACTGGTTAATGCTCAGGAAACACATAAACAGGAAATGAAAGTGACAGCAATTCTAAGTCATTTGCCCCAGCATGTACAAAGGGACCATTGTTCATCCACCAGAAACCAGCAACAATTATCTACACATCCTTGGAAATAGGGCTGGGCCAAATTGTTCTTGTCTTTGCAGACTACAAAGAGGAACTCTCTGCTGCAATTTTGTCAAGGGAACCTCCAAACAGATACAGGAGATTTGCAGTGGCAGATCCACTCTCCATGTGCCATATTTTTCTCCACCCCTCCCCATGACAGAGGGAAGATGGTATGCATTGCCCTCATTTTGATTTGCCTTCCCAAAGCATGCAGCCAAATCTCATTGGCTGTGTGTTGTCACCATGAAGCCAAATCAGAATGAGGGTAGGAAGCATTGCTTCACTAAGGATTGCTGGTAGGTTAGCTAGTAAACACTATTGAAATTTAGTTTGCCATTTCTTTTGGCCATCAGCTGTCTAAAGACCATAATTTCTATAGATTTGCACATAACATGGAAATGTGCAGCAACAGTACATATATGTTATACCTTCACTATTTCCTAACCTAGCTACATGCTCTATCAACTGCTGCATAAAAATACCCCACACTCATATTTTCGTAACCCCTTCAGTATACAATTCTTCAAATACCAAGCCCTTTGAAATAGCACCTGTATCTTAAAGTGGAAGCCTACCTTTTTAGACACTTAAAATAATATGAGGGTTTAACATGTAATATGATTGAAACTGAGCAAGTTACACTATCTCTTCATATATTTACCTATAGCCTGTAAATATGTCAAAGCTTAAAAAATTGACCCTTAGGCGTGCAGCTTACTTTCAGGCCTTCTGTGACATGTTGAAGCTATGGGCTCTTCAGCCCCTGCATTTTGTGTTCATCTTAAAGAATATTATTTATCGAGATGGCACAATCAATGTACACAACACCTTACAGTGAAACAAAAGGAAAACACAGCTAGCTGAAGAACATGCAATATCAATTTAGGGCACAATCGTAACCAGGTCTACTCAGAAGTAAGTTCTATTTTGTTCAATGGCACTTACTCTCAGGAAAATGTGGTTAGGATTGCAGCCTTAGAGCCCAATCCTGTGGAGGCACGGTGCAGACCACAGTCGCAAACATGCCATAAGACACGTTTGCGGGGCTTACCGCTGGGCTCCCATCGGAGCTAGCCCAGCTCCGGCCGGCACTGAGCCAGCACGTGGTGGGCACCCGGGTTCTGTGGCTCGGCAGTCTCCGGACCGCTGGGCTGTGGAACAGGGGATGGGGGTGTGGTTGGGGGCGTGGTGGAGGGGGAGGCGTGGCCAGGGGTGTGGGGGCGGCGTGTCAGTGCGGGGGAGAGGCGGATCTGCAGAGCCAAGCTCCACAGGATCCAAGGTGCTCGGGCAGGGCTTCTTGCCCTACACGAGTGCCTTTACTTTAGCAGTGACCAAACAGTCACCACTAAAGTGAGTAGCCCCATTGCGGGGCTGTTTCCCTTACTCGGGGGAAGGGAAGGGAGCACTTTGTGCTCAAGGCATGGAGCCTGAGTCAAGAGTGGAGTCCCAAATCAGTGACCCCTTGACTCCCAAGTCGAAACATGTGGCTGTAATAACTCTACTTATGAGATATTTGAAGTCTTCAGAGCCTCTGAAGCAGGGCAGTATTCAGCAGATGCTGTTCCCACCACTAGAATGGAAACGCTGCACCTGTTTGATCTTCCTTAATCTTAGCTCTTAAGGAGTTGCCCAAGTCCTGTGACTTTTGGGATACAACCACCCCATGGGATACAGATGTATTAGTAAGAAGAACATCTGAGAGTAGTGGCTCCTTGAACACCAACAATGATCACCAACCATAAGACACTTTGCAGCTGCCAGAAGATGGGTGGCAATGGCATGGAGGCCAGCATGAGTGGGTGCTGATCAGAGGAGCCCCCGCAGCTGTCTGCGGTACATCTACCACAGAGTGGTGGTGGTGGTGGGGTGTTCTGGGGTGGGGGGAGGGTGAGGAAAAAGCAGGGGAATGGGCGGGGGAGGCAGGGAGGGGACAAAATTGGATGGGGGAAGGCAGAGAGGAGGGTGGTTTAGGCCTGGGATGGGTGTGGGATCCTATCTCTAGTCATGGGCCTGAAAGCCCTACACAAAGCTATTCAGTTCCATGCCAGAGATTGAGTTGGGGCAAATCCAAACTGACCAATAGTGGTTGCTGGGCCTCAACATGAGGAGACCTCTGGCTGCCTTTCTGTCCCCATGGGATACAGCAGCAGCTGTTTCAGTGCCACTGTACAGCAGCAGTGCCATTAGGGCAGCACCATTAGAATTGGCCGTTTATCTGCACTTGGCAGGTTGTATATAAACGGAGATGTTTCAGAATGCAAAGTTCTGTGCCTCATAGTTTTGCAGAGAACTGGTGGATGTGTGCAATAGGACGTTCCTAAATCACAGCAGGTCAGTATATATGTATTTGTCAACAGGAAGACAAACCACACTCTGAGAAAAGTAAATGACATATAAGAAGCCTGACATAGTCATATGTAGCCAAAACCTAGGCAACATGTGGATACACATCTTTTGCCAACAGAAAACGTAATCACACTTTTACATCTGGAATTCATGTGTGCATTTACTTAATAATAATTAAAAGGAGCCTGTGGTGAGCATCATTTCCCATCTGGGAACATAACATCACAAAAACCAAAAATAAAGATGAGGGGAAAAGAAAATATGATTTATATTATATAACACTTAAAAAATACCTAGACACTACAGATTAAAAGGCCATTCTCAAAAGGTTTGAGGCCTTCAAAGCTGAACCTAAAGTCTGTCAGAGACCAAGCAACAGAAACGGATACCGAAAGCTAGTATTTTATTTGGGACTCCCAAAAGAAAATCAAAACAGGCCTGACAAGGGGATTCTTCCCACAGCCAAATGGTCTTTCCAAAATGATTGGCAGCGAGTTTTACAGTTTGAATGGGTGCAAGGCTTTGGTCAAAGACTTGGGTGATTTCCAGGGTTTGAATGGCTGTCTAGCCTCTGCAAAAGCTAAGAGGTAAATCTGGGGTTTGGATGGATGGATGTCTGGCGTTGCACAAAAGTTTGGAGTACTCTGCATTCTTAGATTGACATCTGATTTTGTCCACAGAAGAGGGGTGAATCGTGGGGGCTCCAATAGGTGTTGGATGCCACAATGGATAGTTGCAACCCTAAGAAAACACAACAAGTACTTCACACCAAATATCTGTCAGTTTAGAAAGTACAGAAAACCTTGACACATTGAAAGCCTCACAGGATAAGAGAAAAATACATTTCAAATAAACAGAACAGCTCATCATTAGAGACGACGCTCTCAGTTCTATTTGCATTGTGGGAGATCAAGATGGGTACAAGAGACAGGGCCTTTTCATCAAGATGATGGAACATCTTTGCTATGGAGATGCATCAGTTCCTCTTTTAGTGTTCTAGGCACTTTTTAAAGACTCTCTTGTTTCATTATGCTTTAGATCCATAATTCTGAAATATAATTTTAAGGATACAAGCTGCTAATCTGACTGATTGTTTAAATGTGATTTTTAGTGCTGGTATTTTAGTATTTTGTATTGACTTTAAGTTGTTATTTATCCTATTCTTAGTGGAATTGTGATAGATATAAGCTGCTTTGAAAAACAGAAAAGTGGGATTCATGTAATAAACAACCACTGGAGACTTTCCAGGAAATGTTTATATTCCTCCTGAGAGTTCTAAATGCGCAAATAATTGTCATCCCTGTGAACCCATGTCCAGGTTTGCCTGTGTGGGTGGTGCTCTGGATGACTCACCTCATGCTGTCATTCAAATTAAAGGAAGAGAAATTCCAGCTAAGCCACTGCCAAACTACTCCATCAGCAAGCACTGAACCCAAATAGAAGAGTGGGCTGTGGCCTGACATCTGGGCTCTACAAAGCCCTGATGTATCACAAGAAGTTGCAAGCCTCCTTCCCAGCTTGTAAATGGGTGCCCACCACCCTCTTCCTTTGTGGAACGCAAGAATGAATAGGCTAATGAGTCCAGAGGTAGGCAATGGGCAATGGCCCAAGCTCACCACAGACTCTCAACCCACTGTGAGCCCCTCCAATCCCCTTAACTTTCTGTGTGGTTGCTGCACGCTCTTGCTCTCTCTCACTCACTTTCCCTGTGAAAGAGCCAATCAGATCTAATTCAGCTTTCAACAGCAGTGCCAAGTAAGCACTAAACTCAGAGTCTGAGATGTCTTTCATCAGTATTCAGTCACTCAGAAACAAGATATCAAAGACATATTTGTGGTATGAAAAAACTCTCATTACTTTCCAATTTTTCCTAAGTAGTTTATCACCACACATTTAACTTGTGTGTCTTGAATTCACCCAGAGGTTGAAACTGTTGGTAGAAGGTTGCCAACCAACCAGACATTACCAAAAGGCACTTTTCTCATGCCCTGCATATCAAGGGGAGGATCCTTACTTGAGTATAGCATTTATCTTTGTTTTTTTCTCTTCCTACAAATGCTCTAAGTGTGGTGAGTGAGGAGTGGGGCTTAGGAACATGTGGGGCAGGGCTTTTCTCTGTAATGCAGTGTATGCAGTGTCCACACTTTTAAGAACACCAGAAAAGGCTAACATGATCCCTATATAAAAATTGTAATATGCAACTGGTCTACAAGCATATACACATACATACATAAGTAATTTGCAGCGTGTATGTATTTATAACATTTGCATCATGCCTTTTCAACAGTTACAATAGCAAGGCAGCTTACAACAAATAATTAAAATATACTGCAGCGATGAAGAAGAAATAGTATGCAATAGGTAGAAATTGTGTAAACTGTAATTTGTAAATGAATCTGTGCAAATTGTTATAACTTTTGCAGAAATTTTCTATATGGAGGTCACTTTTGTGTATAAAATCTTCTGTAACATGCATAGCAATTGTCATGCAATAAAAGGCCAGTGCAAAATAAAACAACTTCTCAACATCCAGCAACCACCTTTTTACCTGGTTCCTACAATCCAATTATCAGAAAATCAACATTGGATATTCTTGTTCAGCTATGAAATCCACTAGGTGACCCTCAGCCAATCATTTCACAGCCTACATTGCGAGTTTATTATGAAGTTAACATGACTGGCAAGGGGATGAATGGACAAGCAGATGGATTATGTTTGCTAGGTTGAGGTCCTTGGAGAAAGGGCAGAATAAGAATAAAATATGTAAAATAAAAAATTACAGTTACAATTCTATACATACTTTTCTGGGAGAAAGCCCCACTGAACATAATGAAACTTACTCCTGAGTAGACCTGCACAGTAGCTTTCACATAGAAAGCAATATTTGTGAGTGGTATCGATTCCCTACAATTTCACAATCAAGATGAGCACTACACTTGTGTTGAATATGCCTTAAGGCTCACCCTGTGGTGGCTTCACTGTCCCTGGAAAAAATGCATACCTTGCCCTGATTACAACTTTTCTTTGAATGTGGAACTTGAGAATGAGTGACTTCAATTCTTATCCAACTGAAGCACTGCTGTGGATGAGGCCCTAAGGTATCTACAGAATGATTGATCTGTTATTAATAATGTTTTATTTTAAAGATCTATTTAAAATAAGTGCATGAAAACCCCTCATCTTATTTCTTTCTGTCCCACATGGCTGTCTGTGCACTATTTTAGAGTATCTTTTTCCTCTTTAGTAGTACTTAGTGTTGAAAAATAGGTACAATGACACCTATAGGACACCAGGGGGTAGTGTACTGTCCAGAGGACTAAGAGGCTACCTGTTCCAAACTCTTACTTCCTCTTCTTCGACCTGTGGGGGGGGGTGTTTACCTGTCCCCCCCCTCTCCTACCAATCTGCCAAGCATGCAGAGCCCCTACTACTAGCCCCTAGTAGTAGTAGTAGTAGTAAGAATAATTATACAGGGGGCCCACGTTATTCACTGGTGCGGCATCTGTGGATTTCATCATCTGTGGATGCCAAACAGCCTCCCCAAGTGTCCAAACCCAATCAGAACTGTGCTCCGGTTGGGTCAGGAAGCTTTTCCGAGACATGCAGCGGCCACATGCACCCACCTCTATGAGTCCCAGAATGGCTGTTTCCGGGGGGGGGGGGGGAAGCTACTTCTGGTTTTGTGATACCTTGGGGGGGGGGGGTTGGCTGAACTCAGTCATTCTGAGGCCTGCAGATGCTGCAGACAGTCACGCGCAGCCTCTGCAGTCCTCAGAAGAACCTCCAAACTCAACCAGAGCTCATCTCCAATCAGGTTTTGAGGGTGGGGGTTGAAAATCACAGGTTTGAATACCCATGGTTTTCCTTATCCACAGAACCCCAACAGATAATGCGGGCCCACTGTATAATGCTTTCCATAAAAAACGTTCACAAAGCGGTTTACAGACAAAATCACAGAACTGAATGGCTCCGTGTCTCAAAAGGGCTTACAATCTAAAAAGATCTAGTAGAATAACAGCAAATGGCCACTAGAAAAAAGCCCTGTAATGGGGTGAAAAGGGACAGTTATTCTTCCCCTTTTAAACTGGAGCACCATTTGAAGAACTGGCTCTTTGCCCAGTTAGCAGGGCATTAGTTTAGCCCTGGGATACTCTGTCCCAAAGTGTAGGTCCTTAGCCTACAAAATGTACATGCTTATGAACTGTGAGTAAAGTATTTTTTTTCTCTGAAACTTCTTTTTTTAACCAGTGCTCCTATTTTACTCTCTGCAGCAATCTAGTGGAGGTTGGTGAGTCGCTTCAGGAAAAAAAAGGGGCTTCCACTTTTTAATTCTGCTTAATACAGGCACCTAGACCCACCCACCCTTTTCCACCTCATCTCATCTAAACACACCAATGAATCATAATAAGATGATGGTTTTACCAAACAGCCCACCAATGCAGGTCAGCTGAATGACATTTGAATTGCAGTAGAATTGGAGAGTTCCAGGTTGCCCTGAGAACAGAGAACCATTAAGGGTGCGATCATAATCCCTTATGTCAGTGCTTTCCAGCACTGGCATAGCGGTGCCAATGGGACATGTGCTGCATCCTGCAGCTGGGTGTCACTCATGGACACCTCCTCAAAGTCAGGGAATGTTTGTTCCCTTACCTCAGAGCTGCACTGCCCTTATGTCACTGCTGGAAAGCACTGACATAAGGGGTTAGGATTGCGACCTAAATCTCTGAAAATCCTTCATCAGATCTTTTCCTTCTTGACCTAGTTCCTGGTTCCTGTCTGATTCAACCTCTGACACCAGCACTGTGAGTTTTCATTGATGGGCCCTGTTTACTCTCTGCATTCAGAAAGATACTTACACCAGCTCCGTGCTGTCAGTGCCCTTGCCTTTCTGTCATCTCCACCTCCTCTCCCCAGGGGGACTCTGCTTCTAGGGGGATGGTGAAACTCATTGATATATTGGGCCAGACATGCTGTACACTTCAGAGTCCCTTTGCTGAGCCCTTTGGAAAAAACATAACAGAAAAAAGGGGAAGGGTTGGCTCCCCTCCCCGGGTTATTGTCCTTCTTTAGCTGTTGGTGCCTTATGCAGAGAGATTCCTTCAGTGATAAAGCCAAGGGTAGGGTCTCCAAGGGTGTCTTATGTCCCTACTGAGTTATGAGTTGTATCCAGTCCCTAATAGGGATGGATTCAGGACACCTCAGGAGATGACTTCAGCCCCTTCCCCAAGTGAACACAGGCCAGTCTGGGCTGCAGATGTCCTTTCAGTGAGCCTTTGCCCATATAGCCATGATGCTTCCGAGAGGAGCCACATTTCCTGCCCTGAGCCTCACCCCTCTTCCAGTTTCACTTCTGACCTCCTCCCATGCTTTTCCTGAGCCCCCTCGCTCAGGGTCCTGTGGCTCCTCTCACTTCTTTTTGGACTAGTTCTCCAGTTCTCCTGAAAGTCTGAATGAAGTTCAGATAACCATGGCTCTTACAAAAATGTGAGTACTGCAGTGTGTGTACTGAGACTAAATGCTCTTAGTACATTACAAATGTACATTACAGAGAAATTGTAATTTCTCTGTAATTTCAACAGGGATGGGCTATGAGCCATAAGTCCTCTGTCTAGTAATAAATATCAATAAATATCAGATTATATTCAATATGCATGAGAATGCAAAGCAGAATTCTTGCTTCTTTCCAATTCAGCCTTTGACAGAAAATGGTTGTGTAGTTCAGACTGAATTTTAGCAGAGTGAAACTGGTTCCCCAGTGCTTGAGCAATGTGATGCCTTGTTAGCACATCTGAGGCTCCTGAAGGATACTGTCCTATAGGATGAAATTTACTGAGATGTCTGCTTCATATGGTTTCCTTCACCTAAATTCTCTGAAAGAGGATTACATGCATGTCTGATTTAAGCCATATAGTACAAGCCTACACATATTTATTCAGAAGTAAGTCCCACAGTATTTAAAGGGGGCTATTTCCTTAGGCGCTCAATCCTAACCGGGCTGCCTGCCTGCAGGACGGTGACACTGAAATGGCAGCTGCTGTGTCCTGCAAGGTCAGGGAGGCAGCCGGAGTACTCCCTGGAGTATGGGAATATCGGTTCCCTTACCCCGTGTTGAGCCCCTGCAGCGCCTATAGGTCTACTCAGATCTGCGCCAGCTCAATCACTGGTGAAGAACTGGGGAGACTCTTCAATATGTAGGTAGGGAATCTGGCACCTGGTACTATGATGTCAGGCATCACCCCCTGGAATGCCTGACCTAGAAGTAATTGAGGTGCCTACTTGCCACTGCAGTACCTTCTCCTGTACCCTCCCCCTTGTAGGCACCCAGAGTGGTTGTGGGCCACTCTGAGCAGCTGATCACTTTTTCACCCTCCCCCCCCCCCCCAGAAAGAAAGTGGTTGGCCACTCAGAGTAGCTCACAACTGCTCCAAGTGCCCATGTGGGGGAAGGTGCATGAGAAGGTACTGTAGCGGCAAGGAGGCCTCCTCACTGCCACAGTACCTCCTCCTACACCACAACATGGTGGGTGGGCTGACTGCCTCCAGATCCATCATCAGGGGTGCAGGTTGGCACCCCTTCAAGCATGGTACCTGGGGCACTGTATCCCCTTTGCTACACCACTGAAAGCCCGTGTTGGGCTTTGAGGTGCGGGAGGGGGATAGGAAACAGCAGCAGCCTCTGCTGCCGCTTCCTTCTGGGCCTGAATGCCCCCAGGCCCCATTCTCCCACCCAGTTACCCCTCTTCGCCCCCGTTCTGCCCTTTCCCCACCTCCCCGCTGCTCAGTGGTTCACTTATCCAGGTCATCAGGCGCAGCTCCGGAGCTGGTGAAGGCCTCTGCTGATGGCACTGGCCTCCACATTGTCACAACTTGTTTTATGATACATTTGTGACCATTTGTAAAATGTACTGGCTGTTTTCCAGGCAGAAGCTTGCACATCTGGCTCCTTACATGATCTAAAATATAGAAATAGGAATCTGTAATGAAAACAGTGGCAGCTGTTTTGGTTTAATAAACTTAATGACTGTTGATGGAACATATGTAATGGTTTTATGTTTATAGCATGCTTTAAAGCACCAATAATTGAGAAGATATGGATTAACCAGTTGCCACATACTTCTGAGTCCAGCTCTGATCAGTTTGCATATGCAAACTCCTTATAAAGCCAGTTGGAGCTCTATCTTATAAGGGATAACATGTTATCTACATAACCTGTTACTAGATAAAGAACAGATGACCTTGTAAATACTTGCTGTAGATTTGTACTGGCTGTGTCATACAGTTGCATCCAGAATGCCCAATTTATTAATAATACTTAGCATTTACTTAGCATTTATATAGTTATATACTTAGTATATAATGCTTTTCACATGAATTGTTTCAATTTCACTTGAGTTGTTTTGATGTAAACCTTACAACAACTCTGTGAGGGGAGTCAACAGCACAGTCAAAATGGCTCAGTGCAATGCCAGACTCAGCTGGACACTCCACTGGTGTTGGTAAGTTGGCGGTGAGACTGAGTCATGGGCAGGA
Organism: Tiliqua scincoides; assembly: GCF_035046505.1. Lineage (NCBI taxonomy): Eukaryota > Metazoa > Chordata > Lepidosauria > Squamata > Scincidae > Tiliqua > Tiliqua scincoides. Next base: position 203,319,002 of record NC_089821.1, read on the forward strand.
AGGGGGAGAATCAGAGCATTTCAATAGAGGAATTGGGCGCATGTCAGGGAAGGCAGGAGTGGGCCCAGTGGCGGTTATGCACATAAGATCATATCCCTGTAACCCTATCCCATAATGCTCCTGGCTCTCCTCAGGCTTATGCCAGCTCCATAGCTGGTGTGGGTCTGAGGAAACTCATGTGTGGCCAGAAGACCTACACCAAGGTAAGTAAAAAGGTATTTTACATACCTCTGGTTTGCCTTCTGGTTGTCCCTCCCATAGCATGCAGCACAGCCTCCATTAGTGTGGCTGCATGTTGTGACATGACAGGGAACATGATTGGGCTGCATGTTTTATTATGCCCATATTGCAGATGGTGAAGCTGAGGCTGAGTGGCTTGCCTAAGGCAATCTACTGAGATTCATAGTAGATGCAATATTTAAACCAGGGAAGTCCTGGTTCACAGCTCAGTCTCTTAGCCGCTATGTTACATCGACTGTCACAAACATGACACTTCAGAGAGTGTAGCCTGACTGCTGCCAGAAGCGGTGAATGGCAGGGTCTGTGCAACTATGGACCAGGGATGTCTGCTGCCACAGGTAAGACTGTGGAAGGGGTGGAAGGTATGCAGAAGGAATGAGGCAGGGAGCAAAATGGGACGGTGATGGGGCAGGGAGGAGGGTAGATTGGGACCAGGAAGAAGGCAAGTTTAGTGGCAGTGGTGCCCTCCAAATCCTCACGCCTTTTCCAAGCTCAGTCCACCCTCATGGGTCCACGTGAACTTGCACCAGTTATATTGCCAGTGCAGGTCTGAGTTGGCCAGACAGGCTGCCATGTTCCTTTACCCTGAGGAGGTCTGGATTCCCAAACTCCCCCACAGGATACAGTGGACACCACATTGGCACTGCTGCATTGCCACATGGGGAGCTATGGAGGATTGGGCTGTCTTAGAATCTGAAATACATTCAAAAGGCCACTATCCAGGTGTTTACTGAAGTACATTTCCAGAGCTCAACTGATTTACCTAGAGTCCTAGACAGGGATGCCTTTCACTTGACTCGCCCCTTTGTTAAGGTTTGCATTTCTGGAACATCCTAACAGTAACGAACCTGCCCCCGTTGCTCCCTGGGGCGCAGGTCCACAACATGCCTCCCCCCCCATCTTGCTGCCTCCGGGGATACTCACTGAGGCTCACAGAGTCTCGTATGATGCTCAGCATGACTTGAAAAGTCTTCTGAGGGTTCTCACATGGTTTTAAACAATACTTCTGGATGAAACTGGAACTATTGCTTAATATCACAAGAGTAGCTTCCGAAAGCTTTTTGCACACTACTGAGCACCATGTGGGGCTTTGCCTGAAGGTGAAACAGCTCTGATGGGCACGCGGGGGTGGGCAGAGGTGGCAGTGGCAGGGGTGCAGCAAACACTGTGCCTGGGGCTTTTCCCCTTCTTGCCTCCACCCCACATCTATCACTGCATCCAAAACTCATTGGAATTCTAGTAGTTAGACACCTTTTCTTTGGAGTCAGTCCTATAGTGTTTGAGCTTAGAAGCTACTGCTGCATGCTCTAATCCCTTAAAAGAAGTGAGAACCACTATGATACATTTATTGGACTGGGAGGTGAGGGGAGTGAATTCTAACCCCCCCCCCCACCCTCACTGATAGGTGAAATTTCAGGAGTTTTTAAAGGGCCATTCTTGATGTGTTTGCCTTGTTCATATGTTTGCGACCCCCAGCCTTACTTGTGTGGGTAAAGAATTGTGCAGTTGGTTGAGAATGTTTCTCTTCTCTCCAAATAGCTCCCCCAAAAAGCCAGATATGTTTTAACTGTGACCATAGCCTGCAGTGTACCCAGTTTCTCCTACGTGATCATGTCCTGCTCCAAGGTAAGGTGCTTAGTGTCCATGTTTGTGCCTTGCCTATAGGTCTATAGAACATGAACAGGTTGATATCACTGCAAACTTTTGTAAGCCACAAGTCTGTTTCTGTATATAGAATCCAAGGGGTGGTGGTGGTTTAGAGTTGAATTAGCTCTCACCTGTAGGGACATCATGTCACATGCTTTCCACCAGGTTGTTGTCTCTTCTGAGAGCAAGGAAAACATAGTATTTTTCAAACCAACTCTAAACTCAATTTCCTACGATATGTTTACAAGCAAAGCGTTCTGTTTGTCCAGCTAATCTCTCATAACATTTTCTCACCATTTCCTCAGCATAATCTTCAACAGGCTACATGTGGTGCCTACAATTTGGAAGGCATTCCAAACGTCAAGATTTTTTTTCTCTCCCACCCACAACCGACTTTTAGTTAACAAAGATGAGGGGAAAATGTTTGTTTTTCACAACATTTGCCCAATTCTTTGGAAAAGACCTAGAAATCTTTCTGAGGATAAGCCAGTTTTTCTTATGGTGGATAAAAACCAGGAAAGCTAAAGTTGCTCATCTAAAGTAATGAGGAAAATCCAATTACAGACGTACCTAATTGAATTATTTTGTTCAGCAAGTTAAGTGATTCCAACACATTTTGAAGTGAAGCCTCTTCATAAAGGGAAACTACAAACTAGAGATTTAAAAAGTCCTCAAAAAGAGGCAGCAGACAGTGAAATATGATTAAGGCTCAGCTTCCAAGTTAAGCAAACATTAACAGCCCAATCCTATTGGGCTTCTCTGCTGGCAGAACTAGCAGTGAATATAGCCTTACAGGAGTCATAAAAGCCTCTCTAGCAGCATGTGAAGCCCCCCAGAGTGGCCCCACACATGGCAGCAAAAAAATGAAATGAAAATTGAAATCCTGAATTTTCAAAAAACAAAAAGAATTCTCCAAATAACATAGGTTGTTAGATATTGATGTCAGTGGGATTTGATTTTGGTCATGTCTAACTTATTTTTAGTGTAGTACAGTGTTTCTCAAACTGTGGGTCGGAACCCACTAGGTGGATCATTAACCAATTTCAGGTGGGTCCTGTTCATTTTGATATATTATTTTTAATATGTTAGACTTGATGCTACCATGGTATATGACTGCATTGGGGGAAATGTTTCAGATCTGTATTTTTAACAGACACCTATAGACTTGCTTTTAATAATGATAGTGAATGGAACTTACTCCTGGGTAAGTGTGGGTAGGATTGTAGCCTAGGATTGTTAAAAATTTTCCTGCTTAATGATGTCACATTTGGTCATGACCAGTGGCATCACTAGGATTCATGTCACCGGGTGCAGGAGGCCTGCGCATCACCCCATGCAGTGGGTGGGGCAACACCCCAGGTGGTGGGCGTAGTGAAGTGCCATCGACCCGCCCCTACTGGTTTTTTGGCTGTACCTTTTGTTAGAACACAGAGATTTCAATGTGGTTTGTTTCATTGCATTCTGCATGAAATCACACATTGATTGATATGTAACATGATGGTCTTATTCCTCCAAATTCTGATTTTAGTGATTTTGAAAACTTGTAGAGTCACACACATATCCCCCTCCTCCGTGTCAATTTACTAACACCTTATTGCAGCAGTTCTCAAACTTTTAGCACTGGGACCTACTTTTTAGAATGACAGGACCCATTGAAAGTGATGTCCAGGACCCATTGAAAGTGATGTCATGGCCAGAAGTGACATCATCAAGCAAGTTAAAATAAATAATTATAAATAATTAAATTAAAAGAAAAGAAATAAATAAGAGGGAGCCAGTCCTGTTCCACCAAGTGAATCTACTCTGAAGTAAGTACCATAGTGGTCAATGGGACTTACTCTCAGGAAAGTGCAGTTAGGCTTGCAGCCTGTGAGCCCAATCCTATGCATGTCTGCTCTGAAGTAAGTTCCATAGTGGTCAATGGAGCTTAATCTGTAGTCTGCCTGCAATAATGTTTTGCCAGATTCCAAGGCCAAGCTCTGCCTGGAGAATTATGCCCACTTTAAGCAAATTAGCTCCCCTTCTTTTTCCACAATAATGACCCTGGTTCTGCCCTGCAGTCCTGCTGGACCCCACCTCCAGGGTAACTCACCTGTTCAACCTGCAGAGGTCTCTCCTGCCAGCAGCCTCCCACCACTACAGCAGTCCCTGGGTCCTCAGCAGGTCTTGGGCACAGCAGCCACACACCAAACTCCAGTGTCTCCAGCAGTCAATTTGTTAGTCACAAAGTCAGTCAGAGCATCCAGGGCAAAGTCAATAAGCCAAGTCACAGTCCAAGGTCAGATTCCACAGTAAGTCAGTCAAATCAGAGTATCCCAGTCAAAGTCCAAAGTCAATAATCCCAACCAGTCTCCTCTCCAATCTGCACTCCTTCTACAGCCCACAAACCCTTCCTGCCTCAGGTGCTCCTTGTATCCCTGAGGACCCTATTGCCTTCAAGTGGCTGCAGCTGTGCAGCACATTCTGCTGGATGCCCAGGCCTTACCCTTAAAGGGGCCACTGCTGACACCATATCTACCTCCTCTCCAGATCTTCTGTGATTCCAATACAAATAACAACCCCCCCAAAAGAATCAGTGAGATTTCCAGCCTTCCCCAGTGCCCAGCTTAAAGTTCTTCTATTTCAGGCATATCAAGATAAAGACCCATCTGGTTTTGCAAGTGCAAAATAGAAAATTTCCCCTTACCAGTTGAAGCCTCTTTTTTTTTTTGTCTTTTTTAGTGGTGGGGGGGAAGGGCTGCTTCTGGAGCATTTGCTGCACTCCAGCTCCATTGGATTGGGACCATTCTGGTGTCCTCACATTCCCCTTTGCCTGGCCTGACCACCAGCCAAGGCTCGTCTGCCTACTCACGGGTAAAAGCAACTGTGAGGCTGCTTCGCTTTCCATAGGGCTGGGAGGCAGGGACCTCCTTCTCCCTTTTGTGTTTTTGGGGGCTGCATTCATTGGATCAGAACCATTCTGACATCCTTAGAGTCCTCTCAGCCTGCCTTGAGTCCTCTCAGTCTTTGCCTGGACCAAGGCAGTTTTACTTACTCTTGAGTAAATGTGGCCACGTGGCTTCTTTTTGGGCTCAATAGACACAGCTGGGAGGGAGGTAGGGACCTCCTTCTCGTACTTTTGGGGGCTGCATTTATTGGATCGGGACCATTGTTGTGTTGTTGGATTCCTCTCAGTCTGCCCTTTTCTATGGACTATGGCAAGTATGCCTACTCATGAGTAAACATGCGAGACAGCTCACTTTCACTTTTCATACTGCTCCATGCATTTTTTCTTTCTGGTTTTTTGGCCATAACGTTTGATGGAAAGGAGCTATTTCAATTCTGTTTTTGCATTGCATTCCGCTAGACATTCTGCATCCAATGCTGTATGGCATGACAGGGTAGCTCCGCAAGCTGCGAAGTTAGCGCATCCTCCCCCAGGGCACGTCACCCCCTGCGTGTCACCTGGTGTGGCCCGCACCCTCCTAGTGATACCAGTGGTCACGACATCACTTCCAGTGGGTCCTGACAGATTCTGATTCTAAAAAGTGCATCCCGGTGCTAAAAGTGTGAAAACCACTGGTGCAATATTTATGCAACACTTCAGTACCTAAAGAGTGGCTAAAGAATGATAAATAGCATCAATGAAACAAAAAATGCAGTTACATTCATCATCAACACATTCATGCAGCACAGCAATAAAAGCACAATAAAAGCTAGGAAAATTTTTTTGAAAGACACAAGCAATGAAAAATGGCCTCATTTGGCCATAGACGGACATAAAATGTATGCCCAAAAAGCTCCCTGGGAAGACTAATTCAAAGATGTACAGCCATAACTGAGAAGGTCATTCTAGTCTCTGGAGAAGCATCATCCTTTCCTTGAGCCTCTTCTCCCAGGTTCTTCATATCTATGGTAAAGAAACATTGATGCCTTTGGGCTGCTTGGGTGCTGCTAATTGATTTGGCATCTGCTTCAGCTGTTTTTAGATTGTGCCTGGTTTCATCTCTGTGCTGCAAAACAAGGAGCATTGTAGTTACTTTTGCTAGTCATGGTCAATGTTGGATTACTGAGCTTGTTTTCAGTGTGGAAACAAATGGTTTCCATATGCATGCCAAATCCCTATGTAAATCCATCAGTTGTGACGCTTCAAGTGATTTCAGTTCCCAAATGACAGAACCCTCATGTGGTCACTACTAGTATACAGCATATCTTGATTTCTGCAGTTTTCCATCCATGAAAGTGGTAGGCACTTAAATGATCTCATTGTTTCCAACAGTACCCACACCTATCAAACTTCTTCAGCAAGTACATTGTTTGTATTTGCAAAAAATTAGAAGACAGACATGAGTTGAAGTATAAAATAAGAAGGGCTAGGGGGGAAAAAACCACCTTTAAGAACCTCTATATAATCTTTCTTCAAGCTGAAAACAGCAACATAATGGATGTTGTAGGGCACACTAGTGTAGTGCCCCCAGCCCTGGTTCTTGTGGCTGAAAACCCATGTAAATGTGGCATGTCACTAGTTTGGACAAGGGAACTGTTTATTGTGAATTCTGGAAACGAGAGCTCTAGCTTTGTAGTGTCTGGAACTGCTGACAGGCAGTTTCCTTATTAATACACAGATTGTGGTTACCCCATGTGAACATCTTGGCAACACATGGGGCCACACAAGGACCATAGCATAATGGACAGTCTTTCTAGGCCTAAACTTGGTCCACACATTACCTTAGTTCAGCAGTTCCCAAACTGTGAGTTGCGGCTCCCTGGGGAGCCACAGAAACCAGCCAGGGAAGCTGTGGAATCCTCACAAAAAACCCACAGCCCCATACAACATATTGCATTGTATCCCTAATGGGGAGCCACGGTCAATGGCCCAGTAGGTCAAGGGAGATGCCTGTTGAAAAACTTTGGAAACCACAGCTGCATGGAAGATGCCTGTCCTTTGTAATGTATGCAGGTTATGTATGAATATAACAGTCCTAACAAGATGGGAACTACAGAGGTCTTTCCCACCTGATCATCATCCGATTGGTAGAGAGGATGCCAGTTGTATGGAAAAGACCAATATGATAGGCTCAGTTCATGAAATCATGATATTTGCTACAGAACACAGTGGTATTGGGGAACAGGGCCATGGAGAAGTGACTCCCTTGCAATAAGATGCATGTGAAGAGGACAGGCTTAGAAATAGCTGGTTCAGTTAAAGAATGGTAACCAGGCTATGGCTGTTTAACGCTCCTAATAAACCAAAGTATTGAAGAATACTATTGTGATGACAACATCAGCTAGGCACAAGGAGATATTATAAACATCCATTAAAACCTGAAGAAAATAAATTCTCTTATTTACCATCCTGTCAAGGACTTACAGAACCATAAGGAACACAGAATATAAAGCTTACCATTCCTACGCGAGAATACTAGTTAAACAGTGAATGTACAAATCAATGAATTACTGATGGGAGTTTGTTTAGACTGCTTGAACTGTGATACAACATTTTACCGACCCCCAAATAATTATAAACTTATTAACCAAAGTGATCTTCTCAGACGAATAAACCAGAACCTCAACTATATACATTGCTCAAAGGGAAAGAGGCTGAAGAATTTATGGCTCACAGAGAACGTTGTGAGAGGTTTTATAGGGAGCTGAAATTTTTAAAAAGGGAGTCCTTTACATGAAACCAAACCATTTGGATAAGAATCTTGGCCAGAAGCAATTTAAGCCATGAAAAATCAACTCCCCAAGTACTTCTGTCAGAGTCTGGTGATGGAAGGGAGCCCTGTAAATTCTTAATCTCCCTTTCTTCATGGTAAGACAATATAGTCCTATAGAAAAGAAGGTCAAGGAGCTGATCCCCCCACAGTAGGTATCCCAAAAAGCAATCAAGCTCGACTGGCAGGGAGTGGATTCCAGCCAAACTCTGTGGTGAGGGGCTTTTCTCTCCCTCTGCAGGTACCTTCAGAAGGGAAGATTCCTGGGACTGGTGGTTTAATTTCTCTGACTACCATGCTAATCGCACATGTCTAATTACTGTCTTTCTTTCTTCTCCCCAGACTGTCATTCTTCTGTCTTTTAGCTCCTTCCAATAGGCAGACAATGTGGATACAAAGGCAATGGAAGCTGTCGAGACACCTGATGGAGCTCTTCGTCTCCAGGATCTGCTCTCCCACTCTCTTGCTCTCTTTCAGAGCTTTCATTTGCATTCTTTCCCAGGAGTCACCAACTGTCCAGGACATATTCTTCCTCTCAGGCACCTGCCCCTTTATTAGATTATAGTCTTCACATATAAGACTTGGTTAGAGATGATAAAGCTCCTTCAATACACTCTGCCAATATGAGAATCCGTGACATGGCAAAGATCTGGCAAAAATTGTGGAGACCTTTAATATTACTCACATATTTCCAGAACAGTTCCTATCAAGCCATTCCTTTTGTGAATAGGCTTCCTTATACAAAGATGGGGGTTGTGGGGAATGTATCTAGTTTATTGCTAGTCTGAAAGGTTGTAACATGCATCACAACACGGTTGATGTGTGAAAATGAATATGGAGTCAAATTACTGTGGCTGCAGCCCAAGATTCAGTGCTTCTAGAGCACTGAGTTCAATGGGATTTAATCAACCCAAGCATGTGCGGGATTGCAAACTCTGGCTGTAATTTGATGCAATGTTTGTGTAATCTCTTTAGCTGTTTACCCACGTGAAGCAGAGAACCAGGGGGAAGGGGAAGCTGTCTCAGAACAAACTTGTACCTTCCACAATGCTTACAGAGCCGTGCAGATTGGCAGCCTTCTTCATTCTCACTGTCATTGTCCTGTGGGGCTGTTCACACACAGAAAATGTCTTCCTCCTCCTTTTCACCATAGCATACTTTGAAGTAATGTACATACTTGAGTAACGTACAAAGTCTTGAGATGACAATCCTAAATATGCATGTAAAAATGGTCACCATTTCTGAATAGATTTAGAGCCCAATCCTGGGCTCGGTGCCGTGGCTTCGTGCCACCGCTCACTGTTGCAAATGCGACATAAGTCACGTTTGTGAGCCTCACCGCTGGGCTAGCCGAACGCCGGCCAGTGCTGGGCTAGCGCTGGGCTAATGTATGGCAGATGCCCAGCCTCCGCTGCTTGGCTGTCTCACGGAGCGCTGAGCCACGGCATAGTAAGTGGGAGCGGGGAGGGGGCAGGGAGGAGGTGTACCGGGAAGGGGGTAGGCGTGGGGAGGGCGGAGAGAGGACAGTCGGGAGCTGTGCTGGGGGAGGGAGTGGGGAGGCAGGAGGCAGGTCTGGTAGACCTTTTGGTGGGCGGTAAAGTGAGTAGCCCCATTGCGGGGCTGCGTCCCTTCTCCCGAGGTGCCACCTGCAGTAGCCTGAGGCACGCAGGTTCTGGCAGCAGCTGTTCTTGGTGCCTCTGAAGCTGGGTGCCCCGGGCAGCTCAGGACTGGGCTGTTAGTTTTCAGTCCTCCTGTACAAACAGACTACAGCTTTTGCTTCATCTCCTAGGCACTCATTCTAGATTATTTACTTCATTGCTCATGAACAGTTATGAGAAGAAAAGACCAGTGAACGTGCTTCATATTTTCCTTTCAGTAGCCTATCACAAGAAAGTCTTGGTGAATGCATGGCCAGGGTTTGTTGAATACAGGCTAATGGAGAATGGCTAATGTTAACTACCGGCGTAAAATGTGCACTGGTATAAATGGGCCGACTAGATAATTTTCCAGTTTGATGCCAACTTCCAGCCTCGGATTCCAGCCTCTCTCATTACACACACACATGCACATGTCAAGAAAATGTATACACGCACTTTATAGTGCCAAACTTATTATGCTATAATTCTATAATTCAAAAATATATTGCATATGGTATATACAGAAGCAATTGCTTGACCCAGTTAATCACTTGATCGATCAATCGATCGATCAATCAATCAATCAATCAATCAATTTAACCAAGTGATTGAAGTGTTCCCTTTGGCATCTAAACACCACTGACATTGCTGGCTAAGGGGCCAATCCTGTCCAACTTTCCAGTACCTATGCAGCTGTGCCAACAGGGTGTGTGCCGTATCCTGCCAGAGGGGCAGTCACGGTGGCCTCTTCAAGGTAAGGGAATGTTTGTTCCCTTACCCCTTAGATTTTTGAGTGTTGTAGGTTTTCTACAATGAAGTATAAATTAATTAGAGCTCATTATAATGTATGTACATTTTTTGGGAGACACCCTGTAGACAGTTTTTAAGCAATCAATATACTAGGACTGCATTTTTATGCATGACAGGCCAATTGGCACACTGAAAATCATGCATAAACAAATATAGAATTGTACTGTAATTGTAAAACCTAGTTATTTGTCCTTACTTTTGTTGCCATCGATGATGTTAGCATACATGTGATTGGATAGAGATTATTGAGTAATTGCATACATTAACCAAGATTGATCTCTTTCTAAGCCCCCCACTCCCTTACTCACGTCATTTTTTTTGGAAAGACACATTTGGCTAAATATGCTCTCATATCTCAGAGTTGAATGTTCAATGTAACTGGCAACTTTCACGTCCTAGGTTTATGCCTTATGTGTCTGTCTAAAATGATATGGTCTGATTCATTGCCCTTTTGTGGTTTGCTGAAAATGTCAATAAGGAGAATTTTTAAAGGGAATAATTCTAAGAGTTTTGAGTTTTGAAATGTTAAGTTACAGCTTTGAAAATGTTTGGGTCCTTTGAAGGTGGCTCCTTGCAAAGAAGATTTGAGTATGGATTTTTGAGCCAGTATTCCTTTCAGATACGCTGGATGTATGTGACATGATTCGTGGTTGAGAACGGGGCAAAGATTTCAAAGGAAACATTGAAAAATCATTGCAGCTCTTCAAGCACAAGCCTCTCAGTCATAAGGAACAAAACTATCTTCTATGAGTGGCCTTGTTATCAGACTGCACTATCGCTCCAAGTGACTACTGAGACTGACCAGCTTGAGCAATGACCTCATGGCTGATACAAACTTGCAAAGGAGAGTCTTTCAATCTGTGAGGTAGCCCCAAAGAAACAGATAAATTTCTTCCTTTGAAGCCTGGACTTTTGTGCATGAGTTTACTGCCTTGTAATTCTTGCTGTTAGAAAAGAAAAGGGGGGCAGAGGAATAGTCTCAATCTGCGCCATAAAATTCTCCGGAGTATGTGCAATAAACAGAACTTGCAATAAACTTTACTGTTCTGGTTGAACTGTGGATAGGTTTCCCCATAAATGCAAGAAGGCACTCAACAATTTTTAAACAAATAGAAGAAAAACTACTCTTGGGGATAAACAGCCTCATGGCCTGCAGCATAAAAGTCGTCCAAAGTATGTAAACACAACAAGTTTAAAGAAAGGGTTCAAATAAAATAAACAGGGGAAGACGGTGTTCTCTGAAATGAAGCAGGCAAGTCAAACACAAAGAGTTGCTCTCTGAGAATGTTTAATGCTATAAGGCAGGGGTGCCCAAACCCTGGCCCTGGGGCCACTTGTGGCCCTCAAGGCCTCTCAATGCGGCCCTCAGGGAGCCCCCAGTCTCCAATGAGCCTCTGGCCCTCCAGAGATTTGTTGGAGCCCACACTGGTCCAACACAACTGCTCTCATCATGAAGGCAACTGTTTGACCTCTTGTGTGAGCTGTGGGATGAAGGCTCCCTCCACTGCTTGTTGTTTCAAGTCTGTGATGCAGTAGCAGCAGCAAAGGAAAGGCCAGCCTTGCTTTGTGCAAGGTCTTTTATAAGCCTTGAGTTATTGCAAGACCTTCATTCATTCATATAAGTTCATCTTTAATATATTCATTTATGTAAACTTATGTAAATTTATCCAAATTTTAAATGTAAATTAATTCTTTTTTTCCCCCCGGCCCCCAACACAGTGTCAGAGAGATGATGTGGCCCTCCTGCCAAAAACTTTGGACACTCCTGCTATAAGGGGAGAGGGGAATGTGGTTCACATAATGCCCAGTTGCAAACGGGCACATCAGGCTTGTGGAGTTCGGCTCTGGCAACTTAGATCCAAGCCCAGATCAAAGGTTATCAAGGCACAGAGTATCTGTACCTGCAAGGGACATAAACTTCATTTCTGATTTTGTCTGCTGCCGCTGAAGCCACCCCCTCCCTGGTCCTGATCCACTCTCCTCCCTACCTCCATTATCACCCTTTTCTGACCATTCCCTGCCTCGATCTGCACACCTTGCCTCCCTCCTGCCCCCTGCACTCACTTATCTGGGTTAGTGAGCAATTACTTAAAATACTGTTGCTTTACAGCCCAATCCTGAGCTTCCCAGCGCCCACTGCAGCAGCAGTGCCAAAGCAATTACAGTTGTATCCAATGGATACTGGGAAGCAGCCAGAGGTCTCCAGCCAGAGGACAAAATTCCCTTTCCCTGGGGAAAGCCCCAGGCCCTCCAATGGGGCTTCTTAAGTCTGCGCTAGCTATTTTGCTGGTGCAGACTCGAGAGACTCCGTGTTGGGCCTTCTAGCCTGACACAGAGGTCAGGAAGGATACGGTGGAGCACCCCAGGTCCTCACCCCACCCAAGCCTCCCTTGTTCATGCCCTCCTGCCACCCCTAGAAGCTGCAATGGCGCCCTGCAGTTACACTTACCCCCGGTTGCGACACATCCTTACTGCTGGCACTGAGCCCAGCATCTGACTGGCGCTAGGCCCAGTGCTTGTGCTTCTGACTCGCCAAATGATGTAAACGTGCTTTACGGCACCAAGCGTCAATGCTAGGGGTCAGCACGAAAGCTGAGCAACTTTAGGATTGGGCCTAAAGTTCCTTTCACCAGCTTCTTCCTTTTGTCAGTTTAGATTGAATTTTGACAATATTTTGTGACTGTGAAGAAGCATTCTGCATTTCAGAGCAATTTTGATACGAGTCCATCAAATCTCACCAGCTTTTGACGCCTGTCAAGATTTGGTGAAATTACTCTCTATTTAGTAACTTTTGTTCCCTTACCCTGGGGCAAGTCTCTGTTGCCCCCGTGGGTCTCCTTGGACCTGCGCAAGCCATTTTACTGGCACAAGTCTGAGGAGAGTAAGGAAGAGAGAAGAGGACAGGGAACAGGGTTAGGATCTGGTGCACGCTGTCACCATGGAGATCCACCCGTCCTTTCCCATTCTGCCTCCCACCTCTTCCCCACCCAGAAATTTCCCCGTTTCTCCCCTGCCTTGTTCCACCTGCCCCTGATATTCCCTGTCCCCACTGCTGGCTTACCTTTACTGTCAGAGGTAGCTGGTGGCAGCAGCAGTGGGCATTCAGCACCGCCACTGTTTGTGGACCCAAAATGACTGTTTGCAGTGCATGCAGCACCTCATCACATGGCCGTGTGTGACAGTGGAGCTGTGATCTGCTGCCATATAGGGCAACTAGTTGGGACTGAGCTGTAGTTCCTTTTGTCAGTGGAATGTAGAAAATGTGAAAGTTCATTTCTGCTAGAGACCTATTTAACAAATGCCTCGACTTGGCTACAGTTCTTCTCAGCACATTGCCTTGGAAGGAGTTTCCATGGGAACCAATGGGACTTGCTCCTCATGGTATTTAAGATCAGAGTGCCAATGTATGCCCTGCCACAACTTTGGTTATTTGTTAATAGGAAATGTGGCTCATCTCTGCTGTCTGGTGTGCTACACACATTATTTGTTGTCCATTTTATTTTGCAATAAATGAAGGAATTCCATTTACTGCTGTACACTGGGTGGGACCGAACTCAACGGTCTTGTTAGAATAACAGTAGGACTTTCTCACAAATATCACAGACAGCCAATTTCTTTCTGTGGGGGTTCCAACCTAAAGCGGCGTACACCGCAAAGAATTTGGTTCCAAACCTCAAAGTCAATACCAAGACGTAGGAATACTCATCAATAAGAACAATATGGGTTGAAAGAAGAGAAGGCAGAGGGCTGGCAAGGAGAGAGGAACAGTTTCTGAACAATTTGTATCTCCCCATCATCTCATAAATGCAGATCTCAGGCATGACCTGTCTGCTTGGAGGAAGCGGCATTGGACTGATGAGTTGTTGTTTATCGAGGAGCTCAGCTGCGATGTCGATCATTTTCTATTGCAGGGTCAGCAAATGGCAGCACCATTTCAGCCACATGAGAAGTGCCATCCTGCTCCTTTCAGGTTTGAACCTGTAGGCAAAAGTTTTGTCTGAAGATGGTCACAGCTGTGGAAAGGAGACTTGTCAACAGGACACTCTGGGGCGTTGGGACTTTGTGACCCAAGTCTGGTTGTCTACACTGTTTCTTTATCTTCCACCTTTTCTCATCCTGTCAGTAGATGTAGTTATAGTATTTATTTATTTTTAACAATTTAATAGTACTCTTTTGAGACACAGTCAAATCACTAATATCGACACTGAATATTAGGGGTCTCCAAACCCTGGCCCGGGGGCCAGATGCGGCCCACAACAAGCCTCTATCTGGCCCGCGGCAAGCTTCTGGACCCCTGCAAGCCTCTGGTCCACTAAACCGAATTTGACCAGAGCTGTGCTCTAGTTGCATCTGAAGGGTGTTCTGAGTGACGTTTTTGGGCCGACTGAAGGCCTTAGGCTTTCTAATGTATTTATTTACATTTTATATTTAAAATTTATTTATTTTTCCAGCCCTCAACACCATGCCAGATATTTGATGTGGCCCTCTGACCTGAAAGTTTAGAGACCCCTGCTTTAGGCAATGATACTTTAGTCATTGGACAACTAATCAAATGGCACTGTGCCACTAAAATGACACGCACTGTGGCTTGGGCTGCTTTTGATGTTTGAACTTAAACAGGAAAAGGAAACACAGGTGACTTCTGTCTGATATGGAATAAGAGCCAAATCCTGCCCCCCTCCAGTCAGTAGTATGTAGCACCACTGCCAGAGTGCACACTATATGCTATTGGGGGGGGGGGAACCTGATGGCTTGCAAGATACAAGTAAAAATTTGTTTTACCTACGTCTCCATAGGCCACCTGGCCTTTTGAGTATGTGTTCTTGATGCATCTCTATTGGTTTCTAAACGGATCATAGGGGTAGCCCCCAATTCAGTTTGAAAAAGATGGAGAAAGACATCAACATTCACACATTTGCACTTACCGTGCACCTTGCCCCCCCAGTCAGAAGTCTAAGGGCCCAATCCTACCCAACTTTCTGGTACTGGGACAGCCCCAATGCAGCCCTGAGGAAAGAGAACAAATGTTCCCCTACCAGGAGGAGGCCTCTGTGACTGCCCCCACCACCACAGGATGCATTACATACCCTTGTTGGCACTGTTGCTGAGGTCTCTTTTGTATTTTTTTTTTAATTGTGAGCATTTTGGGGATGGGGGAGCATTTATTTATTTATATTTGCCATGTAAACTACTTTGTGCACTACTGTTTGTGGCTATGCAGCAGATAAACAACGGTAACAAAGTTGCTCTCGTTTTAGTTGCTTGGTCTGTTGCGAAGCACTCACCAAATTTCAAAATAATGGCAAGTTCTCCCATTGAGGAGGCATTCGTCTTCTGAGCAATAGGATCCTTAACCGAGGCAGTGCTCATGAAGGCAAAGCCTTTCTTCATTCTTATGGATCAAAGTGAAGAGACATTTGTGAGCTCATGGTCAGTAGGGTTGCCCCCATTTGACAGAAAGTTCACAAAGTATACAGGATGTCAGCTATTTTGTGGCTTACATTGGAGGAAGAGGCCTGTGTCCTCAAATCTTTCTGCAGTCAGTGTGTACTCTCGGAATCGACTAAACCAAAACAGATATTTCAATACTAATTGGCTTTTGCTGTATAAACACGCAACACTTGGAAAAGCCTTCATCCTTGGCAGGGTGACATTAAAAAAAGAATCTATGTTCCTTATTAAAGGAACTGTTCTTGGCAAACCACAGTTATTTAGTTTTAATATGATACTTTACAGTTACGGCTAGTATCTGGTTTTCAATCCTGACTTCATGGAAGAGTTTCAGTGAAGGCAAAGAATCATTTGTTTCTTGAACTTCCATATTTCTAACACAAGTTACAGACTGCAGAAAATTACTGGCTGAGGCCCCAATCCTATTCAACTTTCCAGTGACTGTGCAGCCACGACGCAGCCCTGAGGAAAGGGAACAAATGTTCCCTCACCTGGAGAAGACCTCCATGACTTCTCCCCTACTGCAGGATGCAGCGCATGCCTTGTTGGCATGGCCTCGCTGGCACTGGAAAATTGGATAGGATTTGGCCCTCAATGACTTCGGATCAGAGCTAGGCCCAAGTCAACTTACAGCATTGGGCTTCAAGTCGCAATTGTGTAATTGCGTTCAGCGAGTTGCACGACCCAACTTATTGTCACACTTGTGTGGCATGCATGCTTGTTTCACCCAGGAATGCGTGCTTGCCAATATATTGTGAACCTTATGGAAACACTCAATATTTTGTCAAAACTCACTTGAAACTGGAAGAATGCACAAATGACTCACACTTCCTGGGTAATGTTTGACATGAGGACTGAATTCTGCATTTCTCTTGTGTGTTTGAAGTCCAAATGCAAGTCGAACTAGTGCATCTCACCACGGGCAAGTTGCATGAGTTGCCTTTTCTGATGTTATGCAAAATGGGCAAAAAGAGGAAGTGCCTTCTTGCACTGTTTAATGTCTGAGGCATCCTTCAGTTATATATTAATTTATGTAGTTTGGAGATGAGCTCTTTGAAGCAGCGAACACTGTTACGCATTTGTACAATGATTAGACTAACAGGATCTGATCTGGAATAGGCAGATCAGTGCAAAGAAGAGGTAATGTTAAATGACATGATACTTTGTAGCTCAGAAATCCAAATATTTGGTAGTGGGGGGTGGGAACTCTGTTGTGTATGGTTGTGGATTTTAATGTATGAATATGGATTTTACTGCCTGAACTGAAATATCATGCAGCCTCATTTTGATCACTAAACTATAAAGTGAGAGTAATTTGCATGATGTAAGTACTTTTGTAGTAATATGATTAAATATTAAACTTTACAGATAATTTCAGAGTCAGTTAATTTCAGAGTCAGTGGTCATGATCCAGAAAGTTGCGTGTACACTAGTCTTTTCCAGACAACTTTATCATGGAACCACCAAATTATGGATAGGATCCAACCAAAATTAAGCATCTTTAAGCGCCATTGATTTGAATGGAAGAGTGAAGTACTATATCCTGTTGAAATAGGTGGGAAAGATTTTTGCTCTATTTTGACTGGATTGTGTCCAGATTATTATACTATTCCAAGCTTAACAAGCAGTGTGGGAGTTGGACTCTGGCCTTGCGAAAGGGAAACCAGCCCTGAGGTGTCCATTCAATCCTACCCTGAGTTTTGCTTTCATGAGCTCTTATGCCAAACTCCCCTTGCTGGTTAGGAATTCAGCAAACGTAATTTTGAAACTCTAGGGATTTTACTGGGAGTAAGATGATGAAAAGGAACTGCTCTGTAAAGCTGGATACCCTCTGGATTGCTACCATGTGTGTGTTGCTCGTAAACATTCTGTATCCTTAATTATTCATTTTCATATTATTGGAACAAAAGCTAGGAGAAAACTCCTTGACAGGATGCTTTTTGTTTTGATTACACACACAGATACACACACAGAAATTTCTTTTCCTTGGTGAAATGGATGTTCAAGCTGCATTTCAAAGTCCTCTGGAAAATCTGGTGTCTCATAGGATTACTTCCACATGTGCATCATAAATACCTTTATAGCTGTCATTAGTAATTACTAGTGAGATTCTACATAACTGTATTTTCAAACATTCATCTTCTCTGCCAGTCTGCTGACAGGTGACAAACTCTAATGATGTCATATCTTTTAAAGCTTCTTTCCAATATTGTTGTCTGGATCCAGAATCCCTTGTGGAGAATTTCCCCATTCCATTCTATGCAAGCAATGCTTCTGCATGTGCAGCACTGGGAATGAGCTATGAGTGGGGAACCCAGCTTGGGTACTGGATTGAGAGAAAAACAACAGGTTTAAGTACGTAGGCTTTGGTACCTCACTCTGAGATGTAATACATGGAAACAGACTCTATTGATAACACAGAATGGACTCCGAAGAAAGGACTTTGGGCTGAAAGTCTTTTGTGAATTCTTCTCAGGGTTTTCAGTGGGGTCAGACCCCCTATCCAGCCAGGTTCATGGTGGGGGAAACTAGTTGTCCATTTGAAGGGGTAGAGGCAAATAGCATAGTACAGGACAGAGTTGGGCCAAGTTCCAGAAAAAGCAAAATGGACAGAGTCAGATATCATCCAAAACAGGCAAGAAGTTTCATATCATGGGTGATGGCAAGCAGAGTTCTGAAGGGCTAGAGGTAGGTGAGGTCCGCCAAAAGCAACTTTGAAAGGTAATAGGACTGATGAACTAATACTGGGTTCAGGAGTCAACAGAGTTGATCAACCATGTCTATCTTGGGAGGTATTCAAACTTGATGTGGCCACAGTGGAACAGCCACATAGCTCTGTAGAATCTGTGGTTGATACTTCTGTCTTTGATAACTAGACTTAAAATGAAGATGCTCTTGCTTTTTGTCACTCATAGACTTTAGAGTTGGTCAGATCAGCCCTAGATAGTTGCCTTTAAAAAGATGGAAGATATATTTAAAGACAAGAAGTCCAAGCAGTGTATCTCCAGACCTGATTTCAAATGGGACTCTCTTCTCTTCCATCTATTCGTTTGTTTTGAAAAATGGTTTGATGGTGAAACAGAGAGTGGGTGTCAATGGACAATTTTCTCAATGGAGACAGGTGAAAAGCGGTGTGCCCCAAGGATCTGTCCTGAGACCGGTGCTCTTCAACCTCTTCATAAATGACCTGGAGACGGGTGAGCAGTGTGGTGGCTAAGTTTGCAGATGACACCAAACTTTTCCGAGTGGTGAAGACCAGAAGCAATTGTGAGGAGCTCTAAAAGGATCTCTCCAAACTGGCAGAATGGGCAGCAAAATGGCAGATGTGTTTCAATGTGAGTAAGTGTAAAGTCATTCACATTGGGGCAAAAAAATCAAAACTTCACATATAGACTAATGGGTTCTGAGTTGTCTGTGACAGATCAGGAGAGAGATCTTGGGGTGGTGGTGGACAGCTCGATGAAAGTGTCAACCCAGTGTGCAGCGGCAGCAAAGAAGGCCAATCCTATGCTTGGGATCATTACTGAGAACAAAATGGCTAATATTATAATGCTGTTGTACAAATCAATGGTAAGGCTACACCTGGAGTGTCCAGTTCTGGTCACCACATCTCAAAAAGGACACAGTGGAAATGGAAAAGGTGCAAAAGAGAGTGACTAAAATGATTGCTTTGCTGGGGCACCTTCCATATGAGGAAAGGCGACAGCATTTGGGCCTCTTCAACCTAGAAAAGAAGTGCCTGACAGGGGACATGATTGAGACATACAAAATTATGCAGGGGAAGGATAGAGTGGATAGAGGGATACTCTGTACCTTCTCACACAACACCAGAACCAGAGGACATCCACTAAAATTGAGTGTTAGGAGAGTTAGGACAGACAAAAGAAAATATTTCTTTACTCAGTGTGTAGTTGGCCTTTGGAACTCCTTGCCACAAGGTGTGGTGGTGGCATCTGGTCTAGATGCCTTTAGAAGGGGATTGGACAAGTTTCTGGAGGAAAAATCCATTAAGGGTTACAAGCCATAGTGGGTATATGCAACTTCCTGATTTTAGAAATGGGCTATGTCATAATGCCAGATGCAAGGGAGGGCACCAGGATGCAGGTCTCTTGTCTTGTGTGCAACCTGAGGCATTTGGTGGGCCACTGTGAAATATAGGAAGCTGGACTAGATGGGCCTATGTCTGATCCAGTGGGGCTGTTCTTATCTTCTTATGAAAAATGCACCAGCAATTCTTATGTGCCAGTTTTGCATGTTCTAGATTCCTCCTATAGATACAGGGAAATAAGTCTGCTTAATCATCTTAAGCACCAGCTACAATTTAACCTTGATTTTTTTCTCTGAGAGGAATTTTATCAAGGGGTACAAAGTTTCTTTTGGGTCCCTTTGCAAAGGGGGAGGGGTGAAACAGAGTGGGGGAAGGTGGTGATGGGTGAGCAGAATGGGGGCAGGGAGGGGCGAAACAGGATGGTGGAAGGATAGAGACAGCTGGAAAAGTCTTTGGAGCCCAAGTCTACTAACCCATGTGGCATCAGTCGGGTACCCAGCATCCCCAGTCATGGTAGTGTCCCCAGCATCCCATGCGGGCATCAAGTCTGAGTAGATAGGAAAACATAAGATCTCAGGAAATTTCTGGGCCCCCTCCTTTGGCTCCTGGGCCCCCCTTTTGACCCTGGGCCCAGGTACAAATTACTTCCTTTACCCCCCTCTCCTAGGCCCTGCCTCATAGTAATGAGTTTGTGGTTTCAGTCGGTCTCTCTCCCCTCCCCTGCAAAGTCCACTCTTTTTCACTCCCCATGCTCTATCGCAGGTGTCCAGCTATTGCATCCATGGCTGCATCAGAAGTAGCATCTGAGCAATTTCCGTCCTCTGAGTTTTTCAGTAGTAACTTCCAACATAGGTTGGCCAAATTGATTTTTTTGTTTTGTTTGAAAGGTTCAAATTTTACCACACATACAGTTATTTCCATAAATATTCCTGACCTGAAACCAATATATGGACAAACAGGGCAGTCGAAATGTTTCCAAAGTAAAGAAAATTTGCTCAAGGGTAAGCTAGAAATACAATCAGAATATATTAAAAGACTGTTTTGCATTAGAAGCTTTATTTTATTTCCATGTTACAGAATTCCCCTTTATTATTTTTAAAAATATAGGGATTTTTATGTATGTCAAACTAGCTGTATCCAAGTTTTTAACCTGATTCTTCCAGCCCAATCTTATCCAATCCCCCCCCCCCGGCAATGCAGCCCCACCAATGGAGTGCACATTGTATCTGCAGAAGGAATGCAATCAGAAAGGTCTCCTTGGGGGTAAGTAAAGTTACACTGGAGAGTCTCCACTGCCACAATGGGTTTCCTTGGATTTGCATCTGCTAGCAGCAGGTATAAGTCTGAGGCATGTAATGTCTGTGGTAAGGGAGAAGAGAGATGCTGTCTCCAGTCTGCCTCCCTCCCTGTCCTTCACCCCTTCCAGGACAACCCCTCCCCCTCCCTGCCCCATTCTGCCCTCACCACCATCACTCTTGCCTATGCTGGTCTGGCAGCAGACCTTCTGTGTTGCCACTAGTTGTGGCAGTGCACTCAAATGGCTGCTGGTGGCATGCTGGGCAGAACTCCATTCCACTGCTGTAAACCCCTTTGTGTGCAAGCGCAATCCCAGAAAGGATTGGTCCATTTGTTTCTATCTGGATGCTTTGTATTTATATTTAAAAAACCTAACAAATAAAATTGGCACATAGTCTTTCATGACCTTTGCCATTTTGAGACTCAATGAAATATGCTGGAGATACAGCAAACAACATTTGCAATGTTTACTCCTCAAGCGGTTTTTAGAATTGTTTGGTGTTTTAAAGCAGGGGTGCCCAAACCCTGGCCCTGGGGCCACATGCGGCCCTCGAGGCATCTCAATGCGGCCCTTAAGGAGCCCCCAGTCTCCAATGAGCCTCTGGCCCTCCGGAGATTTGTTGGAGCCTGCACTAGCCCGACGCAACTGCTCTCAGCATGAGGGCGACTGTTTGACCTCTTGCGTGAGCTGTGGAATGAGGGCTTCCTCCACTGCTTGCTGTTTCACGTCTGTGATGCAGTAGCGGCAGCAAAAGAATGGCCAGCCTTGCTTTGTGCAAGGCCTTTTATAGGCCTTGAGCAATTGCAAAACCTTCATTCATTCGTATAAGTTCATCTTTAATATATTCATTTATGTAAACTTATGCAAATTTATTCAGATTTTAAATGTAAATTAATTCTTTTTTTCTCCCGGCCCCTGACACAGTGTCAGAAAGTTGATGTAGCCCTCCAGCCAAAAACTTTGGACACCCCTGTTTTAAAGCATTGTATCCATTGCAACTGCTGGATTTCTGGAATCGATGGATTTACACCAGGACTGAAATTGCCTCAGAGGCTTGCAGCATTCTATACCAGCCCAAGTTTGGCCCCATTAAATAGATCATTTTACCTACTATGAATCTTCATGAATTTGTCAGATTTTCTGATAAAGTGAAAACAGATTGCTAAACGTGTGAACCACATTGGAACAAAAACCTGGGAAATATTTCCGTTGTCATAATCTAGGCTAGGGGTCATCAAGTAAATCTATCAGGGTTTAATCCACTCCTGATCTGTTGGCCTCTGCTGACTCAGAAGCAAGAGGGGCATGAAAACAGAATGCTGGTTGTGCTAAGGAGAAATTCTGGCAATCCATTTGATAGGGTTCATTGATAGTCACCTGTCATCAACTAACTGCGTTTCTATAAGTAATGCTTAGTACATTTTTTTTGTTTTTGATTTTACTTTCCCTCTTTTTTATTTTTGCTGCTCTTTGTTGCAGTTTTTGTGATTTTATGTTTTTGATAGTGTATATTACTATATGCGCTATATCCTGATAGTGCAGTGTTTCTCTAACTGTGAGTTGGGACCCACTAGGTGGGTCATGAGTCAATTTCAGGTGGGTCCCCATTCATTTCAATATGTTATTTTTAATATATTAGACTAGGGAAATGGTACAAGCTACTTTTAACAAGCTACTATGTATTTGCTTTTAACAATGATAGTAAATGGAACTTACTCCTGGGTAAGTGTAGGTAGGATTGCAGCCTAGGATTGTTAAAATTTTCTGGCTTGATGATGTCACTTCTGGTCATGACATCACTTCTGGCAGGTCCCACCAGATTCTCATTCTAAAAAGTGGGTCCCGGTGTGAAAAGTTTGAGAGCTACCTTGGGTGCCCTCCAGGGAGAAAAGGAGGGGACTACAAATCAAATAATAAATAATTAATATTGTAAGCTACCCTGAGTGTGAAAGGAGAAAAGTGAGGTATGTTTAGTCTAAAATTAATTAACTGATTGATCACAGGAAGGAACTATTTATTATTATTTGTGTTTTGATCCTACTTTTTATCTGATCTTATTTCAAGATCAGATCAGATAAAAAGTGGTTAATAAAAATGTACTTAAATCAATAAAAGGAATTCAGTAGAATCAAGCACATCCAAACTAGCAATAAATAGGATTAACAGCATAATTCTGTGCATGCCTGTGTAAATGTAAGTCCTATTACACAAAATAGGGTGCACTTACAGGAAAGTGTTATAGGATTGCAGCTTTAGGGCCCAATCCTATCCCATTTTCCAGTGCCGGTGCTGCTGTGCCAATGGGGCGTGCACTGCGTCCTGTGGTGGGGAGGCAGTCACAGAGGCCTCCTTAAGGTATGGGAACATTTGTTCCCTTACCTCGGGACTGCATTAAGGCAGCACCGGTGCTGGAAAGTTGGAAAGGATTGGGCCCTTAGTCCTTCTCTGGAAATGATCTCTACATAATATAATGATTAGTTACCTATCTTTAAATCGTTCTCTGAAAATCACTACTGGTGGGGTCAAAAATCTTACACAAGTTGTATGACCTAAGAACAGATTGTTGTGTGATTCATATATAACAGCAGAATTTGGGTTGGGGGCAGGCAGGACAGAGACTGGTTAAGCCCTGGAGTCTCAAAAGACGCTACCCATCTGGAGAGAAGGAGAGGTGATGAGCCAGACCTTATCTTGCAAGGCTCCAGCTTTGGTTGCTCACAGGCAGAGTACACAAGACATGCGCATGAACTGGGACGCTGCCTCCAGCCAGCTCGCTTCCTGGCATTGGTGCAATCCTGGCTAATCAAGCAGCCTCATTATCAACATTTCTCACTAATCCAAGCAAAAAGAAATACTGCCCGCAACTGTGAAGTTCAGTGATATCCTTGGTTTTGAACTCATATCTAAGTTAATGAACCTTTGTTGTCTGCGACATCGAGGTCCGCCAGTCTGTCTATGCAACCAGCTGTGACGGGAAATTCTGTATGCAAATCTGCCTTGGGGAAGACCTGTGAACTGCTAGTTGCAGATATGGACATGTCTCTCTTAACACAAGATTTCACATCCTATCTAGGCACAGAAAGGCTGTGGGAATGTCTCTTCCTTTACAAGCCCTTCTGTCTTTTCAGATCTCTGGAGAAGGCTGCTGAGAGGTCATAATGCAAGATTTATAGGCTTAGTGCCCCTGCTCCCTCATAGTTTCAACATAATTTTATCTTCAACTATTTTAAAACAATACTTTAGTAACAGAATAATTGAGTGATGAGAAGTTCCAGGGGCACAGCACTTATTCAGGTTTGAGCTTCCTTTATAGGAGAAATCACTGAAAATTTCCCATTTTCTCTGGTAGACTTGCAGAGACGGCCTGAGATAGCCTTTGAAAATGTTAAGCCCCAGCCTGATCTAGTATGGGATCTGATAATGCAAAGATCTCCAGATTCTGGCTGGAATATATATGCTTATATAAAGAAGGGTTCACACCCTAAAAGAAAATATAGAAGAGACACCTGCAACAGTCACTGGAAAAGAAGCCTTGCTGGGGTGAAGAGGGCCAGTTGTTCTCCCTTGCTAAATATAAGAGGACACCACTTTAAAGGTGCCTCTTGGCCCAGGTAGCAGGCCTGCCATATGACAGAGTATGCATTTAGCAAGGTGTCCAATTCTGATTAGGGATTCTCTGTTTGATCTAGAGCAGGGGTGCCAACTTGCGGCCCTCAGGGGCTCCCAATCAGGCCCTTGGGGAGCCCCCAGTCTTCAATGAGCCCCTGGCCCTCCAGAGACTTGCTGGGGCCCATGCTGGTCCGATGCAACTGCTCTCAGCATGAAGACAACTGTTCGACCTCTCACCTGAGCTGTGGGACATGGGCTCCCTCCATTACTTGCTGTTTCACATCTGTGATGCAGTAGTGGCAGAGAAGGAAAGGCTGGCCTTGCTTTGTGCAAGGCCTTTTATAGGCCTTGAGCTACTGCAAGACCTTCATTCATTCATATAAGTTCAATCTCTAATAAATTCATTTATGTAAATTTATTCAAATTTTAAATGTAAATTAATTCTTCCCCCCCCCAGCCCCCGACACAGTGTTAGAGAGATGATGTGGCCCTCCTGCCAAAATGTTTGGACACCCCTGATCTAGAGTGCAAGTGATCTCAGTGATAAAGTTTATCTTGAATGGCAACCAAATATCTATACAGCTTGAATCTGTTTCTTATAAAGGATTATATCAGGTTACCCATTAGAGCCTAACTGCTTCAATCTGCTATTCCGTAATACTTACAGTACTGCTCAAACGTTGCAATTGCTTCCGATTTTGTCATTTCAAACCTGATGATAGATTTAAAAGCAAAGTAAAGCCATTGGGCTAAAGTGAGTATCTTTCAGGTTTCTGAAAACACTGCGATATTTTTATATGGAAATATTCATGATATAAATAAATACCCCACTGTCCACATATGGCTCCATCTGGCTCAGTAAATGATTTATTGCTGGGAGAGAACTAAAACCAAGTTTATTACAATATATAAAATTCATCCCATTCAAACACTTTAACAGTTTTTTAGTTTGTTCAATTATGCTTGAGACATGTTTGATTTGGCTCCCAATTAATTAAAACAGTCCATTGGTGATGGCGACTGGCCTGGATGCCTTTAAAAGGGGATTGGACAAGTTTCTGGAGGAAAAATCCATTATGGGGTACAAGCCATGATGTGTATGCGCAACCTCCTGATTTTAGAAATGGGTTATGTCAGAATGCCAGATGCAAGGGAGGGCACCAGGATGAGGTCTCTTGTTATCTGGTGTGCTCCTTGGGGCATTTGGTGGGCCACTGTGAGATACAGGAAGCTGGACTAGATGGGCCTATGGCCTGATCCAGTGGGGCTGTTCTTATGTTCTTATGAATATTTGTGATTAAAACGGTGTCTCTCAACCAGTGGTACTTGTACCACAGGTAGTACTTGAGGTGGTGTCTGGTGGTACTCGCAGGATCCCCACACCCTTGCTGCCTGGCAGTGAGACCAGCAATGCAACCAGACAAGCAGCAGTAGGAGGTTCAGCTTGGCAGGCAGAGCTCCAGTGTGTGCTTTTTGTGCACTTGAAAAAACCCTCCTGTCCATCCTGGGTCTCTTACTGGTATTTGTAGCATTGTGTCTGACCTCTCAACCCAGAAGTAACTGGCAATGACATCACCACCAGTTACTTGGTACTTCCAATAGGTAGTTCCAATAGGTACATCCAATAGGTGGACAATATGAAGTGGTACATTTGGGGACAAATGTTGAAAAACGCTGGCTCACAGAAACGCTGGCTCATTTCTTCTGCTGTAAAAATGAATGTAATTATCATATTACGCTTGGGCTGTAGGAATGTATGAGCGGTAACAAATGAGGATC
Source organism: Tiliqua scincoides (assembly GCF_035046505.1). Lineage (NCBI taxonomy): Eukaryota > Metazoa > Chordata > Lepidosauria > Squamata > Scincidae > Tiliqua > Tiliqua scincoides. Next base: position 203,345,216 of record NC_089821.1, read on the forward strand.
AGTCATTTCCCCATTGGCATCTTCCTTGACTGTGACTACTGGAGAAAAGAATGAATTTAAAAATCATAATATTATATTATAACCAAACTATATAACCAAGACTGTAGCATCGTAGGAAAGCAAATGAAAACCATCAGTAGGAACAATCCATCTTAAACACTTGCTCCGTCACTTATCCATGCAAACATTGTTCATTGTGATTCATGTATATCCCTGGAACTATCTTAGTTCTGCATGAGGACCAGTCTACTAGAAAATATTGTTTCCAAGGGCTTGTCAGACGTGCAAGGCTTCAGCTTTATTTGCTTGCAGTGAAGCCGAGGCTGAGAACTCAGCACATGTGCCAGAATACATGTACAGCTAACTGCAATGGAGCCTTTGCTTTATGGCTAAACAGGAGGTGGAAGACCCATGCATGGAATGAAAGTGCAGTGGGGAGGGTTTTTTTTTAAAGTAGTTTGCCCCTGCTGCTATTTTGAACCCAATGGTGCTCCCCATACACATTATTTTTAAATAAAGAAAAGCTTCCACTTCCTATGTAGCCATAGAACAAAACAAAACAAACAAAACCCCACCTGGACTAGTTGTGTGATTAAGAGCACATCAGACTAGGTTCTATGTTTCGTTTTAGAAAGGATGTTAACATCCTTCGCGTATCGCTTCCTTCCCAGTGTTCATTTGTTCTTGTCTTTTTAAATATGCATAGTCCTTTCCAGGTCTCTTTGTTGAAACACTGAACATGCCATGATATCATATCTACCAGTAAAGTAACATAATTCTGAATGGTTTTGAATCATATCTCAAACTCTTCCATGGGACCAATGTAGATACAGTAATATGAACCTTGTGGGGGGGGGGAAGAAGGGAGAGAGCAGGCTCATTATTGCAGGTTCTGCCACCTGATATTCATGCCGTTGTCAGCTCTCGTGCACAGAGCTTATGCACTTACCAGTTATTTATTGAAAGTTTATTGAAATGAATTACTTCCTGAGCCCAATCCTATGCATGTCTACTCAGAACACCATTCTGAGTGCATGCCACCATTCAGAGCGTGATACCATAGTCTCTCGAGACTGAAGGTTGCCAACAACAACTACTCAGAAGTAAGTCCCATTAGAGTCAATAGGGCCTACTTCCAGGAAAGTGTGGATAGGATTAGGCTGTTAGTCAGTGGTAGAAATGTTGCCATGGAAGATCATAGGTAAGGGTGAACCCAACAGCTCTGGATTCAGTTCACTGAAACAACACAGTCTCCACCAGAGAGCGATTTGCTCCCATAGTAACACTATGTAACTAATAGTAACTAACTGTAGATAGAGGTCTGAGCTGCCAGAGTTGTAGCTTCCATTTTTTGAAATAAAATTTGTCCATGAAGTGGTGAATGTTCTTCTTTGGTAACATGGAATGCCCTTAAACATTTTGAGCACTGGTTGATTCTCAACCCAGCAGCCTAAGGCTCAGAAGGAACGGTGTGCTATGGAAAGGAAGGAATGGAGAGAGAGAAGGGGTCTGAACTGAGATAAACCACATTTTTATAGGCAATTTAATAGGAATTTGTATAGTTAATTATAACTAGAAATAACCTTTTAGTTAAAAACTGCAATTCTAATCAGAAAGTAAGTCCCATGGAACGCAGAAGGACTTCCTTATGAGTAAATATATATAAGATTATATACTATCTCACTTTCTGTCATTTAAAACCATTGTTTCTTCTCCTATCCTCAGTGAACATGGTAACTGTTTTCCATCTTCCTTCTGACATAATTTTAAATATTTAAAACCTGGCAACATATCGCCTGCATAATCTCTTTTTTCCCCTCTAGGCAAACTGTGCTGAATTCCTCAGGCCTTCATCATATGGTAACTTCCCCCCTCCCAACCATGTATTATCCCTATAGCTCTCTGAATTATTTGTACCTTATGGCTCTTCCAAATAGGGTGTTACTAATCTGCATGACATATACACAAGATCTCAGATGGACTACTAAGGGAGGTGAGGAAGAGGTGGCATGCGATGATAAAGTCCAAGATCACCCACTTTACTTCGTGCACAAATTTTTACACCCAGCTCAATATTGTCAACGCCTCATCAACGTGAGTGGTACTGCTACATAATGAGGGCATGGTGATGGGGTGCCAACTCTGACAAAAAAAACTTCTCAGAGCTTTTGAACATGCTCCCTGTTTATGTTTAAAATTTTAATTGATTTCTGCTTGGGGGCTGCTTTTCAAATTATCATATGTCAAACCGGATTGTTAACTGGCTCAAAAAATACTATTCTTAGATATCCCCCCCCCCCGCATTATGTAATGTTATTAACAGCCCAATCTTATGGGCTCTGGCTGGCAGCAGAATGTATGTTCTGCTGCCAGCCATTCCCTGTTTCACAGTGTTGAAATCACTGTTGATTTTCCAGCAGCATGATCAGTAGTGCACTGCCCAGATGTCAGTAGGCAGACCAGATCCTTCCTGCCCATGTTGCCTGATGTTCAGCTGCCTGTGGGAGCAGGTAAGCCATCATGGGAGATAGGAGGGGTGCTGGAGGGCAGGAAAGGGGCAAAACTGGGTGGAGAGGGGTATATGACAGGGTGGGAAATGTGCAGGAGGGGATGGATACGGCGGCAATGGTGCACCCCGGATCCTACCCTCCATTTTCACTGCTTCCCTGCCCCCTTCCCTGCGCCCTTTCTCTCCTCAGACCTTCACTAGTGAAATCGCTAGCACATTTCTGAGAAGTCCCATTGTGGGTCAGGAGGCTTAAGTGGGAATAAGGGGCTTTAAATTCCCTTTCCCTGCTGAAGCCTCCAGACCTGCCCTCCCTGCTGGATAGAGTATGCTCATTTTTGATGCAGCTGCACCAGTAGGGGTGGGAGAAGGATCGGCTTTGAATCGAGTCCCTGTTAAAAACACCAGGACTGCTTTCTGGATTGATTTGGAGTTCAATACTGATTCCTGGAAACTCCAGGCTTATTCTAGCATAGTGAGATACTGTACAATGTGCAAGGGACAAGAAAGAAGACTGTTTGATTTGGTATCACATGTTGTAAAGAATGGTTATAAATGTGTGTTTATAATGTGTTATAAATGTTGACATTTATACACATAGAATGTGGTTATAAATGTGACTTATTTTGCATTTTTAAAGGAAGGCAATAAGGCTATCTAATCTCACCTGTCCTTGTAATAGGAATACTTTTCAACTGCTAATTCAGTTGGTTTTATTTTCATTGTCCATCAATCTTTAGTTAAGGTGGAGGGTGATTGAGATTAATTTTTGAGACCTTGTTTTTATTCAGTTGATTATCACCTGGTTCTTCCTTTAAGAACCTCAGAACAGCTTACATATGGTTCCCAGGTGGCCTCCAATACCAGCAGTTTACAGGACCAGGCCTACATAGTTTTGGCTGCAAAAACGGAATTGTGTGCCTTTAGGTGATTCTTGGACCTTATTGAACTGTTATTTCTATTAAGCAGATGAACTCAATGGAAAGCAGGAACTGCAGTCTCAGGGCAGCAGAGTCAAGAAGACAGATGATCTCCTGTCTTGGAAAGCTTCCTCCCAAATTTAATGCAGCAGGGATGAAACGTTGATGTGAGCCTTTTCTCAGATTGGAGTGTGAATACATTTGTTTAGGTTTCATATCAGATCATTATAGTCCTTACCGCAAAATTGCAATGACGTAGCTGAACAGCCTTGGAGTTATATGTTCATTCAAACCCACTGATTGTGATGCAGAGAAGGTGCAAATGCACAACCATTGGAAGGTATGTGGGTCACTATATACTGTGAGCATCTGTGATCATAACATTGCACTGGCATACATCTAAAATCCAGATTTGCACATGCTATTAAACCATTTTTGCCCAATGTTGCATATATGCAACAGGGATCAAATGTGTACACCTGTGGGCTAGGCAGAAATAGGTTAATTAGACAAAAGATGAACTATTCAGAAGTGTACAATGCAGTTGTGGATTGCATCAAGAGCATGTGCTGTTGAAAATGCAAGAACTGCAGCTTTTGCAATAGCATGAAGGCTGCTGTGGAGGCTGCATCAGCTACTCCTTCACACATGGCATGCAGCTGTGAGGTATTATGGGTCATTCTGGGGGCAGTGAAGTGAGTGGATGTAAGATGGAGGACTCTGATCACTGTTTCTTTGATGGAACAAGCACAAAGAGCAGCATGTCTCATTCCTTCTACAGATTGCTATGTAATTCAAAAGAATTTCCTGATAGGTTACTATGGGAGACAATCAGATGCAGTAGATGGCTCTGAAATCAAGAGTTTAATAATGGTCACCAAAGCTCTGACATGTCGAAGACAATCATCATCAAGCAACAGCAGCACAGATGGTTCACTACCTGGATAGGCCTTCCCAAATCACACATTGCTAAAGACACCTGCTACTGTTTAGACATCCACCTGCTTTATGGAGACTTCATTTATGCTCTCCAAAAGCTGTGGATCTAACTGTATAGAGAGTGCTTGTTATTGTTACTGATACAGTAAGATGTACTAGAAAAACTTATGTGGTCTGCACTACAACAACAACAGCTACTACTATTACAACACTGCTTTCAACAAAAAGTAGTTCACAAGCAGCCCAATCCTAATGGGCTGCCCTGCCAGCAGAATGTATGTTCCGCAGGCATCAGCTGCTGCAAAGGAACCACAAAGCGTGCTTTGGCAGCACGTCCTGCTGGGGCACTGGCGGGAAGGCCAGAGACTTCCCATGTGCACAGGAAGATTCACAGAGACCCACTGGAGCAGATAAGCCCCCAGGGGATGAAACAGGCTGGGTGGAGGACAAGGTGAACAGAACAGGGTAGGGATGGGCAGAACGGAGCGGTGACAGGTGGGAGGAGGGCAGATTGGGCCCCAAAGGGGGTGGGATTTGCAGTGGCAGTGTACACTGAATCCTGACCCCCTTCCCAGGTCTAATCTGCCTTCCAGGGTCAATGTGGACTTGTACCAGCAATTGAGTTGTGCAGGTACAAGAGGACCAATTGTAGCTGCTGGGATTTACCCTGGAGCAAGGGATAAATTTCCCCTTATTCTAAGGATCCAAAACCTAACTATGGAATACATTAGAAGCCGTGCTGGGGCCGCTCAATGTATTGGAATCGCGGAAGATCTGGTGAGGAGGTAGATGTGGTGTCAGCAGTGGCCCCTTTAAGGGTAAGGCCTGGGCATCCAGCCGAATGTGCTGCACAGCGGCATCCACTTGAAGGCAATATGGCCCTCAGGGATACAAGGAGCACCTGAGGCAGGAAGGGGGTGTGGGTTGGAGAAGGAGTGCAGGTTGGAGGGACGAGACTGACTGATCGACCTTGGACTGTGACTTTGGACTTGGATACTCTGACTGATTTGACTGACTTAAATGGAATCTGACCTCGGACTGTGGTTTGGCTTATTGACTTTGGACTTTGCCCTGGATACTCTGACTGACTTTGTGACTAACGGACTACTCGAACAGGCTATGGAGAGCTGAGGTGTGCTGTTATACTGGGAAGGACTGCTGCCTTAGGAACTGGGTCCCTGCAGTTTAAACAGCCAAGCTACCCTGGTGGTGGGGTCTAGCAGTGCTGCTGTAGAGAACTGGGGCCATTGTTGAGGAATGAAAGGGGAGCTAATTAGCTTAGAGTGGGCATAAGTTCCCTAAGTGAGGCTTGGAGTGAGAATCTGGCAGAACACTCAACCACTATGCAGGGAGTTAGATAGGATTGAGCTGCAAGTAGTTTACATAAATCAATAAATGCTTCCCTATTCCAAAGGAGTTCACACTCTAAAAAAGATGCAGATAAGTAATATATTTAACTGTTCAAAATGAGCATCACTAGTCTACTTCATGTTACTTTGGCATCCATGAGTATGAATTTCATGCATGCATGCTGACCAGAGAGAAGATAATAAAATCTTGGAAAATTAGTGTTAGAATAAACCAGCCATTTTCAACCACAGTGCCATGGCACACTGGTGTGCCACGAATGGTTCACAGGTGTGCCACAGGAATTTGGGGGAAGGTCGTTTATGAATAGGGCCAATGAGGGATGTGAGCCCCCACTGGCAGCATGGTGTGCCTTGTCAATTATTGAAAACCTGGTGGTGCGCCTTGACCATTTTAGTGCCTTGTCAGTGTGCTGTGAGATGAAAAAGTTTGAAAATCACTGGAATAAACCTTGGAGCTCACCTGATTCAACCCATGCTCAAGTCCTCCCACTCAAGATTGGACAGAATACATCTCCCCCACCAGATATTTAATGTTTAGATTAAAGAAGATACAGAGGTCTCATACCTATAAAATGACAAACACATACTAATAATTGTTGTTAAAAGACACCCCCTATATCTGTCCTGGTCTTGTACTGTTGTTTGATGGTCTTATCTGCTCTGTCAGTTTGTTTTTCTATTAATGCTTATTCTTTTTTTCAGTATTCATTATTCAGAATTCACCAAAATCATTCATTGTTGCTTTTTTTTATTTTGTCTGATGTGAACTACTGTGAATGCCATATTGAGCCAAACATGGTCGAAACCTTGTTGAAACCACAAATGATTGCTCCCAAAAGGCCCAATAAGGACAAGATATGGACAGGATAAGAATCGAACACTGCTCTGTATCAAAGAATTGGGGCTGCCCCTGGTCAATAGAAACCATTGGGAGAAATGTTGGCTGCAAGATTCAGTTCTCTGGTTTCTCTTCAAACACGATGCATATTTAAACACCTTGCTTTCTAAACAGTAATGCTATTTCCCTAAATGTTTGTGGGATGAAATGTGCTGTTATTCAGCATTCTTTGAATAAAGAGCCAATAAATTATATAGCAGAAAAAGATGCTGAGTTGTTGCTGAAAAAGATGCTGCAATGCCACCAATCACCGATGCAAGAGCTTCAATGTGGTTATTTTTAATGGTTAAAAATATGGTTATTTTAAACTCATGCTCACCTGCTTTGAAAGCAATATTGAGGCAAAGTGCAATAATCAGCTGCCAGGATCCAGCTCTGTGTCTATATAACTCTCCTTACTTGTAAGAAATGGGCATGGTATCTATGTTATCAATTTGTTTATAAGGACTGTTAAATAGTGGGTCCATGCGAATAAAGGAAGGCATAGAGATAACAGCTCAACACATTTATTTCATCTTCAGAACAGAACCTGGCAATGAAACACAAGGCAACACCTCTGGCTTTATACCCTTTAGCTCTGCCCAGATTCCCCATGATTGGTGCTGTTGATACACTAAACTAGAGGGCCAGTCGGATGGTAGGATTTCGATCCACCACCCAATTGGCTAGCCATAAGACTGGGCCATTTGGTTATGCAGGATTTTGATCTTGCATCACTTGCATGCATAACAAAGGGCGCAATCCTAACTCACCTTCCATCAGAAACATAAGGGCAATGCAACTCTGTGGTAAGGGAACAAACATCCCCTGACCTTGAGGAGGCCTCTATGACTGCCCCCCAACTGCTGGATGCAGCATATGCCCCATCAGCACACCTATGTCAGTGCAGGGAAGTTGGTTAGGATTTGGGCCAAAGACCATATCAAACTTTTTAAAAGTCCTAGGTCTCCACTCGAATGCAGCTTTTTGTATCACATTTGGGGCTGATACAATTTCAGGAAATGTCCTTTTCCTCAAGATGGAGGCAATTTTGTCAGCTTGTTCCTTCAGTCTCAATTGAACATGTTTAATGTAACAGGCTTGTTAATGGGTCTTCAATGGGCCTATGCTGGCATACATCCAAGCACTTCAGTTTAACTGATGAGTGGAACACTGCCAACTTATTTTAAACAAAATCGTTGTATGACTTGCCATCAGCCTGATTCTAAACAATTCAGCCGATGTAACAGGGTTACACAGACAGTGAAACATGGTGTTCTGTAATGTAGTGCTATTATACCTGGGTATTTCAATATCAGCCCACATGTGTAAGAACAGTAGATTCCAGGCTGTTTTTTTCAGGGGACAGAGATCCTCCGAAACCTGCCATGGGTTCCGCAGTGAAAAAATTGGTAATGGCAGACAAGCTTTCATGAAAGGCAGCTGGTGGAAGCAGCAATGGTTTTAGCTGTCTCATAACATAGTAGCTAAGAGACTGACTTTTGATTTCATTGCTGCCTCTGCCATGTTCTCACTTAGGTGGCGATTACTAATGTTCTTCCAGCAATTCATAGCTGTAGGAAAGTATTCTTGTTCTAAGGTGAGCATCAGATACATAGTCACAGTGAGAACTGGCAGACCTGGTCAGCACCAAGCATGAACCAAGGGCATGCTCAAATTTGCTGAGGCTGTCCAGTAGCAGTTGATGTGGAATGGGTTCCCTGAATACAAGGTGTTTAAAAGCCATGTAGGCTACCAATGGATGTAGACATGTGCATTGATAAGCCTGCCTTTCTTGGCTTTAATACTCCCAAATAGAGACAGAGACCCTAAAAAAGAAGGTGCAGTGGGAAAAGGGTAAGAGCTAGCATCCCACAGTTGCTAAAAGACTGACAGTCCCAAACCTATTTAGCATTAACAATGGCAGATCTTTTATCCCCCGCCAAAGTGCCCTTGAGGTGCTGTAAATATTGCAGAGTCATTGGAGCACCTGCCAGAGACAACCCACATTGCAGCAGATAACATGCTGTCGGGAGTGTGTTATGTGCAGTTAGAGGGAAGATCATGGCATGGAGTGGGGAGGGAAGGGGCAGGAGGGCGTGGGACATGGTAGATCTCGGTGGCAGTAGCTCATGCTGGATCCTATCCCCATTTTCCCAGCCAAACACACCCCCACCTCATAAGAACATAAGAAGAGCCCTGCTGGATCAGGCCAAAGGCCCATCCAGTCCAGCTCCCCGTATCCCACAGTGGCCCACCAAATGCCCCAGAAAGCACACAAGACAACAGACACAATCTGCATCCCGGTGCCCTCCCCTGCATCTGGCAATCAGAGGCAGCCTGCCTCTCTTAAAGGCATCCAGGCAAGATGCCATCACTACTTCCTGTGGCAAAGAGTTCCACAACCTAATTACATGCTGGGTAAAGAAATATTTTCTTCTGTCTGTCCTAACTCTCCCAACACTCAACTTTCATGGATGTCCCCTGGTTCTGGTGTTATGTGAGAGGGAAAAGAGCATCTCTCTATCTGCTCTGTCCATCCCCTGCATGATTTTGTATGTCTCAATTATGTCCCCCCTCAGGCGCCTCTTTTCTAGACTGAAGAGGCCCAAATGCTGTAGCTCATAGGGAAGGTGCCCCAGGCCAGTAATCATTTTGGTTGCTCTCTTTTGCACCTTTTCCATTTCCACTATGTCCTTTTTGAGATGTGGTGACCAGAACTGGATACAATACTCCAGGTGTGCCCTTACCATTGATTTTACCTTGATCTTACCTTGCCTCAGACTTATGCTGCAAAATAGCTGGTCCAAGGAAACCCATTGTGGGCCAGGTGGCTTGCAAAGAGGTAAGTTAAAAATATTTTTACCTATCTCTCCCAGATAGTCTGGGAAAGACTGTTCAAAAAGATTCTGAACATGTTCTGCTAAGAGAGGGAGAAAATTAGGAAAATTAGAACCCAAAATCCTGGGGAGAGGGTGGAGCAGGGGGAGGAAACAGGGTGGGAGCAGCGGAACTTTGCTCTGCCAGATCCTGAACTCCATGTTGGACTGTAAGTGTTGGCCTGACACAGAGGCTCTGACATCTTGCACTTAACATGCGAGGTGTCCCATTGCCGTGCTGGGGCTTTCCTTGGAGGAATGGAACTTTCATCAGGAGACTCCTGGCAGCTTCCTGGTGCCTACTGGATACAGCAGTAGCCACTTTGATGCTGCTGCTCTAGAGAGCACCGGAAAGCATAAGATTGGGCTGCCCATCCGTTGTACTATTCCTACTACAGCTATATCTCTTGAATTTGCGGAAGGTTTTAGGAGAGCTAAGATCTAAAATTGTCACTGGTTGCAGCTCACATACTTTTCCAGACTGTTACTTAGTGGAATTGTCAAAAGTCGACTTGCCTTGTTTATGTCCCAGGGAAAAATACTCTGTGGTTGGCATATGTCAGGGGAGCTAGGAGCACTGCTGCTATGGTTTCAAACTTTCTGCAAACGTGTAGGGAAGGCCCTGCAGGGGTTTTTGGCAGCTTGGTTTTTTCACACTCATTCATTCACAGCAGATATCCAGCGCAGTGTAACTGACACCAGCCTATTAGATGATCGCCTGTTTTTCCTGTTGAACACCTCTTAACCCTGTCTAAACAAATTATTTACCCAGGGCTTTAATGGCAAACAAGGATTCTTTCCCTCCAAATAAATGCACAGGATTGATTACAGCTGTTCCTTCAGCAATTGTTTGGGAAGAGGAAGTGTGACAAGTAGACAGTGCATGGAGTCTCTGGTTTAGAAAAGACTCACTTTGCTATATATTCTATGAAAGGTCTACATATTTGGGGGGGGGATGGGGACACCTACATCAGACCTAGGGAGACTGTGTCATTTCAGATTGCAGCATGAGTGAATGCTTCCCCACAACAAAACAAACAAAAAATCCACACCATAGAAAACTAGTATTTGAGGGAAATGGATTCTAGCCTCAATTTTTCCTGGGGGCTGATTTTCTTAGGGTTTGTTTTTTTAAAATATGGGGGGAGGGGCATTCAGGCATGAGATCTCCATCTGAATTCTGAAGTGGTAGTGCTGATTCTGTGTGCTGGGAGTCTTGGGGCAACCTCTGCTTTCCCTTGATGGGGCTTTGGACACCACTGCTACTGGGACTGAGGAGTCAGGGGTCAGCCTGGCGGATGGTACTCTGATCACATACATGTAATCACCTTATCCACCTGTGCTTTGGAGAAGTGTGTTCCTTTCAATGGAACCCTGAATAGGGACATTTTGTGTCAAGATGAAGGTAGAGTCTTTCTTTATTGCTTTTTTCCCTACTGTCTGCCTCCCCTGTCAATACTGCATCTCCTACAGTACAATTCTACTCAGAAATAAGTCCTGTTTCATTCAATTACTCCCTGGTAAGTGTGTATAGAATCATTCTCTTATAACCTTGTTAATTCATACCAGTAATGCAAGCTGTGGAGTAAATGTGATCTTATTTTGATCTTTACAGACTCCTGATTTCCAGCTTTTTCTTTAACTAAGCTGTGGGGAAAGGTTGCACAACCTTTTAACAATTAGGTTATGAAATGTCTACAGAGCTTGTATCAAAGAAGATAAAAAAAAACACAGCTGCAAACTCTTCTCTTGAGAAACAAGATTCCCTTCTGTGTGTTTTCAACAAAGTTCCCCTCTTCAATTTAGGTTGGAATCATATTTAACATGGTTAGCTGAGTTTGTTACAGTATGTATAAAACTAGAAGAAACAAAGAAATCTGCATGTGTAATGTTTAATGTCAAATATAAAATACTGGTGCTTGAGCCAATTTTCCACTTGTTCCAAGGGTATACGGGCCCACTTATCATGATCTAGACTGAGCAGGATGAAAGAAAAGAAATGAAAAAGAAGTAGATTTGGAGAATGATGAACACCTAACAGATAGGGGGGACTCTTGGACCCATATGCGGAATCATCAGAGAGTGATGCAGAGATAGTTACAAGGCCAGCCCATAAAAAGTGCACAGAGAGCTAAATTTGGCATCAAATTTATGGCATCAAATGACACATTGCAAGATTTCGGCATAACTGTAATCAGAGTTAAGTGTATGGTACAAATACATTTTCAATAATAATATCTGAATTTTTAATTGACTTTTTTTGAAAATGATTCTGCTTTGCTCATATAAGTGCCTTGCACTCTGCAATGGCAGTGTGTCTCATCCCCTAACAGCTGAGGAGAGAAGTCTCTGTTGCTTCTGTTCAATGAGGTGAACGGAACACCAATGAACACCAAAGCAGGCAGTGGAACTGGAAGTCTCTAAGAAGTGCTTGCTAGTCCTGGGGGTGTTGTGTTATCATTACATTTCTAAAAGACCTGCTGGTCACAATTTAGCATAGGAGTGAGCCTGTTTAATTCACTGATTTGAGTGGGTTTGAGTATGTTGAACGTTGGATTATGGCCTCTCATTGTGTGATTGAGTCTCACTGTACTAACCCTATTCAGGGACAGTATTTGAACTGCATGTGTCCAATGTGCTGATTTAGCATGTCACACATTCACAAATCTTCCTTCTGCATGAGTTCTAGGACATCACAAACCATTACATCTTTCTGCCGACTGAACCTACAATTAAGAGGCACCGAAATATTCTATTTCATATAATAACTGAATCGCTTAACATTCACACTGAAAATCTTTTGGACTTGATTTGGTGATTCAGTGTCATTTGAAGGTCAGGTCTAGAATTTTGTTTATGTTTCATAAAAGACTAATAGAGAAAGATACATGGTGATTTGGAAGAAATGGCAGTCCAGCTCTACCCAATGCATGACACAAGGGGCTACTATGTTGGCTGAGGGTTTGTGAGTCTGCAGCGGTTCATATGCTCTGCATGTGTTTCTTGTCTAGCTCAAGTTGAAGTAAAGGTCTTTCAAAGAGTTAAGCCTTTAATAACTTGCAACTCATACGCCTTCCACCGAAGGACTCGTATATCATGCAATACAAATCACTAACAATAAATAAACACTTTTTCACTTAGGGATAAATTTGCTACCTTGTTCTGATCTTATGAAAATACTCCTTTCTTAAACATAGTGTCATACTGTTAGTCTGTGCTGGCACATGGAGCTTAGGGTCCATTCTCCCTTAAAGAAATAAACAGTGAAGTGTTATCTGAGCCCTGTGTAGTTAAAAATGTCTGCTGCTTGGCAGCAGAATTTGTTACCTTCAGACAGCCCATCTTTGTACTAAACAGCTTTAACGTATTACTGCTTTATGAGGAAGCCCCAATGAACTATTATTATCCACACTGAGTCACAGATACAGCAGAAGAGTCCCTGGTTTCTTACACATAACATTTCTAAAACCCAGACGCTGGTCAACCTTGTAAGATCTCTGACACTTCCCATGTTGTGTCTTAGGGAAAAAATTACTCTGGTTTCTTTTATGTCACACTTTGAACAGTGGTGTTTAACTTCTGAAGGGCTCTATGACAGTGTCTTGGTAGAAATCATTGTTTCTCAGCCAATCCTCAAAAACTGCACTCCTTCTCTTGCCCAGCCTCCTCCTCTCTTCTGTCTTCCTTTGTGCAGTATCCCTCTTCCTGTGGGCTACTCACACCACACACTGCTGCTTGTACAGATGAACACTGTCCGTTTTGACAGGGTTACGTGGGAGGGATGAGGTTCCCTCAGTCCAACTCCCCTTTCCCACCAGCATACAGAAAAGGGAGGTCTGCTTTCGGTGTCACACTCCCAAAAATGACAGCTTTGAGCACCTGTTCCACACTGTGAGCTCCGTTTCCTATTTCATGTCAGAAACTGCACATGAAGCCTCAAGTACTGTATACAGGAACCCTGTATGTGGAAAAGTGTGTATATATTGCTTTATGGAACCATGTGTTTCCTGATTCAGCTGGAGATAATGCACACCCAGAAACCAATTCTCTACCTATATCAAACGATCTGAATTATAGCAATAAATTTTGGCGGCAAGTTTCACAAGTTTGTTTCTCTAGTTCTCTTCCATGTGCACAGTGCTTTGCAATTATCTCACTTGCAAAAGCAAGCCATCTCTGGGATGTGCTTTCCTTGATCACTGTCACTGAATCAATCTTCAGTCTTCTGTTAGATTGAGCAAGTTAACACAGTCAGTAGCAGACCTGTGTTCTAGAACAGAAGCTCTCCAAACCCCGGCCCACGGGCCAGATCTGGGTTTTGGAAAAAGCTCCGCTCCCCATGAGCACCGCTTGTCGTTCAGCTGCATCGCTACTTAACTTGCAAACTGATCTGTGCACGGGAATTGTCTGGGTAGTCACATCTGCCCAGAGATCCTGCTGCACAGCCCTCTGGGACACTTGGCAATAGATGCAATTGCCCAGAGTGTTCCTGGGCACAAATTGGCTTGCAAGATAAGTGGCAATGTGATGGAATGGTAAGCGCAGCTTAGGATAGGGTGGACTTTTTCTAGAATATGGGTAACACAGTGGGTTGGGTGCAGGTAGGGAGACAGCTGGAGGTAGGGCCTGCTGCCTGCCTGCTGCTTTTTTCTCAACAACAACAACAACAACAACAGTATTTATATACCGCTTTTCAACAAAAAGTTCACAAAGCGGTTTACAGAGAAAATCAAATAACTAATGGCTCCCTGTCCCAAAAGGGCTCACAATCTAAAAAGATGCAAAGGAATACCAGCAGACAGCCACTAGAACAGACAGTGCTGGGGTGAGATGGGCCAGTTACTCTCCCCTTGCTAAAAAAAGGAGCACCCACTTGAAAAAGTGCCTCTTACCCAGTTAGCAGGGGTCAACCCTCAGAACCCCCTGTCCTCTACTTTCTTCCTCTTAGATGGACTCAGAGACCTGAAATAAGTCCGGCTGGTGTGTGAACAACCTGGGAGAGATATTCAATGAATGGAGAATTCTGCAACTCTTCCTACCTGTGTCTTTGGTGCTTTGAATCACCTCTGTCCCAGTTCACAAATTTGCAGCTATACATCAGTATCATTTGTGGATCTGCCCATATGGCTAGTTTGGCACTAACAGTATATTTCATTTGATGAAATCAAGTCATGCACGAGTCTGAGTATTTGAGGAGCCCAAATCAGCTTTGCATTGAAGTTTGCTTGTGTGGAACTGCCAGCCCCTATAGGGCAATGAAGAGGAGAGGGGTATTGTTGTCCTGACCAATAAACTTCTTCACACAGTGTGCAATTAGTCTGTGGAATTTCGTGCCACAGGATGTGGTGATGGCAAATAGCTTGGATCACTTTTGAAAGGGGATTGGTCATATTCACAGAAGACGGGACTATTTGGCTATGTGATATTTCTACAGGTTCAGCAACAGTCTGCCTCTGCATATTGCCTCAGAATATTTCAGGTGAGCAATGATGAGAGCTAGAAGGAGGGAAAGTAGATGGATCCTTGTCATAAACCAGCAGGGCTTGCTGCCATTTTCTTCTTGGAAAGCAACAGCAGTAGTGTCACTGTGAAGGGGGCATCATTTCTGACAGCATAACAGACCCCAGCAGGGGCTGTGTTATTCAAACACAGGGGCTGCTAACTGGTCAACAACCACACCCTTGCAGTGTGTTTCCTGAGATGCTGCCTGCTTCTGCCACATTTTCCCAGCAGAGATATATATATATATAAGTGAGAGTGTGACTTTGTCCTGTGGTGGCTGATGGTTCCACCTAGGAAGCTATTCAACAGCCACTGATGAGAGAAAACAACATTGTGAGGCAAAATATGTGGACTCAACCAATGAGTAGCGCGTGCATTTACTGCAAACACATACGATTGTGTGGAAGGAGTGTGAAAAGTGCTGCGGGGTGAGTCACCATTTCTCAGCATCAGCTGTCCATCTAATGATGACTTCCTTATCCTGCTTCAACATTGTTAAGAAGATTATTGGGATAAACACTATGCAAGTGTACCATGGCTATTATGAAAGCAACAGCAAGAGTGTGACTGGATAATGGAGTCATTTCAAAGCTCTTTTTGTTTTTCATGCATTTGGGCGGCACACAATTTTTGCGTTTTTTCCAGTCCTTTTGAAAATCTTTTTCCTGCTTCACAGATGCTTGCTTGCACCCCCATCTTTGCTCACAGATGTTTTCAGCTTTCAATTTCAAACGTCGTCTGTCTTAAGAGATAAGAGTTGGATTTTGTTTGCCATTTCAGCAAGAAGTAGGTAAAAGGTATATTTTTCTGGCCAGGGTCAATGTTATAATAGTTGCTGTCAGGGTATCTGGAGACTATTCATCCATTTGTCATGCACAACTGATTAATAAATTCCATGCTGAAAATCTTATGTGGTCATGTGACAGCTGCCAACAAACTGTCTCTGTGGCCCTGTGAATTCCAGCCTCCTACTCCAAATGAGACTCTTAACAATTCCATGAATTAGTGATGTCCACACGTTAAGAAGCCACAGAGGCCAAGAGGTCAGGCTCCTTTTTTTTTTAAAAGACACAATCTGATCTTGCTTGTTGTTGTTAAACCTTTAATTCCGCCTGCAGCCTGAGCCAAAAAAGCACCCAGAGCTCCCTTTACGTATTCAGTGGGATCTGATAAATTATTAATGGACCTGGTCCAGCTGTGCTCTCATCAGGTTGATTTAATGGCTCTTAAGAGAAACCATAAAAGTGTTTTTGGTGGTAGTAGGCCCCAGCTGTTCCTTGCAGTATTGCCTAATTTTGCAAGCTAAGTTAACCATAGATTAATGATTTTGAAATGGCTTCTTTGACCATATAACTTTTCAAATGGGCAGGTCTCCTAGAAAATATGGTTCACTGAGGGTAATTATATAAGGGGGAGTTGGGGAGGAAATTAGGAGGAAAGGCTTAAGAGATGTATTTCACTATGGCCAGGATAAGATTTTCCATATGCCAAGCATGGCCTCTGTTGAACATGAGTCATAGCAGTTTGTGCGCGAGTGTTTCTCTTCATATACATTTTCCCTTAGGTGCTGAGCAGCCAGCGCTCTTTTCTGAGAGCAGAACTTTGTTTTCATTACCCAGCAACCACTCATGAGGCCAACAAAATTATTTGAGGTTTATCAGATACTATGATGAGTTTCAGAGCGTTTAGGTTTGTACAAAATGGAACTTGCTCGGTTTCTGATGCTGTTCACCTTGTTTAAATGTTTGGTCTTCTGAAAGTGAGGTGGAAGCTGCTGACCCCGTGTGACCTTGTGACCTTGTGTGGCTAGCATATAGTATGCAGGCATTTGATGCACCCTACCAGTGGTGCATCTTTAGTACTCCTCCCCTGGGGTATACTCAGGGGGTCTCAGAGGTTGAAGGATCATGATACCATGAAAAAACTGATCACTGCTGGTTATTTATTTCTGAAATCAGATATGATCAACCTACATGAACATATATAGATGCCTTCTACAGACTCAGAAAGTAGATATGGAGCTATGATTACTCGTTAGCTCATTGTCGTCTAGGCTGTCGTCTAGGCTGTCGTCCTGGCTGTTGATTTCTGAGATTTTAGGGATGGGCCTTTTAAAAATAACCAAATAAACAAATAAAAATAGTATTACTTGTAAGTAAATAAAAATATTTTTTTCTTTATAGAGTTCCTTTTCTAAAAGTCTCATCAACCTAGATGGGTCCTGATAAGAGTGTCATTTTTAAAAGTGGGTCCCAATGCTAAAAAGTTTGGGAACCACTGTTCTAGAAGCCTATCTTGATTTTCATGACCATGCCTTTCACATCAAGAAGTCCCTTTCCTTTCACTGATATTCTGTTATGTCCATTTCTGTATCCTGTGGACATTTCTAGCATATTTTAGCAGCATGCTTGAAACGGTTATAGGAATATAGCTGAAATTGTTGAATGCATGCTGAAGATGCTGTTAACAAAAATAACTTGTCCTGGAATATTGGCTAACTAGGCTCCCTGCACACATATGTGTGCACTTGTGGAAAATGGGTCATAGCTGTATCTGGAAATCAAGCATAAATTAGGTTTTATGGTGGAAGCAAGCAGGGATGAATTTGAAGTGGAGTGAGTGATCATTTGTCTTAAAGGCTTTTTCACATAAGACGCATCCTCTGAATGTTTAACAGATGGCTTTGGATCAACTCCATTGTGTCTTTACGCTAACTGAACTGATCAGATGAGAAAACGAATAGAAAAGTATCCAGATACAATCTTTTCTTCCTTTATTTAGTTCTTGAAGGTTATTACTTTTATGTTTATTACCTTGATAATAGCTGAGGACATCATTTAAGTTTGTGCTGTCTCCTTGCATTGAATCCAAGTCTATAAATATTGATCCTGCACAACCACTGAGGCAATCTGGGTGCAGATTAAGGATGACTTAATGCAGATGAATTACTCCTCAACACCCTTTAACCTTACTCCTGCACTCACAACCAGGATAGTAAAAGTGAAAAAAGGCAGAATCAAATATGGCATGTACATTTTTTCCTTTTAATTCTATGTATATGTGTCATGAAATCACTATGTTGTTATTTCTTGTGTGTCCCGTAGCTTTTTCTGTGGAGTTTTGCCTGTTCCCTTGTGGAATTCTGTGTGTGTAAGAATAGTTGATAAAGCCTTTGAACTGTGAAATGAGTCACTTGTTATAATTATTAGTAATATCAATTGATATTAATTATTAGTTAATAATTATTAGTTATTAATTAGGGACTAATATTAATTAAGTTACAATTTAACACAGAGTGTTTCCAGACATTGTGTTTGTTCTGGAATTAATACTGTTTGCAGTTGGGCATCATTTTTTGGGGGGGGAAGGGTTGACACGGCAGGGTTTTCAGCCCATTGTTATCACGTGTTATATCTAGGTTCTATCTGCATCTTTTCAGTCTGCAGAAATCTGACTTATAGATGGAGCAAGTGTGCAATTCAGAACATGCCTGGACAGAAAACTCTGTGACGGTTCAATATACAAGTCCAGTACTGTTATACATGGATTTTTTATACACGAATGGCCCCTGCAAATGAGAAGGAATGTGCTGATCCCTGGAGAAGGGAAAAAATGCACCCCTTTAAAATCACCGTTTAAAAAACCGCATTTTACTGTTGCAGAGAGACAGTCATACAAGTGATTACAGGTATAACCTAAGTATCCACAGATTTTTCTATCTCAAAGCTGATGAGAAGGGCCCTTTAAATTAAAGGAAAACAGTCCTTTAATAATGCCAGAGAGGGCAGCCGGCTGACTATCTCCCTAATACTACTGTCCTTCATTGCCTCCTCCAGAAGGAGGAGGGGAAACATGAAGCTGGTTGCTGCAGTGGTGGCTGTGGGGGTACTGCTAGCATCTTCTTCTTCAACAGGCGCACTGGACAAGTGCTGGAGGGTGGGAGAGTCCCTTTTAAAGGAGATAAGATAATGGCTGACAGCCTCTTCTTATCCCTTTCTCTTCTGTTGGAGGTGGTGAGTGAGAAGGCATTTGGCACCTCACTTCAGGTGCTCAAATAACTTGGGATGCTCCTGGATGTGTTCATTTTTAAATTCCCATTTGCTATGTGGCTTACATTCAGCCTCTGTCAAGATTAATTCTCAGTCCTTTTAGAAACATGTAAGTGCCTGACCTGTGAAATCTTCACAGGACTAGAAAAGTGCTTTTCTGGATGAGTGACAGCAGAAGAGGAAAAATACATTCTGGGAAGTGGTGGGGAAGTTGGTTGGCCAAGAGGCTGTAGCAAACATTTACCTAGGAAGCATTAAACTGCTTGGCGTGGATGGAAAAAAATGAAATTAAAACAGGAACAACCTACAAAGAAGAATGCAATAAGCGTTTTATGTGGAAGCTGTGCCATACCTCATCCCATCGATTTGAATGAGCTGAGACACATGCAGCTATCAGTTGGAGTATTGTTGAGGATAACCTGTCATCTCCTCTTAGCAATCGGCTGTCCTCCTGAGGGTTCTCATAAAAGTTAAGATTTCACCAAATAATCAGAATAAATGGGTCCACCATTTTGGATTGGCCTTAGTCACCAAGCCAAATTGGTGGCCATTCGCCTGAAAGGTTGCCCTCTCCTCCCAGTCTTCCTCAAGAGCAGGAAGGAAAGACATGCAGGAGTGTAGATTGGTTTGGCTGCTGCTCAGTTGCTACTTCAGAGCATCATGTCTTCTCCACAGCAGAAGTGTTGTGTCCCCTCATGCTCCCCGTTCCTGCTCGGGAGCAGTTATGGAAAACAGGTGGGGTTGGGCTGCTTGCCTGCTGTCCAATTGCACCACTCTGAAATGCTGTGGTCAGGCAGTGGCCAAACCAGTCCCCATGTGCCCCTCCCCTTTGTGCTCTTGAACAGGACTGGGCGGTGTGGGAGGCTGGCATGGTTGCCACTTGGTCGTGGCAGTCCAGAACACTGCAACCGGGCCATTGCAAGGTGGGGAGGAAGGTTGGGGTTTGCTCATAAGAGGGCAGCTTGCCATCATAAGTGGGGGGGGGATTGGTGAAAATGTGGAACACTAAGAGTAAATGATATTTGTGTAGGACTGAGACTGCAATCCTATGTGCACTTTCCTGGGAGTAAGCCCCATTTGACTCTAATGGGGCTTGCTTCTGAGTAGATATGCATAGGATTGGGCTCTGAATCACATAAGCTTTAAATTTAACAAAACAAAACAAAAACTTGGTGGCAGTGTTCTGAAATTAACAGTTGACTTTTTGACATTTTCATTGGTCTTATGAATAGTGCACTCTGCTGCTGCGATCATGGATCATCACATCCAGAAAAATGTGTGACACATATGTCACTTTGACCAGGGACTGTGAATCATAATATCAGTTTGTACCATACACCAGCCCCCCACTGTCATGGTGCCACAACATCATAGCACTTTTTCAGAT
Organism: Tiliqua scincoides; assembly: GCF_035046505.1. NCBI lineage: Eukaryota > Metazoa > Chordata > Lepidosauria > Squamata > Scincidae > Tiliqua > Tiliqua scincoides. The sequence goes on from NC_089821.1 coordinate 203,365,645, forward strand.
GTTTTAAAAAGTACACATAATTAACCCGTGGAGAAGGAGTGGTTTGTGACCTCCACAGCTTGGTGGGCTCTTCTGAACAGAACTGATAAATGTACATATGGTTGGGGATCTGTAGCAAATTATGGAAGTATAGATTATGTGAATGCAAGGTGAATGTATGCAGACTCTGTCCAGAAGAGCATGGAGGTCAGGAGTGGAGACAGCAAGCATAAGATTTCTTTCCCTCTATGTGTTCATTTCAGAATGTTAAAAACAGCTGAACAGGAATCATGTAACCACAACTTAAAAGTGGAATGTGACTGGGCCCTTAGTCTTCTGGCTTAAGCCATTTCTACCCAATGTTGCATATATGCAACAAGAATCAAATGTGCACACCTGTGAGCTGGGCAGAAATAGGTTAATTGTCCCTGCTTCTGTATATGGCTGCACTGCAGACAAAATATACTTATGAACCTTAATTGCTTAATTATGGATTTAATGCAGCTGAATGCTGTCACTGAGGAAACAAATAGAGTAAGTAGTGGGCAGGGATTTTCCCTACTCTGGCCTCTGTGTCACACAATGATAGATCACCACGCCTGTGAAGATCTAGCATTGCCATTTATAGAAGAGAACTGGAACCCCTCCATGCACAGCTTTGGATCATGACCAAAGTGTTTATGATCAAGGTGTAAATAGCATTGACTTCAGGAGACGTGTAATATTTTACCTTTCCATAGTTCCTGGGACACAGCATGCTATAAATTGGCCTAATCTAAATACATCTTTCCTACTGTTTTGTGGATAGAATTGTGAGAATTCAAGGAGTGCTTATAATAACATTCAGCGCAAAGAATGTACGTGATTCTTTTTTTACAGTTAAATAGACTGAGTAAATACAATTAATTTATTTGCATGCTCTGCTGAGATATATATTGACAAAGGTCCCAGTCCTGCAAAGCCTAATATTTTCAACATCTATTCAATTTGAACTTGGACTAGGCAGCAACCTCAGTGACACATGCCCTCTGGCTTGGGATGTGTAGTTGTTTGTGAGGAAGGGTGGTATCCCCAGAGTGTACATGCAGTGGTGGCCTGTTGGGGGCATAAGCTTGGTGCCTTGGAAGATGACCTTTCTCTCTCTATGGAGGCTGCAGTGGGCCTCTAAAGAGGATCACAGTTCAGCCCCCTGGGGCAATGCTGAGGTCCTACAAAACAAGAGGGGTTCATGTAAGTGTTTGGCCAACATTGGCAATGGTTGGGGACCAAGGCATTCCCTGAGGGGGGTGGGCAGAGGAGGCTGGGCCACAGGTTTTTGGCAGGGACCCCTTGGGTGATGCTGAGGAATCAGTATGAAGGGCCGTGGGGCAGGAGGTCTGTTCTAGAGGGTAGAGCCTCCGTCTGCCTGAAGATAACATCCACAAGTTTGCCAGTTCGGGGCCACCGGCACCGTGCGACCTTGAAGAGCTGACAAGCTGAAGCCGAGCTATTCCATCTGCTCTGAGCGTGGGAGGATGGAGGCCAGAATGTGAAGCCAGATCGGAATGAAACACCTTGCATGTAGTCATTCTTGAAAGAAAGAACCTTCTTTGAAATTGTAAAAATCCCTATTTAATAAGGGATTTAAATAAAGCCTGCCTATGTAAACCGCCTTGGATAAAGTCTTGAATAAAGACCAAGAAAGGCGGTATATAAATACCTGTTGTTGTTGTTGTTAACAGAAGAATTAGATTTTACAACATGATAGGCCAAGGAGCCCTACACTGCTTGAGAATTGAGTGTGCAATGTCTGTATTGATCCAAAAAGGGTTTAGAACCATTCAAACCTGTATAAAGGCGACATATGCACATATATACTTGGTTTGTGTGCAATAAGAAATGATGATTTGCTAAGGAGCATTGTCTCAGCTTTCCTGTTTATAAGGCGTGGAATGACTTTCTTTTTCTAAGGGATGACTGCCAGCCAGTCTTTAAACGTGGCTGCTTCAGTAGGCCCCATTAGGTTGCAACATATACACATAAATATGCTGTGTGAGCATATACGTGCATGCGCATATACACGAAATTGCAACATCATTTCAACTACACCTGAAATGAAGAGGTCAGTCTTTTCTTCCTGGTCTACAGCCCAAGTGTGGCATACCTGCCAGCCCGCTTCCACTATCAAGAATTGAGGCAGGAACATAATAATACTATCTGTGCTACTAATAATAATAAAACATCAAAAAGAACAACTTAGCATTTGTTTAGCAATGGCATGTCCAAGGTGTTTTGCATACGTTCATCAACTAGTGTATTACTGAAGTGGAATATTTTCCTCATTGGGTAAGTAAGTACTTCATTTACCCCAAATGGAGTAAGGATGCAATCCTAACCCACTTTCCAGCACTGACATAAGGGCAATGCAGCTCAGAGGTAAGAGAACAAACACTGCCCTTCCTTGAGGAGGCCTCCGTGACTGCCACCCAACGACAGGATGCAGCACATGCCACACTGGCACAGTTGTGTCAGTGCTGGAAAGTTGGTTAGGATTTGGACCCAAGTCACATTTCCTCACAAAATTGGGATCCATCCCTGGATATTCTGTTACTCCCAGGATGCTTTACATATGTGTTTGAAAAACCAGAACGAAACTACCGGCTCTAGTACTATAACTTGCAGCATCAGATTGGAAAATATTGGCATATGTCTCTTGTATGTTTGGAAAGCCCCAGACACAGAGTAGATGCTACTGCAATACAAGCCATGATTAAAAACAAATGCTGTGGTGCTAGGCCTAATTATATTACTAAAGGGCTATTTCTGAAATGCATTTCTTCAGATCTGAGATCAGGAAATCTGTCTTCTATTATCACTGTCTTTGGCTCATCGGTTTTTTCCCAGCATGAAACTTGGAGGATGGGTATGTGTAAGGGAGACAGTGTAATGAACAGGCAAAGCAGAGTCAGATTGCCAGGATGGACACAGAACAGGACGCCTTTAACAGTCACACGGAAAGGAGGATGTCAACAGGTGCAGCTTTTTCCAGACTCACTTGACATTATTAGTTTGACATGATATTTATATTTGACATTATAAACAATTCGAGACATAAGAGCCCTTTGGAGTTGGGCACATCTGTCTGTCTGTTACTTTGGAAAAAAAAAATAGCCCAGGAAATTAATCAACTGAAGTGTGTCAAGAATCCCCATGGATGTGTCTTCAATTTGGTAGTAAAACAATGGCAGTCACTTCCACTGGTCTTTTGCTGGTATGCTTTAGAGATAGCAACCCAGAGATCATAACTGTATGTAGCTGCTGTCAGAAAATGATCCCTTCACCCAGTGCCAGATTTAGGCATAAGCTAAGCAAGCTACAGCTCCGGGCCTCAAGAAGAAGGACCTTTTAAAGTGGTGCCCTCTTATATTTAGCAGGGGGCAGCAATACTCTCTCTTCACCCAGCCTGGTGTCTTTTCCAATGGGTGTTGTAATAAGGCGCCTCTAAGCTTTATATGGCTCAGGGCCTCACAAAATCTAAATCTGGTACTGCCTTCAATCTTGGCAGTATTATACAGATCTTTTGCTTAGGAAGGTGGCAGGACTGGTGCCTGGAACCTCTTGCCATTGAATGAACAATCCTACTGATGTTCCTGATAGCTGCTGCTGTGCCATGCTTGCCTGGAGTAAAAGTAACCGTTTGGTTTCCTGAAATGGGCTTCTAGTTTCCAAAATGGTTGCTCTAGCTGACTCAGTTGTGTGATTAAGGGCACAATCCTAAGTGTGCCCTGGACTGGTGCAAGTCCCTTGCGCCGGCCCAGGAGGGTCGCAAATGTTCCGTAAAGCATGTTTGCGCCTCCTTGTGTGTCAGCTGGGCTGGCACAGGGATGCATGCCAGCCCACGAGGCTGAATCCGGCCTCTGTGCCAACTTCGGGAGGGAAGGTTGCGTCGGCTGAGCTCAGCTGATGCAGGGGTCTTGGCAGCGTGGGGAGGAGGGGGGAGGCTGGCAGTCCTGGGTGGGGGGCAGGTAGATGGAGGGTGTTCCAGGGTGCGAGTGGATGGGGAATGGGAGGCAGGGCTGGGACCCAGCAGTTATGCTGAATCCCAACCCCATTCCCTGAGCAGCACGGAGCGGCTCTAAGCCATTCTGTTCTCCTAGTACTTGTGTCACCTCCTGATGTGGCACAGTTCCAAGGAGACCCTTTAGGGCTGTGGTAGTTTACTTGAGGGTAAGAGTGAGAGTTTCCCCTTGCCTCTCGCTGAGCTGATTCTGACCCCAGTATTGCGCTGGATACAGCGCAGGCCTCCTGCCCTGCCTATTCTAGCGCAAGATAGGATTGCGCTATAAGACTCATAACCAGATTTAAAAGAGAAGAGGGCTCCAATAGCCTTATAATTGCAATACATACACTTGAGTATGCAATTATTATGTATCATTATTAATTGTAGTTATTTACTTACACAGCACCATCAGTGTGCATGGTTCTTTGCACAGGGTGAAAAGATAAATCCCTGTCCCAAGGAACTTACATTCAGCTATTGAGACAAAAGATGCAATAAAGAAGGGGAAAGGGATAGAGGCAGAGAAGAAAAGGGGGAGTATATGTAATTATTTCAGTAACTTACAGATAGCTAAGTTACTCCATAGGACTAAGGTGTGGTGCCAAAGATTTCATGGAAAAGATGTGTTTGAAGGGAGTGATTGAGGAAACATCCCTTGCCATTATCCATTGCAAAGCCTAAACTGAATTAAACGATCTTCTAATCCTGGCTAAGCCGACATGAATGCTCCACCCCTTTGCACCAGTGCAGGTCATGGGTCCTTTCCCAAGGCCGAGATGTCATCAGGAGAATATTTCATGTGCAGACGGGCTGATGGGTAGAGGGGAACTGTAACGACAGTGTTTTGTATTACCTTCCTGAGTGTGTTTTTTAAATTATAATGTCTCCTGAACAACCATCTGTTTCAGTTTTACAAATGATCAAGGCTGTCATAACAAGAAGCAAGGAGGATTAAGGCACTGCACTTTTTAACAACTGTAAAGAAAAGGGAATTTGGGCAAGTGCAACTTCTCCTCCCCCCACATCTGCACTATAGGAACACCAATCACAGAGAAAAATGCAGTGTGGCTATTGATAGGGATTCCCTTTTGCCCCATGATTGGTTGGTTGGTTGGTTGGCAACCTTCAATCTCGAAAGACTATGGTATAAGCCTACAGCACCCAGTATTCCCAGGCGGTCTCCCATCCAAGTACTAACCAGGCCTGACCCTGCTTAGCTTCCAAGATCAGACAAGATTGGGCATGTGCAGGGTAACAGTTGCTGGTTGCTTATTCTTAGGGCTATTTGATACTTCATATTCACAACTTGCTGACTAGTACATTCACAGTCCAATCCTATCCACACCACACTAAAGCAGGCAGCCACACCAATGGAGCACACACTGCATGCTATGGTGGCGGTGGATCAACCAGAAGGCCAACAGGTAGTAAAAACGTTTTCACTACTCTTCAGTAAGCCTTCTAGCTGCCTATGTGTATCCTTGGACTCAGACTAGCAGTGTAATTAGTGTTAGTCCACAGAGAGGAAAGGGGTAGGGCAGGTCAAAAAATGAGGGAGAGGTTCTGGCGTGTGCGTTTCTCTCCAAGATCCACCATCTCCAGCCCAGTCCCCTCTCCCCTCCCAGCCCTGAACCTCCTCCAAACCACCCATGGTCTGCTCCCACTTCCACCTTACCTGGGCTGATGTGAGCTGGGTTGCAGCTGGTATGCGGAGCTGTCAACCGTTTTCGTTGGCAGCTGTGAAGCCCACGGCAGTGGTGCACTTTGTGGCAGCACTGCTGCATTTGTGAGACAGGAACATAAATTCTGTCGCTGCAGATGAAGGTCAGGATTAGGCCATGAGAGATGGCTTTGCATCCACAGATCAGGTCTTGCTTGTGTAACACCAAGAACAGAATATTCGTATCTCTTGCCCACGTGAAAACACAATGTTTTTTAATGACATCAGCTGCCAGACCTCTAGTGACCAAAGGATAAGTGATGGTCATGAACGTGTGAAGCAGCCTAACCACTGCTGAGATAGATGGTGGAATGATGGCATCTTTCCAGAGGCCAAATGCAAATATATCTTTTCTGTGAGCTCTTTAATAGCACATACTGTAAAACATGCTGCTTTTGCAGTTAGCAGCAGAGCTCCAGGTTGGTGCCCTTTCTGCAGAACAGAAGGCCAGCTTCCTTTCCCACAGCAATCTCCGTTAAATGCCGCCAGTACAAGCCTTTCTATTTATTGAGATAACAACAGCAAAACAGAGGTCAGGCCTGACAGTGTGGTGGTTTCAAATCCAACTGCTCTCCTGACATCAGCCTGGACCAAATGAGTGGCTGAAGGATTCTGAGCAGTTCTGTAGAGTGTATTGAGTTACGTGGCTCAAATGCAGAAAAATATCCATTTGGTTAGACAGCAGCGACGTGGTGCCAACAATAACGTAGGGATTTATGAAAAGCAGGCCACTGTTTTAATGGGAAATATTTTTATGCTATAAGAGGTAATGACTTTTTAATGAGACTTCTAAAGCAAACTGAAAAGATCAGGGAAGGAGTTTGGGATGGGTGAGCTTTCCTCAGTCGGCTGCTTTCGGAAGGCAACTGCACTTGTTTCATAAGGGACAGACTTTTGCCCACATTTTTAAAATTGAAAGGTTCAGAATTTATAGAAATGAGTAGGGACTTGCTTCCCTGCGTTATGATGAGTAACACATAGGTTCACCAAAACTGCGCAGGTCAGACAGATCCATTAGGTACCCACCCAGATTTCTCTAAACATGTATAATCAGGGCCTCATTTTTTAAGCTGTTATGCTTCTATGCATAGCATCTTTAGAATCATTTACAGCCCAATCTTATCCCCTACCAGCACATGAAGTATTGCCAGTGGAACATGTGCTGGATGCTGTGGTGGAAGGTGACCAGATGTTCCAGAAGAGGTAAGTTAAAAAAAACAGTTTTATTTGCCCCTCCATCAGTGGCATAGCTAATGATCATGTAGCCCAGTGCCAAGCTCAAAATGTTGCCCCAGAAGTGATGTCACAACTGGAAGTGATGTCACGTCTGGGCTTTTTAAAAAGTGAAAGTTGGGAGGAACCCACCTCCCCCCCCAGCAGCTCACCACCCACTTGCTCTGCTGCCTCTCCCCAGTCAGTGGCGTAGCTAAGGCATCTATCTGCTACCTGGGTCAAAGAAGATTTTGTAGCCCCCCCCTTTATTTGATTTAATAAATTAAAATCCAATTTAATTAAGTAAATAAATAAAAAGTTATCCGTTCCATGCTGTATCATAATAACACCTCACTGGCACTCAGAAGAAACAGTCTCATAGGTCAGTTTGGAGTTAAGCAAATCCACTTTTTGTTCCACAAGACAGCTGTGTTTTCATTTTCTGGTTAATTGGCCATAACTTTTGATAGAAAACAGATATTCCAGTGTAGTTTCATTGCATTCTGCATTAAATTACCTTTCCAATGATATATAACATGATGGTATTATTCATACATACCAAGATTTTCACAATTTTGGTCACTAGTGTCAAGCTCAGCTTGTTGCCCCCCTAAAGCTTGATGCCTGGTGCAACTGCCACCCCCTGCATCCCCTTAGCTACACCACTGCCCTCCATAGTCCACCTGTCCTCCAATGGGTCTCCTCGGGCTCACATCAGCTTGTTTGTTGGTGTAAGTCTGAGGAGACTCCTGGTGTTGACGGGACAAACTCCATCTTGATCCTTAGATAAACTCAGTAGGGCAACATTCTCAATTCTACCCAGAAACAAGCTCTTTGTATGAAATATGCAAGCTGGCTGAAATCAAGGACTACAGAAAGCAGTCAGAACTGGCTAAGCTGGGACAAGTGCCAGTTAGAGGGTACTTGCTGAAATTATGTAGCAAATTGGCTACAATGCTAACTGAACTATATAATAGAGCGACTTATGCTTTCTTATTAGTTCCTCACCCTGTGGGGAGGGGGAACTACCTTTGATCAAAGAATACAGCTTTCTTTACACCAAATCCACCTTTCAACTCAGCCTTCTTTATTTCCTCACATCACTTGTGAATGTAGGCTCAGAACCGGGGGGAGGGAGGCTTCCCTCTTTCTGCTTCACTGGGCTGGTCTGAGCTGGCAAGTCATGATAGGATCTTGGCATGTGCTGCTGCCATCACAATCCTCCCCTTCCATCCCAAACCACCCCCAGTTCGGATCACTCCTCACCTAGACCCTTCCCCCAAACCAACCCCTCTGTCACATTACCTGTTCCAGTGGAGTGATCCAGAACCACTGGTATCACAAGGAGCCTCTGGCTATTTGTGTTGGCAATTCTGAAATGTAAAACTGTGGTGTGGCTTTTGTGGTGCTGCACTGAGACTTTCGGTGGCAGATCATGAGATCTGCCACTGGAAGAGCCTAACAGGATTGTGCTGCCATACTCTCAGATTTATGCTTTGTTTCTCATTCAGTGGGATTATGGTCTTAGACACATTTACCTGGGAATAATAATTTAACCATAAATACATGAATTCCAATTATAACAGAATTGCACAGGAAAAAGGTAAGGATCTCTGACTACAATACTTTAAAGACACATTTATATACTTTGTTTGGTGTACAGAGAGTTGAACTTTCTAGATTTGCCCTGAATATTCACGTACATTCTGGAATTGTATATAATCTAATTTGCTGCTAGAGCCTCTGACTTTTTATTCCAACAGGTTTTGTAGGGACTCATGAATATACTGTGACTTTAAATAGATGTACTTGGATATTGTGACTTCTTTTTTCAGTGCTAGTAAAGAACTGTCGCCAGATATTTAGAGCTTGAGCCTCCAGGGTGTGGTATGTAAATGCTTGGCTCTTGATTAACACTTACTCAGTAGAAGTTAAAACATGGTAGCCCACAGTGGAACTGTTACCAAGCCACAAAATAGCTGAAAAGAAAGCAATATTTCATTAGAAGTTCTGAGTGCAGCAAGTATTTAACTCAACTCACGCTGAGAGGGTACCACATGTTTTATTCATTTTTTACATTAATTTTCATTATTTGCTGTGACCAGTGATTTATGTTGTGCTTATCACAGTAGACATTAAATTTGCCAGGTAATCTTCTTGCGAACCGATTAAGTCTAAAGTATCCATTTGTGCTCTCACCTCTTTTGGCACAAAGATTTTTCAGCCATGAGAAATGCAGCAGGAGCACAAAATGTAAAAAAAGAATGTACGCCCTCCAGTAGGCTGCAGGCCACTCTTTGCTTTGGGGGCCCTGGGAAGATAAATACATGTTCCTCCAGCTCCCTTCTTCTTTTGTAATGTCTCCCTGTCTGCTTTAATAAATGCTTTTCTCTGGTTCTTGGCATCTCCTTGAACAAGGAATGTAAACTGAAAAGGCTGTGGAGCCTGAAACTGGCACAAGAGGCCATGATGAATAATATCAGAAGGAGACACAAAGGCTGGCTCCCTGGGCCAATACTTGCTCATACAGTCTGCATGAGGGCAGGCAGTGCTCGGGACATGAAACTTAAGGCTTCACACGGCAGCACATGCCCTCCATCTCCTGCTCTGTCTCAAAGCATGTGCATGAATCAGAAGGGAAACAGCACATACCAGCTGCCTGTGGCAGAGAAATGGATAGGAAATGAGGGTAAACCAATCAAGGAGCAAAGCTCACAATGCCTTGAGTCAGTCTTAAGGCAATTTGACCAATTTGGGCAAATTGGGCCCCACGCCTGGAGGGAGACCCCACACTGGGGTGGTGAGCAGAGTGCCCGCAGCCTCACTCTGTAGCAGATGTTCCGGAATGGAATATTCCATACTGAGGTGTCACGTGGAAGGCACAGTGATTGGAGCATTGGTGCTGGATGGGCCTCCCATCCGTTCCTGGGTCCAATTGGCTTGAAATCACCCCTCCCCTTCCCAGAAGCAGTTGGTGGTGATGCCATTGCCAAGTGCCTTGCCACTGCCACTGCCACTGGTGAGTAGGGGGGCCTAATGGGTGTGCCCCCCAAAAAAATGCTTTTCATTGGGCCTCACAGCTCCTAAGGTTGGCCCTGCCTTGAGTCATTGCACTGAGGTTTAGTATCTTTCCTCTTGCCTATCACCTCACTGCCTTCATTTGCTTCATCAGACTTCACCCAGTTTCTCTGATGGAGGGCCCAATCCCATTCAACTTTCCAGTGCCAAAACAGCTACAATGCAGCCCCAAGGTAAGAGAACAAATGTTTTTTTTACCTTGAGAAGGACTGCATGTCTGCCTTCCCCCACCACAGCATGCAGCCTATGCCCTGTTGGCATGACTGCATCAGCATTGGAAGGCTGGATAGAATTGGGTCCTGAATCTATTCATCATTCCCTTCCTTCTCTCTCTTATTCTCATTGCCTGCTGTTTTCTCATTCATTTCTGCTTCCTACCCTTGACTCCCTTGTCCTCCCTCCTTCTAATTCCAGTTACCATTTTACTTTATCCCTAGCTGTCAATGTCTTTCCCGTCAATGTCTTTCCTGTCCTGGGTCCCGTTAGGGAGAAGGGCGGGATAAAAATAAAGTTTTATTATTATTATTATTTCCTTTACACCAGCTCTTGTTGCTGTAGGCTTCTACCATAGTCTTTCAAGACTGAAGGTTGCCAACCATTGTAAAGGTGGACACTTGGAAGAAGATCCTTTACTATGTCTTTTGCTAAAAAGAAGTACTTCCCTGTTCCAAAGAATTGTCTCACATGTACATTCTGAAACTTCCTTCCCTTCTTCTTTTTTCATTTCTTTCTTCCCAGGATTTTTATCTCCCTTTTTGAAGAGCAAGAGTGAAGCAGGAATGAGCCTGTGAAGAGCCTTAAAATTCAGGACAATAAGTTTATGCTGGATGTAAAGCAGAACAAGAAGCCAGGAAAAGGAACTAAGGAGTGGCTGAATAGGATCAAAATTGTTTGTGAGATGGATAATTTGATGGCAAGGTCTGGGCAGAGCTAAATGGATCAAGATGGGTTGAAAAAGACTGGTGAGAAAAGAAGTTTCATTAATACACAAAGTCAGGACCAAGACCATTTGAGTAGGGATGTTATAAGAAAGGTGAATTTAAGCAGTATATGAATGAAAAATACCTGTTTTAAACTATGGATTTGCAAGAAAAATATCGTTTTGATTGTTTCCCAGTATTTGTTTAAATCAGGTTCAAATAATCATGAAATTTGTGTCACATGAATTTGTTCGTTCATTCCCTGTTGATCTGAGAGAATCAGTAATTTCTCCTGCTTCTAACTTTACTGTTTTTCAGCCAACCAGCAGGCCATTTTCCAGTTTTCTAGGATCCCTAAGGAATCAGATCTGAAAAACCTCTTAAGCGATTTCTGCCCAACGTTACATGTACACAACAGGGATCAAATGTGTACACTCGTGGGCTGGGAAAAATGGATTAAATTAGGCAAGACATTCATTATGAATTCTGAATTACACAGTTGTGCAGGTAGAACAATTAAAAGCAGGAGTCACTCCTCCCTCTCACGCTGGAGGGAATACCACCTTTGAAATGGCATTGTTGCTACAGACCCATGGATCATCGGAACACTAAGCATGCTTTTTTTCAAAACACTGTTGCCCATCTGCAAGTGTGAGCAGAGTTAATCGATCTGTTGACCAATGGATAAAAACTCACAAGATAGATTACAGGTGCAATCCAAACTTGCGCTGGAACAGGCAAGCCAGGAGGCTTGCGCTGTATCCAGCGCAGGTTCGCGGCGAGCAGCATCTCAGCCAGAGGAAGGGGAAGCTTTTCCCCTTACCCCTGGGTAAGGGCTGCTGGCGCCTATGGGTCTCCTAGACCTGTGCCACCTCTTGAGGTGGCAAAAGTCTGAGAAGAGCGGAGTGGCTTGAAGCATAACTGCCAGATCACAGCCCCACCTCCCGCTCCCTGCCTGCCCACCCCCAGGGCCGCCCATCGCCCGCCCAGGAACACCTCTCTCCCTCCTCCTCCTCACCCCCCCATACCTACGCCTACCCATGCACCGACACAAGCTTATGCCAGCCTCTGCAGGCCAGCACTTCTCAGATTGCCAGCCTGGCTTCCGTGCGAGGAGATACAAATGTGCTTTACAGCACATTTGCGACCCTCTTATGCTAGCCCAAGGGACTTGGGCTGGCATAAGGTGCACTTTGGATTGCACCCTACATGTTCTATAAGTAGAGCCCTCACTGAAATGGGAGGTTTGTGCCAGCAGTATCTGAGCTGACACCCTGCACATGTTCCTCTTTCACTGCTGCAAGGAACACTGCTGGCCAAATGCATGGATTCTGCTAGCAGCATTTTGTCAGCCATGTTCAGATTTGCTCTCTAACACCCCAGAATTTCCCTCTTTTCAAATCAGCCCCACCCAGTCTCTTTTACTACCCTCTGTTATAGGAACTCTCTGCCAGATTTCTTCCGCGTTGCCTTCTCAAGTCCTTTTTTCAACTCCCTTTATAAAATCTACACCTCGTGTTTAGCTTTTCCTAGCCTTACCTAATGTGATCTAGTCTTTATAAAGATTTCCGTGAGTTTCTAAACGTAGTTTAATCTCTGTCTCTCCTCATTCCTCCTGCTTTGTTGTTTTTGGTGCTTTCTTGCTTTAAGTGGTTAAAGGTGCAATCCTAATGTGCCCAGGTGTGTCGCAAAAGTGCCGTCAAGCACTTTTGTGCCACTCCGAGGGGAAAGAGGTCAATGCACGGATGTGTACTGTCCTCCCTGTGTCAACATGTGCTCCAGGCCAGGTAAAAATGCACTGGCCGAGCTTGGTTGGTGCAAGGGTTTGGGGGGCCAAGGGGAGGGCAGCAAGGAGGCAAGATGGAGGCGTTTCAGGGTGGGGGAGGGCAGGTGGCGGGGGTTCCCGGGGGCGGGTGGGAAGCGGGAGGCAGGACAAGGATCTGGCAGTACAGATCTGCACTACATCTTGAGGTGGTGCAGATCTGTGTAGCCCCATTGGGGCTGCTGCTGCTTTACCCAAGGTAAGGAGAAGAGATTCCCCTTGCCCTGGGCTGAGCCGCTTACAGCCCCAGCCCTGCCTTGGATGTAGCGCAGGCCCACTGGCCTGCCTGCTCCAGGGCAGGTTAGGATTGAGCTGTAAATGAAATGGCAATTTTAAAAAATCAGTTTAAAAAATCTAAACATTGATGGTCAGAATAACAGCAGTGATGCTAAATGCCTTATGTTTGGCTTGCTTTTATACCTGCCCAGCATTATTCAATGGGATTTCAATTCAAGACATCAAGGAACAGGAAAAGAAATCAGCAGGCATATAGATGATTTTTGTATCCTAATTAATTATGTGAATTGTTTCACATTGTTATGCTCATGAATAAAATTCATGAAAATATGGCGGAACATATGCTTTGTCAGCAGGGGCTCGAATGGCAGCAGCACTAGTGAAAGACTCTGCCAAATGCTCTGGGTTTTAATGCACTCCATATGTTCCAGACAGTTCTAATGTTGAGTAACTTTTGTAAAATATTTCTATTGGAACAATAACGGCTAAGGATAAGATTGGTTCTGGAGGTGAAAGCAGTAGTTTTGACACTGTGTATGAAGAACCCGGGGCTTCTGTGGGAGCTCAGGGCCGGCTCATCTGTGAGGCCGAACAAGGGAGTTGCCTTGGGATTCAGATTGAAGAAGGGTTCCCACCTCCATCTGTCCATTCTCTTCCACTGCTTCTCTTTCTTCTGTTCTCAGGATTAGAAAAAGGAAGAGGGGAATGGAACAGAAGAGACAGTGTGGAGGCGTGCCACAGTCTCGCTCACCAATCTCCTCTCCTTCATTCCTTCACATCCTCTTCTGCTCTGTCCCCCTCTTTCTTTTCCCTTCTTCCTTTTCCATTTTCCTTTCTTTGCAACGTGCAACCACAGGAGAATGTGGGGTACGTTCTACACTATATGAACAGCTCACAGACAGCCTTTGTAACGTGAGATACAACATGAAAAATAATGGATTCTGAAAACAAATCATGGTAATATAATGTGTCCCCAAATGTACAGAGGGCTCTCGGTATCTATGGGGGATCCATTCCAGGACCCCAGGTGGATACTGAATTCCATGAATAGTGAAATTCGGGGGGGGAGGCGGGGGCTGCACTGCACTGCAAACAGCACTGCAATTGCTTACCTAGGGGCTGTGCTTAGGGAGTTCCCACACAGCTTCCCTGTGCCTCAGAATGCCTCCAGATGTGACAGGAAGGTGCTTCTGGATTGCGCCGATAAACTAGAAGAGCCTTCCAGTCACATCCGGGAGGTCCTCTGAGGACCTCCAGCCATGGGCTCGGCATCAGTGGATACTCAAATCTATGGATGCCAAGCCCGTGAATAAGGAGGGCTCACTGTACTGCAGTGGGAGACCTGAAAATGAAAAGCGTTCCAAAATGACGTTTTTCTTTTGCTTGTAGACTCCTACTGATTGCTGCTTTGCCATATGTTTGGAGACAAGAATGAAACATACGAAAGTATATCTGGGCAGCCTAAATGACTTTTTTTGGCAAGTACTGCTATTTTAAAGGACTGCGCTGCTAATGACTGAGGGCCCAATCCTGTCCAGTTTTCCAGTGGCGGGGCAACCATGCCAGTGGGGCATGTGCTGCATCCTGTGGTGGGGAGACAGTCACTGAAGCCTCATCAAGGTAAGGGAACATTTGGTTCCTTACCTTGAGGCTACATTACAGCTGCACCAGTGCTGGAAATTTGGATAGGATTGGACCCTGAGATGACAAACGAGAGTATATAACATACTCTTCTTAGGCAGTCTGCCTTTAGCATTTTGTGTGTTGAAGGCAGTGGAGACTCTTGATAAATAACTGAGGGGAGAGAGCTGCAGTAGGACACAGGAAAATTGTGATGGTGGTCCATAGTCCCAAAGATCTCAGAGCCTATTTGCCAGGAACATGTTCTATGAACTGGAAAGGCCTTGCAACCCGTACTGTAAACAAAGAGAAACGTATTTCAGGCTGAGCACACATCAGTGTCATGGTCAGTGAAAGTCACCGAGCTTCAAAGGTGAATCCTGTACTCAGAGAAAGACATTTCAGTGACCCAGGTCTCCAGGCAGATTCGGTTTCAGGTGATGGAAGATTACTTTAAAATCAGATGAGCTTCAGTTACCACAAACACATCCGCAAAGTGCTGCACCTTGGCTGGACAGTGCTTAAAGTGGAGTTGCGCAGTGGTATCAGCTGGCCCTCGCACCCAGATTTCACTTGCACAGACGTACAAGCAATTAACAAGTTTTTCATCACCAGCAAAGCCAACACAGAGGACATGTTTGATCGGTCATAAAGAGCAGGATGCTGTATTTTAAAAAGCATGTTGTTTACATGAAGCTAACATTCAGTATGATAAGTGATATTTGTCACCTCTTCTGTTCCTTTCTAGCTAGAAGAGAGCTTTTTCCAATAGTTTAGGACAATGATAGAAAATAACATTACAACAACAGCTACTATTATTTCTAGCCACACAGTATCTTTGCCATACACTTGGGATCTGTGAATGCCATGTCTATGATGCACAAAGGTCCAAAGCACCCAAATATTTATTTTGCATATTTCTACCCCTTGTTTCAGCTAATGGTCCTTAAATGAATGGTTGGCAACCTTCAGTCTCGAAAGACTATGGTATAAGCCTACAGCACCCAAGCAGTCTCCCATCCAAGTACTAACCAGGCCTGACCCTGCTTAGCTTTCGAGATCAGACAAGATCAGGCATGTGCAGGGTAAATGAATGGGACCTGCTCAAATCCCTAGCAGCATGAGCATTGGTTGAAACTGCAGGGAATGGAGGCATCCTGTATACTCTGAACCACTTGCATATGGTGTGCAATTACCTATGGTTTAGCACTGATTTGAAGGTTATTTAACCAAAAGCTGACCTGCAGTGTCTGCCCTGAAAAACATCTGGAAATCAATATCAGTACTATTGGATTTTTTTGTATTATAACAGTTCAAGTTGCATCACTTTGTAAAAAACAACAACAAATTGTTCCACTAAAACTAAGGCTATTTTATTATACTGGAAATGAAGAGTGTATAGATTTGAAAACCCTGGGCTTTTCCTAATTGGGCCTTATGTTTGTTGTATTTGGACAAGGCTGTCTAAGCACTACAATGGGCAATTTGAGTAAATTTGGACTGTGATCATCATTCAATTGAAGTGCCAGTGTGTACATTTTCTCAGGTGCAGAAATAAGAAACATTGCTCACTGAGCCATATTTCTGCCATAAAGTGGTTCGTTTTGCTCTGTCTTCCAAAGAAGGCTAGTAGGGTGTGATAGTTAAGTTGTGACATAGATTCATACTATTTTATGGTCTTAGGCCATCACCATACTGTTTTATGATGATCAGCCCACATGCATAAGCAACCCAAGATGTTGCTTGAGATGGCAATATTCCCAAAGAATAAATAGGGAACATAAGCAGAAGTTAGGAATAAATGGACCATTTTCTGTATGAAAGGGGGGGGGGGAACTGTGAGATTCTCCATGGATCTGTATTGGAGCTTAGTGCTATTTATTTAACTCTTAAATGCTTTGGAATAAGGGGTAATCAGGGAGATAGAAAGGTCTGAAGATGACACTAAAGTGTTCAGAATGTTGAATTTCTAAGCAGACTGTAAAGAGCTACTGAAATAATTACAAAATGATGCACATTATGTCGTCCCCCCACTCATTCTCATATATACTGACAGCTTCTGAATTGGCTGTGATTACCCTGGAGAAAGAAGTTGGGGTTGAGCTAAATACCTTGCTGAAAACATCAATTCTGTGGACCACTTAGCATTGATCCCATGTGCAGCCGCTGTGAAAAAGGCAAATTCTATACTAGGGATTATAAAGAAAAAATGTTGAAAATAAAATGGCAAGTATTAAGATGCCAACACATAAAATGATGGTGTAACCACATTTGGAAAACTGCATACAGTTCTGGTTGACCCATCTCAAAAAGGAAATTGTAGTCCTGGAAAAGGTAGAGAAACTTGCCAAGATAAATCAAGATGATTCTGGATCCCAAAGAGGAAAATACTTGCTTCTTTCTTCAAATATAATATAGTTGCCATGCAAGGCAAAAAAACTGAGACACATCCTACATTTAAATATAACCATAGTGGTTGCCTTGTATTTATCTGCTATAATGGTATATACCAGCAACCTTCATAGAATATAATTTCTTCTTTGCTGAACAGTGTCTAGTGTGGATCTAGCTGACAAGTCCTCCTGCTCCAGTTCCTCCCCCAGCCTTGCCTTCCCCTCACCCAGAACACCCACCCCCAAGGCCTTCATTACCGCCCAGAGCTCTTACCTAACTCTGGGTGCAGGGTGTTGCGGGCATGCTTTATGCCACATTTGCAACACCTGGCACTGGAGCTCTGCACTGGCATCGGTTCAGTTCACGATTGGGCCCTAAACCCCTCAAGTCTTGAAGTTATTCAGTAGGGCTGCTTCATTACAAGAAATGGATGCAATTTTTTTTTTTTTGGCAAATAAATAAATAAATTACTTGTACAGCACAATCCTATCCTATCCAGCACAAGATAGGTCCGAAGTGGCTCAGCCGGAGGCAAGGTGAAACTCTTCCCCTTACCTTACCCCCGGTGAGCCACTGGAGCCCCAATGGGTCTCCTCAGACATGCACCAACTCTGAAGGTAGCATAAGTCGAAGGAGGGCAGAGTGGCTTGCAGCCACTCCATGCTGCTCCACTCCATATCTGCCAGGTCCCAGCCCCGCCTCCTGCTCCCCGCCCACCCCCTGGACTACCCTCCACCTGCCCTCCCCTGCCCCAGAACGCCTCCCTCCCACCTCCTCACCGCCCTCCCCAGACTCCTGTGTTGGCTGAGCTCGGCCAACGCAATCTACCTGGGGCAAGCCACTGAAGAGGCTGGATACAGCCTCCATGCTCCAGTGCACCTCTGTGTGCTGGCATGGCTTGCTCCTGAAGAGGCACAAACGTGCTTTATGGCATGTTTGCAACCATCCTGGGCTGGCGCAATAGACTTGCGCCGGCCCAAGGTTGCTTTAGGATTGCGCCCATAAATAAATAAATAAAATTTTTCTTTCTACATCACCTTTTTGTTAAGTCTCATAAAGCTAGGTGTGTCCAGCTAGAGTGTCATTTTAAAAAGTGGGCTAAAATGTTTGAGAACCCCTGCTTCAATGAAAATGATTTTGGCATGGCTGGATGTTACCTTGTACAACTACAGACTGAATTTATTCACCTTTTATACTTCCAAAATTACTTGTTTATATTCCTGTTAAGTTAGCTGTTGCTTCACAGAACCCATTTAAAACCAACCACATAAATATCAGAAGGGATAACTGTGGAAAAGAATGAAGGGTATTCTTTCTGTTCTTCAGGGCTGAGTGATAAGTTATAGCCCAACATGATCTACTAGAAAGGAGCTCAATAATATGTAGCTTGTTCAGTAGAAAAAGAGAAAAAGAAAAAAGAAACAGGCTTTGAAAGAGTGATTGACAGTATTGTTGAGAGGCTCTAGTTCGGTGGTTCTCACACATTTAGCACCAGGACCCACTTTTTAGAATGAGAATCTGTCAGGACCCACTGGAAGTGATGTCATGACCGGAAGTGACATCATCCAGCAGGAAAATTTTTAACAATCCTAGGCTGCAATCCTACCAACACTTTTCCAGGAGTAAGTCCTATTTACTATCATTGTTAAAAGAATATACATAGTAGTTTGTTAAATGTAGAGGTCTGTAACATTTCCCCAAATTTAGTCACATACCATGGTAGCATCAAGTCTAATATATTAAAAATAAAATATTGAAATGAATGGGGACCCACCTGAAATTGGCTCACGACCCACCTAGTGGATCCCAACCCACAGTTTGAGAAACACTGGTCTAGCTGATTGCATACACCAAAATAACAATTCTATATAGAAGCAAATTTGTTTTTTCTATACATCTTCTGGGGGGGGGGGGAGAAGTTTCAAGAGAGCAGTGTCTCTATATGTTTGACAGCACATAGCTTTTGTTCTTTGCTTTGACAAATCTCTTATGATGAATTTATGTTTCAACAGTCTTTAAAGTCATTGAAAAGTTTGATTCAGTAGTTTTGGATTCCAAGTACATGATCAGTCTAATGGTAAGAATAATGTGTTAATATTGAAAGGACGTATTGTTAGATTCACAGGAAATGTACTTGCTTGCTAGGGATACTTGTCTTCTGTGGTTCATTCCATGAAGAAATCTGTACAGTAGCATCTGTGATCTGTGATGTTATATTAAGTTTCATATCCAGACTCTCAAAGCTGTGATGATTACACTTGAAAACTGGAAGTCAGTGGTTGTGGATTTGGTGTTCCTCTGTAGCTCTAGACCACAGCAACATAATTTGTGGTCCTTTCTTTGACGGCCTCCAGAGGGATATCATCAGTCACTTTATTTGGCTCGAAGAGTCTCCCCACTTCCTCTTCTGAGGATACCTCCATCTTCAAGTAAGGTTCTGCACAGATCATTACAGCATGAACCTTTTGGATTTTCTTCTTGTTAAAATGAATATAGCCATTGGGAAAGCTCCATGAATGCATCAGAACTCTCATGGTCATTAAAAATGGGTTGGAGTGTTTCAGTTTGTCTCCTCCAGGTTTATAATTGTACATTTCCATGCCATTCCTCATGGCTCTTCGTCTTTCTCCTTCTTTCTCTTATGCCTTTTCCTTTTATCTAGAAGTCTATAGTTGTCTCATTACACTGGGACAATGATAATTTCTTCCCAAATCCTTTAAAAACTCAGATCAGAATAAAGAATGCTAAGTAAACATGTATACATTTAATTAAACCTCAAAAAACGCTGCAGAAGATTGAAGGACAGGATGAGCTACAGAGGGATGGTAGAATGGGATAGCCATATACGTTATAAACCCCAGTGGGATCATGCTGACCTCCTTGTTCCCAGCTTTCTAACATCCTTTCAAAAGGCAGGAGAGAGAGTAAGGAAGTGGGGAGAGGTGCCACTCTAGGTGGCCCCTGATTGCCAGATGCAGGGGAGGGCACCAGGACACAGGTTGTGTCTGTTGTCTAGTGTGTCCCCTGAAGCATTTGGTGGGCCACTGTGAGATACAGGAAGCTGGACTAGATGGGCCTTTGGCCTGATCCAGTGGGGCTCTTCTTATGTTCTGATGCCAGAGTTCACTACTCCCTCCCCTATTTTCCTGGCTTTTGAAGGGTGGCAGTGAGCTGGGGAGGATGATGGTTACTGGTGGCCACTGACGGAAGATGAGGAGAAGGTGATAGTATAGATGAGTGGGTTAGAAGTGAGCTGGGCGTTTAGTTGGGTGGCAAGGGCATTTTGGGAGCTGGGGATTTAAGGAGGGATCAAATGGTGTCAGAAGGGTGATCCCAAATCCTGGGAGGCTGCCCAGTTAATCTTAAGGTTCTCAGGACTGGGGCAGGGGCAAAGCAGACAATCTCAGACCTGGCTTGATGATGATGATGTTTAATTGAGAAAGTGGGATCCTCTAAGGGCCTCCGCATTTTGGTCAGATTGGTCAATATATTTATTAATGCTCTTTAGTGCTGATAAGTGTTCAGATGGGTACAGTGTGCTGTCTTTTTATGCCCAACTTTGGAAAACCTGGGCAAAAGATTGGTGCCCATATCCATTGTATAAATGTCACTGTGACGGTGGAATTTCATTTCCTTTTTGGTTTTACCAACGTCAACAACTGTGCTGCAATTTCATATTTGACTTTTGCCACAAAACCAAAACAGAGAAGGCAGAAGTTATATGCCTCTTGACGGACAGAGTGGAGGAGACTCTGTGACGGGTACCTGTGGGGATGAGAATTTTATGGGGAATGGAAAATTGAGTAATTACAGGACTGCACTAAAGTGCAACTTTCATGACTGTCTGTGTGATATTAATCTTTTGAAGAATGCATTCAACCCTGGCAGTCCCATGTGGAGCATTTGGTGCGAGGAAATCCAGGCTGACGGAATCAAGCACCTCATTGTGATTGAAAAGGCAGACCATGTAAAGTTTTGTGCATCTAATAACACTGAAAGTGTCATGAACAAAGGCAAAGGGCCGCAAAGTTGTGTGGACAGGTATGCTTTCGGTCAGATGAAAAGCAGAACGTTGCTGAGACTTATCACACTTTAAAGTATCTCACTTTAGTATCAAGAAGTGGGAATTTTCCTATGGAGTTGATCTTTAGGACAGGACCAATCAAAGTTGTTTGACAGGAACATGCCAAGGTTGCCCTATGATGGGGAAAATACAGGGATTCACAAAAGGAGGTTTTCAGTCCACTCCTATTTTGGGCCTTACGCTGCTGTGATGCTTGTTCCAGTGGTGTGAGGCCCTTTACGGTTATCACAAAATGTGACAAACCAGTCAACAAGTGGCTGTGTTCTCACACTAGCAAACTGAGGACGCCCACAAGCACCAGTAATTCAGGACAGGAGGCTGGAGGAAGGTGGAGAGGCGGCAGAATGAGGTGGGGAGGAACAGGGCAGCAATGGAGCAGAGAGGAGGGTGAATCAGGGCCAGGAAGGAGGTGGTATCAGTGACAGCAGCACATGCCGATATCCTATCTCCCTTACTGTCCTTGATCCCCTGGCCTGGGTCCACACAAGTGTTTATGGCTAAGTTGGCTCAGGTTCAAGTAGACCCAGCAGGCCAGTGTGGGCTTACCATAGGGCAGTGTTCTCCAATCTTGAGGTTAGGATCCCAATGGGGTTGCAAAGTCCCAGTTGTGGGGTTGTGGCAACCTACAGGAATGAAAAAGGTTGAAGGCCACTGCACTAGAGCACCACCAGGTGAAAAGGGAAGCATCTGGTATACCCCTTCACATACCAAGAGACTTGTGTCCAGTCCTGCTCAAGTTCTCACCAAGCGTGCTAAAATGACTTTCACTAGTGCCAGGCCTAACGGTACCTTTTTCTGCTCTCTCTAATAAGCATATTTGGTTACAGTGAACAGTGCTGGGGTGTGTTACGGGGGCAGGGAGTGGGCAGTGATTGGCGGTGGGATGGGCAGATAGGGTCCCAGGGAAGTGGGATTGATGGTGGGTCCCTAGTCTATGCATAAGAACATAAGAAGAGCCCTGCTGGATCAGGCCAAAGGCCCATCTAGTCCAGCTTCCTGTATCTCACAGCAGCCCACCAAATGACCCAGGAGCACACAAGACAACAGAAACAATGTGCATCCTGGTGCCCTCCCCTGCATCTGGTAATCAGAGGCAACCTGCCTCTGCCTTGCACATATCTACTATGACTTGTAACTCGTAATGAACTTTATTCATTCATTCATTGTATGTATGTATGTATGTATGTATGTATGTATAGCTATATTAAGGCTGGCTTTCAACGAGGTTTAAAAACCACAGTTGTATTTATCGACCTAACTGCGGCATATGACACCATGTGGTAGGAGGGACTGCTATATAAATAGTGTCACATCATCACCTGTAAAAAACTGTATTAGTCAACAACATGCTAAGTGACAGATATTTCCAGATCATAATGGGGGACAATACAAGTAAGGTAAGAAGGCTAAACAAAGGCCTCCCACAAGGCTCTGTAATGGCACCTACACTATTTAACCTGTGCATCTCAGACTTGCCAGTAACAAGGGGACATAAATTTGGATTTGCCGACAACTTGGCTCTAGCAGTGCAGGGAAAAAACATGGAGGTGTTGGATGGCCTCCTCTCAGAAGACCTCAAGATCCTGGGAAAATATTTTGCTGACTGGAGGTTAATACCCAGTCTCAGCAAAACGGTGACTACATGCTTCTACCTTAACAATAAATTGGCTAATGCAGCCCCAAAGGTCTATCTAAATGACAACCTACTCCCTTACAATCCCCATCCAAAATATCTTGGAGTAACTTTGGACCAGACTCTCTCTTATAAGTCACACCTCGAGAACACGTCTGCAAAAAGCAATACCAGGAACAACAGACTCCAGAAATTAATAGGAACAAGATGGGGAGCTTCAGCCACTACTCTCAGAACAACAGCATTAGGATTGATCTACTCCATAGCAGAATACTGTGCTCCATTATGGCTGAACAGCTGTCATACTAGCAAGACTGATGCCAGATTAAATGAAACCATGAGGATCCTAAGCGGCTGTATAAGACCCACTCCTGTCTGTTGGCTCCCAGTCCTGATCCACATAGCACCACCAGCCCTACGGAGACAAGAGGCTTTAGTGAAAGAATATAGAAAAATCACCAGCTACCAGTACATACCAATCTTCTTCATCTATCAATCGGTAGGCTTAAATCCAGGAAGCCTTCTCTGGCACTCGCACAATGTCTGCACAACAAATTTATCATCAGTGCCCAATGGAAAGCTAAATGGGCATTCAAACGCCCAGAAACGGGTAGCTATAGACGATCCTACACTTAAGGTGCCAGGTTACCTCACCAGCACTGGAAAACTGAACAGGATTCGTACCCTACATGGTATTAGTCAGGACTCAGTGTTTAAATGGAGGCTAGTATCTACCCCACAGTGTGATTGTGGGTTCTCCCGCCAAACCATATACCACATTGTGTCTGGTTGCAAACTGAGTGCGTATACTGGCCCATGGTCTGACTTTCTCTATGAAGGTAACTCTGTCCTTGAATGACTGGACAAGCTGGACACTGACATTTGATCTAGTCTAATTGATATATAAGTCCATGTATTATATACCATACACTAAATAAATAAATATTTATTTATTTGGGTCATGGCATGAAAAAGGTTGAAGACCACTGCCCTAGGGCTTCCTTACCCCAAAGATGCCTCCTAAGACTGAAACTCGCCTGTGGGATATAGCAGGTACTTCATTGATCTCCATTGCTATGAGTTGGGTAGGATTGGGCTGCTGTGTCCATTCTGTTGAAGCCCATTGGATGTTTCTGGTAGGGCCCAATCTCAGACTATGTCCTTGGCCAATCTTGAAAGGCCCCTTAATGTTACTTAACCATACTTAATGTTCCTTCTTCATAGTCATGCATATGATTTCCAATTATCAGGTCTACAGCTAGGATACCATTACAGAACAGGGTGTGTGGAAGAAAATGACTGCCAATTGGAAGCTTCTGATCTGTCAGTGTAACAGCCTTCCTGAAGTCTTATCTACATTTAGGGTCAAATAACCCTATCTGAGAAATTCTAGGTGCTACCCCTTTTGCAACCAACCTGTCCTTTTTGTTGTAGAATCTGAGACACTTGCCTTGAACTAATGATTGATTGATTTGATTGATTGAAATCTTGCTCTTCCAAATCCAATGGATGTAGTTTACAAGAAGATCTGAATATCATATACATAAAATATCAAATATTTAGCAGGTAATAAGGTGTGTTACATCTTAAGAAAAACTTCTGACTAAAACAGTTTCAGTAGAAAAACTGAATGCTCCAAGTAGAGGAAGGTGCCTGGCCTAGCTAAAAACACAGGATAAGTGAAGGTGTGGACCCCAGTCATGGGACATCCACAGCAACTTGCCCACATATCCCACTACAATAAGCACACGTGACACAGGTTGGGAGGGACATATTGATTATCAGGACAGAAATAAGTCAGCTTTCTCAGTGCCTTCCTACTCCCGAACTCCTGAATGGCCGACTTGACACAAAGCTCCCACAGTGACTTCACCAGTCACTCCACCACATGCAAGCTTGTATGGAAAGCACAAAGCGCACTGTTCAAGCCCATGAACAGAATGGCACCTGCAGTTTGCTGTGCTGCAGAAGAGGATCTACAGCCAGCCTCCGATCCACCAATTGCGGTCCAGCAGCCTAATCATATGTGTGGGAGGGGGAGCTGGGCAAGTTTAAACCCTGCCCTGTAGTCATGCATTCAGAACAGCATTCAAGAGGTGCTTTTGGTGTGAAAGTGTCAGCAAATTAAAGGATTAAACACATTTGACTTCTGTCTTTTAGTTCAAATTTGGATCAGGCCCTCCTGTGGTAGCTGTTTGAATGTGGGTCAGCCTAATTCTATCCAACACTCCCCCCCCCTGCTGATGCAGTGGGGGCCAGTGACGACCTCTCTGCATCCTATGGAGGAAGTTGGAAGTCTCGCAGGCTCCTCATGGTAAGGAGACATTTGTCCCCTTGGCCTGCAGTAAGCCCCAGCAACTGCAACAGGTCCACTCAGACACACGCAAGCTAAATAGCTGGCATAAGTCTGAGTGGCACTGTGTCAGTACCTCAGGCCGGGAAGAGGGATACAATACGGCATGCGTGACTGCTGCTGATTTCACCCCCCCTCCAGGCCCAATCTACCCAGTCTGTCCCTGCCCTACCCCCGTTACACCCCCTCCCCACCCTCTCCCTGCCCATTCTGCTTCCTCTCTGCTCATTGTAGATCTTACCATCTGCAGTGCGCACCACTCTTTCTGCTGGCACACGTGGACCAGGGCAGGCCTTTGTGTCAGCACCGGCAACCGCTGTGCCATTGCAAAGCGCTTTATAGCACTTTTGTGATGGCTAGCACTGGTGCAATGAACACTGTGCCGGCGTGCGCACTGCTTAGGATTGTGCCAAAGTCAGTTCCAAACTAGACAATTGATATATTTAACACCATGACTAGTCTGACTTTAATTTTTCCCTCATGGATTGTTTTCAACAGATGAAACAGCTCAATTTCTGTGCTCTTTTGCAGTCAGGGAATCCTCTCTTTTGAAAGGGAAAACCCACTGGGCCTTGGTCAGAACCACTGGGTTCATTTAGCTATTGGGGGACATCTGGCTTTGATGTGTTTTTGCTGCTTCAGTTGCACCCATTCTTTGGCAACTCCTTTTCAGCATAGCAAGACTCACGTCTCACAAGTTAACCACCTCCCCCTACATAAACACTAAATAAACATTTAAGAGTTAGTCACTGCAGCAGAGGCCAGCCTTGGCCTGTACAAAAATCAATCTATGATGAAACAAATGTGTTCCTTGCTTTTCCTATTAAAATCAGGAGCAGGAAGACATCTCACTGTGTGCCATTTTGGCTAACGAATAGCACCAGCTTAGATTTTGACATACCAAGGGTATTTTTAAATTTTATTCTACAATAAAGGACATATGAGGAATATTTTTTTTTATTTTATTAGCTGCAAGAAAGCTAGGTTGGCAATTGGAGAACTAATAAACTAAAATTGCCTCACATGTTCCTTATTATACAATCAACCAGTGCTACAAAGAACAAGCCCACACCAGCCACCAGCCAACTAACTCTGGCAAAAATCAGGGAAGAAAAGAAGTCCTCTTTTCCATATGTTCCAACTGGCTCTATTTCCCCAGAGACAGGCCTATTTTAATCATTATCTCTATGTTATCCCTCTTTTGGAGAGGTTTGGGGATGCTTTAAGAAAAATTTCTTGATTTGCTAGAGCTGCCAATCTTTCTGTTTCAGCTCCATTCCACATTAAATGTCTGAGTGGGGAACAGATACATCTTGACCCTAATGGCTATGCAACAGGGCCACCCCAAGACCACCTGGCACCTGAGGTAGTGTACCATGGGCTGCCCCCCATCTCATGATGCCCCAACTTCTGCTAGCTCATCACTTTCCTCTCCACCCCTCCTCTTCTGCTCCACCTTCCTCTTCCTTTTCCAATCCAGGGAGTGGGAAGAAGCGGAAGAGCAGGGAAAGCAAGTGGGGGAGATAAAAATGGGCACCTCCTGCCATTTGGCTGACTACTATTTTGGCTCAGCCCTAGTTTACTAAAACACAGCCCAATCTTATGCTCTTCTACATCAGCACTAATGGCAGGGGATAGGATTGGGGCAACATTTTGCTTCAGAAGCAAGAGAAGGACTTAGTAATGGCAGAGTCAATGAATTAATCAATATAGTAGGAAGAGAAAAATGCATGAAAAGGGTGAGGGTTTCAGGTGTTGTGATTACAGGCATAACAAGAGCCCAACAGCGTCCCTGTTTTCATCTGCAAAGTACCAGAGAACATGCTTTTCACTGGAAAAAATGTGGCCTAAACATTCACCACAAATATATACCAATGAAGGAAGAACATGCCAAGTTCTTTGAAAGAACATTTGGATGGACACTGAGCCACCTTTCCAATGATCTCCACAAGAAAAGGCTTTCCTGATGCAAAGTGCGACATAAAACTTTTGCTTTAGATAGCTTCATTTCAAAAACAAGGAGCTCAACATAGCCCCTCACCCCCAAATTGAAATTTTCAATTTAATATAATTGAAAAGCAGGTGCAAAGCCATGTATTTGTGCATCAGCAGAAACAAGGTCTGGATTCAGGAGCCTGCCACATCTCTCCCCAACAACAGATCTCTTCTAAGGCTTTGCTGCACTTTCCAGTTCATGGCAAAACTCAGAATAACATTAACTATGTTGTTTTCTGGTTTGGGTTTATTTTAAAGTGAAAAACAGAAGTGTTGGGGCCCAAACCTAATCAGGCCTTGCTCTGTCTGAACTTTTTGTGCCAGTGTCATGAACAAGCCATTTGTATAAACAAGCCAAGGTATAGCCTGCCCGCTGTGGCAAGTGGCAGAGTTCACATGCTAGTGGAGTGGGGATGCCCGCTGGCACTGAATTGAATGCTGGTTTTGGACGGAGCTAGAGGGTGGGTGGAAAGAGGCAGGGAAGGCGAGGAATGGGGGATAGAATGCGGTAGAAAGGATAAGAACATAAGAACATAAGAACAGCCCCACTGGATCAGGCCATAGGCCCATCTAGTCCAGCTTCCTGTATCTCACAGCGGCCCACCAAATGCCCCAGGGAGCACACCAGATAACAAGAGACCTCATCCTGGTGCTCTCCCCTACATCTGGCATTCTGACTTAACCCATTCCTAAAATCAGGAGGTTGCGCATACACATCATGGCTTGTACCCCATAATGGATTTTTCCTCCAGAAACTCATCCAATCCCCTTTTAAAGGCGTCTAGGCTAGACGCCAGCACCACATCCTGTGGCAAGGAATTCCACAGACCGACCACGCGCTGAGTAAAGAAATATTTTCTTTTGTCTGTCCTAACCCGCCCAACACTCAATTTTAGTGGATGTCCCCTGGTTCTGGTATTATGTGAGAGTGTAAAGAGCATCTCCCTATCCACTCTGTCCATCCCCTGCATAATTTTGTATGTCTCAATCATGTCCCCCCTCAAGCGTCTCTTTTCTAGGCTGAAGAGGCCCAAACGCCGTAGCCTTTCCTCATAAGGAAGGTGCCCCAGCCCCGTAATCATCTTAGTCGCTCTCTTTTGCACCTTTTCCATTTCCACTATGTCTTTTTTGAGATGCGGCGACCAGAACTGGACACAATACTCCAGGTGTGGCCTTACCATAGATTTGTACAACGGCATTATAATACTAACCGTTTTGTTCTCAATACCCTTCCTAATGATCCCAAGCATAGAATTGGCCTTCTTCACTGCTGCCGCACATTGGGTCGACACTTTCATCGACCTGTCCACCACCACCCCAAGATCTCTCTCCTGATCTGTCACAGACAGCTCAGAACCCATCAGCCTATATCTAAAGTTTTGATTTTTTGCCCCAATGTGCATGACTTTACACTTACTGACATTGAAGCGCATCTGCCATTTTGCTGCCCATTCTGCCAGTCTGGAGAGATCCTTCTGGAGCTCCTCACAATCACTTCTGGTCTTTACCACTCGGAAAAGTTTGGTGTCGTCTGCAAACTTTGCCACTTCACTGCTCAACCCTGTCTCCAGGTCATTTATGAAGAGGTTGAAAAGCACCGGTCCCAGGACAGATCCTTGGGGCACACCGCTTTTCACCTCTCTCCATTGTGAAAATTGCCCATTGACACCCACTCTCTGCTTCCTGGCCTCCAACCAGTTCTCAATCCACGAGAGGACCTGTCCTCTAATTCCCTGACTGTGGAGTTTTTTCAGTAGCCTTTGGTGAGGGACCGTGTCAAACGCCTTCTGAAAGTCCAGATATATAATGTCCACGGGTTCTCCCGCATCCACATGCCTGTTGACCTTTTCAAAGAATTCTATAAGGTTGGTGAGGCAAGACTTACCCTTACTGAAGCCATGCTGACTCTCCCTCAGCAAGGCCTGTTCGTCTATGTGTTTTGAGATCCTATCTTTGATGAGGCATTCCACCATCTTACCCGGTATAGATGTTAGGCTGACGGGCCTATAGTTTCCCGGGTCCCCCCTCTTTCCCTTTTTAAAAATAGGCGTGACATTTGCTATCCTCCAATCTTCTGGTACCATGGCCGTTTTGAGGGACAAGTTGCATACCTTAGTCAAGAGATCTGCAACTTCATTCTTCAATTCCTTAATAACCCTTGGGTGTATGCCATCAGGGCCCGGTGACTTATTGATCTTTAATTTATCAATGAGGTCTGAAACATCTTCTCTTTTAACCTCTATCTGACTTAACTCCTCGGTCAGGAGGGGCCGTTCGGGCAGCGGTATCTGCCCGAGGTCTTCTGCCGTGAAGACAGATGCAAAGAACTCATTTAATTTCTCTGCCATCTCTAAGTCTCCTTTTATCTCCCCTTTCCCTCCCTCACCATCCAGAGGGCCAACCGCTTCTCTGGCGGGTTTCCTGCTTCTAACATATTTGAAGAAGCTTTTATTATTCCCCTTAATGTTGCCGGCCATGCGTTCCTCATAGTCTCGCTTGGCCTCCCCTATCACCTTCTTACATTTCTTTTGCCACAGTTTATGTTCCTTTTTATTCTCTTCATTAGGGCAAGACTTCCATTTACGGAAGGAAGCTTCCTTGCCCTTCACAGCCTCTCTAACTTGGCTGGTTAGCCATGCGGGCACTCTCCTGGATTTAGTGGAACCCTTCTTTCTTTGCGGTATACACCTCTGCTGGGCCTCTATTACTGTTGTTTTAAGCAGCCTCCATGCACTCTGGAGAGACTGGACTCTTTTTACCCTCCCTTTCAACCTCCTTCTAACCAGCCTCCTCATTTGAGGGAAGTCCGCCCGTCAGAAGTCAAGGGTTTTTGTTAGAGATTTGCCTGGTATTCTTCCCCCAACGTGCACATCAAAACGGATCGCAGCATGATCACTGTTCCCCAATGGCTCAGTAACATTTACATCTCTAACCAGGTCCTGCGTACCGCACAAAATTAAATCCAGAGTCACCTGTCCTCTGGTGGGCTCCGTGACTAGCTGATCTAAGCCACAGTCATTTAGCACGTCAAGAAATCCGGTTTCCTTATCGTGACCAGAACACAAATTGACCCAGTCAATATGAGGATAATTGAAGTCCCCCATGATTACAACCCTGTCCTTCCTTGTCACCTCCCTGATCTGTTTCCTCATTTCAAGGTCCCCATCAGATTTCTGGTCTGGAGGACGATAGCACACCCCCAGTATTACATCGCTGCACAAGCCTGGTAATTTAACCCACAGAGATTCTACGGTGGAGTCGGACCCACCTTCAATCTCTACTTTGCTGGATTCTATCCCTTCCTTAACATAAAGGGCCACCCCACCTCCAACACGCCCCTGCCTGTCCCTCCTGTAGAGTTTATAGCCCGGGATTGCGGTATCCCACTGATTCTCCGCATTCCACCAGGTTTCCGTTATGCCCACTATGTCAATATTTTCCCTTGTCACCAGACATTCCAGTTCTCCCACCTTTGCTTGTAGACTTCGGGCATTCGCATAAAAGCATTTATACACGGAATGCCCCAGGATGGGCTGCTTATTCGCTCCTTTGTCCCTGCATCCTCTCATTGTGCCAAACCGTCTATCACATCCCATCTCCCTACCTTTCCCAATTTCTTCTCCTACCCTGCCTTTGTCTTGTTGTTCTCTAACCTCCCCATCCTCATCCCATAGGGATGAGGAGTCCCGAACCGGATGCCCCTCGGCTCCTGTCGGCCTTCCCCCAGGGATCAGTTTAAAAGCTGCTCTGCCACCTTTTTAATGTTATGCGCCATTATGTTTTTTAATGTTATGCGCCAGGATGGCAGATCAGGGCCAGAAAGGAGGTGGTATCCGCAGCAGCGATGTACACCTATATCCTATCCTCCTTCCTGGCCTCCGGCCCAGGTCCATGTGGACTTATACCAGCTCTAGATATTTTTTTTTTTTTTGCCCCAGAGCAAGGGAGTAACTATTCCCTTTCCTTGAGGAGGCATCCAGAGGCTAAAATTTTCCCATGGGATTCAATGAGCACCATGATGGTGCAGCTGCATCACCATGTGTGTAGTGTAGGATTGGGCTGTTCGTCACTGTGGAAAACAGAAACTGATGGATCAGCAGCTAGTTCATCTCTAATCCAGCAGGAAGCAATAAAATGGGCTGAACCTACAAGGAGGACACTTTGAATTAACATTGCAGGGGACCTTTATTGAACAAGACTTATCTGTGAGTAAATAGTATAGAAGGAGCTTAGCTATCAGGAAAGGCATGTATTATATTCCTTCGCAAACTGTGGAAAAGTAATACCTAAGCAGTGCTAAAGGGCTGCAGGAAAGAATTATGGTTTGGAATTCTTTCTGGAGGTGTAGGGGCAGAGAAGAAGTAGGTGCAATGGCACTGATCTGGGGTCCATGGGCTTCAGTGGGAGTATTTTGATTTACACCACCTCTTGTGCAGATGTTATGTTATACCATTGCTGAGGACGGGACCAACGTGTAAACCAATTTAGGATTTGGACTAAACCCTTCTGTCCTGTCACACCCAACTATTCCTCCTTGCACTTACATTGGATGTTTATGTTATAATGCCACCATAACTGTACATGTGGTGCTATGTCAGTGTAGGTCCCCTGTGCTGGCATATCTTTTTGCTCTGCCAATTCATGTGGCCTTAATAGTGCTATTCTTCTATGTATAAAGCAAGTGGAACTCAGATACAGGATTGCGTTGTAAGTTCCATTGATTTCAATGGGAGACAGTTGAGCATATGTGTTCCTTTCTCATTGGAATCAGTGGAGATCAAAAGTGCTTAACTTTGTCTGGATTGCACCCAGTGGCATGCAGAATTGGATGAGTCAGCAGCTATTACAAAAAACGAAAATGTTGAAAACGAAACAGCATTTGGAGACATCACAAATTGATGGTGTTCAGAATCTAATTTAATGCAATGCAAAAAATGGATGAAGTAATAAGTCTTGTTTTTCATTATGTCATGCACTGATTAAAGTCACCACTAATACAAAACCAACCCATTTTATAGATTATAGAAGACTTTACATGTTTAAGCATATATCTCATGATATTATGAAGCAGTTTGGGGGCCCACTATTTGCATTTCATTATTACATTAGCTTACACCATACCAATGGGATTAGTCATGTCTGGTGGGACATCCACTCCTAGGTATCTTTTTTTTTTTCCTTTTCAGAGTCAGTCCTTAACTGTTTTTTGGCACTTAAAAAAGTTTACATCTGCCTATAATTTACAATACAACAATACAATCAGATTGTATGAACCTATGCATAGTACTTTGCCTTGGGGGTGAGTGGGTACATTATGTCTCAGTTCCCCCCCCCCCCAGTGTTTTTAAGTGTGTCATTTTTTGAGCCCAATAAGTCTTCTGTACATTTTACTGTCTCATTAGGAAATGTTAGCCCCTTCTTATCAGACAAATGTCATTGTTTTATAAAAGGCAGCTTTATAAAAGGTGACTTCCATGATAAAAGCTATAGAACACCAGGAAAGGGAGTCTTAACTGCAACCCAAATGCTTCTCTGTGTTGCTATAACAGAATTTGAATGTAATCCTAAATCATAACAGATAAAGCTGCAAGATGCTTTTCATTTACCACAGTACCCTCTCTCAGTGGTTCCCAAACTGTGATCCATGACTACCCAGGGAGCTGCAGAAATCAGCTGGGGTGCCACAGAAATATCATGAAAAACCAGACACCCTATACAATGTATAGGTTTGTAACCCTGATGAGGAGCCACAGCCAATAGCCAAGTAGATCAAGGGAGCCACCAGTCGATAAAGTTTGGGAACCACTGCTCTGTCCAGTTCACTGAAGGCACAAGAAGATTTCACCAGCACCAAAACTCCCACTGTAGTCTTGTGAGATCTACCACAGTGTTGCACACACCAGCACTGATCCTAGGAAGGTTGATACATCTCTTCCTCCTCCACTTCTTATCTTATGGAATCCAAATGACCACAGTGATGTTTGTTAAACAGATGAAATGCACTTACTGAAAGAAACCTATTACATGACTGCTATTTAAACGTTTCAGAATGTTTACAGGCAGTCTATACGAGGGAAGGGTGCCTGTGGAATTCCACTCTAGAAAAGTTCACCAAGACTAAGGTTCTGTGGAACAGACTGCTTCAGAAGCTATGGAGTCCCTTTTTCTAACTGGGATGACTGCCCTCAGTTGTATTCCAGGGAAAATTTACATAAAGCCCAATCTTATTGAAATCCATGTGTGGTAATAAAGCAATGCTGCCATAGTTACTGATGTAACCTGCAGGGGAATTTTGGCTGCTGGAGATCTTCTTGGGGTAAGGGGACATTTGCAATGAATCAACTTGGACCTGTGCCAGTGATATCAGTGAAGGCTGATCAGGCCCAGGAAGGTTAGGATATAGCATGCACCAGTACAGCCAATCCCACCCCCTTCTCATCCATTGTATTTTTCTTAACTTGTTTTATTTATACTTAATTTGGTTTTGTATACTTATAGTTGTTTTATTGGAAATGTTGTTAGCTTCCTGGAATATCTATTATGATAGAAAGCAGTCTGTAATCTAATTTAATTAAGAAAGTTTGCTGTGACTACTGCTGCTGCTGCTGCTACTATTACTACTACTACTACTAAATAATAATAATAATAATAATAATAATAATAATAATAATAATAATAATAATAATAATAATAATAATAAATGTGCATTTCTGTTGTATGCATTATTTAATCACAGACATTTGTCCACAAACTCTAGAAAGGATAAACATAAGTTTGTACAAGTTAGTGATCCTATTATTTTTCTCCTTATTGTTTGCAACATGTGGTAAGAAAGCTTTAAGTATTTACACAGTTAAAGTCTATTTTTCACAGACTTTCTCCAGATATAAGATTTCAGACTATTACATGTCTCGGGTAAAACATAACCTCCCGCAGTCATTCCCAGTCCCAGAAGAATCCTCTGAATGCAAGGTGCAGTTTCTTCTCCTTCTTCCCAAAGAGACAGGATAATGTAATTTGGTAAACTGGCCTCATTACAGAGCTACTGACAGACAGACTTATTGGTTGCTGCCAGTGGGCATATGTGCTGAGAGTGAGGGTGCAGAGGGGGTTGTGGGGCGGAATGATGGATGGATCGTTCACGAACAGACTAGTAAGAGGAGGTCAGGCCTGTTACTGAAATGCAGAACGAGATAAGGATGTCGGGAAGATGGAGGATGACATCCATCAATCAACTTGTTCATTACAGGAAGAATGAACATTTTGGGCTCCTGGGAGAAAGAAGGAGCTAGTCATCTCAGTGTCTCACAGGTGGCATTTCTGAAAAAAAGATAACCTTTCACATTTCCAGGAGCAGAAGGTTGAAGGACATGCTCTTAATGAATAACCATGCACTCTTGATCGCTTTCTTTATGCATGTAGCATTTTTTGTCTGTCTTTCTTGTCTCCTGAAAAAATATAGGAGTTCAAGAA
This sequence comes from Tiliqua scincoides, assembly GCF_035046505.1. Taxonomy (NCBI): domain Eukaryota; kingdom Metazoa; phylum Chordata; class Lepidosauria; order Squamata; family Scincidae; genus Tiliqua; species Tiliqua scincoides. Next base: position 203,400,204 of record NC_089821.1, read on the forward strand.
CTTAGATTTTTTTATTTAATAATAAAAGAAGAGGCTAGCTTCTTACCAGAGGCAATGTTCTGTCATGTAAAACGTGTCCCTTTAGTCTGTCTCTCCTTGTTATCCGTAATATTATCATCAGTGAAACTGACTCATGAATGTACACCATATGCAAGCAGCAAAAGAGATTTATGTTCATTCCTTCCATGTTGGAATCTATGACAAAATCTATACACTCAGAACAATTTATATTCTTGTGTAAAAAGTATCTTCCCCCTCTTTGCCTTGTGGTATTTTCATTTTCAAGCTAATATTCTTAGAGAAAGTGAAGTCCTGATGAAAGTCATGGGTAATGTTTTGAGTCTGGATAACATATCCTAGAATGCAGTTTCTGTTGGTTAACATACCAATCCTAGCAGGGCCTTATGCAGCCAAAACGAGTGTTCTGGCGGCATAGGTTCTTTACAGCTGTCCTAAAATGCAACATGTTGTACAGTGCAGCCTGGCCACTGCCGCAAGCAGCAAGTGGCTGGGTATGCACATGAGTAGCCTTCCAAAGAGTCCCAGTGCAGGTAAGCCAACATAGGGAGTAGAGGAAACGGGACAGAGAGGGGGAGGAATAAAGTGGAAATTGGGGCGTGGAAGAGGACAAATTGAGGCTGGTAGTATCGGCCATCAATATCCATCAATATCCTATCCCCCTTCCCAGCCTGGATCCCCCTTCCCAGATCCACTTGGACTTGCACCAACTATAACTATACAGCTTGTGCAGGTTCAAGTAGACCCAGTGGGACAGCGAGGGCTTATCCAAGGGTGAGGCAACAAATTTAACTTGAGGAGGCCTTATCTCCCTATACTGAACACTATCTCCCGATCTTGTCTGATCTCGGAAGCTAAGCAGGGTCAGGCCTGGTTAGTACTTGGATGGGAGACCGCCTGGGAATACCGGGTGCTGTAGGCTTCTACCATAGTCTTTCGAGACTGAAGGTTGCCAACCTTAGCTTGAAGCATCCCAAGAAGATACAGCACACACCCCATTGTTTCTAGGATTAGACAGAAGGTTTTGAGGGGCAGAACATTGTCCTCTGGCCAATAGCATTGCAGGCATAAGTACCCTGATTTCCACGCTGTGCAAGCAGGGCCATTTGAAGCATTGGTCACACCCAGGATAGACAGGAGGAAGAGAGACCGCGCTGGAGCTGCAGGTCAGGGGTGGGGTTGCAGGAAGCTGAACTAGATGGGCCTATGGCTTGATCCATTGGGGCTGTTCTTATGTTCTTACGCATATGTTCAGTCAACACAGTCCATATCTCTTTGCTCACTTGGCTGCTTAGGCAGCTGGGTGGAGAAGGATGTGGGGCAGTCACAGCTTTCCTCCCCTTTTTCCAGCACACTAGTGAAAGAGATGAGCTGCTGCTGTCCTGAGCAAGTGTGATTAGAGATTGGTGGGTAGCAGGCTGGAGACAGGTGGAGGGCAGACTTGACTTGAGACTTTCAGTCTGTGTCATGGGTGGACCAGCCCTGTGCATGAGGCAGCATGGGAGAATGCTACCTTCTCATTGGCTGGTGGCATGTGGGGAGGAGCCTGTGGCAGCTGCTCCTCAGAAGCGGGCCATTTGGTGCTCTGGCTGCAAGGCATGGTCTTCCCATTCACCTCCCCCCCCCCATAACTTCTGGGGTAACTGGTTGTTGGAATTTCTGGTTCTCATATGACTGGCTTCTGTGGTTTGTCTGTGTTTTTCACCTACTCCAGTCTTCTTGAAAGGGATGGGTATGCTTAGCTAGGTCGGTCCAGCAGGAATTGTGCAGGGTGGCACTGCAGGGATTGGTGTGAATCCTGAAGTAAACAAGTGAAGGGGGGGGCCCTCGGAACAGATCTCCAAAGGCTGCTGGGCTTGGGAATGCAGGCTGGGGACCTTGGTTGGGTTTGCAAAACTAACCTCAAATGCTCCTCAGCTTGGAAGAAGCACTACTATTCAGTAACCCCTTTCCAGGGGTTGACACTGAGGATAAGTTGAGTTTATCTACAGATGAGCTACAGCTTGGAGTCAGGCTGAAATCTCTCTAAAGGGGGCAGAAGCAGTAGCAGGCTGTCTGGGTATCAGTAGTTAGGCCCACTGCATGGTGTTTGAATTGGCTATATAGATTCATCTGAATAAACTGTGGTCCAATTAGTGATCCAAAGTATCTTGTGTCATGTTGGGGAGGGTATGTGGGCAAAGTAAGCTTGAATCTCAAATACTTCTCTGTTTAGACCTTAAGCATTGCACTTATCTACCATAACTTCAAAAGAGGTATCATGGAATCAGGATTCATACATAGCATAGCCTTGAAAAACAAAGTCAATTTGACTGGCATTTGAGACATGACAAGAAAGGTTCATGGTTGCCACTTAAAACAGAAACCAATGTGTCTTTGTCACCTTCCCTGTAATGTCTGGAAGGAAGGATGAGTAGCATGGTGTTACTGTACTGAGAGTCTCTTTTGCCTGCACTACTTCATCAGTGGCCACTTGCAGGGATCAGGAAAACTCAAAGCACTGTGATGTCACACAACATGACACATTTTTACAGGGCAGACGGGGGAGGGGGGAGAGAGGAAGAGACCCAGGGCTACAGTTTTGGTGACTGCCAAGCATCAAATTTAACATCTGATTCTGTCCTAAAAGGAAATCTGAATAGTAGTGGGAATTCTAAAAGTGTTTAATTACATTATTTAAAAACTGGCATCACATAGCTTATGAAATATCAAGTTCTTCTCCATATCAAGTCAATCTGTTATTTTACATTATGATTTATGATTTCCTACAGTAGATTCTGGACACAATCTTCAGGGAAAGAAGGCCTGCTCTGCAAATCCTATTTTAGTGAATGGGAGTCATATAAGAGAAAAATATTCTGGTAATTGCACAATTCCCACTCATTTATCGTGCTTTCACAAGTCGTGATCCCAGAGGGATTTTGTCTTCAGCATGCAGAGAGTCTGCAAGCTGTTTAGTTTAACCCTAGGGTTCCCAACCCATGGTCGGCGGACCACTGGTGGTCCGCAGCATCCCCCCAGGTGGTCCACGACGTCTCTGGTGAAAAAAGAAAAAAAATGCCCCCCTAAAGGATTTTTGCCCCTAAAGACCTTGCAGTGCACACCAAAACGACTTTTCTTCCTGAAACATGCAGCAGCTATTCTGAGATGTTGCTCTGAGCTGGTGCTTCTCCTTCAGGACCAACCTGCCTTTTGTGTTGAACACTTTCCTAAGGACTCTGTACTCACAAGTGAGGGGAGCAGGGCCAGGGCTGTGTAACAAAAGGAACTGTGGAGGGATGTGAGTGCTTTTTGTTGGCTCATTTAACTACCTTGCATGACTTGTCTATAATCCCCTTGTGCTTACCCTCTCTCTTTCTGAGGTGTTTTTCCACACTTAAAAGAGGCAAGGGTTGTGTGTAATGTAGTCTGGTGTGGGGGAAAAGAGACTGGATTGAATTGGGTGGGTATGAAAACCTCTGAGTTGGGGTGGAATTATTTTGTGTTCCATGTAAACCCAAGACTTTCACAGCTAGCGAAGCAAATGCAAGCACAACCATCACATTAATTATTAAATAGTCTTCTTATGTATTACAAATTTAATTGTATTTTTTGTGTGCGAGGTTGGGGGGGGTTGCATGGGGTCTCCGCCGTCTCCAAATTTTGCTTTAGTGGTCTCTGAGCTCCTAAAGGTTGGGGACCGCTGCTTTAGACTGAACGAACCTCAACTAACCAGCCATCCACCTCAAATAAACCAGCCACCATACACCCAGCCAAATGCACGCTATATGATCCACTGCACACCAAAACTGTTAAAAATAATAAGAGTTCAGCAGTCATTGGTTGTGCAAAAGACTGTGCATTACTATGCAGGGTTAAGAAGCGGAAATAAAAATATTAAAGAGAAGACCAGACTGAGGTATTGGCACTCCATACAACTTTATGGACAAACTGCAAAATAAAACAATGTGTGTTATCTGTCAGGTCAACTCTTTTTCCTTTTTTCAATCCTATGTAAAAAAAAAACCTCACTTCTCCTGGTTGAACCTCCTATTTCCTTCCTGCCACGTGGTCTTCTTCTCCTTTCAAAACCCAGCTTACGGTATTCAGATCAAAAAATGGGTAAGAAAGTGTATCAGTGAGGATATAGCACAAATCAAAAGACTGAAAAATAAGTAAATAATAGGGGTAGTAATAGAATCTACAACTTTCCAGAACATTTCCAGTATGAATCTTCGATATATCTTCAAAATATTTTGCTCATTTTATTGCTTTCAGAGTTCAGCACCATAAGACAAATATGACGACCTTTTTATATAGATATTACCCTGGATTCAGATCATGAAAAGGATTTCTTTCTTGTACTGTTACCTTTCCACCAACATTTGAGGTACTCTTATTTTTTGGTCTCTGAATAGAACCAAGTAAGAATGTTGCCATTACACAATGGGACTATGTTGTCTCACAGTGCAATCCCAAACAAGTTCATTATTATTATTATTATTATTATTATTATTATTATTATTATTATTATTATTATTATTAACAGTATTTATATACCACTTTTCAACAAAAAAGTTCACAAAGCGGTTTACAGAGAAAAATCAAACAACTGATGTATTCAGTGGTAAATCTCCCTCTGTTCAAAGGGGCTTACTCCAAGGTACATGTGCATAGGATTGTGTTGTAAAAGCATTAATCAATCAGCTGAGGTAATCTAGGACACTTAAAATTATTGCTTGCTGAAGGAATAAACCAGTTAGGGAGCAATCCTAACCCACTTTCCAGTACTGACATAAGGGCAATGCAGCTCTGAGGTAAGGGAACGAACATTCACTTACTTTGAGGAGGCCTCCATGAGTGACACCCAACTGCAGGATGCAGCACACGTCCCATTGGCACTGCTATGCCAGTGCTGGAAAGTGGGTTAGGATTTCAGTCTTAGTTGATCATGTATCCAACTTCTTCAGGTAGTTCTTTCTTTTTTTGCTATTAAGAATCATAGTACATAGGCGGTCATGTTCCTTCATGCTTATTCTACAACAAAATAATGTGAATTATATTTGATTCAAATGACACGTGTGTGTGTGTGTGTGTGTGTGTGTGTGAGAGAGAGAGAGAGAGAGAGAGAGAGAGAATGAACTCCTTGAAATAACGAGGAAGACTTTAAAATATGAACTCTTGGCAAACCTGCCTCAGAAACAAATTAAATGAGAGACATGACTTTGGCTGTAATCCTATACATATTTTCCTGGAAGGAAGCCTCACTGTACAGAATGGAACTTACTTCTGGGTAGACATAAATGGGTTTGCACTGTTTATCAACTCCCTGCAATGTATTAAAACCACTGGAGTTGTTTTGCTTAGTGTAATAATTTAATACCATTTCAACAGGATACTTAGTAGCATAGTTGGCAGTAATTAGCCTCATTTACATTTCTTTGAAAGTGATAAAATGGCCTGCTTCTTAATTGCTCATGTCGTATACTTGGTCTCACTCCCAGGGTTTTGGGGTGCTCAGAGTTGTTGGTTCTGAACCCTAGAGCCCTCAAAGATCCCTGTTCGGTAGTACTGCCACCACCCTGTAAGAGCCAGTGTCTTAGTCCAGGGATACTGAGACCCTCTAGGCTTAACTATATCCCTTGTAGGCACTGAGCACTTCCTTTACTTAAAGTCTCAGTCCTCAAGTTACTAGTCCACAATGAGGATTTTTGGTAGCTTGCTGAACGGCTAGGCAGGATTCTGAACCTTTGTCCCCAACTGACAATGAACCAACAAGGTAAAAGGATTTTTACTTTATTAAGTACATAGGGTTACAAAAGTTACAAAAGGCAGCAAATGCTAGAGGCATAAAAACTTCTAGGAAACATATCAGCATAAAATAATAAAGCTAACTGACTAACTCTATTATTTCCTAACTCTCACCTGGGTCAGCTTCTTTTGTAGATCCTCAGTTACCTATGAGGCCACATGGTCCTGGCGGGGCAGAATGTGCACCCACCACTTATCTCACCAAGAGACAAAGACCAAAAGACGAAGACAAAAGGACAAAGACACCCCTTTGGGCTTTTCTTATACCTCTTATGCTACAGGATGATGTGACTCTGTACTTTTTTGAACTGACCAATCAGAACTCTTGGGGACAGAATCTTCTCGAAGTGGGGCTGGATGCTAGTTCTCTTAGTTCTCCCCCTCCCCACTGGGGATTCCTGGGCGCCTCTCTGGCTACTGAGGTGCTACATTTATCACCTTCCATCGAGTTGTAAATTCCTTGCAGCTAGGATGCAAGCCCCTTCTATGTTACTGGGTTACTTTGGTTCAGGCTTTGCCATGCTACTAGGCCTGAACTGCACATATTCATGACACTCATGAGTACATTTTATGATGCTTTTATCGTCAGATGCCTTTTAAATTGCAATCTGTCGTGTTAATTACCTACGTAACCACATGTAACACTTTTGGAGACAGAACAGAACCCCGACAACTGGATAGGTGAATGAAGATCAGACAAATACTGTTGTAAATTGTTACAGCAAATAGTAGAAGCCTTGTACTTCAGAGGTTTTGTATTTGGAGAAAGAGTGGAAAGATCTATCTTATTAATATTGTCATAAAAGATTAGAGATGGCAAAAATTTACTAAATAGACTCCCACATTACTTCTGCTACTATGTCTCATTCTTCCTTTCTTCAATACAGGGAGTGAGAGGAGCAGATGCATGTGCATCTTTCAGCCAGGAAGGTGGGGCATAATTTGCCATGTGGCCTCAGGCATCAGGAAAACTTGGGTCATCCCTGCGTACCTCTAACCAAAGACTACAGATCAAGTCACAATATGCATTAGATGGTCAGGAACTTCAGTGTCTAGAAAACATTTACTCATTGGGTGCTCTCCCCCTAATATTAATACACATATATATTACCTGTTATTCTATTGTGAGCACACATGTCAACACAAACACCCTCTCTCACTCTCTAATATACATACCTACAGGTAAGAAATATACAAGCACACATACTCTGCCCCGTCTGCTTACCTTGGTAATACACACACACTCCATACAAAGGCAAGGCACATAGTACTTTGGGCTTGTTGACTTCTTCTGGGCTGCATGCACTCGCTCTCTTGCCATTCATCTCTCCCACTTGTTTCAACCTGAGAGTCTGAGCCAGTCAGCTAGCATTTCTCAGTCATCCTTCTTGCCACCAGTTGCTTTGCCCTCAAGATTCACCTCATGGTACCACATTCATTCCATGAAGGTTGCATTCCACCGTCAACAGATGGGGTTGCGAAGGTCAGTGTAATGAGGGCCAGTCAGACGATCGACAAAGTGTCTTTCAAAGTGTGAATGCACGGACTAATTCAAGCACACACTTGCACATACACTTCCTTCCACCACAGCCATGGTGTGAATGCATAAACCTTGCATGAATAAAACAAGCCAAACAGTTTTAAAAATGCATTTCTTAAAATTCTCCTGTTGGTGTAAAATAACAAGTACATTGACGACTACAGTATGTAAAACAGATGGCACACCAACAGAAGGCAGGAAAATCAACTTTCAGTTATCACCCAGAAATGGTGGCCCAGATGCAACTAGATCACTGGTTTTCTATCCTGTTGACAAGTTCAACTGGGACCCAGTGTAGTACAAATACTGTACACAGTATGAAATACATGTATTGCACAGTTACTTACAGAAGGCAAAGCTATCAAATGCAGCAGTTCCTTTGCAAGTATATGGAAGCGGAGATTAGGAAAGAATTGGGTCCCCATTTTCATGTAACTCATTTTCATGAGTTATTCTACCTGCTCTTTGGTGTGAGCGAAGAAGTGTCTTGGCTGCCCTCCATGTGAAAGATGAAGGAGCTGTTTGTCAGCTTGCGTGGGAGGAAATCGGAGGCCAGAATGTGATACCAGATCAAAAAGATCCATCTGAAATGTTGTGGTTCTTGAAAGACAGAACCTTACTTTGATTGTAAAAATCCCTACGGGGATTTAGAACAGCCTGCCCATGTAAACCGCCTTGAATAAAGTCTTACGAGAAATCTGACAACCGAGAAAGGCGGCATATAAATACATGTACTATTATTATTATTATTATTATTATTATTATTATTATTATTATTATTATTATTATTATTATTGTGTATTTTCAAGAGAAATTATCATTATTAACAGTACCACTTTTCAATGAAAAAAGTTCACAAAGCAGTTTACAGACAAAATCAAGTAATTAAATAATAATGAAATGGAATGTAGGCGATATATAGGAATGACCCCTTCATGTGCAGTCTGTACTTGAGCTCCTATCCCTGAGTACAAAACATCTCATGAGAAGTGGCTTTTTGGATATCTCCAATTTGGAACTATTCTCAGTTCATTTTGTGACATACAAAAGGACTGCTTTACTGATAGAACAACTGCTTCTTAAAGCCTAGCAAATCCCGTTGTGCTTTCGTAAAACCATTGTCCAAGCAAACAGTTCTTTTCTTTGGTTTTTGTCAAGCAGCCTGTTGATCATGAAATGGCTCTGAGCAACTCCAGAGGGAAAGAACTTGGGCTCTTTTTCAGATGTCCCAAATCAGCAAGCTGGTGGGTTAATGTTTGTTGGCACAAAGCAAATTCGGGAAAAAGCCTCATCTCCTTCACTTTTCTTTAACAATTAGGAGGCAGCATGAGGGAGGAAGCTCCTTAAAAAAAGACATCTGCATGTGGCAAAGGAAAATGGCACCACTCAAGGAAAAGAGGACTTAATGCAATGAATTTAGGAGACATTCTGAGCAGTGGTGGTCACCCTGAGGGGAAAATGTGCCAGGTAATTTGACTTTAAGTATAGGGATTTTTTGCTACCAATGTTCTCTGCCTAGCTGGGCAATAGACGTGGCCAACACCCCAGGGCTCACTGCATGTCCTTAAATTAAGCTTGGCCGTGCATATACCCTGGCTCTAAAGAAATCTTGCAGACTGTGTTTAGACAGTATTTTCTGTAGTTTTGCTACTTGAGAAATGTACCTACACCTGATAGGGCTTGCCAGAATAAGCAATGAACCTGAAAAAGACACACTTATAAAAGGCAAAGGTGCTTCTTTCATTCATCCTGGCAGACAGAGTGGGGGCAAGAGAAGTTTTTTTGTTTTGTTTTTTAATAAGATGACATGGATATTAAGGCAGCATGTAGGTGCTGTTGGTTCTCATTAAAATCAACCCCTGTCTCCTGATTTGTGCCTCCTGTCTCTATGACAGCAAAAGGTCTGGCTAAGGGGCTCCATCTGCTTTGCTCTCCCAAGGGGACTCAAACAAGTGAATGACCTGCAGTGTTTATTATTAAGTTTTCAAAGGGAAAGTTGTTTTGGTCTAATTGAAGCAATAATACGAGCGAGGTTATTTCTGGTCAGTTCCCTGCTATTTTCACTCTGGAGAATATATTCCAGGTGTTAGCTATGGAGTGCTACAGTATTGACTTGCCCTTCTGTTCAGGCTTGCTTGAGCCAATGGACCAATAAACTGCTGTTATGAGAGCAGGCCAAGCCTGGCCTCTCAGAGAAATATTTTTTTAGTTAACCATGAAGTAGACCCAGGTGGCCATTGACCCACTTATTTTACATGGAGTCCATTCCTCAATATAGAAACAATTGATTTTTTCCCTCCTAAATGTCTTATTCTACCCCTTTTAAACAAGTGTGTTTTATTCTGTATTATTTTATTATCCAGTTCCGTGTTATCAGGACAGCTACAAATAGAATTGCAAGCAAAATTGGTCTCTCATGGAAACAAATTTGGGCTCTGCTTCTTAGGAGAGATGTCTGACAGATTTTGACGGAAGGCACTAAATTTGCTTTGAATACAGGAAGCAGTTTTGTATTTTTTTTCTCAGGGGGCTTTCACACAACATGGGGGGAGGAAGGGTGTCACTGGATTTCATTTACTTTTGAAGCAAATTTGGAAGAAATACCTGAATAGTTTCAGGGGAAGTCAGAAAAGCCTCCCAGGGAAATTGTGCTAATCTTTTCAAAACATTTTTTTCCTTCCATTGAACTGGTCTGATGTTTCATCAAATCAGGAATCTCCAAATTCACCCTAACTTTTTGCTTTAGGCAAAATTCATTGGCAATATTACATAATAGATATATATTGGCCACTTAATAAAAAGTGCGCTGTACTTATAATGTATTAAAAATTATACATAAACCATGACTGCGGTTTCAACTCTTTCTTCTTTGTGTTAAGAGTTATTCACATGACATTTTCTCCATAGTTCTGGGCAAGGTTGCAAAAAAAGGGTCCAATAAACAAGATCAACAGCTATCATGATTTGAACAAATTAACTGTTGCAACCTATTCAAAACGCAAGTCATGGAGATGGGCGTTGTGTGCCTCTGATTAAATGAAGGGTTTTAGCTCACTGGTAGCACACCTGCTTTGCATGTAGAAGATCCCAGGTTTAAACTCCAGTATCTTCAGATAGGGAAGATAGACACAGAAGAACAACGGCCACATTTAATTTTACGCAGGGCTTAGAGAAGGTGGAAGCCTGGCAGCGTTTTGGGAATCTCCTATTCATTAAGTGTGAAGCATTGAAAAAAATGAAACCACTGAGACAATAGGAACAAGTAAAATGAAGTGAACTTGTTTCCTTTTCCTACTGTAGAATGAGCAGCTAATTTGCTTTTAAAAATAAATGAGAGATTGTCAATGTGATGAATGATAAGCAGGACTGTTAGTGTTCAAAGCAAATGTAGGATTATGCTGTTTTTAAAACAATGCATAGAACAGTCAATGGGTATTTCTGCTTCTTTACTGAAGAATTTCAAAAAAACAGCATGAATGGAGGATTGTCAGGAATATGATTTATGTAAACAAAATCAACTACTAGAGTGGGGTGTTTTTTTCTTGGTGAAATCTGTACCATATCCACCCATGCTTGTTTTTGTTCTTCTGCTGAAGTTTAAAGATCTATCAAGTGGCAAGGCCTTGGATCTCTTCCTCTAAGAATGTTTTGGCAAACGCTAATTAGAATTCTCCAAACTCTTATTTTAATCAGAAGACACCATTCTGGTGGAACATTTTGTGCAATAATCATGGGTTACGTGAACACTTTTCAGATGTTCAGAGCACTATTATTTTTTGGGGGAAAAAATTTCTGTGAGTTTATATGTGCGCTTCAAGATGCTCAGAAGTAAATGTTAATAAAGCCTATTCAGCCAGTTTCAGAATTTAACATAAAGAAGATCCAGACAAAGTTTCCTTTACTCTTGGCATTATTCATTATATGATTCACAGCACAATCCTATGCATGTCTACTAAGAAGAAGGCCCCATTGTGTTATGTTGGGCTTACTCCCATGAAAGTGTGCATAGGATTGCAGCCACAATGTGTCATTGCGTTAGCTGGGCTGTAGCTTTTATTAATCAAGGCCAAATTCCATAATTCTCTGACGTTTAAGACATGGGGGATGGGGAGAAACAAGCTCATCATCAAGCCATGCTTCATAATATGATATTACTGATTGATAGGTATGATAAATGAGCACTAACATTTTTTGGAAACTGCCTATCACATGAGAATTGATCACATGGGTCTCAGTGCTCTTTCTCTAACTTTCAAATTCCATGTGGAGCTATAGCAAGGCTATCTGAGATGAAACCTGCTTTCTTCCTGCCTGACTGTCATAATTTTGATTAACCTGATCTTTCAGCAGGAGGAAACACACAGTTGGCTCCTATCCACAAAGCCATTAGGCAAATGGCTGTCCTAATGAAGAAATGATTTCCATTTGAGCAATTAGGGGGGCTTTGAATGGTTTTCTCCTATGCGTCATTATAAGCATCAAAATATATTAAGAGTTTCATGATATTGTGGCTGATGGAACAATTAGTTTCTGATCTAGGGAGCAGGTTTTTGAGAGGGTAAGAAAAAGAAGGACAGCAAAGTATGATGAGCTAAGAAAGAGAATGCTTACAGCTCTGTGTTATAGTAGATTATGACTGCCAACAGAATCAAGTTTGAGTGTCTAGGAGAACATCGTCTGCATTCTACTAAAACTGTAGTCCTATGCATACTTATTTGGCACTTACATATCATTTATCCCATATCTATATTCAGTCTGGAGTGATTTAAAAATTCACCTTACATGGAAAATAGTGGTTCAAAGTGCTATAAAACTTTCTGTGGCTCTTTAAGTAAAAGACATGTGTTACTAGCTGGGGAGCGGGAGGGAGGCAAGTTGCTCAGGTTACACTCCTTCATTCATGCAATCATTTTATGTGATGTAGTGAAATTCATATAGTGAACTAAACTGCATATTGTATCTTTTTTTTATTTGGAGATAAGAACATAAGAAAAGTCCTACTGGATCAGGCCAAAGGCCCATCTACTCCAGCTCCTGTATCTCAAAGTGGCCCACCAAATGCCCCAGGGAGCACACAAGACAACAGACGCAACCTGCGTTCTGGTGCCCTCCCCTGCATCTGGCAATCAGAGGCAGCCTGCCTCTAAAACCAAGAGCATGCACATACCTACTATGACTTGTAACTCGTAATGAACTTCTCCTCCAGAAATCTGTCCCCCTCTTAAAAGCATCCAGGCAAGATGCCATCACTACTTCCTGTGGCAAAGAGTTCCACAAACTAATTACATGCTGGGTAAAGAAATATTTTCTTCTGTCTGTCCTAACTCTCCCAACACTCAACTTTCGTGGATGTCCCCTGGTTCTGGTGTTATGTGAGAGGGAAAATAACGTCTGTCTATCCACTCTGTCCATCCCCTGCATGATTCTGTATGTCTCAATCATGTCGCCCCTCAGGCGCCTCTTTTCTAGACTGAAGAGACCCAAACACTGTAGCCTTTCCTCGCGTTTGGGATGTTCAGCTCCAGAACTAAAAAGTTACCCAAGTTCAGCATCCTACTCAGAGAGGAGTCCTACTTAGTGAGACCAAGGGTTCAGATAGTCTTGTGAATGTTTAAAATTTCAGTTTGCCCTAGAACAAGGGTCTCCAAACTTTTTGGCCAGAGGGTCACATCAAATATCTGGCATGGTGTGGAGGGCCAGAAAAAAAATTAAATATAAAATTTAAATAAATAAATTAGAGATGGAACATAGATGAGTGAATAAATGAATGAATGGGCTCATTTATTCAACCTCTCCGGCCCTCAGAAGACCCTCCAGACACAATCAGAGCACAGTTCTGGTCATGTTCAGTTGAGTGGGCCAGAGGCTTTCAGGTGACAAGAGGTTGGCCTCAGGCCAGAAAGAAGCTTGCTGCAACTGGCCCCCGGGCTGGAGTTTGGAGACCCCTGCCCTAGAACATCATCTGTACTGTAGTGTCTTTTATTTGACTTAATTCTTCCATTGCTCACCAGAAAATACATGGTTCAGATGTGGGTAGCTGTCCAGTATCTTCCATGGTGAAAACTGACACAAAGAATTTCCTCAGCTTCGCTGCCACCTCCCTATTCTCCTTCAATAATCCATTCATTCTCCGTGAACAAGCAAACATTCAAATATAGTCAAGGGCACGCTTAATATTCTCTTAACAACCCAATCCTAACCAGCACTGGCGCAGCGGCGCCACATAGTCCATGCCATATTCAGTGCTGGTTAGGACCAGTCTGGAGGACTACTTGGGGTGAGGGGACATTTGTCTGCTTACCCATGTAAAACCCCAGCTTGTCCAATGGGGCTACTCCAGGGATAGGCAAACTTTCAACTTTAGGGATCCTGGCCTTTTAGCAGTTGTATAGAAGCAGGAATTTCAGCAGGTGCAGCTTGTCATCTCACAGATTATTATTATTATATGAATTCTTAACCCATCTTTCTACCACACATTGGGACGCCCAAGACAGCTTACAACATAAGCAGCTTCCAGCTTCCCTGCCCAGGAACACCCCCTCCTGCCCCAACATAGGTGGTTTCCACCCTCCCTGCCAGAGATACCCCTCCTGCCCCTATTCTGCCATCCCCCACCCCTGTGTTCCACCCCGGCTCTTACCTCCTCTGCCAGCTGCAGCTTCAGATTCAGTCCTGGTTGTTGGAGTTGGTGCTCCAACACTGGTGGCATTGCAAGGCTTTCCCATTGGCACAGCTTAGTCACAAGCAGCCGCGGACCTCCGCAGCTCCGTGCCCAGGACAAAGCTCCACAATGGCACCCCCCGTGGGCTATCGCCACCACCTGTGCAGAAATCTGCCCTCCCTACTCACCAGAGGCTCACAGAACCTCACGCGACCTCCACCCATGTCGGGGAAGCTTCTATGAGGTTCCCCGATGCTATAAACTGTGCTTCCAGTTTTCCAGAAGCACAGTTTCTGCCCCCGTCGGGAGCCTCAGAGAGGTTTCCGCAGGGTTCTAGTGGACAGTACCTGTGGTTTTTGCCCCATCCCGGTCTATGGCAGGTACGCAGCTGCTCACAAGTCGTTGTATATGTGCTTTACTCAAACATTTGCGACAGTCTGGGTGGGCACAGCAACCACTGCACCAGCATAAGGTAAGGTTAGGATTGCACTGTGAAGTAATTAATATTTGTCTCAATGTTCTCAATGTGCAACAAAAGCTTTGCTTGCCTTATTATAGACTTACATTTACTTTGTCCCAAATCATGCGTTTTCAATTTTCTTCATTTGAACAGGACTTCTCGTTTTTAAAGGAAGTCATTTTGCCTTTTATTGCTTCCTTGCCTCTGCATGTTAGCCACCTGGCATCCCCTTGCACTTTTTTGTACTTGTCCTAATGTGAGCTTCTGTTCTATTATTTGAGCCTGAATTATCATGACTGTTACTGTTTAGTGTCTAGTGCCACTTTAAGTAAAAATTCCATAAGGTAACACCTAGTACCTGGATCAAACTTGATAGAAGTTCTGAGAGTCAGCAAAAACTCCATTAGTGAAACATGCCTGAAACAAATTAGACCACTTACTAGGGTTTCTGACAGTAACTCCAGACCCCAATGAGAACTGGAAATGACAAAAAGAGGACTTTTGAAAAGTGAATCAAGCTGTTGTTTGAGGGAAGTCAGAGTTTTGTTTTGTTTTTTTAAAAAGGCAAACCCATGATATATCTTGGGCTGTGTCCAAGGACTAGTGAGAGGTCCTGCCCAAGAGCGAGAAACAGTATCTGAAGTGTTTGCAAGGAAGAAATTTGTGCCAACACTCATCCAGTGACATCTGAAAGAAGAGAGAATTTCACAAATGATTGAGTTAGACTGGCTGCCATGATCAATTAGACTCATTTGAGATTCTCGGTTGTTTTACATGCTGCCAGAAAGATGTGATTTTTCTGCAGCTGCCTTGCTAAAGTTTGGTGCTACCTTTCTAGACAAGAGGGAAATTAGGATATCTTGCCATTGATTGTTTCCAGTCGAAGTAAATTCTGCAAATCAGGCAAAATATGACTCAAATTGATTAAATGCCAGTCTTTTGTTTGGTCGCACAGTTTGTTAGGGGTGGGGTGATTTTTGGTTTGACTTGAAGGCATTTTGGTATTGTTCTTCCATTTTTTTTTACAAACAATGGGCTGCAGTGTGGGCTATATAGAGGGATTGGTGGTAGTTAAGTTGAATGAAGAAGTTCCACGCCCTGATCAACAGAAATCTCATCCAGATCCCCTCTGGTGGTTTCTTTCTTTCTTTTTTCCTAACTAATTTTTTGTTAGACTTACTCCTAGACTTCCAAGTTAAGGGGAAACGCTCCACATCTCTCACACTGCTATTTTCCTGACAAAAAAGGAATCTGACTTTGAGCCTAAATCTGCAAACATTTGTCACTGTGCTGTAGTGCTTTCCTGCTTCTGTGACCCAAGTAAGCAAAACATTATTTGTAAATGAACTTCTTTTCCTTTTATCCCTTGGCTACCAAGACTGTAGGCATGCAGAATAGATTTTTCCTAAATGAGATTGATCTCAAGTCAGTAACAGATGACCCTACATACATACATACATACATACATACATACATACATACATACATACATACATACAAAATGTATTTAGACTGCAGCCCTACTGAGCACACTTACGAGGGAATAAGATGTATTGGATACACTGGGAATTTTTTCTGATTAAACATGCATAGGATTTTGCTATAAAGGATTTCTCATACAAGGGGCTGCATTTTAAGGCCCCGATCCTATCCAACTTTCCTGATGCAGCCATGTCAATGGGGCATGCGTTGCATACTGTGGTGGGGAGGGCAGTCAACAGTGGCCTCCTCAAGGTAAGGGAACACTTGTTCTCTTACATTGGGGCTGTCTTGTGACTGAGAGCCCAAGCCTGGGCTTGGTGCTGCGGTTTGGTGCCACCGCGCACTGTCACAAATGTGCCATAAAGCACGTTTGCTAGCCTTACTGCTGGGCTACTGCCCGTCCTAGCCCAGTGCCAGCTGGTGCTGGGCTAGCGCCAAGCTAGTGCAGGGTGGGTGCCCAGCCTCCACTGCTCAGCGATCTCACCAAGCCACAGCATGGTAAGTAGGGGTGGGGAGGGGGTGGGGAGGAGGCATTCCAGGGAGGGGAGAGGCCGGTGGGGGTGGAGAGAGGGTGGGGGGAGGCATGACGGGGAGGCGTGCTGCGGAGAGGGAGGGAGGCGGGTTTATGGAGCTCTGCTCCACCGGATCCAAGGCATTCGTGCAGCACTCGGCACCCTACACAAACACCTTTACTTTACTGCCAACCTTTTGGTCAGCGGTAAAGTGAATAGCCCCATTGCAGGGCTGCTTACCTTACCCAGGAGAAGAGGACAAAAGTTCCCTTCTCCCGAGGTGCCACCCGCGGTAGCCCGGGGCACACAGGATCTGGCAGCAGCCGTTCTCAGTGCCACCGAGGCTGGGCGCCCGAGGGCAGCTCAGGATTGGGCTGCCCATTGGTGCTGGAAAGATGGATAGGATTTGGCCTTAATTCTCCCATTAAGCCTCCTCCTTGACCTTTTCACTCTTGCAGTCTCCAACCTCTGAGTGTGTCACATCTAGATGATGTTATCCTATGATGTCAACACGGAGTTTTGCAGGCAGATGTGTCATGGCCCTGTTTGCCATTGTTTTAGCTCCTCTGATGTCAAAGAGGAACTGGACATCCTTGGGCCAGGTAGTTGGTGACCAAGGCCCTTGAGAAACCTTAAATACTGAATTTCAATTTTTAAATCAAAAACATAATTTTTACTAAGTGAATGACCCAGTCTTATCCTCGTGGTACACTGGCATAATGCAGGCTATGCCATCACAGCAGCTGCTCCACAAGTTTGCAGAGCACTGCTGATGGTGCAAGGGCCAGGAGGCTTTGCACCACCAGCAGCACCACACAGTCTGGCCACCAGTGGGGTTCCGTCAGTGGAGGAGCTGGCATGAGGTGGATCGGGGACAAGATGGGGTGGGTCATGGTGGCATGGGCACATGCCAAACTCCTGGCCTGGACATGCTCCTTTAAGAGTCCTCAGAGCTATGCCAGCAAAAGAGCTAGCATAGCTTTCAGGAGTCCCATAGGGGACCAGGTAGAGGCCAAGAAAGTATGGAAAATTTTTCCTTGCTTACATCTCCTGGCTGGCGTGGTGTCCTGCTGATGCACACGATGCGGCAGACTCTGCGACAGTGGCCCTATACATCTGCCTAGGATAGGATTGGGTCGTAAGCCTCTGGAACTTTGTCCAATTTACTTCATCATGAAGATGTATATTCTGGGGGGGGGGAGTGGATGGAGGACAGGTAGGCCACCATGAAATCTTCAAGAAGAAAAGCAATATTTTTGAATAGTTCTTCTGATTACATTTTTAATAGACTCTACATCTGAACATTTGTGATATTTTCCTCAGAGTTTCATAGATCAGTGTAAATTGATTACATATGACTAGCATGTGGTCAGTGCTGGTAGCTCTGGATTCAGCATCTTAGGGAATACATCTAGGCCACTGATAAGAGTTTCATGACCCTAAAGCCTTTCGTTCACCTCCACAGCACATTTTTGCCTGGCATAACATACCATGGTGTACACCATTTAAAGGACTGCTCCACAGATGCAAGCTTGGGAGTCTTCTAACCAATCTATTCTTTAAAGAAATGCTAAAAAAAAAAAAAATCTAGGTAAAACACTATCTCCATCTGCTGACAGTATAAAA
This sequence comes from Tiliqua scincoides, assembly GCF_035046505.1. Lineage (NCBI taxonomy): Eukaryota > Metazoa > Chordata > Lepidosauria > Squamata > Scincidae > Tiliqua > Tiliqua scincoides. The sequence goes on from NC_089821.1 coordinate 203,418,293, forward strand.
GCCAACCCACTTTAAATACTGTCTAATTTAAATGCACTTTTAATAATATCACAGTGTTTGGATTTTCTAGCCAGTCTGTTTGGAATTTGAGTTAACAAAACTGATGAAGAGGTGTTAATGTCCAAAAGGACATGCTGATGACCTCTAAAATGAATCTGTGTAGCAGCTGCCCAAGTGTTTACTACAGATGAGAATACTAAATACAGTTCCTTAACCAAAAAAGCATATTTAGCCACATACTGTGTTTCAGTGCCGGGGGGGGGGGATCCTTTAAAACAGGGCTCTCCAAACCCTGGCCCGGGAGCCAGATGTGGTCCACAGCAAGCCTCTATCCAGCCTGCGGCCAACCTCTTGTCCTCTGAAAGCCTCTGGCCCACTCAACCGAACATGACCAGAGCTGCACTCTGCTTGCATCTGGAGGGCATTCTGAGGGCCAGAGAGGTTGAATGAATGAGGCCATTCACTCAATTATTCTCTCATCTAATTTCCATCTCCAATTTATTTATTTAAATTTTTTTTATATTTAATTTTTTTTTCTGGCCCTCAACACCATGCCAGATATTTGATGTGGCCCTATGGTCAAAAAGTTTGGAGACCCCTGCTTTAAAAGACAAAGATGTTCTCTTTTTGGCATGGCTTTCAGAGGGGTGAGGTGGTGGTACTGCCTGGGAAAGAAATTTGGTGGGCCGCTGTGAGATACAGGAAGCTGGACTAGATGGGCCTATGGCCTGATCCAGTGGGGCTGTTCTTATGTTCTTATGTAAAGTAAGAGAAAGGAGGAGTGGAAAGGGTTGCTGCCTCCTACTCCTCATTGTTCACCTGCCCTTCTTGCTGATAGGCAAACAGGAGAAGAAAGGGGAGATGAGTGAGTGATCAGAACAGGAGGCACTAGAACAGTGTTTCTCAAACTGTGGGTTGGGACCCACTAGGTGGGTCGCGAGCCAATTTCAGGTGGGTTCCCATTCATTTCAATATTTTATTTTTAAATTTATTAGACTTAATGGTACCCTGGTATATGACTGCATTTGGTGAAATGTTACACACCTGTACTTTTAACAGGCTGCTATGTATATGCTTTTAACAATGACAGTCAATGGGACTTACTCCTGTGTAAGTGTGGGTAGGATTACAGCCTAGGATTGTTAAAAAATTTTTCCTGCCTGATGATGTCACTTCTGACCATGACATCACTTCTGGTGAGTCCCAACAGATTCTCATTCTAAAAAATGGATCCTGGTGCTAAATGTTTGAGAACCACTGCTCTAGAGGAAGTCATGGGCTGCTCTCAGCAAGAGAGAAGAGCATTGGCTAGCTGATTGAAGCCACTAAGCCAGTGGTTCTCAAACTGGTGGTCTCGCGTCCCACCAGCTTGTGTAACTATGCCCCATTCCCTTTCAGGGGGCAGGGGGAAAGCAGCAAAGTGATCCCCAGGATCACACCCCTGTGGGGGGATGGGGGGCTATCTTTAACAAACCATATGTGCTCCCAGGGTCCAGGGGGTGTGGGGAGCCCTGCAGAGTGCTTGCAGGGCTCCCCATGACTTCTAAACAGTGAAAGTTCCAAGCGCGATTAAACCCCGCTTGGAACTTTCACTGTTCCAAGCCTAATTCACTGTTCCAGGCCTAATTGAAAGCAATTGGTCCCATTGCCTTAAAGCCGGCCCTGTCAGATGCAGTGAAGAGGAAGGGTCAAGCATTTTCTCTGCCACTTCTCAAGTCACAATCACTCCCTCCCAAAGTGGCTATGTTACACATGGTTATACATATACACTAAATACATTACAGAGACATCTAGTGGCATAATAACTTGTATTCTCCCTCCCCACCCCAAAAAGATACGTGTAATTTTGATTTGTGAACACATTTTCCATTGACTTTCTCTTTCAGTATGAGAAATATGCTGCAATCTCCTGCCTCTTCTATTGTCCAGCTGAGCTTTTTTCATTAAGTTCTATTCCTTCCTAAGATGTGGATAGGTATATGCACTGTGGAACATTCATCACCTCGGTTGTCACTGATATACAGCTTCATCTTTCATAACCAATATTTTATTATGCAATTTTTATTTATAAAATATATAATTCTAAACAAAAAAAGTCCTAATTTTAAAGACCTTGCCTTTCCAAAAATAGGCATTCAATTTTCAGGTTGGCTAATAGTATATTTCTAACCACACTTACCAGACAGCAAGCTTCATTTAACAAAATTGGACTTGCTTCTAAATTAACATACCTAGAAGCGTGTTGATAAGAGTTCCCTGTGATAAAACCAAAGCCAACATCAGCTGTATTGGTCAAGACATCTTTTGGACCAGCCTTACATTGTTCCAGCATCAGTACTAATGTGTTTGATAAAATGAAGCTGTCTAAGGGGGAAAGAATTGTGACACAGAGAGACAATAATATTCTGGGAAATGTAACAATCTTTATATCAGGGGTGTCCAAACATTTTGGCAGGAGGGCCACATCATCTCTCTGACATTGTGTCAGGGGCAGGGAAAGAAAGAATTAATTTACAACTTAAAATTTGAATAAATTTACATAAATGAATATATTAGAGATGGAACTTATATGAATGAATGAAGGTCTTAGAATAGCTCAAGGCCTATAAAAGGCCTGGCACAAAGCAAGGCCAGCCTTTACTTTGCTACCACTGCTGCATCACAGACATGAAACAGCAAGTAGTGGAGGAAGCCCTCAGATGAGAGGTCTAATAGTTGTCCTTATGCTGAGAGCAGTTGCGTCAGGCCAGCACACACTCCAGCAAGTCTCCGGAGGGCCAGAGGTTCATTGCAGACTAGGGGCTTCCCAAGGACCTGATTCGGAGCCTCCAAGGGCCCCAAGTGGCCCCCTGGGTTTTGGGCTGGATTTTAGGCACCCCTGCTTTATATGATACTGTCAATCCTATCCTACCCTCTGCCAGTCCGTAGCATGCAGCCATGCCAATGGAGCTCATGCTGCATGCTATGGCCAGGGGACAATCAGAAGGCCAGAAAGAGATAAATAAGAATAACTTTTACTTACCCCTCCCCCCCCAGTAGGCCACCTGATCACAAATTATTCTTCTTGGACTCACATCATCTATTTTGCTGGCATAAATTTGAGGAGAATTGGGTGGGCCTGGGCTGGGAAAGGGAGATAGGATGTGTGGCTGCTATTGAGATCCTCCCAACTGCCCTTCACACCCTGACTTGCAAACTGAGTCAATTGGTATCAGACGTATGGAGCTGCCATCCATTCGTGCCATTGGCTGTGATTCACTTAGCAGCAGCAGCATCCAATTTACAGAACTGCAGAGGCATTAAATTATGGCAGAATGCAGGTTGTGCCATCATAAATGTCCAACAGAATTGACCTGTAAGAGCAGCTTCCTGCATTTATGCTCAGAGTCCATGATTTGTCAGTTTTACTGGAGCTGTAATGAATAGATCTAATTGAAATTGCCTCCAGTTATTAATTCAATAACCTAGATTTTGAGAGATGTTCAGCAGATTCCACTGGGTCATGTGGTCCAATCTAATCTACAAGGACATTTTTAAAAATCTGTGAATACATATTCATGTGTTCCTGTTGACGTCATCCTCGCATCTCATGATCTACCACCTTGGAAGAACCAAATCATCAGAATACAAATTCAGAATGAAAATAAAACCCTTGAAACCAGAAACGACCAGAGTTTCAATGAAATTCCCCTCAAGTGAATGGACAAGCTGCCATTGACTTCAGCTGTCCTTGGATCAGTACCCTGAATGTCTAGAACTGCATATTATTTTTCATGTTTAAAGTCACATTGTTCGCACAGACAGGACATTCAATTGTCTAGAGCTGTTCAGCTGATAACTGTGGGCTTCCTGACAGCTTTCACAAGTTAAAAAAAAAAATGAAATTAGTACATGAGTGTTGGAGACTCCAAGTCACGCTATGGGGTTGTTGTTTGGATAATAAAGTTCAGAGGTACAGAGGATAATCTCATCAGAGAGACACAGTGACCAACTTGCAGTTATCACCCCTTTGGACACTTCCTTTTTCGCTAATTAAACTCTACTTCTTCAGAAGATGCCGGTTCTGCAATCCCTATAATAGCTTGGCATGGTGTTAGGACCCATATCTCTCCTATGTTATCTGGTGAAACCGGAAAAGTAGTTTTCCAGTATGCAGACCTAGAGCATTGGTTTATCTTTCCAGTAGTATATTATAAGTTCTTCTTTGACTTTTGTACGTGCTACATTCTCTAAAAACAACTGTGTTTTGTTAAAGGCTCTAAAATAAATGTTGAATTTTTTTTTTAATTGAAGAAAAGCATATCCTCACCCGAGATGCTCCCACCCACATGTTCCAATAGTATGGGGGAAATGCTGTTTATTTAGAATACTGCTGTGAACTGTCTCTTTCAGCATCCTGCAATGTGATCCTTTAAGGGTTGTACTCTGAAATTTCTGTTTCAGGAAGGAACTAAATATGTCAAAAACATGGGGATGTTGCCACCTCCATAATTTACCCCATGTCTGGACATAACATACTGTGTGTTGCCGTTCTCCAGGTCTATGTTACTACTGCGTCAGGCAGAAATGAGAGAACTCAGAGCGCAATGGTATCAGGATATGGGTTATCTGTTCTATGCATTCTGGAGTGGGGAATATGGCATGGAGCTGTGTTTTCCATGACAGCTCTATCTTTCTTATAGGAGTAAGCTAAAAAGCCCCCCACGGCCCCTGAATTTTACCACCCTGTTTAGAATCCTCAAATCATCATCATAATCGTGGTATCACAGCCTACCAGATATTTGGACTGGGATTTTTGAGCGCTCACTGGTTTGAAGAGTTTAAGAATTGTCGAGATATCGCTATATAATGTTTGATATTCCTAGTAGTGCGGGTCATTGCAATTGTTCACGTGTTATCTTGTCTATGCCTGTATTAGCCAAGGCCTTGGGACCCTGAAAGGACTTGGGGATTGCGCCTAGTGCACCAGTGACAATAGGGGTGGTTGTTGCTTTCATTCCTCAACGGCACTGTATATAAATTTCCAGGTCTTTGTATTTTGTGATCTTTTCCAACTGTTTCTCCTCAATTCAACTGTCTCCTCAATTCGAAGAGCCACACCAGTAAGCATCACCTGTTTCTTCCCAACCACATATATCTGGCATGTTGTTCCATTTTTTTAAATCTCTCTGGATTTGAAGTCTCACAAGTTTTTGACCTGAGGTGGAAATTATTCTCCCTGAAATATTCCACACTGAATATCTACTACAGGACCAAGTTCATCTCAATTTACTGTCTGTGTTGTCTTCCATTTTTCTATTGTCACTGATAAAAAATTTGAATATTTTGAATATTTCCAATTATTATTATTAAAATATGTATACTGTGTACCACTTTCAATAAAAGAAATTCACAAAGCAGTTTACAGAGAAAAATCAAATAACTAACAGTTCAATCCTAAGCTTCCCAGTGTCCAGGGGAATAGCGGCACCAAAATTGTGACTGCTGTAACCCACAGGCATGGGGATAACACCAGAGGTCTTCTCAGGGGAAGGGATGTTCATCCCCTTCCCCTGAGTAAGACTGCAGGCCCTACAATGGTGCTTCTCAAGTCTGAGCTGGCTATTTTGCCAGTTCCATGTCAGCCTGCCATGGAGGATAGGATCTGGCGGAGAAGGCCTCCAGCAGTCCCACTCCCCTCCTGGGCTGGTCCCTCCCCCATTCCACCCTGCCCCACCCTGGAATGCCTCCCCCTGCCCCAAAAGCCTGCATCATTGCCCAGCAGTGCCACTCACTTCTGGGCAGTCATGGGGCATCCTCCTTTCAACACTGGTACCCCACCAACTGGCACTGGCCCAGTGATGGCACTCCCTCCTCCCATTGTGCCATAAACATGCTTTACAGCATGTTTATGACACCTAGTGCTAGCACTGGAGCTCAGTGCCAGCACTATAGTCCTTTAGGATTGGGACCCAAAAGGACTCACAAACTAATAAGATGCAGAAGAAGCACCAGTAAACAGCCATTAGAAAAGACACTGTGTTGGCGTGAACAGGGAGGATTACTCTTCTCCTGATAAATATTAGAAGAGCACCATTTGAAAAAATGTGTCTTTGCCCAGTTAAATGGGTATAGGGGTAATGGCAACAAGGGCAACAAGCACTGGTATTTGTCCCTGGTGGTGAAAGCATGAACTGCCTCGCATCTTCAGTGAAAATTCCTATTTTTATCCTGAAAGTAGCACAGTGAGGGCCAAAAATATGAGGGGGCAGTGAGGACACAATGCCAGAGATATTTTTGGGGGGAACTGAATGCACTGAATAAGCATGTTTCCTGGCCCCACAGATGTATTTGTGCAGTGTATTTGCCTTCTCACTCTCAGAGCCACATAGTCTATACCAGCTTGAGCGGTGGTGAAGCCTTACTGTTCCACCCCACAGCCAATGTTTGTTGTGCCCAATCATTGCAGAGCCTCGTGCCAGGCAGTTGCTTCCATTGCATGTCACTCCAGAAGGTGATTTAGCCCTGGGGAAGTGGCTCTGAGGATCCGTGACTCTCGGGCATGATGAACAGTGGCTATAGGGTGGAAGGCTAAGGCATCGTCACTGCCGCCTCCACAGTGGGCTATTCAGTGGGCTTAGTGAACTTCTGCAATTTTTCTGAGGTAGCCAAATACTTCAGCTTCTTGGATTTTGGATCAGATTATCAAACAGTTTGGTTCAGTTTGTCTCCGGAGCAAGTCCTCAATAACCACCATTTCCCACTTTCTCTGAGGAACAGGAACAGAGATGAGATCTGTCTCTTCACAGCTTTTGTGTGAGTGCTGCTTTCTGTCTCCCTCAGAAGGTAGCGGTGCCAACTCCTTCAGTAGTTTTCTCTGTAAAGAAGATGCACAGAAAATGTATCCATCCACGAGAATACTCAATAGACCGTTTTCAAGGGAATGTTTGAAGCTAAATGCAGTAACAAGCAAAGAAAAAAATTTCAAAGAGCCACAAGTATTCAGAGAGTCCACAGTGATCCATTGTCTTTATGGTCTAATTCTACTTAACTATAGTGGCAGTTTTATTGGAAACATTCAAAGCACAGCAGTTCATTGTCCAGCAATATTCCATTTTATGCTTTTGTGTCTTCCAGCTAAACAGATTAGCCTTTTATCGAGACAAGACAGTGCTGGTAAAGGCTGGTGGAGAGAAGTAACCGCAAAGTCTGGCATGGATTATTCTTGCTCTACTGGGAATCTGTGTCTATATTGGCCGCCATATTGGCAGACACATTTTGGAGATTGAACCAGAGCCCCTGGAGTTAAACATACAGGTCTACTGCTCAAATTAGGGCCCTTTCTTAGTAGCTATTAATCAAATCACATGCGCTCTGTATGAATTGGGCACAGAGGACGACGCAGAGCCAATGCTTCATGTGGTTTACATATTTCCCTTACACACTTTGGAACTTTCAGCCATGTAATAAAGTTGTTGGAGTCGTGAGTAAGCTTCCACTTGTCAAAAGGGTGCCATCTTGGCCAGAGATTAAACCAGAGGCATTTAAAAGAGCAGCAATCACAATGGAGAGCATTGCCCCAAAACTTGCTGTAATCAGACAAATATACTCTTGGGCACACTGCAGGAAATATAACTCACATGGAATACAGGGTTACAGTTGAGGTAAATAGAGGCTTCCTGACACTTTTAGAGAAGTACTATAGAGAACCATTAGTTTATAAGAAAACCACTAGTTTAAAAATGTACCTCATTTTCCAGTTACCAAGGTGAGGTATATATTTGAGAGGTGTTGTTGTTGTTGTTATGCATTTATAAAGTAACAGAATGAAACCATGATTACAGTCTTTTTGCATCTACAGTAGAATCAAACTATACCAGCTTATAGGTAACATGAGAGATGGCAACAGAGGCAGTCTAACCTTTAAAATTTATTGGCAAGTGTGTTTAATATTTTTATTTGCCAGGTTTAAAATTCAAAGGCAACATTTTTATAATAGATTCCAATTTAAAAATGTTTCCCAGAATCAACTCCTATCTGATGATGTGTTCTCATAACTGAGAAAGAACACATACCACAAACCACGAGTAATGTTTGGGGGGAAAAAAGTGCAGTGCCAATTTGAGGTATGTTGATACATGTAATTTGTCAGAATTTCATAGTCTAAATACCCCATAGAAAAGGCATTTTTGTGGTATTTCAACTGGAAACCATTCAAAGATGAATACTGTGGCAGCTCTCTCTCTCTCTCTCTCTCTCTCTCTCTCTCTGAAATATTGCAGGAAAGTCAACCTTGCCAAATAAACCTTTCAAAAAACTGAAATAATGGGATATTATAAAACCTTGTTCAACAACTGCACACATAGAAGAATTAGGGCTCTCCATTCTCCAGGATACCAAATAGCACATATAGGAACCTACATGCAGCATCTATGCCAGCAATTTTCAACCTTTTTCATCTCACAGCACATTGACAAAATACTAAAATTGTCAAGGCATACCATCGGTTTTTGGACAACTGGCAAAGCAAACTATGCTGCTGGGGGGGGGGGGGGCTCATATCCTCCAATGGTCCTAACAATAAATGACCCACCCCCAAACTCCTGTGGCACACCTGTGGACCATTTGCAGCACACTGGCTTAAAATCACTGCTCTGTGTGTGACACTTGAACATAGTGAGGTCAATGGAAGAGCCAATGAGAAATACCCAATCAGATCCTTCCAAGGGCTCCTTTTGGTACAAATACATGCGTGACCAAGCCTACCATACATATAAAGACATTTTTAACTTCACATAATATTTGACTATGGTCAAAGACTGTTAATAAATAGTCGGCTCAATTATCAATTGGCAACATTAGACTTGCCAACTGACTGACACTCCCGACTCGCTGTCCAAGTAGATAGAACATCATTGATATCTCAGCTTAAGGGTGTTGTAGTCCACTTGGCTGATAACTTAAAAAGAAATTACACTTGGTAGTTTCTCTCATAGGAACAGAGAAGGACAAAATGAGATCTCTAAATGCTCAAAGCAGACACTGCAACACAAGGAGGCCACTGTTGAAAATGCTTGTGTGTGTGTACACACTAGCAAAGTGAGTCGCACTTTCTCCAATATTTTCAGTGAAACAGAGAAAGCCATATAGTACACTATTTTTAGCATTGCACAACTTGGCATTAGGGAAACAAGCAGAAAAATATGAGTTGCTTAAAGAAATATTTACTCAGCCATATTGATTTTTTCCCCTTTATTGCCTCCAATATCCAAGAAGCAAAGTCCACAATGTTGCTTAGAATCAGGATTTACCTTCTTGGAAACCACTGGGAATTTTCCCTTCTCTCTCATGGAGATTTATCACCAAGTTAATTCCCAAGGCTTTATAAAGCTGTCTGTCTAGAATTTCCACATTATAAATTGCTCTTGTTTGGGTACAATTTGAATTATTTTCATTACCCTCGCAGCTGGGGCCTGACCAGAGTTAGGCTAAAAACTTCAGACAAGCTCTACAGATTTTGCAATTAGTCTGCCTCTCTCCTGTCATCCCCAAGGAAATGAAAGGCAGGGAAGTTTACACTTCAAGTTAATGTTTTAGAAGTGTTTGAAGCAGGAAGCAAATGGGCTTTTTCATAAGATCGAGGATGTTTGGATAACCAGTGTGGTCTACTGGGTTGAATGTTGGGCTTGCCCCAAGAGACCTGGATTCAGATAATAGCTCAGCAATGGACATACTGGGTGGCCTTGGGCAAGTCATTTTCCCCATTCCAGAGTTACATGCACACTAGACTGTGCACACACATCTTGTAAGAACATAGAAGAGCCCTGGTTGAGGAGACCAAGGGTTCACCTGGTTTCCACCAGTGGTTAGCAGCCACATGGCACTGCAAGATTGTGATGTGTCTCTTGGGCCCCAATCAAGCACTACACCCACTGCATCAAAGTCTCCAGTGACTTTATATTATCAGTGACTTTTGTATTGATAGTTGTTCTTTGGCATGCTCTATAATTAAGGGCGCAATCCTAACCGGCATTTATGCTGGCATAGGAGGCCCTGGAGGGTCGCAAACGTGCCATAAAGGCATGTTTGCACCTCCGTGGGAGGAAGCTACGTCGGCGCATCCAGATGCACCAACACACAGAGGCCGACAGAAGCCTCCGCAATGGCTTCCTCCCAGCCGCTTGTGCCAGCACACCCACGCCGACACAAGCAGCAAAGGTAGGCGTAGGGGAGTGGAGAGGAGGTGAGAGGGGGCGTTTCCGGGTGGGGGGAGGGTGGGCGATGGGTGGCCCTGGGGGCAGGCACGCAGGGAGCCAGGGGCAGGGATAGGACCCGGCGGTTATGCCGGATCCCAACCCCTGTCCCCGGGGTGAACGGAGCAGCTTCGAGCCGCTCCGCTTTCCTCGGACTTGCACCACCTCCAGAGGTGGCACAGGTCTGAGGAGACCCACTGGGGTGCGCAGCCCTTACCGAGGGGTAAGGGGAAGATCTTCCCCTTGCCCCTGGCTGAGCCGCTGCACCCGACGAACCTGTGTTGGATGCAGCGCAAGCCTCCTGGCTTGTCTGCTCCAGCGCAGGTTTGGATTGTGCCCTAATGCTTTCATTTATCTACAAAGCAAGAAAACAATTTAAATTATAGTTGGCTGGTCTGATGCATATGCAAAAAGGAAGGATTATGTAGGTGAGATTAATGAAGCAGTGGGGGCCATTTATTTGACATTGAAATCTTTACTGTATATACTTTCATATACCAATGAAAATTATGATTGTTAGTAGTTATACAAGTTATCTTCTAGCATTTGTAATTTTATCTTTTATATATTTATAATTTACAGGCTTGCCCCCTGTGGTTAAGTGAAACTGAGGATACATGTGAACGCCCTAATCCCCCCACCCTCTGGAGCTCTGCTCCCCTCACCTTTGGAGGGTCCTCGGAGCCCAGCAGAGGCCACAGATGGACATCTGCTAGACCAACCCCTAGAGGTGAAAAAGTCACTTCCTGTTTCTCTGTGAAACCAGAAGTGACATCTTGAATGCCTTATTTAAGGCATTAAAAATGGACCTCCTAATGCCTTATAAGGCATCTGATCCATGGATAAATCTGCGGATACAGAATATGCGGATATCAGGGCGCCTGTATATCATATTTATAATAACAATTTTATACTTTTATATAACTAGACGCTTTTATACACTAACTTTTATACACTAGACGCTGTGCCAGAACCACCTTTCAGAGCGCGATACCATAGTCTTTCGAGACTGAAGGTTGCCAATACTGTATAATAACAATTTTATACATTTATGTTTGCATATTATTGTTTATACTCATAAAATAAAGTGGAAACATTAAATGTAAAATGATAAGCTAAACCTGGACTAATCACAGTGACTATGCATTTTTGGGATCAAGTTTTAGAATATTTAGGGACTCACCCACATTTGGGTCCCAAGACATAGTGCTCCTGACACAGTCACTTTGCAGAAGCTAAACAGGTTTAGTTTTGGTTGCCTCATGTAGCTCCATGATAGAAGAAAAGTGGGTAGTAGTTTCTGGGCAGTCTGTTTGGATTAAGAATCTCCACATAGAGAAACCCTACTGAAAATGTAAGGCTGCACAGTACACATACTGACCAGGCAGTAGCCCCACTGAACTCAGTGGGAGTTACTTCTGAGTAGATATGAATAGGATTGGGCTATGAGATATTATTTTGACCAAACTGCTCATGTGCTATGTTATTGTAGGATGGGCAGTGAAATTCTATTCCCCCCCCCCCCCCGTGGAAAAAGCATAGTAAAATCGGAAAGTTGTAAAAATCCAAAAAACCGCCATATGACAGTAGGAAAAATCATTCCAGTTGTAAAACGGAGGTACACATTGCTGTAGCACCAGCAGAAAGGCCAGAGAATGGGAATGGATAGGACTGAGCTCCACACAGCTGTTTGTTGTGCTGCTTTAAGAGGTTTCAGGCATTCTAAACAGAAAATGGTTGAAGCTGTTTTACCTCAGAATGTCAGATGCAGGGGAGGGCACCAGGACGCAGGTTGTGTCTTGTTGTCTTGTGTGCTCCCTGAAGCATTTGGTGCGCCACTGTGAGATACAGGAAGCTGGACTAGATGGACCTTTGGCCTGATCCAGCGGCGCTCTTTTTATGTTCTTATGTGTGGAGATGTCTAAAAAGCCATTGGAATAGAGAGCATTTGGAGACTATACAAAAAGATGTACATTACGATAAATGCGTTGTTTAAGATTACCATCAGGACATAACAGCATCCTGTACTGTTTTTAGTTATACTTCATGAAGTTCATGCTGAGTCCAGTATTTTTTGTTGAACAATTTGTTATGCCTTAAACTATTTTTTGGAGTGTTTTCCTGAAAAAAAAAAAAAATGTATTAACATCAAATTGTATGAATTGGTCTTTTGCCACTTGTAACCAAGAAAGCATCAATAAAAGCTGCTTTCTGGGAAACAGCATATCTCAGTGTTGCCACCATGAAAACTGAAGGAATTTCCCATGACTGGCAAATTTGCTTCCTGTCTTTATACCTTAAAAATGTGGCATTAAAACTCAGAGTGCATCGGTGGAACACTTTATGGCAAGAGCCCAAATGAAGTGGAGGCAACATCTAGTTAGGAGGACAAGATGCGGCTTCTTCATTTTTCATCCTTTTCTTCAGTTTTGTAACCGGAGCCGATTCTGCTTTGGAGCCCTGGCTTCTTGGACGTTACTTTTGTTCTCTTCCCAGTTGCTTAGATTGCTTCTTCAGGCCCCCCTTTCACCAAGTCATCTAAATTACCAGTTTGGCCAGATCACCAATATAGAGTGACTCCTTGGGCCTCTGCTCAAGGTGTTGATGCAGAAAGTGTGAAAACTCTATGCTTAAAATAGGGGTGACTGTTTGACCTGTGTTGATAGCCTTGGTATTTATTTAAAGAGCTGGGGAGAGAAAAGAAGCGAGCAAGAGCCAAGCCTTCCAGCTGCAGCATGAGACCCTGGGTTAGTTGAAGTTCACTGTGGCCTGAACAGCGGCCACAAGCAAGGACTGAGTCCGTTGGCAGGCTATAAAACATTTCACTTACTTGTAGCAAAGGTGCTTGTCTCTCCCACAGGGTGATTGCTCATAACCAATACACCAATCCCTCTGAGATGAAGGATTGTTGGGGTGAGGAAAATCCAGCTCCTGCTTAGACAATCATATAGTCCACTGAACTGTCTTGTTGACCTGATTGAAGTAAACCATGCATGTTGAAGGCAAGGGACTAATCTCCAGGCCTTCCCCTTAGAACAGTTGTATATAGATAGTTCTGTGGCACAATTCACAGAGCCAGGAAGTGCCCAGGATATGGCATTGCTGGTTTATCTGAAAAGGCTGGCTGACCAAGGTGCAACTGGCAATGGAACATTCCAGAAGCAAAGCTTCTTGCAAACCAGCAGGGGCATGTTACACCAATGAACCAAAGTTGTCGTTATACCCCAGGCTCTGTGTGGCCTGATGCTTCCTTTGCAGTCAGTCCAAATAAAAGCAACATAAGACTGCCCTGGATCATAGTCTCTGGGCATGTACTCAGCACTCAAACGTGTGAATATGTGTATAGTATAACAACATATGCTCTTAAAATACAATGCATTTCCCCCCATTTCCTTATTTTAAAATTGCATTTAATAAAGAACAGGTCTTTAAACCTTGTGAGACTTTTTCTGCAAATCTGAAAAGTCACTCCTAACAGTTCCATGAAAAGTTTGGTATTAGAAGAGGCATCAAATATAGATACATGTTTCTTACTTTTGATATAACTGTTGAAAAGTAGATGGACTTTGGAAATTTATAGCCAGCTCACATAATTTTGATGTTGTAATATAGGTAGCACACCACCTAAAAGAGGCATAATTATTCCAACGCATGCCATTGATTGTTCGCATATGTGTATGTATAGCTTGTGGACAGCTTACAAGCCATGATGGGTTTGTGCAACCTCCTGATTTTAGATGTAGGTTACTTCAAAATGCCAGATGCAAAGGAGGGCACACTGGCATCGCTAGGGGGGTGCGGGGGTGTGGGCGCCGGGGGTGACACCTGGGGGTGATGCACTAACTTCGCGTCTTTAGGAGCTACTATGTCATGCCATACACCGTTGGCTGTGGAATGACTAGCGGAGTGCAGTGCAATAAACAGAATTGAAATCGCTCCTTTCCTTCAAAAGTTATGGCCAAAAGACCAGAAGGAAAAAATGCATGGAGCCCTATGGAAAGTGAAAGTGAGTCGTATCACGCATCTACTCATGAGTAGGCGGACTTGCCATAGTCCATTGGAAAGGGCAGCTGAGAGGACTCGAAGGATTTCAGAATGGTCCTGATCCAATGAATGCAGCCCCCAAAAACACAAAAGGGAGAAGGAGGTCCCTCACTCCCAGCCCTATGGAAAGTGAAGCAGCCTCACAGTCGCATTAATCGCGAGTAGGCAGACGTGCCTTGGCTGGTGGTCAGGCCAGGCAAAGAGGAATGTGAGGACACCAGAATGGTCCCGATCTGATGGAGCTGGAGATGCTCCAGAAGGCAGGCCCCCCCCCCACCCCACTAAAAAGAACAAAAAATAGGCTTCAGCTGGTAAGGGGAAGTTTTCTATTTTGCACTTGCAAAGCCAGGTGGGTCTTTATCTTGATGTGCCTGAAATAGAAGAACTTTAAACTGGGCACTGGGGAGGGCTGAAAATCTCACTGATTCTTTGGGGGGGGGGGTGTTGTTGCAGGCAGACTACAGAGTAAGCCCCATTGACCACTACGGGGTCTTACTTCAGAGTAGACATGCATAGGATTGGGCTCACAGGCTGCAATCCCACCCACACTTTCCTGAGAGTAAGCCCCATTGACCACAATTGGACTTATTTCAGAGTAGATTCACTTGGTGGAACAGGACTGGCTCCCCCTTATTTATTTATTTTATTTTAATTTAATTATTTATAATTATTTATTTTAATTTGCTTGATGATGTCACTTCTGGCCATGACATCACTTCCAATGGGTCCAGGACAAATTGTCATTCTAAAAAGTGGCTCCCAGTGCTAAAAGTTTTGGAACTGCTGCAATAAGTTGTTAGTAAGTTGACACGTGTGTGTCAACTCAACAAGTTTGTGTGTGAGACTCTACAAGTTTTCAAAATCACTAAAATCAGAGTTTGGAGGAATAATCCCATCATGTTATATATCAATCAATGCGTAATTTCATGCAGAATGCAATAAAAAACCACATTGAAATATCTGTGTTCTAACAAAAGGTACAGCCAAAAAACCAGTGGGGGCGGGGCTATAGTACATCACCACGCCTACCACCTGGGGCATTGCCCCGCCCACTGCATGGGGCAAGGCATAGGCCTCCCGCACTGAGTGACACAAATCCTAGTGACACCACTGGAAGGGCACCAGGATGCAGGTCTCTTGTTGTCTTGTGTGCTCCCTGAGGCATCTGGTGGGCCACTATGAGATACAGGAAGCTGAACTAGATGGGATCCAGTAGGGCTCTTATGTTCCAAAGGGCGCAATCCTATCCTGCGCTGGAACAGGTAAACCAAGAGGCTTGCGCTGTTTCCAGAACAGAATTGTGGCCATAAGCGACTCAGCCAGAGGCAAGGAGAAACATTTCCCCTTACCTCTGGGTAAGGGCCGCTTGCACCTATGGGTCTCCTCAGGCTTGCGCCACCTCTTGAGTTCTGCCTCCCACTTCCTGCCCACCTGCCCGCCAGCCTGCCCTCTAGGTTGCCCACCCTCCCCCCACCCAGGAACGCCTCCCCCTCATCCCCGCGCCTACCTTTTGTCCTTGCATTGGCATATCCAAGCCGATGCAAGGCACTGGGAGGAAGCCAGTGCGGAGGCTTCCATCAGCCTCCGCAGGCCAGTGCTTCTCAGGCACTGGCCGGCCAGCTTCCTCCCAAGGAGGTGCAAACGTGCCTTATGGCACATTTGTGTCCCTCCTGGGCCGGCGCAAGGTACTTGCACTGGCCCAAGCCCAGGTCAGAATTGCACCCAAAATCAAGTAGCACATCCATTCAGACCTCATCACTGCAATGTCGGGAGCCACTCATAGATCAGAATTCCACTGAGCAAGGAACATGGGAACTTAACTGACTGCAGAATGCCCTAGAATAATGTTGGGGATATGAGAAGTTGGTACCAGCAACCGACATTACACTGGCTGAACTGTTCTAAGCCAGCTGTGTGAAGTTCAGCAGCAAGCAGGAACTGAAAAACAAGACATTATTATAATCTTACATTTTTAGAATATTTCACAAGGGAAGAACCTCTTAATATTCAGCATTTCATTTTTTCCAAATTTCCCTGTGGAATTGTAAGAAATGAAAGACAGCGTTATCGTATGCATAGTCCAATAAAAAAACAAACATCGCGGGTAGAATTCCATCCTTGGTTGCAGCCATTTAACACCACTGAGGTATATGTGGTTTGGTGAGTTAAACTAAGGACAGATCTTGATTCTTTACTTTAAGATGGGGAAACAAAAACACAAAAAAACAAAGAGCTTTGAAAATGCAGCATGTTTGCTCTTCCAAGCTGACAGCAGAAAAAAAAATGGATCTTATGTCAGGAGGTAGCTAATTCCACAGAGATGAGGTCTGAAAAGAAATGACTATTTGCAACATTTGGCTTGGGATGGAGACCTAAACATGTTGAATTGTCTCATGTGCAGCAAATGATTAAATAAACAGATAGCTGCTCAAGCAAGTTATTTTGGATTCACTGAGATGCCAAAGGCACTACAAGTAATCTAAGCACACTGGAAAAAAATTACTCCTCTTGCACTGTGGACACACAGAAGGCTCTCCATCAGCAGTGGTTGCCAGTGGTGGAAACTACCATGTACTAGATTCTAAAATGCAACTTCAGTACTTTTTTTTTTACATGCTTTGTCTTACAAGAAGACTGCATGAACCCTATGAACATCTGCCAGTGCATATAAACCAATAAAAAACTTAATTAAGTTTGCCACACGCCACAAAGTCAGCTTGCGATTCCAGCTTGTTGGTTATAATTCATGCTTTTTCAGTCTCAAGGTAGGAGTCCTGTATTGCACTGCATGAGTGTGCTGACACCCAAAGCCCAATTGCTTCTTGTTTTAACCTCTATTGTTTCTGAATGTATCATGTCCAGCTCTTTACAGATTGTCTTTTGCAAACAGACTTTTCTTCTTCTGATCTACAGTATTTGATTTAAAAATGAGGGGGGGGGGGATTGAATCCACAGAAAACTTCATCAACACAATATAAATGAAGGCTCACTGGTTTCATGAAAGTTAATTTAAGGAAAGACATTTAAATTGATTAGATTACATTTTCTCCAAGGGAAATTGAGAAAAAAGTATCAGAGGAGGAAAACAGTTTTATGTAAAATTTGACTGATCCACTTTTTTTTTTCTTTTCTAATTTGTTAGGTTTGGATATGAGTACAAGTTTCCAGAGCCTATTTATCCAATCTCTCTGGGTTGGTGGGCTTGGCTGCATCAATTTGCCAGCCCATGTTATTTTTGCTGCTAGTAGCAAGTTGAATGATATCTCCTTATGGTGCAGTATTGAATTAACCTCATCAGTTATATGGAGGAATGTTGTTGGCAACCTTCAGTCTCGAAAGACTATGGTATCGCACTCTGAAAGGTGGTTCTGGAACAGCGTCTAGTGTGGCTGAAAAGGCCAATTCAGGAGTGACAATCCCTTCCACACTGGGAGCAAGTGCAGTCTGTCCCTGGTCTGTCTCCCTGGCTATGGGCCTTCCTTCTTTGCCTCAGACTGTTGGCAAAGTGTCTCTTCAAACTGGGAAAGGACATGCTGCACAGCCTGCCTCCAAGCGGGCCGCTCAGAGGCCAGGGTTTCCCACTTGTTGAGGTCCACTCCTAAGGCCTTCAGATCCCTCTTGCAGATGTCCTTGTATCACAGCTGTGGTCTACCTGTAGGGCGCTTTCCTTGCACGAGTTCTCCATAGAGGAGATCCTTTGGGATCTGGCCATCATCCATTCTCACAACATGACCGAGCCAACGCAGGCATCTCTGTTTCAGCAGTGCATACATGCTAGGGATTCCAGCACGTTCCAGGACTGTGTTGTTTGGAACTTTGTCCTGCCAGGTGATGCCGAGAATGTGTCGGAGGCAGCGCATGTGGAAAGCGTTCAGTTTCCTCTCCTGTTGTGAGCGAAGAGTCCATGACTTGCTGCAGTACAGAAGTGTACTCCACATGCGCTGCCTCCAACACATTCTCGGCATCATGGAGGAATATATGAGGCTAATGCTGAAGATGTCTGTACTGCTCCTGGATTTGCCTGACCAAATGTTTTATTTTTGCACATTATCAGATGTACTGCTCTCACTCCAGTATATGACAATATGCATATAAACCAATAAGAAATTGAATGTGTGTACCTCAAAGTAAACTTCAGGCCACCCTAAATCATGCTCAGAGTAGCCTTCAATGAACACCCCAATTTCTCAGAAATATTGAGCAGTCTCAGGAGTTCTTGGATTGTTTTGGAATGATCAGATCTCCTGCAAAGGACAGGAGGCAAGGGGTACCCAGACTGTTCATTGGGGTCTCCTTTGCTCCACTTCACACGATTATGACAAGTTTTCACAATATCTTGGATGTCACAAGCACACAGCAGATGGACAACTTGTACTTGTGATTCTGTAGATGAGGGGATGGCATTGTCAAGGACTGCACCATATCTCTAGAAGTTATGAAACTTCACGCACATTTTCCAAAAGCGATTTTGAGCCCTGTGTGAATAACACAAATTAATTGCCCTGCCTATATATTTTCTGAATTGACTGTATCCCACTCACTCTTTTCACTGGATATTTAAAATGCCGTCTATACTTGTAAACATTTGCAGTGATGAGGGATGAGACTGACAGCTATTTCTCCAGTTCTCTCTCTGCCCTCTGACTGCGAATTAGAAAATAGGTTTTTCAAAACTATATTCAGTGCCTACTCAGACACATACCTACTTTTTTTTAAAGTCAGAAGGCTTAATCTTGGATTACCACTTTACTGGAAATCATAATGGAAGAAAAGGGAAGACAATCTGTCAATGAAAACAGTCTGAATAAAAAAGCTCAGTCCTGTCCGTGATCGTGCTTGCAGCTGTGATAGTTTTGCCTTAACACCAGAAATGCCCAGTCACAAATTACATGGCTGATGATTTGAAAATTACCATCCAGCTGCCAAAGACCAATGATATGTCAATCAGGCCTGTTTCCATGAAACCCATTTTGCTTGGAATAAATTGTGTAGTGTTGTTGTTGTTTTTCATTGTAAGGTTTTTGTCTTTAGATTTTAGGGTTTTTTAAATTATTTAACTGCCAACTATAATGCAGTGATACTAACCATGTAATCCTATACATGTCTACTCAGGTACATGTTACCCATAAGTAAGTGTGCATTTTGTATTGGCAACCTTCAGTCTCAAAAGACTATGGTATCGCGCTCTGAAAGGTGGCTCTGGCACAGCGTCTAGTGTGGCTGAAAAGGCCAATCCGGGAGTGACAATCCCTTCCACACCGGGAGCAAGTGCAGTCTGTCCCTGGTCTGTCTCCCTGGCTATGGGCCTTCCTTCTTTGCCTCTTAGCCTCAGACTGTTGGCAAAGTGTCTCTTCAAACTGGGAAAGGCCATGCTGCACAGCCTGCCTCCAAGCGGGCCGCTCAGAGGCCAGGGTTTCCCACTTGTTGAGGTCCATCCCTAAGGCCTTCAGATCCCTCTTGCAGATGTCCTTGTATCGCAGCTGTGGTCTACCTGTAGGGCGCTTTCCTTGCACGAGTTCTCCATAGAGGAGATCCTTTGGGATCCGGCCATCATCCATTCTCACGACATGACCAAGCCAACGCAGGCGTCTCTGTTTCAGCAGTGAATACATGCTAGGGATTCCAGCACGTTCCAGGACTGTGTTGTTTGGAACTTTGTCCTGCCAGGTGATGCCGAGGATGCGTCGGAGGCAGCGCATGTGGAAAGCGCTCAGTTTCCTCTCCTGTTGTGAGCGAAGAGTCCATGACTCGCTGCAGTACAGAAGTGTAGTCAGGACGCAAGCTCTGTAGACCTGGATCTTGGTATGTTCCGTCAGCTTCTTGTTGGACCAGACTCTCTTTGTGAGTCTGGAAAACGTGGTAGCTGCTTTACCGATGCGCTTGTTTAGCTCGGTATCGAGAGAATGAGTGTCGGAGATCGTTGAGCCAAGGTACACAAAGTCATGGACAACCTCCAGTTGAACTCCAGTTCAACCTCCAGTTGAACCTCTAGAAGAACTTCATGTGGCCCTGGACTCCCTTGCCTTTGGCAAGGCACCTGGAAAAGACAGCATCCCTGCTGAAGTCCTAAAATGCTGCAAAGAGATCATCGTCACTGAGCTGCATGAAATCCTCTGTCTCTGCTGGAGAGAAGGTGGAGTACCTCAAGACATGAGGGATGCAAACATCATCACGCTGTACAAGAACAAAGGCGACAGGGGTGACTGCAACAACTACCGCGGCATCTCTCTCCTTAGCGTTGTAGGAAAGCTGTTTGCCCGAGTTGTACTAAAGAGGCTCCAGGTACTTGCAGAGAGCGTCTATCCAGAATTGCAGTGTGGATTCCGAGCCAACAGGTCCACCACTGATATGGTATTCTCCCTTAGACAACTGCAGGAGAAATGCAGGGAACAACGACAGCCACTCTTTATAGCCTTCATAGATCTCACAAAGGCTTTCGACCTGGTCAGCAGAGACGGCCTCTTCAAGATTCTCCCCAAGATTGGATGTCCACCCAGGCTCCTCAGCATCATCAGATCCTTCCACAAGGACATGAAGGGCACTGTTGTCTTCGATGGCTCCACATCAGACCCTTTTGACATCCGAAGCGGAGTGAAGCAGGGCTGTGTTCTTGCACCAACCTTGTTTGGGATTTTCTTCGCTGTCCTGCTGAAGCAGGCCTTTGGAACTGCAACAGAAGGCATCTATCTCCGGACCAGAACAGACGGAAAGCTCTTCAACCTCTCCAGACTGAGAGCAAAATCCAAAGTCCAGCTGAAATGTCTGCGTGACTTCCTCTTTGCCGACGATGCAGCTGTCACTACCCACTCTGCCAAAGATCTCCAGCAGCTCATGGATCGTTTTAGCAAGGCCTGCCAAGATTTTGGACTGACAATCAGCCTGAAGAAAACACAGGTCATGGTTCAGGATGTGGACTCACCTCCCTGCATTACAATCTCTGAGCATGAAGTGTGCATAGGAGTTTAGCATTTGAGCAATTATTGCACTAGACTGCAGTGTCGACAGTTTGGAAACTGCAATTAGTGCAGAATGCACGGCTCAAGTGGTTACGGGGGCTAGGTGATATGAGGCTACTGGACCGCTGCTTCAGCAAATATGCAGACTGCCCATTAGCTTCTGGTCCCAATTCAAGGTGCCAGTTCTAACCTTTAAGGCCCTCCATGACTTGGGTCCAGGCTATCTGAAAGAAAGCCTCCTTCCATATATTTCAGCATGACCTCTATGGTCAACACAGGGGCCTCTTCTACAAGTTCCATCTCTGTCTCAAGTGAGAGGAGTGGCAGCTTGAGGATAAGTCTTCTCTGTAGTTGTGGCACAACTATGGAATTCCAGGGGATTTAAGAACTACTTTCTCCCTCATGACTTTTCAGTGAGGACTCAAAGCATACTTGTTTCATCTGGCATTTGTTTGCTAAGTGATACTTGCCCTCTGCACCTCTGAAATATTACAGTGGCTTGACTGACTCCTTAGACCAGCGATTTTCAACCTTTTTCATCTTGTGGCACACTGACAAGGCACAAAAATTGTCACGGCACACCATACTGCCAGTGGGGGGCTCACAACCCCATTGGCGCTACTAATAAATTATCTTTCCCCAAATTCCTGTGGCACACCTGTGGACCATTCACAGCATACTAGTGTGCCACGGCACAGTGGTTGAAAATAACTGCCTTAGACTAATTTGCTCCCTCAGTGGCTCAATGATATGAGTTAGGTTTGCTTTGTCTTGTTTTCATGTTTCACTGTTTTTATTGTTCAAACCAATGTCTTTTATGCTTTATTTGATATTTTTCTTTTTACCTGTTGTGTTACTTGTACTTTTGTTATGTAACTTTGTAAGCCGCCTTGGGCATTTGCTTTGGCATGCGAAAGGCAGAATATAAATAAATAAATAAATTAAGTAAGTTAGACTGGAAAGCACGGGTTCAAATTTCTACTCAAACATGAAGCTCACTGGATGACCCTGGGTAATCACTCCCTCCTAAATTAATCCTATCTCACAGGGTTGTTGTAAAGATAAGATGGGGGGAGTGGGGAACCACATATACTGCCCTGAGCTCTTTATAGGGAACGCTGGATACAGATGGAATAAATGAGTACATTCTTAACCATTGTGCTATAATAATTTTGCAAAAATGCCTCATATGCAAAGCCACAATGCAAAGCCCTGATCTTTAAGCTCTGATGTGTGTTGACTGTGCTCAGTCAGGGATGGGAGAAACACACTTTGTATATGTCCTGACACACTCCCATAACTGACCCGCAATCTTGTCACAAGAGATGCTCCACCCTATCACAGGGGCTCTATCAGTCCTGGCTCAAATTACCCAGTCCTCAAGACCGGTGTCTAGCCAAGGTAGAATTAGGCCAAATACACCATGTGTGCTCTGCCCAAATGCAGCCAAAACTAGTGCCAAAGGCTAGCATGCATCATATTGTTTGATATCAATGAGCTACACCCAATGAAAGATCATTGTGTGCAGGGAAAGTCTAAAGTAATCTGGGGCTGTAGGAAGGCTGAATGGTTCAGCAGCTTGCAAGGCAGTGGGGACATGCAGTGACCTGATTTCTTTGCCTCATTTCACCTGATAAATGAGCCCTGTGCGGTGGGAACTGGGCTGTCCCTCATGACTTCAGAAATCACTTCAGTGAATGGGGTAATTGAGTATATGGAGGGGATTTGTTTAGAGACCTTTCACATGGTTGCAGCAACTGTGGAAGGATATGGTTGCAACCACTTCCTTGGTCTGTTTATCTTCAGAAGGCGAGCAATTCATGCACTTCATAGTTCATATCATAATTACACTGGGAACTGAGGAAATTTTTTTTTCTAAAATATGCAAAAGTAAAATAGCCTTAGAACTGAGGCCAGATCTTTAGCTAAATGCATCAGAATCACTGAAAAGTCAGGGGTCTATCCTAGTTCTGAAGACAATTTGGCTTCCTAGTCTGAAAACCCAATCCTATCCCACACCAGTTCATAGTGTGCAGCTGCACCAATGGAATAGAACTGTATGCTATGGGGAGGGCTCGTGGAAAGACTATTTATTTGTTTGTTTATTCCGCCTTCTCCCACACCAAAGGGGACTCAAGGCAGCTAACAAAAAAATCAATACGTAAAAACAATACAATATTAAAAACAATTAAAACAAAACACCCAGGATCTCAACAATTAAAAATTGTTTAAAAAGCACCAGCCAACCTTCAGTGTTAATTAAAAACTTTCATAAATAAGGTCTTTCAGTCCTGCTGAAAAGTCTCCAGAGTGAGCTGTTCTTAATTCCAGGTAAAGGGAATTCCATAAAAGGAGTGCCACCACCGAGAAGGCCCTATTCCTAGCTGCCACTCCCCTCACTGCTCCTGCTGGCAGCACATTTACCCCTTATTTACCCAAGGTAGGCCTTCTGGTTGCCTATGGTTCTTCTTGAACCCACACTAGCTATATAGCTGGGGTAAATCTGAGGAAAAGAAGGGGGATGGGCTGGAAAAATCAGGGATTATAAGAACATAAGAAGAGTCCCACTGGATCAGACCAAAGGCCCATCTAGTACAACTTCCTGTATCTCACAGTGGCCCACCAGATGCCTCAGGGAGCACAAAAGATAACAAGAGACCTGCATCCTGGTACCACTCCCTCTGAGGTAGCCTATTTCTAAAACCAGAAGGTTGCATGTACCCATCATGGCTTGTAACCTGTGATGGACCTTTGCTCCAGAAATCTGTCCAATCCCCTTTTAAAGGCATCTAGGTAAGATGCCATCACCACATCCTGTGGCAAGGAGTTCCACAGATTAACTGCACACTGGAAGAAGGTTAATTTTCTTCTGTCTGACTGAACTCTCCATTGCTTATTGATACATACTTTCTGTTTCCTGGTCTTCAACTAGTTCCTAATCCATAAAATTGGATCTAGTGTGGGCTTTTGCAGCCAAGATCCACCTCCCCCAGCCCGAAGCAGTGTTGGTGGCCTGCTGCCACAGTTGGCTTCATATAAGACCACTGGTAAGCAGGTGCAAGGACAGGAGGAACAGGACAGGCAGGCAGAGGAACAGGGGAGTGTCTGGTGGGGAGGGGGAAGGTAGGAGGCAGAATGTGAGGGAAGGGGTGGATATCAGCAGCAAGGACTTGTGCCGGTATCCTAGCCCTTTCCTTCCCATTCCATCTCTCTTACTCTCTGGGACCTATGCCTGCAAAATGGTTGGGGCGGTGGAAGCTTACCTCAGGGTTAAGTCTTATTCCCTTATCTCAATGGGACCCCCATGACTCCCCCTCCCCACAGATTGTAGTGTTGGTGGAATGGGGTGGAGACAGGGGCAGGGGATGGATAGAAAAGGGAGGCACAAATGCGCTGATGCAGGTCCAAATAGACCCACCACCACAGAGACCTACCCCCAAGTAAAGAAAAAAATGTTCGCTTACCCAGAGAAGACCTCTGCGACTTCCTCCACAGAATGCAGCAGTGGCCTTTAGGGTGCTGCTGCATCAATGGGGGTGGGGGGTGGGGAATGGATAGGATTGGGCTCCCAATAAGATTATCTAGATGAAAGCTTACAGCTCCATTCTGTGCATGCTTACCTGGAAGTAAGTCCTGCTGATTTTACTGGGGCATACCCCCAAAGAGCAGCTTGCTGAATGATATGTGTAAGTTACTTTGCATAATAATTAAATTCCATTTTTCTCTCTCAATTGACCGTGATTTCTTAGTTAATAGACAGACAGACTGATGGACTTCCACCCGTCCTCCAATGAAATCCTTCTGTACAATGTGTAACTGCTTATTCCCCTTTAGCACAATCCAGCCTCTAGATCCCCCCCCCCATTCCTTTGCCCAGGTTGCAACCCCCTGAAGACCTGTGCTCTGAGAATTTCCAGAGAGCTGGGTATAACCTTGTCAATAAATCAGTGACATTAAGAATACCTTTATGAAGGCTGAATTTAATCGCAGAAGTTCAGCAGACAAAATACAAAGGTTTTATAGGCACCCAGTTTCTATTCAAGTTCAGATCTGAGGAACCAATATATATATAAACATTTTTGCAATGCCCACATCAATTTCTGGAGACATATTAATATTCTACAGCCTACTTTTCCAGATATCAAAGCCTTTTTTTATTTTTTCCCAGAGGGCCTAGAAGGCACTATGCAATCAAGCAAGACCACATCACATCTGCACATTTCTCTCTACAAAATTAAGATATTGCATTACAGATTCCCATAATTATATCGGGGCTCTATAATTGGATCTGTAGCACTGTAATGTGGCTATATTTAAGGGCTGAAATTAATCTTCAGGACAGACTTGTTGACTTGAATTGTTATAACAACCAGTGCAGTTACAAAGTAATTTATGATCAGAAACGGAATGGGATAATATTATAACTCTAGGCCTATTTTGGCTCCCTGCTCCAACAGTGTAAAAAACTTGGAGTGACTCCAGGGCTGTGAAGTGTAACTCCACATTTACAGGCATGTGTAATTATGGTGGGCAGAAGACACAAACTCTACATCACTCTGTCTTCCCACTGCCAGCAACAGGAAACACCTAGGTTTCAATTCCTTTTCATAACACCACCTGCAACCTCAGCTCATTTTGTGGGACTAGGAAGCCCTGGGCACTGAGCCATTCACACTGATTGACCGGACTGGATCTATGATTGACAGCTGAAAGAAAATTCCATTTTGAAAAGAAGACGCAATCTTTTCTTAACCCTTTATGACCAGTTCTACAAGTATTGAAAATGCCATAACTGACTACAAAATCCTAATACTTAAAATGGAGAGTTTTTACATGTCTGAAGCAATCTCAACTCAGGTAAAGAATGATGATTGTGGCTTTTATGCCCCAGAATACAAATGGCCAGTCTTGCAAAGCCAAAACAAATGACATTGAGACCTTTTTTTAAAAGAGAAGATCACATAACCATGTATATTTCCCCAGTTACTCTTTGTGGGCATGGCCACACAAAAATCCATATGATGTTTGGTTCCCTTATTATTATTTTGAGATTACTTAGATAAAAAGGAGCATGAGACAGTCTCACTTTCCAGCATCAGGGATCAGTCAGGTTGGGTATCAGCTTAAGACCTACGCAACCAGGCCAACTCATCAGTACCCATCAGCTGCTGCCGTTCAGTCTGGGCAAGACTGAGTCCATGGAGGATGTCATGCGATACAGGGCAGGCAGTGATTCTGGAGTGAGGAGCAAGACGAATGGATCCATAAGAATGGATCAACATGGTCCCTCACCAAAGGCTACTGAAAAAACTCCATAGTCAGGGAATTAGAAGGCAGGTCCTCTCCTGGATTGAGACCTGGTTGAAGACCAGGAAACAGAGAGTGGGTGTCAATGGGCAATTTTCCCAATGGAAAGAGGTGAAAAGCGGTGTGCTCCAAGGATCTGTCCTGGGACCGGTGCTTTTCAACCTCTTCATAAATGACCTGGAGACAGGGGTGAGCAGTGTGGTGGCTAAGTTTGCAGACGACACCAAACTTTTCCAAGTGGTGAAGACCAGAAGTAATTGTGAGGAGCTCCAGGAGGATCTCTCCAGACTGGCAGAATGGGCAGCAAAATGGCAGATGTGCTTCAATGTAAGTAAGTGTAAAATCATGCACATTGGGGCAAAAAATCAAAACTTCAAATATAGGCTAATGGGTTCTGAGCTGTCTGTGACAGATCAGGAGAGAGATCTTGGGGTGGTGGTGGACGATGAAAGTGTCAACCCAATGTGCGGTGGCAGTAAAGAAGGCCAATTCTAAGCTTGGGATCATTAGAAAAGAGAACAAAACAGCTAATATTATAATCTACGGTAAGACCACACCTGGAGTATTGTGTCCAGTTCTGGTTGCCACATCTCAAAAAGGATATAGTGGAAATGGAAAAGGTACAAAAGAGGGCAACTAAGATGATTGCTGGGCTGGGGCACCTTCCTTATGAGGAAAGGCTACAGCGTTCGGGCCTCTTCAGCCTAGAAAAGGGATGCCTGAGGGGGGACATGATTAAGACATACAAAATTATGCATGGGAAGGATAAAGTGGATAGAGAGATGCTCATTACACTCTCACATAATACCAGAACCAGGGGACATTCACTAAAATTGAGTGTTAGGAGAGTTAGGACAGACAAAAGAAAATATTTCTCTACTCAGCATGTGGCTGGTCTGTGGAACTCCTTGCCACAGGATGTGGTGACGACATCTGGCCTGGATGTCTTTAAAAGGGGATTGGACAAGTTTCTGGAGGAAAAATCCATTACGGGTTACAAACCATGATGTGTATGTGCAACCTCCTGATTTTAGAAATGGGCTATGTCAGATGCAGGGAGGGCACCAGGATGCAGGTCTCTTGTTATCTGGTGTGCTCCCTGGGGCATTTGGTGGGGCCGCTGTGAGATACAGGAAGCTGGACTAGATGGGCCTATGGCCTGATCCAGTGGTGCTGTTCTTATGTTCTTATCAACAGGCTTGGATTGTGGGTTCACCCCAAGGTTTCAGGACAGGGAAAATGTCAAGGGAAGCACAGAAAGCTTCAGTACCCTGGACAGGTCCAAGGGAGAAGACCACTTATTCCAACAAGAGCTTGGTAGTAACTGAACCCATGTGCATGCCCTGGGCCTGATTATCCCTCCCCAGGCTCTGTCGCTTTGTTGAGGAATGGAAAAACTTAAAGGGCCAGCCCTCTGGACTGGAGCCTGGTCATCTGTCACCTCTCCATTATCTCTTGCCAGATGCAGTCTACGGTGGCAAAATGACTCAGGGGAACATGAAGCCTTGGGGGTGATGATGTTGGCTCCCCAAGAGTCTCTGCTGTGGGGAGGGACTCTAGTCTTGGGGTCTGAAATGAGGGTGTCTGGTTACTAGGCTTAGGCTCAGTGTCAAGGCTCCAGAGCAGTGCAGGTTCTCCTTCTGCTTCTGATCCTTCTATTACCAAGTATGTGTCCAGATCCCTGCTGAAAGCCTGGCTCATGATAGTAGTAGACTCTTCCCCCATTTCTCAGTGGGGATGCTGCCCCCACCAGTAACACCACTGGTAAGCTTGGTGGCTCCGGTACAGAAGTTTGGCCTTGGTCTGGTATTAGCACAGTCACTTTCTTCTTTCCCAGCTTCTGGTAAGCCACTGGTAAGCTTGGGGCTCCAGTGAAGGAGCTTTCTACTTCTCCAGCTTCTGGACATACTCAAATTTCACAGCAGCAATGGCTTTGTATCAACGGGCTAACAAAGAAAGTTAGTCGTGACTAAATCCACTGAAATTAACAGGACCTAAATAACAACCCAGTCCTAACAAAATTCTTCCACATCCATTGCAGCTCTGCCAGGGTGGGCTATGCTGCATCCTGCAGGGGGAATTTCGGCTGCTGGACGTCTCCGTGTCAAGGAGACATTTGTCCCCTTGTCCTGGGGTAAGTCTCAGCATTCTCAATGGGTCAGCTTGAACCTGCTCCAGCAATGTCTCTGGTGTAAGTCCACATTGAACTGTGTCAGCGGATCAGTTCCAAAGGGGGATAGGATATGGTGCGTACTGGCACCACCTATCCCTCCGCCTCCTGGGCCCAGTCCACCCACCTCACTCCTGTTGCAGCATCCTGTCTTCCTCCCACCCCTGCACCAATCTGATCTGCTCCAGCTGGCACCCTTGCTCAGCCTTCAAGCAATCTTAAAGTGCTTTAAACCTGCCCAACTTCAACAAACTGCTTTTCAGTTTTTGTTTGACCAGGAACCACAATGATGAGATGTGTAGGAACTCTAAAAAAGAAAGTATCCTTTTAAAAAAATGAACAGTGAATCCAGTGTTTTAAGATAGGGTAAATCATTACCACTAGTTTATTCCCACCCAAGTTTTGGATAGTGTCCATGAGTTTGCCTGTTAAATCCTCCCAGAACCTGTGAAGTAAGTTTTGAGACACTGAGACATAGTGATTGATTCAAGTTTAAATCACCTAATGAACTTGTGACTGTACAGACATTTGAACTCAGGTCTTCCCTGGTTCCATGATATATTGCCAGATACCATGGCCTGGTCAACAATTTATTTAATATATGCATGCTCCCACCCAGCAGAGGCCGCAAATGTCCATGGCCTCTGCTAGGCACAGAGGATCCTTTGGAGGTGAGGGGAGCAGAGCTCCCCTTAGCTCCAGAGGGGGTGCACGTGGGCACAAGCAGGAGGTCCACAAACTTGATTCACAGATAACTGAATCCACAGATACATGATCTGCGGATATGGGGCCCCCCTGTAGCTTGATTTCTCTATCCTCCTGCTTGTTTTATAATTCTCATACAGCCTCCTTTGCCATTTCATCTCATGGTTTTAATTAAATAGGCTCTCTCCTAATAACTAATAGAAACAGGAACATTCCCATTCATGAAAGAGGGGAGCAACTTTTGCCAATTTCACTTTCTTCTACAGGCTCCTGTGAACCCCAAAAATCTGTTCCTGAGGGTTAGGGGGAGGGAAACACTGTAGAGAAGATCAGTGATTAGCAGCAGATGGAAGAGGAAATCAGCAAAAATATCTCCTCCTCCTGCACGAATGAAAATGCTTCTGTTCCTAGAAGAAGCTCTCAGGATACAATACGGTGACGCTACTTTTAACAATTCGTAATACGAACAAAACTAATGGTTAGAAGGAGAAGGTTGTGATGCATTTAAAAGGAGCATTTTAAAATATTTAATTCATTTGATAGTAGTAATGGTAAAGTTGAGGTGATTTTACGGGAAAAGAATTAAAAAAGTTATCACAAGGAAGGCACCATTCGCTGATTTACCATAGCTCTTGTGCAACCCCCGTTTGAATTAGTGGGGCTTGAAATGGAGAAGTTCCTGGTGGATTGTGCCAGTAATGTTTTATTACTTAGCTGGGAGAAAGTCAGAAACCAGTGGCACTGCACTCTCATCTGAATAATGCTTCAAATCAATTCCATATGTTGACCCTGTGACCAGACCATACAAGCGAGTTAGAGAAAACAGTGGAGTTTCTCGTATGATTTCCAAGAAAGAGACTTGCGTTTCTGTAAGTCAGCATACACATTCATACCTCTTTGCACCTGCATAAATAAGGCATTGTTCTTTATCAAGAGCAAAGAGGAACTGCATTTTTGTCTACGCCTAAAAATAATTATGCTCAGAAGGAACACAGGATGACCGTGGCCTTATTAAGGATTAGACTTCCAAGCAGGTTACTCTGATTTCTTGACAATTTTATATTCCACCCTGATTCTATGCACATTGTGGAGAAAGAGATGAAATATGAAACATTTATTTAGATCCATTACTCCCTTAGTTATAATAAAGGACCAATCTTATGCATGTTGACTTCGAAATAATGGCCCAATTCTATTCTCGGTCAGGCTGTAGCATGCGGCAGCCTCAGCGCAGGCTCCACTGCATGCTCTGGGTCAGCCAGGAACCATGACGCAATGGAGAGGTAAGTAAAATAGTGTTTTACTTACCTACTCCACCATAGCATGGAACCCAATGGACCTACTTGGATCTGCACCAGTCCTTTGCCTGGCACAAGTTCAAGTGGGCCCAAGGGGGTTTGTCAAGGTCAGAAATGGGGCACAGAATATCAGTGGAGCTGCTGCCACTGATATTTGCCCTTCCCTGACATGCCCCAGCCAGCACCAATCCCCACTCTGATCTTCCCTCTACCAGCCCCAATCCTCCCCTTCCCCACACTCAGCCTACCCCTACCCCCCCCCCGTCAACTTACAGGCACCAGTGGTCTGGTGGCAGGCATGTGCAGTCTCCAGTCATTTGTGCCTATTCTGCACACTGTTGCTTCAGCTCCTGCACCAGCAGCCTGAGCGTTTCATCAATGGAATGCAAGTGCCATCAGCAGAAGGTCCAAATAGAATTGGGTCATATATCTCACTGTTTCCAGCAGCAGCTGTTTCCATAGGATTGCAGCCCAAATATAGTTGCATGCAGCCACATGAGTGTGGCTTGCTCAATTCCATGCTGTACTCACCTGGGCTGAGAATTGTCATTTAATGGTGAAGAGAGTGGTACACAAGTTAGAGTTTTGTGAATCAGATGTTCCGTGTTCACGACCAGACATACATTAGCTTGATTCATGCCATTCCTTTCCACCCCTTCACTTGGGGAGAGAATTACACTAGTGGAACACGTGTTTGGCTGACAGCAAGGCCCAATAGGATTTTGCCTATTTACTCATAGGACAAAGAAATGAGCATGCTCACAAGAAGGACAGCTTACAATATTCTAAGCCAAGGTATGTGAATTCAAGACATATGATAATGAAAAGCATGTTGTTGTTGTTGGCAACCTTCAGTCTCGAAAGACTATGGTATTGCACTCTGAAAGGTGGTTCTGGAACAGCGTGTGGCTGAAAAGGCCAATTCGGGAGTGACAATCCCTTCCACACCGGGAGCAAGTGCAGTCTGTCCCTGGTCTGTCTCCCTGGCTATGGGCCTTCTTTCTTTGCCTCTTAGCCTCAGACTGTTGGCCAAGTGTCTCTTCAAACTGGGAAAGGCCATGCTGCACAGCCTGCCTCCAAGCGGGCCGCTAAGAGGCCAGGGTTTCCCACTTGTTGAGGTCCACTCCTAAGGCCTTCAGATTCCTCTTGCAGATGTCCTTGTATCACAGCTGTGGTCTACCTGTAGGGCGCTTTCCTTGCACAAATTCTCCATAGAGGAGATCCTTTGGGATCCGGCCGTCATCCATTCTCATGACATGACCGAGCCAACGCAGGCGTCTCTGATTCAGCAGTGCATACATGCTAGGGATTCCAGCAAGTTCCAGGACTGTGTTGTTTGGAACTTTGTCCTGCCAGGTGATGCCGAGAATGCGTCAGAGGCAGCACATGTGGAAAGCGTTCAGTTTCCTCTCCTGTTGTGAGCGAAGAGTCCATGACTCGCTGCAGTACAGAAGTGTACTCAGGATGCAAGCTCTGTAGACCTGGATCTTGGTATGTTCCGTCAGGTATGTTCCGTCACTTTGACATCTGAAGCGGAGTGAAGCAGGGCTGTGTTCTTGCACCAACCTTGTTTGGGATTTTCTTCGCTGTCCTGCTGAAGCATGCCTTTGGAACTGCAACAGAAGGCATCTGTCTCCGGACCAGATCAGACAGAAAGCTTTACAACCTCTCCAGACTGAGAGCAAAGTCCAAAGTCCAGCTGAAATGTCTGCGTGACTTCCTCTTTGCCAACGATGCAGCTGTCACTACCCACTCTGCCAAAGATCTCCAGCAGCTCATGGATCGTTTTAGCAAGGCCTGCCAAGATTTTGGACTGATGATCAGCCTGAAGAAAACACAGGTCATGGTTCAGGATGTGGACTCACCTCCCTGCATTACAATCTCTGCGCATGAACTGGAGGTTGTCCATGACTTTGTGTACCTTGGCTCAACAATCTCCGAATGAAAAGCATACACTGTACAATATCTGATATACAATTATCAACATATTTTCCCTTGGCGAAATAATGTCGCTTATCCATCCAACAGTGTCCTATATGCTGGAAGAACACAAGAACCATTCTGTCTCTGATGAAGTATACTGTGGTGCAGAAAGGCTTAGGCTGAAATAAACTGGTTTCTCTTTAAGCTGCTACGAGAAGCTGTGTTGTGTTCACTGCAACAGCCTAAACACAGCAACCCCCTGTAAGTTCTGAAGGTGTGTTTGAAATATAGTAGACAAATAACTATTTCACAAGGAACAATTTATCATCAGGGGTTTGGTCGAGAGTGGAGATCCAGGATGTCTCCAACAGTGGGAGTGGTGATGTCATCAGCAGGAGTTATCAGGTGCTGCCTTTGAAACTTTTTTTTTTTTTCAAAGAAGCTGAGAAGAAACCGATGTTATGGAGAGGTAAAGGGAAAGGGAAGACTCAGCAAGAGGCAAACGGAGAAATTTGATGAGAGGCATATGCTAAGGGGATGTCATAATGAGTTCCTGTGCTTCAAAACGTATCAATACATTGCTGCTTCTCATGATACAAGTGTAATAATTTGGTGAGATGGATCTGGGGCAGTGTCCAGTCAGCTGGTACAGACACTGGCCAAGGGTCCAAAGCCCTCAGAGCAGTGGTTCCCAACCTTTTTTCACTTGCATACCCCATTTCCATAAATTATACCCCTCATATTAGTAAAATGTTTGTAATTAATATTTATAATATAAGCACTCATCTTCTATATATGAAACTCATACTTCATATATTTGTCACAGTATTTGCTCTTTTAACCTGTTTAAAGAACTGAAGACTGTGCCTTTTTACTCTTTTGCACCAGACATGTCCCGAGAAATTATTGATGTTTGATCATTTTCCACATTATGTTTCAGTTTTTTTTACTGTGCTGATTTTCAATCACTGATTCATACATGAATTGATGACCAAAAACTAGTTGTTGGCAGGGCTTTCATAGTTAGCTAATGACCTTCCTGCCTTGCTGGTCCTGAGAGGCATTCTGGGGCACTACCTGCCTTTTTCTGCCATTATTCAATTCTTTTTCAAGTACCCCTAAAGGTCTAGTGGTACCCTTACCCCAGGTTGGGAACCACTGCCTTAGAGGAACTGCCTGGCCAGTACTGGTAGAAGTTGTAGTGTTCAATGAAGGCAGGGCTTTTCTCCAGCGCCTCCAGGAACCTGGTGTCAGCATTGTCTGGCTTATTTGTACCATCCTGCTAAGCGGTGAAAAGATTTTAAGTCCACATCTGATACAAAACAGGGAACCTAGAGGCCTTCCCCTTGTTTTGTAAGGCATGTGGAATATACCTTTATTGCTCTCCTGCAGCTACTGGGCTTCATAGTCCCGTCCTAGCCCCAATAAGAAAAACATCATCCAATGGGCACCTGGAGAGCCAGCCTGCCACCTTCTCTGCTGTCCACCCCCACTGCCTTCCCTTCATCTGAGTTGGAGGTGAACAGCTTGCAGGGTTGGGTTGAATGCAACCCTGCCTGCAAGCTATCACAAGTGCTGGTGTCTCAAAACGTGCAGCACCTCTACACAAAATAGGAGCATTCTCCCTATCACTTGGCAAGGCAATATAGGTGCACCCTCATAAAATAAAGATAATCTGAATTCACCTTGAACCAAACCTGATAAAGAGGAGTACTTACAGGGTTAAGGAGAAAAGATTGGACTTCGCTGCCTGGGCAGGTTTTCATTTTACCCCTCAGAAATGAATAGCAGATAACTTCCTATGTAGGCATGAAGGCTTTTTAGCTCCATATGTACTCATTCAACCCTCCCTCTGGCCAAACTTCTTTAAGACATACTGTGATGGTTTCCCAACTGGAATATAATCTTTTATGTAAACTTTAAAGGCTGCTTTAAGAGGATTATGACTAATGAATACTGTTACTATATGATAGGTTGCAAATTATTTGGATGGACTAACTGTGTCTCCTTACGTCAATGCATCAATCACTTTTGCTCATTGCAACCCCACTTTTGCGCTCTAATCCCCGGAGAGCATAATGTCTTATATTGTGTTCCCGGCCTTAACCCAACATGAGCACAGACTGTGTGTGAATTTCCACTGACTATGGAAATCTGCTGTTCTGACATCTGTGGTCCAGAAACAAAAACATGCACAACCTCTTCCAAAGTGTATGAAAGTCAGCGGTTGGGTGTTTTGATTTCTTTTCATTGAGGACTATATAGCTGAGAGAATTTTCTTGTTTAAGTTAAATAAAATCACATAAGCTCTGGGGAGCCCAGCAAGCATTGCACATGTATGCCTCCCTTTTTGAAGACAGACCGCACAAGTAACCTCCAAATTCCTCTAATGCTTTAGGATCTGGAATTCCTGCAATTCATATCCCCTCGTTACCAGTTACGCCACCAAAGTCAACAGAGCCATTTGGTCCAATTTCAACATTTCTGTTTCATACTCAGAGAAACACAAAGGGGGATTGTGTATTTCTTTCCTGATGCAATAGCACCACATTGTCACCCTGCCATACTAAGCAGCCTTGCTAGATTGTAGAACTGCTTGCTGCTGATGGCGCACATAATCCATTTCAGCTTTGGTACCATATTGGTGATGCTGTGGTTCATTATAGGCTATGCCCTTTTATCACACACAAGTACATATAGATATCCAATATTGAGCTAGACATATATTGTGCGCTCTCTCTCTCTCTCCTGCGCACACCCCCCCCCCAAAAACAATTTGAATCACCATGTCATGTGCAAATCAACATGGGGGAGGCCAATTTTAGCCTTTAGACCAGCAGAGAAAGGTTGAAAGAGCAAAGCATGTGTTGAATGAATGACTTCCAGGTATAATTGAAACGTGCTGAAGGAGCAGAATGTCAAAAACCGAACCATCAGAAAGTGGGGGATGCCTGAATTTATGACTGGGATGAGATATGAACCAGAGATTTTTAATTCAAAGCTCCCAGATCACACTCTTACTCATGATGATACAACAGCATTCTTAAATTCTCCTCGGAGTTCTAATTAATTACTTATGGACCCTAATTTTGGGGTCCATAATTTATTAGTATTGTACTAATAAGTGAATCTTTCCAGATCAAGGGCATATCCTTGAGTGAGCATCTGATGCTCACAGTTCAGTGCTGTAGCTGCACAACCCAGAATGTGGAAAGCAGCCACAAATAAGACAGAGAGCTACTTAACCCCGAATTATCCACACTTAAAGAATCAAGCTAAGCATGTAGACTGTCCCCTTGATTACAGCAGAGGGACCAGCACAAGCTGAGACATTGTGTGGCTGCCATCTATACAACTTTCCTGGGAGTAAGTTAAGATGAGATGGCTGTATACTACCTCCAGGTTCAGAAGTGGTATGTCTCTGAAGGCAAGGCAGAGAAGTTATGATGGAAGAGGGGTTTACCTTTAGCTCCTGCTCATGGGCTTTCAGAGGCATCTTCTTGGCTACTGTGATAAACAGGATGCTCATCAAGATAAGCTTGTAGCCCTGTGCAATGGATCTCTTCTTATGCTCTTATGTGCTATGGAGCCATTAGTGAATCACAAAATTTTTAAACAAGTATTCATTAGATTCCACTGATGGGCAGCCCAATCCTGAGCTGCCAGGAGCTGCAGCACCCAGCGGCTCCACAAAGGGCTCCCACCGGATCCAGTGCCTCCCGCGCTACTGCAGGAGGCTTCTCGGGAAAAGCGGACGTTCGTCCCCTTCCCCCAAGTAAGGGAAGCAGTCTCGCAATGGAAATACTCACTTTAGCGGCGACTGTTTGGTCGCCACTAAAGTGAAGGCGCTCATGTAGGGTGTGCAGCCCTGCCCGAGTGCCCTGGATCCTGTGAAGCTCGGCTCCATGGATCTGCCTCTCCCCCCGACACACCTCCCCCACTCCCCTAGCCATGCCTCCCCCCTCCCCGGAACGCCTCCCCCATGTCCCCGGACACGCCACCATTTCCCATACCACAGCCTGGCGGTCACAGGCACTGCCGAGCTGCAGAACATGGGTGCCCGCCGTGCGCTGGTTAGCACCGGCTGGCGCTGAGCCAGCTCCAGCGGGAGCCCCGTAAACGTGACTTATGGCATGTTTGCGACTGTGGTCCGCGCCGCAGAGGCACAGTGCGGACCACAGGATTAGCAACTGTTTGGTCGCCGCTAAAGTGAAGGTGCTCATGTAGGGCACGCTGCCCTGCCCGAGCACCCTGGATCCTGCGGAGCTCAGCTCCACAGATCCACCTCTCCTCCGCCCCCTACACACTTCCCCCACGCCCCCAGTCACACCTCCCCCCTCCCCGGAATTCCTCCCCCACGTCCCCGGACACACCCCCATTTCCCATTCCACAGCCCGGCGGTCACAGACACTGCCACGGCACAGAATTTGGACGCCTGCTGCGCGCTGGCTCAGTGCCAGCTGACGCTGAGCCAGCTCTGGCAGGAGCCTGGCAGTAAGTCTCGCAAACGTGCCATAAGGTGTGGCATGGACCACAGGATTGGGCTCTAAGACTGAGCATAATGGGGAGGGAGGTGGATGAGTGAAAATGTCTTGCCCCCTCTGTCCTGAATCCCACTGCATCTCACAAAGAGGCAAAGAAATACCTCTTTTTGTCCATCCTGGTTGGCAACCTTCAGTCTCGAAAGACTATGGTATAAGCCTACAGCACCTGGTATTCCCAAGCGGTCTCCCATCCAGGTACTAACCAGGCCTGACCCTGCTTAGTTTCCAAGATCAGACAAGATCAGGCATGTGTCTGATCTTGAAAGCTAAGCAGGGTCAGGCCTGGTTAGTACTTGGATGGGAGATGGCCAAGGAATACCAGGTGCTATAGGCTTATACCATAGTCTTTCGAGACTGAAGGTTGCCAACCAAATGTCCATCCTAAATCTTTGAAATTTGGTCCTGAAATAAAAGTTATGCTGAAGGTTAGGAAAAGTGCAAATGAAAATAAGTTATGAAAGTTATTTTTTCCCTGCTGGTTTGCACTGCGCATTTTGTTACTTGATCCTTTGGTTTGAATAGTCCTCATATTTGCCATGTTCCCATTTAGTCAAAATCGCATTTGCTGATTCTTTTCCTTCCTGTCTTCACTACCTTATTTTGTGTGCTCTTTGATTAAATGCATAAGGGCAGTCACTTAATCCATGTTATGAAAAAGGAAGATGATTAATAATGGTAAATGTCCACTAGATCCTGCTCTATTGCAGAACATATTTTTCTTGAATTAGCTTAAACGATTGCTGAGTTGTAGTGATTCTATGTTTACAATGACTTTATTTTTTTATCAAGTACTTCTGAAAAGTTCAATCACAATGAAGACATTTTTCTCAAGTCTCTCTGGGGTTATTGTGGAACCCTTTCTCCCTCCATCCCATCGGGAATGGGATTGCAGGTCCACCTCATAGGGTGATGGGAATGACATGAGATGGGAGGAGGAGGATCAAAAGAGGGAGAAGCAAGAAATTGATGCTAGAAAGAGTTTATTGCAAGGTTTTCTTTACCCAAGTGGGATGGGGAAGGGTAGAGATACACTGTTGGAGTCTGCTGGCCACATGCCTGGGTCTTTCTCCCTCTTGTTCTGCCTCACACCGACCCCTGCTTGGGACCAACAAAATGAGGTCAGTTTTTGCCCCTTTCCCAAGTCTGGCCTAAGAGTGTAGAGGTCCTTTTGAGGGGCTGGTACCGGGTCCAAGAGTTGGTGTGGCCCTAGGTTCTTCATCCTTTCTCCTCCTCTCTACGACACACCCTCTTTTCCTCCCCTCCCCCTCTGACCTTCTTCACCTTCGTCCTTTTCCCTCCATCTTGCTGCTTTCCTTGTCTTGATGCTGCCACTCTCCTCCTCTTCTCACACCTTGCTCCCTGCCATGTGTCTCCTCCTCAGGGCTTCTACCCCTTCCTTTTAAAACTCTTACCTACTCACCCTTTCTCCCCTCCTCCCCCTCTTCCTTCTACCTCCTGTCTTCCTTCCTTTTTTTTGCCCAAATGTCTTCCTTGGATTTCCCACCATTTTGTAGCTCCCACCCTTCCCCTACTGCCCCAATCAATGAGGTTGGCTTCATTGCAACTTGTTCCCTATGATGCTTCACTACCCACGAGATGTTCCTTTCCACCTTACTCACTCACAGTAACCAGGAGGGCTGCCTGCTGCTAACTTGTACCATTCATATATACCTTTGCCTTTTCACCAGGTACCTTTTAGCTCCTCCACTACCATTTTTGCACTGATATCTGTTGTTGGCATCCTTCAGTCTCAGAAGATTATGGTATCATGCTCTGAATGGTGGTTCTGGAACAGAGTGTCCTCTCCAGTGCGCGAGGCCTGGGTAAAGTAGATATGGAGGATAGACTGTTTCCCATGCAGCAAATCCCCCCCTCCATGTCGCTGAAATGGTCCAATGGAAAGGCAGAAGCCAATACAGTTGGTTCCAGCGACGTCGCAGGAGTTGCCAGAACGTGATTGTGTTCAGCCATGAACTGCCTAAGGGACTCTGGCTCTGGATTTTGCCTCGAGGTTGACTCCTGAAGCCTTTTCCATAACTGGATGTAGCCACAAGGCAGTGGAGGTTTGGGATCAGAGTTTTCCTTCTCTCAGATGAGCTGCCTTCCCAGGCTAACGAGTCCCATCTACCCGGTGGCTGTTTAGTCACCTCTTACGACAAGTACAGCCAAACTGAGGGCCTATTCTTATCCCCAGCCCCCAGGGGATAACTGGTAATAACTGCTACCCTGCACTTGCCTGATATTGTCTGATATGCCTGATCTCAGAAGCTAAGCAGGGTCAGGTCTGGTTAGTAGTCGGATGGGAGACCACCTGGGAATACTGGGTGCTGTAGGCTTATACCATGGTCTTTCGAGACTGAAGGTTGCCAACCACTGATATCTATTCACAAAATAACTACTGTTTCTTTCATGTACAAGCCATGATGTGTATGCGCAACCTCCTGATTTTAGAAATGGGTTATGTCAGAATGCCAGATGCAAGGGAGGGCACCAGGATGAGGTCTCTTGTTATCTGGTGTGCTCCCTGGGGCATTTGGTGGGCCGCTGTGAGATACAGGAAGCTGGACTAGATGGGCCTGTGGCCTGATCCAGTGGGGCTGTTCTTATGTTCTTATGTTCTACTTACCCCTGGGGGCTGGGGATAAGAATAGGCCCTCAGTTTGGCTGTACTTGTCGTAAGAGGCGACTAAACAGCCACCAGGTAGATGGGACTCGTTAGCCTGGGAAGGCAGCTCATCTGAGAGAAGGAAAACTCTGATCCCAAACCTCCACTGCCTTGTGGCTACATCCAGTTATGAAAAAGGCTTCAGGAGTCAACCTCGAGGCAAAATCCGGAGCCGGAGTCCCTGAGGCAGTTCATGGCTGAACACAGTCATGTTCTGGCAACTCCTGCGACGCCGCTGGAACCAACTGTATTGGCCTCTGCCTTTCCATTGTACCATTTCAGCGACGTGGAGAGGGGGGATTTGCTGCATGGGTAACAGCCTATCCTCCATACCTACTTTACCCAGGCTTCGCGCTCTGGAGAGGACACTCTGTTCCAGAACCACCATTCAGATCGTGACACCATAGTCTTTCGAGACTGAAGGATGCCAACAACAACATGTTCTACTTAGGTTTCATATTTTTAAAAGTAGCCGAATTCTATAGACTTCAAATATATGCAAACAAATCCAACTAAATATGCACTTTTGTTTGCTTTTTTAATGACATAATACTGTGGGTCTCTTAAAGCAAGATACATTCAATGGAAAGAAACATTCTAATTAGCTTTGAGATAATGGAGAAACCGAATTCTTGAAACATATCCAAGGAATGCAAAGAACTAGAGGGTGACCAGAGTAATGGTGCTTGAGGGAAGATGATTTCTGAGTCATTGGCAGATTCTTGGGCTAGGAAACCACATAGGGATGTTGCATATGGTACTCTAACCTAAATATCAGACTTGAAATATCAGCAGTGGAAAGCAAGTGGTGTGGGCGGCTGACACTGCAGCCGCAGGACTAACAGATGTTAACTCGGTGGCAAACTAAACGACAACAGATGTTAACTCAGTCGCAACTGCTGAAGGGGCACTGGTCACGGTTACAAGCTAGCAGCAGAACATGTGATGCCAGGAGCACATGGACCATAGATACAAGGCAACATAGTAGCTGTGGTTATGACACATGTTATTCCAGTGGCAAGTGGAAGAAAAAGAGGACTCTGTGGAACAGATGGCATCCTGTGACACAGGGCACCTGGAAGCAGCTGGGAGACACATGCCAATGGCAACAGCAGAAGGATCAGCAGACAGATGCACAATTCGATATTAGACTTTTTCACATCGAGCACACGCTTTAACAAATCTGAAACAGGAGATCAGCACAAAGAAAGAAAGCAATATCATTCTTTCTCAGGGCCCAATTCTATTGAGTGCACACCAGCTGTCGCAGCCTGGCGCACTGTGTCGCAAATGCGACGTAAGGCACTTTTGTAGGCATTACCACCAACCCAGCACTGGAGCTGGCCCAGTACGAGCCTTTGCTGAGACAGTGCTGGTCAGATGCTGGCAATTTGCCACCAGGTGCTCCATGCAAAGCACTTGGTAGCAGAGAGGTAAGTCAGGGCGTAGTGGGAGGAGGGGATGAGACATTCCAGGGCAGGGGGAAGGTGTGGCAGGGGAAGGAGTGGGGCAGGACCGGCAGCGCTTAGCTCCACCAGATCCAGAGCCCCATGTCGGACCTCATGGCCTGACATGAGGCTTCTTGATTCTGTGCCAGCTACAGAGCCACCACAGAATCGAGCAGCCCCATTGCAACTTCCCTTACATGGGGAAAGGGACAAATGTCCCCTTCTCCCAAGGAGCTGCCAGCAGAAGCCCAGCACAAACAGGATATTGCGGCAGCCATTTTTGGCGCTGCAGCAGCTCCGTGTGCTGGGCAGCTCACGATTGGGCAGTTAGTAAGCAGGCAGTACAGAGATCATTGGCCTTCCATGTGCAGCTGTGTAGGCTCTTCTTGGGATCAGGTGTTTCTGCTTTCTGAGGGCACCCTGTGCCAACAGAAGTGGATGGGATAGAATGCAAGTTTCCAGGGGGCTGCGTGTACTCACAGAGCTCTGGACTGGGGCTTCATACTTTATATCCATGAGATAAATATCACTGCATTCTTTATTGATATTTATTTGGCTAAGTATTTATGTCCCAAACTAGGAGCCTCTGAAGGGGCTCCTAGGGACGTAACAAGAAATCCATTAGCTTTCCAAAGTGCTTTATGTACATTGGCTGCCTTTTATGGATTCAGTTGATTGGTCCATCTGACTCAGTATTGCCAGCACTGATTGTCTGAGAGCCTCTGCCAGAAATTTTTCCTCTGCTCTACCTGGAGATGCAAGGGATCAAACCTGGGGATTTCTGCATACAAAGCATTTGCTCTATGAATGCTTCCCCATATGTATCCCTCCCCTTCCTCTGTAGTAAACTACTGAAAGTTGTTTAACTTTAAAGGCAGTTCAGGAACAGGAGAGTGCACTGCTGTCTGTGGTCTTTGTTTTTGTTCCTGGTTAATTGGATGGCATACTGTGCAGGTTGTTTTAAAGTGATTAGGAAAAACTATGAGCAGTTGGTTTCTTAATCCCCACCTTACCCTGCAGATTGGCAATAGAACAGAGAGCAGTACCTCAGTCCCCTTTTATTCCCCAGAGATTGTCTTGAGTTTATGAACAATGATGGAAAACACACTTTCCTTGTAAAGCGACAATTAGAGACTGAGATCTGCAGAAATGCTCCTGTCAGACAGACACATTTGAACAGATATTATTATGCACAGTCATGTTTTTCTGTTGCAGAACATTGAACACCAGACACCATCCAGGGATTGTGATTGACATTGTATCTATTTTGCATTTTTCAACAGGTCCTGAGATTTCTCAGAGTTCTCACAATTTGTAGGGAAATTTTTTTAAAAAAAATTGATGAAACAAATAAGTTGTGTGATAATTAAGAGCCCAATCCTGGGCTCAGCGCGCCAGCTCACCGCTGGCATGCACTGTTGCAAACCTGCCATAAGGCACATTTGCGGCCCTACAGCTGGGCGAGTGCTGGTGGTAGCCTAGCACTGGTTGTTGCCAGGCTATCGCCAGGTGGGCACCTAACTCTGCTCTTCAGCAGTCATGCAGACCACTGAGCAGCGAAGAGGTAAGCAGGGGCGTGGGGGGGAGGCAGGGAGGAGGAACATACAACTGTGTGTATGGGAAGAGGGACTTTTTCAGACACTGTACTGAATACTTGAAGGTTGGTGTTGATTCCTGTCCCCATTCTATGCATTCAGATATTGAATTCAAATGTTCATGAGAAAGCACTTTCCATACTACTGATGGTAGGAATGGGGGCCTCAGCCACAATAGGCTGGAGAAATAAGGAATTTTTACTGACAAATGCATTAATTTGCCGTTGACCTTTTTATTTTTCCGTAGTAGCACTGAAGAAGTTTCCGTGTATCGGCTATTCTTTCTAATCAGTGCAGAAATGAATAAATTTGCAAGTAGGTCTTTTCCTGATTTTTGGATTATGTTTAAGAAACACCAAGAAGATGATCAAAGGAGTCAAAATGTCCCACCATCTTGCAAACAACCTCCAAAAGCAGTATTCCAACTTTACTTTAATTCAGGTCACCATAAACAAACATCATCAACACAGCACAAGAGCATTTGCACACTGGAACAGACGTTAGCCTTGATAACTTTCTGTGATGTCTCCTACTCTAAACCATTGACCAGCCTTCTATCCTGGTGTCCAGTTTGGATGAATAAAATGGCTACAACCATGTACAGAAAAAAGGTGAAAGAAAAAATGCATAGAAATGTGTCATGTAGATTGCTGCGCAGGTAAAACATTTTGTCCCATTTCAATTTGTCAGTTTTATCATTTTCCTGCAGAGCCAGACTATCATGCAGAAAAAAGAGGTATGTTAATTGCAATCTGGGTCACAAGGCTTCAAAGCTTCAGTAAGGCTGAATATTGCATGAGTTCAACCAGGAAATTTGCAAAGGCAGATTTCTCCCGGTTACTGCCAAAGATGGTGTCTGTTTTACATAGTCAGAAATTACAGGTTTGCGCTTTCAAATAGCTGTGATCCTGATCCGTATAGAAAGCTTCTCTTCCCTTCCCTCTTCCACCAGCCACAATGTTGATCTGATCTGCACAAGGCAGAGTTTTGTTATACAGTATAGTGATGCTGTTTTGAGCTCAACAATCAAATGTGTCTGCAGGTGCAAAATATCAACTACCATCTTATGTGTCTTATAGCCCAATCCTAACTACGTTTCCCCCACACACACACAGCTTTGCCAATGGAA
Organism: Tiliqua scincoides; assembly: GCF_035046505.1. Lineage (NCBI taxonomy): Eukaryota > Metazoa > Chordata > Lepidosauria > Squamata > Scincidae > Tiliqua > Tiliqua scincoides. Next base: position 203,462,309 of record NC_089821.1, read on the forward strand.
TGTGTGCTGCATCCTACAAAGGGGGGCAGTCTCAGATGGCTCCTTGAGGTAAGGGAATGTTTGTTCCTTTACACCAGGGCAAGTCCCACTGCCTCAATGTGTCTTCTTGGATCTGCACCAGTCATTTTGCTGGACAGTAAGAAAAAGAGAATGGGGTTGGGATCCTGGCACATACTAGTGCTGCCAGGATTCACCCCTCTCTCCTCCATCTGCCTCCCACCCCATCCCACACTCCCCAATTCCATCCCATCCTTGCCCCATTCCTCCCACCCTCACCACCAACTTGCCAACATTGGCGGTGGGAGGCCTCTCTGCCAGCCTGTGCATGTAGCCTCCAGTCAGTCACTGTGACTGTGCATGCAGCCTCCAGTCCCTGTGCATGGACAGTGGCAGCCTCATTGCATGTGCCAGTGGAATGTGCATTCTGCCACTGGACAGTCCAGTTAGAATTGGGCTGCTGTGCCAAAAATATTTTACAATCATATTGACAGTCTGTGTTATTCCTGTACGACCTTGAAGCAGCTGACAAGCTGAGCCGAGTTATTCCATCTGCTCTGAGCGTGGGAGGATGGAGGCCAGAATGTGAAACCAGATCAAGAAAGTAACACCTGAATGTTGTGGTTCTTGTGAGATAGAACATTCTTTCAAATTGTAAAAATCCCTATGGGGATTTAATAAGCCTGCCTATGTAAACCGCCTTGAATAAAGTCTTGAATAAAGACCAAGAAAGGCAGTATATGAATACCTGTATTATGATTATTATGATTATGATTATTCATTTACTTCCATGGTACTTTTTAACTCTGTGTTTCTACAGCTCTTTAAAGACAAAAACAGCACCGGTGAGTGCATATGATTTCAACCCTAATTAGGGTCAACCCTGAAATAATCAGAGAGGTGGGGTAACTGCTTTCATATGAGTTTGTCCCATGCCACTCTAATAATATTTGAAACAAAGAGGCCTTTGGCAGGGCCATCACCATGTCCACCATCCAGGGCGCTGCCCCTCCCACTGCATGGGAGGAGGTCCATTATGGGGACAACATGCTGGCCCGCTGTACCTTCAAGTGAGAGATGAAGGTTGCCCTTCAAGTGAGAGATGAAGGAGCTGCTTGCGACTTGTCCCTCAAAATGGGCACGGTGCCAGAAGATTGGAGGATAGCAAATGTCACGCTTATCTTTAAAAAGGGAAAGAGGGGGGACCTGGGAAACTATAGACCGGTCAGCCTAACATCTATAAGATGGTGGAATGCCTCATCAAAGATAGGATCTCAAAACACATAGACAAACAGGCCTTGCTGAGGGAGAATCAGCATGGCTTCTGTAAGGGTAAGTCTTGCCTCACAAACCTTTTAGAATTCTTTGAAAAGGTCAACAGGCATGTGGATTCAGGAGAACCCATAGACATTATATATCTGGACTTTCAGAAGGCGTTCGACAAGGTCCCTCACCAAAGGCTACTAAAAAAACTCTACAGTCAGGGAATTAGAGGACAGGTTCTCTCATTGATTGAGACCTGGTTGAAGACCATGAAATATAGAGTGGGTGTCAATGGGCAATTTTCCCAATGGAGAGAGGTGAAAAGCGGTGTGCCCCAAGGATCTGTCCTGGGACCGGTGCTCTTCAACCTCTTCATAAATGACCTGGAGACAGGGGTGAGCAGTGTGGTGGCTAGGTTTGCAGACGACACCAAACTTTTCAAAGTGGTGAAGACCAGAAGTGATTGTGAGGAGCTCCAGGAGGATCTCTCCAGACTGGCAGAATGGGCAGCAAAATGGCAGATGCGCTTCAATGTAAGTAAGTGTAAAATCATGCACATTGGGGCAAAAAATCAAAACTTCACATATAGGCTGATGGGTTCTGAGCTGTCTGTGACATATCAGGAGAGAGATCTTGGGGTGGTGGTGGACAGGTCGATGAATGTGTCGACTCAATGTGCGGTGGCAATAAAGAAGGCCAATTCTATGCTTGGGATCATTAGAAAAGGTATTGAGAACAAAACAGCTAATATTATAATGCTGTTGTACAAATCGATGGTAAGGCCACACCTGGAGTACTGTGTCCAGTTCTGGTCACTGCATCTCAAAAAAAACATAGTGGAAATGGAAAAGGTGCAAAAGAGAGCAACTAAGATGATTACGGGGCTGGGGCACCTTCCTTATAAGGAAAGGCTAGGACATTTGGGCCTCTTCAGCCTAGAAAAGAGATGCCTGAGGGGGGACATGATTGAGACATACAAAATTATGCAGGGGATGGACAGAGTGGATAGAGAGATGCTCTTTACACTCTCACATAACACCAGAACCAGGGGACATCCACTAAAATTGAGTGTTGGGAGAGTTAGGACAGACAAAAGAAAATATTTCTTTACTCAGCACGTGGTTGGTCTGTGGAAGTCCTTGCCACAGGATGTGGTGATCGCGTCTGGCCTGGATGCCTTTAAAAGGGGATTGGACAAGTTTCTGGAGGAAAGATCCATTATGGGTTACAAGCCATGATGTGCATGTACAACCTCCTGATTTTAGAAATGGGCTATGTCAGAATGTCAGATGCAAGGGAGGGCACCAGGATGAGGTATCTTGTTATCTGGTGTGTTCCCTGGGGCAATTGGTGGGCCGCTGTGAGATACAGGAAGCTGGACTAGATGGGCCTATGGCCTGATCCAGTGGGGCTGTTCTTATGTTCTTATGCTTGTCAGCCAGTGTGGGAGGCAATTGGGGGCCAGAAGTGATACCAGACCGTGAAAGATCCATCTGAAATGTTGTGCGGTTCTTGAGAGATAGAAACTTTCTGTTATTGTAAAAATCCCTTCGGGGTTTTAGAGATAGCCTGCCTATGTGAACCGCCTTGAATAAAGTCAGAGGAGTCATCTGATGGCCAGAAAGGCAGTATATAAATACCAGCATTTATATAATATATAATACCAGTATTATATAATACCAGTATTATATAATTTTTATAATATATAATACCAGTATTTATACGGTATATAAATACCAGTATTATTATTATTATTATTGTACCGGGTGATGCAAACCCTACTGATGTCACTGCCCCCTGCACCAGCATCAGCCTTGCTTGAGAGTCAATAGAGCAAGTGTTCCATTCATCTGCCCTTAAGACATTTTATGGGATGAACCTGAATTCACACAAGCTACCATGTCACTGTTCTTGTGGAAGTTCTTGCTCTCACAGATGAAGATATGCAAAGCCTTGCTGAATAAAGAAGGCATAAGTATATATCTACACTACAAACAGAACAGTTTTATTCTGATTTCTGCTTAAAAAAAAAAAACTTTGTTAACCCAAGGCATTTTGTTTGTAAATTATTTTGCTTGAAGGAAAACAATCTTAATGTTGAATAGATTCAATTACTAATTAATTATCCATAAGCTTAAGTCAAATACTGTTGCACTACTAGATAATGGAGGCAGCAGTTAAGAGGAATTTCTGCTTTAATGACTGCAGGTTAGTTCTGGATAGAGTAATATTATTGTGGGTTCCTCTGTTTTCAAAGAGAGGGTTAAACTGCATTTATTTCAGCTGTAATTACATCATACTGCATGAGGCTTACCATGCAATTAGAAAGACAATGGTTACCACATTCTCTGGTGAGAGGCGCATTGTCTATGGCATTCCTCTCCCCTGCCCCACAATACAAATACGGGTTCTGCATGATGAATGAAGAAGTCCCTTTAAAAATGCCAGTGTAAGCAAGTAAGATACTAGAGGAAAGCTCAGCTCCCAAATCCCGTATTACTTTCTGTAGTCAGGCCACAACATTGTATTGGACATTTTGTTCTGATTTCAAATTATAGGTTTAGAACTATGGAGACAGACACATCCCTGCAAAAGAACAGCTTCTAGGTTGTCACGTACAGATTGCCACCTATCATAGTCATACAGCTTATCCTATCCTCAGAGCTTGCAACTGTTATCCTGTACATGTCCGATCTCATCTGATCTTGGAAACTAAGCAGGGTCAGGCCTGGTTAGTATTTGGATGGGAGACCGCCTGGGAATACCAGGTGCTATAGGCTTATACCATAGTCTTTCGAGACTGAAGGTTGCCAAGCAGAGCTTGCATCCTGTGGGGCTGTTAGGGAGTGGGCTAGAAAGGAGAGTTAAGAAAACTTTTACTTACCTCCTCTAACATTGCCTGGGACCCTGTTGGACTACTCAGATCCATGCTAGCTATTTTGCTGCATAACAAAAACCTGTTAGGTCTGGGGTGGGGGGGGTGTTGTTGGGACCAGAACAGGAGCATCAGGTCTGCTGGCTGTCACTGCTGCCGAGATCCACCTCATCCTGCCCCCGGCCAGACCTGATCTCTGCACTGACCGTCTCCCACTGCCAACTTTTCTGGTTTGGCAGTGCTTCCAAAGCACAACAAAGGTATTTAGAAAAAAACAGATCCCTAAAGGAACGGGGCAAGATTAGTACAGTAATAATAATAACGCACTCGTTATATCGTACTTTTAAACAAAAAAATAATTACAAAACAATTTTCATACCAAAATAAATGAAAAAGTGTTTCTAAGCAGTTTGAAGAGGGCACAACAAGGCATCAGAAAACAGCCACTGGAACAGACCCTATGAATGTTTGTTCTACCCCTGCTAAATTTAAGAGAGCAATTGCTTTAACAGTGCCCCTTTTGCTAAGTTAACAGTGGTAAATTTGGAGTTATACCTCAAATCTGGGAAATCGCTTACTAGAGTAGAACCTCAGGATTCAACTTTTCATTTCCCTATTGTTGTTGTTGGCAACCTTCAGTCTCGAAAGACTATGGTATCGCACTCTGAATGGTGGTTCTGGAACAGCGTCTAGTGTGGCTGAAAAGGCTGATTCGGGAGTGACAGTCCCTTCCACACCGGGAGCAAGTGCAGTCTGTCCCTGGTCTGTCTCCCTGGCTATGGGCCTTCCTTCTTTGCCTCAGACTGTTGGCCAAGTGTCTCTTCAAACTGGGAAAGGCCATGCTGCACAGCCTGCCTCCAAGCGGGCTGCTCAGAGGCCAGGGTTTCCCACCTGTTGAGGTCCACTCCTAAGGCTTTCAGATCCCTCTTGCAGATGTCCTTGCATCACAGCTGTGGTCTACCTGTAGGGCGCTTTCCTTGCACGAGTTCACCATAGAGAAGATCCTTTGGGATCCGGCCATCATCCATTCTCACGACATGACCAAGCCAACGCAGGCATCTCTGTTTCAGCAGTGCATACATGCTAGGGATTCCAGCTCGTTCCAGGACTGTGTTGTTTGGAACTTTGTCCTGCCAGGTGATGCCGAGGATGCATCGGAGGCAGCGCATGTGGAAAGCGTTCAGTTTCCTCTCCTGTTGTGAGCGAAGAGTCCATGACTCGCTGCAGTACAGAAGTGTACTCAGGACGCAAGCTCTGTAGACCTGGATCTTGGTATGTTCCGTCAGCTTCTTGTTGGACCAGACTCTCTTTGTGAGTCTGGAAAACGTGGTAGCTGCTTTACCGACGTGCTTGTTTAGCTCGGTATCGAGAGAAAGATTGTCAGAGATCATTGAGCCAAGGTACACAAAGTCATGGACAACCTCCAGTTCATGCGCAGAGATTGTAATGCAGGGAGGTGAGTCTACATCCAGAACCATGACCTGTGTTTTCTTCAGGCTGATTGTCAGTCCAAAATCTTGGCAGGCCTTGCTAAAACGATCCATGAGCTGCTGGAGATCTTTGGCAGAGTGGGTAGTGATAGCTGCATCGTCGGCAAAGAGGAAGTCACGCAGACATTTCAGCTGGACTTTGGACTTTGCTCTCAGTCTGGAAAGGTTGAAGAGCTTTCTGTCTGATCTGGTCCGGAGATAGATGCCTTCTGTTGCAATTCCAAAGGCCTGCTTCAGAAGGACAGCGAAGAAAATCCCAAACAAGGTTGGTGCAAGAACATAGCCCTGCTTCACTCCGCTTCGGATGTCAAAGGGGTCTGATGTGGAGCCATCGAAGACAACGGTGCCCTTCATGTCCTTGTGGAAAGATCTGATGATGCTGAGGAGCCTGGGTGGACATCCGATCTTGGGGAGAATCTTGAAGAGGCCATCTCTGCTGACCAGGTCGAAATCCTTTGTGAGATCTATGAAGGCTATAAAGAGTGGCTGTCGTTGTTCCCTGCATTTCTCCTGCAGTTGTCTAAGGGAGAATACCATATCAGTGGTGGACCTGTTGGCTCGGAATCCACACTGCGATTCTGGATAGATGCTCTCTGCAAGTACCTGGAGCCTCTTTAGTGCAACTTGGGCAAACAGCTTTCCTACAATGCTAAGGAGAGAGATGCTGCGGTAGTTGTTGCAGTCACCCCTGACACCTTTGTTCTTGTACAGTGTGATGATGTTTGCATCCCTCATGTCTTGAGGTACTCCACCTTCTCTCCAGCAAAGACAGAGGATTTCATGCAGCTCAGTGACGATGATCTCTTTGCAGCACTTTAGGACTTCAGCAGGGATGCTGTCTTTTCCAGCATCCCTGGATATGTATATTTCCCTATACGCATTTCCCCCATGTATATTCCCCATGTATATTTGTATATACATGTATATTCCCCCCAAGTATTCCCCCATGTATATTCCCCCCCATTCCCCCATGTATATTCCCCATGTATATTTCCCTATACGCATTTTAAAGCTAGGCACATTTTACGCATTTTAAAAATACACATTTTAAAACTAGGCAGAACCAGCTGGAAGAAAAGGTTTGAGCATGGAACGCTTTTTGAAAAACGTTAAGGATCTTGTCAAGTTCATATACCTCCTACTTGCACCTGACTGTATGCCCACAGGCACCCTCTTGTAACTCCCTTACTTGCCATCTTAAAATATGAAAGGTAACATCAGAAACATTTGCTAATGGCAATGGGTGATGTACCTGGGTAGGCTCACCTGAAGGCTAGTCTTGCTCTGGGTGGTGCTAATTTGTCCTGTATTCCCCATCACAAGAATATGTGGCCCTGAGATGATTTTGGCAGGGTGCTTGAATAAAGAGTCTTCAATGATTGCGTCTTCAACTCAATCCTATCGCCCACTAAGTCACAGCTTGCAGCCTGTGCCACCAGAGCACTCCCTGCCTGCTATGGTGGGACGAGGCCATTGGACAGCCTGCAGGAGGTAAGTAAATGTTTTGGCTGCCTGATTGTCTGTGGGTCTCCTCATACTGAACCAGACATGTTGCTGGTGCAAGTCCAAGGAGAGCCAGGAGGCATGTCAGGTTAGAAAATGAGGTATAGGATCTGGAGAAAGTCCGCTCCCTCCCTCAATAACTCTCTGGTTCCTCCCTCTCCTGCTCCTCTCTGCTTAGGAACCTCCCTCTCAGCCCACCTTCCCTGCTGCTTTCCAGGCTCTGTGGTGGCAGGGCCACTGCTGCAGTTGCCTTGTGGCAGCAGCCTCAGCTGGCCTGGCAGTGATACAATCTTCCTGCCATCACAGGATCTTTTATGTCAGCGGGTCACTTGTCCCTCTGTCATAAAAAGTTACTAGGATTAGGTCATCAAGTATTTTAGGTACCCTGGTGTTAGCTGGTACCTAAAAATCGGGTGCTGGTGCTTTAAAAACATGATTAGGGTGTCAGAGAAGTAGAGATTGATTTAGATCTCTATTATTTCAATAGCCAATCTTTAATTTGCTGGGAGGAAAAATCTGTGCTTTATTACAATCATGGGTATAAAATTAAAACACTATGCTATCACCTCTTCATAGAAGTCTTATTTTTTTCTCTGATTCTGACATTTTTTTTTTCATAAATGACCTTTCATTTTACTTTAAAAAGATATCTTAACAGAAGACAAAAATTGGGCGAGGTTTTTATATTTGTTTTATTTGTGCAGTTGGTTGGCCGGTCTATTTAACTATATTTCTGTTAACAGAAAATCATAGCAAAATGTTTTTGAAACACATAAATAGTTCTAGGCATGGAAAATGGTATAAATTATTAATATTGCCACATACCTATACGTACATGCCTGTGTATTGTATCTCTCTCTCCCCCCCCCCAACTTCACCATTTAACTGTACTTAAGATTGTGTGCAAATTGGCAGGTACTTCAGACTGTTAAGCTATTTGCCTGAATTATTTCTGCAGTAAATCTCTAGAAATGTCCACTTAAACAGAAAGGGTCGTAAATATCTCATGTTCGCCATAAAATACAACAGAATTTTGGAAGTCATAATTTTAATGGATATAACTGTGCTATAAAAGAGAGGCCAGTGGGACTGAGGCTAAAGTAAAATTTGTCCAAGTGAACCGCGATGCTAATCCATCTGCAAGCCATAAATTATCTCCTGTCCCAGGTGTGACATATCATCCAAAGGGTGCCTAGTGATTAAGGACACAAAGGCATAGATATGGCAGCGGCCCAAGTAAGCCCTGAGCAATTAGCAGTGACTGGAAATTGTCAACAATTCCTCTAAATGGTTGATAGTTTCCTATGTGTTCAGGTTTGCCAAGGCACATATTCAGGAGAATCTGTGGTCAATCTCAGATGTGAGCACAGATCTCAGTGACAGGGGCCCACAGAGGAAATAGAACAGCAATTTGTTTTATTCAGACTTGTTAGAATCCTCCATTCCAAGAGGAACTTAGCCTTCTAAAGCTCATGGCAAAACTCCCATAACTTCCACTGGTAAAAGGTCAAGCCCGCCGTGTGCACTAAAGAAAATGAGATATTGTTTGTGCGGGACTGAGTGTAACCAATATCCTTTGCTGGTGAACTTTAAAATGATGCATGGCTTTTAGGCAATCACATGAGCTTTTGTGAAGTTCTGGGCAAGACAAAGGCAGGGTGGGAAAAGCAAAAAATAGCTTTGTCATTTTGCCCAGTATGACCCTATTTCTTCAGCTTCAGTCCCCATCAGAGGTAGCTTTAGGGGTCAGCCAGGAGCGGGTCAAGGGGCCACTCCATCAAAGGGCCCACCAGACTAGGCCAACCCCTAAACCCTCAGTACTAGTGGCAGTGGTCATGGAATAGGTGGGAGTGCTATGGGGGGCCCAGTGCTGGGTTTTGTCTCAGAGCCCCAGTAAACTGGCATCAGCACTGGTATCCCTTCCCAATAATAGAGAAAGACAGAGAAAGACACTCATCTGAAAATGAGTGTCCTTTAATTCAGTAGTGCACCTCCATACCAACCCATATTTTATAACCAATCATAAGCTGAACTGGCACATCAGGACCACATGGCCTATGTTTCATCCAATGTGGCTCCAGGGGCGGCTGGTGGACTCTTTGGGGTAAGGGAATTTATTTCTCGACTACAGCCCCAGCCATCTCTATGGGGTATCTTGGTGTCCTTCCCCACTATGCCACAGTAGATCAGTACTATGGCAGAGTCGTTTCTGGATCCTGTATTTATTTCCAACAGTAACATAAGTCATTATGCTAATGTTTGAAAAACATCATCAATTAGGTGGCTTTGATAACTCTGGTGGAATGAGAGTTGCAACTGTAATAAATCATTGTACTTCATCTCTGCATGCTCCGACAACTGACTAGCATTTTCAGTTGATTCCACATGGATAAGCTGGCCTTGAGACAATTAACCAGCATTCATATTGGACCAGTTATTAAAGTCACATCAATACAAGACAGCTGCTCTTGTCATTTTTCTATTGACTCCCCTATGAAATTAGTCTCTGATGAATTCCTTGATTGCTTCTTGCCACCAGCATTTGACAAATGGCTGAAATCTAGCTTTACTTGCGATGCATCCTTCCCTTAATGTATGCAGTCACAATGCACCCAAGAAGTATATAGCTAATCAGAAACACTTTGTACAGAAAAATGGTTTATATTAGAACAGTGGTTCCCAAACTGGTGGGTTGCAACCCATGAGGGGAAACGGAAGCAGATCATTCCCCCTTAAGGGAAGTGGTCCAGCAATTATGTCAGTGACAGCACTTCAGCAATTGCGTCACCACTGCGACCAAGGGATTTTATAACATGCGGGGATGGGGGGGGAGGTAGTGCTGGTCATCCAGAAGTTGCAAGGGGCTTGCAGCCCTTCCTGCTGCTCCAAATAGCTTGTATCTGCAACTGCGACCCACTTATGGTTTGCCCTCCAGTTTATCCCTGCTTCTACTTCTGCTGCTTTCCTCTGTGGTCTCCCTTTGTCCATTTTAGGTGGTAACCCCTCTAAGGCAGGGACCACTTTTCTTGTTACTTGTAGAGTGCTGTGTACGGAAGCCACCACCACCACAAGTTCCAAAAGCCATCTTTCCTGGCTTAGCATTCATAAGGTCAGAACCAAAGATGCAGCAGCCTTCACCTCCAGGAGGACTGTCACCTCCTCGGGTGACATTTATCTAATGCACGTCATCTCTGTCACTGCTTCATGTCAAGTCTTCACGGCCAGTCACAGCATATGGTTAACAGCCACCAGAGCAACAACTGCTCATCACTTCTGTTATGCAAACACAGCAGGTGCTGAGGCTGTATAGACAATCTCTTTGGATGCTCCAGATTTAGTCATAGCACTTTGCAAAAGAGCTGACAGTGTCAACCAGAGTGTAAAAATGAAACAAGAAATCTGTCCAATGCAAAAAGGGAAACTTAGGTAGGCTTGTCAGGTAAAAAATGCAATATGAGCTTTCTGGAGCCTAGGCTGAAATAGACCACATTACCAGGACTTTCTTAATGTGATCACAATAGATGGTTTGCACAGAGCCTCTCCAGGGCCAGCCCACTCATGGCATAGACTGAAATGCTCATCTCAAACAACAAGGTGGGGGAGCAGGAAGTGGATGAGGGATGTTCTGCAGAGGACAGACTGTAAAACACCGAGGCATCTTCTGAATACCAACTACCCACCAGTCAATTACAGTAGGACAGGATGGATGATAGATCTTTCTGCAGTCAGGTGAAAATTATTTGAGTTCATTGGAAGCATTCATTCTACAAGAAATTAAATCCCATTAAAGAAACCATCTACAAAGCAATCGTGCAGTCCATTACTTCAAAAGATTAAAATCAGGCTTTTTTTTTTTTTTAAACATCCCAGTGACCTAAGCTGAATAGGACTGAGAATCAGCTAGTTTATTGGTGAATGGAAAAGATAACATAGCAAATGTGATCGTCGTGCAAATAAAGATGCTAAACAAAGCTACCAACACAAAGCCGTGAAATGCAAAAAATGAGGACCAAGGTCAAGCTCAGAATGATTAGCAAAATATTTAATGTAAAACCATCTAGTATTGTATTACTAAGGGCACAATCCTAACCCACTTTCCAGCACCAACATAAGGGCAATGCAGATCCTAGGTAAGAAAACAAACATTCCCTTACTTTGAGAGGCCTCTGTGAGTGCCACCCAACTGCAGGTTGCAGCACATATCCCATTGGCCCAGCTACACCAGTGCTGGAAAGTGGGTTAGAATTTGGGCCTAAATAATTCTTTTTGGGAAGAGCGCACTCAAGGCCCAATCCTATCCAATTTTCCAGTGCGGGTGCAGCTGTGCCAATGGGTATGCACTGCATCATGTGGTGGGGCAGCAGTCGCAGAGGCCTCCTTAAGGTATGGGAACATTTGTTCCTTTACCTTAGGGCTGCATTGCAACTGCACCAGTGCTGGAAAATTGGATAGGACTGGGCCCTTAAACTCCTCCTGCCCATTAGCTAGACCTTAATTAAATCGCCCTGTATAAAGGATCATTTAAAAAATATCAACTATGCTCCATTTTCTCTGGGTGCCTAAACTGTGAAGCTGGGTCATAAGAACATAAGAACAGCCCCACTGGATCAGGCCATAGGCCCACCTAGTCCAGCTTCCTGTATCACACAGCGGCCCACTGAATGCCCCAGGGAGCACACCAGATAACAAGAGACCTCATCCTGGTGCCCTCCCTTGCATCTGGCATTCTGACATAACCCATTTCTAAAATCAGGAGGTTGCGCATACACATCATGGCTTGTACCCCATAATTGGTCACAACATTCTCCACTGCCTAGTCTTCCATCAGAAGGCTACTTTCTTAGTGATCCTATTGATCAAGAAACAATATTCTGTATTTTTGTCACAGTCAACTTAGGCAGACTTATGCTCCAGCCCTAACCCTCTCCACTGCCAGCGTAACTAGAGCTGTGCCAGCAGAGGCTGCTTTACAGCTGTCATGAAGCACCCTTTTCCAATAAGTGCAGCAGACCTTCCAACAACATGAACACAGAAGCTTCCCACATGCTGGTGGACCCACAGAAAAGTGAGGCAGGGAGGAGTTGGACGTGGCAGGGGGTGGCATGGGGTGATGATGGGATGGGGCGAGGGTGGATCCAGCCTGGGAAAAGGTGGGATCGCTAGTGACAGTGCATGCCAAATCCCAAGCCCCTTTGTGGGATTTGTCCACCTGCCTGGAGCAACTTGGACTTGCAACAGCGATTAACCTGATGCAGGTCTGATTCGCCCCATAGCAGCTGCTGGGGCCTACCCCAGGGCAAGGGGATAAATGACCCCTTGTCCCAAAAAGACCTCCAGCAGCTGAAAATCCTCCATGGGACTCAATGGAAGCTGCACTAGCACCACTGCATCACTGTGTGGGGCATTTAGTTAGGAATGGAGTTCCCTGACACTCTGTTTAGGAGTATAAATGATTCTGGAAACTGAAATGTTTGAGAACTGCAGCTTTAAACTGTTCAACCTGAGTACTTCTCACTGTTCATTTACACAGAAAAGGTGGGTTTTCTTTGCTACTCTTTTCTTCCCAACTTCAAAAAGTACCTGAAGGGTTTTAAATAAATATCCCAGTGCTTGTAGAAGATCCATTTTGAGTCACCTTCTTTTTTCTTTTCATTCCCACAATTCTGATAGTTCTGCAAAGGATTTTTTAACACATGGCTTCATTGTATTTTATGTCATTTTATGATATGGGGGGGTTCCTCCCTCAAAATGCTTTTTATTAAGATTAATTTATCTTTGTGTGGGATATCAAGGTATTCTCACTTCCATTTTTTTTTAACCATCTGCTGATCTCACCAATTCCACAACCCAAATTTTCAGTATTAAAAAAAAATACCATATGGGGAAAGATGCATAAGTAAGGGAGTGAAAAATGATGTTGCGTGGGGGGGGGGGGACCATCTGTCATCAAAGATTGCAGTGGAACGTCACCCTAATCATAGCAAGCAGAATTTCTTCCCTCAGAGATTTCCTTTCATATATGTGCAAGTCACCCTAGGTGAATATTTTAATCATATGTTCAAGGAGCATGAAGGCTGTTTATGTGCTTCTCTGATCTTTGCTCAAGACCTGGTATAAGTGAAGCATACAGTATTTGCTCAGTCTTCAGTGTGAAGATATGCCTGGCACTGGAGTGTTGCAGGTCATCTTTGAAGATGACATCAAAGTCACTGCAGTGCAATTATCTGTCCAGAAAGTGAGGGAAAGAGAGACCAAGGGAGAAACTGCCACGCTAGACAAAGTGCTGTCAGTCTACAGAGCTCATAATCTGCACTGTAGCTCTAATTGTTCTGTTGCAATGATAGAGACAAGCATAACTCTAAACTACACTACCGGCAGTGAATATACAAGGTGTCTCGGGAGATTGTGGGAATGGCCATAGAACCAGTTTTGAATGCTATAACTGCACATTTGGTTTCCATTTGTTGTCCACAGCCTGCTCTTCTACTTGCATAGCAGTGTTTTGCTTCTGGGGTGGTTGCATTTTATGAATGCTCAAAGTAATATATTTTCTGCCTGTGAGAATGCAATACTACTCCTCGATAGCAAGTTCCTAGTTAGTGTGATTGCCTGATCACAATGGATTAAGTATAACAGACCTCTACTGGATACTGTTTGGGATGCAACAACAACTCCCTACCACTTCAAGCCATGTGGGGAACTTCTATTTTAGATGTCTTGAACTGCTCTGTGCTCTTCTGCTATACATCTCCTGTATGATAGGGGACATCTAGCCAAAGTGGCAAACAGCAGGAAATGTATCCACTGGCCCTTCACAGCAAAGTGTGCACCATTTTAGTTTCATCTTCAATATGTCAACGCTGTTTGTTCAAATATTTTGGAGACTGGAAGCAGTGAGGGCCCAATCCTATACAACTTTCCAGCTCTGGTGTAACCACAATGCAACCCTGTGGTAAGGTATGGGAACATGTGTTCCCTTAAGAAGGCTCCAGTGACTGCCCCTCCACCTCAGAATGCAGTGCACACCCCACTGACACAACAGCACCAGAACTGGAAAATTGGATAGGATTGGGCCTTGAGATGCCAGCATTTTATTTATTGAGTAAGCTATATAGTCTCTCCTTTACACCTCCTTTTCAAGACGTATTAATTTAAAAAAGGAAAAAAAGAGGGCAAACCACAACACACCTATTCGAAGGCTGTCTTTCACTTTCTCAATCCATTATGTGCAGACGGGCTTCCATACTTTTGTCACTAAGAAGCTGCTTTGGGCAGTATGGTGCAATGGTTAAAAATGTGCTTTTGTTCATCATCTGGAAAGATCCTTGGTAAGTTGGGTGAGAATGGAAAAGAAAGACTAATGAATGTTAAAAGATAATAATAAAATCTAAAGGACAGGACTGCAGGGGGGAAAAAGTAAGGTTGTCATCTATAATGAAGATTTAGTGCCATGGCAATAAATTGAACATTGCAGTAAAGTGTCAGAGTGGTGTGCAAGGAATTTCCCCAAGTTGCTCACCTTTTTTTTTTTTCTTCAACTCTTATTCATTTTACCTTGCATATTTGAGTACAAGCAATCTGCGTTCTGGGAACACAGCTTATGAACAGCATGTAAATCACTTACTCAAACATTGTTTTACAAAACTCACATGATATGCAAGTTGGTTAATGCAACCTTTCCAATTTAGGAATGCAGGGCCAACAACCAAAGTGAAATTGAACCACACAGATGCAGGCTCAGCTAGATTTGAACCTGAGTAATGAAAAGGGAGTGGGGGAGGGGGAGATTCCAAACCTACCTTTCAGAATTAGAACAGCTTTTTTCATTCTCTGTTCTGAAAAATATGGATATCATTCTGATTGAAATTGCCTTTAGTCAAGATATAGATACAGTATTAGAATACCCAGACCTATGTTTTATTTAGGGCTCAATCCTGAGCTGGGCCAGTGCTGACCTCCAGCCCCAGCACTGGGTGTCACAAACATGCCATAAGTCACACCCATGACATTATGCGCTGAGTCAGCGCTAGTGCTGGTCCAACCCCAGTTGGAGCTGAACTCAGCGCTGGTCGGACAGCGCCCGGAGCTAGGTAAGAGCTCTGGGCAGCAGTGAAGGCTCTGAGAGCAGCGGGTGTTCCAGGGCAGAGGAGAGCAGAGGGGGAGGAACGGGACGGGGCGGGAACAGCAGACCTCTGATCCATCATAACCTGTAACAGAAGGCCCGTGATAGGCCTTCCGACATGGAGTCTCTCAAGTCTGTGCCAGCAAAATAGCCAGTGTTGAAAAGCCCCATTGCAGGGCTTGGGGATTGCAGGGCTTGGAGATTTCCCCAGGGGAAGGGGAGGCCCTTTCCCCCAAGGAGACTGCTGGTGGCTGCCACAGTGCCACAAGATGCCGTGGTAGCTGGTTTGGTGCCACTGCAGCACCACCTTTAGTACTGGGCTGTTGATCTGCTGTGGAACAAGTAGCAACTAGTGTTGGTGATACACTAGTCTGGCCATCCATGAGGCAGTGGTGTAGCAAGTGGGTGCGGGCCGCCTCTAGTGCCAGGCTGGAGCGAAGCGGGTGGATACAGCTATAGGCTGTATCTCAGTGGTAGAACACATGCTTTGCATCAGGGAGGTTGGATGTTTCATCTCCAGCAACTCCTGATTCTCACAGTACTATTTATGCTGACTGGCAGCAACTCTCCAGAGTTTTGGAGAGAGGGTTTTCCTGGGCCAGCTGAAGATGCCAGGGATGAAACCAGAGCTACAGCCCCTCCTGATTCGTCTGCTTAGAGCCCATTCCATGACCTCCAGTCTGCATGCTGCCTTCTCCACCACACTTTTTGCCAGCAGCACAGCGGCTCACCCACAAAGCCACTGCGGTCCACCATGTGGTGGTCCTGCCTCATCATTGGGCTGGGTCTCTCCTTTTCCAGACATGTTCTCTCGAAACTTACCCTTCATTGTGAAAAATAATATGCTTGTAAACATTTGTGGCTAAAGTGGCTACATCCTCTGCTGATGCATATTTACTTAGGTCCACTGAGTTTGCTGGAGAAACATCACATGTACCTGTACCTGTGGGCCCGTATAGTGCTTAGCAGGTCCTCCCATGAATAAAAGTGTCAGAGTAACTTGAGTGTGTCCTTGGCCTACATTTGGCATGGCTCATATAGCACAAGCTGGCTTGTGACATTTATCATTGCCAAAAAAATATCAGGTGGCTCTTTGTCACTCAAGCATTATATTCTGGTTTTGGCTTGGAAAGTGAGGGTGTTGGGCTCAACAAGCACGTGGCTTGATTGCTTTATACATATTTGGGGTATTAGAATGCATTAGTCATGCAGTTCAGAGGTATAAGCTCACATAGCAAGGATTTGGCTTCTGGACAGTATTCTGGAGCATTGCAGGGAAATGAGAAAAAGCCTGCTCATCATTTATGAAAATGGAAAGACCTTTCCAGTTGTTCCACTGGAGTAAATGCCAAGCACCTTATAGAAGGAACTTCATGACTGAACTGCATCTTGAGAGGTGAGCAGTTAGCAGGAGAATGGACAGTATTAATTGTAATTCTCACTTTAAATACCGTTCCTTATCCTTGGGAGTGCTGAAAGCACTTCACATATATTTTGTCCAAAACCTTTACAAGAATCCTATAAAGTAGGCCAGTATTGTTATCATTCCTATACAAGGTTAATGGGATAATGGCTTGCCTCACTCCTAGCGAATTCCTTGCTGCAGCTCACACTCTTGACTGACACTAGATTCCAAAGATTATTTGGTTTCCAGGCATTTCTACTAGGGTAATTATGGGATTCCTCCCTTGATATTTAGTATAGAACATATTTCACTTCATGCTTTACTTTTCTCAAAGAAGCAGCATTGCTTTTCATGTCATCAACAGGGAAAGCATTCAAGGTGAATTACTATTCTCCACATTTTACAGCTAAAGGATTAAGGCTAAGTAGAGCATGCAAGAAGTGCCCAGGTAGACAGGTGCAAACATCCTCTGAGAAATTCCAGATGAAATTCTTCTTAATTATGAGCTGTGAATTTTCTCCAAAATTCCAAAAGTACCAGTGGAATTCCACTTAGTTTCTCCATCAATGCAAAAAATAGTCTTTAGCGTGATTCCCCTTCTTACACACAAGCACATACACACAGAGGGGAAATTTCTCCCCACCTTTTATAGTAACGAAATTAATTTCTGTTCTATCACAAAACAAATCATGCCACAAGGCACAACATGATGAAAATGAAGTACCCACATATGTCCAACAACAGGCAAATGAAATCAAACAGAGTTTGCTTTAAAGCAAACAATCTTTGGTTTCACCTACTCTTGTCTTGGAGGGTGGAAATTGTGAAGGGATGTTCTGTGGGATTCCTCTGGAGTGCCACTTGACCTTGACTTGTTTTGGTTTTGCTGCAGGGTTCCCCTTCCATTTGGATAGGGTTTCTTATGTATTTTGAAAGAGAGGGGAAAGGGGGGAGGCTGTAAATGCACACAGAAATCTAGCAAATATTTTCTATGTGCTTCTAACGTCCTTCAGAAGACTTACAGACATCTTGCCATTGGAGCAAAATAATATGCTATTGGAGACTAGCCCAGACCAGTAGTAATTAAGTAGCAAAAGATCCTGAGGTCATGATGGATGTCTTAGTAAAAATATCAGCTCAGTGTGTAGTGATGATAAAAAAAAAAAATCATGCTTAGTATGTTTTGGAACATGCAATGACCGGCATTATAATGGGTAACATCCATTCGTTTGGCATGGCACTGTTTCATAGGCAGAAGCCCATTAATGGTGTTTCTCCCAACAGGGCAAGCCTTGGATGCAAGCTCGTTTCTTTACAGTGTAGCTATATTTGAATACTGTGCACAGTTCTGGTTGCTCCATTTCAAAAAGGACACCTTAGAGCTGGAAAACACATTGAAAAGTCAGGAGGTTGGTGCCCCTACCGTACAAGATAAGGCTAAAGCATTGGGGATTTTAAGAGGGTTTTAAAAGATGACAAAGAGGGAATGTGATAAAAGTGTGTACAATTGTCAGCCCAATCCTATTCCCCCCTTCCACTCACTGGCGTTGCTAGGGGGCTGCGGGGGGGGGTGTTATTGCAGGCAGGCTACAGAGTAAGCTCCATTGAGCACTATGGGACTTACTTCTGAGTAGACATGCATAGGATTGGGCTCACAGGCTGCAATCTTACCCACACTTTCCTGAGAGTAAACCCCATTGACCACTATGGGACTTACTTCAGAGTAGATTCACTTGGTGGAACAGGACTGGCTCCCCCTAATTTAATTATTTCTTTTATTTTAATTTAATTATTTATAATTATTTATTTTAATTTGCTTGATAATGTCACTTCTGGCCATGACATCACTTCCAATGGGTCCTGGACAGATTGTCATTCTAAAAAGTGGGTCCCAGTGCTAAAAGGTTGAGAACGGCTGCAATAAGGTATTAGTAAGTTGACATGGGGGTGTGTGTGTGTGACTCTACAAGTTTTCAAAATCACTAAAATCAGAGTTTGAAGGAATAATCCCATCATGTTATATATCAATGCGTAATTTCATGCAGAACGCAATGAAACAAACCACACTGAAATATCTGTGTTCTATCAAAAGGTACAGCCAAAAAAACAGTGGGGGCGGGACAATGGTACATCACCACGCCCACCACCTGGGGCGTTGCCCCGCCCACTGCATGGGGCGACGCGCAGGCCTCCCGCACTGGGTGACGCGAATCCTAGTGACGCCATTGCATGCAACTATAGCATGCAACCATGCCAAACGGGCAGTGTTGCGCACTCTGTTGGGAAGGGGGCAATCGGGAGGCTTGGGAGAGGCAAAACAAAATATTTTCTCTTTATAGCTGGTACAAGTCTGAGGCAAGAAATGGGGTCTATCAGGAGTCTCTGGAGGAGATAGCATCCTGGCACCAGTTGCTTGTGTTGGGATACCTTCCTGCCTCAGACACATCTTTTGCCTCCCCATTCTGCCTAGGAATGCCTCCCCTGCCCATGAAGACTCCTCATGCCAATGCATCTGGACTGTGCCCCTTTGTTCCCTGCCCTATTAATTAATTCAACTGTTCTTGTTAGCCACCTGCCAGCGTGCATGCTGGAACTCACCAGCATTTTTTTAAAGGCAACTCACCCTGGGGAGACTTCAGTACTTGCCCCCAGTCCCCAAGTGGGAAGGCATGCTACAAATTGGTCATAACAGTGGCCTTGTTTAATTTCTAAAATGAGGGGAACTCATGAGGAGGACTACCTGACAGCAGTGCAAGAGGGAGATTTGAATGAGGATTCCAGTGGTTATGGAACAGAGTTTCCAAGTCCAGCATAAATTCCCTCTTTCCCTGTCTCTCCCAGTCCCTATTTACATGTCTGACAGCTCCTTGACCAAAGCTTCTCTGTTTCCTTGCCTTCTGATCCATTCCAAGTTATTCTTGGAAACCCCAATATTGTAATCAAAATATAATGTGCAAATGAAGAATATTTCCACACATTTCTATTAATCATTGAAGCCCAGATAGGAAACGCTTTCTTTGGAAAAGAGGTTTATGCGAGAGGAAGGGAGACTCTAAGAACATTCTTCCCTCCCTCTTTTGCGGGTATTTTTTCAAGCCATAATTTACAAGTTTATGCTTGCTGAGAGACCCCTGTGCCTCAGAGCGAATTTAGGCCACATGTTGGCACTGCATATTTCTTAGCAGGACATCTGAGCAAGTGCTTAGCATTTGAGAGCCTTGTTTTCTACAGCAGCATTTCAGAGCCCAGTGGCATGTGTGTACCCAGGGACACCAGTTCTCAAATAGCACACCTCTGTCCATGGCTCTGGAATACAGTGCAGTCATCGCCAAGGTATTGTGGTGTCAAGGCTGGGAGAGGAGTACTTTGCCAGCTCATTAATTCCCAGACATATAAGGCCTGATGTAGGTCCCTTTGGAAGACAATAGGAATCTTTCATGGACTTACAGTGGACTTTGGATATTCAGGCCACCAAAGAAATCTGCTTATGAAGCACATGTGGTTAGATCAACTTAAAGTGTGCAATACATTTGGAAATGGCTGAAAACCCTCAAGAACACCCACGAAATGTGAGCTAATTGTATGGTTGACTGACTGCCTCCTAAAATCCAAAGAGTCTAATGAAAGAGCAGCATCTGGATTGTGGCAATGCCTTAGAACATAAGAACAGCCCCGCTGGATCAGGCCATAGGCCCATCTAGTCCAGCTTCCTGTATCTCACAGTGGCCCACCAAATGGCCCAGGGAGCACACCAGATAACAAGAGACCTGCATCCTGGTGCCCTCCCTGCATCTGACATAGCCCATTTCTAAAATCAGGAGGTTGCACATACACATCATGTCCTGTAACCTGTAATGGATTTTTCCTCCAGAAATTTGTCCAGTCCCCTTTTAAAGGTGTCCAGGCTAGATGCCATCACTACATCCTGTGGCAAGGAGTTCCGCAGACCAACCACACGCTGAGTAACGAAATATTTTCTTTTGTCTGTCCTAGCTCACCCAACACTCAATTTTAGTGGATGTCCCCTGGTTCTGGTGTTGTGTGAGAGCGTAAAGAGCATCTCTCTATCCATTCTATCCTTCCCATGCATAATTTTGTATGTCTCAGTCATGTCCCCCCTCAGGCACCTCTTTTCTAGGCTAAAGAGGCCCAAACTCCTTTCCTCATAAGGAAGGTGCCCCAGCCCAGCAATCATCTTAGTTGCTCTCTTTTGCACCTTTTCCATTTCCACTATGTCCTTTTTGAGATGTGGTGACCAAAACTGGATGCAGTACTCCAGGTGTGGCCTTACCATCGATTTGTACAATGGCATTATAATATTAGCAGTTTTGTTCTCAATGCCTTTTCTAATGATCCCAAGCATAGAATTGACCTTCTTCAATGCCGCACCACATTGGGTCAACACTTTCATTGAGCTGTCCACCACCACCCCAAGATCTCTCTCCTGATCTGTCATAGGAGACATATCGTCTATGTGTTTGTCTATGTGTTTCCAGGCTGGTTTAGGAATATCATATCTGGCATGTACATTTGGATTCCCTTTGGGCAGGGGGATAGGCAAGTGTTGTCACACAAGCAAAAAACATTTTGCTGGGGCCATCTAGTTTATCAACTAGATCTGAAATACACTGTATTTTACCCATTGAAGTACAAATCAGTGGGTAAAATAATTTCACCTCAGGGTTTATAATCAATAGTAATGAGCACCCACCCCACTTCCTTGAGTGGTGAAAAGTCTGGGGCAGAAATCTCTGTCCCCCTTCTACTAGCTGGAAGGTGTCACTCTCCAAAAGCAGGGAAGTGAGACTCTTCAGCCATTGACAGCCCAATCCTATCCCCTGTCATGCTACAGCATGCAGCCAAGCCAACAGAACACATGCTGCATGCTAACATGGGTGGGGCCAATCGGATGGTCAGTGAGAGGTAAGTAAAGATCTTTTTAACTTAACCCTTGGTAGGATGTCCGATTGCCTATGCATCTTATGCCTAAATCTGGCCCATGGTGCAACTAAGCACTACCTAAATCGCTGTCATTGGCACCTCAGAAGGCCTCTTCTTTCACCTCGATTACGCTGCTAGGGATGCAGGTTGGCACTCCCTCAAGGCGTGGTAACATAAGAACATAAGAACAGCCCCACTGGATCAGGCCCATCTAGTCCAGCTTCCTGTATCTCACAGCGGCCCACCAAATGCCCCAGGGAGCACACCAGATAACAAGAGACCTCATCCTGGTGCTCTCCCCTACATCTGGCATTCTGACTTAACCCATTCCTAAAATCAGGAGGTTGCGCATACACATCATGGCTTGTACCCCATAATGGATTTTTCCTCCAGAAACTCGTCCAATCCCCTTTTAAAGGCGTCTAGGCTAGACGCCAGCACCACATCCTGTGGCAAGGAGTTCCACAGACCGACCACGCGCTGAGTAAAGAAATATTTTCTTTTGTCTGTCCTAACCCGCCCAACAATCAATTTTAGTGGATGTCCCCTGGTTCTGGTATTATGTGAGAGTGTAAAGAGCATCTCCCTATCCACTCTGTCCATCCCCTGCATAATTTTGTATGTCTCAATCATGTCCCCCCTCAAGCGTCTCTTTTCTAGGCTGAAGAGGCCCAAACGCCGTAGCCTTTCCTCATAAGGAAGGTGCCCCAGCCCCGTAATCATCTTAGTCGCTCTCTTTTGCACCTTTTCCATTTCCACTATGTCTTTTTTGAGATGCGGCGACCAGAACTGGACACAATACTCCAGGTGTGGCCTTACCATAGATTTGTACAACGGCATTATAATACTAACCGTTTTGTTCTCAATACCCTTCCTAATGATCCCAAGCATAGAATTGGCCTTCTTCACTGCTGCCGCACATTGGGTCGACACTTTCATCGACCTGTCCACCACCACCCCAAGATCTCTCTCCTGATCTGTCACAGACAGCTCAGAACCCATCAGCCTATATCTAAAGTTTTGATTTTTTGCCCCAATGTGCATGACTTTACACTTACTGACATTGAAGCGCATCTGCCATTTTGCTGCCCATTCTGCCAGTCTGGAGAGATCCTTCTGGAGCTCCTCACAATCACTTCTGGTCTTTACCACTCGGAAAAGTTTGGTGTCATCTGCAAACTTAGCCACTTCACTGCTCAACCCTGTCTCCAGGTCATTTATGAAGAGGTTGAAAAGCACCGGTCCCAGGACAGATCCTTGGGGCACACCGCTTTTCACCTCTCTCCATTGTGAAAATTGCCCATTGACACCCACTCTCTGCCTCCTGGCCTCCAACCAGTTCTCAATCCAGGAGAGGACCTGTCCTCTAATTCCCTGACTGTGGAGTTTTTTCAGTAGCCTTTGGTGAGGGACCGTGTCAAACGCCTTCTGAAAGTCCAGATATATAATGTCCACGGGTTCTCCCGCATCCACATGCCTGTTGACCTTTTCAAAGAATTCTATAAGGTTCGTGAGGCAAGACTTACCCTTACAGAAGCCATGCTGACTCTCCCTCAGCAAGGCCTGTACCAAGGTTCTGTACCAAGGTT
This sequence comes from Tiliqua scincoides, assembly GCF_035046505.1. Taxonomy (NCBI): domain Eukaryota; kingdom Metazoa; phylum Chordata; class Lepidosauria; order Squamata; family Scincidae; genus Tiliqua; species Tiliqua scincoides. The sequence goes on from NC_089821.1 coordinate 203,485,494, forward strand.
CTGTACCTGTACAGCAAGGCCTGTACCAAGGTTCTGTACCAAGGTACCCCTGGCAATGAACCCCCTGTCCCCCTTAGCAATGCCACTGGAAAAATATCATGTGTTCATTGAAAGACAATGGCATGGCTATCTCAGAACATCATAAATATCAACAATGATAGATCACCTCCAAAAAGAAAAGTGACCTGTCAGCAAGCCTGCAGAAAACTGTTATTGCCACAGATGTTTACTGTTGTAATACTGGAGACTGGTTTTCAAAGCAATTAATACACTGTCTCTCACTGATCCCCCCCCCCAACAATGTGAGAATGTTGTGCAAGACCAAATTGACTGTTCCTGCCCTACAAATGCATAGAAACAAGTGATAGCGTTGGATTTCACTGATAGCACCACAGACAGCTATTAAGGCCTAATCCAGTGTCACATTTCTGCCTAGGGCTGGCGAGCCACCAGCCCAATTTGCTGAGCTTCTCTCTTGCTGTGTTTCCCTTTTGTTTCAAGCCACACAGAGACTTATCTGAATTATGGGTCAAGTCTCAGTCAAATGTGTTCCATTCAAGGCCACCATGGGAGAATGGCAGGATATTGTCTTTCCAACAGCAAGTGAGTTGCAGGCAGCTTAAGATGGTATCCATTTCACCATAATGCTGGTTTATGTTACAGCTCTTTTCAAACTTCTAATTGCTCTGCAGGGCTGACATTTATAGACATACCCCTGTTTTAAATGAAAACACAATACTAAGGTCAGGAGGAGGTTTTGGGACAGCAGAGATCCCAGGTGAGGGCAAAGGAGGAAATTGCTTTAAAACTCCTAAATGCCAAGCATGTTTTAAAGAGCAGGGGGGTGGTGTGGTTGGAAAGTCATGGGGAGCATGGAAAGACATTAATCAAAGCCCCCAAGGCATAAAGGAATATGAGTGATGTTCTTCCTCCAAATATTCAGTGCTCCTAGCAAAACATGTCTTTCATAATTTTCATATATTTATTCATCTGATACTGAAAATGGGCAGGCCTGAGTCCAGAAGAAGGTACATAATGTTCATATTTTTGCAATGGTTTTCTTCTCAGGAGTTGGTGCCAAAGTACCCCAAATTATTTTCCAAAGTTATTAGAATTTCAAAGGTAATTTAGGGATTTGGCCCCCACAGTAGATTTTTCAAGATTAATTTGGGGTAATAGTCCCTGTTCATGCAATTCTGCTAGAGATGGTTTTGTGCTAAATCCTCAGAATGTGTCTGTGTATTTTAATTCCTACACTTGGAATTTACACTTAATTCCTACACTTAATTCCTACACTTGGAATTTTGTGGAAGTTCTGTAAAGGCATCTTTTGAGAGGGAAGCAAAAAAATCAAAACAGGTAAGTTGCAAGGATGCTACATTCTGTTGATTGCTGTGTCCTTCCAAATCGCGCTCTGAGCGCGATACCGTAGTCTTTCGAGACTGAAGGTTGCCAAATACCTTCCAAATCATGGCACTGCAGTTTGAGGAGCAGATCTTTATTTCTTACATTTCTAGTGAAAGCTAGCACTGACTGGTGTGTGTGTGTGGGGGGGGGGTTAATTCTCAAGCAAAATTTCTAACAACATATTTTCTAATATGTTGGCAAAAAGTCCTAATTTTATTCTCAGGCTCCAACACTGCCAGGGCTGGAAACTGTTGGATACAGAGACTGATTGCCCAAAGTTGGATAGGTTTGGATCCTGAGAAACATTACTGTACAAGCACAGTGATTATGGCTATTTGATTTTTGCAATGCTCTATCCCATTCCAGCAATAAATAAGCATGCATAGAAGCATGCATTGCTGGATAGAAGCTCCATGTGCTATCAATGCTGTGCGCTGCGATGCCCTTCAGGTTCTGCTGAATGTGCCGAACTAGATCTAGAGATATCAGGGGTGGGAAGAATCACATCCAAATGCAGAGGAGTGTGAACTCCAAACTGGCTGTGTCAAGGACAAAGCAGGAGAATGGAAGTATGAAGGGATGATACAATCCCTTAGTATTTAGAGATTTCTCCCTGCAAATTGCAAGCAATAGTATTTACATACAGCTGTTTTGAAATAGGGACATCAGCCATTGTCCCTATTTTGGCATGATGACCAGTCTTGTGGATACAACTGAAAAGTGTCCAATATTTGATCAATACACAGGGCTTGTTCTACAGAACTCCTGTAAAGTCATGTCTATCATAGCTCTAAATCAGGAAGGCAATTCACTCCTAATTATCTCCTTATGCAGTGATGCAGCAGTGCCAATGTGGCACCTGCTGTATCCCATGGGAGAGTTTCAGCCTCTGGATGCCTCCATGGGGTAAGGCAGGGTTCCCAATCTCTCTGGGAGAAGCTGGGCTGCTGTAAGTCCTTGTGAGCAAGGGGAAAGGGCAGCAACAGTATAATTGCACCAGTGGGAGAAAAAAGAGCCTGTGGTCTTCTCTGCAAGCCTCCCTGTACCTCAAAACTGGTCCATAATGCAATTGCGATCCACTTCCCATTTTCATAAACTAGAAGTGGGCTGCGATAGTATTTTGGAATAGTTTGGAGATATGGGAGGGTTTGCAGATGGGCCATGAGCTCCACCCCCCAGGACACAGCAACCCCCAGTAAGTTAAAAAAACATTTTCACAAGAGCACCATACGGGGGCAGTGACAGGGTATCCCTGGCTGGGGCTTCCCCCCAGTTTGGGAACCTCTGGGGTAAGGGAACATTTGTTAAGCTAAGATGCTAAGATGCTAAGCATAAGCCTTAGCATAACCATGCTAAGATAAGCCCATGCTAGGTTACCAGATCTACTCAAACCTGTGCCAGTCTATAGCTGGCACAAGTCCATGTGGGCCCAGGTTGGGGGATTGATTCTGGGACGGGGGCAAGGGATCAGTGGACAGTGCTGCCGTTAAACATGCCCCTTTCGAGTTCCAATTCTCCCTCCTCAAGTCACTGCACTGTTTCTGTCAAGGAGTCATTTCACAGCTTAGCAACTGATGACAGTGCTGGGAAAGTCCAATTATGTGGGCTGGATAAAGAGGTTCTTCAGGCTGTATCTGGCCATGGGTCTTATGTTTGGCACCTCTGTTCTAAACCATTTATCTTCGTTGTCATTTTTTGTTTCTTCAATGTCACTGTACAATAATATATCGGCTAGAGTACGGTGGTTTAACCCACAAACAGTGGGCTGAATGTGGCCCACAAGACCTGTTTTGGTGGCCCTCAAAAAGCCTCCTCCTTCTTCAGTGGCTTTTCTACCTCCCTGCCATGCCATTCCTTTGTAGAAGGTGGAGCCAGCATGGCATGGTAGGGAGACTGAAAAGCCCTGCCACACACACCACCACCTCCATCTCCAGAGCCTGCTAAGTGACTTTGGTGCTTCAGAGCCCAGAAGTAATAAGCAGCGACATCACCATATCACTGCCAGTTACTTCCTTGTTGGCACAGTCAGGGGATGATGCCAGGGTCTTGCAGCCTCTGTAGCATTAAACGTTTTACCACCTTGGGCTAGAAAGTTCATTCATTTTTCAAAATAGCACTTTTGTCTTTACTCTTCATTAACAACTTTCAGAAATGCACACAAACATTGGGAGAGATGGGAAAAGATGCTTGTGGAGATATATGTGCGAGTGTTCTTCAAGTACTGTATACCTGGAAGGAAGCATCATCCCGAATACAAAGGAAAACAGATATTACAGGCCCAGTCCTATCACCTGTCAGCCCATAGCATGCAGCCTCGCTGATGGGGCATGCACTGCATGCTAGGGGGTGATTTTACTTACTTCCCTGTAGGCTGCCACCCTCCAGTGGGTTTCCTGCACCAGCTCTTTTATGGGTCCAAGCCGACGCAGGCTAGGACAGTGGGATAGGATCTTGGCATGCATGGTTGCCCCCAAGATCCTCCCCCTCCCACCCTTTGCATTGCCTACTCCCTGCACCAATCTACACATGATCCGCCACCAGTCTGCCCTTGTGACTGACTTACCACTGATGGCAGCAGACAGTGGAGGTTCTGTGGGCCATTGTTGCCTGTATCCAGCCTCCAGCAATTTCCACTGGTGGCTGCAACTCACTGAACAGTGAAGCCCCATTCCTGCCACCAGCCCAAGCCGATGAAACCCCATTCCTGCCACCAGTCATAAACCCCAAACAGGATCGAACTGTGTGTTTCATTGCACAACTGAATGTGGCCTGCAGAATCTGGTTCTGAATCTGATTCCTAGCAGGAGAAATGTGGACAGAAGAATTACAGGCCTATTTTTCCTCCACTTTCAGATCTTTGACTTGCCAAAAGGAAGCCTTGCTATGCAGTACAGCAGTGGTTCTTTCAGGGAGAGTTTGAGAGCCACTAAGTTCTTGCGTGGGTGGGAGGGGGGAGCAGCAGGGGCGGGGGAAGGCAGCGGCGTGATCCCCAGGATTGCACCACTCAGGGGGGCTGCAGGGCCTTGGGTACACATACCCAAGCCCCTGCAGCCTCCCGGGGGGGCAGGGAGCCCAGCGCGACCTGCAGCAGAGCTCCCCGTAGCAGTGAAAGTAGATGCGGAGCGATCGTGCCCCGCCTCCGCTAAAGCAGACACGGAGCGCAATTGCTCCGTGTCTACTTTCACTGCTGCGGGGAGCCCTGCTGCAGGTCACGCTGGGCTCCCCGCACCCCCGGGGCGGGGGTGTACCCAAGCCCCTGCAGCCCCCCTGAGTGGCATGATCCTGGGGATCGCTCTGCTACCTCCTCTCTGCCTCCAGGCTGCCCCCCCCCTTAAGGAGGCAGGGGCCAGGGCTTGCAGGCTGGGGCGTCGTGATGCCCCAGTTTGAAAAGCCCTGCAGTACAGTATTTTCCAATGTCTCATTATTACCTTTTCAGGCCTGGTTTCTTATCCATAGTGACCTGTGTGTGTGTGCACATGCATTCAAACAAAGTATGAATTTCAGTTTTCTAGAGAAGTTACACTTTTAATTCCCTTCATTCTGAAATGCCCTACAACATTAGGTTGTAGGTTCTGCTGTAAAAGTGATGGCAGGGTTACAAAATAAATACTTTCTATGAAAACAAAACTGGAGAACAGCTGATTCCAGATGAAGCATATCTCGGAGACTTTTTGAGAAAAAACCAACTTTGGAAGGATTTAATTGGACCTACAATAATAACCATGCCATTCTGTTCATGAGACATGTTATGAATCTTAAAGTTTATGACCTGCTGAATTATAAACTGGTGGGTCAACCACAAATCGAAGAGCCCAATCAGCTAAATCACATTATAAACACCCTGGAAATTAAATATCTATTTGTCTAATCAATTTGGAATGGCTGGATTTCCTCTCAGTACAAGACTTCCAAGATGCAGGTACCATGTATATGAACAGGACTACATTTTCTTCCATGCAAAAGGGTCATATTTGTATAAAACCCAATAAACTAACACACACACACACACACACACACACACACACACACACACACACACACACACACACACACACAATCCATCTACTGCAACTCCCAATTCTACTGGAGTCTGGAGTAACTTCTATCTTGAGAGCCAAATGAAAATTCTGTCAAACTGGAAGCGTGCAGCCAATTAGCAGATTTTTGTATCTGTACGATTAGGATACCACATGGGCACCATGCCACAAATGTGACACAAATTGAACCACTTCCATGATGCCATTTGGCACATTTCCAGGATGAGTTTTAAAGAAGCAGTTCATAAAATATATGGACGATGACCAAACATTCACAGAGATTTCTGGGCTTAAGAGCACAGCCTAGGCATGTCGACTCAGAAATAAGACCCATTGTGTCTAATGGGGCTTACTCCCAGGAAAGTGTGTGTAGGACTACAACCTAAAATTCCTTAAATAGGTGGGAACAAAAGTATACACTAGCAGAGAAAGGTCAGATTAAGAAAATAATTCCTTCTGCAGCAACTGTTACCCTGCACATGCCTGATTTTGGAAGCTAAGCAGGGTCAGGCCTGGTTAGTACTTGGATGGGAGACCACCTGGGAATACCGGGGGCTGTAGGCTTATACCATAGTCTTTTGAGACTGAAGGTTGCCAACCATTTGCTAAGAGATGTTGGGCAGCCCAATCCAATCCAGGACTTACATGGATGGATCTTCTGTTCCATCAGTGTAATTCCTGGAACCATGGTATGAAAGTAGCTCTGTCATTCTGCAGGCTGTGGCTATCAAGGTTAACGGCCAGAGGCAATGTGTGGAAGATAGTGGCCTGCTGAACTCCCTCCATCCCATACTTCATAAGTAAGCCATGGGGTGGAGGGGGGAGGATTATGGGCAGTTTGAGGTGGGCAACAGGCCAATCTGAGCATGGTTCAGCAGTGCATGCCAAGATCCTATCCCCTTTTTCCCAGCCTGAAATACCCCTTGACTCTCCTTAGATTCACACCAGGTAAATAGCTGATGTAGGTCTGAGATGACCCATTGAAATTTTACTTAATTTATATCCTGGGCCATCTGCTCACCCCCCCCCCCCCATAGCATGCAACACATGCTCTGTCAGTGGCTCTGTGTCCTGTTGGCTAGCGGGAGATAGGATTGGGCCATTAGTCATTTAATGAATGTGATTGGGAGCCTTGAAACAATGATTCATCACTCTCTAGAAGGCATGGTCTTGTTTGCTAATGTAGCTTTCTCTTGGTTCTCTTCTCTAGAAAACCATATCTGGTTTTAATATGGCACTTAAAATACGATTGCAGGCTTTGCACCTCTTCTAACAGCAGTGGCTTCCTTTGCTGAAATCTTTTTCAGAATGAGCACAATCAGCTCCCTAGATCCCAAGGCCAAGCCAGATCTTTTCTTCTTCTAATAATGAGTGCTGAGACTCATGGTTTCTTTCCTGCCACCTCCAGTTCTATCCAGGGGAGATTTTATCCTGCTGTCTAGCAGGCATTAGGATGTCCATTCTTTGAAGGCAACAGCACTGCATCACTTCCTGTCCATCCAGGTATATTTGGTTGATTGCAACACAGAGATGCCAAGGAGCCCACTGAGACTTTACTCAAGACACAGTCCCCTTCCCCAAATATTTCCTACTAGGCAACCTACTATAGCAGTTGAATGTGATACATTTAAATCTGTATTATGTTGTCTGATATAGTATGATTTGTTCTCCTTGTACTATGTCTGTCAATAGAACCAGAAAAGGACTGCCAACAGAACCATGGAAAAGACCTGAGAGAGAAGACAGGACATGGAAACCCACTGTGTTGCACTAGTTGGAAGAAGGCAGACCAATTTTCTATCAAAATGTTCTGTAACATTATGTTTTCAGACAGGAATTCATTCCTTTACCACCTCTGGCAATTACCAACACTTCATTGAGATGATTATCTCATTGGTCGGTCATTTTTGTGTCAGGATATACATGCTAAATATTACTGCCCTGAGCCAATGATTCCTTGACTGCAAAAGAACTGTTATAACACCATTTCTGGGAGAAGCAGGCTTCCCTATTGCACAAGGGAATGCAAAACTACATACAGAGAGAGAGAGAGAGAGAGAGAGAGAGAGAGAATTGGGAACCTACTCATACAGGAGCTAAGAACACATATGGAGCAAGAGGAATAAGCAATGCGTATTCAATGTACATGCTTCAGGTATACATACTAAAAAACTTCATCTACCTAACAGGGTTGTTGTGAGGACAAAAGGAGGGAAGGAACGATGTACACCACCCCAAGTTCCTTGGAGGAGGGACAGTATAGAAAAATGTGAAAATGAATGAATGCATTTTTGTCCCTATAATGATAAAATTTAGGTTAATAGTCACTTGGATTGTCTTAATGCATAAGAATGATAAAACCTTATAATTAACTAAAGACGATTGTTCAAAATAAATACTCTTAATGTGCTATTTTTCTTTTAAGGGTTTGTCATAGTAACTACAGATGTCATCCCTTTTTAAAGAGCCAGCAGCAGCTCTGTTGCTTGCAGATTATTAAAACATATTTTAAATCATCATCTCTGCCAGTGAACATACGAGAGGGAAACTGTGCTTGAAGCAATGTCCACACGTCTCCGACTTTTCTCAGCATGAAGACATTGGGTGGGTAATTTCCACAGTGCATCACAAATGAGCCATTACCACCCCCTCCACTTTCTGCTCTGTCCTGCACATTGCAACATGCCTCTTTGGTAATGATACTCTTCGTTCTAAACGAGCTGAACAGGTGCTGCTTTGGGGAGCTATGCTGCTGCACACCTCGTCTGTGAATCCAAATACCTAAACAGAGGCTAATTATAAAAGCCAGGCGACAGCTAATCTGTTTGTCCTTGGATGTTGTTAAGCAGAACACCATTGGACATGCTGTAACAATGTCAAGATGCTTACAGAAAGGGCATACAGTAAGACAGAAGGAATGGGAGGACAAAAAAGGATACGTAGAGAGAAGAGTGGATTTCCAGTTGTCTATTGGGGCACCCTGACCAATCAGCCTCAAGATTAGCAGTGGCAGACCAGTTCTGAATGGCCACTTGCCATATGCAAATATGTCCTGTAATGTGTTAGCTAAATTTGTGCATGCAATGGCCGTTTCAGTAAACATTCAAATCCCAGTTTTTCAATGAATTATTTTAGAATTCTTATGAATGAATTCTTTTAGATTCATAGGAAGGCCTATGGTCTGATCCTGCTGTGAACTGAATTGTACACTCCCAGTTATGTGCTCTAAGTTGTATGTTATATGTTGAACCTCTGGCTTAACACACTAGGCAACTTAAAGAAGGAGTTCATTAATGGTTCTACTAGTATGTTGTTTACAGTGCACTTACACTGATAGTGTTTACAAAAAAGTTGTAAGACCAGAATTTTAAAATTAAATAAAAATGTATTTTATGATCTTATACTGTATTTTTAATAAGTTAGAGCTCAGCCAGCACAAGGGTTGGGGGGGCATGGAGAGGGCAGGGAGGAGGCAGGCGGAGGGCATTTCAGGGTGGGGGGACAGCAGGCAGCCAGTGTTGGGGAGGCAGGGCCAGGATCCTGCACTTATGCCAGATCCTAGCCCTGTTTCTTGGGCAGCCTGGAGCAGTCCTGGGCAGTTTCGATTTGTGCTACAGATCCAAGTAGCCCCATTAGGGCTGCTGCAGCTCTCCCCAGGGTACGGCAAGAAGTTTCTCCTTCACTCGGGCTGAGCCACAGACAGCTCAAAACTTGTACTGGATACAGTGCAGGCCCATCGGCCTGCCTGTTCCTGTGCAAGTTAGGATTGGGCTGCCCATATCTTGGTTGCTTTGAGCAGTGGTGTAGTAACCCTGCTGAAGCAGAAAAAAAGAGATAGCTCTTTGCTAATGCCATTTCAGCTAAACGGGAGGGGGGGGGTTTGTGTGTTTCAGCATTGGAAAGAAAAACTGCAAAAAGATTCAGGGAAATAAAGGGGAGGACAGAGAAATGGTGCAGTATTGCAGGCAAGGGTGCTCTTTCCCAAAAAGGCCTTCCCCTTTTTTCTTTTCTATGGGATCCATATGAGCACTTCCATAGGTGAAACGCAATGGACAAAAGATTCAGCTTCTCTCCTAGGTATATCAGTATGTTTTTCATTTTATAGCTTCATTAATCAATTCCACCTTCTTGTTGAATACCCAAAATACAAAGAGATTGCTATTCTGAACATTTCATTAGAAATTTTGCTACAAAGGTGGCACAAGAAACTTTCCAGACAACCCTCCCTCTAGATTTACCCTACTTTGAAACATACCACATTTCTATTTAGCACATTCAAAGTGTTCACAAAAATCAACAGGCATCAGAGAAATGTGTCCCTCATCACTACAGACATCATAGACATGGTTCAATAGATGCTTGTGTGCACATATCCCCTGTGAGATATGTGCCCGTATGCACATATTGCACTGTTCTGGCAGTGCCAGGTGTGTTCTGGTGGTGTGAAAGCTGGGCCACTGTCATGAATCAGTGGGCTGCAGCTGCAAATGGAGCAGGATGCCACATATGCAACAGTGGTTCTTCCGACTCCTCTAAAGGCAGTAAATTGGTGCAGAGACGAGGAGGGGAAGTTTGGGGTGGAGAGAATTGGGGCCACTGGGAGGCACATTGGGGGAGGGCAGGAAGATGTTACTGATAGCAATGGCACCACCAATATGCTATGCCCCCCCCCAACCAGGCCTGACCCTGCTCCCTTGGGTCTCCTCAGACTTGCACAAGCCAAGGAGCTGTTGCAGATCTTAGATGACCTATCAGGGACTGTGATGTAGCAGATTAGGTAAGTAAGCATTTATTTTATTCACCTGACCATCATGCCACCATCCCCAGGCAGCCTGCAGAATACAGTGGAAGGTCCCATTAGGGCTACTGCACCCCACAGGACCAGCCAAGGATAGGATTGTACAGTAAAAGGAACTCAGCTTGCATGAAGATTCCCAGCCATGATCTACAGTTTAACTTTTTTTGTCCTCAGCATGCAGCCCAGAACACGGGTTCCCCAAATCTCTGAGCCCAGGTGACATATCTACTCTCCCCATGTTTGAACCTTGCTTGAATGTTATGAATTCCTATAAAAGGTAATTGAATAGGAGGTGCTTAGGGTTCTTGTTCCTTGCTCTTTTCCAAGCACACACTATTATTGGACTTTGTTGTTTATTTGGAATGCCCAGTGCTTTAGTGCATCCAGAATTCTCAAAATATATTTGCCTTCCTAGTGTAACCAAGCAAAACAAACTAGTTTTGAACTGTATGTATCTGCAAAAGTACCAGCCCTTGTTCAAAGCACACTATAACCCAGTCCTGGAGGGGTGATGTATCTTTGCTGGTGACAATGTTCTTAAGCAATGGCTGTGTGTAGGCAACTTGCCAAGGAGGCTATATGCCTCTGTTTATTGAAACATATGCTTGCAGCATGGGAAGGAAAGCATATCCCTTTCCATGGGAAGAGAGGGAGCTCGTGTGATTTGCAAAGCCACTCGCTGCAAGTGTTTGTTGCATTTGATAACATGCAAGCATTTCAGTGTTCTGCCTCTTAAGAGAGCCCATTAAAGGAATGCCGTGTGCAGGCATGGCTGGTTCCATTTACTGAGTCCAACATGATTCTTTGGGGTTTTTGCACCTGAATACCCAGGAAAACTGATGGTCTAGGGCAGGGGTGTCCAAACTTTTTGGCAGGAGGGCCACATCATCTCTCTGACACTGTGCTATGGGCTGGGGGGGGAGAAGAATTAATTTACATTTCAAATTTGAATAAATTTATATAAATGAATATATTAGAAATGGGATTTATATGAATGAATGAAGGTCTTGCAAATGCTCAAGGTCTATAAAAGGCCTTGCACAAAGCAAGGCCAGCCTTTCCTTTGCTGCCACTGCTGCATCACAGATGTGAAACAAAAAGCAGTGGAAGGAGCCCTCATTCCGCTGCTCACCTGAGAGGTCAAACAGTTGACCATCACGCTGAGAGCAGTTGCATCAGGCCAGCACAGTCTCCTGAGGGTCAGAAGCTCATTGGAGACTGGGGGCTCCCTGAGGGCCAGATTGGTAGTCCGTGAGGGCAGCAAGTGGCCCCAGGGCCAGGGTTTGGGCACCCATACTCTAGGGCAGTGGTTTTCAAACTTTTTTGACTGTCACTTCCCTTGACTTTCTGGGCTGTTGGCTGCAGCTTCCTATTAGGGCTACAATACATTATGTAGGGCAGGAGGTTTTTTCAAGGATTCCACACCAATCCTGGCTGGTTTCCACAGCTCAGTCTGGGAACTACAGGTCTAGGGTAAAGCTACAGCACTAGCTGAGTATACTATATGGCAGGGGTGCTCAATACGTCGATTGCGATCGACTGGTCGATCGCAAGGCAAAATGATTCGATCACAGGCTTCTCTCCCTCCACGCATTCCTGGGAGTGAGCCCCTATGGCCTCATCAGCACCTGGTACATGGATGAGAAACTAAACTGGCTTTCATTTTATGCTTGGAATCCCACATGCTCCATTTCTGTTTGCCCAAGTTATGGAATACCATAGAGTGTCAGAGAGCTAGGAAAGGAATAAAATCTGTTCTGCTAGAGCAGTGATTTTCAATCTTTTTTCATCTCACATCACACAGACGAGGTACTAGAATTGTCAAAGCACAACATCAATTTTTTTTACAATTGACAAGGTGTTTTGCCAAATCCCTATTCCAAGCTTTGCCTAAAGAACTTATGCTCACTTTAAGCCAATTAGTTCCCCAGCTTAACTAAAGCTAGCTCTAGCAGTCTGCAAAAATTACCACTGTACCCAGCATCAGCAAAAAAGGTAGCTTGCCTGTGGGGCTGCAGGGTCCCTCCTCCCCATTCCTGAGGCAGCAGTCCTTCCAGGTGCGGCACCCCTTCAGCTTTTCACAACCTAGTAATCTCAGTCCATACAATCAGTTCATTAACCTGTTGGGTAGTCAGTTAGTTAATCCACAAGTCAGTCCACCAATTCATTGTGTGTCCACCAATCCGTTGATCAGGTTACCAGTTAATCAATTCAAAAGTCCAGTAAGTCAGTAGCTGGTCCATTCACAGAGCTGTGGGTCAGTTCATGAGTTAACAGTAAGTCAGAGAACCAGCCCAATAAGCAGAACCATCAGCCAGCCCATTTTAACCAGCAAGACTCCTCCTACAACCCACAAACTCTCTCTGCCCCCCTGCTCCTTATATCCTGTAATAGCCTGACTAGTGGCTGCAGCTGTGCAGCACACCCTCTGCTAAAAGCTCAGGTCTTAACCCCATGTTTCCCAGATTGCACCAGAGCAAAAGGCTACTGCAGACACCACATCCTATCTCCTCACCATATCTTCTGTTGTTGCAAGGTACCCAAGATGTTCCAGGGTAATCTCAGATGTTGCAAGGTAATCCCAAGATTCCAAAGCAAACTCAGTAGGCAAAGGTGATCAAATCCAGGCCTTTATTGTAAATCCAAAGTGAGAGAAATCACCATGTGAGAGTCAGAAGTGGGAAGCTGAGAAGCAAAGTCACCCAGAGCGCGCTCTCTCTGGCTGACTTTTATTACAATCTGGGGTTCCCTCCTTGAAATACATCTTTGGTGGGTTACACATCATCCGTTGTTCCATCTTATACATACGTCATATACAATTCATAGACCCCCAGCAGTCAGCAAATGGTACTACACTTTCAATTTCACTCAAAATGACCTAACTATTGCATGACTTACTTCTGGCCTTCGAAATGCAACATAATTGTCTTTGGAAACAAAAAACTGCTGTCTTCTGCATTTTCTCTGAGAACCTGACCTCTGCAATGTGAACCCGGAATGACTTTGATGTGAACCGGAAAACAGCTTTGATATGTTGTCTTAAACCTTTAATGCTGTTAGTTGTAACTAACTTAAAATATTACTATTTGCTAGTCACACTTGTGTATGCACCAAAATTTTAAAATGTTTTAAAATGAAAAACAAAAATATAAAGCGAGCTAATTTTCTTCTGTGATAAGTATTGGCAACCTTCAGTCTCGAAAGACTATGGTATCGCGCTCTGAAAGGTGGCTCTGGCACAGCGTCTAGTGTGGCTGAAAAGGCCAATCCGGGAGTGACAATCCCTTCCACACCGGGAGCAAGTGCAGTCTGTCCCTGGTCTGTCTCCCTGGCTATGGGCCTTCCTTCTTTGCCTCTTAGCCTCAGACTGTTGGCAAAGTGTCTCTTCAAACTGGGAAAGGCCATGCTGCACAGCCTGCCTCCAAGCGGGCCGCTCAGAGGCCAGGGTTTCCCACTTGTTGAGGTCCATCCCTAAGGCCTTCAGATCCCTCTTGCAGATGTCCTTGTATCGCAGCTGTGGTCTACCTGTAGGGCGCTTTCCTTGCACGAGTTCTCCATAGAGGAGATCCTTTGGGATCCGGCCATCATCCATTCTCACGACATGACCAAGCCAACGCAGGCGTCTCTGTTTCAGCAGTGAATACATGCTAGGGATTCCAGCACGTTCCAGGATTGTGTTGTTTGGAACTTTGTCCTGCCAGGTGATGCCGAGGATGCGTCGGAGGCAGCGCATGTGGAAAGCGCTCAGTTTCCTCTCCTGTTGTGGGCGAAGAGTCCATGACTCGCTGCAGTACAGAAGTGTACTCAGGACGCAAGCTCTGTAGACCTGGATCTTGGTATGTTCCGTCAGCTTCTTGTTGGACCAGACTCTCTTTGTGAGTCTGGAAAACGTGGTAGCTGCTTTACCGATGCGCCTGTTTAGCTCGGCATCGAGAGAATGAGTGTCGGAGATCGTTGAGCCAAGGTACACAAAGTCATGGACAACCTCCAGTTCATGCTCAGAGATTGTAATGCAGGGAGGTGAGTCCACATCCTGAACCATGACCTTCTGTGATATTGCTCTAAAAATATTATGTAGCTATCTACCTATATATGAAGTCTCTGAGCTTAAAACAATGATACTGAGCCTGTGTGTTGAAAAAGCAAGACAGGCTGATTTCAAAAGCACCAAGAAAAAAAATTTTTTTCTCTTCTTTGGAGAGGACATTCTCCTTATCTGTTGCACACAAAGGCCTGTTCATTCAAATGCATTCTTATCTTGTTCTGCTGAGAACACTGGACATGCTGCTAAGTCCCAGCCAAACGTTTGACTTTCATTTTACTCTAACTTAACATTCAGAGAGAGAGACCATGTTGTTTACGTTTCAGGTAAGCATACTATAGCATAACTAACAGTCCTTTATACCTTGCATCACTGTGATTCCAATAAACAAGGCACACCACACTGACAGTAGGGGCTCACATCCCCTACTAACAAATGATCCTCCTCCAAACCTCCACCGCACACCAGCAGACCATCCGTGGCATACCAGTGTGCCATGGCACAGTGGTAGAAAATGCCTGCGCTAGAGTGACAATTCCCCTTGATTTACTTCTTACAGTTTAGGGCAGCATTCATCTGTGTTATAACTAGAAGTGCTTGTTTCTGGTAAGATAGGATTACGGCCTGAGGGCCCAGTCCTATGCAACTTTTCAGCACTGGTGTAGCCACGGGGCAGCCCTGTAGTAAGGGAACAAATGTCCCCTTACCTTGAGGAGCCCTTTGTGACTACATCCCCACCACAGAATGCAGCACTTGCCTCATTGGCATGGCACTGGAAAATTGGATAGGATTGGGCCCTCAGGTTGCAATCCTAAACAAACTTTCCTGGGAGTAAGTCCCATTGCACACAATAGGACTTACTTCTGAATAGGTATGCATAGGCTTTATGCTTTATGTCTTACTGAAAACAATGGGGTTCTGACTACCAAATCCTGAGCAGTGTGCACCGGCTTACCGCTGGTACACACTGTCGCAAACGTGCCACAAGGCACGTTTGTGGGCCCTACTGCTGGGTGAGTACCAGTGATAGCCCAACGCTGGGCTAGTGCCAGGTGGCCACTGAAGCTCTGCCACTTGTCGGTCATGTGGACCGCCAAGCGGCAGAGAGATAAGCCGGAGCATGGGGCGGGTGGGGAGGAGGTGTTCCGGGGAGGGGGGAGGCAGGTGGAGGTCAGGGAGAGGGCAGAAAGCAGGTGTGCCAGGGGCAGGGAGGGAGGCAGTACCGGTGGATCCAGAGCCCCTATGTTGGGTTTGCTGCTCTACACGGTGGCTGTTGATTCACTCTCTTTACCCGGGGGAAGCGGCAAAAGTTCCCTTCCCCTGAGGAGCCGCTGGCGGCTGCCTGGAGCGAGCAGGATGGGGCAGCAGCCATTTTTGGCACCACTGCAGCCCCACACCCCGGGCAGCTCAGGATTGGGCTGCGAGTAAAGTAAATAACACCATTTTCAAATACCTCTAGTTATAACCCATTTTATCTTCACAACAACTTTGTGTGTAAGCCCAATGACAAAACACTAATGTGCCCAGTGCACACTGAAACTTGCATTCCAGCCCATTACCTGCCCACTCTGTCTCTTGTTATTCTTTGGTCATGGTTAGTCATTACTGCATGAACAAACAAGGGCAACAGGCTCACACCCACTCCCTTCTCTTCTCCTTTGAACATGAGAGGTGTTTGGAACCTTCCACTTGCAATTTGAAACAATCTGTAGTTTACCAAAATGCAGGAAACTGTGGCTTGTACAAGCATAGTTAACAGTAGATATCTTGGTTTCTTAACTGACAGTCCAATCCTATCCACTCCCCCTCTCCCCTGTCGATGCAGCAGCACCAAAATGGGGAGTCCAGGAGGCATGTCTTGGGTAAGGGAACAACCATTCCCTTACGCAGGAGTAAACCTCTGCAGCACAGGTGGGCGTACTCACAAGTCCACATGAACCTGTGCAGAAGGGATCAGGCCAGGAAGGGGGTTAGGATATCAACAATGGCAATGCTGATCCCGCCCCCTCCTGGGCCAAATCTGCCCATCCACTACTGCTGCCCCTCCCCCTCCTCAACCCTCCCGTTTCAACCCTCCCCACCCCATTCCAACCTCCCACCACCTCTTCCCTCCTCTCCCACTGACTTACCTGCTCCAGCATGCATGTTCCCTACATGTTGAGTCACCTGCATGGCTGTTTCCTCTTCCTTCTGCTGCTGGCCAAACTCTTGCAAGAGAATCAGTCTGCCTCAGGGAACCAGCTTTGGGGTGCTTCAGTTCCCAACAGGAGGAGGCGGAGGCAGTGTTTCTCCTTCCCCACTGTTCCCTAGGGCAGTGGTTCCCAAACTTTTTTTTAGCACTGGGACCTCTTTTAAAAATGACACTCTCTCAGGACCCACCTAGGTTTACCCCTTTTTAAAAGGAGATATAGATAGAAATGTTTCTTTCATTCATTTGCAAGTAATAACAACCAGAAAATAAGACCCTCAATGTTTATTTCCCTACATGCTTGCAAACTGCAGGAGCTCAATTTCTTGCAGTGAGTTTGCAGCTATCTGATTTTTGAATAGCTACTGGGCTTGAGGCAATTAACTATCTGATCTTTCCAATACCCTTATGCAACCCACCAAAAATCAGGTCATGATCCACCAGTAGGTACCAACCCACAGTTTGGGAGCCACTGCCTTCGAGGGTTACTCCAATCTATGCCAATTCTGTTGTTTTTCCAACTTCAGATGATGGTGTGTCCACCATCTGAAGGATTTTAGGATGTGGTGGGTACTGACTCCGCTTCATCTCTCCCACATTCCACCCCTAACTTCTCCCCATTCTGCCTTTTCTCTGGCAGAGTTGCTCTGCTCTCCAAGTTACACCTTTGCATCATTGCATTATTGCTATGTTGGCACCCAGTGCTTGTCCACCAGCGGATGGACTTCAGCGCCATAATTGCACTGGCGGTCACATGGACTGCAAGGCAGCAGAGAGGTAAGCGGGAGCATGGGGAGAGGTGGGGAGGAGGCATTCTGGGGTGGGGGGAGGCAGGCTGAGGGCGGGGAGAGGGCAGAAAGGAGGTGTGCCGGGGGAGATACACCTGCACACATCAAGAATAGAAACGGGTCTGCAGACTTCTTCCTATACTGAATCTTGAAAAGGCCTAGTGGCCTATCACTGGGATCTGAATTGTTGACTCTCCTCAGAAAATGGGACTCTAATTTACCCTTTATGAAATCACTATGAAGCATTTCAAGTTGATGTTTATGTGTAATAAAGGCCATGATTCTTAGACTTCTTCCCTGGGGGCACTAGTTCCAGGGATTCTAGTAAAAGCAATGCATCCAGCTGAAAAAGTGGTGATCTTTCTGTCTCTTGGTAGCACAAAGCATTCCTCTTATTTTTCTTTTTTACCTTTTCTTTATTTTGCTGTAACCATCTTCTAGATACTGGAACCTTTAAAACCTGCCACTGAAGCAGAACCAAGTATCATTTATCTTTCCTGTCAAACCAATGATATTTTGGGAGGTAAATGAGGGTACAAAATGAAATATTGCTTTGCACTGTTTATTATTTTAAAGATGTCAGCTGTTTGAAGCTGTTTAGAGAGTTGGAATTGTGGATGGATGGAAGATGGATGGGCAGTGGGAATGGGTGAGAGAGAGTCAGGGATCCATACCAACGCCAGTTCATCACATTGTTTTCTCATTTATCACAACCTATTGACAGTTCTTATTAGGCAAAATTCTTTTTTGCCCCACGGTTTCCCTCATAATCAAATCAATCAAATTACAGCCTCTTATTCAGTCACTATCTGAATTGGCTTTTGTTGTCTAGTATCACTGACTTATGGTATTCTTTCAAAAATTTAAATACCATTGCCACCTGCATTTTAATGGTTTGCTAACATAGTATTTCACACATGGCAAGGTTTTCCCTAGGTTTTCCTTAGAATGAAAGGAAATGATGTTTTGCTGGCTAGGATCAGCTGAAAGGCAACCCAATCCTGAGCTACCCGGTGCACATGGTTGCCACAGCACTGAAAATGGCTGCCACGACATCCTAATCACGCAACTGCCAGTAGCTCCTTGGCAGAAGGGAACTTAGGTTCCCTTCCCCCACGTAAGGGGCGTATACTGGCACATGTGACCTAAGAACATAAGAACAGCCCCACTGGATCAGGCCATAGGCCCATCTAGTCCAGCTTCCTGTATCTCACAGCGGCCCACCAAATGCCCCAGGGAGCACACCAGATAACAAGAGACCTCATCCTGGTGCCCTCCCTTGCATCTGGCATTCTGACATAACCCATTTCTAAAATCAGGAGGTTGCACATACACATCATGGCTTGTAACCCGTGATGGATTTTTCCTCCAGAAATTTGTCCAATCCCCTTTTAAAGGCATCCAGGCCGTATACTGTCACCACATCCTGTGGCAGAGTTCCACAGATTAACTGCAACCTAAACCAGTATACTATCCCCCTCTTTGTCTCCCAACATGCCCCCTTTCTCTTCTCAGACATGCACAAGATCAAGAGCTGGCGCAGGTCTGAGGAGACTCATTGGCAAGTGGGAGGCTTACCTATACGTAAATATACAAAAATATTTTCCCTTACCCCTCAAGTTTCCCAAACTGCCCACCCCTGCAGGATGCAGTGCAAGCCTTTTTGGTGTTGGCTGCATCAGCAGGGGAGGGGGAATGGGCTGTAAGGCTGCAGTCCTATACACACTTACCTGGGAGTCACTGTCCAAACTTATCCCCAGTCATTACTGCTGACGCAGCTATGCTGATGAAATGCACACTGGATCCAATGGTGGGGGGAGGATCAGCACGTAGGAAAAGGTAAGGAAAAATATTTTCTTATTACTTCTCCATAGGCTTCCTGGTGGCCCATGAGTCTTTATTCTCATGAGCTGGATTTATGCCAGCTATATAGCTGGCTATAGCTACATTGCAGCTATATAACTGGCATGAGTCCAAGGAGCAAAAGGGGGAGCAAAAGGGGGTTCAAGAAGAGGGGATAGGATCCTGCAACAGCAACTCTGGAATAATTCTGAGCATCATTCTGAGGGGAAACAAAGCTTTAAGGCGGAGAACATAAGAACAGCCCCACTGGATCAGGCCATAGGCCCATCTAGTCCAGCTTCCTGTATCTCACAGCAGCCCACCAAATGCCCCAGGGAGCACACCAGATAACAAGAGACCTCATCCTGGTGCCCTCCCCTGCATCTGGCATTCTGACATAACCCATTTCTAAAATCAGGAGGTTGCGCATACACATCATGGCTTGTACCCCATAATGGATTTTTCCTCCAGAAACTTGTCCAATTCCCTTTTAAAGGCGTCTAGGCTAGACGCCAGCACCACATCCTGTGGCAAGGAGTTCCACAGACCGACCACACGCTGAGTAAAGAAATATTTTCTTTTGTCTGTCCTAACCCGCCCAACACTCAATTTTAGTGGATGTCCCCTGGTTCTGGTATTATGTGAGAGTGTAAAGAGCATCTCCCTATCCACTCTGTCCATTCCCTGCATAATTTTGTATGTCTCAATCATGTCCCCCCTCAAGCGTCTCTTTTCTAGGCTGAAGAGGCCCAAACGCCGTAGCCTTTCCTCATAAGGAAGGTGCCCCAGCCCCGTAATCATCTTTTCCAGTGCTTCTTCTTTGACACTTGGCAATTCTGTCTCGGGATCAGCCAGTGCTCTGCTTCAAGCTCTGTCCATTACCTCTGAAGTAACTTATATGAGAATTCACATCAGTGTGGGGAATGGCTGTGTGATAAATGTTAGGAGTTGGACAAGCTAACTATTACTGCTGTTTGAACACTGAAGTAAGCTTCACTCAATCTTGGTATGCTTCCACTGTTACTTTTATAGAGATGATTCTTTAGTGAGAATCTCTTTCTGCTGAAATGTGTGGAAAGACCTTTCTACATCTTGTTTCATTCTTTGCAAACAGACCTGTGAGGTAGGTTATTATTGCTTCTGCTGTAGAATGAAGACAGGCATGTGGTCAGATCTTTTCAGTTCATCACCAAGATTTTCTGAGTGGACAGTGAGCACCGCCAGTGTGCGTTGTCACAAACATTCCATAAGGCAAGTTGGCGGGCCCTACCGCCAGGCAAGCGCAGGTGGTAGCCCAGCACTGGCTGGTGCTGGGCTAGCGCCAGGTGGCTGCTGGATCTCTGCCATTCAGCAGTCGCATGGACCACTGAGCAGCAGTGAGGTAAGTGGGAATGTGGGGGAAGGTGGGGAGGAGACATTCTGGGGAGGGGGAAGGCAGGCGGAGTGCAGGGAGAGAGCGGGGAGGAGGCTTTCTAGGGGGAGGAAGTGGGGAGGGAGGCAGGACTGGTGGAGCTTCATTCCACTGGATCCAGAGCCTCCATGTTGGGCTCACTGCCTGACATGGACGCTCTTGATTCTCCACCGACCTTCTACTTGGTGGTGAATCAAGTAGCTCCATTGCAGCACTACTCTCTTTACCCGGGGGAAGGGGACGAAAGTCTCCTTCTCCCAAGGAGCCGGTGGTGGCTGCCTGGAGCGCAAAGGTTGCAGCAGCAACCATTTTCGGCACCGCTACAGCCCCGTGCCCCGGGCAGCTCAGGATTGGGCTGAGAATAATATAATGGGAGAATACAAATAAGATGTATTTTAAAAAACATGTATCCTTCAGGCAAAATGAAAGAGTCAGATGCAGCTCAGCTGCAACTTCCCATTAAATGTTGTGAACTCAGATTTTCTACCCCACAATGTGTGAAACAGCCCAAAGAGCCACTGCTAAAAGTGAGATTTCAGCAATTATTTCTCAGTCCATTAAACCAAGCCAACTCCAGACATCTGAACATTTTCTGCATGAAGTAACTCATAATTTCCTCAATTTCTTTGTTTGTTTTGCAAAATCTCAGTCAGTTGGTGGGTTGAAAAACACATGTTTAACTGGACTTCCCATGGCATAAGCAATTTAACAAAAAAAAAATTAAAGAATAAACAAGAGATGGGAGAAAAAAAATTTTTTTAAAAAACTCCATCAGCTGAAAGATGGCTGGTGGTAGCAATTTCTTTACATAATAATGAGAAAATAGGTTGCATTAATATCATGTATCAGGTTTCCATTGAAGAAACAAGAAAGTGCAATACCTGCCATTTTAAATTAGTTTCTGTCATGTTTTTATTTCTCGTCCTCCCCTGAGAAGTTAAAAATCTTGAAGAATGTGTGTACTTTAAAAATATTTCCTGAAGTCAAGTCAATGCCATATGTTCTTAAGCAAGACATTGTTCTCGCTGTGGGTCATTCCTAATGGCATTCTGATCTTTCTAATTAGTGCAGTTGGACACCACAAAGCTCACTTTTCCTGCCTTGGTTCCAGTGAAATAGTGATTTGTCTTCTCTCCCTGTTCAATGTTGGGCAGTCCAATCCTAACCAGCGCTGGTGCAGTGGGGCTGTGTGGCCCACACTGTACCCAACACTGGCAAGCAGCAGGTTGGAGTCTCCTCAGGTAATAATAACTGGTCTTTGTCCCCTTGCCCTGTGTAAAGCTCCAGCCTGTGCAATGGGGCTACTTGGATCTGAGTCTGTGGTGCAAGTCCAAGAAGACCCATGTTGGACTTTCAGGCCCGGGAGAGGGAATAGGATTTGGTATGTGCCAATGTTCCTAATCCCAACCCCTCCTGGGCCTGAGCTGCCCTTCTCTGTCTTTCCCCACCCTTTTACACCCCTCCCCACCCTCCCCAGCTACTGCACCACCAAGCAGGAATTTATCTGTCAAGTTCTTCTTGTGAATGCAGCACCAGTGGGGTGGTGCAGGCCTTCCACCCCCATTCCTTACACTCTGGGTGTTGCAATGTGCTTTATAGCACATTTGCTACACCCTATGCTAGTGCAGCAGTCTTTGTGCCAGCATAAAGAAAGAATAGAATTGTGCTGTTAAGCTATAAATGCATAATAATTTTACCTCAAATAAGTGGGAAGTCTGTCCATCAGCAGCAAAGTTTCCCTAACTGGACTCAAATAGCCTAAATAGGCAAGATGTCCTTTGAAACAGTGCTTAGCATAAATTCACTGCTGCGCTTTTTCTTTGGTCACATTTCTTTGTCCAAAGTGCCTGCAGACTGGAACACAGACTCCACACTGTCACCTAAGCAGCCAGCTGCATGGCTCATGGCTTTCAAGACACTCTTTGACATCACACGCTGTGACCTCAGAACAATCGACCTCAAGGCAGCTGGAAGGCATGACAATTCAGCTGCTGTAAGGATCACCAGTCAGGATCGTGAAGACCTACTGTGACTCCAGATGGCCTGTTGCATGCAGGAGTGTAGTCAAGGGGTCATAGAGCTCTGGGACTTCTCCTGCAGCAGGAGTGGTGAGAACATCAGCAGGAGTACTCAAGTGCTGCCTTTGACACCTCTTTTTCAAAGGTGCTTAGCTGTGAAGAACAGCAGGTTCAGGAGAAGGCAAGCTGAGAAGCTTGCCAAGGGACATAAACATTATTCTGCTCCACCCCCAGCTGGGAGTGGAGAAGATACAATGGAATCATTCTCCCCAGGATGAATGTTTACTTCATTTCATTGTTTACTTCATTTTACTTGTTTACACCAATAAAGACTCCTAGGTATAATAAGTACACTTCATTATACTACCATTTAAAAAAAAAATTGAAATGTGATATGGGACCCCTTTTGCAAATTGCGTCATAACTTGAAGTAGTCCACGTTGTTCCAAATCTAGAGTAGACCCAGTGTGAGCAATAAATTGAATTCTTCACTCGCACCGTTCAAACAATCAAACTAAAACTAAACTTCAAAAGATAAATTCTCCCCCACAACCGAACGCATAAAGCAGGGCAAATTTTTTCTTATATTACATTTCCAATTAGTCAGATTCTCTGGTCATTTTATTTATGGTATTTGTGAAAATACTACCATCTTTCTTCAAAATACCATTGTCAATACACATCAGCTTTGCCTACAACACCCTTTCTAAACCCACCCAAGAACCTTTAGAAATAAATTCGACCATATGTGTGGTAGATTTTGTGATGTGGAGAAAAGTTCACAAGGGACTAATTTGACACCATCAAACTCAATTACCCTTTATTGCTCTTGCACCAGATTTAAACTCGTTTTCTGAGGTGAAAGGTGACAACATTAACCTGCTACACTAGCCCCAGCAGGATTCTACTTCTGCACAAGCTGGAGAAGTTTTTTAAGTGAGCTTCTCTCACTGAATACCCTCAGCAGGTTTTCTGCAACCCTTTCCCTCTCAGATGTAGATTATTGTCATCATCATTATTATTACTATTAATAATAATAAGAATAGTTATGCACCATTTTTCAACAAAAAGTAGTTCACAGAGTGGTTTGCCTAGCAAAACAAATAAATAAATGGCTCCCTGTCCTAAAGGGCTCACAGTCTTAGATGTAGAAGAGACACCAGCCGCTGGAAGAGGAACCATAATATAAGAGGACACCACTTTAAAAAAATCTCTCATTGCTCAGGGTTGGAAGGGCTGGAGCAGTTTAGGATTGCTGTTTTGCGGCCCGATCCTACCTGCTCTAGCCATAGTCATTGCACCACTTTCACTGGTGCTGACTGTGCCAGTCATAAAAGGCGCTCTGGCAGTGTACTACTCAGTATGCTGCTGGAGACCCTGGCGGGAAGGGGCTGGGAAGGGGGCAGTTTGGCAGTGGCAGCAGCCTCTGAATCCTAATCACCTTCCTGGACCCAATCCGACAGCACGGTCCCTGAGGACCTGCACCAGGTTTTAGCTAGCACAGATCCAAGTAGAACTCCCCCATGCTGCAGAGGCTTACCCCAGGTAAGGGATTGTTCCCTTACCAAGAAGAGACTTCTGCAACTTCCCCCATGCAAGTTGCAGTGGTGGCCATTTTGGTCCACTGCATTGTTGGTGGCGGGGGGGGGGGAGGACTGGGGTCTATGGGTGCGATCCTAACCAACTTTCCAGGACTGGCATAGCTGTGCCAGTGGGGCATGTGCTGCATCCTGCAGTTGGGGGGCAGTCACGGAGGCCTCCTCAAGGTCAGGCACTGTTTGTTCCCTTACCTTGGAGTTGCATTGCCCTTATGTCGGTGCTGGAAAGTTGGTTAAGATTGCGGCCTATGTCATGTTATAGGCAGTTCCCAAGGATTCATGAAGAATTACATAGGGATAAGCTCTCTTTCAATGGAACTGATGCAATCATTGTCCATTGAAATCACTGGGGGTGAGGACATTCATGAGGAAGATGTCCAAAGTAATGTAAGTGCACAGAGAATTTCATATGTAACTGTAAAAATATTCAGATAACTTAACCTGATGTCACTGTAGCACTTCATTCAACTAGTCCTCACTTTCACTGTACTACACTTGCAGTCCCATGAATGCTTTCCTGGGAGTAAACACTGTTTAGCATAGTCAGGCTTGGTTCCAAATAAACTTGTATAAAACTTGTATAGAACCACAGATCTATTTTCTTGTGTTTGGCTAAGAAAAGAAAAACCAAGAAACCTTCAGACTAAACTAGGGATGGCCAACTGATAAATCTGCTTGAGAAGCACTTGGTCCCTGCCATCAGTGCACTTTCACTTTCATTGCACCACACAATACAAGAGATCAGCAGAGCAGAATTAGCAGTACTTCACTAGGCGCAGGAAGAGATGTACTGTGGATATAGTGCAGCACTGTATAAATGCAGTGGCATCACTAGGAGGTGCAGGGAGCACAGACCATGCCAGGTAACACCCTTTGGGATGTGTGTGACACTACTACTGGCCAAATGTGAAAATCTTGATGTTTTCTAATAATGCCATCATGTTATATATCATTCAGTGGGTAATTTAATGCAAAATGCAATGAAACAAACCACATTGAAATATCTGAATTCTATCAGAAGTTATAGCCAAATACCCAGAAAAGGAAAACACAACTGCCTTATGTAACAAAAAGTGGATTTGCCTGATTCAAAACTGACCAATAAGATTGATTGTTCTGAAAGCCAATGAGGTGTTATTTTGATACAGCACGGAACTGATAAGGCGTTAGTATGAGTCAGCTTTCATTTCCATGTATCAGAGCTAATACTGGAACTCTCATTCAGCTGTGTGAATGTCATCAAGTTGGCCCCTGGTTTTTTGTTGGATACTGATTTGCTGAGTGACCTGTACTGTTATATATTAAAATAAGTTAATGGAGGTTACACCAACCCTGGTGTTGCCACTGCATTTAGGCTGTGCATATGCTATTGTAATTTTTTCTGTATGGTTCGGTACAAGAGAAGATCCATTATGGGGGTAATGCAATGAATTCTCACACCAGGTGACACAAACCCTAGTGACCACTCTTTATGGATGAACTTTTTCCTTGGCCATGTATGAGAATGTAGTTCATCAGTGCTGGGGAGAAACTGCTAACCATCATGAGGTCTGTTCCCTACTGTGTCTCATGTACCTTTTCACCAATGTGGTAAATATAGTTTGCTGCATTTAACAGATTCCATACTTCAGAAATATCTTTGGCTACTTTACTAATAAGTCTGCCTTTGGCTATCATAGATAATTCAATGGAAAGAGCAGGTAGGGCTCAGCAAAAGAATGTGCACATTCTCCACTGCCGCCAGCAGAGAAATCTGCATTAGATAAGCAGCTCAAGAGCACACTGAACTGGGACTTTGAATTGGGATACCAAAGTGTTCAAAACTGATGTGTATTTTTGACTTAAATGTGAACACTCAGCAATTTGATCCCATATGCAGTAAGAATGGTTAATGATCAAAAAAGGTTAAATCATACCTTCTGCTGGACCAGTTAAGATTAGGGTAGAAATATGCTAAGTTTTGTATTCACATAATTCTGCATTAAGCAGAATGGAAAAGAAGCAAAATGTACTAGGTTGCAAGCGACTGTGTTGTATGAATGGAAAGGAAGCAAAATGTACTAAGTTGCAAGCAACTGTATTGTAAAGCTGTCTTGTTGATACTGGGTTGTTTTCAAAAATGGACCAGAGATCTCTGTAATGGTCATTTTCAAAGGGACTTGGCCTCCCTAAGTAGTTTGACAGTCATAGGGTGCAGTCCTAACCCCTTGTGTCAGTGCTTTCCAGCACTGGCATAGCGGTGCCAGTGGAATATGTGCTGCATCCTGCAGTTGGGTGTCACTCACGGAGGCCTCCTCAAACTAATGGAATGTTTGTTCCCTTACCTCAGAGCTGCATTGCTCTTATGTCAGTGCTGGAAAGCACTGACATAAGGGGTTAGGACTGTGCCCATATTGACTCATAAGCTGATGGTCTTTAAGCCGTGGTGTATTGTATCTAGTGTAGTGACGAATTTAAATGAACAACTGGACAATCTGTTTTATATAAACAATCCTAACCCACTTTTTAGCACTGACAAAAGGGCAATGCAGCTCCGAGCTAAGGGAACAATCATTCCCTTACTTTGAGGAAATCTCCATGAGTGCCACCCAACTGCAGGATGCAGCACACGCCCCACTGGCACAGCTATGCCAGTGCTGGAAAGTTGGTTAGGATTTGGGCCATCATTGTCTTTATTATCCAGGCCACTCACTAAGAGTTTTAGGGTACAAGCCTAACCAGGTCTACTCAGAAGTAAGTCCTATTTTGTTCAATGGGGCTTACTCTCAGGAAGGTGTGGTTAGGATTGCAGCCTTAGCCTTACAATCCTTAAGTCATGAAAATGTTATAAGACCTGTTAGGTTGCAGGTGTAGAACTAAGGCTCAGAGAACAACTCTAGTTGCATCAGCAGCGTAGCAAGAGGGGGGCAAAACGGCGAGTACTGCCGGCACCACAATGTGCCATGTAAGTGCTCCCCCTACTTGCCATTGGAGCCATTGCCAAATCAAATAGCATCTCCTGTGTGTTGTAGTCACTGCAGCTCCTGCAATAGTTACAGTTTTGCCCCCCCCTCTAGCTATGTTACTGGTTTGCATCGGCAGTGGAAAGTTGGTTTGGACTGCACTGTGAAGCATTTTAGAAGCCAATTGATATCAGTGGAAAACATGTACTTTGGAAATCAGTAGATCAGTAGGGCATCCAACAACAGGGCAACAGTAAGACATCCGATTATCTGCAGCATGTCCCATGTGTCTTACAGCACAATCCTATGCATGTCTATTCATAAGGAAGTTTTATTGAGTTCAGTGGGACTTAATCCCAAGTAAGTATGTATAAAATAGCAGCCTAAATGTATTATTTTGAAGGAGAGGGAAATGACACAACAAGAATAATATTTATTTGTAAGGGATCATTTCTTCACTCCTTTTTTAAGAGAGCTTGATAATATTATCACAATTGAAAAGCAGATGTTCCTCCAGGAGCAGCAGCCCATCCATATGGTCTCACAATCAGCATGTTTCCTACAAGTGTCAATTAACAGTGGAGCTGGAATGATTGTGTTATCACCTTTTGCTGCTCTTGTGAATGATCACTGAGCTTATCATGTATACAATGAAGCTTTTAGATTGAATTCTAACAAACTGTAACACTTGCATTGTGTGGCCATTTGTCCCTCATGGTTTACAAACTGAGGATCATACTTCATGTGAAGTACTGTGAAGTCCACAAAAGCTTGTGCCATACAGCTGTTAGTTGTTAAGGTGACAGACGAGTCTCTGTTGCTTTTTTAAATTGTTTTCAGGTATGTAGATTCAAGGCAACGCTGGTGGACATATATAGTTCATAATACACTGTGAATGATTGTATACATAGGGACAACAAAGCACTCATACTGAAATTAGGGAAACTTGATTTGCCATGTTTGATAAAGCAAACTATTTTCAAAAATATGAGATAAATTTTAAGGCAGCTTTGTGTTTCTGTTTTAACTTTTGCCTGGCAACTTTTGCAAAAGGAGAAAGTAGGATGATATTTGACTTACCATTGATCACTTGCAATCTATGTCAACTGGTTTTGGCAGGAAAGGGAGAATGCTAAACTAGTTTTGCAATTTGAAAAACTGATCTGAAACATCTTCTCAGACACCTCAGAGTGTCTGACAAACACTCCGAAAACAAAAATTTATTTATTAAGTTATACAAAGCACCCAAGGAAATGACCCAATTCTTATTCAATGACAGAATACCTTCCATTTAATCTGGTTTATGAAACTTCTTTACTCTCAGTAATGAAAGCTCTGTTTAGTCAATACTTAAAACCAATCATTTTGTTTTCCAAAGGCTATTTAATCTTGCTACAGGCACACAACTTTAAATAATGCCTTTTGGAGTGTGTTAGTACTTGTACAATCTGATCATGTACGGCTATGTACAAACAAAAGTTACTTATTAATAGGCAGGGATAAAATGTATAAACAGGAAACACAGAGAATGTTTTTAGAAAGGCACAAAGTTGAAATCCATGAAACATAAATAAACTTTCTTAGATTTGACTCCCTCTAGAGTATTTTTAAGGTAAAAGCTTCATAACAAGAGGTTTCGTTTTCATTATGGAAACATTCTAGCAGCAGTCCCACAAATCCGTTTGCACTGTACTTTCCGACACACAGTTTGTTTTTACTCTATAATCACAACAACTTTGTATAAATGGCAGGAACAAGGAACAATTGACATAAAACTGGCAAAAATTAAGGTTTTTAAGGATATTGGTAACAGTCAAATTAGTCCTGCAAAAGATATAAACGCAATCCATGATAGAATCAGCCAGGGCCAGTCCAAGCCCTTCTGTTGCCTGAGATGGCATGGCAAATGTTGCCACCCTTTCCCCAACATGTACCAGCCTTTGCTCCTCCCACTCCCCAACCCTCCACATTTCCTTTTCCGACTCCCCCTTCCTTTTCCAGTTCTGGGAGTGGAAGGAGAAGGAGGGGCAGTGGAGGCAAGTAGGCAGACGGAGATCGGTATTGCCCACCAGTCTGCTGCCTGAGGCAACTACTTCATTTGGCCTCCCGGATAGGCCAGCTCTGGAGTCAGCCATCCATAAGGTCACTGAAATCAATTAAGCACACTGAGGACTATAGCAGTAGTACAGGTGACTAAAATCCCATGAGAATCCATTCTTTCCACCACCTACATTATATCTCCTATGCCCAATCATCACATTTCTTTTCTCTGTATGACCACTTGAAGCATATTTTGTTTATCTTTTCATTCTTCTCTTGTCCCTCCTTCAGTAAGCTCAGGGCTGAGTAGCTGATCTAGGCAGCCTCACTGCATCCTTCCAACAACTCTGTGAGAAAGGTTCGACTGAGAGACAGTGCCTAGGCAGCCAGAGTCACCCCAGTTAGTTTTGTGACTGAGCGGGGACTTGAAACCTGGGCCTTCCTGATCCCAAGTTGATGTGTTAACTACTCCACCGCACTGGCTCATAAGTCTAAGTTGGAAAGTGACTGGAAGTCCTGTGACAACATGAATTGGGAATAGCCAGACAGGTCCTTTCAGTGCATGTATGGCAACAGGGTCAGTCCCTCCATGAAGGCAACTGCACCAAGCTGCAGACTGACTGGTAACATTCACCTCCATCCATCCACTTGCCTCCACTGCTTCTCCTACTCCTTGAATTGGAGAAGGAAGAGGGGAATCAAGTACAGGTGTGGATAAGAGGAACCACTCCTCCACACTTCCTCTTCTGCTCGGCCCCTCTTCCTTTTCCAGCCTATTGCATTGGAAGAGGAGGAGAACAGGACAGACTCACACATCACCT
Source organism: Tiliqua scincoides (assembly GCF_035046505.1). Taxonomy (NCBI): domain Eukaryota; kingdom Metazoa; phylum Chordata; class Lepidosauria; order Squamata; family Scincidae; genus Tiliqua; species Tiliqua scincoides. Next base: position 203,515,426 of record NC_089821.1, read on the forward strand.
GGTAAGGGGGTGCCTGAGACCACATCCTGCCTCAGGCACCAGGTCTCTTTGGCAAAGATTCTCAGAATGGCTTCGGATTGATGCCTATTTGATTGCATGCACAGCTGTGACAGGCATCTGATTATCCCTGTTTTACAAAATGAATATCATTGGAATAGTATCTTGTCCTTCTGCAGGTAGGCAAAAGGAATGTGAGGATTGGGTCTTACACTGTGGGGTGAATATGGCAACTGTGCCCAAGTCACAATAGTCAACTACTTTCTGTTTAGTAGCTGCTGTGAGGGACGCAAAAGAATTTATCTACATAATGTTTCAGATGCTGCAAGTACATCATTTTATTATTTTTTTATCATTTAGAATAGGTATACACCATGCTTCAAAAAAAAAAAAAAGTTCTGTGCTTTACAGAGCAGAAGAAACAGGAAGGTGGTTTCCTGTCCCAAAGACAATCACCGCCTGCAAAGAAAAACAAAGGAGACACCAGCAACAAACTCTAGAAAGGATGTGCTAAGATGAATAAGGACCTGTGCTCTCCACTGCTAAATATAAGAGAGGCACCTCTTTAAATTATGTATCTGTGCTCGGTTAGAAGGGTTGAGCCTGTCTGTTCACCTGAACCTCTTACCAAGTAAGGGCAGGAGATGTGGCACTGGAAAGTTCAGAGGAAGGCAAGACAATGAGGTAGTCCTATACCTCTAAGAAATAATAAACTCCCCCAAATGCCCACTAAGGACAACGAAACCCACAGGAGCACTGGCAGATTCTTCAAGTTTCGTTTGTGACATGATGAGACAATACATCAAATCACAGCCCTCATCTCTTATATAGATTAGACAGCAATTACAGTTCTGGTAGCTCCCCACTTTCTTCTCTCTATGACTGCCAAAACTGAGACCATCAGATCTTACTTCCTCGAGTCCCCTCCCTCTTTGGATCCTTCCTTCTCTTTCTCCTCCTCCAGCCCATTCCTCCTCACCTTTGTTTCACTCAATGAATTCTCATTTTGTCCTCACTAAACCCCTTCGTGCAGGTTTGATCTTATCTCCTTCCAACTCCTACTTGCAACTCTCTCGCAGTTATTTTCCCCACTCTACCACATGATCAATCAGTCTCTTTCTTCTAGGTCCTTCCCTACTGCAGGGCCACTGTCACTATTTTGCCACTGTCTTTATAATTAAGAAATCACCCCTCAACCCAGCCTTCCTCTTCAACTCCTGCCCAGTCTCCCTTGTAACCTTTGTCTTCAGATTCCTGCAATGTGAGGCTGACTTCCACTGCCTTTCTGCCAGTCCTGCTCCTGACCCCTTCCAGTCTGGTTTCCTTACACGGCACTCCAATGAGACTGTCCTCACAAAAAAGTACCAATGATCTTCTCACTGCCAAATCAAAAGGTCTATATTCTGTCCTCAGCTTTTTCTACCTCTCTGTTGCCTTTGACACAGCAGGCCACTCTCCCTTGCTTGATTTTTTTTTCTGTGTCTTAAGTCTTTGTGCTTCACAAATGCTCAAAATGCTCTTCCAAACTCTCCCATAGTTCTTTCAAGATTTCCTCAAGGGAACGATCCTCCTTTCCTTTCTGTTGGGGTAAACCTCTGTTCTTGATCCCTTAATATTTTCTCCCTATGCACTGTCCTTAGCTGACTTCAGCAAATCCCACAGCTTTCATTCCCAGCTCTAAGCTGATGAAACCGAGCTCAGTTGACAACCAGGTGATACCCAGGATAGAAGGGAACCATTGAATTCTTCTTCACAAAGACATAAGGTACAGGGAAAATGCCTTCTATAGTGCTTCCTACCCCATAACTTTATCTGTTCATCCAAATCCACATCTCCAACTGTCTAAATAACATTTCTACTTAGATACTTCAATGCCATCTCAAGTTCAAGATGCACATGTAGTCCACATAAAAGCTTATGTTGAAATAAACTGGTTAGTTCTTAAGATGCTACAAGATGGACAGCCCAGTCCTATCTGCCAGCTTCCACATTCTGCTGGTAGGCATTCTCCTGATGGAAAAGCCAGTCTCCAGGCAGAAGTTCTTGGATCCAGGCATGCATTATATGATGTTGTTGCACTCATGGACATCACCAGTGAGCACAAGAAGGCAATTTGCACATCTGCTGGCACTGCAGCCGTGTGTGCAGCACGGCCTCCATCCACCAGTGTGATGTGAATCAGCTGGGAGGGCAGTGGGTGGGATGGGAATGGGAGGATCAGTGTCATTTCTGTGTGGGGAGCGGGAAGGCATTGGTGTGGGGAGGAGGAAGGAGGAGTGGATCCAGCGTACAGATACAGGCCAGATATCCCCTCCTTTCCAAACCTCTCTTCCCCTATCCTCTCCTCAGACATATGCCACCAAAATAGGCCCATTGGCCTAGCACCTGGGCAACCTGCTAGAAAGTAAGTACAGAATGTAAGTACTTACCTCTTACAGGCTGCCCAACCGTTGCTCCACCATTGATTCAGCAAGTACCTTTCTGGTGCGCATGCATTGGCAAGGGGATTTTGATAGGATTGGGCCCTGTGTTTTCCTTGCCACAGGTTGACAAGGCAATCTGGAATTTACATGAACTCACATGGCAATTCTGACATTTATTATAAAACAAACCATTCGTGGCCCTTGGACTGCTGTCTAGAAATAGAGCTGCCCTTGCAACTACAGAAGTTGGTCATCCCTGTTCTAAATAATTGAATGTGATGAGATGTTTATAGTTTTTTTTTTCTACACACTGCGCAGTTCTCGAGTTCTGACTTCATTCAAAGATTAGAGCAGGCTCTGCTTCTTACATTCTTCCTAGGAAGGATCAGTGTACGTCTATGAATTGCAAAACACGCTAAGTAATGTGAATGCTATTATTTCAAATAGTTGAGGGGCTGTGTGGTGTCTGCTAATGCTAACAGACTTTCCACACCCACCCCAACTTCAGTGGCTTGTCTTTTCTGTTTATTTAAATGATGCTGTTGTTTGAAATGATGGGGTGGGGATTTCTTCTTCTCTTGATCCTGCAGACTCTTACTGGGATGCTTTGCTTAACCACTCTTAGCACCTCATTAATTACTGACTGAAGCAAAGTGAGACTGTTTTGCAGTTTTGGTGCCTTTGTCAGGAGATCACAATCCTGTGTGGAAATGCTAAAGGGGATGATTATCTCTACCTTTTGGCATTTCATAGAACACAACTAGCCTTTTACTCCATGTAAATATAAATACATCTTTGCCAAGAGCTGCTGTACCCACATTAGGGTACAGGGTCCAATGCTGATAGTCTTGGTGCAGTATTTCCCCAAGTCTCTTTTAATGCAATATCATTCCGATCCACCCCTAACAGTTGGATGGATAGTGTGCAACCATGGGATAGGGCAGGATATGAATGTGATATATAGATAAACAAATGCCCTGTTGGTAGATATATTGTCCTAGGAATAACCCTGCAGCTGGAGTTGACACCCAAGGCATTACTTGGAAGGTGAAGAGTTTTTATCTAGGCCTGCTTCACAGGGTTACTAAGCATAAGAGAACTAGACCTGGAAACCCCTTGAAGTTTCCTCTCACCCACCTAAGGACTGTATACACTGTGTGGCCAAGTAGAGACCAATTTATAAGGATTACTAATCATGATTTTCTTGCTTATGTTTTAGTATCCATGTTATGCCCTTAATCCTATTTCCCTTGAACAACTCTCCAAGCCTCAAATCACAAAGTTAGTGCCAGTCTTGACTGATGTCTGTTCATCTGCCTTCTTTGGTGGGATTTTGCTTCCACCTTCATGATACACTTTTGCTTGAGGAATGGTTTATATAAACTGGTGTATACTCATGCCAAACCAACATCCATCTCTGTTATCACAGCTGCACTTTCTCTAGTAGCTTCAGTAAATACCAATGACTAGAGGTGTGTTTTTTCGGTAATAACAAAATAAAAATACAAAACATCACTTTCTGCACTTCTCATTTTTGTAAAAAAATCCAAAATCTGTGAAATCTGTAAAAATTTAAACCATTATATAACACCTCTACATGCATGTGGCTGTATCTGCTGACACTATACAACCTATAACACCTACCTAGTACACTACTAAAGGGATTATAAATTATAATTAAAATTTATAAAAAATACGCCCTTGGCATAAAAACACATAACACCATTTTCTGTACATCCAACTTTGGAAAACACCAAAATCCACAAAAAAATAAAACTATTTTCACCCACCTCTACTATGACATAGCAGGGATGGCCTGGTTCACCCTAAGGTTTCTTTATGCAATTGTGTATCCAAATGAAGGAATTTAGTAGCAGTGTGTTATCAGCTCTTAGATATAAATTCAGATTAAATCTATGAGTTAGGTCAAATATGTGACATTTTTACTGTTTACAAGATTATGTTCAGACTAAGAAGGGAAGAAAAAAAATCCTCTTTCTGCTTCCACTAGTCAAGGGGGCCCAGCTTAATCCTTTCAGCTTCATGTAGTAAATGACATTATGTACTGGCATTATTCTCTTATCCTTGAAAACATTATCAAGAGCTATGATTGGTACTTCCAGTTGGTCCCACAGGATGACACGACTTTCTATAAACCTTTCTCACCCTTGTTGGGAAGAGAATTGCACAACTATCTTACCTGATCTCATGTTCTTGAAAAGATGACAGAAAGGCTATAACACAATAGAGACTGCCAGTTCAGTCCTATCCCTGGTGGCACTACTAGGTGCAATGGTGCCAAAATGGCTACCACTGCATCCAGCGGCATCATCAGGGCTGCCAGAGGCCTCCTTAGGGAAAAGGGACTTTCATCCCTTCCCCCAAGTAAGGGCTCAGGGGCTGCAATGGGTCTCCTCCATTCTGTGCTGGCTATTTTTCTGGCATAGACTGGAGGAGCTCCATATCAGGCTTTTCAACTTGACATGGAGCAAGGCTCTGCCAGTCCCACCCCCTCCCACCTCAGTTCCTCCCCTGTCTCACCCTCCCCTACCCCAGAACACCTTCCCACTGCCCCCAAGGCCCTCACCACCACCCGGAGCTCCTATCATGCTTTGGGTAGCATTTGCCTGGCGCAGAGTTCAGTGCCTACTGGCACTATGCCAGCATTGCTGCTGACTCCTCTCAGGGTGTTGCAGATGTGCCTTATGGCACATCTGCAACACCCAGCACTGGTGCTGAGGTATGTTAGGATTGGGCCCTAAAATTCCAGGGCTCCAGCATGGTAGATCCAAGGCTGCTCATTGAGCTATAGTTAACTAAGAACATACTTGTTTAATTGATCATGGAAAACTACTTGCTGAGAAGAACCATTAAAGGGATGGCGTTTTCTCTGTATCAGTCATCTATTTTAGTTTTAGGAAATGGCTCACAACTTTTTTTTCCATTCCAGTTTCAACTAATGACATTCCAACAATATAAAAATTCCAGTTATGTACTGCATACTAAGGAATTCACTGAACTTGAAGAAATCTCTTAGGGAAAATTCCTATATTCTTGATATTGATGTTTTTTTCTTGAAATTAATGTGAAGTATTAAAACTCTTCCAATGGAACATTTTAGAGACTCGCATGTGGAAGTACTCCAATGTTTTTATAAAGTAAGCAGCCTTCATAAATCTCAAATGCCGTTCCTTTCCTTCTGAATTTATTTGTCCAAGACAGCATTAGATACTAAGAAGCTGCCTTCCACTGAATCAGCCATTGGCCTATCTAGCTCAGTACTGTCATATCTCTGATGGGTATCTGCTCTACAGGGTTTCAGATGTGGTTTTCCTTAGCCCTACCTGGACCCATTGCCATGGCTGGTGTTTTCCCTGGGGCAAGGGGACAAATGTCCCTTAAGGAGAGCTCCAGACTGCTCAGCTCCCAGCAGTATGCAGTGCAAGCTGTGTTGGCACTGCTGCATTGGCGCAGGGGAATTTTGTTAGGATTGGGCTGAAAATTTTGTTAGGATTCGGCTGAAAACCTCAGTTGCATCTGCAAGTTTCAGCATAGGTTTATTTCAGTTTATTCAGACGATATCATACTATAATCCTCTGTTTGTACAATTAAATTAATACCTAGTGAGATTTATTTGAATATTACAGAAGCTTGATTTCCAGGCTGGATGTCAGAAACAAAAGATCTATGTTCAGAAACATGTGGGAATGCAGCAGGATAAGGAATATGGCAGGGGGGAGTTGGATCTAGATTTAGATTTAAATCATTATACCTAGGGTACTTCAGAGTTCAAAGATAGCTATTAGCCATGATAGATAAATGAAATGTGTCCTGAGATCAAATGTTTCTGAACACCAGCTGTTGGGGACAAACAACATGGTCTGCTTTTAAATTTCCCCAAACATCTGGCTGGCACTGTTGAAAACAGAACGCTGGACTAAGAAGACCACTGGTCGTATCCATCAGGGCTCTTCCTGTATTTGAGCCCAATCCTGAGCTCCATAGCACTGGTGGTATGAGCGTACCACCAGCACTGGGTGTCGCAGTCATGCCATAAAATATGTTTGTGGCATCCAAAGAGAAAGGCGCGCTGGCGCTGGGCCAACTTCAGTCACTACTGGGTCTTGGCACCAGGAAACAGACTCTACGTGGCCACCAGAGGTAAGTGGTACTGCTGAGAGGTTCTGCGGCTTTTTGGGGTGGGGAGAGCACAGGGGGAGGGTGCAGCTGGGGGGAGGATTGGCCTGGGATGGAGCGGAGATAGCAGCAGGCTCTGCTGCCATATTTTATGCCCCCCCCCCCAATCTGGGCAGCTGACACTGGCCTCCTTGTTTCTGTGCCCACTCAAAAGTGAGTGCAGATCCGAGGAGACCAATTGGCGCCATAGCGGTGTTACCCAAGGCAAGGGACCAAATTTTCCCGGTGCTAGGCCAGTGCCCATAGGATACAGTGGTCACCTTTTTGTGCCGCTGTAGCTCTGGGCGTCAGTGAGCATAAGCTTGGTCTGTGAGTCTGGAAAGCCTTATAGAGCTTTGCCCTAGGATATCTCAAGGATGGCCTACTCCCATATTAACCTGTTTTTGAGAATTTCTGGGGAGGCCCTTCAGTTCAACCTGTTGGATACGAGGGGAGAACAGGCCTCCTTTCTATCAAATTCCCACCCTAGATCTATACACCTGGCATTCACTGTAATGAGCTTTAGACTTCAAGTAAAAATGCTATTTGCCCAGGCATTTTATGTCAGTGTATTACACTTATTGCTTTAGTACTGTCATTTTTAGTGATTTAGCTTTGATTTACAGCTACAATATTGTTATGGTTTTCATGCTCTTCTAGTTCTGAAGGCACATTTTTTTTTAATTTTTAAAATTATGTAATAACAATACAAAATAGTATACTGTATTAGTTATTAAAGTATTATTCCTATTGTTATATTAAGTATTGCTGGAGTTTGTTGTTTTTATCTTACATTATCTTACATTATTTATCTTACTTACATTTATCTTACATTATTATTATTAATAATAAAAAATTATTTTATGAGGCAGGATAGACAAAGAAAACTAATTCTGAAGACATTTCTGAAAACCATTTAGCACAGTGGGCTTACACCATATTCCTCAATCGCATTATCCCTGTTGTGACAAAAGCAGAAGCCTGTATTTTGGCTCCTAAACCTTTTCATATTCTTAAGTAAGGTGAGTTTGATCAAATAAAGGACTCCACTCCGGTACCTTCTTGGCTTGTGCTGGTGTCTCATATGGAAATCTTGAATTTAATAGCCACTTCCTTATTAGTTTAGGATTTCATTGTCTGTCTGTGCTATTCAAACAAATTAGGAGTGCCAGTGCTGCTGCTTAGTGCCAGTGCTGGGTGTTGCGAATGTGCCCTAAAGCATGTTCGTGGCACCCAGAGAGGAGGGGCTGCTGGCGCTGGGCCTGTGCCTATTGGTGCTGACCATCAGTGCCGCCAAACAACCAGCTGGCACTCCTGCAGCAACGGTCAGTGGTGAATATTTTCAGGGTGGGGGAAGGTGGGGAGTAGGTGGCATGGGGAGGATGGAGGGAGGGGAGGATTAGGCCCAGGAGGGGCATGGAGACACTGGTAGGTTCTGCCGCCAAATCCTAACTCCCTCCTGGCCAGGTGTTGCTGCTTGGTGGGGAGGGGCGAGAGAATAAGATTGGGTTGTTATTTTTATTTCAGAAAATAACCCAAAGTTTAGGTAATATGCTGCTACTTTTAATCATAGAATCATAGACTTTTTCATCCCATGTTATTTAGAGACATTTCTTCAGCTCCTATGGCTAACACTGCGTAAGACAGAAAATCAATTATTTTTACAAATTTCAGTTCCAAGCATGAATGCCAAAGGGTGCACCTAGTCACTGTTGTATTTCTTCTGTAATATTATATTAGTATGAACACTGACATCGCAATGCAAGAAGCCTCCCAAATCTTGAAATCAGTTTTGAAAATTATGAGTATTCTGAAACCATGTTAAGCGTCATCTTTGCATTCTTTAACATATAGTACTTTATTATTTTTTTTTAAGCTTATATGTACAACATGACAAAAAAAGAAAGATCTTTAGGATTTTAGGAAAAGTCAATGAAACAAATATGGTCCCTCTGGATAAATGCAATGATTATGCATTCTGCTTTAGACAGTTCAGTGGCTACTGAAAAGAGCTCAGCTAAGAAATGTGATTTCTACAACAGTAAATGATCTCGGTGTAATTACTGTTATTAATATAGCTTAAATAATAATTGGGAGCTGTGTCTTAACCGCAGTACAGTGAATCTGTTTAGTGTGTTCACATTGCTGAAAGGCTCTGGGAAAAGTTAGTGCGGAATACCTTGTCATTGAGAATGTACTCTGTTTTGATAATGTTTTCCTTATGTTTCCTCAAGATACTTTTTTTTTTTTTAAAGCATGCTTGTAATGTTAACACTTATCCAACTGAGCTGTCTAGGTTTGTTGTGGGTTGGTCTGAATGTATGTTCCTTTTGGTGCCTTCCCATGTTTGTTTATTAACACCATTCCTCTGATTTGGTGAAATGCTGGGTTTCAAGAGACAAAGAAGAAAACAGCATACTCACCCCATCCTGACCCTTGACCGCCCCCCCCCCCAAATATTGCAGACTTTTTTTTTCTGTATATAGATGTATCTCTAAATCGGAAAGCTGAATCGCCTTTTATTTTATGCCTCATACTATCCAGCTCTAGTATCCTGGATTTAAAGATTTTTCTTGGAGTCCTTTTCAATGGAAATCTCCTACAGACTTTTGAATTCCCCCCTCCCACACTTCTTCTGATACCAGTATATAACAATGCAATGAAGAGGGGAAACAAGATTTAATATTTTTAATTTGCTATATATTTTATGATTTGGGGGTCTATTATCTAAATAGGTGGTTGTAGGTATTTTCATTTCTGAGTGAATAAATATTGATAAAGTAGGTGATTTGATGTTGTTTTCAGTGCTGTACTTTCTTATTTTTTAAAGCCATTCCTATGAAGGAGAGGAAGATTAGTCTGCTAAGAAAATTGGTTGAAATCAATGTAACCTCAATAAATGTGTTAGAAATTAGGGTAAATATGCACTTGAATACAGTCTTTTCGGATTGAGCCAATGCAGAGATCAATCATTTACAAAGCAGTTTCTGACTTCTGGTGAGTGCTCTGGCTCTGTTGTGTTTATTAAATAAAATCTCCATGATTGCAGGAATTTTTAAAGGGCAGAAACTTTCTCTCCCAGACTTTTGGCACTGTCTCTGATTCAGAAGGACCTGCATTTGTTTTTTAATCCAGAAGAAAATTGCATGCACATTTTGGGTAATGTAGTGAGATTTCTGGTGAAAGGGGGAGGGAGAGATTTTAAAAAAACCAAATAGATGAATATGAAATTCAAAAACAAAATGCTGTTTAATATTTCTGAAAATGAACTGAATTAGATAACGTTCTTTCATGTAATTGGGCAATTAAAATCCTTATTTCTTTATAAAGATGACTGCAAGCTCAGTGTAATCTAGCAAAAGATATTTGCACCAAAAGCCCATTGAAATAAATAAGTTTTAGTTTAGACTATACCATCTTTCAAAAAGCCTCAGGATGTAACCCAATGCATATTTACCTGGACTCAGCGGGATCTGTTTTCAAGAAGAGGTGTGCTTCATATTTTTTGCTGGATTATCAAATTCAAGTCACTTTCTACAGATTACCCATATGATTTCAATAAGGTTTCAACATATTTCAACATATTTCAACACGATTTCAACATATTGCTCAACAGAGTAAATTGCTTAATGATTGCAGCTACATTGGTTTAATGTACCACCTTTCTTACAGGCCACTCATGAAGTGCACTAAAGAATATATTTGGGTTGTTTGGGGTGTTTTTTTTTTGTTTGTTTTAACGATGCATTCTTTGCAACAATGTCAGTAGAATATATGAGATAATGGGCACAATCCTAACCAGGTCTACTCAGAAGTAAGTCCTATTTTGTTCAATGAGGCTTACTCTCAGGAAAGTGTGGTTAGGATTGCAGTCTAAAAGTGTGCCTTTAAGGGCCCACCCCTAACCCCTTATGTCAGTGCTTTCCAGCACTGACATAAGGGCAATGCAGCTCTTAGGTAAGGGAACATACATTCCCTGACTTTGAGGAGGCCTCCGTGAGTGACACCCAACTGCAGGACGCAGCACATGTCCCATGGGTAATGAACTATCAGTGCTGGAAAGCACTGACATAAGGGGTTAGGATTGCATCCTAAGTGTGTCCACTAAAACACACACCTAAAGGTGTGTTTTAGTCGGTGACACGCAGTGAGGTCAATGGCTGGGGAGTCACTTACTATGGCACTGCAAGGCATTCTGGGGTGCTGCTGGCTGCAGTCAGAGGGAAAGCAGAGTTCATTTTTCCCACATCTCTTGTCTCTCTCTGTATAGTAACAGGCAGCATCGAGAGCTGCAGCAGCAACAAGGTCAGCCTCCCCTCTGATTGCAGCGGGATAGCACCAATGCCTTATGGCTTCTGGGTGGCACCCCTGAATGCCTTGGACAATGATACTATTTCCACTGGAGTATGAAAGGTGAGGCACTGCCTCCCCTGACCATTTGTCCCTGGTTTTAGTGGAGAGGATGTTAGGTTTGGACTGGAAGGCCCAAGTTCAAAGCTACTGTCTGTTAAGCCATGAATCCCACAAAACAGTCTAATAATATGGTTACTGTCTTTCAGTCCAATCTCCCCTGCAGGTTTGTCGTGTGGATCAAGGAGACTGTCACTCTGAATTACTATGTTGATTTGAAAACATTGTACAATATGACAAATCTAAAAGTTGTATAAGGAAAACCTCTTGGCTAAAATAATAGGGTCTTTTGGGCTGCAACTTTTTGCCATTATAGCTCTGTGAGTCTTTGATAGCTGCATGCCAGACAGAAATTCAACTAATGCAGGTTTTCTGAGAAGAGAAATTGAGCTAGGAAAGTTCTGTCTGTTTAGTAACCTTCCAGGTGGATCTCAACACACACACACACATACACAGAGAGAGAGAGAGAGAGAGAGAGAGAGAGAGAGAGGCATGAATGCACATAAGCACAATGTAAGCATAATGAAAAAAGTAACAAAAAAGAAAAAGAAACATAAAAAAAGAAATAAAAAGATGTTGGTGCATGGCAAAGTGGAAGTCCCATCAGCAATACTTTAACAGCCTTAAGATTGTGATAAAGTCCAATTTGGTTAGTTTTGTTCAGTGCAATAAATTTCAGGTTCAACCAAAATATGTTGGGACAAAGAGCTGATGGCCACTTTTCCTCTGAAAATACAGAAGCCAGCACTTATTGCATCTTTTTCATTATAAAGACTACCACATTTTTCTGTTTTTCTCCTCTCTGCCTTACAAGGGATCCATCACCCAAGTAATGCTAGGGACGAATGTGAATAGCTGCTAGTTTTTAAAGGGAGAATGCCCATGGAATACATTATTTCTTTTCATAGAACACTTTGGGCGCAATCCTAACCCACTTTCCAGCAGTGACATAAGGGCAATGCAGCTACAAGGTAAAGGAACAAACATTCCCTTACTTAGAGGGGGCCTCCATGAGTGCCACCCAACTGCAGGATGCAGCACGTGTCCCATTGACACTGCTATGCCAGTGCTGGAAAGTTAGCTAGGATTTGGGCCTTTGGCAATCAGAGGTGCCTTCTCTGGGCACAAACTAATCTAATTAGTTTGAATCACTATCTTAAGATTGTAATGTATTGTAGACATGACTTCCACCATGCCTCCCACTTCCCCCTCACTTTTTTTTCTTTTCCAGCAAGCCTGAAGAAGAGCTCTGTGAAACTCAAAAACCAGTTAACTGCATTATGAGTTCCAGTTGGTCCTTTATTGATGACGATGACGATGACGATGACGATGACGATATTGGTTCCCTGTTACCAAAGACCTCATAACCTAAACAGTTTCACCAGCAGCCACTAGAGAAGACTTTATTACAACAACCTTGTTCCTGTTTAGGCTGCCTGCATTATTTAATTCTCCTCCAGAGAAGCTCTCTCCTTCCTTCTCTGTCATAGGTACAAAACTTTGTACCAACCTCTTTCTCCCTGCCATTTGCACCTGACAAAAAGTTATGTGAAACTCACAAGCTGGCTCCCCTTTTTTGTATTTTGAATTTTCCCTAATAAGGAAAGGCAAAGTGAGTGACAAGGTCCTCCATGTGATAAATTCTTACCCGGCTTGAAATCACACACCCCCTCGCTGCATGGGGTTATTGCCCCCCCCCTGCACAGGGTGACCATGTGTCACAACTGCAAAAGAGGACAAGCCACCCCAAAATGTAGGACATCCTAGAAAATGTAGGACCAGGGTGACCAGATGTCCTTTTATCCAGGTCATCCTCTTTTGTAGCCTCGTGTCCTGGAAAAGAACTTAAATGTCCTCATTTTCCCTGTGAGTGGCCCCTGCAGGCAGTGCATAGCCTTCTTGTAATTAGTAAACTATACGTGATAAATCGTAAGTAATATAGTTTTAAATTTATTAATAAGTAATATAGCATTTAAATTAACCACACGAAATCAATAGACAAGTGTTTTTAAGCTTTCATTTTGTCAGGTCCTACATTCTTCTTGGATGTCCTACATTTTGGGATGTGGTGTCCTCTTTTGCGGTTATGACATCTGGCCACCTTGTGTAGGACAAGAGCAAATAAAAGCTAAAAACACTCCGATAACCAATTTCATGTGGTTAATTTAACTTATGATTACATTTAAAACTCTATTGGACCTCCTGTCTTAGATCTAACGGCTTGATTCCAGGAAGGCTGTGCGCTGCCAGTTCTTTCCAGGACAGGAGGCTACAAAGAGGGCGCCTGGCCACTCTGCCCCCCACCCACCCCAGCGGCAGGGCAGTGCGAGGCTTGCCTGGCGGAGGCGCACGCCTGGCGCTCTCCCCTCCTGGCGCAGCGTCCCTCCCTCTCCAAGGCCGGCCGGCCAGCCAGCGGCGATTGGGAGTTCCTCGCGCAGGCAGCGGCGCGCGCGCGCGTGCGTCCGATTGGAGTTTGCTTCCCCGGTTTCATGCTGGCTTCAGAAATACCACTGGCCCGCCGGGGAGGGAGGAGAGGAGGACGCGCCGGGCGCTCGGGGCTGGCTGGCTGGCTGGTGCGCTCCTTCGCAGGCAGAGCAGAGCAGAGCAGAGCGCACCAGCGCTGCAGACCGAGGGAGAGGCTGCTCCCCGGTGCCCGCGCAGGAGCAGTGGGGAGGCGGAGGCACTGCCGCCTTGGACTGAGTGCGCTCCTCGGGGGCCGACGGGCTGGTGTGGGGAGGCTCACGCCTTTCCAGCCGGGGATGCTGCTGCTGGGCTAGAGGCGTCTCCCCCTCCCCAAGCCAGCCAGCCAGCCTCGGTGTGCGGTGAAGACACGTCGGAGGAGGAGTGAGTGAGTGCCTCGCCCCGCTCCCATGGGGGCCCCCCTGGGAGTCCTTCCAGCGCACCTGCCTGTCATGGAATGACTGCACCTGGGCGCAGGGCTTGGGCTGCAGCGGAGCGTCGGCCTCCCCCCTCCCGCCTGGACCGTCGCGCCCCTGCCCACCCCACCCCTCCGCCGCTGCAACATGCTACCTGCCCCGGCCACCGCCGCCTCGGGGCTCCGGCCGCTCCTTGCCCCGCTTCTGACCAGGCTGCCAGCAGCAGGCACGCGCTGGGGCCCCTGGAAAGTGCAGTAAGTCACGCACCCCGCGGCCACCTCTGCTTTGCTGAGAGGTGCCAGTAGAGAGATTATCTGTAGACACGCTTGGAAGAAGATCCGGAGCCAAGCTCAGAGGCAGGGGCTCCTGCTGCCTCCCCTCCCCCTCCCCACTCCTCCTCCTCCTCTCCCCTCCCCACAGGACAAGGGACGTGAACTCTTACAGGGTTACTATGCAATTGCGACTGGTGTCTTGGTTCTTCATCACTTGGAACTTGATGGAATACGTTGGCAGCCAGCAGCAGCAGCCTTCCAGAGTCCGGCGGCAGGGAAGAAGTAAGTGCGCCTTTTTCTATACAGGATCTATGACCAGAAGCAGCAGCAGGGACAGTCTCTTTGGTGCTTCCCGCTTGCTGCTGGATGCTGAATGCGAGGGCTTTGGGACTGGCAGTCCAATCCTATGCATGCTGACACTGAAGGGACCTCCTGCTCCCAGGTAAGTGCGCTGAGGATGCAGTCCTAGCCACACTTACCTGGAAATAAGCCCTATTGACTAGAATGGGACTTACTTCTGAGTAGACACGCACAGGATTGCACCCTTAGGGCCCAATCCTATCAGTTTTCCAATGCCAATGGGGCATGCACCACATTCTGTGGTGGGGAGGCAGTCACAGAGACCTTTGTTCCCTTACCTTGGGGCTGCATTGCAGCTGCACTGCTGCTGGAAAGTTGGATAGGATGGGGCCCTCAGACTCCTTCAGCTGTCATCTCAGGCACACTTCACCTGAGATTGAACTCAGTGGTGCTTCTGAGCAAGCCTGCAACAGTATTCCTCTGTTATTCTCTTTTCAGTGAGATCCTGAGCATTTTGTTAGAAGTGTCAGAGCAATCCTGTGCATGCCCTATGTTCAGAGGGGTGGGGCTTGCTCCCCAGTATGTATAGATAAGATTCCACAATGAAGTGAAAGTTTCTCCTGAGTAAACATGCATAGGATTGCGCTGTGCGCCTGTTGCAACAGGGATTCTTGGAAGATGACAATATACTTTCTCCAGGGAATAATATTCTCCGTGTTCCTCCCTCTGTTACCAAGGCTAGAAATGCATCACTTATTCAAAATTAATTAGATGAACTAATGATCAAACTGAGCTGAACTTGTCTTCATCATGGGTCCTATGCTTTTCTACAGAAGCCCCATAGTTCAGGATCAAGAAAGCAGATCCGTGCCTGGTGGGGGTATCCTCAAAGGCTGATTTGCTTCTCCTGCACACAGCTGGGTTGAGCACTGGGTGCGCAGCTGGATTCCAGCAAGTGGCCCCATCCTGATCTTGGCTGGGTGACTGGAGTGCTCAAGTGGATGAAGGCAATGTGATTGATTGGAATGGTTCTGCCTTGCACTGTTTAAAAGCCAGGAAGGAAAAGGAAGGGGGGCATATATTCCCTTGGACTGCAAGGTTTGGAGATCGGACCATATATCTGCCCAAACAAGAGAGAGCCTGGCTAGCATTCGCCCCAGACACCCCACACCTTTCAATTCCTCTGAAATTCAGAGTTCACTGTTAGCACCATCTCAGAATCAGTGGTCAGTCAGAGAGGAAGGGCAAAGCAGAGAAACTCAAGAAGGAGAGGTGACGACTACACCATCCCGATAGTATTATTGTTGTTTTTGATGGGCAGGCATCAACCAAGGGTGAGCACCCATTCATTTCAATCAGGGAGGTGTGAGAACTTCTCAGGAGTCTCCTTGAAATCAACGACACGTGGAGCTCGGCTGGGACATCGCCTTTGCTCAGTGTGTTTGGGACGGCAGCTTCACGCCTGCTTTGTGTACTTGTGTGTCTTTTTCCCCAGAATCAGCTCAGGGCTCTGGGATGCTTCCATGTGGCTTCCAGGTGGTTGGTTCCCCGTCCACCAGGCAGGAGCTAACCTGCAGCCTTTGAACCTGGCCTCCTGGTGGGATCAGATCCGTGAAAGACGCCCGTGGGGTGTGGAGATAATGACGATGATGATGATGGTAATAAGGAACTTCCAGCCAGCAGCTCTGTAAGGCTCAGAACGCCCAGGAATGAGACCAGAATTCAGATTCAAGGGGGTGAGGAGGACAGATGAGTAAGAGAGACGCCTGCAGAGGAGAAAGTGGGTCTCTGCCTCCTCTCAGCCAGATTTCTGACCACGTCTTCTCCCACTGCCTGGTGGTGTTCAGGCTCGATCCTCTTCAAGGCAGCCCCGGGTCCCTTCATCCGCCCCTGTCGCTTGAGCTTCCAGGTGCTGACTTCCAGGTTGTTGCTGTCCCTGGCGCTTGACAGCTCCCTGCTGGGGAGCGGGGCTGGTCTGAACACATGGCAGCCTGTGTTCAGCCAGAGAGAGGGACGAGCGCAGGCGGATTTCCTCGGGGCTGCCCAGCCTGCCTTCCCCTTCCGCGCCTTGGCCGACCGCGTCTCCCTGGAAAGTCCCCTTTGTGCAAGGGCTGGTTCACCCTCTGAGGCGCTGCGCTCAAGGGTACCGCAGTGACCCCGGGGAACAGGGAGGTGAGTGAACCCCGGGCTTTGCCCTGGCTTTCCAACCTCCCGGGGCTCCTTCAGAGGCTCGCTCCTCCGAGGGGAGGCCAACTCCGGAGTCCGTCCCCGAGATGCTTTCTCCACCCGCGGCCAGCCGAATGAGCGAGAGCGGCCCCTCGACAGAGGGTGGCACCTTCGGAAAGACCCTGCTGCTGCATCGGCACTCGGAGGCTCAATCGGCAAGGGCTCAAGCCAGGGGGACCTCCGTGGTGGCGCCGCTCCTGCTGCCTTGGCCTGATCCGAAAGAGTGGTCTGGAGCGGAGCGCCGTGTCCCCCTCCCTTCCCCAGCTCCGTTTCCGGCAGGCCTCCGTGTGGCTGTGTGGGAAAATGGGTTGGGAGGACCGATTCACACACACTGTGGCTGCACCCCAGCCTGCACTTTCCTGGGAGTAAACCCCATTGACTATAATGGGACTGACTTCTGAGTAGACGTGCCTATGCTCGGGCTCTGTGACACCCGGGAGTTGCGTGCACGTGTGAACAAGCCATCTCAGCGGGGACGCCAAGCTTCCCACGCTTAGCCCCCAAGGTGAAGAAGAGTTGCTTTTCTGGGGAGTCTGCTGGCCTCCAAGCGCAGGGCCTGTGTAGGTGAGGCAGAATGACAGGGGAGGGAGGAAAGGCAGGAAAAAGAAATGAACATCTAACCAAGGGATTTTGGTTCTTTAAGGTGCGCATATGAGGAACACTTTCTTAAGCCATTTCTTTCTTGCTTTGGCCGACATCAATAGGACCATAGTTAGACTGGAGGGGGGGGGTCCACTTTCAGGTAACTTGCCGTTCTGCAGAGACCTCCTCTTAACCTCCATTCCCGGCGCTTGCACAGAGCGCCAACGCCGTGAGAGCTGCGCCCCCTGGCGTCCGCAGCAGTAACACAGGCACACACCTCCCCTTCGCAGGTGCCAGCTTCTGTAGGCGGAACTGCTGAAGCACTAATTTTAGACAGTCTTTCTATTCTGGCTTTCAGGCTAAAAGTCTCAGGAGGTGGCTGAAAACAGACTTTGCAATAGGGGTGTCAAACTTGTGTGCAGGGGGCCAAGTAGCATTCATGATGCCTGCTGAGGGCCAGAAGTGACATCATTAAGCAGAACATGATGTCGTTAAACCCATTTTCGCCAGGTCTACAGGTATACACATTTGGTCCCTGTTGTGTATATGCAACATTGGGCGGAAATGGCAGGTCACGGCCACAAACAAGCACTTGTCACTCAGGAACACGTTAGCTGCAAATGAGAAAAGAAAAAATATTCAAATCTTGATCATATTTTCAAGGCGTGGAAAGGCCTAATTATCATGCAGCCTGCCCTTCCAGCAGTGATACCTTGGCACAGCTCAGCAACTGATAACAGCTGATGTTACTGGGAGAGCCCAGCGGCCAGATAAAGAGCTTCCATGGGTTACTTCTGGCCCCCAGCCCTTATGTTTGACACATCTGCTTTACAACAACAACCCCTGCTTTCCAACAAAACAATACATAAATTGCAGCAGTAGGGCTGCAGTAAAAAAATAGCACCCCCTTTTTTTTTAAAGGAGGATCAACAGTATAAGCAATTTGGTAGATAAACTCTTTTGCAATCCTCTTAATAATAATTGCAACTGGTTTTATTTGGGCATCTAAAAGCTGGGAGGGGACAGATCTGGTGAACCATTCTAAGAGGAGAGTTCCATGTTGCAGTTGATCACAGAACAACCTTCAGTGATTTCTGCCAACCTAATTTGTGTCCATGGAGGGCCAGAGAGCAGGTCTTGTGATGTCAATTGTAAAACCTGGGCAGGAGACCAGGGTCTTGACTATGTAGGGTTTTCCAAATCAACACTAGCACTTTGACCAGGAAATAGATTGGGAACCAGTACAGCTGATGCAGAATCTACAGCTGCAATCCTGTACACACTTTCCTGGGAGCAAGTTGCATTGAACACAATGGGATGTACTTCTGAGTGGACAGGCATAGGATTTTGCTGAATATACACTGCCAGGTCTCCATGAGCATCCAGACAGCCTCATTCTGCACCATTTTAAAATTTCCCACATCACATGAGGTATGCACTACTATAGTCCAACCTGGATGTGTCCAATGCTTGAGTGGTCAAAGCTAGATCCACTTTCTCTAAGTAGGGCCTCAGCTGGCATCCCAGCTGATGCCATAGAAGGCAATCCTAGCATGTGACATCGCCTGACTATCTAGGGGCAATGCCAGGTCCTGGAATAGGCTCAGGGCTTGGTCCTTCAGAGCTACGCCATCTTGAACAGGTTGCACACAGTCGCCACCTAGATCACCAGGTTTTCTAATGCAGAGCATTTCCATCTTGTCTGGATTATGCCTCATCTGTATTGAGAACACAGGGAAACAGATGGGTGGGTGGTAGCCATTGAACTCACTAATCAGTGTGACTAGTTTAAAACCTACACTCCCCTTCCTTCCCACTAAAACTTTGCCATTGATTTCAGAGGATTCCCAGTATTGTCCCTAAACTTGTATTTTAAGAGAATGCAACAAAAAGAAGTGAGGTGGACCAGATGAGGATGATGAGATCAGATGATGAGATCAGAAGAACAGATGTTTGAACAGCTCAATGGACAATAGCTTCTTATCATTCTTCCAAAATAATCTGGCAATATAAATTAGGCAAAGACTGACTTCAAAGGCAGATATGCCTCTGATTTGACTTCAGTCCAGAGATGGTCAAGAGAGTCATGGCTGCAATTGTAGAAAGTGGCTAGGAAGGGATTGCTACAGCTGCATTCTTTACTCTTCTAAATAAATGCTGACAGTCATATAAAACTAGCTTTGGGAGCTGTAATAAGGTGTTGCTCACTACTAATTGCTCTGCTGGTATTTTCCAAATTCCCTGGCATCATTGTCAATAACTAGATTCAATTCATCCATTCTAGTCCATGCAAATCCAATACACCTTGAGTGGGTGGGGGCGTCCCCTTCCATTCCACTCACAAAGCATTTGATCTGTAAGAGACAAAATGTTGGGAATTGATTTGGGAGGGTAGAGAAGGCAATGTTTTTGTCCCCCTTGGAATCTAACTTTGGGGTGGGAGGTGAAGGGGCTATGTTTCCTGCACTCCTAGTCCTAACTTCAACCTATGAGCTCACTTGGCAGAGGTTAGTGAATAGAGGAGGAAGGAATAGGGAGGTCCAAGGAGCGGGAAATGGAGCTGGCTGTGGCTATTCATTTATTTTAAACCCTATCCCTTCCCTAGTGAAATTCCAGAGCTCTTTCCCTTGTTTTTCATAACTGGGGATTCAGAACAATTTCTACAAGTCCAATGAGATTTATGATATTTTCCCCCTTTGGACAGCAAATCCGCATGCTGTAGCACAAACTACTTTTGAAACTCCTTTTAGTTTCAAACTATGAGCGTCTGACATGACTGAAAAGGCTGGGACAGTCAGGCCATGACCAGCAGAATAACAAGGAAGGAACTTTGACCACAGCCCATAAAATGGTGATCTGTGGTTTAGACATCCTCATTGAGTGGACTGTCAGTACAGTAAAGGATCTAACCAGGATTGCTTCTGCATTCCTTGGGGTTTGGCATTTCCATGCATACCAAAATTAGATATTCAGCACTGAGTTTTTATTGCTTTCTAACTAGACTGTGGTGTTGATGATTGTTTATCCATATAGTTAAGCCATTCTTCAGTACTAATATTAAATTAATTCCAATTAAAATATGTGTTCTCTTTCCCTAAAAGGACAAAATGTTATTTTTCGTCATATCTGCACTCATGAAAGTAGGGGGTGCACTTACCCTTTCTTCAGTTGCAAACAGAAGCATTGCTGGAACCAGAGACGTCTCAAGGGTTGATTGGAACCTGGTGCTATGTATAGTCGGGGGTGAGATAATGTCATTACCCCTGACCTTTCACCCTATCCCATCGCTTTTAATGTAGTAGGCCCACCTTTGAACCACCTCCATTCACTGTTCTTCAGACCTCTCTGGGTGCAGACATTTTATGTTCTCATCTACAAGCAGCGAAAACATGATTGCTGGTGGGGGCTGAAGACAGCTATACAGAGACTCCGGTGGTGTGGTGTCACCCTCTCCCCCCTCCCCCACTGAGGCTTGCACCTGGTGTGGCCAGCACCAACTGCGCTCCCATAGTGACACCACTGGCTGGGACCATTGTGGGCAGTTGACATGACAGAACCAATGTCAGAATGGAAGCAAATTTCATTTGCTTAGAAGCAAATTCCTCTTTAGTTCTCTTGTTCCTTTATTGTCTGGATCACTCACTCGGTGATCCTAGCAACATTCTCATCAGGATTCTATGACCCATTCAGGGGTTACTAATTTACATATACGTATTTATGCTGCATGTCAGTGATTCGCAAACTTTTTAAAGGCCCCAGAAGCCTCTGAATTCCTATAAATGACACAGGGCGTGGCTATAATGGTGATGGGCAGCAGTGCTTCCCCCAAGTAGCAGCTAGTTTAACCCTTGGTACACAGAGCCTAATCTACCTTGTCAGTGTCATGAACCACCAAAATTGAGTCACAATCCATTGGTGGTCCTGGACCCACAATTTGAGTAGTGCCGCTGTATATAATATAAGATTCATTTGCATAGTAATGGGCTTCATATACCTACCCAACTAGCAGTTGGCTGGGACTCTCAATTTTTACATTACTCCCCTGAGGTTTTGGGGTGTTTTTTTTGTGAGGGGGAAGAATCAAGGATATATAATAATGGGATGTTCTTTTCCCTCTCACACAACACCAGAACCAGGGAACATCCACTAAAATTGAATGTTGGGAGAGTTAAAACTGACAAAAGAAAATATTTCTTTACCCTGCATGTATTTAATCTGTGGAACTGCTTTTCACAGAATGTGCTGATGGCACCTGGCCTAGATGCCTTTCAAAGTGTGGATGGATTGACGGAGGAAAAGCCCATCACAGGTTTTATGTAAGAGTGTGTGTGTGTGTGTGTGTGTGTGTGCGTGCGCGCGCACGCACGCACGCACGCGCGCTTTTTTTTGTAAAGAAAAAAGGTGCAGGAACTCACAACTTGTTAATCTTTTATTTATTTATTTATAAGCCATTTTTTATAGGAGAAATAAAATATTTTTTATGTGCTTCCCCCCTAAAAATGAACTTACTTCTGAGTAGACATGCATAGGCTTGGGCTCTCAGGCTGCAAGCTTATGCACACTTTCCCAGGAGCAAGCCCCGTTGAGCACAATGAGACTGACTTCTGAGTAGACATGGCTAGGCTCTCAGGTGCAGGGGCTGCACCAGCCAGCTTCCTTCCCCCCCTCCTCTGCCAAGCCAGTACCTGGGTGCTGCAGCCCGTCTCCCTGGCTGGCTGGCTGTCCCTCGTTGTTGTCGCCGTCCTCCTCCTCCCCCTCAGCACATGTCCTCGTGCCCTCCACCGGCTTGGAAGCTGCGCGGGAAGCAGAGCGTGGGGAGAGGAAAGGCGGGCTGGGCTCAGGCAAGAGCTGTGAGTGCGGTGAGGCAGGGGCAGTGCTTTTTTGTAAAAAAAAAAAAAGTTGCAGGAGCTCACTTACAAGAACAAGTTTAAGATTAACAAGTGTAATCTTTTATTTATTTATTTACCTCCCCACCTAAAAAAAAAGAGAAGAAAAAAATTATTCCTTATGGGGATTTGAACCCCCAACGTCTAGCTCCACAGACCAGCACTTTAGCAATTGAGCCATAGGAAGTCTTAGGCTCCTAGTACTAGTTTGGAACTAGTACTTGAGGCGCTGATGGCCACCAGCTGGGCTCAAGACCTTATATATTAGTTCTGAACACTTAACTCTAGGTTTTCCTATAGCCCAATGGAGAGAGTGCTGGGCTGTGGAGCACAAGGTTGGAGGTTCGAATCCCTCCTTAGCCAGCAGTGCAGGTAGCGCAGGGAGGGAAAAAAGGTGGGGGCGGGGAGGAGGAAAAAAAAAAGGTGAAAGTTCTGGTGCGTTCCATTACAAAAAAGCCCTGTATATATATATATATATATAGAGAGAGAGAGAGAGAGAGAGAGAGAGAGAATTAATAGACCACATTCTCTACTGGTAAGGGGCACATGAAATGGTGTACAATCAAACATAACTCTCCTACCCCCCCAAAAAAAAACCCAGACAAACAAAATCCAAAAACAGAACCAGAAAATGCAGCCACATAAACATCAGAATAAATAAAATCTGTATCGTTAAATTAAAATCAGTTTTATTTCATTGTTTAAAAAGTATCCATGAATGTATTCCGCAATGGCTAAAAAGAACTTTTGGCACGTTCTCTTTCTCTTTTGTGGCATCAAACCTGGGTTTTGACTGACTGGATATTGGCAGCAGTGATTTGCAATGTTATCATTCTGACACACACACACACACACACACACAGTTCCCTTTCCCTTGCTCACCTCAGACCTGCGCCAGCAAAGTAGCTGGTGCAGATCTGAGGTGACCCATTGGGCAAATTGAGGCTTACCTCTGAGTAAAAGCATGTTTCCCTACATGGAGGATACCTCCGCCTCCTTTACTGCTCTCCCCTCAGGATGCAGCATGTGGTCTGGTGGCATGGCTGAATCAGTGGGGGGGGGGGTTTAGTTAGGATTGGGCTGTTAGATTGTAATGGTAGACAAAAACCCTTGTTTTTGCTACAAGAGATGAACACAGCTACAGTTCTGGAATTTGTGAACAAGTTCAGCATGCACCTGGCAGGCCTGATGTTTGAGCTTCGTCACATATGTGTGGGTAAGGGGCTGAACTCACTCATAAGATTGGGTTCGGTCTTCTTTGCATGGTGACAGTACAAAATCACCTTGTAATGGGAGTTCTGTACTTTTATCAAGGAAGGAAATGACACTAAAATTGCTAGTTTGTATTTCGGCAGAGTTCAAGTATGTTTACCTGTTCAGTGTTACCTGGCAACACCAGGCTCTGCAGCATATTTGAATTGAATCCAAGAATAAATCATAGATTATAGAAATGACTGGCTGATGTAGAAACACCTGCATGACATCCCTGGATCCACATGCACAAATCTAAACTGCAAGAACATGGCACTTTAATGCCTCTTATGAAATTTATGTTTGTTATCAGCACATTCAATAATCCAACATAATTTATTGAAGGCAACTTTAATTGCATAGTATTTGATTCCTATCAGTCTTGTGGGTCAGAGAGAGGAAAGCCATCCAGGTTGCCTACAGCAGATCTCCCACAGACAAACTAAGCAACAGTCAACATTGCTCCAAGATACCAAAGCTACAAATAGCAGCATCTGCAAGTTTATTATTATTTCTGCATGTCCTTCTTGACATTGTCATAAACTTCTCCATAAACTTTCTCCTTTTCTGAAACAAATGCTTGTGCATACTCAGTTGCACCAAATTAAGCCTGAAACTATTTAGAAATGAATCAGTCGACTACAGTGGGATTCCTGAAACAATCAACTGTATGATACATCTAGAACTTTTCCAAGTACCCCTTTTTGCAGATAGCACTTCTTCCAAGTGCCACCAGAGGAAGTTAGTGTGCCTAGAAGTGAGAGACTTGTCCCTACATTGTTCCTCTGTAGCAAGAAAGAAAAGACTGCTGTTTCCTGAATTATCTTCCAGTCTGCACTGTCTTTGCCCAGTCCATGCCCCCTTTGGAGAGCTAGCATCTCAACATTATTTTTCATAAATGTTTTCTTGAAAGGGTAACTTAAAACGGCTTTATGTTGCCTCGTGCTCCTTTCTCACACACTATATTAATATCAGTCTGAGATTAGCATATTTTGCTATTCTTGTTTTCTACTTCTCTTATGGCCTGATTCTAACTGGTGTTGGCCTGGCGCACTGAGCCATTTACAGCAGCAGAAACGTCAGTGGCTATTTCCCACATGCTAACACAAGAGGCAGCAGAGCTGAAAGAAAAGTGCTGGACCTCACTGCACCTGCTGCTGCAGATAAGCCACCAATGGAGACAAGGGGTGGATGAAACAGGGTGGGTAGGAGGCGGAACGGGAGGTGGGCAGATCATGAGTGTGTCAGGTCAGGCAGGGTAGATCTCAGCTGGGTGAGCTCCACCGATATCCTAACCCCTGTTTTGTCCCTGACACGTCTCCTTGTCTCTACCTGAACTTGCTGCAGCTAAATAGCTGGTGCAGTTTTGAATAGACCCATTGGGAACCAAGTGGGAGGGAAGGAGGGTAAATGAAACATTCTTTTACTCCTCTCTCCACCCCTGCAGAGTCTCTGGCTTGTGCTCTGCCTTTAAAATTAGAGTTTTTTTAGTCCTATCCTTCCCTCCCTGCTGGTGCAGGCCGCACTGGGTGACACGCACAAGGGGGTGATACTCACGGGGTGTGTGAAACATTAAAATCACAGTGGTTAGGAGTAACCCCATCATATTATGTACCGTTGGGTGCGGAATGTCGAGCGGAATGCAATGCAAAAGACCAGAGGGAAATATCTCCTTTCTATCAAAAGTTATGGCCAAAAAACCGGAGAACAAAAAATGCATGGATCCCTATGGAAAGTGAAAGTGAGCCGTATCGCGCGTTTACTCACAAGTAGGTGAACTTGCCTTAGTCTTTCGGAAAGCGAAGGCTGAGAGGAATCCAACGATACCAGAATGGTCCTGATCCAATGAATGCAGCCCCCAAAAACACCTGAGAAGGAAGTCCCTCCCTCCTTCCAAGCAGATGAATGTATTGAGACCTATGGAAAACAAAACTAGACCTCACAGTTGCATTTACTCACGAGTAAGCAAACATGCTTTGGCTGGCGTGGAAGATCAGGTGAAGGAGAGTGCAAGCCTACCAGAATGGTCCTGATCCTATGCACCTGGAGCTAAATAAGTGCTCCAGAAGGCAGCCTCCCTCCCCCCCCCACTAAAAAGGATCAAAACAGAGGCTTCAGCTGACAAGGTGAATCTTTTTGAGACTTGCAAAGCCAGGTGGATCCTGACAGAGATCTGGTTTAAACAGAAGTTCTTAAATTGAACTGGGTACTGGGGAGGGCTGAAAACCTTACTGATTTGGAGGGGGGGGGAGTGTTATTGCAGGCAGGCTACAGAGGAAATTCACTTGGTGGAACAGGGCTGGATTCTGCTTATTTAACTATTTGTTTTACTTTATTTATACATTTATTTTAATTTGCCTGATGATGTTACTTCCACCATGACATCACTTCCAATGGATTGGATTAGATTGTCATTCTAAAATGTGGGTCCCAGTGCTAAAAGTCTGAGAACTGCTGCAGTAAGGTGTTAGTAAGTTGACACCTGGGGGGGGGGGGTGACACCACTAATGACCAAAATCACTAAAATCACAGTTTGGAGGAATAATACCAGCATGTTATAGTATATCAATCAATGCGTAATTTGATGCAGAAAGTGTTCTATGTTTGTTCTATCAAAAGGTACAGCCAAAAAACCAGTGGGGGCGGAGTGATGGTACATCACCACGCCCACCATCTGGGGTATTGCCCCGCCCACTGCATGGGGGGTGACGCGCTGGCATCCCGCACCGGGTGACGCGAACCCTAGTGACGCCACTGAGCTGTGCCAAAAATGGATGCAATGTATCCAGCGGGGGAGGTGAATCGGGAGGGCTCCTCCCATAGCCTTCCCACCCATTTCTACTCTCTGCCCAGTTTTGTCCCCTTCCTGCCTCCATTCTGTCCTCCCTGCCCCCATTCTGCCTCAGTGGGTGGCCAGCCATCTGGCACTGCACACACTGCCAGAAGTGCTTTTACGACAGTGGTAAAGCAGGTAGCACTGTCAGAACACCTGTTCTGCCAGCACCACAAGCTTGTAGGATTGGGCTGTTAATTTTGGATTGATTGCACCCAGTGTTGAGCCTCAGGAATGCTCTGCTTCTCACCAATAACTCATCCTTAAGGAGTAATTTGGAGATACTGGAATCTTTGGAACTTTCTAAAGTTAAATCGTATCAGAATGACTTGAAATTTTCTCATTTTAATGCTGAACAAAGGAAATACCCCAAGAGCCGGAGGGAAGCAGCTGCAGGGGCATCTGCTGTTTTCACCGCTCCATGGGACTCTCCCTAACATATTTTTGCTGTTTTTAAAAGAAAGTACCTTTTCTTTTTCTTCTGCCATACATATATTTCCTGTGCGGTAAATAAATAGCTTGCTAGCATCTTAAAGTTAATATGGAGGAATAAATCTCCTCTACCTAACGTCAGGTCAGAAGAATAAATCTTATCTAATGTGCCAGGTCAGAAGGGAAGGATACTTTCCGTGAAAGAAATAGCAAGCACCTTCTCGTACAGAGCTCTAACCATTTTTTTACCCCTCTAAAAATAATAAGATGAACTGAACAGCCTCCTTTTAGAATTTCTGAAAGAAAAATAAACATGTGGAGCAGAATTAATTTATAAAATTCTCCAAGGTTTTTCTTGGCAGAACACTTTTAGGCAGTGAGATTTTTCTCTCCCTTGCTTTTTCTCCCAGATATGCACACATATCTTTCCCCCTACTTTCCTTATATGAGGGTCATATTATTTAGTATAATATAATAGAGCAGGACTGCATATTCTACATATAGTGAATAGTAGGAAACACACCATGGTTTCAACATAGAAAACTCTGGTTTCTAAGAGTTTCAACATAGAAAACTTCTGGTTTGTAGGGCAGGTCAGTATCAATTATCCCATACTACAAAGTGGGATGAATCTGAAAGTGCCACCACTATTCTATCCCCCTTTCTGGCCTCGATCCACCGTTTCCAGGTCCACTTGGATTTGCACCAGAAAATTTGCTTCCTCAAGGCCAAATAGACTCACTGCAGTGTCAAAGGCTAACCCTGGGCAAGGGAACAAATGTTTCCTTGCTGGGAGGAGATTTCTGGAACTGTCCTTCCCTGCAGGATGCAGTGTGCGCTTCGGGGAGACAACTGTAAGACACATTCACTTTTGTGACACAAATGGATAAACACATTTCCTTGAAGTCTTTTGATCAAGCAACATCAGTACTATAGCCAAGAAGAATCAGGGCTATCTTTTCAAGAACTACCCCAGGCATACCCTCTCCCTAGAGTTTCACAGGTTGCTGTTAGTAGAATTCTCAAGGCACAAATCCCTGATAAACCCACAGAGAAATTTCAGGTGGATGCTCTGAAACCCTTTTGTATTGGCAACCTTCAGTCTCGAAAGACTATGGTATCGCGCTCTGAAAGGTGGTTCTGGCACAGCGTCTAGTGTGGCTGAAAAGGCCAATCCGGGAGTGACAATCCCTTCCACACCGGGAGCAAGTGCAGTCTGTCCCTGGTCTGTCTCCCTGGCTATGGGCCTTCCTTCTTTGCCTCTTAGCCTCAGACTGTTGGCAAAGTGTCTCTTCAAACTGGGAAAGGCCATGCTGCACAGCCTGCCTCCAAGCGGGCCGCTCAGAGACCAGGGTTTCCCACTTGTTGAGGGAAACCCTAGGACAGTGGAAATCGAATCACCTCTCTGTCATGCATTTCTATTACTTTAGAAATTAGGCACAGTACCAGCCTGATACCAGCATAAAAGTGCAGAAATGCAATTTTTTTTCTTGCATTTGGGATAACTATGTTTTCATTATTCACTACCTCAACGGTTTTGGTTTAAATGTTCAGGAGAACTTTATCCATTAAGGAGTTAAGTAAATCTAGAGATGGGATACTGCAATAATGTGCAATGCAAAAGA
This sequence comes from Tiliqua scincoides, assembly GCF_035046505.1. Classification (NCBI taxonomy): domain Eukaryota; kingdom Metazoa; phylum Chordata; class Lepidosauria; order Squamata; family Scincidae; genus Tiliqua; species Tiliqua scincoides. The sequence continues at coordinate 203,543,715 of NC_089821.1, forward strand.
GATAAAAGGCAAGATCTCAAAATAAGTATTTTGCCCTGCCTAGTGTGTTATAATTATAAATATTCCTTGTTGAAGCAGCCATTCACTAATGTGCATTTTGTGCAGTTGCAGATCTTCATAGTTATTATGGAGCTATACCTAATAGTAAAACTATAAAATTGCCAGTATTCTCATCTGAAAGACTTTTTTCTATATGATTTTATATGCTTAATTCCATTAGTGTCTCTGTTAGTCTGTTACAACAACAACCAGCAAAAAGTCTCATGTTCATTTAAAGATCAGAAAATGTAACATTTAACTTTTCTCTTTTTCTGCGGCCCAGGAAAACTATTGCTACAATACATTTGTTGGTCTCTAAGGTACCACCAGACTTTTACTTTATATGTGTAGTTAGTTTTGTGTAGATATTAGAAAATCAAAACAGAAAGAATCTCAAAAGTGAAACAGTACTTAGATTGTGAGTCTTGTGAACATGTACATGTATCAAATTCTATTTTATTTTCATAGGCTGGATTCAGAAATAACAGGAAACCATGGTTTCCCACTATAACAACAAGCTTCAAGAGCCATAGGCTCACATGCATCCCCTCTCCTTTATGTGCAAGAGAGTGAAAGCTTCCATATAGAACAAACTGTAGTTCTGCTCTATATATGAACCTTGAGAACTGCAGTTTGTTAACTAACTAGGGGTGCAAGCCTAACCAACTTTCCAGCACTGACATAGCTGTGCCAGTGTGGTGTGCACTGCATCCTGCAGTGAGGAGGTGGTCAAGGGGGCCTCCTCAAGCTAAGGACATGTTTGTTGCCTTACCTTGGAGGTTGCATTGCGGCTAAGGCAGTGCTGGAAAGTTGGTTAGGATTGCACTCTAGAATTCGAACATAACAAGGATACTAAACCAGAATCAATGGCAAATTTCTGGATTTACATGCAACATAGAACTGCAGTTTGTTTTTAAAATGAAAGCAAAAGCTTTTGTTCTCCTCCTTGCTTGTGCAAAGAAAAAGAGGAGGGGAGGGGGAAGTCAGTAGCATAGCTAAGGAGGAGCTGTGGGTACCATGCCTTGAAGGGTGCAGGAGAGGGTACTGTGGCATTTCCCTACTCTGGTTTTATGAACCTTACCAAGGTGCCTCTGGGCACCCCTTACAGCTGCTGTGTTCCATTTCCTGGTTCAGGGCCACTAAGGCAGGATGGCCCCTAGCCCTTCACCCTCACCACAACTGCCAGTCTCTCATGCGTCCTGGCCCATGGTGGTGGGGAAGGAGACAGCAGCAGTGGTGGGGACTGCTGTGCCCTCCATTTTTCACCTTGCACCCTAGCTAAGAAGCCCGACCCAGCCCTGGCAGGATGCTGCTGTTCTTGAGTGGGGAGGAGGAGTATCTCAGTACTAATCCTGCACCCCACCTCGTAGGCAGTCAGAGAAGGACCTTAAAGTCTAACCGCTCCAAGCACATCATAACCCAGAAATAATTGGCTATGTCATCACATCATCACAATTACTTCTGGGTCAGGTAACTTTGGGAGTCATGGCCCCTGGTGCCAGAAGGGCCAGCTGCACCATTGGAACTTAGGACTGTGCAAACTCTAGGGCTCATTTTCAAAGTAGAAAAAGCTTCATGCCTGCTGGCCCTCTCTCATTCAATGAGGAACATAGAAAAGCCCTGATGGATCAGGCTAGTAGTCCATGTAGTCCAATATTCTGTTTCACATAATGGGAAGGCAGCACTTGTCTTGGCTGGCTAGGATTCTAACTCATGTGGAGGAAATCTCCTCACATTCAGCACTGCCTTCTGCACCTAAGCACTGCAAGTGAGAAGCTGGGGGTTTGACCAGTTGATTCACTGGCACAGGATCTGTGGCTAGCCGGTATGCTCTTACTCCCCCTCTCTGCATGCTCAATGAACATGGGAGATAACTTGTGAAGAGGACTGATTGCTACGCTTGTTTTTGTGACCTGCCAAGCCAAACATAGCCATTTATAGCACACATACACTTACACACAACTCAGCAAACAGATTTGTTTGGGGTGCCTGTCTGGAGCTGCAAAAACAAAAGGAGGCAAATGAAGCACTTGAGAAGCCACATGGTTGATGGTGGTCTGTATTCAGTCTGGTAAGTAGCAATTTGAGCAGACCCACATAAAGCTGAGTGACTACATAAATCTATTCTTCTGAATATCGCAGGAAACATTGTAAGTTCTAATATCGCGTTACAGATTCTAGTTATGCTAGTTATGTGGGGATTCTAGTTATGCCCTGTGGATTTTCCCAATCAATAAGCTGGACTTTAGGAAGAGCCTTAAAGTCTAATTTGTTCCTGCTGTTCTTTTTGGGGTTTTTTATTTTTGAAATAAATTTGCATTACAAAAGTTCTTCTCTAAGACGACTGTTTGGGAAACTTGCAGATGCTACTGTACAGGTGGAGCCTCATTATCTGCAAGGGTTCCATTCCTGGACCCCTTGTGGATACCAAATTCCATGTGAAACCAAATCATGTGGGATTTGCGTGCAGAACATGCACGTCTGGAGCTGTTCTGAGGCCTGTGGAGGCTGCTCACAGCCTCCATGGGCCTCAGAATGGCCTCCAGAGTTCCTAGTAAAGCACTTCCGGTTTTTGGTCAGTTTTCAGTGAAACCGGAAGTGGCCTTCCATTGCTTTCGGGGGCCTTTCTGAGGTCTATGCGCACAACTTCCATGGGCCTGAGAAAGGCCTCCAGAGGTGTGAGAGGCTTCCACAAGCCTGAAAAAGGCTTCCAAAAACTGGAAGTGCCTTTCTAAGACCTCTGGAGGCACCCTGGGGGCACTCCAGAGATATGCAGCCTCCACAGGCCTCAGAAGAGCTCCAGTTGCCTCCGGAGACTATTGGGCCAAATCTGGCTCAACAGGGGGTCCGGAGGACCCACGTTGAACCAAATCAGCAGAGCCAAAATCCGCGGATAAGTAGGCTCAACCTGTGTAATGTTGATGATTTGAGCTGAAGGATTCTGGTCTGTCCAGTGTGAAAGTAGATGAGGAAGTGTGCAATAATCAACAGAAGCTAAATAACTACTCAGATTTTGGTCACACTAATGAAAGCCCAGTGATGTCCCAGCACTTTCCTAGAACTGTATTCTTTGCTATTGTGCAAATTATCATTAGCAACTATGAAATCTAGCAAGAGTTATGATGAGTAAAAGGCTCAGGTCTAAACGTAATTAATGTATAGGGAAGTTCCATTGAAGCTATATCGAAATGCACTTTTTTCCACATTATGGCCATAATTCTTCCATATTATGGCAACTGGCCATGTATGTGCAGCTGTGCCCAAACAGGAACTTTGATTTCTCTAGTGTGTGACTGAAACAGCTGGCATGAGTAGTGGGATATGTCATGCGAATTCAAAACACATTCCCTTTCCCCCCAAATAAGGGGAAACGCTTGCACAGGAGTTTTTATCATAGACAAAGATCATGATCCACTAGATCAACTAATTCCATGGGCCCAATAGGGAAGTTAGGGCCCAATCCTGTCCTTCTCCCCACCAATGCAGTGATGCCAAAATAGCTTGTACTGCATCCTGCTAGGAAGGGACAGTCACAGAGGTCTCATCTGGGGTAAGGGAATGTTTGTTCCCTTACCTGGGGAGGATTAGCATTCATGGTACAGAGGGGCCTACTTAGACCTAGCAAAATTGCTGGCCCAGATCTGTGTACAGATCAGGTCTGGAAAGAGGGCTAGGATTCGGCAGCCACCACTGCCACCAAACCTACCCTCTTCCTGGAACTGATCTGCCCTTCCTCCTGCCCCCATTGTCACCCTATTCCGCTCTCCCCCCTCCCCTGTCACTGTCTCATTCCACCTCTACCCTCTCCCACCTCCCACACCACCTTACCTGTGTCAACAGGTCTGCAGTGATCCTCCAGTGTGCAGGGGAGGTCTCCAGCCTTCCTGCTGGGGCTCCAGCAGTACATGCCATTGTGCACCATCCAAGGGCCCTTTGTGACTTCCATAAGGCAGTTAATGCAGGTCAAATGCTCATTCTGCCAATGATAAAGCCCAGTAGGATTGGACTGTTAGTCACATTCCTTCAACGTGAAGGTTCTGAGGAAGTCTGTGGTATGGCCTGATGATCTGCTGTGAATAAAAAAATCACACTCACACTGGGATACACCTAAGTAGCTCTTTGAATCTCTTTGAACCGGAGGTATTGATTTTGGCCTTCCAGAGGCCTCAGAAGTCATTTAGAGGGCCAGGGAGGTGGCACTCAGTCTTTCAGGCTCTCCAAAAGCCCTCAGGTTACTACTGAGGCATTACTACTATCAGGCATTACTACTTCAAAATACTGGGACTTCAGATAAGAAGTCAAACTAGTAGAGCTTCAGCTTGGCAGCTGCCTGGCAAAGATGCACCCTGAGCAAAAAATTCACACCTAGTTTATGGCTGTATTCCAAAACTGCAAGAGGATCCTTAGACCAATGATGTTACTCCAAATTTGCTGAATAATCATGAATCAGGCTTATGGTCCAATCAAACTTCTGGTTGCACTTGCAGCTGTTCATCTTAATTACAACTCCCTAGACCTGGGAACAGTTGCCAGCATTATCTCTGCACCTCAAGGCCAATAGCAATCTAAAATATTTCTTTTCCCAATTAAACCCACTTCCTTCACATGGGCTTGTGCTGAGCCTGCCCCGGCCTAGTGGTAAGTGTCGCAGACATGCCTTATGGCGTGTTTGCAACACTAAGCCATTAGGATTAGACCCTGGGAAATCAAAATATCCTTCATCACCTTCACTCAGCACTGTTTTCCATAGTTCCCCCCCCCTTATTTTTTTTAAAAAAATAAGGCCCCAGGCTCTTTTTCCTGGATGGAAGATAATAGTACAGTCTTCAGCCTTCAATTATCATGAAATATTACCTTTTATAGACCTTTTGTCTTATGATAAGGTCAGGGTCAGATTGGATTCTTCAACTTTTTCTCAAGCATCAATGCCAGTGATAATTGTGAATGGCTTCTTACAAGCGTCTATTAGTATGTTTGTGAGAATTTGAGTTATGCCACATAGATTTTCCATTTTAAAGCAACCGCAAACTACATTGATGTAGTAAAAAATACCTTTATTTTGTGGATTTGTTTGTGTCTTTGCCCTAACTGACCTCCTGTAAAATTTTAGAGGAACTAGGTGGACTGCATGGATAGAAAAAACATCCTTTCACTTCGTATGAAAAGAATTCCACTCTGCTTATTTATAAAAATTCCTGGACAGAGAGCAAACCAGTTGTGGTTCCTGTGGCTAACCTGGAGGTTATTTCTGTTGTACTAAAGAAATTTACAGAGTTCTGCATCTTTCCCTGGTTGGTTTCTTTTTCCTTATCTTTGCAGTAATTTCTTCGCAAATTCAAGATCAGACTTTTCCAGTTTAATTCTTAATTCCATTATCAGGGCCAATTAGCCCTTCAACACTCTATAGTACTATTTAAAGGGTGTTCTGGTACACTGAATATCCTTCCAGTGTGATGTTCTTTGCCATTTCTGATTAGCTTGAAATTCTATTATTGAAGTTATGTATACCCGTATTACATTAGGGATTCTTAACCAGAATATCATACCCCTTTGGTAGTCTGGGAACCAAATGAGTTAAGGATATAGGACTTGCTCTCAGAACAATTAAAAAAATAGATTAGCTTATTAACTTACCATTATCAATATGGATTAAGGTGTTCTGTTCCTAGCTATCCATATGTAAAGTAAAACCAAGCTGTTGACATCTTTTGAAGACATACTGGTACCTAATAGGAGTGGTGGTGGTGATGATGATGATGATGATGATGATTTTGACAGTCTGACAAAGGGATATAGGAACATACTGGGCAATCCATGGGGGGGGGGGGTCTGTAATCATGAAAAAGTTAAGAACCCTTGATATACATGTATCTGTTCTTGTGTGCCCCTCTTCATTATGCCATGGTTGAATGTATTTGAATTTAGATATGAAGGAAAAAGTGTGGTAAGTCATTCCACAGATACCAGGAAATGTCATTGGCAATATTTGGGACTTCTCTTTCTAGAGCCAGCTCAATATACAGTTTCTTTATCCTGTGATTTATATTGAAGGAAGCTACAATGGTTTGTATAAACATGACCAACAGCAGTAATGAACAAAAATACAATAGGTGCAAGCCAGTATCAAAGCTGTATCATAGCAAAACCAGTCTGTTTTAGGATTTGCAGCTTATAATTTATGCAGTTGTATTTGGCTTCTAGAATAATTTTTTTTAAATCCTTATATTGGCAGGGTATAGGCTCACTGATTCGCGATTGATTGTTAGTAATTAATTATTATTGATTTAGAAGAGAAAATTTCTCTAATGTTCCCTGGGCAATTAGTCTGTTAATGAATAGATATGTTTCGCTATATAAAAGAGGGCATTGAAGCTCTAAGAAATATTCCAGATTATTACTATTTCAGTGGAGTAATTAGGAGTTGGAGAAGAAAATGAAAGAGGGGAAAAAGTGAAGTGGATAGTAGAGAAGATTGCATTGGCATCCTTCAGTCTTGGAAGACTATGGTATCGCACTCTGAATGGTGGTTCTGGAACAGAATGTCCTCTCCAGAGCACAAAGCCTGGGTAAAGTAGGATAGACTGTTTCCCATGCAGCAAATCCCCCCTCTCCATGTCGCTGAAATGGTCCAATGGAAAGGCAGAGGCCAATACGGTTGGCTCCAGCAGCATCGCAGGAGTTGCCAGAATGTGACTGTGTTCAGCCATGAACTGCTTCATGGACTCCAGCTCCGGATTTTGCCTCGAGGTTGACTCCTGAAGCCTTTTCCATAACTGGATGTAGCCACAAGGCAGTGGAGGTTTGGGATCAGAGTTTTCCTTCTCTCAGATGAGCTGCCTTCCCAGGCTATTGAGTTCCATCTACCCGGTGGTTGTTTAGTCGCTTCTTACGACAAATACAGCCAAACGGAGGGCCTATTCTTATCCCCCAGCCCCCAGGGGTGAAGATTACTCTGCATAAATTAATAAGAAGTTTTGCTGATATCAGGGTCAAACTGCGAAGTATGTTAAATGCATAGTTTGGCACCGAGTACTTGTTTTTAATGGTTAATAGTAGTCATGGTAAATAACAGGTATATGTGTGTGGGTGTGGTCTGGATTGGGACTATGGTATATAGGGAGGGATTTAAGGGTGCATGTCTAACTCATCCCCGTGAATCTGATTCAGATCTAGATTGGATCACCAGTAGTTGCCATTTCCCCTGGGAGAGAAACCTCTACTGATGTGAAAGCTCAGTGGTGAAAGCATAGCCAAGGCAGTGTGACAGATTGGTGCTCTATTTATGAGAACAAGCCTCAAGTAACCTGCCTCCTAGATTTTTGCTCAAAGTTGTGCACTGCAGCTCCTAAATCATGGACACCAATTCTTCATATATGATATACTTGTTTAGCTTAAAATGGTCAAGTTAAAATAATGTGTATGTAGTAATATTAATGGCAGGATGTCTGAAATACAGTGGTTGATTTAGAAAGGACCTATCCTTTCTCCACATCCTGAATAACCTTCCATGGAAATAGCCATATTTTGTGCCATTTAAACTAGGTCAAACTAACTCCTTGTCCTTAATTTCCTTGTTTTAAATATTTGTGCTCATGCCGCCAATGTTAAAGTTTGGAAACTATTCTGAAAAGGAACATGGCAATTAAAAAAATTATTATGCAAATGATACCTGCTTCGGTACAATCTTTGCTAAAAATAAATTAGCACGACAAGCAGAGTTGAAACATACATGTACCAAACCCACTGTACTCAACTTTTGGTGTATGTCAATACTGCAGTTACGTAAGTGAGATTAGTTGTGTGTGGGGTCTCAAACATCTGTGGGGCCTCACACATCTGTGTCTTACCTCTTGGTGGGTTTTCAGGTGGGTTGACTCGCATGTCCATCCAGGACCGTCCTTAGGAGGTGCAGAGCCCAATTCTGCATGGACCTTGCAGGCCCCCTTCACTTCATGGCCCTTGCACAGCCGCTGCTTGATGCCCCCCCCCCATTTACCTGCAAAGTCTTCTGGGCTTGACTCATAAGGAGACTGTGCAGAGCACTCCCTATCAAGGAAGTCTGGCATGACAGATTCTCTCATTGGTGTGATTTTGAGGAATTCCAGGATTCTGGAAAATTGTTAAAATCATGGACAGAGGCTAAGGCTGCAATCTTATAATACACAGGCTGCATCTATGAATTGTTGTTGTTCTCTCTTTTAATAAAGATAATAAAGGTTTTCGTGTTAAAATTAAAATTAGTAGAACAGAAAAGTGAAGGATACACTGTGACATACTTGCAAGCTGCAAAAAAAAATCATGAAACTTGGTTTCAGTGCCAAGTTTAAAGATTATGACGATACAATCAGTGATCGAGCTAATCCCTTTCTTCTTTTTCGATGACTTTCCTTCTTAGTGCCTCCCAATGTGAGCCAAGCTTGCCAAGGAGGATGTGCAACATGTTCCGAATACAACTCATGCCTGACATGTAAACCCCGATACTTTATGTTTCTGGAGAGGAATGGCATGAGAGAGATAGGGATGTGTCTTTCTTCCTGTCCCCTGGGGTATTTTGGAAAACGATTCCCAGAACCAAATAGGTGTGCAAGTAAGTAGAGGAGAAAGGTGAAAATTCCCTTCTCTTGATGCTACATTCTAAACTTTTATGTTTGGATATTTGGAAACCTTGAACTTTTGAATTCACACAAGAGCCATTAAAGTTACTTTATCCAGACATTGACAACTGATACTGATGCCTGTGTCCACCATCTCTGTGATGAGTGTTTAAACTGCAGTTGTTTTAAAGAAGTTTAGGAACGGAGGAAGCTGCCTTCGTATGAGTCTGACCTATCAGTCGCATAGCAAGCGGTGGGTAGTGGGCAATCCACCTCAAGTGACACACCTTGGGGGGGTGACAGGGACACCTCTTGAGCCCCCGCCGAGTGGAGACCTGTGCTGTGTTTGGAAACAGATGGACTCTCCCCCCTCCCCCCTCCCCTGGCTACATGGCTGGAAATGGCCACCCCAGAAGCAATTCAGCAGTTCACATAATGACATCATCACATCACTGCTAAACCACTTCTGGATGTCATGTGTCACTTCCAGTGAGTGTGGGGGATGCTGCATAGTGCAGAGGTGGCACCTGCCCTGGGGCAGTGCCATCACTGGCAATGCCACTCAGACCTATGGTTATCCAGCTCAGTGTTGGCCACATTCACTGCCAGCCGCATTGAGAAATAGGTGGGGACCAGGCCGCATCCTTGCCCTCTGCAGCTAACTGTAGCAGTTCCAGCTAGCATAGAATGCTGCAGGTACTCCTTCCCTTTGGTACCTTTCTTGCATCTCAGTTGACAAGTAGGCCACCAAATAAAACTCCTCGGAGGGCCAGATTTGGCCTTGGCACCTCCAATGTATACAAGCCCTGGCCAACATATGATCTCACACAAACTTGAGTAGATGTGGATAAGCAGGGCAAGAAGTCATTGCTGATTTCTTGCCTTTCAGAATGTAAAGCTGACTGTGATGCCTGCTTCAATAGCAATTTCTGCACAAAGTGTAAAAATGGGTTTTACTTACACCGTGGAAAGTGCCTTGAAAACTGCCCTGAATGGTTGGAACCCAACAATCACACTATGGAATGCAACGATATTGGTAAGTAAACCAGCTATCCTAAAAACTGTATCCAAAGCACTCGCTGAGTGTGGGATCCTTCTTGGCTGTATTGATTCTCAATATCTCTATATGCAACATTAGCAAAGCAATGCTAAGTACAAAATAAAATGCATATACTTCAGGAAAAATGATTTTTTTTAGAGTAGTACTTCTATTTATTTTTTTTTACTTTTATGTCCCGCTCTTTTCAAAGGATTCTCAGCATTTCACAACACAGTACTTAAAACAACAGAGCAAATCCCTAAGCACTGTAGCAAAAAAACTGCTATGTAAGAGCCCAATCCTGTGGTCCGTGCTGCACCTCCACAGCACGAACCACAGTTGCCGCTAAAGTGAGTAGTCCCATTGCGGGACTGCTTCCCTTACTCGGGGGAAGGGGACGAATGTCCCCTTCTCCCAAGGAGCCTCCCACAGTAGCGCAGGAGGCTCTGGATCTGGTGGGAACCCTTTGTGGAACCGCCGGGTCCTGCAGCTCAGGATTGGGCTTCCCGACAACAAAAAAGCAGTACTTAAGAACATAAGAACAGCCCTACTGGATCAGGCCATAGGCCCATTTAGTCCAGCTTCCTGTATCTCACAGCGGCCCCACCAAATGCCTTTTACTTCATAAAAGCACCTAGATCAGGAAGCATGAAATCCTTTCAGAATGAGCCATGTCTTAACTTACTGTTTAAAATCTTACCCCTTGTGGAAATATTTGTGGTCTCAGCAGGGTGAATGTTCCACAGATTTGGTTCTATCACTGAGAAGGCCTTGGCCCTACTGAGAGTTCTTCAAACTTTAGATAGACTAGGGACCTGGAGTAAGACACTCCTGAGCTCAAATTCCAAGATCACTTCATTGAGCAGCTTCTTGTAGATATTTAAGAACATGGGGAACAAAATGGTCCATGTGACACCCCACAGGCCAAAGACAAAAGAAATGAGCAGAAATCCCCCAGCAACAACCCCTGGAATCTCCTTTTACCATATATTGCAGAGCCACCTATATATGGTACTGTTTAACCCCTTCAGGCATCACAGAAAGCAATTGTAGTCAATCTCTGAGTGTATCAAATCACTCAAAGGCCCAGGAGAATCAACATGGTCACATACTCCCTATCCATCTCCCAACTCAAGTCATCCACTACAGCAACCAAGGTGGTTTGAGTCCCCAAACAAACTTGAGATTGAAGAAATTATAGATAATCAGTATGATCTGAATAACCAGGAACTGGAGCACCACAATGCACTTGAACATCTTACTCTGAAATGCCATTTTAGACATGATAGTTATAATAAGAGAGGTCAGAGATTAGGTTTTTTTCAGAGAAATACACAGTCCCTTTGGAACTGTAGGAATATGAATTTTCCTTAAGATAGAGCTACTCACTAGTTCAGCCACCCAAGTTCCAAACTGCCAACTTAATCAGATATGGATGATAAGGATGGCTTATTGCTGTATCCTATTTTTATTGGAAATAGCTATTTGAGTATGCACCAAGCTGGCCATGTACAGTGCTGAAAACACGTAGTCATTCCATGTAAGGGTGCCAACTGATCAGAAGTGTTTTTGTACTTTCTGCAGCAGCTTCAAACTGCTAAAATGAGACAGTAATTTCACAGCATGGAGATAAATATTTTCACATGCTGGTGTCTACAGATCAAACTGCTGCTAAAAGCACAGGAACACATAAAAAAAATGGCAATTCTGCCATATGTAGGTAGGTCAGTGATATTATTCCTAGTTTTGCATGGTTGGTACTCAAATCAGTATTTGGGAAAGAATCTCATATGAAACAGACATAAGAGAATATCTTACTTTAAAAAGAGACTAATATCGGTTAGACCTCTTGTGGCAAACGGGACTCCATAACTCTAATAAGAGAAAGAAAACCAAATGAGTATGTAATGTGGTTCTAGTTTTGATGGATCACGTTGAGAAGATTCTCTATTTTGTCCTAAGTAACCTGCGTGTTCACCAAGAAGGCTTAAGCTCAGATGTATATTACATGTGTCAGCTTGGTTGACATTTGAGTCTGTCAGAATAAAAGGTCGAACAGAAGCTGCTAGCACTCTGCTGGATTTTGCACAAACATGTTTGTTGGTCATATCCTGTCACCTGAATATGGCCAAAGGGGAGATTCAAACAGCTGAGCATTTGTTTCCCGCTCTTGGGTTAGCCAATCAGAAGAATACAAACTCCTTCTCATAGAATCACATAACAGAAGTTGGCTAGTTTTAACCAGTGCATGCTTTCTTTCAGTATTTGCAGGAGGTGAACAAGGGAACTGCTGTAATATGAGTCATTTATAGGCAGGGTTTATGCCTCAGTAGTTCCATTCACTTTTAATAACTTCCGTAGCCTCTAATTCCAAGTGCTTGTTGTCATCAATTTTAACTTTGTTCATATCTTTTTGGTTTTTGTTTGCTTTTTTAAAATGCTGCTTATTTTTACAAGGTGCTTGCCTGTTTCTTTTTGACCAAAGCTAAGAGTTATTTCCCCTCACCCTCAGACTGATCACTCAGGACTAACCCTACAAAGGGCAAATGAGAGTTCAGAGGAAAGGGATCAGCCAAATTAATTGGTTTCCCCAACTGCCCATGTAACCCAATCATTGCTCAACACCAAAGGGAAGATGGGTTGAAGAAGGGCACCATCTTTTTGTTCTCTTCCCTTCCTGGTGGCAGCATCTATGAGCCCAATCCTGGCTCAATGAGCCAGCTTACCGCCGGCGCACACTGTTGCAAACATGCCATAAGGCACGTTTGCAAGGCCTAATGCTGGTCCAGTGCCTGTGCTAGCCTGGCACTGGGTTAGCATGGGTGGGCACCCTGCCGCTCGGCAGTCGCACGGACCGCTGAGCCACGGAGAGGAAGGTGGGTGCAGGGGTAGATGGGGAAGAGGCGTTCTGGGGAGGGAGGAGGGGCGGAGGCTGAGGAGGAGGCGTGACGGGGAGGTTGGGAGAGGGCGGGTGGGAAGCGTGCTGGGGGGAGGATGCGGGGAGGGAGGGAGGAAGGTGGAACCAGTGGAACTTCGCTCCACCGGATCTTGAACATTCATGTGGGGCTCGGCGCCTGACACGAACAGTTTTACTTCACCACCAACCTTTTGGTTGGGGGTAAATCAAGTAGCCCCATTGCAGAGCTACTTCTCTTACCCGGGAGAAGGGGATGTTGGCGCGCAGGATGCAGCAGTAGCTATTTTCAGTGCCGCTGCAGCCACGCTCTGCAGGAGCTCAAGATTGGGAGCTCTTTATGTGTCCTACTGACTGGAAGATAGTTGAGAATGCATGGTTCACTCAGGTACTTGTCAGTATGCTTTGCTTTTTGCCCCCCATCACAATACAGCGCATTGCTGTGGCCTCAGAGGATCTGTGTATCTTTAGCAGAGGTTAGAGTTATGAACTTCAGTGTGTGAAAACAATGTACCATGTGGGCCATTCACATATACAAGATTACTGAGCTAGACTTATTGATATCTTTATTACAGTGCATTGTAAAACTAGTGAATGGAGCGAATGGAGCCCTTGCTCAGAGAAAGGAAAAACATGTGGTTTCAAAAGAGGGAGTGAAACAAGGATCAGAGAAATTCTGCAACTTCATTCGACAAAGGGCAATCCATGTCCACATATAAGTGAGACCAGAAAATGTTTTGTACAAAAAAAGAAATGCCAGAAAGGACAAGGTGCTCTTATTTTTTGATCACTTAAGTTTATTATTGTTCAATATGTTTGAACTGAGAGACACCAATTCCTTAACCAGGCAGTTCATTAGAACCTTGAGTGGGCCTTCAATGTAGCTTTGCCTTATGTAAATGTTTGGAATTTGATTTTTCTTCTTTAACAAATGATTTTTCTATTCCTCTGAATCTTATAAGGTTGGTAAGAACATGTCCTCATGCTGCTACTTTGATATGATTCTACTTTTGAGGTTACTGCTCAAACAGTCTGAAGTAGGATAAACAAACTACTGAATATTTTCAGTTCAGTTCAATGTATTGCAACTTGGAAATGTTGTAATTAAATAACTGAATATGAAGGATTTCCCCTCCTCCCTTGCTCATCAGGTATGACAGATTGATAACTGATCATGTTCTGTATAATTATTCAGGTAGAGAGTCATTTGATGAAAAAAAATTTTGTTGGAAATTTTGTCAGAAAGCCTTCTTTTTATTTACACATTTAGAGTTTGAAAAACAAAACCTATGATCCTTTGAGTCTGTGAGAATAAAAGGTCGAACAGAAACTTAGGTTTGGTCTGTCTTACATAAATAAGCCTGCTTAGCAAGCCATTATTACACCTGATTTGGGAAAAAAATACATCATAACAAAGCAGGATATTGAATATATGGTTTATTTAACATGGAAGTAAAAATGTAGAATTTCTAAAGAAACTTTCTGACCATGTGTAAAATTTCAGTAAGCAAGAAACTCTTTCAGTTTCTCCCTAAATATACAGGTATTCATTTTTTGTTTCCTTTTCTTCTTGAAATCTTACTGCATATCTTAGTTAGAGGTAAAGAGGAGATCAAATCCAGGACTGCTAGGCTTATTCTGATCTCCATATAACTTCTTTATAGCATTTGAAGTACATTCACTTACAGCATAATCTTATGCATGACAACTCAGAAAGGACAGCTGAATCCTATCCAGGACTTATGCTGGCAAATCACAATTCATCATCATCGCGATTCCTTTATACTCTCATGATTCACCAGGGTGACCATATGAATCATGTTCACAATTCATCAGGGTGACCATGTGAATCATGCTCGTGATCATGAATCACAATTCATGATTCATGAGACCAATGGCAGAAAGGCTACTCTGCCATTTGGTAGGTTGCAACCACTAGGGCAGACAACCAAAGGCCATGTGCGGGTGATAGCAGCTCAATGAATCTATTCCATTCAATGCTGCTGCCAGAAAGTGAGTGGGGGGCAGAACAGGACAGGACCATGGATGGTTTGGGGTGGGGAGCAGGCTGAACTGGGGGCAGAAGGGAGTAGAAGGACAAGGATCTCAACAGCAACAGTGCTGCCAAGATCCTATCTCCCTTTTCCCAGCCCGACATACCGCTGACTCTCCTTGGACTTACACCAGCTAAATAGACCTGTTGGAGGTCAGGCCATGTACAGGCAGGTAAGCAACAAAGCAAAAAAGATTTTTACTTCTATCTCCCAGGCCATCTGGATGCCCACCCCCACCAGTGTGTACTCCATTAGCAGCACTGCATGTTATAGGCTAGCAGGGGTTAGGATAGTGCTATAAGTATCATGAAATTCAATAGGTCTTAAACCCAGGAAAGTGTGTATAGGATTGCAACTTCCAATTCGTATGGGCTTTGAATATACAGTATGTTCCTGTAAAAAAGAGAGGGTACAGATAATGTGCTCAGAGCCTAACCATTTTCGAGCTACACACCTTTTTCTCCCAGAATGTTCTACGTAATTTGAACATATATCCACCAGATTACAACATTCTGGGTTCCAAAACAGAACCTCCATGGATACTGGGGTCAGACTCTACTACAGTGCAATCCTTTTCGCTCTAAGCCTAGGAGCAGAAACTTGCATAAGTTGCTCTCTTTTTAATGTTTGTGCTGCTTCTTCTCTCCTTATATAGAGATTAACATAATCAGGATGTTTTCATGCCCAAGAGCTGCAACATAGTAGACTGTGAGACAAGCAAGGCATGTTTGTCCTCCTGTTCCGTCCCAGTCAAGCCCCTTTCGACTGCCTAATGTACATCTCTCTGTTCTTCTGGATTACGTCTCTTTCCTATTCCAACCTCCCCTTTGCTGAGTGACTACTCAGCAGCACTGCGCTGGCATCACCCTCTCCAGCAATAGCAGAGTCCCATCAAACTCCCAGGATAACGGGTAGTTTTGACACGGCAGATAGCCCAGCAGCTATGACCCATAACTATGCTGTTGGAGAGTAATAGGAGCAGTTGCAAAGAACAGGGCTGAGGTTTCTCCTCCACCAGGAGTCATTGCAAGAGCACCCAACACTTATTGCGGTGCTAAAGGTTGTTTGGCTGCATCTAGGCTTTGCTCTAGCTGGATTCTTGGTGCACTTGGGTTTTGCTAGGGAAAAAGGGAAGCTGGTACAGTGCAGGCTGTTTGTGGACCACTGTAATGTTATGTGCCTTTGTATTCTTCTGGTGCCTTTTCCACCACTCCCTGTCCTCCCCTGACATGCCTCCCAGCATCTCTGATTCCGCGCTGATTGCTTCTCTCCACCCCAGCCCTCCCCCTCCCTGCCCACTGTTCACCAACTCACCTCATCCTGCTGTGGCTAGATGCTCCAGTGGTGTTCTCAGACACACATGTGGTTGCCAGCCTTTCGTGCTGATGGCCCCATTGCATGCATTATTGTTGTAGCCCCAGCACCAACAGAGTGGGCCTTCCTCTGACAGAGCACGCAATCTGCCAGCAGAAGGCACCCAGAGGATTGGGCAATTAATGTACTTTAGCAGTCTTCATGGCCCTTTTGCAGTTACCGTCTGCCAACAGTTTTGGTTATTACTGGCTAGACAGCAAATTTCAAATCATTTGCGCAGAATTTTGTGGGAAATGAGTGTTAAGTACGCCCATATTTTCTGATCCATTTTGTCACCTGAATGAGCAAGGAAGCTAAATTATGCAATGTGCCTATACCACCAGTCACAAGAAATACCTCAGGCAGCCCAATTCTAAGCTGCAGTGGTGCAGCCAGGCCACACAGCCTGCTCTGCATCCTATGCAACCGGAGGAGGCTAGAGGTTTCCTTGTGGTAAGGGGATATTTTCTTCCCTCATAATATAGTTGGTGCAAATCCGGGTAGCCCGTGTAGCGCTGCTTGGCCCAGGAATGGGGTGTGCACTGCCACCACCAATACCGTCTCCTCCTCGGTCTAATCCTCCCCCGTTCTGTCCACTCCTGCCCCAAACACCCCCACCCTGCCTCCAAATCACTCTTCCACTACCCTCTCCCAACCCCCACCCCCGTGCCACCTGGTGCACACTTACCTGTGCTGGCTGGTGCAGGATTAGGATCCAGCCCCCGTGCTGGCCAGCCAGCTCCCACATAAGCACAAACATGCTTTATGGCATGTTTGTGACACTTCGAGCTGGTATGGGGATGGTAACACTGTCTCAAGGGAGACTTTGGATCGCACTGTTAGTTAAGTACTGTTGGAAGTCACTGAAAGAATACATGATAAAGCAGTAAAACTATAATTTCCTGTATTCTAATTTTTACACTTAGTATTACATTATTATTGGAGTATTGATGTATGACTATGTATGATTATATTTTTGTTTTTATTATACACTGACTTGGGTGTCTTTGGTGAGAAAAGCAGCTTGGAAATGTTTAAAGAATAAAATCTGGCGCTTGCTGAGACTGCCTGGCGGCAGAGAGATGAGTGTGTGGGGGGAAGTGGGGAGGAGGCATTCTGGGACGAGGGAAGGCGGGGGAAGGTGAGCGGAGGGTGGGGAGGAGGCGTGGCAGGGGGAGGGAGCAGGACCTGTGGAACTTGGTTTCATCCGATCTTGAGCCCTGTGTTGGACCGCGTGGTTCAATACAGGACTCTCCAATTCTGTGCCAGCTCAAGAGCTACTGCAGAATTGAGTAGCCCCATTGAGGGCTGACTTCCCTTACTCAGGGGAAGGGGAGGAAAGTCTTCTGGAAGAGCCACCATGGGCTACCCAGTCGTGTGTTGGATGCCGTGGCAGCTATTTTGGCAGTGCAGCAGCCATGTGCTCCAGGCAGCTCAGGATTGGACTGCCCTATGGACAGGGAAACAATTGGCAGACTAGCATTGAAGCGAACCCAAGTCTGCTGCTTTCCCTACTCAATTGCTTGTGTCATGGACAGGCTGGCTCCTGAGCCTACTGCAAAGAAAAAGTTTGTGTTTTTTCTAAAGTTTACTTGCATTTTGTTTAATGTGAATATGGACAGAAGGAATTTTGAAACATCTTAGCCTAGGGGCTTGTGCTACATTTACCCCTCAATTGAAACTGAATCATTTGTTATCACTGTGTCGCTTGCAAAATGCAGTTCATATTAATTGATATGCTCTTCAGCATCCATACTTTCAAAATAATGCTTGGACATAACACAAATGCAAAAGAAAAGTCTAAGAACCTTTCATTAGTGGCAGTTGTGTGCACAGGAACAGCATGATGAGGAACAGTCAAAAGTCTTATGTCTTTATTTTGCTGTGTTTTAATGGCTAATGTTCTTCTAAGTTGGTTGAACAGGAATTGCAAGGGATAGGAAAATGGAAAGCACAAGCAGGAATGTGCTAGAGTAATATAACTTTCGGACTTCCTACTTTCAATGCACTTTTCAATTCAAAGTTTACTGTTTGGATGATAGGTCATAACAAATGCAAGAATACAAAAATCAGGATCAGAGGTCAAGTAAGGAAGAATACAGGTGTCTCTGCTATCTGCAGGTGGTAGTTTTCTGCTGCTACTGTGGATAACTGAAACCATGGATAGCAGCAAACCCTACTGAACTCCCCCCTTCATTGAACTCATGACTCATATTGCTTTACTTGCAATCAGTTTGTAAAAAGGAGCTTTTTTCTTTTTTTTGCTTTTTTTTGCTTTGGAACAGAAAATAGACAGTGAGAACCCATACTCATAGCTGCTAGAGGAATATTACAGGAGTCAACAGTGAGAACGCTAACAGGAAAGTGGACAGCAGAGGACTTCTTGTTAGTGTTCTCACTGTCACCTCCTGTAGCGTTCATCTAGCAGCTATGAGTCTAGATGCTCACTGACCACTTCCTGTTCCAAAGTAAGGAAGAAAAATCTTCCTTTTGCAAAATGTTTGCAAATGAAGAGAGGTGAGTCATGAGCACAACGGGGAAAATTTGAGAACCGCAAAGATTATGTCATTGCAAGTTACTTCCAGGAGCCATGTGTGAGCATGGGGGTGTCATGGGATGCCAAAGATTGAGAAGCACTGCTTTACACAGACACCTGTGTATAGCAGGTGACTATAGAGAGTCTGCCCAGTCATTTGCACACAGTGCATAGTTTGGAGCTTAGTTGCAAATAGATATGCATAGTGTCAACCTACACGTATTGTTTGTTGTTCACTCTTAGTTGGGGTTATAAATGAATATTAATATTAATATTGGGGTCATATAAAATGAATTAATACAACAGTAAGAAAATATTGAGTTGCAAGTTGGAAAAAACAATCAGGAGGTTTCAGTGCCAAATTTAAGGATTGTGGAGGTATCAGTGACTGATATACTTTTCTTTTTTTATGACTTTCCTTCTTAGTGCCTCCCAACATGAGCCAAGTTTGCCAAGGAGGATGTGCAACATGTTCCGAATACAACGGATGCCTGACATGTAAACCCCGATACTTTATGTTTCTGGAGAGGAATGGCATGAGAGAGATAGGGATGTGTCTTTCTTCTTGTCCCCCGGGGTATTTTGGAAGACGATTCCCAGATCGGCCAAATAGGTGTGCAAGTAAGTAGAGGAGAAAGGTGCAAGTTCCCTTCTTTTGATGCTACATTCTAAACTCCCATGTTTGGTAATTTGATACATGACATTTGAAAACCTTGAACTTTTGAATTTGTACAAGAGCCATGAAAGTTATTGGAATTTAGGGTGCAATCCTAAGCAACTTTCCAGCACTGAGGTGAGGGCAATACATTTCCAAGGTAAGGGAACAAACATGCCCTTACCTTGAGGAGGCCTCCGTGACTGCCCTTCCCCAACTGCAGGATGCAGCACGTGCCCCATTGGCACAGCTGTGTCAGTACTGGAAAGTTGGTTAGGATTTGGGCCTTAGCCAGATATTTATGTCAGATACTGCTGTCCAAGTGAGACTCAGATTAGGGTAAAGTGGTTGTGTTTATTTTCTCTATTATGAGTATTTAAAGCTGCTGTGTTTTAAGAAAGATTAACATTGTATTGTTTTTATTGTATTTAATTAATTTTATTGATTACATGGTTAGCCATTTGAGCATCTAAGGAGAAAGGCAGTGTAGAAGTTTTTTGAACATAGGAAGCTTCCTTCTATAGAATCAGAGCCTTGGTCCATCTATTTCACTATTCTCTACACTGATTGGCTGAAGCTTTCAGGTTGCAGACAAGAATCTGTCCTGCATGGGATGCCTGGGATTGAACCAGGAGCATGTGCTCAGACACTGAACTGCAGTCCCTTCCTGAAAGAAATAACCCTGAAAGTTTGTTTACTGGTTTTCATGGTATGGTTTCACTGAAAGCTGCTTTTGTGTTTTTTTTTGTTTGTTTGTTTGTTTTTTGGTAAGTTGTCATGGAAACAAGGGGTAAAAGTTTTAGAAATAGATCATACATGTGCAAAACACACATAAACTATGCACATCTGATGTTTATGTCTTAAACTTTTCTGATGTTTATGTCTTAAACACATCTGATGTTTATGTCTTAAATTTCTAAAACTTTTACCCCTTGTTTCCATGACAACTTACCAAAAAACAAAATTACATATTAAGGCAAAATTTGACGTTCTTGGCTACTAATGATCTCAGCAATGACTAAACCTCAAGGGCTTTAGTAGCAATGAGAAAAGATGCATTTTACATAGATATAGACTGCATTCCCACAACTCAAGGTCCTTTACGGTTGTCGCAAAATGCAAAACATTATTTTACTCAGTTGTGTTACTGCCCAAGCAGCAAGCGTCCACAGCAGTGCACCAGTAGTCTCTTAACAACTTCTAGCGCCAGTACGTCAGCATGGGGGCAGGAGGGAGATATGGTTGGGTGGAACAGAGTAGAGAAGGGGAGAAATGGGGCAGAGACCAGGGCATCTTTCTAGCATTTGAGCTGACAATTAGGTAACCACTAAGACTCCTTGGAGGATCAGATTTGGCCTTGGCACCTCCAGTGTATATAAACCCTGGCCAGCATATGATCTCACACAAACTTGAGTAGATGTGGATAAGCAGGCCAGGAAGTCATTGCTGATTTCTTGCCTTTCAGAATGTAAAGCTGACTGTGATGCCTGCTTCAATAGCAATTTCTGCACAAAGTGTAAAAATGGGTTTTACTTACACCGTGGAAAGTGCCTTGAAAACTGTCCTGAATGGCTGGAGCCCAACAATCACACTATGGAATGCAATGATATTGGTAAGTAAACCAACCCTCCTGAGAACTGTACCTAGTAAGCCTTCTATGTTTGTGTTCCTTTTGGCTATATTGGTTATGGTACATAGCTACATTATGGCCCAAAATAGAGGATACAAGAGTGGAAGCAGAACATATGAAAATCAAGAGGTTAACATGGGAGAAATAGGGGCTGAAGAGCCTGGGTTTTGGTGGTAGCAGAGGAAGAGGGGGAAAGATGGGATATCAGGGAAAGGAACAAATGATTCCGTTTCAATTGAGGGGTAAATGTAGCACAAGCCCCTAGTCTAAGATTCCAACCACCATGCAAGACCATGATTTGAGTCTGTATTCTCTGTAGCCTGAACCAGACTTCAGGCAATGAGTGAATCCCTTGGTAGGCCATAAAATACTTTCTCATTTGTAGTGGAGAAGCTTGTCTTTCTGGTTATTTTTAATGTACGAGCTCGTATATCTCGTATATCTCAAAACTCCAAGCAAAACATCAAGTGGAAGCAGTGACTCTCAATTATCTCACACTTTGATCAGTTAAGGGGAACTATATATTGGAGGCTTGGGGTTAAATTTCAGGTGTCCCCTTTCAGTGGTGAATGATAGATAGAGAAGTCCAGGACTGTAACACACACTCACACCAAATCAAAGGAAAAAAAGGACATAAACACAAAACGTCATCAATTTGACTTTGCACCAAATATAGAAAGATGGAGGGGTGGGGGGGCAATGACTGAGGGTGCCAAAGGTCACCTATTCATATTTGCTGAAATGAGGCTTGCACTGTTTCAGGAATAATCGGGCTAGTTTGACAAGACATAGCAATCTCCTCGTTCCAAAGGGGGGGCAGAAAAGGGATTGATAGACAAAGGGCGAAATCCTAACCCCTTATGTCAGTGCTTTCCAGCACTGGCATAGAGGTGCCAATGGGACATGTGCTGCATCCTGCAGTTGGGTGGCACTCATGGAGGCCTCCTCAAAGTAAGGGAATGTTCGTTCCCTTACCTCTGAGCTGCATTGCCCTTATGTCAGTGCTGGAAAGTACTGACATAAGGGGCTAGGATTGCGCCCGAACTCAGATTGGCTAGTCAGTAGTCTTAGCTAGTTTCAGGGAGATAAGCAAGAGAGCTGAGTTCACTTCCCCAGGGAAAGTTTTCTTGGAGGGAAGGTCAGTGAGTGTTGAGCTGCAGTTTGTGGTAGCACTTAGAGGAAGGGTATGGGGAAGAAAATGGAAAGGCTATAAGAAGAAGAGAGCAATCTGATATCTATTCTGGATGCTAGCTGGCACAGTGATTCTTGGGTAGCAGAAGGAATGCAAGTGCTCAACATACCAACAGTGGGTACCTGAGCAATCCACATGCAGCAGCACAGCAGCACATGAGCAGCTGATGACAGAAGGGACATGGCACAGGATATGAACAATGGGCCACAAAAGGGGTCTGTGTCCTGGCTTTTCAAAGCCAAATCCCCATCGGAGAAGACAGAGGCGATTGTGGGGTGAGGTCATCAATGACCATTTTTGGTGCCTCGATGGACATTGACAGTCCATCCTCAGTGTGTCCTCTATTTCTGAGGAGGGTGTAGCGGAGACTTCTCATTTATTCTGGACGCCTGTGCCTTAATTAACATAAGACTCGTGATTGTCTTTGCAATTACATTGATGAGGGATGCCCAGGTTGAAGGCCCTTCTTTTTTGTTTCCTCATGGTCTTGTTTACCTCAGAAACCTCCCAAGGCGTGACCTTCCTTATAGGTTTGAATTTGGTAACCAAGCTATAGCGGATTATTGTATATTTCAAGGGTAAAGCTTGTCCTAAATCAGCCAGGAACAAGTGTTTGCTCTGATGAACCAAAGTTGTGTGTTTTCTCTAAAGGCTTGTGGGACCTGATGCTTCTTTGCTATCAACACAAGCAAAATGACACAAGACCTATCAAGATCATGCTTACCTTGCATACACTCAGCATCATTAACATGTGTATGCAAATGTGTTGGGACCACATTCTTTCTTCTCTTCGCCTTTGCCAAATGGAGGCCTATAGTTGCCTCCATGGATCATCACACCTCTAGCAGAGACAGGTTAAATACTGTATTCAGTATAACCCCTGCTAACTGCTAAGAGGCACTTTTTCAAGT
Source organism: Tiliqua scincoides (assembly GCF_035046505.1). Lineage (NCBI taxonomy): Eukaryota > Metazoa > Chordata > Lepidosauria > Squamata > Scincidae > Tiliqua > Tiliqua scincoides. The sequence goes on from NC_089821.1 coordinate 203,566,632, forward strand.
GGGTGCTCCTCTTTTATTTAGCAGGGGGAGAATAACTGGCCCTCCTCACCCCAGCATTGTCTTTTCTAGTGACTGTCTGCTGGTGTTGCATTTTTTTAGATTGTGAGCCCTTTTGGGACAGGGAGCCATTATTTATTTGATTTTTTTTTCTCTGAACTGCTTTGTGAATTTTTTGTTGAAAAGCGATATATAAATACTGTTAATAATCATAATAATTAATATGTTCATTGTGTGAAAAGAATATATCTTGTAGGTCTTGTCCACATGTAAGCCTATTGAACCTGTTGATCTCATATCTTTATTACAGTGCATTGTAAAACTAGTGAATGGAGCGAGTGGAGCCATTGCTCAAAGAGAGGGAAAACATGTGGCTTCAAAAGAGGAAATGAAACAAGGGTCAGAGAAATCCTGCAGCTTCCTCATACAAAGGGCAACCCATGTCCACATACAACTGAGACCAGAAAATGTGTTGTACAAAAAAAGAAATGCCAGAGGGGAGAACAAGGTACTCTTTTTTTCCTCGATGACTTAAGTTTATTATTGTTTAATATGTTTGAAATGATCAATTCCTTATTCAGACTTATTTCATTAGAACCTTGATTGGACCTTAAACATAACTTTGCCTCAGCAAAGTCCTGGAACATCTCTGTGAAATGTTAGGAATCTGAACTCTTGGCATTTGATTTTTTAAACAAAAAGATTTTTTTCTATTCCTCTGAATCTATCAGGATTAAAATAAAATGTCTTCATTTTGCTACTAAGACATGATTCTAATTTTAATGAAATCATTATTGTGACAGCTTGAAGGAAGAGAAGTAAACTACTGAATATTTTCACTTACCATCAATTGCACCATTTAGAACAGGGGTGTCAAACATAAGGCCCCGGGGCCGGATGTGGCCTTCAGAAGCTTTTTTTATCTGGCCATCAGGCTCTCAGCTGCTGAGTAATGCTGAGGTGACACTGCTGAAAGGGTGACCCACATGATAATTGGGTTCTCCCATATCTTGAAATATGATCAAGATTTGTGTATTTTCTCTCCTGTCATTAGCAGCTTATGAGTTCCTATACGAGAACAGAGTGTTTATTTCTGGTTTTGACTTGTTTAATGACATCACTTCCTGTGTAATGACATCACCACCAGCCCTCAGCAGGCATCATGAATGCTTTTCGGCCCTCTGTATGACATGAGTTTAACACCCCTGATTTAGAAGATGTAAGTAAACAATTGAATACAATGACATCCCTTTCTTACTTATATATATGGAAAAATGTGGCATCACTGACTATGACAAATGGATACCTGATCATGATCTACTTAATTATTCAATTTCAAGGTATCTAATGGGGTCATTTGGTGAAACACATTCATGTATGAGATATTATTTTAAAGAAAACCTTCTTTAATTATATACATCTAGAAGTCTTTTGAAAACAAAACCAATGATCCTGGTAGATTCATCATCTTGCTTATGCTGTTCTACATTAATAAAGCCTGAGTGGCAAGTCATTATTTTATTTTACTTGGAAAAAAATCAACATATCACAATAAATCTAATATATGGACTATTTCCCATAGAGCTACAAAATGAAGTATTTCTAAAGAAACAGTCTGATCATGTGCAAGATCCCAATAAGCAAGAAACCCATTCCATTTCCCAAGTATAATCAGTCATCATTTCCATTTCTTCTCTAATTGTATGTGTTAAGTTCTGTAAAGACAGAATGTTGTGCATGGAGGAGGCGATCAGGACTGGGAGGTTTCCTCTGGTCTCTGTGCACTGATTAAAACTTCTGCACAAAGTCTGATACACCTCGATTCTTAATGGGCTTACATGATTCTCACATGATCTGTTCCCTGTAGAAAGAGATGGTCCAGATCCTGTGTCCAGAATGTAAGCATGTCCTAGTTATACACCTATGCCCCTGTGCAGAAATTACAATCAATGAATAGAAGTGGGGGGCCCATAGGCACGATCCCCATCCCTCCTCCTACACATACACATCCTCCTCCTCCTCCTACACATCCCTCCTCCTACACATTTCTCCTCAGTTCACTTGCATCAGAAAAAGACTTGTCCACACTCTCTGGTCCTTCTCTGAAATAGCAGTCTGCTCAATATTTCAACTCCTGCTGTTTCTAAGAAGCTTAATACGCCCTTTTCTTTGTTCATCATTGGCATTATAATGGGTGCAGCGTCCTTGATTCCTTTAACTGTTTGCTCTCAGAATGTTCTAATTTGAATATATGTGCACCATATATGTAAAGCATCAATATAATAGACAGGCAGTTAAATGTAAATTGATTCACCTATAGTTTCTTCTCTTCTGTTTCTCATCACAATATAGTGAGTACTGCAGCACATTCCTTTTAGCTCTAAGCAAAGGAGCAGAAACTGACATAAGCTGTTCTCTTTTTAATGTTTGTGCTGCTGCTTCTCTCCTTATATAGAGATGAACGTAATCAGGATATTTTCATGCCCAAAAGCTGCAACACAGTAGACTGTGAGACAAGCGAGGCATGTTTGTCCTCCTATTTAGTCCCAGTCAAGCCCCCTATGACTGCCTAATGTTCACCTCTCTGTTCCTCCAGCATTTTCCTTTCCTATTCCCACCTCCCCTTTTGCTGAGTGACAACTCAGCTGTCCTGCACTGCCAACATTCTCTCCAGCAATAGTAGAGTCCCATCAAATTCTTGGGATAATTTGTAGTTTTAACACTGCATGGCCCAGCAGCTATGACACAACAACTATGCTGTTTGAGAGTGATAGGAGCAGCTGCAAAAGCTTGTGGACAAGGCTGGGATTTCCCTTCTGCCAGAAGTCACTGCAAGAGCCCTCACCATTTATAGTGGTGCTGAAAGCTTGTTTGGCAGCTTCTAGGGTTTGTTCTAGCTGGATTCTTGGTATGCTTGGGTTTTGCTAGGGAAAAGGGGAGGCTGGTGCAGTGAAGCTGCTTGAAGACTACTGTAGTGTCACGTGCCTTTATATTCTTCTGTGGCCTTCTCCACTTAAAACACAGTCATTTTCATTCTTTTTTCCATTGGTAGATCTTTTTCATTTCATTTTATCTGAATGGAATTCTCATTACGTGACATGTACTTGGAATATTGTTTGATGTGCAAAATGTTGAAGGTCTTCCAGTGGTTGAGGCACCTCCATTTTGTTCCCCCTGCTTGGAATGGGTCCAAAGGGGAGGAGGAGAGGCTGCTTGCATGCCACAGTGAGGCTCCCTGAAAAACCGAGTGCTTTACACCCCCTCTGGGTACACCATTGGTTTGAGGATATTGATGCGATTTCCAGAGGCATGCTAGGGACACTGGTAAAGCAACAGTATTTGCCACTTTCTGCTTGGCAAATATCCACCACTCACATATTTAAATAAATGTTTTTCAGAAATCTTCATGGCTCTTCTGCCAGCAGTATTGGTTGTTTCTGGCTAGACTGTAAATCTGAAATTATTTGCACTGAATTTTTGTGGGAAATGAGTGTTACAGCCCAATCCTAAATGGGTCAACTCAAAAATAAGTCTCATTATGGTCAATGGTGCTTACTCCCAGGAAAGCCTTAAGGCGCAATCCTACCCTGCGCTGGAACAGGCAAGCCAAGAGGCTTGCCCGTGCTGTATCCAGCGCAGGACAGGGGCCGAAAGTGGCTCAGCCAAAGATAAGGGGAAACTTTTTCCCTTACCTCTGGGTAAGGAATGTGGGTATGGGTCTCCTTGGACTTGTGCCACCTCCCGAGGTGGCACAAATCTGAAAAGAGCAGAGTGACTTGAAGCCGCTCCAAGCTCCCCGGGAATAGGGGTTGGGATCCAGCATAAGTGCTGGATCCCATCCCCACCTCCCACTCCCCACTCACCCACCCCCTGGGCCACCCATCACCTGCCCTTCCCCCACCCAGGAATGTCTCCTCCCCACCCACCCCAGAGCCTTGCATCGGCCCAGCTGGGCCAACGCAAGGCTCACTGAGGAAGCCAGCACGGACACTTGTGTCAGCCTCAGCAAGCTGGCAGACCTCCATGTGCCAGCCCGGCTTACTCCCGAGGAGGCGCAAACATGCCCAACATGTTTTCTGGATTGCGCATATTTTCTGATCCAGCTTAGCACCTACATAAGCAAGGAAGTTACATTATGCAACATGCATCTACCGCCAATTACAACCAATACCTTTTGGTTCTGTTGGAAAACTATAAGAGAATATATGCTAAACCAGTAAAAATAAAATTGATTGTATTCTAAATTTTTCATTTGATGCTATTACATTATTATTGTTAGGAGGATTTGTCTATTATTGTCCATGGCGCATGTGCTGGGAGGGCCACTGTTCTGATGGAGCAGTGATGGTGTTTTGGTGCCATGGGGCACCCCTGAAGAGGTGACTGGGAGCATGACAGCAATCTGCCCTTTCAACACCCTTAGAGTTTCTGAGCTTTTATATCTTGCTCTGTCCATCTCCCCTTCTCCAAGGGAAATTCACTTGCCACCCAGGTTCTTCTAGCCTCTCCAGTGGCAATAGCACCTGCCCCACACTGGCAAACTACTGGCACTACAGGCTCCCAAAACCAGTTTGGCATAGTGGCCACCATGACCCTGCCAAGCCAGTCAGGCACCAAGATAAGGGTAGCGCGATAACTTCCAAGACTGCACCAGGCCATGCCATTACCTAAAGTACCAGCATTAGGAGTGCTGTGGCTCTTGCCACACCCCCCATATGACTGCAGGGATAGCAGGAGCAGCCATGGTGTGGCCTCCCTTGAGTCTTGTCTGAAAACACTGGTCTGTGCCATGCCACCAAAGGCCATACTGCCCATCTCTTCCAAGGCAAGTGAGTCCAATCCCAGACAATTATATATAAGAATATACAATGCATGAACCATTCAAGATAGTTTGAGGAGGCATTAAAGCAATCCCTCCTTCCAGCAATGTGGTTGCTTGGTTTGAAGAAGCTCCGAATACATAGAGCAGCTCTTCCAAATGCACAAAACCACACTGCATCCCACTCTGCATGGAAAATAGGGGTTTGATTCAGATATTTTATTGGTTGTTTATCATTGTATTTGTTTCAAGTATTTCTAGGCTGCCTTTTTAAAGGCGAATATACAAAATATCCTACAATTTTAAAAAACAACACACCTCTTATATCAACATTATACCGTAGGGTGCAATCCAAACCTGCGCTGGAGCAGGCAAGCCAGGAGGCTTGCGCTGCATCCAGCGCAGGTTTGCAGCGAGCAGCGGCTCAGCCAGGGGCAAGGGGAAGCTCTTCCCCTTACCCCTGGGTAAGGGCTGCACACCCCTATGGATCTCCTCAGACCTGCGCCACCTCCGGAGGTAGCACAAGTCCAAGGAGTGCGGAGCAGCTAGAAGCTACTCTGCTCGCCCCAGGGACAGGGGTTGGGATCCGGCATAACTGCCAGGTCCCAGCTCCGCCCCCAGCTCCCTGCACACCCGCCTCCGGGCCCGCCCTCCCCCCGTCCAGTAAGGCCCCCTCCTGCCCCCTCCCCACACACCCCCACACCTACCTTTGCCGCTTATGTCGGTGTGCTTGCACCGACACAAGCAGCGGTGCAGGAGCCGCAACGGAGGCTTCTGGCTACCTCCACACGTCGGCGTATCTGAATGCACTGATGTGGCTCCCGCTCACGGAGGCACAAATGTGCATTATGGCATGTTGGCAATCCTTCAGGGCCATCTATGCCGGCATAACTGCTGGTTAGGATTGCGCCCTAAGGCTCTTGAGTTACACGGTTACCCTCTATGAACTCTTTTCAGGCTAGAACTCAGCACAGCAGATGAAAGGTCAGTAGTGATGAACAAACTGTCTTTCAAGTCTTTCAACTGTCTTTCAAACTTGTCTGCCACTACTGAGCTACCCAGTGAGAAATTCCAGATAAGTTTCCAAGGAATCCAGAATACAACTTGAAATCCATTTTGTTTTAATACTTTAGGCTTATATCATGCTTTAAAATCCACATAAAACGTTCTCTTGGTTTTCTGAAGAGAGGAAGGCCATCGTTCAGACCACATTTAACAGTACTATTTATTTTTCAAATCAGTTCATCCATCCCTAATTAGCATGTGTCCGTGCAATGTAACCAACACATTTGTAGACGGATTTGATAAATATGCAGTTGACTCTTGTGTAGACAGAGGGAGTCCAGTCGGACGTCCTGTTGGGCTTTCAGTAGATTTCCTAAATCACTGCTTAACTAAAATTCCCAAAGCCATTCATCAGTGTTAGTGTAGCTGTGGTTTTAGCCGAAGACAATGCAACACAATGCCAGGAGGCTTAAACTATTAAGTGTTTAAATTCCTCTTATTTAAACACCCCTCACACACCATCCAGATACAGGCACCCGTGAATACAATAGGCTGTAAAGAAAAGTAGGCTGCTCATTTAGTGTTTCTGGGGAAAGCATTTTTGTGTCAATCATCTCATTTCTTTGTTTAAGAGCATAGGTTTTATTAACATCCAGTGAAACCACCAGAGAGAAGCAGTGGAAACAGTACTAAGCAGTCCATTAAAATAAACAATTTATTTATGTGCACATTGACCTCAAAGCAAACTCTGTTCAGGGGTGCTGGAGAGGTGAAGCAGGTTGGAAGCACTGGCCAGTGCCCTTCAGAGGGTCCACTTGGCCAGGTCCTTGGCCATCCTGGAATCCTCAGTACTGGTTGTAGTCTTCTAGGTGCTGTGGGGGGTGGAAAGTGGACAATAGGAGGCCTGGAGCAGGACTTTATCCCAGAACCCCCATCAACCTGGCGCCAGCACTGGCTTCATGCTCACTGTTGGAATTACTTCAGAGTAAATACGAATTGGATTGGACTGCACATGAAAGAGGAAGGAAATGTGTTGCATTCTATTTTATAAATATATTACAGGCTGACATCCATATGCAAAACACAGTTAAGCCAGAATACTTTGATAATGATCCAGGTCTATGTAACCCCGTTGACTTTGGCTTCAGGTAGAGAATTTTGGTGCCTACCAGTCTTTGACCAAAAGTTATGTTGGACATGTGACTTGAACACAGAATTAATGAAGTCAGTGGGAGCTTCAGAAACGTTCTCAAATATCTGTGATGATTCCTACTAGTTTTGAGCAGGTCAGCTGGGGTTTTGCTACACTATTCTTGCAGTTTCTTGATTTCTGCTTACCAGGGTTTTGATATCTCTTGTAAATAATAAATGCCTAATCTTTCTCAGAGGGCATTTTTTTGGCTCTTGATATTAAGAATACATAGTTTTCTTATTAGTGTAATCAAAGAATGCAAGTAAGACTCTTCAGCAATTTGATTTAATGATTGAGGATTTAGATATGCATGTTGGGGTTGACTGGGTAGAAATGCTGCTAGAGCAGGGGTGCTCACACTTTTTTGGCTCGAGAGCTACTTTGAAACCCAGCAAGGCCCGGAGATCTACCAGAGTTTTTTTTACAATGTTCGCGCCATCATAACATATAACATTTATGTGTACAATGTATGTTGGTGTACCTTGAGCCCCACTGAGTATAACAGGACTTACTCCTGAGTAGACATGCCTAGGATTAGGCTGTGAGGCTGCAATCCTAGCCACACTTACCTGGGAGTAAGCCCCATTGAGTACAATGGGCCTTACTCCCGGCGTTTCCTCCCAGAGGCACCTGAAGGGGGGGGTCGGCACTCCACGATCTACTCATTTTGCCTCGTGATCTACCGGTAGATCGCGATCCACCTATTGAGCACCCCTGTGCTAGAGCATCCATTTTCAACCACTGTGCCGTGGCACACTGGTGCGCAGCGAATGGTCCCCCGGTGTGCCGCGGGAATTTGGGAGAGGGTCATTTATCAATAGGACCATTGGGGATGTTCCCTCTAATTGTGGCCAGAAAGATTATGGTCACAGGGTCTCAGCATCCTTACCAGCTTGTATGCAGCCCCAAACTATGTGAATTCAACTCTGGAACATGCAACAGATGCTTCTCTCTGCTATTAATTCTTTTGTGAATCCTACAGGATTTCAATTTGTTCCAACCCCACACAAAAATACATCCACACAAAATTAGTCATGGCCAAACTGCATATGACACTAAGTACAGCATTGGTGCAGCTGTGCTTACTTTTTCAGGGATGGGGGAAGAGTTGATCCAGATTGGGACCATGGTATAGGAGAGGGGTACTTTAACCATGCTGTAGTCCTGATCTGGACCATCGTTGTCATCACATGGGCTGTTATTCACTCCAGGGAAGAAACTCCCATTGGCCAAACACCCAGTTAAGCCATTTCTGCCCAGTGCTGCATGGTACATGCAACAGGGACCAAACAGGGACCAAAGACACCTGTGGGCTGGGCAAAAATAGATTAATCACTTAACCATCTCAAGAAAGCCATACTTGCTGTTCCTTTTCTGTTTTCCCTGTTCTAGCTGATAGTCAGGTCACAAGGTTTCAGGCAACCTGAGTTGCTCTACCACAAGTATTTGTCCCCTTGAAAATCCTAGGGTTTTGTTTTTTTTTAAATAATCCAGATGGTTGCAAATTGTGCAAACTACCCACTTGTTATGACCTTTCTGCAGATAATGGAGGAATCTGTAGATTTCTTCAAAAATAGCATGAGAAAATAGTTGTATGGTTTGCATGATCAAAGGCAAATATGACCCAGTATTATCCAAGATACTAAACATAAAAAAAGATTGTATAAAATTTGTTCCATGGAATATAACAGTTTGCCTTAATTCAGCATCATGATCCAGCATTTTAGTAACAACATCCTCTTTGGACATATTAACATTTTATATACAGATGATTCAGAATATTTTTAGTAATGGCAATGTAGGACTACTCTTTCAATGCAATGCTACACTTCTATAGTTCACCATTTAAGGACTGGGATGGAGAAGGGGAGGCACTGCATGATATTCATCCACAACTGAGAAGGTATATATCACAAAATAGGAGCCTAGGATAGCAGAGGAGGCAAGTTAATATAGTGCAGGGCTATCAGGTTTCTTCTGGTCCCCACCAGAGTGGTGGTGGGATTGTAAATTGCATTGGAGGATAAGGCTACTAGTAGCAGTAGAATTTCTACCATATGTATGCTGGAAGGCGAAGTATCACACTTCCAGTCTATTTTCTCTTCAGTCTACATTTTTTTTTTAAATTGCCTTCAGGAACTTGGAGCAACCTCTGAGGTTTTTGCAGATGAGGCAAATCATGCCAGCCCAATTCTCTAGTAACAGCATGTGAATGACACCAGTGTGGTTACGGTTAATGCCCTTTCTTTGTGGTTATTCTCCAGGCTGCTGAGGCTTCAGAATTAACATGAATCTAATTACCGTATCTCAGTGCTGACATTTTGCATACGCTGCTGGGTCATCGTAACTTGGATTCTGCAAGTCCAAGCTACTACTGTAATTATGAAAATCTTGTGAAGAGTTTGGATGCTTATTTTTAATGATTTTCTTCTGCCAGGAAATAATCTTTTATATTTTTCCCTTTTTCTTGCAGGAATTTTAACTAAGCTAGCACATTTCTGCTTTATTTTAAGGGCTGGGAGGGGGCAGAGTGGAAAACTCAGTTTCAGACTTCCAATCTGATCTTTTTGTAGCATTTTGGCTTCAGTCAAATTGATAATTTCAATGTTGCAATGACAATTTAAACACCACCACCAAAATGATACAGGGGGAAAACAAGAGGCAGCCCTTACCACCACCCTTGTATGGCTCTCTCAAGTCACTGGGAACATATGAAACTGCCTTACAATGCATTGGATCGTTCGTTCATCCAGACTAGTACTATCTTCTCTGGCAGTGACTCTCTAAGATCTTAGACACAGGTGTCTGGCTCAGCTCTGAGATCTTTTAAAGTGGAGATGCCAGGGGTTGATGCTGAGACTGTCTTTATGCAAAATGTGTATCTTCTACTGAGCAGTGGTCCCTTTCTCTGTTAGGATGCTGTATTAAAAGAGGTGCCTGGTAAATTTTGATCTGTATTTTTGGTGGGAGAGCGATTACAACATATTGGAACTCAAAACTATTAAAAATTATATACACTTTATATTATATTATATATATTTATATACACAAAGTAGGTGACCTTTAAAGGTGGTATAATGTATACACAGGAAAAACAAGATTGGGTCATTGAAACACAAATAGTAGGTGGAAATGTGCAATGTGGTGCAGTAGTTTGTGTTTTTTTTTGGGGGGGGGGGGACACCAATCTCCTGGAAATGAACGCTGGAAGCCAAGCAGAAGTAGCTAAAAATAATGGCCCATTTCAATGGGAAACCACAATTTCCCACTACAAGAAAAAGCCTTGCAAAACTGCATGATCACATGCTTCCCCCCTCCTCTTTTGCATATGAGAAGAGGGTGAATGTTTATGTGTTTGGATCCACATTAAGTAAGAAGTTGGGAAATTGGGGGTTATTCAAACCACAGTTCAGTAACAAACCAAGATATGAAACCACAGTATAATTCTGGTTTGTTTCACCCTGAGGTTTTATATAATATATGTAATACAGAACTGTGGTTTGGTTCCAATTGAAAGTGGAAGCTGTCACTCTCCTTCTCTTGTGCATGAAAGAAGGGGAGAGTGAGTTCATGGTTCTCTGAAGTTATTCGCTGCAGAAAACGAACTAGGCCAACATCTTTCCTTTTGTAGAGTCCCTGAAATAGCTCCAAGTCATATACTGCATCAGCTTCATATCTGTATATGAACAAAAGACCAAATGCTGGCATTGCCAAAGATTTTAGACTAGTATTTGGTTTCTCAGTGTGCTCTGTGCTCTGTTTTTCACCCTATCCCCTTCCAAGAGGTTTTTTTTTTTCCCCCTTCTTCAGTCTTCAAACAAGCTGAGCAGTAACTAAGGGGTCACTTGGCAGCCTTTATCTTCTCTTAAGCTTTTGCTAAAAATGTGCTGGACATAATGCAAGTAAACAACTTTATTAACCAGATTATAAATCATTCAAAACTTTAAAACATATATTGAACGTGCTGCGGTTCTACATCTAAAGTTAGCAGTTAATTAATTGTTCATTATTTGTTATCTTTTGGGCGGCGCAATCCTGACCTGCCCAGAGCTCCCGGACCCGGCAGCTCCACGGAGGGCTGCCGCCGAATCCTGCGCCTCCCGCGCTACTGCGGGAGGCTCCTCCGGAGAAGAGGACATTCGTCCCCTTCCCCTGAGTAAGGGAAGCAGCCCTGCAATGGAGCCACTCACTTTAGCGACAACCAAAAGGTCTGCACTAAATTAAAGGCGCTCTTGTAGGGAGCTCAGCTCCACGGATCCGCCTCTCCCCCTCCCCCGACATGCCTCCCCCGCACCCCCAACACACCTCCCCCACACCCCCGGCCATGCCTCCCCCCTCCCCGGAATGCCTCCCCCACGCCCCCAGCCACGCCCCTGCCTCCCATTCCGCAGCCCGGCGATCCGGGAGACCGCAGAGCTGTGGAACCTGGGAGACTGATGGGCGCTGGGCTAACTCTGGTGCTAGCTCTGGGTGCTGAGTTCCGCAGCGCGGAGCCGTACCACAGACCTCAGGATTGGGCTTTGAATGTTTCATTCTGAGTTCAGATTCTAACATCCTAAGTAATATCCTACATCAGTGGTTCTCACACATTTAGCACCAGGACCCACTTTTTAGAATGTCAGGACCAGCAGGAAGTGATGCCATGACTAGAAGTGACATCACCAAGCAGGAAAAACTTTTACAATCCTAGGCTGCAAACCTACCCACACTTACCCAGAAGTAAGTCCCATTTACTATTATTGTTAAAAGAATATACATAGTAGCTTGTTAAAAGTGCAGGTCTATAACATTTCCCCCAATGCAGTTGCATACCATGGTAGCCTCAAGTCTAATATATTAAAAATAAAATATTGAAATGAATGGTGACCCACCTAGTGGGTCCCGACCCACAGTCTGAGAAACACTGTCCTATATCAAAGGGTTGGCAGCTTGTTAAACAAGTGAACAAGGGATAAATACAGTGAACTGGAAGATGGTAGTTAGCTAAGATATTTTTTATCAGTTGTTTGCATAATTATCACATAATTATAATTGATGGAATTATTACCTATTTCCTATGATACTCTGATTCTGAAACAAATAGGCATGACATACGGCAACAGGTCCAGTTCTTACATTGTCAATTGTAGGGTTTCCAAAACCACAGGGGAACTTGTTTGTGTGAAGTGGCTGTCACATAGGTTACTACCATTTTAACTCTGCTAGTCAAACTGCTCATTTCCACTTACATAAATTTTCCCCAACCCATATGGAAAATGCTTCACACAAAAAGTTTCCTATATGGTTTGGGATTTCAGTGCTGCTCAAATAATCTGAAAACTGATCTTCCAAAACCAAGAAACCCAGCATTTGAATCCTATGGCCAGCTACCTCTGCAAGGAGTTAGATCGACCTGTGGTCTGATGTGATAGAAGGCAACTTCCTATGCTTCTGTGAGAGTTCCTCCTCTTCTGTTTTCTCTCCTTTTTGATGCTATCACTAAGATTTGGTATCCCTAGGGGATGCCAAGGCCCTGGCACCTCAGAAGGGCCCACTGCCACCCAGAGCTTCAGCCAAACCCGCATCAGCACCTCCTTCCCCATCCTGTGAGTTACAGCAGTCACCATCACTTGTTACCTGCTCATTTCCTGAGGAAGTGATGGCAGCAGCTGCTACATCTCCTTGCTATGTGTCTCTTGCTCGCCCATTTACTCTTAGGTGAGGCTGTAGCAGTGATGCAGAAGAGGAGCTGTGGCAGTGTCATGCAAGAGACAATAACTAGAAGGGGTCTACCAAGGGCATTTTGTGCAAGGACCCTCTAAGATCTGGCTATGCACCATCTTTTCAGCAGCAACCATATCAGCAGCAGCATAAGATGCCACAGTGGGGGAAACACGGCATGCACTTTTCTGTTCCTTGAGACCAAGACAGCTTGTTTTGGCTGCTTGAGGGCTCTGAGTACTACCTGACACTGCTGGCAATTCCACTGTCCAGCACTGTCCTTAAATCTGGTGGTTGAATTCATCTGTATTTTCTCCCTTTGCACAGTTGCTGTGAAAAACAGAGCTGCTCATCTTTATTTATCAAGCAAATGCCTTTGATAAACACTGGAAAATTGGGGAAGTATAGAAGTCTGTAGAATGCTGGAGGAAAATATAAGCCATTTTCATGATGGGAAAGTTACAACATTGATTAGGATGGTGAAAGATATAAACCTGATTATAGACAAATGATGGAGATTTACACACATAAATCTGTTCTAAAGTGAATAAGTTAAAAAAGGAAGATCAGTTTAAAAATAACCCTATTAATTTTGACCATGCCAAATAACTTAGATTTAAGTCAGTTTACGCGCAATCCTAACTTGCACTGGAACAGGCAAGCTGGCGGGCCTGCGCTGTATTCAGCCAAGTTTCTGGCAGGCTGTGACTCAGCTGGAGGCAAGGGGAAATAATTCCCCTTACACCAGGTAGAGCCTCAGCAGCCCCAATGGGTCTACTCTGATCTGTGCCACCTAATAAGGTAGCGCAAATTCAAGCATCCTGCCCCCCCCCCCGGAACAGGGCCAGGATCGAGCATAAGTGCCAATCCTGGCCCTGCTTCCCACTCCCTGCCTGCCCATGGGCCTGTCCCCCTGCCCCCCAAACACCTTGTCCCTGCCTCCTCCCCGCTCTCCCTTTTGCCCCCCCCCCCAGAACCCCATGCCATCATGGAAAGGCCTGCAAACTTAACAAGCCTGAGGCCTGCATTGGTGCAAGGAGGCCAGTGCACATCCTTGCGCCAGCCTCCCCAACTCACAGATCAGCACAAACTTGCCTTGTGACACGTTTGCAACAGTCCCAGGCCGGCACAAGGGACTTGCACCAGCTCAAGGGCACTTTTGGAAATACACGCAAAACAGCCCAATCCTATGTCTGTCTACTCAAAAGTAAGTCCCATTATAGTCAATGGGGCTTACTCCCAGGTAACTGTGGATGGGATTGCAGCCTTAGGGCACAATCCTAACCCACTTTCCAGCACCAACATAAGGGCAATGAAGCTCCAAGGTAAGTCAACAAACATGCCCTTATCTTGAGGAGGCCTCTGTGAGTGCCCCCCAACTGCAGGATGCAGCACACCTCCCATTGGTACAGCTATGCCAGTGCTGGAAAGTGCATTAGGATTTGGGCCTTAGTGTTATATAGACCAGCCTGTGTGCATTTCTGCCAGCTGAGAAGCCTAGGCAAAACAAACTATGCATTCACACATCTGATTCACACAAACATTCAACCTGCCCTAGCATACGCTTCAGGTACTCCCTTCAACTGGCAACTTTGTTGTTCAAAAGCAGTTGTTTTAAGCAAACCAGGCACCCTGCTACAGACTCAGAAACGAGCAGTCCATTTTCACTCCGCATTTTCAATTTCTGTTAATTGAGAGAATACTGACACGTAGTGGAAGGGAAGAGAAGTAGATAGACTGGGTGGAAATGCTGCTGGCACATCCTCTTCTTGGATACTGGAAATACAAGGAGTGAGAGGGAGTGGAGGCGCAGCGAAGAGGAAGAGGAGAAATCATTTATAAGCACCACTAATAAAAATGGCCAAGGCATGCAAAACATTTTGAAAATGTCATCCATATTTTTAAAAGTAATGAAGGGAAAATTTAGTGCTGTTTAATTATTTTTCCATGGAATATTTTCATGTATAGTAGCTCTGTTATGGCACTGTTAACCACAAGTAGTATTTACTTCCTATTGTGCTCTTAGCCAGAGTCTTTACGAGACAATTTCAAAGTGGGATCTAAAATCACTGGCATCTCCTCTCCGCAGACAGATTATTCCAGGCATCACCTTTGCCAAAGCTTTATATATAGGAAGTGGTTGAGAAAGTGTCCAAGTTAGTGTAGGCACTAGAAGAATGATTTCAGAAGTGCATTCACAACAGGTCCAAAAGAGACTGTTAAATAATTTAGTCTAGACTGTTCCCTAATACAAACCATATTTATCAATTTATTGTGGGTTGTGGGGTACTACTAACATCTATACAAATGCATATCATAGAAAAAAGGCCATCAAGATTCAAGGAAATAGCAGTCTAGGCTTTGCTTTCTGGACTACATAATAATATTAATATGGAAACAACCATTCATATATATACACATTAACATCTGATAGCCCAGTCCTTCATTCTGGCACCCAGGGCTGCAGCAGCTCCTCGGGAGAAGGGAACTTTCATTCCCTTCCCCCGGGTAAGCTGAGTAGCCCTGCAATGGGGCTGCTCAATTCTACATTGACCCAAGGGTGAGCGTAGAATTTTGAGCCTCCTCCGTGTTGGGCTAGCGGCCCAAAACGGAGACTCAGGGTCCGGTGGAGAGCCTCCCTCCCATCCTGTTCCCTCTCCCCGGCTCACCTCCTCCCGCCCTCTCCTGTGCTCCACTTGCCTTCCCTCACCCCAGAACACCTCCTCCCCACCTCCCCCCACACCCCAAGGAATGGGCCCAAAGTTGCTTGACATAGGCTTTTATCTTCTAAAAAGGTTCCTCGGTTCTCAACTGCTGGTGTACTTATTTAGCCAGGGGAATTAGCCTCTACAGAAACACAAAACTTAGTTTCAGGGATGGCCCTGGGGGCGGGCGTGCGGGGAGCTGGAGGCGGGGCTCGGATCTGGCAGTTATGCTGGATCCCAACCCCCGTCCCCGGGGAGAACGGAGTGGCTTCAAGCTCCTCCATTCTCCTCGGACTTGTGCCGCCTCCAGAGGTGGCGCACGTCCAAGGAGACCCATTGGGGCCAGCAGCCCTTACCCAGGGGTAAGGGGAAGAGTTTCCCCTTACCTCTGACTGAGCTGCTTCTTGCCACGAACCTGTGCTGGATACAGCGCAAGCCTCCTGGCTTGCCAGTTCCAGTGCAAGTTTGGATTGCACCCTAAGTGTTTTAGGAAGGAACCTTCTAGTGTTCTTCATTTTCTTCCGATTTCCCTCTTCTCCTTTTTTTCACTTGTACTGATTGCTCTGGTTCCATGCTACATTCTGTGAATTCCATGTATTGTTGGTATAAGGTGTGTGTGTGTGGGGGGGGGGGGAGATAAAGTTTTTATTGTTTCAATTTAATATTGAGTTGTTTGATCGTTTCTACAACTATGCCTTAGCAGTTTACCAGGAAAAGCTTTTTAGTATGTGGTGACAGTTGTATGAAGGCACATACCTGGGCATTGGCAGAAAAACTTCAGTGCAACTGAGGTGACCTGCTTTTCAGTTCAATGGCTGATTTACTATTCCTGGTTACCTTCAGTTTCACCTCTTTCCAGTTTTGGAAAATGATGGGGCTCAAAAATGTTCTGGAATGTCAGTCACTCTGCATTGGATGTATCAATATGCACTGTTGCTTTGTAAATTTAGTGGATTACAGATATTATTACATTCTGTGATCTTTTTCACACATCTCATTTCATTTCTATACATTCAGTTACTGTACATGGTATCAGTGTGTGACCAGACTCCACTGAAAAGCATTGTGTTGAAGGTGATGATAGGCATAATGTACGTTCTATCTATGATGTTATACTTATGAAAGTCCAGTGGTTCTCAAATGTTTTAGCATCAGGACCCACCTACCAAAAGTTTACTAGCTACTCAAGCTGTAATGGGGCTACATTCCCCTCACAAGTAGCAGGTTGTTTAACCCTTGATACACATAGCCTAATCTGCCTTGTCAGTTTCACAACCCACTGAAAATTGGGTCACAACCCACTGGTGGGTCCCAGACCCACAGTTTGGGAACCACTGCACTAATCTATTCACATGCACAAATCATCACAGTCATGTTGGTGTTGCAGTCATCAGGTGAAGAACACAGCTAAGTTCCGTGCAGAGTAATATGGAATCAAACTGACTTTTAAAAATCATCTGACTTTTAAAAATCTTTTAATTAAAATTTTCAGATATGATAAATAATTGTAAAATCATAAGTGCAAAAAGTTATCAGAGCAACATATTGTATCCAACAAAAGCAATAAGATATCCAGACTTAACATAAGATATATTTATAAAAGAAAAGAACATCCCTCTGCATTGTAAATTAACTGCATTGTGGCAGTACATGAAACTGAACATGCAAATTACTCTGCCACCTATGGTAATTAGGTATCCTTCAGCGAACTGGCATATGTTATCTCCATCACTAGATGGCAGCATCTAGGGAATTATTATTCCATGAAGGATCATATAAGCACAAATGGAATCATAAGATGAATATATCAAGTTCTGCAATGAACCCGATGAATATCCTCAGGGAGTCTCTCTGATAGACTTTTTGATTCAGCAGCATCAATTACACATTAATTACACAGGCCTGCAAATTTGAGAGTCAGAAAAACTTTTTTCAAAATTTAGTTTCATATGAATTTGGGTTGTTGATTTTAAAAATGGCATGAGTTTTACCCTATCACGTCTAGGTTTGGAGATACAGCATAGCTTCATTGGTGAATAGTCTAAGCAGCTTCCTCATGAGGAAGCCATGGCATAGGCTTCCTCGTGGCAAGGCTATGCTGTATCTCCAAAACTAGATGTGATTGGGGAAAACTGGTGCCATTTTTTGAATAAGCGCAACAAATATACCCAAGTCTAACTTTTAGATAGCACAATGTGTGTTGGCCTGTGTTGTTAGTGAAGCATGTAAAACATTTCACAAAATAAGACTCAAGGGCTTTTGCACACTAGAAAACATTTTGGGGGAAATCAGGATCAGCTCCAACTATACAACCTAAATGTTCTTCCCTGCAGCAGTGACACCCAAACGCATGCAGTGTTTGCAAGTCAGTGCCAACAGGGAAATGGGACGGGATGCTGCATGCTGCCTTTTTAAAATAAGTTGATTTGATGGTTGTGGTTTTTAAATTGTGACTTTTGTTTTGAATTGCTTTATTACTATGTTTTGCTGTTGCGCTACTCATCCTGCACACATTAGAATGCGATTCTTTTGTCAGAGAACGCAAAATATAAATCTTGAAACAAACAATTTGCATGAACAGACAACAAACATCAATATTTGGATCCAGAAACACAATGCAAGTAAGTGAGGCACTCTCAGACATTACTCTTGCAACATGGAATGTCGGTCACAAGAAGAGGGTTTTTTGGCTGTGCTCAAGTCCAGTACCATTTGAGCCTGACTAAACAGAACACATTTTATCTCCTTCTCTACTTACGTTGCCGTATCTGATACAGGGAAGAAGTTTTTTAAACATTTCTCCCTGGGTTTTTCACCCGTCCCTATATCATGTGAATTGGCTTACTTCCCTGAGTCATATGAAACCATCTACTCTGTAGTCCTTTGGGACACTGTAGCTTGTTGAGTTATGTTCTTGGCTTGTGATATATAATGTGGACCACATTATGTGGAGGGAAGAGGAATGGGTTGATTCTGTCTGGGTGCAGGGGTATTGAATCACTATCTTATGTAGTCCCATGAACCCTATCATTTAGGAAACTAGAGAAGAAAAGCCCATGTTATATTATACACTATCTGAAATTGTTTCATTACATGTTCATTTATTGCAGTTTTTAAGTGAGAGCTTGAAGAGAATTACTACCATCAAAATCGTACAGTTCCTTCTTTGGTTTCTTTCCCATTGTTGTAATATTATACTAGAAAGAGTTCAGATATCTGCTACGTTAGAAGCATCTGTCTCTTATCATGTATAACTTGTCCTGTTTATTTCTTAAAAAGCAGACTAAACATGCAGTTCTGACACAATACAGCATCACTGTTGTATTTCTGGTCTGCTCAAATGTCTGTGCCAGCTGAACTACAAAGTCTCAACAAAGAGCAACACCCATGACCTCAAGGGAATCTAGTAGCCAGGATTGTATTGTTGAAGACTGAAAACAATCTTATTCCTACTAATAGTCCCAAATCTCTTTGGGACAATACAATAGTCACCCTTCCAATTATCAAACAAGCCAGTTTTTAAGGAACAAATACAATAGGCTGGTATTTGAAGGTAGGGGTATTTCAGTGATTCAATTATCAATGAATACATTTACATTTTTCTCTATTAGCCCACACAGAGGCAATAGCACAATTTCTAGCCATGCTTTATGAACAGTGATTGGGTATGTGGGGTAGGACAGTCTAGGTCAGTGTTTCTCAAACAGTGGGTCGAGACCCACTAAGTGGGTTGTGTGCCAATTTCAGGTGGGTCCCCATTCATTTCAGTATTTTATTTTTAATTTATTAGACTTGATGCTACCATGGTATGTGACCGCATTTGGGGAAATGTTACAGACCTGTATTTTAACAAGCTACTATGTATATTCTTTTAACAATGATAGTAAATGGGACTTACTCTTGGGTAAGTGTTGGTAGGATTGCAGCCTAGGATTGTTAAAAATTTTCCTGCTTGATGATGTCACTTCTGGTCATGACATCACTTCCAGTGGGTCCTGACAGATTCTCATTCTAAAAAGTGGGTCCTGGTGCTAAATGTGTGAGAACCACTGGTCTAGGTATAGGATATGGTAGGAAACAGGCAATGGCTGCTACTCATCCACTTTTTTTTTTTAATGGTAGGGCTACATGCTCCATTCCAGGAGAGGGGAAATGCAAAGCTGCTGCTGGACATTTGAGAGCTACACATTCTGCAAAGCACAGCTTTTTGTTCAGTTCTTTGTGCCAGAGGGACAGTGTTATAGTGTGTGCTTGCCACCCATCCAATAATCCAGCTCACCAGGATACATTTAAAGGCAAGGAGTTGGCCAATTGCCCTCTTCCTCTGCCAGTAACACAAGGTCACTGTGTACCTGTTTGAATGGACAAACACTGGCAAATGAAATCGTAAGCTCTTTTGCGCTGGATGGGATAGGGGTGCTTAAAATTATGTTTCCAGCAGACATTTGTGGAGTTCAGTCCAAGTGTATTTGAAAGCTGGCTCTTCTCCCAAAAACTGGTCATACTTCTTAGAAATGAGAAAGGAGCTAGGAATTTATGTAATATTGCATTAATGGACTCTAGGCAACTTGAAGCTGATCCAGGAGCAAACAAGAATTGTATCAGTGGTTTTAGAAAAATTGGCTCTTCCAGCATGTTTTCTTCATTCTGAATTGTAACTTTTCTATATATTCTCCCCCATTTTTTGTGAAATACTAAATGAGGTTTATTTGGTAGGGGTGGGCAAAATAAGGTTGCAATCCTATACACACTTAACAGAGTGAGCTCCACTGAACACAGTGGGACTTACTTCAGTATAGGATTATGCTGTAAGTCCTGTAGGCCAAATACATCCCACCTAGCCTTTTCCTTGATATATACACAGCCCTGACCTGCTGCCATATTTTGACTAAACAGTAAGCCAATTATTCCAGGGAAAGTGCATGCGGGCAGTCCATGCAGGCAGGATGGGAGAAAGTCCATGCGGGCAGGATGGGAGAAACCTGGCAAGAGGAAAACTCTTATTGGTGCAGATATGATCCATAGGTCTTTAAAAAAATCACACACCCTGGCGTAATCACACACCCTGGCATAACCCTGGCATATATGTCTTTGTATTCTGATGTGAAATTCAGTGTGCGTTTATGAGGAGGTGAGAAAGTAGATTGTGGGTGCAGTCCTAATGAACTTTCCAGCACCAAGGAAAGGGCAGTGCAGCTCCAAGGTAAGGGATCAAACATTGCCTTAGCTTGAGGAGGTTTCCATGACTGCCCCCAAACTGCAGGATGCAACACATGCCGCACCGGCACAGCTATGCCAGTGCTGGAAAGTTGGTTAGGATTGCGCCCTTCGTTTATAAACACAGGTTTTTCTCTGTCACGTGGTTGTTAATAAGAACAGTGGAACTGTTATTCAGAATCCTCCTAGGGCTGTAAAGTTCCAGCACCCTCACTCAATGCTCCATCTTGTCCAGTGCATCCATTTACAGCCTTGCACCTCTGGTTCACGGATTTCAATGACATTACATCTTTTTTTCTGTTTCTTTCTGTGAGTTAAGCAATAAGACACAATACAGTAAGTTGTTTGGTACAATACAGTACAGTAGTGTACAATAGTACATTTCTGCAACTGAACAATATAACTGATTTGTCTAGAGTCACTAGACAGACAGCCTTGCATACTTCTTACCTTATAATTTTTAACCCAATTGGTCCAGGGAGAAAAAGCAATATAAAGAGGGTAATAAGGTGTATTGAATGAGACATGCTGATTTACTATACACAGAACAAACATCAGTGATAGCTAACAAAGCTATTCTGCTATTCTGCATTACCCTTCCTACTTTAATTCTATATTCGGGGGACTTCTGCCTAAGAGGTGGTTTTTGTCTTTCATCTCAAAAAAAAAAAATCTTTGAGGACTGTAGCAGATGTACTTGGAAAGCTCAACAGTTCCCCCTTGTGGACTGTAACCAGCAGTGCATGCACGGGGTGCAGTCTTTGGGTCAGTAATTCAGAACAGATCCAAAGCAGTTATTTAATTCTGCTTGTTATTAATTGCTTCATAGAGAAGTAAATAATTCTTCTAACTTTTAAAGTCAGCTTAGTTTACTTTGTATATACTTCGCTCCCCACCCCCAATTTGCGTCTCAAGCTCCAACTGTACCTACTTAATTTTAAAATCAGATTGTCATGACCTGATTTGTAGTCATCTTTCTCATCTGGTTAAGCTAAGTTGTTTTCATATCAATAATTGCAAAACAAGATTGTAAAGCTGTGTGTATGGTAAACTTGAGCAAAGGAAAGCAATGTCTTTCTGATACTGAAAAAAAAAGGTACCATTTGGCTATTAGGACAAGTGTGGACTGGGTGTCCTTCCATTTTGCTGTTCTCTGCTGAATCATTTCATGTTACTCTTGGAAGAAGCCCTCCTTGGGTATGTCTTATTTGTTGACTTAGGAATGTAAAGCCTGCAAATACTTTATTACAAAACGGACAATACAACAGTGACAAAAAAGGCAATCTAAAGAAACATTGATTTACCCTTTAATGCATTATTGCTTTTTTATTTCAGGGAGAAAAAGCAAAGAGGAAAGGCGAAAAAAGCCAAAGACAGAAGAAAGCAAGGAAGCTAGGCAAGAAAACAGAGGCCAAGAATTCAGAAGACAAAACCGAGAACCACAGGGAAACAGAAGACGAATGCGGTTGAAGAACCGAAGAGCACAGGATAAATCAGCAGAAACCAATATCCCTCAGCACTGAACACCTGTAATTGCCCTTACACCACTGTTTAAGACTTTTGCTGCTGCTATTTCCACCAGATACTTGGGGCCAGTGTTGCCCAATCAAGCCACAAAATGGACATTATTACCAGTTATACATAAACAACATTCCAAATAATTCTTACTATATTCTTTGTGCAGGCATAGATTATTAAAGAGACTGACATACACCAAGCATTTTTTTTCTTAAACTTTAAATGGGATACCTTCAAACTGTTATATGATATGCTTCCATGCATCTCTAAGAGGCAATTTAAAAGTTTTGTATATAATTATCAACATGGTATAAGGTATAGCAATATATTGAATAACATCTGGGAAAAACTGTCTTTTTCCTTTGTAAAATATTTTTCAAACTATTGTTTATGAAGTGAGAGATATCCAAGTATCTCTTAGATAGTGAAGTAAAAAATGCAGTATCCCTACATGCATAGGTGTACATGCTTCATAAGTGTAAAGAAAAGGAAAACATCTCTTAAGAGGTGGTGGGAATCTTAAGGTTTATGTCCCCTGGTTTATCAGATCTAAACTACCTGGTGGTTTCCTGGATTTTGTCCCATATTCTTTATAAGAAACTCCAGACTGAATAGCTACAGCAGGGATGTCAAACTTGTTTCATACAGAGGGCCGAAGTCTGCATTCATAGTGCCTGCTGAGGGCTGGATGTGACTTCATTAAGCAGAAAGTGACATCATTAAGCAGATGACAGCCAGAAATAAGCACTTTGTTCTCACATAGGAACTCATTAGCTGCAAATGGCAGAATAGAAAATGTGCAAATCTTGTTCATATTTTCAAGTTATGAGAGAGCCCAATTATCAAGCTGGGAGAGCCAAATTGTAACAGGAGTCAGAGAAATTGCTTCTAGGGGCCACATTTGGCCCATGGGCCTTATGTTGGACACCACTGAGTTACAGGGCTATGAAAGCAAATATCGGAGTGTGAAATTGAAGCAACAGGAAATATGTTGAAAGCTCTTCTTCTGAAGGACAAGTGATGGCGCTTAGCTATGCAGTGCTCTTATCCACGGGAAGGCACAATCTTTTCTCATCTAAATGATGATAATACAGCATGCGCTGTTCAAAGCTTTTTCTAACTCTGTGTAACTTAAACCTACATTTCAAACTTTCCAGTGACTGAAAAATCTTATTTGTAGGAAACAAACACCAAATTAATAAAGAACAGAGACAATAGACCACAAAGATATCATTTGCAGAGTCAATTTTTATTCTTTTTAACTTATTATCATACAGGCTGCTTTGTAACCAGGAAATGAGAGGGGGGCATGCTGTTCTTTAGAAATGTGATATCTACTGAATAAAAGGCATTGTACTAAGCATCTGTATTTGTGGTAGACTAAGGACATTGAAACTCCCTTCCTCTGGATGCTTGATTGGCTCCCCTTAGCGGTATCCTTCTGCCACTTGGAGAAGCTTTTTTTGCTTACTCAAGCTTTTAGTTGAGCTCCCCTTTTTTGTTAATATTGCTTGGCTTTTTGTCATGTGTGAGGTCCACATTGTCAGTCTGGCCAGTGAGAGGCCCAGAAAATGTTACCTTCCACCACCCATGACGGTGGGAGATGCAGAGGCAGTGCAACGAGGCCCAGAAGGACCGATGACGGCTGAATGAAGGCTTGTGCGGACATGTTGGTGGGCAGGGTGGCCTGATGAAGCCCAGAGAGAGTTGAACACCCTCTGGGTGATGAATTGACCACAAGGAAAGTGGGATGGCCCTTTAAAGGATGAGACCAGGCAAAGCGGGGAAAGATGACTGGTTGGCAGTTGTAGTGCCAGGCCAGGACTGGGGTCTGAAGCAACATCAAGACTGGGAGAGGCAGGAGTGGAATTGAGGACCCTGTGGTGCTGGCAACAGACCCAGCAGCACCAGCTTGGGGGCCATCCAAAGGCCAACTTATGTGAGGGTCAGAGGAGAAACTTGCCTGTCAGTCAGTCCACTCTAGTTAGGATCCATAGCACCACCTGCAGAAAGACAGATATGACAATCATGTTAGAGACTGACAAGCCAGCCTGTGAAGAAACATGCCTGCACATGAATGCTAAAAGTGTTCACCAAGTAAAAAAATTGAAGCCTACTTTGAGTTCAAGTGGTCAATTGGCATGGGATGGAGTTAATGGACAGAGAGGACCAAGTCCTTGTGCAGCCTCCCAGACTCCCACCTCCCTATGGATGAGGCCATGTGAGGGGGAAGGGATGTCACACATGTGTTACTGCTTTTTATCATTTTATAATGCTTTGATTATATGTTGGTTTAACAAAACGCGAGTCTCCTTGAGGGCCTTCTTAGAAGATGAAAAGGTGGCATAGAAATCCTCAGAAAAAATAAATAAATAACCACCTATTGGAGGGAAGAGGGTGGTGATGATGGAGATGCCCACTTTTGAACCAGCCCCATAGTTATGCCTTTAACGTGGTTTTGAACTGTAGCAATCAGCAGATGAAATGTTTCACAGCACAGAGGTGAATGCTATCACTGGCTAATTCCAGCAGATCAGGATGTCAGCACAGCCACGGGGCCAGTGCACAAGTTGACAACCCTAGTTAAATTCCTGATAGTTTAATCCTTCGTGTATGTGGCCTAATGGAACAAGCTGTAGGTTGAGGAGAACATATTTGTACTTTAGTCACAGAAACAGAATACACTGTGGCAGAGTTCATTTCGTTTCACTTGCTATCATTCCTCCAGGACCAAAGATGAAGTGAGCTACAAATAGGAAAGTCCCCAGAGCAATGCCACCACAAACTAGGCAAATCAATTTGAACTTTAGCTTCAGAGGAAGCTGAACAACCACTACACCTTATCTATATAGCATTTCTAGAGATCTTTGTATCATGTTGTGAGGTGGGCATCTTTGCTTTTCACCAAGAGCAGCATTCAAATTTTCACTAAGGTTAGAGAGAGACTAAGAGCTGAAAACCATATGGAATCAAGTTGGCTGTCATTTCTTTTATCCCATTACCATCTCTGGTCAAACAGTTTTGCATCATTTTTTAAACACTGGCAACAAATGGTTCTATGGTTCACCTACAACTCTCAGAGACCAAAAAAAAAAAAAAAAACCACCCCACAACTATCTCTTTGCTATCTCTAACCTAAAGACTAATTTCCACTGAGTTCTCACGCTATTTTGCTTCAGCAGCTGTGATATCAGCAACACTAACTTAAGACTTTAAGGGAGCAATCCTAACCCTTTATGTCGTGCTTTCCAGCACTGGCATAGCAGTGCCAATGGGACATGTGCTGCATCCTGCAGTTGGGTGTCACTCACGGAGGCCTCCTCAAAGTCAGGGAATGTTTGTTCCCTTACCTCAGAGCTGCATTGCCCTTATGTCACTGCTGGAAAGCACTGACATAAGGGGTTAGGATTGTGCCCTAAATTCACTTGAGGTCCACAAGCACATATTCCCTCTTTTTAATCAGTTTTACTTGCAGCACTTCTTCATCTACAAAGCAGCAGCACATGATCTCTAAACAAGCATGTGCCTGAAGGCAACTGCGCCAATACAACTCATGCAAGCTGACTGCTTCTTAAATTAACTTCCAGCTAGCATTGATATATAGCAAGTCACGACGACAACAAACGTTTGGTCTTATCCTGCCCTCTCTCCCTAAAATGGAAGCTTGAACAAGCCTTTGGAGAACTGAATATACCGTGACTTAAGCCCATGTGACATGTGCTGCTTATGTTTGGGAGCTAGCAAGGTAAAGAGGTGGCTGTGTTGGTGTGAAACCATAATTATTAACATTCACAATTTTTGAAGTAAAGTACAAACACTTTCCTTTGCAAACTTTCCCAGTTATCACATTGTCAGTGCCTGTGGCTGCTAGTTCTCCACGCTGCATTTGTTAATTAAGTAGTAAGCTATAACAGACGGTAGGACACGGTTGATTAATGCACGCCTCGGGCGGGTAGCAAAAATCCTGTTATTGTGGAGTCTGTGTCACCACAGAGTTCATCACTCTGCACTTCAGACCAGCACAATCTGGAATACTGACAATTTGAAAATGGACTGAAGATGAGAATCTCTTTTCTTATAAGAACATATTAAACATTTAAAGCTGAAACATGTATCTATTTAAGTAGAATTTGGCACCATTAACCAATAACTGCTTATCATTGATAGACATTGCTACTATGTTAACTCACAGAAGTAGTTTACCTGTGGGAGCAGTAAAACATATGAGCTGAAAAGTTCATACTGTACTGTGGAAGGATCAATAAAAAGTGCTTCGATATCTGAACATCCACTCCAGTTGTTTTAGTAATTGTTCAAAAAGGCAGATGCACAACCAGGCATTTCAACACAGTCCAACCACATAGAAACAACCCCAGGGTAATTGAGAGACAACGTACCAACTATGATCATTTCAGGGTCAGAATGACTACATGTAAACTCCTGTCCTTCAGGGTAATCAGTTATGGTAGGTTTGGGAGAACAAGACACTCTTACGAGTTCCAACATCCAGTTTTATAGTCGAAGTCATTCTAAACTATCACCCAGTGATTCAAAGTTAGCATCTAGCATGATTTATCTCTTATTAATATAACATCATCAATGCATATCACACTTCAAAGAGTACCATAAGCAAAAAAAGGACACATTTCTGTCCCAAGAAGCTTACAAACTAAAAACTGACAATGGGCAAGACAATAAAGAGAGGCAAGGATAGCAGGGGTAGGTCTTCTGGTATAAATACAGGGCACCAGCAGAGTCACATTGAGACAAGGAGAAATGGTAGCAAACAAAATCCAAATACGAGTATGTATTTGTATGTATGTGAAAATGTATGTGAAAATGTGAAAATGTATGTGAAAACCTAGGAGATCCTAGGCCTAATTCATGCATGGCAATTTTGTCAACTCATTTTCACATGGGGAGCAATTTGTGTTAGCCAGCCACCAAATGAGAACTAATCTCAGAGATTTCATGCAGTAAATGGTGAGTTTTTCATGTGTGGCTTTTTCATACATCATTGACCCATGTGAAAATGTGAGGGCTTTACTGCCTCCAACACTAACATGTCAGTGGACCTCAGTATTTCCACCTTATAATTTTCACAAGGATGAACAACACGCTGTGCCAGAACTGGCCACGGTCTTTTTCCAAGGTGGCTTGAAGGATGCTGCTTTTCTGATTGACTCACAGCACAATCCTAACTTGGGTTGGAACAGACAAGCCAGTAGGCCTGTGCTGTATCCAGAGCAAGTTTCGGGCTGGTTGTGACTCAGCCCAAAGCAAGGGGAAATAATTCCCCTTATCCCAGGTAGAGCCACAGCAGCCCCAATGGATCTACTTGGATCTGTGCCACCTGAAGAGGTGATGCAAATCTGAACAGCCCGAAACTGCCCCAGGCTGCCCGGGAATGGGGTTAGGATCAGGCATAAGTGCTGGATTCTGGTCCCACCTCCCGCTCCCGCCCACGGGCCCACCCGCCCCTGCCCTCCCTCTGCCCTGAATGCCTCCTCCCCATTCTCTCCATGCCCCTCAGACCCCCATGCCAGCCTATAAAGGCTGGCACAAACTTACTGAGCCTGGGGCTTGTGTTGTTGCGGGAAAGCCAGCACTGTGTCCATGCACTTGCCTCCCCAACTCCCAAGTCAGTGCAAATGTGCCTTATGGCATGTTTGCTACAGTCCCAGGCTGGCCCAAAGGCGCACTTGGATTGTGCCCTCCGTTACAAAAGCCAAAGGAACAAAAAGCAGCCAACGATGTCAAAGAAACAAAGCTACTTCAAATCCCAAACAGCGCTGACTTTCACATGGCTGGTGTCTGCGAGAAGGACAGAACTGTAACTTTATGCCTTTGATAAATGCTGCAGTCATCACCTTTCATCATTATGCTGGCCTAACAGGAAAACTCAGGGAGGGCAGGTATAAGACAAAATAGCTGCACCTCAGCAGAGAACCCACCAGTTAATTGACAGCAGTCCATTCCTGTCAATTTCAAGTATGAATTATTTATGACATATTAATTTGTTATAGTAAATTCAGGATGAAAAAACCCTTAATTAAGGTTTGGTGTCCCTTTGTGCTTTGCATTGCGAATAGATGGATGCACCCTAATTAGTCCCACTGAAGTCAGTCTAACAAAGAGACAGAGGGTTGGAGTTCTCCCTGAAAAACAATCTCTGAAGCAGCCACAGATGTTTTTCAATTTTAATTATAACCTTATAACTGGCAAAACGTCATTGTCATGGTAACATGCCGCACTATTACTTTAAAAAGAAGAGCCACTGGAATGCTTGGCAAGTGAAAGAGCCTGATAGCCTTGGATTCTTACGTTACCAAATCATAGTGAAAACTGATGATTCAGAAAAAGATGCTTAGCCAGCTCCTTTGCTCTTTATAGGGTTCTCTGGCTGCCTCCCTTGACCCACCTCCCCAAGACTATCACCTCACCAGAGAGAAGCAAAGTGTAAACTAGCCCTCTGGAGACCTAAACTCTGACATTTCCAGACAAGCCCTGGAGATTTATTTTCATGATAAAAAAACATTTTTTAAACAAATATTCATAGCTTTTTCTGAAGAATGCAAACACTGTATGTTTTTTCACATTGTAATAAAATTGATTTTTATTAAATGGCTTTTCAACCATGAATTTATTTATTTATACAGGTATTTATATATCGCCTTTCTTTGGTCGTCAGATTTCTCCTCAGACTTTAATCCAAGGCGGTTTACATAGGCAGGCTGTTCTAAACCCCCGTAGGGATTTTTACAATTGAATAGTTCTAGTCGTTCATAGAACTCCTCCTTCCAGCTGGATTCCTTCCTGGTCTGGCCTCTCTCTGGCTCTTTTCCTCCCACGCTTCACTTGAGGGCAACTCCTCTCTGCCACCGAGGATCAGCTCATCAGTACATCAGCGTGTCGTCAGTTCTCAGGTACTTCCGGTTGTTTCGAACCGGCAGCCTCAGATCTTCAAGCATACAAGGTGGCAGCTCTACCAACTGAGCCAGACCTCCTGCTAGACCTTATGCATATATAGTTTGTTTTTTTTTTAAAAACTAGATAGATGGAGATTATGACTATTAGTGGCTATAAAACATGAGAATTGCATTCAACCTCCAAATTCAGGAACTATTTAACTGGAATTTCTAAATGATGCGAACAAGCCAGATGGGATGATGGGTTTTTTTTTCTACTTCTAAGGGGCATCTAACTGACCACTGCTATAGGCAAGAAGGCTGGACAACATTGACTCTTGCTCTGATCCAACACAGTCTTGTGCACTTGAAGTGGTGAGACTATGAAAGACTGATTGAGTAAGGAGGGTAGTACACCATGCTGGATTATACCATTCAGCTCCTACTGAGAAGATGAAGCTCTTCTTTGGAAGAAAGAAAGAAAGTGGGGGAACTGAATTTAGATACAAAACAGGTTGTGAAAATTAGCTATTGCACAAAGTATACCTGCAAGTACATTTATATTAGGCTCCATTTACCAATTCAGGCTGCAATCCTAACCACACTTTCCTGAGAGTAAGCCCCATTGAACAAAATAGGACTTACTTCTAAGTAGACCTGGTCAGGATTGTGCCCTCAGTTTCAGTAATGGCTATCCTGTGCTGAATTGCCAATCCAATGACACTTAGGATTCTGCATTCAAAACTATCCAATCCAATGTAGACATGGCAAATTGAGTACCTTTGCATGGCTCTGAATTGTCACAGAAACAACTGGATTCCAAAGCTGGTATCAGCAAACTGCATGGATTCTTGCCCACTGGTTTCTTCAAACCCACAATTGTGCACACCTGGCAGCATATTTACACAAGTATACAGATCAGGAATATAAAGTAAACAATGCTTCCAACAAACAGCCACATACAGTCATTTCCATACAGTTGAGAGTCACAAATAGTTTTTAAAACATATTGTAAGAAAACACTGCTAAGGGCAGTGAACAAAAAATAAATACATTATTAATAAAACAAAGTTTTTAAAAATAGCAAACAAAAAGCATAGCAGCCTATAAAACTAGCAGAAATACTTGTTCAATATGGGCTCAAAGGGGAAAAAAAGGATAGTGATGTGATTAGACAGGTTGAGTGTTGCTAGAACTATGTTTAAGAAAGAACTGAGATAACTGAAAGAGTGGGAAACTCATAGAAGGATGGAACAGGGTAAGAAACTAAAGGAAAGGGTGATAAGTGTAAGAAACTAGAAAAAGAACAAGGAAAGAGCACTGATAAAACTAAGGCTCCAATCCTACTGTGGCTGGCATTCCAGCAGCACAAGATCCTCTACAGTGGCACGACAGCCAGGTCGCTGTTACGTAGTCCCAGGCTATGCGGTGCACACAGAAGTGACACCAGGTGGCTCCACAAGTACAGGTAAGTTGGGGTGGGCTGTGGGCAAGATGGGGGAGTAATGGGGCACATTGGGGTAGAACCAGGGGACATGTTGGGGAGGGAGGGATCCCATCCCTAAAACCTAGGAAATGGCTGGTGTACATCCAAGGAGACCCATCGTGGTGAGGCAGCCTACTGGGAGTAATATTTTTACTTACTTCCTGCAGGTTGTCCAATTGCCCCTACTGGTGTGCCCCACTGACGTGCCTGCATGCTAGAACATGGCAGGGGACAGAATCAGGCAGTAGGTTATCCAAAAATGACTAAAATTTTGGATGCACTGCCTCCTTTCACACGAAGATTAATGACAGAGGAAGAAAGACTGATTAAGTTATCAAACTGAGAAAAAAGCTTGGAAAAAAGAATTGACTGTCACCAAGTCTGTCTGAGAGAGATGCTGGAGAGAAATAAACAGTAGGACAAAAAAAATATTGACGCTAAAATACTGAGTGGAGGAAGCAATTATATAATTTTTTACTGTATATAATTATAAAGTGTTATAATTGGAACAGTGCCCAAGAGTACTAAAAATGAATTTGATGGACAATGTAGGGACATCAGAAAAACCCTGAGGGATCAAGAATGACCAAATATTCATCTAATTTAGCACCCATTTTCCACAGTACCCACTAGATGCTCCTGGGACGCTCAAAAGCTGCTTCTGCCATTGTTACACTGCAACTGGTCTTCAGAAATAGACCACTGCTGAATCTGGAGGTAGCACATAATTATCATGACTAGAAACCATTGGCAGACCTGCCCTCCATGAATTTGTCTAATCCCCTTCAAATGCCATTCTAGTTAGTGGCAAACACAATATCTTGAGGCAACAAATTCTACACAGTAATTTTTTGTTGACCAATAAACTCCCAGCTAATAAATGAAAGAATTTGTGAATTTTGTTGAAAAATAAAAGGCTGATGTCCAAGAAATGTATTAAACAAGGAGATTAATTCTTTCTCCAGTAATATTGAAAAAAAATAATAAGAATGTTGACAAAGAGGTCTAACAGAAATAGTTACAGTAAAATTGGGTGAAAGGAAAAATGTTTTTGAAGTCCACTTAAAACTGTTGAAAGTGGAGTGATGTCACACCTTCCCGGGAAGAGAATGCCGCAGATGGGGTGCCATCACTGAAGAGGCCATGTCCCTAGTATCCACCAGCAAAACCCAAATAGTTGGCAGATCAGAAAGCAGGGCCTAAGATACAAACCTTAGTGCTTGGATAGGCTCTTATGGGCACATGTGGCTTTCAAGACTGCCTTTTATCAAGACTTAAAGCTTAAGGCGAGAGGAGGCAGGCAGCAGCCGTGCAGGGGGAGAAGTGGCTGCTTTGACCCTCAGGCAGCAGCCACGGCTGCTTTGCATCTCCTGCTGCTGAGCAAGAGAAAGGCTGCAACCCAATCCTCATTTACCTGGGAGTAAGCCCTATTGACTATTATGGGGCTTACTTCTGAGTAGACACGCATAGGGTTGGGTATCAAGTCCGCCCCGCATGCTGATTGGGTAGCTAGAGAAGCCCAAGAACGAGGGAGGCAGGAGCAGGCAAGCAGGTCGGAAGCGATGGAGTCTGCTGGGGCCACCAGCCCAAGAACTGAAAGCCCCTTTTCCTGCCGCTCCCCAAAGCGACCCTCCCTGCCTCGCCTTTGCCTTTCAGAGGAAGGGCTTTGGGCCACAATCCTATCCACACTTACCTGGGAGTAAGCCCCGTTGACTATAGTGGGCTTACTTCTGAGTAGACATGCACAGGATTGGGCTTTTGGTCGCCCTCTTTTTTCTTAAATACAGGAGCAGGCAATTGGCACTTCTCCCCACCCCACTCCCTCCCACAGGCACATCCCGCCCCAAATCTCATAATCGCAATTAGCACCTCTCTTACTGTCCCTCCCTTCACTCCTCTGCACCTTTCAAAGGTCCAGAATCACTTTCCTCACATTCTTCCCCCCCCCCACTCCAGCTAATTCCTGCACTTCTTTCAATCATGTCTCTTCTTTGCCCCTCACCCCACTACGTGCTTAGTCTGACCTCTCTTTACCAGCACTTTCTGGCATTACACTTTAATAACATTTTTCCTCCTTTCCAGAATCACATATACTCCAAACTTCATACTCTCCAAACTTCTTGTGAGTCTTTGGCTGCAATCCTAACCCCACTTTCCTGAGAGTAAGCCCCATTGAACAAAATAGGACTTACTTCTGAGTAGACCTGGTTAGGATTGTGCCCTTTGTCATGTAATGATTTAATTGTATTAATTATATTAATTAAAAATTAATTGCAATGTAGTAATTTAATCTAAGTAAAAAAACTGGTAGTGTGCCTTGACCATTTTAATACCTTGTCAGTGTGAGCTGAAAAAGGTTGAAAATGGCTGGTTTAGTCACTTGACCTCAACTGAATCCCTTTAATTTCCTGCTCTTTGGAGTCAGATGGGCTTCATAATCCAGTGAGTTGGCTCAAAGCCTTCTCAGTTGAAGAACAGAACAATGGAGGTGGCTGATGTACTAAAACAGCCACCCCAGGTGATAGCAAGGTCCAAAGTAAAATATACTAGATGAAAATATACAGTAGGGGAAATCAGGGGTTTTCACTAGCTAGCTCCAGCACTTTTGATGGATAGTCCTGCTAACCCTAGGTGCACAAAGTTTATACTAGTAGAACTTTTATAGTATAGATTTGCAATTTGCCAGCAGACCACTGGCAATAAGCTATGGCTGATGATAGAAATATAGATTAGTGACATCAAAACCAAGGTGTCCTTCAGGGATCATTCTTGTGTGTATTTATTCTCCAATATAGCTTGCTCAATAATAATTTGGCTGCCATCTCCAGAAGGATAAATCTTAAACTGAATAATTATGTAGATGACACAAATACCTGGGAGTATTTGCTATCTGAATTGCAAAAGACACTCTGAAAAGACACTATCTGAAAAGAAAGACAAATATAAATGAGCTGATCTTTGTATGTAGCAGATTGAAGAAAACTAGCATATATGAGATTAACCTTTAAATGGCTTTAAACTAGCATATATGAGATTAACCTTTAAATGGCTTTAAATGGAAAAGTTCTGCTGAGGGGAAAAAAGAGCATATAAAAAGGTGACGCTACACCAGACCAAGAAATGAATGGTAGTATTGGTCAGAAGGGCTGATTATCTTTGAGTATCTTTAATCCTGTTACTGGTGTTACAAGAGAAGCCTGATTGGCCAACTCTCATGTCCATATACAAAACAGAATAAAACATTTACAGTATCTGTGAAATGAATAACCTCTTATTTCCTTCATACTCCTTTCGGTATATGGAATCAAATGGAAAAAGTACCCTGTGAACTAGGGTCAGTGCACATTCAGTCTGTATCAGCCTGTGCCATGATGGTGAAGGTTGCAAGAAAACATCAGGGCAATTTATGTAGACCTTGCCCCAAACTAGAGCCAGGGGGCCACTTTCTTCATTTCTTCTGCTATTTAAACTGTATTTTGAACTTTTGTTATAGTTATTGTTGAAAAGCAATACATGAATACTCTTAAGCAGTATATTGTTGGCATCCTTCAGTCTTGGAAGACTATGGTGTCACGCTCTGAATGGTGGTTCTGGAACAGAGTGTCTTCTCCAGTGCATGAAGCCTGGGTAAAGAAGGTATGGAGGATAGGCTGTTACCCATGCAGCAAATCCCCCCTCTCCACGTTGCTGAAATGGTCCAATGGAAAGGCAGAGGCCAATACGGTTGGTTCCAGCGGCGTCACAGGAGTTGCCAGAACGTGACTGTGTTCAGCCATGAACTGCCTCAGGGACTCCGGCTCCGGATTTTGCCTCGAGGTTGACTCCTGAAGCCTTTTCCATGAGTACCATTTGAAAGCCAAGGCTGCTATTGTCATAAACGGAAAGAGAAGAGGAAGAGTTAGTAGAACAGTTATGGTTGTTATCCTGAAGTCTGTATTCAAAAACTGTCTCCAAGACTACAAACCTATCTTTCACTAAGCATTGCATTAAGGAGACAGGCTCATATGAAGAGAAAACATCTGGAGAAATGGAGATTCTATGAGACTTTCTCATGGAATAATACTTTTAAAAACCCTACTGAAAAATCAGTTTTATGTTCAGCCTTCCTATGTAAACTGTCTTGAGTTTATGAGAAAGGTGGTACTGTACATAATACTCAGAGCTTCTTGCCTTGACCCATCTTGCCTAATTACCGGTCTTTACAGTGAATGGAAAGCTGTGTTGTGCTAGTTCAAGGGATACTTACAATGCAGTTATGGTTGCTCAACTGTGGCCCCAATCCTACTGGGGCCTTGCACTGCCAGAACACAAGTACTGGCAGCACAAGGCCCTTTACGACAGCACAAATGCTGGGCCACTATCACTCGCTGCTGGACCACTGCCACAGTGAGAAGCACAGCACATGCAGCAGAAGCTCCAAGAGGCTCCACTAGACCTGGTAAGTTAGTAGCTGGGGTGTGTTACGGGTGGCAAGGAGAATAGGAGGTGTTTAGGGGTGGGGATGGGCTTATCCCAGAAGTATGAGCATGCACCAGGATCCTATCTCCTCTTTTTCAACTTGTCCCATCCCTTTTCTCAGAATTACACCAGTAATACTGCTGCATAGGTCTGAGGAGACCCATAGGCCCGTTCAAAGGGATGTCTGTTCAAAGGTAAGTAGAAAATATCTTTACCTCTGACAGGCCTTATCATTGGCTTACCACCATGACTGAATGCATCATGCCCTCTGTCAGCACAGCTGCATCGTCAGTATTGGTGGGGGATAAGATTGGGCAGTCAGTGTGACACACAAGCAGAAAGTGGCAGAAAGGGATGACTGCTAAGCATAGGATGCAATCCTAACCCCTTATGTCAGTGCTGGAAAGGGCACTGGAAATATGCTGGAAATATGCAGCACTGATGTAAGGGAACAAATATTCCCTTGCTTTGAGGAGGCCTCTGTGAGTGACACCCAATTGCAGGATGCAGCACATGTCCCATTGGCACTGCTATGCCAGTGCTGGAAAGCACTGACATAAGGGGTTAGGATTGTGCCCTTATTCAAAGACCCGCTCATACTATGCCAAGGCTATCCTGTGCAGTCATGTTTTAAATTTGTTTATAATGTGGTACTTGGATCAAGAGTCCACCAAGTCGTTGCCACTAGTGACCAACCAGACACTCTAGGAAGCTCATAAATAGCGAGAGGTGGAAAGTCATTTCCTGATGCTCACCCAAAGCATCTGGTCATCAGAAGTAAACAGTCCCCAAATACAGAGACTGCATTCTGCTGCCATGGCTAATAGGAATGAAACAACCAGTAGGACTTGGGACCGCACAATAGTTTTCATTTTACTCATACTCTGAATCAGGCATATTTGATGATGTTAACTGATCCTCTTCTACAAGGGCCACCTCTGTCCCAAGTGAGAGGGTAGCAACCAGGGGGCAAGCCTTCTGTGCAGTGGTGCCACAACTATGGAATTCCCTCCCAGGGGAAATGAGAACTACTACCTCCCTCATGGCTTTTTGGTGAGGGCTCAAAACATACCTGTTCTGTCTGGCATTTGGTTGCTGAGTGAATATTTTCCCTCTGTGCCTCTGAAATACTGCTGTGGCTTCACCGCCTCCATGGACTTATTTGTTCCCTCAATGGCTCAAGGATATGTGTTAGGTCTTGTTTTGCTTCTTTGTTTTGTTTTATGTTTCACTGTTTAATGTTAAAATTAATATTGTAATGTTTTGTTTGATGTTTTCTCTTCTGACCTGTTTGGGTTTGACATGGGAAAGGTAGGGTGACCAGATGTCCTCTTTTTTCAGGACATGTCCTCTTTTTTCCACCTCATGTCCTGGAAAAGAACTTAAGGGCACAATCCTATGCATGTCTGCCCAGAAGTAAATCCTACTGTGTTCAACAGGGCTTACTGTCCTGAGTATGGATAGGATTGCAGCCTAAGGGCCCAATCCTATCCAATTTTCCAGCACCAGTGTAGCCACAATGCCGCTCCAAGGTAAGGGAAGAAATGTTCCCATACCTTAAGGAGGCCTCTGTGACTACCACAGGATGCAGTGCATGCCCTACTGACACGGCTGCACCAAAACTGGAAAACTGGATAGGATTGGCCCCTAAATGTCCTCCTTTTTCCTGGGACATGCTGCGCGGGCGTGACAAGTAAGCCACAACCACCCCATTGTATTCCATGGAAAAGCAGCGCAGCTGTTCTGCCTGCTTACATCTGAGGAGGCTCTCCTTACACCTGAGAATAGTGGTGTCACAAGAGCCTCCTCTAGGGTAAGCAGGCAGGGCATAATCCATGGATTACTATGGGGTGGTTCTGCTTCACTATGGGGTGAGCAGGCCCCTGAAGGCAATGCATAGCCTTCTTGTGATTAATAAGATACATGTAATATGGTTTTAAATTTAGTAATAATATAGTGTTTAAATTAACTATGTGAAAGCAACATAAGTGTGCTTTCAGCTTTCATTTTGTCAGGTCCTCCATTTTGGGGGTGCCTTGTCCTCTTTTGTCTGGTCACCCTGCAAAGGTGGGATATAAATTCCGCTAATTATAATTATTTTTATTATAATTATTGATGTGCTGGATTTTGAAAACACTTTATTGAGGGGAACTAGTGTGTGGTAATAAAGATGTACCAATGAGTGCCTTTGCCCAGGCCTGACAGTGCTTCAGAGCCCCAGCCTGTGCAGGTCTACTCAGAAGTAAGCCCCGTTATAGTCAATGGGGCTTACTCCCAGGAAAGTGTGGCTAGGATAGCAGCCTAGCCTGGAGGAAAATTTAGGCTGCAGTCCTCTCCACACTTTCCTGGGAGTAAGCCGCATTGACTATAACGGGGCTTACTTCTGAACAGACGTGCCTACGATTGGGCTCATAGGCGGCGGCGCACGTAACGTCCCCCTCACAGGAGAGCTCGTCTGACTAATCACCCCCAAGGAAGAAGCTGCCTCAGGAAGTCACCTGACGCCCAAGGAGGCGCGAGACCCCGCCCATTCCTCCGCCCCGCGCTGCGTTCTGTGGGCGCTCGCGCGTCGTGACTCCTCCCCATCGCTCCAGTTTTAAGCCCCGCCCCTTTTGCGTGCTGACGCCCCGGTGCTCCAGCGGTTGCTCGTTCACTGCTTTGCTCGGCGGCACCACCACCAGCAGGAGGAGGGGTTGGGCGAGGGCGGCGCGGCGCAGTTTAATCGCAGGGGGGAGGCGAGACGAGGAGCGGAGCGAACCACGACCGGCTGGAGGGGGCGACGACGGCCTCTTAGCGTCTGGCTGCAGGCGCAGGAGGAGAGGTGAGTGTCTGCGCGTCTGAAGGCGCCGCTGGGAGCAGGCGGGGAGGGGGCGAGCTCGCCGCTCTGAGGCCTCTGCCGGGCCTGCCTCTCACTCCCTCACAACCGGCTGACCCGCCGCCCCCCCCCCGCGTCTTCCTTCCGGCAGACCCGAACAATGGCCCCGTGTCGTCGTCGTTGGCCGCCGCCGCGCGCGCCGAGAGAAGGCGAGCCCAAGAGCTCCAGGAGGGAGGGAGGGAGAGAGGGACGGGGGGCGGGCGTGCCTGCTCCTCAAAGGAGTCCGCCTCTCCTCCCTCCTCCCCCCGGACAGTCACTTGTTGGGAAAGGCCATTCACTGCCCTCCTTGCTTCTCCCCTCCCCCCAAGAACACCCAGAAAGAAGGTGCTTGGGGTTGTTTCCCAGCACACTTCTCTACTCAGAAGTAAGCCCCATTCATTTCAATGGGGCTTACTCTCAGGCAAGTACATATGGGGTGGTAGCCTTTGTTCTGGGTACTGGCTGTGACCACCCTGGCTACAGTCCTGCTGAGCACGTCACCTCCCACTCTGGGTGGTTTTGCTCCCTCCCTCTAGTTTGGGGGGGTGCAAAACCATCCCCCCTTCGTGCTGTTCCACCGCTGGGACCACCCCCAAAACATCAGAGGCAAAGCTAAGAGAAATACCATCATCCGGCGTTTTAATGAGCTAAAACTCGCCCAATCCTATGTGGGTCTACTCAGAAGAAAGTCCCATTGTAGACAGTGAAGTTTCCTCCCAGGTAAGTGGCTGGGACAACAGCCTCTGTGATTTTCAACCTTTTTCCTCTCATGGCATGCTGAAATTGTTAAGGCATGCCATCTGGGTTTTTGATGATTGACAAGGGACACTGTGCTGCTGATGGGGCAGGTGCGCATCCACCAACAACCCTACTGATAAATGACCCTCCCCCAAACTCCAGAGGCACACCTGCAGACTATTCGTGTCACACCGGTGTTCCATTGCACAGTGGTTGAAAATGGCTGAGCTAGCTGGTCGCATGTAATAAATAGTGAAAAGACAACCCTTCTTGGACCTATTGCTCAGTGAAGTGAAAAGCCCTTCTTGGACCTGTCCCATTATAGTTAATAGGGCTTACTCCCAGGAAAGTGTGGATAGGATTGCAGTAAGATGGAATAATTGAAAATTTTCAATTTTCGCACAGTCATGTTGCTTTTGACTAGATTTTGTATATATCCACCTATTGAGACCTTCCCAAGGGCCTAGGTTAGGCAGCTATTTTTGCTTTTGTATTGTTATGTTACAAAATATTGCCGTAGTATATGTGCTGTTCTTAGTAAGACAGCCTTTTGTAATTGACTGATTGTGTTTGTACTCATCCCAATGGTTTCCAAGTGCTTTTCCAGATGTTTTGGGATAGCATCCGATGCCCCTATGACTATTGGAATTACTCTAGCATTTGTGTGCCACAGTCTTTCAATTTCTGTTTGTAGATAATTTTCTCCAGTTCTTTATGTTCTACTGTCACCAGGTACTGCAATGTCTACTATCCAGACTTTCTTATCCTTCTTGTCAATAATGGTAATGTGTTGTGTGGCAAATGTTTGTTGGTTTGTAGTCTAAAATCTCAGAGCACTTTGACTTCTTCATTCTCTACCACTTTTTCAATTTTGTGGTTCCACCAGTTGTTACTTGCAGGCAGTTTATACTTTTTGCACAAGTTCCAGTGAATTATTGTTGCAACTTTGTCATGCTTTTCTTTGTAGTTAGTCTGCACAATCTTCTTGCAGCTGCTGATTAGGTGGTCCACAGTTTCTGTTATTATTATTAACATTAACAGTATATACACCACTTTTCAATGAAAAGTTCACAAAGCAGTTTACAGAAAATCAAAACAACCAGTGGCTCCCTGTCCCAAAAAGGGCTCAGAATCTAAAATGATGCAAAAAAAAACAACACATCAGTAGACAGCCAGTAGAAAAGACACTGCTGAGGTGAGGAGGGCCGGTAGCTCTGCCCCTGCTAAACAAGAGAGGAGCACCCATCCACTTCTTCCAATGTAATTGGAAAGCTTGTTTCCAGAATCTTTTCTAACTGGTTCAATTAAAAAGGTTCTGTCACTCCTACTTCTCATCTTAATGGTATCTGAACAGACCAGTGGAGGATGCATGGAAAAAAAATTGGACAGGACTTGGACAATGAGTTGCATTACACTTGCATGTAATATGGGTGCGTTTAACTTGGTGGGGGAAGAGAGAGAGAATTAAAATGTAAATATTGGTTATGTTCTGTTTGACCACAGAACTTATTTTTAATTGCTTTAAACCATTTTTGGTAAAAACATTTGCAGCTCCAGCATTAACTGCTGCATTGACACATTGCTTACACACAACACCTGCTGATTTTTATATACATGTGTCACAACTGCACTTTTTTCCTTACCAAATATCCTCAGGTTAAATTATGCTTTCTGGAGAAATATCTAAGTACAGTAGCACTAAATATCTATTACTGATGATCTACCTTTTACTTTTGGTCCTTCAAAACTTGTAGAGCAAGAATTTTATTTATTTATTTTTATTTAACACACAGAGACGTACAAACATATATCATACATTTAGGAGTGCTAAATACCATATGCCATTACTCATTAATCATACTGTATCTCCTAATCTACTACTCATCTACTTCTGCCTCTTATTAGTTTATCCATTTATTTATATAATATATACTAAATTTTCCCTAATGCCCTGTACTATATTTTCTTTTAGAGCAAGAGTTTTTGAAGGGAAAATCATGAAATAAACTCTGCAGTTCACTGAACAAATTACTTAAGCTGTAATTTTACAAAACTGGAGGCATGCTCCCATTGACAATGTTGTTATGTAAAAAGTGCTATCCATGTGATAGCATTATTAAGCCCTGAATAAGAAAACTGTCCAATACCCTGGAAGTTATTTTTAATTGGTTCATTTGTAGACAGTGAGATCTACAGGCTTGCAGTAGACTGATGCAGGTACAGCAGTGGCTGCTGTCCTCAAAGC
The DNA here is from genome assembly GCF_035046505.1 of Tiliqua scincoides. Lineage (NCBI taxonomy): Eukaryota > Metazoa > Chordata > Lepidosauria > Squamata > Scincidae > Tiliqua > Tiliqua scincoides. The sequence continues at coordinate 203,607,474 of NC_089821.1, forward strand.
TACGCAAAATATGGCTCACTGAGTAGAGTATTGAATGCTTTTCTATGTGCTGCCTTGTCTCTAGATGTGGGCCATCTTTCCCTTCTCCTTCATCTACTTCATTTCCCTGAATGCAGAAGACCTACTCATTGAAATCTAACACTTTATAACTGGATTGAGAAGGGAGGTTGTTGGTTCAATCTCCCTACTCAATTGTTTGTGTCCTGATTCTGAATGCCTGTTGTCAGCATTGAAAGGGCTAGAAATTGTCATCGTTGGCTGACACTTTGGCCCTCCAAGACTGCTTTGTATTTGACCAGTTAATATTTTAAACTTGAACTTATGTAATCTGTAAGGATAAGTGAGCTAAACATATAGAAGTGGTTGAGAAATGTGAAAGATGGCAATGAAGTGCTTTTAGTGAAAGTAGCAGTTTGTTTGGGCCTTGGGATTTTCTCACTGTGTTTCATTGTGTGTAATTTGGAGGTGAAAATAGGTTTGTGGCATAGTTTCTGAAAAATGAACAGTTGAGATTGCTTCTGTACTGATTTCTAAAAGGCTTCTGGGAATAGTCAGTAAAGAGATTACCCAATTTACCACTCTTTGGTTTAAATTCTGCATCAGAAACTTGATTACAAACCTTTCAGTGTATATGTGTTGGGCTTCATTTTGGGGAAAGCCTTCGTTTTTGGGTGGTTTTTTCAAGTTTCAAAATCTGTCACCTTAAATAAGGGAGTTGTGGATGGATATATTTTTTGCTATATATCTAATTTATTAAACAAAGTTCAATATGACAATACTGAACATTAGAGGCAGAGTAGCATACAAGATCTTCTGTAAGTGGCAAAATAAAGATGGCTCCAGTGGAACCAGCCTCTTTCCACTGGCACATGACACTATATAAAAGATGTTACTACCCCCAACATGTGTTTAGAATGGCACACTTTAGAATTAAAATCTACAATGACAGGAAACATCACTTATTTGTCATCTCAGTAGTCAATTTGTTTGACTGTGAACATGGAAATACATTCTGTTTCAAAGAGAAGCCATAGCATTCTTCTGTTAATGCCTGTTTGTCCATACCTTCAGCTAGGAGAATTTATTTCACCCATCTTTTAAGAAGCCTTGAAACAAGAATCTTTTGTACTTAAAAAATTTTTTTAGATTTGGGTAAGTAGCCAATAATCTGTGTTTCAGACTTGTAGCTGATCACTTATGAAATATTATTGCTGGTTTAAAATGTGTTAATAGATCCACATGTATCTTGCCACATACCACATACGTTAGAAAATTTACATTTAGCAAATGCAGATGTAAATACTCAAACACTAGTAGCTGAAAAAACGTCAGATAAAATTAATGAGGTGTGTTCTGATTTTTTCCAGTATTGCGTCTTGGAGAGATTAATGAAAATGTCACTCAACAGTACAGTAGTTTGGAGAGACGGCCAGGCTCTCTAGCCTGCTTGCTGTTGCTGTTTGCATTGGCTGAAGTACCTGTTCACCAGTGCACTTTCTGCCAAAGTTGATCCATGCCTGTAAATCTGATGCATATCAGAATGAGCATTTTAGGCTGCAACAGAATGGGACCTACTTCTGGATAAACAAGCATATGTTTGTGCTGTAAATGCACTTGCTTGCTATCAACACAACAGTGATTTCAGCAGGATGTGCATTCATATTCACATTCTGATGTGAGTACCATTGAAAACATTAAGACATGCATCTGACTTAAGCACATAGAAGCTTCTTATGCATGTATATATCCTTTCAATCATGATGTAAATGGCTGCTGTTCTTATAGGTATAGCATCCTATAATTAGAAGGATTGTTTTGTCCCATCCATCAGTGTAGCAATACTCTTCTAAGAGGTTGTGACTGAATAATAGGGTGGAGCCAAAAGCAAACCGTGGTGACTGCTTACATCGAACATATAGTATTTGTTTTATCTCCCGTTTCCTGTGGTCAGTCTTTGCCACATTCCTCTGACTTCAAGCCTGATAACTGTAACTTGAGTTGATGTTCATATTTGTAATACTTTTTTTTAAAGCTCAAATCAAACTCAGACTTTGCTTTTCTATGTATCAGCTGAGTAAGAAAAGGTAAAGAATTCCCTTCGGTTTGTGAGAGCAAATGGTGTTCTTTATCGCAGATCACTTTGCACTTGCAAAACATATTTAATTGTCAAGCAGCTGTGGTTGCTTTTGTGCAGCATTTTATCCTACACGTCCCCAATTATCTACTTCATTTCTATGTTCCTTGCTCCTGACCTATTCTCTTGCTGCTTTCTGCTCCTTCTCTAATGGTTAAATATTCTTCTGAATTCCCCCAAATGGTTTGGGTGTTGCATGCCTGAGTTCAGATGGTGTCATGAAGTGATCTTTGCTCATTCAAGAGTGCCCACTTTAGCATACTGCCTGCACAACAAGATCATGTTCTCGCAATATGTATTTAATTGTCAAGCAACAATTTCTGGTTATTTTCTCTGCCACTGAAACTTTGACTTGGGTTTCCTTAAGCCTGAGCATCTTCAGAGGTGCTTCAGGATATTTCTGTTCAGACCTATGTTGAATGCTGTAATCAGAGATCCACAAAACTATTTGTTGGGGAGGAGAAAGAAGTTAACAATACAGTCTCTACCTTAGTGAAGACTTGTGCTATGGTTTGGAGGAGGAAATTACAGCAGTAACAGAAGGTCCCTGACCGTCTGTAGGTCTTACTAGACTTTCGAGTTATGAACATCCAGCTTTTGTACTGGCTTGGTTGGGGCTTTGACACAGGCACAGCTGGGAGATCAGCAGAAAAAACCATGGCAGCTACTTGGAGACAATCTGAGCAGCTCAATAACTTAGAAAATAGCAATCACTTGCTGTGGCAACAAGGAAAAACAGCAACTCAATAACAGTGGATAACATTAAAATCAGGTTTCCTTGGGGCAGAAGAGAGGGAGAAGATGAAGGAAGCAGTCAGCTTGGCTAAGGCTGACTGGGCAGAGGGAGAGTTGAGAGATATTGAGAGGTGCAGGGGAACATTAATACTGTATGAGGAAAAGTGCGCCTTGAATGGAAATGACTCCAACAGCAGAATAACCAAACTCAGCCACCTTTTTACCACTGCCAAGTAGGAACAGGGGGAAGGTTAAAGGTGACCTAGAGTTTCTTTTTTTTTTTTCCACACAGGCCTGGAGTTTGTTCTAGGTCCCTTACAGGTGCCATCTATTCTCTTTGAAATGCAAATAGAAAGAAATTCCTACAGTCTAAATCTTTTAATTATGATTAATGTGACTGAAAATTAAGACCAAAGGAACGTTCTTATGACAGCAGCCTTCTCGGTTGTAATTGCTTTGGTCTGGTGGATACCCAAGAGTTGTACAGGTGTGCACCCCTTTGTGACATACCGGCTGGGATCACATATCCAATGACTGCATGTGGTCACTTGGTTGTCTGAGGGTGCATACCGCCACCCTCCAAATGTGAGGGGAGCTCTGCTCCCCTTGCCTCTGGAGGGTTGTCTGAGCCTCTGCAAGGCTCAGACTGAGGGAAATCACCTTTCTCATGCGGTTTCCTCTGTGAAACTGGAAGTCACGCAAGAGACACAATTTCCCTCAGTCTGAGCCTTACAGAGGCAGCGATCAGATATGCACTGCCTCTGGGAGCTTTAATGTCCCTACGGAGCTGAGCAGAGAAGAGCATCCCCTTCCCTGCCGAGGGTCCGCATTATGTCAAGCACTGCTTGATGATGGGGATTGCATTCCCAATCCCCGCTGTTAAGTGGCACACAACTGTACTTTTGCCCACAGGCAAGTCTTTGGAATTGCACTGGTTTCCCAAGTTATGGATGTCTGAGTTATAGATGGCTATGTTAGCCACGCAAGCACATTACATGCTTCAGTGGTGCTTTCATGTAGGCTCAGTAGTGCTGGGTTGGCAAGAACTGGATGTTTGTACTTAAGTATAGACCCCTGGAATCTAACCTGTACTTAAGTAGGGACTTAGAGTCCAGTCCTATCCACACTTACCTGGGACTAAGCCCCATTGACTATAGAGACTCTGAGTAGACAGGCATAGGATTGGGCTGTTAGTGTAGTCTCTCCTGTGCTTTCTTCCATTCTACTTGCTTGTGAATAGAAATGTGCAGGCCTGTGTATAAAAACTAGATAAAATGCTGGGGTTCTGAGGCCTTTAAAAAAAAAACTTAGTGGAAAAATTGGAAATTTGGGGAAAACACTGGGGGAGGGAACTCATCTGAAATATTTTCTCTTTGGAAGGATGAGAGAAGAATTTTATAAGGTGCTGTTTTAAAGCATTCTGTTCTTTACTCCCTAAACATGTGTCATGCTTTCTGATAGCCATGCAAGACCATCTACATTATTAAACAATTACAGATTTTGTGTATAGCAGGCATTAAATCCACCCACCTGTTTCTAATTCCTTCATCTTCTGCAGCATCGTCTTCTGCAGCAACTTCTAATGTGAAAGAAATTAATCTGTTTCGTAATAGACACCACATCAAGAAGCAAGCTGACATTGAAATAGTAAAGAAGCTTGTTTCAGTCCATGCAAATGTTTTATTCTTTAGAGTCTATGGAGATAAAAATGAAAATTCAGAATCTCAAGCTGCAGATTTTTCAGAAATGGATACATATTAGAGGAGGAAACTTGAAATGGTAGTATTTTTCAAAGCCATACTCTTTAAATTAATGCTTCTTACCTGAGCCATCTGCCCGTGTTAGAGGACTTGGGTACTAAATGGATATTATGGGGAGGATATCATTGGTATTGCTATGTAAAGACAGTTATAATACAAATATTTTTGTCTAGAAGAGCTTATAAACACCTGATATTCAGAATATCAGGGTTTAAATGAGGAGTTGTTTATTATTATTATTATTATTATTATTATTATTATTATTATTATTAACAACAGTATTTATATACCGCTTTTCAACTAAAAGTTCACAAAGCGGTTTACAGAGAAAAATCAAATAACTAAATGGCTTTGTTAAATGGAGTTTAACAAAGGATATTTTAATGTTGGCTGGGAAATCGCTAATACAGCCATTAAGTTTTCTTATAATCTTAGAATTATGCTGTGGCTAGTGATTACTAAATGTTGTTACATGATTTGTTGTTTCAGTGAAAACGAACAGATACAATTAAAAAGTTTATGCTGCATTCTCCTTATCTTACTGATTTATCTCCTAGCCAGGGGCCCAGAACCTAACCTTGAACTTGTTCACGTATTGCATCTGAACTAGGTCTAGGTGTGCAGAGACTCCTCTGGGGAAAGAAACAGAGTAGTAATTTAAGAGCTCCTTCCCTCTCTCTATGTGTGTAGAAGCAAGTACAGGTCAGGGCATCCATATCCATGGCTTCTGTATCTACAGATCTGGCTCAATGCGGCTCGTCTCAGGAGGGCATAAAAAGGCCCAAACTGTGGATTTCATTATCCATGTTTTTCTGTATTCAGGCGTGGGTGTCTGAGAACAGATCTCCGACGGATGCCAAGCCTCACCTGTATGTTACAGAGATGGAGAACATAGGAACAAACCTGCTGCTTGGAATGGGAAGAAAAAAGGAGAGTAGTTCAAAGAAATCTATGATGATGTGGAGAGTGGAGGGACTGAAGAATGAATTTTAAAAATACAGTGATGCCTGGCAAGATGAAATTAATTCGTTCCATGAGTTGTTTTGTATTGCGAAAACTTTGTCTTGCGAGGCATCACTGCAAACTGCAAACAAACAAACAAAAAAATTCGTCTTGCGAAACACGGCCATAGAAAAATTCGTCTTGCGAGTCACCAAAAAAATCGCAAGCCGCTTTCGTCTTGCAAGTTTTTCGTTGTGCGAGGCATTCGTCTTGTGAGGCACCACTGTACAGAGTTGGAATTGTAACTTGAAAGTTTTTTCCACTGTTAATGTAGCTATCTGGCTAGCTAGAGTTAGTAAAAAAAATATTTTAAAAGTCAATGGTTTCAGTTGTAAACCCCTGCCTGGAGTGTTTTTTTTGTTTTTTTTTAAAAAGGACCTTCTCACCTGATGGTAGTGTTCTTATTTAAAGAACAGTTCTATGGTTTTGCACAAGAGATGTCAATAAGGAGGTTATTACTCAAAAGTTTAAAGAAGGTCAGTCACAACCTTCCCAGAGCTCTCTTCAATTATATACATTACCAATAACCTCACTCGAGGACCTGTCAGTTCATATAAATGTAATGCATACAGTAAAATCTCACTTAAATAGATATGTTAGGCAGTTGAATATGTACATCCTCAAGTTCAGTAGAAATGTCTCAGTATTGGTATAACCTTTTCTGCAAAAAATAAAATGTAATGCTATTTGGGTGGTTAGGTGTCTTTACACTTTGTATCGTATTGTGTTTAATGGTACACAGTGCTACATAGTGGAGCCTTTCAGTTGGTGGGTTGACAAGAAAGGTCAAAGATCAAAGATTATGTACAACAAATGAAAACATTGCATCAGATTAGGTGGTATGGAACTTAAACATTGGGGACTCAACATTAGCATGAACAGTGCTGCTCATCTGAAGTTAACATTTATTGGTGTTTCACTTTTGCACAGGGGGAGGGGTGGGCAGATTGGACCTGGGGGAGGATTGGCAGCACCAGCATGCACTGTATCCTAACATCATGAAAGAATGAATACTTCAGTTGTTTGCTTCTTCCCCTCTGCTTTTTCCCCCTTTTTATATCTTGTTACTTGGGTTGTAAGATGTTGTAAAATATAAGCCACCTTGAATGCTTTGGCAGAAAGATGGTATATAAATGGTTGACAGTACGTTTTTTCCTTTTAACTTGTAGTGAAACCCTGGCATTGCTTGTATTCAGCCAGCAGCACACAAGAAGAATGAGCTGTTGGTGGGAAATGGAGCCCTTCACTCTGACTGGATGCATTTAAAAATCTCCCTTTAATTTTGCAATATGTTCCAAGAAAAGCCATAAGAAGTAAACAAGGTAAGATTTTCGCTGGAATATAGATCTTCTAGTTGAAGTGCAGTTTATTGGAGTTCAAATATGTCTTCTGTTTTATAACATAAACCATTGCACCATATTTTTATTTTTATTTTGAAGCAGTGACTCAGACACAGCATAACTTTTCTAGCACCAGTATAATAGGTCAACCTGTTGTCCTGTCTTTAGCACAGGTTGTCCTGTTTGAGGTCACCCAACCCATCTATAATTTCTGCACAGCTGAGCTATAGAAGGTTGATGGTACAATTCTGGGTGTTGCACTGCATCAGTGTCTTCAGTCACTGAAAGCCTGCACAGGAGCACACTGGGAAAACCAAGCTCTTTTCTCAGAAGCAGAACTGTTATTCTGCCCCACAGAAGATCACACCTTTATAGCACTGGTTGAAACTTAAACCAGATAGGACTGGGGTACCACACAATTCCAGAGCCAAGAAAGAATAATCTGTAATTGTAAATATAAATTGTTACCACTTCAAACATACAATAGGACACTTTCAGAAAAATTAAAACTGTTAATGGGAAAAGACTCCAAAATTGTATCTTAATTAAATCTTGGCTAACTGCAAAGTTAATGGCCCAATCCTATCTTGGGCCTGTACTGGGAACAGTGCTTTTAGTAGGTGTGCCTGTGGGAAGGCTGAGCCTTCCCACTGGTGCCAGCAGCCACAGCAAGACCCACCAGACCAGGTAAGTCCAGCGCAGAAGGTAGACAAACTGGGCCTGGAAGGGGTGCAAGATCAGCAGTGCTGGCGCATGCTGTATCCTGTCTGCCTTCCTAAGCTGATCTGCCAACATGGATCAATTCTGGCTTGCCCCCGCACTATTGCTGGCATAAGTTCAGGTTAACCCATTGTGGCTTGTGGGGTTTACTCTCTGCAAATGTCCCCTTACCCCGAGGAGGCCTCCAGCAGTCGAAACTCCACCACAGGATGCAGTGGGTTGATCCACCTTGTTGGAGGTTAAATGGTTCTAATATTTTCTTTGTTATGGTGGCATGTTTGAATACATTACTTTATGTAGTTAATGAGTGCTGTGAGGCTCTGGGTTTCTCTGTCATCTTTAATTGTGAAATTACTCATTTCTATCAAATGCCTCTTAAATCTAGTTTTTTAATTCCCAAGCCTACTGAAAGGATAACAAGACCAAGACCTAGTTTATTAGAAGAAAGCTATAAACAGTAGCACACGCTTCTGGGATTAAAACTACCATGAAATAAATGATCGCATGGTCATTTGAAGAGGGTATATATATTTATTGGAAACCTCTGTTTAATTCTTTATTAATGAGATGTCTGGAAAGCTGCCTCACTTCTATTCTGATAGAAGCTAAGGTCCTGGTGAAAACCAAATCATCTAGTCTTCTGCACAGAACTGTGTGTAGAATCTCATTTGCTGCTAAGATATCCAGAAACAATAAATTAGATAGATGATTTGCAGCCCTAAAGGATACAGCTGCCCACACATTTGATGCTGTCACTGGAGTGTCAGGTACAGCAACTTTGACTGTTTTTTGTGACCCAAATTCCATAGATGCACGTTCAAAGGCTACCTGACTTACCTGGCAAACACAAAATTACATGCATGAGATTGAGGGAGAACCCCTCTAGGGTGCAAAACTAACCCAACACAAGTTCTGGAACATGTGGAATTATTGCCCTATACTAAAGGCAGAAAGAAATGGGGTAGTCAAGGATTACTAAAGCCACTGTTTTTATATTAATTGTGTGTGTGAGACGTAATTTAAGTGTCCCAAAAACCACGATATAAGCTGATGTTTCTGTGACCTACTGTGACATAATATTGTGTGATGTGAACCCCAAATTTTCCTTCAGGTACAACACTGGCTTATTTATTGCTTATTTTCATTTATTGGCTTGTGCATCTATTAAAGAATTGCATTACTATAGAAATAGTATAGGATTCCAAGTCGGATTGGAATTCAGGAGCTTATTATTTTGCTTGTAAAACAAATTCAGGATATATTGCCTCATAGTTTTCCTGTTCCTGACAGCAGCTTTTTAATATTGAAAGTATGGATGGAGCACTGGGTAGTATCCTTGGCTTATTGTTGCACAACAATCACAAGGGCAAGCCACCTTCCTGTCCAAAGGCCCTGAGCACCTTGACAAACTGCTATAGGCAGCAGCATGGCATGTGTGGAGGATATACATAAGGCATGAAGGGAATTGTTATGACTCTCAGCAATGACTTTTCAGAGTAGGAGCTTTACTGGGATGAACAAGGTGGCTTGCATTCATCCAAGTTATGTGAGCACGAAATAAGAGTGGTACGTTTGCCTAGGTATAGAATGAGTCTTCTTCAGAGTGGAATATAACTTGCACTAATGTTTGACTGAATTCATCGTAGATACTAGTCTATAAGTCGATCGCACAGATAAGTTGAGGGCAGGTTTTAAGCCAAAAATAATGGAATTTTCTATGACTCTAAAATAAGTCGAATGTTAAACTTGGGGGGGGGGGGTCTGGGTCTTAACTAATTTTGTCTGCTTTTACCCAAGGCCAGATCCTGAAAAATAACCTACCAGTAATTGTTACCTAAGACTGTAGTCTCTAATTTATTAAAAACATAAGTATTAAAAACATAGTATAAATCTATAGTATGTACACATAGTAAAAACATAGTATTAAAATAATAGTATACCTAGCATAGTAAAACAGTATTAAGAACATAGTCTCTCATTAAAAACTATGATCTATCTCATAGATCATAAAATACGTTTTTATTCATTAACTTTTAAAATTGTATTCTTCCCAACCTTTTTGTAAACACTATCCGAATAAGGCCACAATTCCATCCACATTTTCCTGAGAGTAAGCACCATTGACTTTAATGGGACTTACTTCTGAGTAGACAAGCATAGGATTGGGCTCTAAGTACACTGTCAACAGTATAGCAGTAGAAACATTAATCAAATCCTCCTTTAAGGGGCCTGGTGTGTTAAGCTAGAGATTCTACATATAACACACAACTTAGATCACATAACTGGGAGTGTGCAATTCAGTTCACAGCAGAGAGACAAGCAGTAAGGAATTGTGAGCATATGTAGCTGCATAGTTGCAACCTGATTTACTGAGAAGTAGACCCTCTGCAGGAGGACTGACGGTGGCGCCTGCTCCTGGGCTTGTGTGGGGTTGCCGGCGGCTGCGCCACCTGCCCGCTTGCTCCTGGCTGGTCACCCCATTGTGCCGGGAGCTGGAGGAGCCCCAGAGGAGGTAGGGCACTACGAGGTTAGCCTGCTGGCCCAGCGCTCCCTGTGCCCTCCCAGAGTCCGCCGTGTGCACTCCCCGCCACAGTCCTGCTGCCCATGGGGGGAGAGATTAGAGCAGAGTGGGAACGTCTTATGCTGCCCACTCCTGAGTGAGCAGGGAGGAAGGCATGCTGCCCCTGTGCCGGGGAGCACCTGGCAGGGAGTGGGAATCGCAGGACGCTCCCCATGTGCTCCTTGCCCTCCATTGGTCTGGCAATGGCGGTGGCAGCAGCCAGCACACCCACACTCTGTTCCCTCCCCCTGCGGGCAGCAGGACTGCAGCGTGAGTGTGCGAGGCAGGCTCCAAGAGGGTGCAGGGCAATGTCGGGCCAGCAGGCTTCTCCCGCCACCTGGCAGGATGGGGGGACCAGCTGGGCAGGAGGCACCACTGCCAGGAATCACACCTGAGGCCTGGAGGAGGTGCTGCTGCCTGTCTTCCTGTAGAGTTCCCCCCGACCTGCGCCTGTTGCAGATGGCCCCTTGCCCCCTCCATCTGCCTGGGTGACTGCACAGGTAAGGCAAGGGGGTGATTTACACATAATTTTTTGGCACAAATTCCTCACCTTATAGGCAAGTATCTACAATAGTTTGATATGGTGCATGTGCTTACCTAATTGGCTTTAGAAATAATATTTAGTGGAATTCATAAGTCACAGAAAAATAGAGTATAACATTTTTGCAAACACATTGAGATGTGAGAAGCATTCTGAATGCTGGTATTAGCAGAAAGTATAAAAGAAATGGGAAATTCTGACCTTTGGGACAGCTATAAGAGTTTGTCTGAAAGGGGGGCGGTGTCTGGTACTCGGGGCACTGGTGATGATGATGATGATCAGAAGCAAAGCAATTCTATAGAACTGCCTTGCTGTCAGCATTCAAGCATAAAGTTCTATCTCCCTCCTTCTAGGTTAATGTTAACAAGCCCTATTTATTGATCCCATTTGCTTCTAGACCTTCAGAGAGATCAGTGCAATGTATGTTTCCCAACCTCATTTTATCCTCACAACTCTTAAGCTGCGGAAGTAATCACTGCCCACCTCTGAGCTTCATGACTGAACAGTAACTTGAATCTGGGTTTTTTCACAGTCTGCGTCATCCGCTGTGAACTAGTATGTGCCAGTGTCTAAGGCCTAACTGCTTATGTGTACTTCTGTAACATGGAACTATTTCAACAATTTATAAACAGTTGAAGTTAGTCATATGGTGAGTAAAGCTGGGTAATGTCATGTCATGCTAAACCATATGATCTTTTTGATCCTCTAGGATGGCCGGTTGTGGTGAAATCGATCATTCAATCAATATGCTTCCCACAAATAGGAAGACAAATGACCCCTGTTCCAGCACAGCACCAGCTCTTATGGTCCCTGAGTGTGCTATTTGTTTGCAAACATGTGTCCACCCTGTGAGTCTGCCTTGTAAACATGTCTTCTGCTATTTGTGTGTGAAAGGAGCTTCCTGGCTGGGAAAACGATGTGCACTTTGTCGGCAAGAGATCCCGGAGGACTTCCTTGATAAGCCAACTTTATTGTCACCTGAGGAACTCAAAGCAGCCAGTAGAGGCAATGGGGAATATGCTTGGTACTATGAAGGTAGAAATGGCTGGTGGCAGTATGATGAACGTACCAGTAGGGAGCTGGAAGATGCCTTTTCTAAAGGTAAAAAGAGCACTGAAATGTTAATTGCTGGGTTCTTGTATGTGGCAGATCTTGAAAACATGGTTCAGTATAGGAGAAATGAGCATGGACGTCGCAGGAAAATAAAACGGGACATAATAGATATTCCAAAGAAGGGAGTGGCTGGGCTTAGGTTGGACTGTGACTCTGCTATCAATCTAGCAAGAGAGAGCTCTGCTGATGGTGCAGACAGTACACCAGCTCTAGGGGCAGCTGCTGGGCAGACTCTAGCACCTGTTTCTGTTAGACCCCTACCTTCACTAGATGGTCAGCTGACAAGTCCTGCAACGCCATCACCTGAAGCAAGTACTCTAGAGAATGCTTTTGCCAGCTTACAAATAAATGGAGACAGTATGGTTGAAAGGAGCCATAGGGGAGAGGGAGAGGAAGACCATGAATCACCGTCTTTTAGTAGGGTGCCAGTTGTTGACACCTCCATTGAGGAAACAGAATCGGATGCTAGCAGCGATAGCGAGGATGTATCTGCCCAGCTTCAGCTGCCTATATCCTCTGCTCAGCAGAGACATCTGAATACAAATCAGCCAGCCCTGGACAGACCAGTGCCAGGGAGTGGGGTGGGAAGCACCAGTGTAAGATCTAGAAGGCCTGATGGACAGTGCACAGTAACTGAAGTTTAAATCTAGAGCCATGTTTTGAAAACTCAGTCTTATACCTGTATATTTTGTCTGTATTGGCATTGTGCTCCAGCCTAGCAGTGTATTTAAAGTGTTTTGGGGTGGGAGAGGGGAAGGGGGGAGAAAAAACAAACTTGGGCCTCTAACTTTAAAGGCTGGTCTCTTAACATGTCTTGGCTGGAAGACTCAATGTTTAAAAACAAAACTGGGGATGTGTTAATGAGTTGAGAGCTACTTAGCAATACCCAGTTTCATAAATGTCTTTCATGCTTTATTTTGTAGTATATTTCCTTACCCCAGTAAAAAGAATCCTATCCCTTTTTTGACCAATGTATATTCACTGTACAACTTGAAAAAGTCATCATTATTTGTTGCATTAAGTATCTTTACTATCTGCATGGAGTGGTGTATGGAAGGACTATTAAAGGAAATTAACAAGAGCTTGGTTATGAGCAGGATGCTTAATTTTTAACGTAAAGTAGGTGTGACTTCTGAAGTTCAGATGTTTTATTAAAACAGCAATCATCTTCCTGAATGAAATTTCTGTTGCAGAGTTCTACTTGTAAACACTTCATGGTGTCTTCATTGGCTCTTTTGTCTAGTCCTTGTAGCTTGTTTGTCTGTCTTGATGTCTTGTTTTTGTTACAAAATTTATAATTTAATAAACTACATTTTATCAACAGTCTGAGCTTTTAACACATAGCATCCAAATGACACTGAAGGTAATTTGGAAAGGTGAAGGATCATAACTAAGTGGTGAAAGTACATTATTTGCAAACAGGAGATCCCTGGGTTTGATTGCCTTGGAGGTAACAAGTTCAGGTGGCAGGTGCAGAGAGGGACTTCACCTGAGACCCTGGAGAGCTGCTATCCATCAGATGATACTGGCCTAGATGGGCCAGTGCTTAATCAGCTACCTGTACCCACAGCTACCTTCAAACATAATTATCGATCAAAGGGGCAAATGCAATGGTTTATTTACAAAAGTTTAAGGGCAAAGTATTTGAACCACTGTAGGTATGCTTACCGAAACATGACCAAATCATGTATTTTGAGCTAAGCTAACTTCAATTAAACATGTAAATATCCAAACTGTAGCTAGGCAGATGAGAAACTTGATATAAAGGTTCTCTCTCATCTTTTCAGCTAGCAAATTGTGTTATCTCTTGAGGTAAGAGGTCATACAATCTAGTATTGTAACCCCTATGTCAAGAGCTTCAGCTGACCTGAATGGCTAGTTTTAATGCAGTTCTCGCAGTAGGAATTCTGTAAATAACTCCTATTTGGACAGTCTAGCTGTTAACATCTGACACAGCATGCTAAAATTAATAAACTAGTCTTATTAATGTTTTTTTTCAAACCATGTGTTGTCCAGCTTCATACTTGGGGAAGTACCTGACAGTTTGCTCTTTGTACCCAGATTGCACTCTCCCCTGTAAGTCTCACTGGGCATACTTCTGAGTAAACTTTCCTAGGATTTTACCATGAGCCACTAAAATCAAGAAAGCAAAGCCATACTGTTGTTTGACAGTTATCATGAGTCTTTGTGATAGATTCTTATTCTCAGATGTGAGAAATGGTAGACATATATTTGGAAAGCACAAAACCAAAGTTGCTGCTGCAGCTTGGAATGCATCACCTATCACAATTTGATTTCTGTAACCTTTTTCACAAGAAGGCTAGATATTGGCTGCCAAACTAATACCGGAAATTACCTCCTTTGAGTAGGTTTTGCAAGTATCAGGTAGGTTTGTTCTACAACCTGATATGAAGTGAATTCCTTTCTTTTTTTTTTTTTTACAAAGGAAAGCTAACCATTTTCAGGATATTTTAACTGTTTTGAAATTATGAGGTATCCATTAGCTTAGTTACAGCTGTCATGGAGGTGCTTAGCACAAAAATACATCTGCTGATGTATTTATGTAACCGCATATATGCCTATGAACATTTGTGAATGACCTGGAAGCTGCCCCCTCAGGCTGATGAGAGCAAGCAGGGCTAACTGCTGAGACTGGCTCCCAAATAAACCTGTATAGAGGATTACATCTAATGATTACATCTAATGAGTGGTAAGATTTCCAGTATTCATCAAACACACCTTACTGTAGCAGCCAGACAGATGCCATACTGTATGGTAAGGATATCGTCAGTTTCAACCTCACCCATTTTATCCATACCCTGTATTTACTCTTGATGTGCTTCCTATATAGCATATAACAAAACAGGATATAAACTGGTCAAAAGCAGATACTGAGACCCATTCTTTATACACTGTGTAGACCAGGGGTGTCAAACTCGTTTCATATTGAGGGCCGAATAACATTCATGATGCCTGCTGAGGGCCAGAAGTGATGTCATTAGGCAGGAAATGATGTCATTAAACAGGTCATAAACAAAAATAAGCAGTTTTTCTCACTTAGCAACCCATTAGCTGCAAATGACAGAAGAGAAAAACACACAGATCTTGATCATATTTCAAGATATTGGAGATCCCAATTTTTAAGTGGGCTGCACTTTCAGAAGTAACACCTCAGCACTGCTCAGCAGCTGAGGGCCAAATAAAAAGCTTCCCCAGGCCACATCCGGCCCCCAGGCCTTATGTTTGACATCCCTGGTGTAGGCTGCCCACACATAAGACTTCTGCCTTGATACTGTCACACTGGTTCATGAATCTCCAAGAACTTAGAGTAGGTGATATGAATATCAGCCAAAAGGATAACTCCTCTTCATGAGTATAAAAGTTGAAAAAGTACCACATATGCCATCAGTAATAGTACCTGTCCTAGTCCAGCTCGCAAAGATTCTTCAGCAAGATACATTTAATGGTTCTTTCACCTTAAAAATGGATATGAAATGTACCCATACATCCTTGCAAGTAGGGCCCATTGTTCTTAGTGGAATTTGGCTGTCCAACTCCTAGGATCTATGAAGCATCTCCAGTGATTTGCAAACTTCCATATGCATAAAAATTTCATCTGCAGTATATAGTAAGTTACTAGAACTGAATCATTTTGGCTTCTGTTTTACAATTCCCAGCACATCTTGTTTTTTCAAGAATTAATTTCTCTAATCTCTTTCAACTGTGATTAGCATACAGGGGTTCCTTATCAAATAGCTCATAATGTTAATGCCCATTTTAATAAAATTATTTTCCTACAAATCTGTTTGGCAGCGGCTTTTTTTCCTTTTTGCAAAAGAACAAAACCCTTTATTTTATAGGCTGAGAGTTACTCATTTGTGTTTAGTTCTCTGAGTCAAAGCCTGCATGTTCACAGGACCACCCCACACAGTTCCAAAAATCTCTTTCTCTGTCCTCAAGGCAGCTTCTAATTGTAGCTCTCTTCCTGCAATAATTACTTTCTTCACAGCCTGAATCACTTCAGCTGGGCCATTGGTATATTGCCTGAGCCATGCACGTGTTTCTTCTAGAGATTCAGATTCATCGGAAGAGGACAATGTGACTTCTGCCAGGCCAATATGAAGGGCATGGTCTGGCTGCACTTTCACAGCACCGCTCAGCAACTTGAGGGCAGAGCTGCTGCCAAGGATTTGTATGAGCCTGGCAGCTCCACCCCAGCCTGGTACTAAGCCCATCTGCTTGTGGACAAATCTAATTTCACTCTCCGGCGTCATTAACCTGTCAGGGAGAAACAAGTATTCAGTTAATTTACACTGAAACATAGCAAGAAAACTTGTGTCACCTCAATATTCTGCTTCATTTCTATACAAGGCACAATAAAGGACCGTAAGATTTCAGCGTTTCCTAATGTGAGGCAGGCTAGCCAAGCTTCATGAGCAATTTTCAGAGAGTTTATCCAAAGTAACATACACAGATAACATTTAAAAAGTTACCTAATTTAGAATGAAAATCAAATTTTCACACTTGCGTGCATGTTTCTAACTCACATTCCAATTCCTAACTGGAAAGAGCTTGTTCTCACAAACACTACAGCAGGGTGGGATGGGGTGTTATGTTCCTTTTGCAACTGCTCCAGCAGTTGTATTTAGACAGGGAGGAAACTCCACTGAACACAATGAAAACTACTGCCAAATAAACATGCACAGGATTGCAAAGTGAGAGAAGGAGAGTTCAGGGAGGGGAGAAAAGGGAAAACAACAGATGGGAGAGATGACCAACTAATGCATAGCCAGAAGATAAGGAAATATTGTCCTAAACACCAGCAAAGAGAAAGGAAATGGTTAATTGCTGGTGACAATCACCACTTTCTGGCTGACCTGAATTCTTTTCACTCTTAATTGTGCTGAAAATGGGGGAAAAAAACACAAAGCACTGAAGTTAAAGTCGCACTGTAGAAGAAAGTGAGTCAATTTCTAAGAAGTTAATGACATGTCTATTGGAATAGGTTAATTGTATTGGCAACCTTCAGTCTCGAAAGACTATGGTATCACGCTCTGAAAGGTGGTTCTGGCACAGCGTCTAGTGTGGCTGAAAAGGCCAATCCGGGAGTGACAATCCCTTCCACACCGGGAGCAAGTGCAGTCTGTCCCTGGTCTGTCTCCCTGGCTATGGGCCTTCCTTCTTTGCCTCAGACTGCTGGCAAAGTGTCTCTTCAAACTGGGAAAGGCCATGCTGCACAGCCTGCCTCCAAGCGGGCCGCTCAGAGGCCAGGGTTTCCCACTTGTTGAGGTCCATTCCTAAGGCCTTCAGATCCCTCTTGCAGATGTCCTTGTATCGTAGCTGTGGTCTACCTGTAGGGCGCTTTCCTTGCACGAGCTCTCCATAGAGGAGATCCTTTGGGATCCGGCCATCATCCATTCTCACGACATGACCGAGCCAAAGCAGGCGTCTCTGTTTCAGCAGTGCATACATGCTAGGGGTTCCAGCACTTTCCAGGACTGTGTTGTTAGGGACTTTGTCCTGCCAGGTGATGCCGAGAATGCGCCGGAGGCAGCGCATGTGGAAAGCGTTCAGTTTCCTCTCCTGTTGTGAGCGGAGAGTCCATGACTCGCTGCAGTACAGAAGTGTACTCAGGACGCAAGCTCTGTAGACCTGGATCTTGGTATGTTCTGTCAGCTTCTTGTTGGAAGCGACTGTCTTTGTGAGTCTGGAAAACGTGGTAGCTGCTTTACCGATGCGTTTGTTTAGCTCAGTATTGAGAGGTAAATGGTTGGAGGGTGGCTGCTGGTCTTCTCAGTTCCGTATCTTCACCAATGCTGAATTTATCTTATTTTGTATTATGCTTGAGATGAATCCTTGTCACAAACAGTACATCAGACTTGTGAGATGGATGGAAGATGGGCAAGAGAAGAGAGACGTGGGCAGGACACGTTTGCAGGAGAGTGTTGTCAAGACAAAAAGGTAAAACAGTTGGACATAATGTGGGAGAGAAGGCAAGATAACTTGAATATCAAAAATTTCATAGCCCAATGAGGACTGGGTGGGGGAATGGAACAGACTTTGCATTTTTCAGCCCCAAAACTTGGTTGCCGTCAATGGGTTTATACACCATGTTTCCTCACAAAAAATAATCCAGTGCATCATGCAACCAAAAACATTAACAAAATCCAATTTATGAAACACACTACAAATGTAATAAAAAAGCAATAGAGAACAGATTGTAGACAGATAAATAACCCAACTCATCATGTAAAGCTTCCTTGAGTAAAATGCCTACCTTCTAAAAGCCTGTAAAATTGGGCTTCATTAGGGAGCAGGTTCTACAGTAGCTTGGGGCCTGAAAGAAACTTACTCTGTGTTTACATAGACTACATGCTCAGTAGTTGGAACCCTAAGCAGTTTTCTTAACTGACAGAAGTGAAAAGGGGAAGGGAGTCTATAGAACTTGAGAGGGGAAGCATATTTTAATAGTTAAATATAAACTCATGCTGTCATTCAATCTCCATGTCCCACTGAGGCTTGTATCATGGAACAGGGACATAAGCCAGTATCATGTGTTCTGCATAGAAACACACACTTGGCTGAGCAGAGGAATTGTTGGCATCCTTCAGTCTCGGAAGACTACGGTATCGCACTCTGAATAGTGGTTCTGGAACAGTGTCCTCTCCAGTGCGCGAAGCCTGGGTAAAGTAGATATGGAGGAGAGACTTTTACCCATGCAGCAAATCCCCTCTCTACACGTCGCTGAAATGGTCCAATGGAAAGGCAGAAGCCAATATGGTTGGTTCCATCGGCATCGCAGGAGTTTCCAGAACGTGACTGTGTTCAGCCATGAACTGCCTCAGGGACTCCGGCTCCAGATTTTGCCTCGAGGTTGACTCCTGAAGCCTTTTCCATAACTGGATGTAGCCACAAGGCAGTGGAGGTTTGGGATCAGAGTTTTCCTTCTCTCCGATGAGCTGCCTTCCCAGGCTGACGAGTCCCATCTACCCGGTGGCTGTTTAGTCACCTCTTACGACAAGTACAGCCAAACCGAGGGCCTATTCTTATCCCCAGCCCCCAGAGGAATAATCTTCAGTATAAAAGATGAATTTCCTGCCCATATTTATTTTGCTATGTAAGCTGCTTTGTGAACTTTTTGAAAAGCTTAAAATGATACATCAACTTTCTTTTAAAAGACAGGGCTATTCAATTGTACACATCATGCCTAGGTGCATGGGTTTCCAGAGACAAAGGTTTTACTGGATTATAGCTATTGATAGAAAGATGTAGAACATGTGAAAACAGTTTTTCACGTTAAACAGCTTCAAGCACTGCAGTACAAGTTGCTCACTGCTTCTGCTAGATATGTATAGCAGAAATATAGCCGTTTGGTCTATATAAGAATGTTGCCTGCATTGTTTGAGGGAGGGTGGAATGACCTGCTCAAACTTAAACATAAAATACAGGTAGCTTGAAAAATAGAATCCCTTCCTCCCACATGACTATTTAAACAGCAGTTGAATTACCCGACTGAAGCAAGAATACAATTTTGCAACTTAGGCTCTCCTGCAGTCTGAAAAAAACACACATTAAATTTCTAAAATGCTAATAAAGTCATACGATCTTATAAAAATGGATTCTCAGCAAAGCCGTTCCAAACGTTGATAGTGACACACAGATCTTTAGCAAATATTTAAAATGCCACACCAATTCCTTACGGATCAACTGACCAATGAATGGGAAACTTAAAAATGCCCACCACACACAACACAACACACAGAATAAGCCCTGAGACACTGAGCCTGTACTGTGCTTGCTGGGATGTCACTTGCTCCGGCAAACATGCTGTGCCAAGCTCACAGTGTTGTGTCACCTTGCATTTCTCAAGGACAACTCATGAATATGCAAATACTGTGTGTGAAATTTAAGCCATGTACTATAATGCTTTGTAAAAAAAGGGTGGGGAACTATCAAGGCAACTCCATTTCAAACAAAAGCCTATCATGTTTCCTAAATGCTACTTTTGATTTAAAAGGAGAAATAATGACAATAATTCATACAAAGCATTTCTACAGGCCCCCTCCCTTTGAATAGGAATGGTACAGCTCAGAACTATTTGTGAAGTTTCTTTGGGTGCCCATTTGGGAGAAAAGAAGGTATAAATAAATAAATAAATCCTCATAGCTCTACCTCATTTTGTTCCACCCAACCTAAGAACATAGAAACCATGCAAGTAAGATCATGTGGGAAGAAGAATCTCAAAACCGTCCCAGATCCAGTCTTGAGCATGAACAAACTTCTCACTATTTGAGACTGTCCCTCCCGCCACGGTTTATCCGTTCTCACATTATTAAAGAAGCATGGGATGGATCAAGAGCAGAAGGTAACTGTATCAGCCCAGTAATGCAGCAATTGGGCTTACGCTACAGTCCAATACTAACCCTATTTATGTTTCTATGTTATTGGTAGAAGTACTGGCACTAAAGTTATATATTCAGTTAGCAGAAGAATTTTACTTTACTTTTGTTTAGACGTGTGTTACCTATCCAAGCAATTAGGACAGGGGAGCTAAAGGTTCAGAATAAATGAGAAAATAGCTTTTATCAACTCTGTAGCTACAGACATAGAGGGAGACTCATACTTGCAATGCTGCAGATCCATTACAGCACATAAATGAGGCCCAAGCACCATGATCAGGTGTGCAGTTCATCTCTCTTTACCTCCACCCTGCTGGGTATCTTCTCCCCTTGGGTACAGAAAATGGAGTAGCTTACAAGACCAGTGCTGCGTTCACTGTTGTCTGAATTCAAAACAGCTAGCATCTTTCCAGCATGCTGATGCCACAAACATTTATGTATCATCCAGCAGCCCATGAAATGAGTCATTCAAAGAAGGAAAAAAAGACATTGCTTTTTTTTTTTTAAAGTAGAGTTTTATAACTAAAGCAGAATGATATCAAAAATGTTCTTATTGTGGGAATCAGAGTTCTCATGATTCAGCATTTTTATAACATGCTGGAAAAACAATTGAGAGGGATACATTACATATCAAGACTAAGTTACATGCAGGATTTCCCAGTTCATGTATTCATATTTATTTATAAGATACAGGTTGTCACATTATTCTCGAGGGTTCCATTCCCAGAACTCACATGAATGGCAAAATTACATTAAAGCAAATCCATTTAAAAAACAATGGCAAAAAACAGCCTTGCTTACCTTTGTGATGTAAGATAGAAGACAATGCATCAATCAATCTCCCTCCAGGCACTTAGAAAGGCTTCACTCAGAGCCAGCGACCCCTCCCCTTTACCAATGCAAAGTGATCATCTTTCTCAGGGAGAAGGGAGGGGTCACTGCCTTGGTGTGAAGCTGAAGCTGCCTAGAGAGAGAATGATTGATGGATTGTCAGTTGGCTGCCCTCTCACATTAATGAGGCTATTGTTAAACAACTGTTTTCCTTTAATTTAACGAGCCCTTCTCAGCCCTTCTCATCGCATTGAGATGGAAAAATCTGTGGATTTTTCCACGGGTGAAAAATATGTGGATAATTAGGTTATACCTGTAATCACTTGCATGACATTCTCTCTACAACAGGAAGAAAAGCAGTTTTTTTTTAACTGTGATTTTAAAGGGATGCATTTTTCCCCTTCTCCAGGGATCAGCACATTCCTTCTCATTTGCAGTGGCCATTCATGTTGAGTCAAATCCATGTATAAATAATCCATGTACAACAAGGTTGGACCTGTATGTTAATTGACTTCTTACCAACAGATGCCCAAAACCACACCCAATTTTAACAAAAACTGAACACCACAATTGAACTATAAATTATTTTTAATGGATAAAAATATCATTGCACAAAAGAAAAGTGAGACCAGCAGTTGAGAAACAGTCACCCACTACATTATGCCATCCTCAGCTTGATACAATTCCAGGATGAAAACAATGTCTGAATGAATAGAGCCCAAATCTGATCAGCAATGCCTTTGGCCCTACCTGAAATCACATGCAGTGGTAAGTTCTGCTCCTCCTCCCAGAGCTTTGCCTTGAACCAGTGCAATGGTAATTAGAGGTAATCTACACAAAAGGAAGAACCAAGAAAAACATTTACTGAAACTTACAAGAATTCAATACAGACAAAAAAAATGTGTCATTTAATTAGAAGTTATATTGTGCAAAATTATTACTTTGGGAAGGTAAACAGCAGACTATGAGGTGCAGGAACACTGCTGAATATGACTCAATGGGGCTGGAAACTAAATAACAGCTAGAAATTCAAGGCTGGCACCTAAAGAATCTGAAATGTTTGCAAACTTGAAAGGGGTTGACACCTACAGTGTTTGTTTAGCTTCCAATGAGCCCTCTAAATATACAGTTGAATGATCCTCCTCATTGAATGATACATTCATATCCTCTCACACAATCAAAGCCCACAGAAAAATTTGCTACCTCTCACACAGAAACAACTTGCAATTCATTCATTCATTCATCAGGACTATGCCTGGCAGATGGCCATCAAATACTGGCCGTGCATATATTACAAATATGACCCTCAAAGCTTGCTCTATATGATGTTCTTCGAATCCAATCGGCCCCTTGCTATAACCATTTGGAAAAGAAAATTAACTAGATCGGGCTGTCTTTTGAATATTTAGGTTCACTTCCATATCAAGAGGCATATCAGTGCATCAAATGAAGATTTCTTGACATCGAAAGGCAGGATCTTTATAGGATGGCAAATAGAATATGTTCCCCATTAAGTCTGGAGATTCCTATATTGTATGCTCAAGTAGCCTCATATCTTTACTCACTGCACACTTAACAAAAAAAGGAGAGCTTTCTCCCTTGCTAGATTTAATGAGCTCCTGTCTGCTGTCCTTTCTTGGAAATTTCACAAAATACCGTATTTTTCGCTCCATAAGACGCACCTGACCATAAGACGCACCTAGTTTTTAGAGGAGGAAAACAGGAAAAAAAATATTCTGAACCAAATAGTGTAATAAAATATTTAATAAACTATAACAGAATAACATTTGAACCATGTAAAGTGAACAGCAGTCAACAGTGGCATTAAGAACCATTATCACTTTCATTAACAAATGGAGAGACTTAAAGGTTTGAGTACTCTAGTTTTCTGGAAACCCCAAGAACTCATCATTGCTAGAGTCAGAATTTATGAAGCTCACAAAAGCAGTTGCACACAAATAGGGGATCACATTATCTTTCTGCTACAATGATGTTCTACCAAATCCCAATCCACTGGGCCTTGTGCCCGCTTAAGGCTGATCAGTCCCCCTTGTGCAACTCACCAGTGCAGCAAGCAAAAGTGAGTCCAGTTCCAGTCCACAGATGCCAAGTAAATCAGTCCCATCAATCAGAGTTGCCAAATCAGAGTCCAGAACCAATATGCCAAATTACAGTCCAAAGGTCAGTCAAATCCATCAGGGTATCCAAGTCCAGTCACAATCCACAGTCAGATTCCAAATTCAATAAACCCAGTCAGTCTCCTCTCCTACCTCCAACCTGCACTCCTTCAAAACCCACAAACCCTTTCTGCCTCTGGTACTCCTTATATCCCTGAGGGCCCTATTGCCTTCCAGTGGCTGCAGCTGTGCAGCACACTCTGCTGAATGCCCAGGCCTTACCCTTAAAGGGGCCACTGCTGACACCACATCTACCTCCTCACCAGTTCTTCCGTGATTCCAATACAAATGAACAAGTGGAAAGTCCAACCACAACTTGAATTCTCAAGACACAACAAACCTCTGGATTTATGGTGAGAACCGAGCCTTACCTGGGGCTTGTGCAATAAGCAAACACTGGCATTCTGACCAAGGAGACAGTTTTTTCTTTGTGATGGGGGGGGGCTTACATTCAGATGCTGGATGAGGTGACTGAAAGCACCCCTCCCCTGCTATGTGAGTGACTGTGTGTGTGGGGGGGGGGGGCAGAGCATCTGTGTGTGTAAGAGAAAGGGGCAGCCTGTGTGTGTGAGAGAGGGGGGAAAGTGTTTGTGTTGCAGAGAAGTTGTGATGCTCCAGGCTTGGGGTGGGGGGGAAAGAGAGGCTGTGATGCTCCAGGCTTGGGGGGGGAGAGAGAGGCTTTCCTGGGAGTAAGCCCCCCTGACTCTAATGGGACTTACTTCAGAGTAGGCATGCACAGGACTGGGCAGTGAGACTGCCACCCCACCCACGCTTTCCTGGGAGTGAGCCCCACTGACTCTGAGACTTACTTCTGAGTAGACACGCGGGCTTGTGCAGTGAGACTGCCACCCCACCCACGCTTTCCTGGGAGTGAGCCCCAGTGACTCTGAGACTTACTTCTGAGTAGCCTCTGACTGGGAAGCAGAGCAGAGCGAGCGGCCAGGGGGCAGGGCCAGGGCTGGGGCGGAGTTTGTTTTTTTTTTGCAGTATTCGCTCCATAAGACACACACACTTTTCCCCCCACTTTTTTGGGGGGGAAGTGCATCTTATGGAGCCAAAGATACGGTAGCTCATACTGAAAGGTGATGCCCTTGTGGGCTGGGTTGTGTTGAGACAATTGTCCATGCTGTTCTTTATTGTCCCTTCTACATCGAGATCCGTCAAAGATGTCTGGATCCTATACTGAGAACAAGAGGAGGATTTACAGATGTGGCAAAAATACGCTACCTCCTAGCCAATTCTTCTGTGGAGATAACAGATACTGTGGCAACTTTCCTATATCAGCTTACTGAGCTGTGCAATCGAGAAGCTGATTTGCTATCTCAGTGATTTTCAACCTTTTTCGTCTCAGGGCACACTGACAAGGTAGTAAAATTGTCAAGGCACACCACCATTTTTTTGACAATTGACAAGGCACACCATGCTGTTGGTGGGGGGCTCATATCCCCTAATGGTCCTACTAATAAATGACCCTCCCCCAAACTCCTGCAGACCTGCAGACCATTCGCGGCACACCAGTGTGCCACAGCACAGTGGTTGAAAACGGCTGTGCTATCTGGCTGGCCAAATGTATATAGTTGGAGATTTGTTTGTTTTATATGCCAATAAAGGATGCTATTCTTCACCAGGATTGTATCAGTTTACACACCAAGCATTTTATTAATAGTAAAAAGATTTGCTTTTTCAGCACTTTCATACCCTATCTATAATCTATTAATTACGACAACTCCAGTTTGCTGCTCCTCCACGCAACTCAGGGAAGCAACTCCACTTTCTCTGCACAAATTCCCTGTGGTGCACATTTGGCTAAGAGATGAGGACCGGTCCAGATTCATTCAGGTTGCAATCCTATACACTCTTTCCTGGGAGTAAGCCCCACTGAACTTCTGAGTAAACATGCGCAGGATCACACCGTCAGCAAACTAAATTGCTGAGCAAGAACTCCAATCAAAGTCACAAATCCTATCCTGGCAATGCTACGCAGGCTGAGCTGGTCCATCCCATCACAAGCTTGTGAAGACAGAAAGATCTCTACTATTTTGCACATAGTGGAGAATGTGGGAGACTCTGTTGAAGAGGGAGATGTGGAGATAGTGGCTTGTTACTGGCATTAAAACTCACCTCCCTTTTACCTTCTCCCTTCATAATTCACTCTGCCTTCACTTTCATGCTCCATCATATTATTCTTGTGTGACCTTGGGCAGCTATTACGCTTTCTATGCCTCTGTCCATGCAGGCATAATGCAAGCAATATGTTGACAGCCTCTTAGACAAAGCTTCCCCCCCCCCCAAAAAAAAAAAAAAATTGGTGAATGTGATGTCACAGAAGCACAGAAATTTCACTCATCCCCAAATACTCACATTAGACATTTTACCTCACTTCACGTCCCAAAGCCCTCAGAAAAACAAAAACCAGAAAGAATCACAGCATGAAGGTGCAAGAGAAATATACATTCCTGATTACCAACAAATACAGAGATAATGATCGCAAAAGCATTATTTATGGGAAGAAACACACAACAGATGGTGGACTGAACTGTCTCCTCCCCTGCACATGACTCTTCCATGTACCTATGTAGGTTGTAGAGATACTGCTTGCCAATTTTTTAAAGATAATGGACCTCCATGCTATGGTGGCAGAAAAGAAGGGCATATACACACTTCTAAAAGACTTCAACACTTTCTTCAATTTAGATATCAGGTGTTGGGATTTTTCCTTCCATGTTGTTGCTGCTGCTGCTGGCAGGGGTGGAATCTAGAACTCAAAGGTTGATATGAACCAAGTGTTCTTTTTTGCAAGCTTCCAATATCTTATTCAAAAGTTAAATGCCACCTTTGAACAATTCTGCTAGAACTTAGGAGCTCTGGAGTATTTTAAAACAGAAAAAAATTCTAAAAGTTACCTCATGAGCCTGGTTAAGATGTTCTGCATGAACATACACATGTTCATCCCGTCCTAGAAAAAAGAAGATAGATAGGTTAGGATATCCTAAAGTACATTTGGATTTGACCCCATAGTTGCTGATCCCTACAATACAGGCTTTTCCAATGTGACATTTTGCAACATATATTCGAATATCTGGTACCTTCCAAAAACAAAAAAAATGTGGTTCTCAAAAATTAATGACAAAGACACAGCAGTTTTCAGTACTGATTTTTTTTTTAAAGGTGTTCAATAAAAGCCAAAATAGTAGTTTCAATTTCAAGGTGAGTTAGTTCATACTGATGGGAAGAAAAAAAAATGAAATGAAAAACGATTCTTAGTGAAAAGCTTTAACATGTCACCAAATAAATGAACTCAGGACATCTCTGCTCCCACACAGTAATACTGTCAGCTGGTACTAATTCCCAATTGGCAACCAAAAATGTATGCTGCACAGCGTGGACCAGGATTAAGATAATATTAATTAAAACACCAAAGATGGCATAACTGAAAGGCTGTGCACTTCAGCTAAAACAACTTTAAAGATTTACCAAAGACAGTTCACTTCTTATTGGCAGTAGTGAAATGCTTCGGTCACAAAAGTGATGGAAGTTGTTCCCCCCCCCCTTTCTTTCTGCTTATTTTTGGAACTATCTAACTATTTAGCCAGGCTTCTGGCTAAATCAGCATCTCCCTCCCAAAAGGCTGCTGAGACAGACTTTGTCCTGGAATGCTTCTGAGACCCTTTGAAATCAGCATCATTGCAGAAAGGCCATATGGTAGAGCAGGGAGATCATTTTGCTATGAATTGCTTCTTTTCAATAAACCCTGGTCAGCTCTGTTGCTAGGACTGACATGCAATAGTTGACTGGGCATTTAAGCCCACCTGAGGAAGTCATAGGGTAGGTAGGGATGCCCAGTTTGTTATAGACCATCCAAATGGATAGACCCATTTTTTGTAAGATCACTCACTGGATACTTACAGCCCAGTGTCAGTGCTGGGACTGCAGTGCTGGTGCTGGGTGTCGCAAACATGCCACAAGGCACATTTGCACCACCTGGGGAGGCCTGTGCTGCCCTGTTGATGCCACAGCAGGAGCCCCAAGTGCCGGCAGAGGGCAGGGAGGGTGGTGGGAGGGCATGGGGGAGGCATTCCTGGGCAGGGAAAGGGTGGGACGGGGTGGGTCGGAAAGGCCCGGGAAGGAGGTGGGACTGGCAGAGGCTTCCTCCACTGAATTCTATCCCCCACGTCAGGCTCAGAAGCCCACCATGGGGCCAAGTCTGTACCCGTAAAATAGCTGGCGCTGACTCAAGAAGCCCCATTGAGCAGGCTGGGGCATTGTTTGGGGTATGGAACAAATGTCCCCTTACTCCAAAGAGACCTCCAGCCTGCTTGGATCCAGCACAGGATCTAGTGGTAGCTGTTCAGTGCCACTGCTCCTGTGTTGGATAGGATCGAGACCTTAGATGTGCTGCCTGGTCTGCCGCTGCAAGTAGCTGCTGCTTGGCGAAAGAGTACTGTGCTTGGTGCTGCTTGGCTTGCAACACTGAATGAAAAAACCAGACTCCAGGGACAGCGTCAGTAACCAGAATAGGGACAGAATTTAGTTAATCACATGAGAACATTTGTTTCATTCACCACTTGTATTTTTCATCACCTTGCAACGTTTGCCAACAACCCTCTTTTGCCAATCCTGTTTGATAGTTCATTTTTTAAAAATGTGTCTTGCTCAGATCTTTTGCATCCTCCATATTACTTTGTTCCTCCAGTCTTTTAATAAGCACCTTATATTTTCTCCTGATTTACCTATCACAGCCCAGTTAAATCAGGAGGGTACAGGTTGTCAAGTCTACCTGATCACTTAAGTTCTGTTTGGGTTCAAGAGGAACCCCTGAAATTTAGGGCTTTTTGGTAACCAGACAGAGGGCCCAAGATTTGGACTTCCCAATTTTAAGACGACAAACAATTCCCCTGTAATCCCGGACTTGACCAGTAAGAAGACTGAAGAAAGTAATGGGGGGGCCATCGTTGACTACTAGGCATTGCATTGGTTTAGCCCTCCAATTTTCTCCCTTCAAAATAATCAACATGCAAAACCAACAGTTAGCACTATCTGTTCAAAATGGGACCTGCTAGATGGGGCGTTCCTTGAACTGCACTGGTCTCCTAAGATTCATTTTAAACAGAAGGAGATATCCATGAAGCTGGATGGGAAGAGAATTAATCTGCAGTTAGCTACATTTTTTCAAAAAAATTTTCTAGACTTGATAGCCATCTAGGAAAGTATGCAAACATGACAGTGTCACAGACCTTGAACTTCCAATTGTACTATTACCAAATTACCCGAATGAACAAAACAGTCTATGACCAGCTGTTTTATACTCTAAAAAGTCTTCAATTCTGACCAGCATTTTATTATGCTTTCTTTGCCAGTTCCTACTTCTGTCTTAGCACATTGTTAAAAATAACTTTTACATTAAGAATAGATCCAGAATAGGCCACACCAGCTAGCAGGTTCATCAGATGAGTATCATATTCATGCCTGTTTCCACCCTACTGCAATGATACTCTCTCTTTTTGTTTAGCAAATACTCAATTGGGGATTATTTGGAGTTAGCTCAAAACAGTTTGCTGAGGTTTCAGTATGCTGAATATCATATTTACAATATGCAGCATGCATTATTCAAAATTATGCATCCATAAAATAACCTTCTTGCATATTTAGAAATTGCTTTTCATTGGTAGGTCTCTTCCTTACATGTTGTATTCTCTTGTGATCCATCACTGACATTGTCATATTGTCCATTCACCACTGGACCCACATGACAACATGATTGTTCCGTAATAAGATTGCATTCCTTATCTTTCAGTATGCTATATTTGCACTAATATGTGCTATGACAAACATCAGACAGAGGTCAAAATAAAATTAAATAATGGTACTCCTTTCACAGCAGAAGATTAAATGGCAAGATGCAATCCCCATCTTCAAGGACTTTGGATCAGAGCCCAACAGTGTGCCTAATTACTTATAACTCAACCTCCTCAGTTTCCTGGTAGTTTTACTGATTATACAGTGGAAGTTGTTTTAGGTTTTTTTTTAAATTATATACAATACTGTATAATGTCTATTGTTCTAAAATATGGAATAAAAGAAAAATTATTTTCCTAAGATTCGGATACTATGACGAGGCAGGGAGGGGGGGAACCCATCACTGTAAAATATAAGAAATTGTTCTTCCAGATTAAAAGGAGATATTTAAGTACATACATACAACTATCCTGTTGTCATAATAAGATTAAGTATAATCATGTGTTGTGAATCATGCCCCTAATTTTTAAAATACTTATCTGAATTATCTTGGAAGTTTGATACATCATTCTGTACAACAATATCAAAAATACTGAATAATTTTTCTAAAAAACGTCTGTAAAAAATATTGCTGAAGGCTTTGTCCTAGTCACATTGTCAAACATGTGCATTTCTGTCTTTCCATACTGTAAGGAAAATGCCATGTATGGGCTGCGCCAGGAAATCCACAGAATGTATTTTGAGGTGTCAGTAATTTGCACAAGTTGGTGACATAACAGAAGAAGAGCCCTGCTGGATCAGGCCAAAAGCCCATCTAGTCCAGCTTCTTGTATCTCACAGCAGCCCACCAGATGCCTCAGGGAGTACACAAGACAACAAGACACCTGCATTCTGGTGCCCTCCCTTATATCTGGCATTCTGAAGTAGCCCACTTCTAAAATTAGGAGGTTGCACATATCTACCACGGCTTGTAACCTGTGATGAACTTTTCCTCCAAAAATTTGTCCAATCCCCTTTTAAAGGCATCCAGGCCAGATGCCACTCAAGCCTAGCAGTATGGTAAATTAGACTTACAAAACAGAGACAGAAACATATGAAAGCCAGCTATGAGATCAAAATTGTTTTACAAGAAGGAACAAAACCAGCAAACTCAGTCCAAACTGACTAAGCTCAGGAAAATGAGAGCACTCTTCCTAGGCTGGCTGGAAAGCCATTGTCAAATTGTCCAGGGAAGTTTAATCAGCACCAAAGGTGCTCAGAAAGGCATGCAGGACACTATATACCCAAAAATCTCCTGAGTGATATGATATTGACAAACACTTTTTGCACAAACTACCAGGGCCAAGGACTTTGGTACAACAACCAGCCAGATACTGGAAATTTTTACCTGATCCTATGCAGAAATCCATTCCAGTGCATGGCATTCTCCCATGAGTGCCTTAAAGAAATAGCTTTCTTTTAACAGAAGCCTCAGTTTGATTTTTCTTCCAGTAACTGAACAGCATATGAAGGAGGACAGTCTTTTGCAATGGTATGAAAAACCAAAATACTCATCTTCCTGTCTACAAAGTGTCTTCCTCTTCTGAACAGTCTCAAAGACAGAAGATTTCAAAAGAAATGGAATAAGCAGAAAGAATATGCAACTTGGGATTCTGGATAATAAATCAGAATATAGCACTTCCACTAGCTCATAATTTGTCATTCATCCCTGGAATGCTGGTGGCCTGCTCACAAATGACATTCAAAAGTGCATCTTTCTGATGGAAAATCAATTTCTACCATCACTTGCCTGTGGGCTGGAGAGCATCCTGACAGCATTCAAATCAGATCCAGAGCAAAACGTATTTTCTGCACCATGGACAATAAGTCCTTTTCCATCTCTCCAGTTTTCCAATTCAGCAACTCTTTCTTGTAGTTCTATCATCATTGTACCTGCGATTAATAGAAAGAACTGCTGGGGGATGGTATTTTTGTGTGTGCAGCTTTACAATAAAATATACTATTGGTATAAAAGAAAAGACAGCATTGGTAGCCAACTATGAAGATTATGAAAGAGAAATCCTATTTAAAATATCATGGGTGGGATGTAGTTCCCAATAAGGTTGACTGTATTCCTTCTAGCCTCCCTGATAAGTAAATAAGTGGGAAATGGATGGTACAGAAAAGTGTGGTAATTAAGCAAGTCAATAGCTCTGTGAGTTCAATGTAAAGGATTAAGAGTAAAGTGTGCAAAACAGAAGACATCTCAGTTTCAAAATAGGTCTTTCTAATCCCTGGACATACTTGATATATAAGTATTACCTTCATATTCCATCTTTCTTCCATCATGAAATTTGATGGCATGCACCATTCAGGAAGTGACCAGATCAAGACCTGCTTAGCTTCAACAAGGCTGCTGTATCAGCTGCCCCCCAACTATGCCGGAGCACAGCACAAAAGTATATTATATTAGCAGCTATAGTAATTGTTTTCTACTTTGTTTTATTAGAACAACCTTTCAACAGTGCTATCTAACAAAGACAACCCTTTCCACTCAGATTTCGGTGCACTATAAATCTTGGTAACCTTGTGCAAGACTATTCCAGTGCAGGCTGGTATGTCTGAGTGTGGATATGATTTCATCCTGATGTGAATCATTTAACTATGCTTCCAACACTGAGGTGATGCAGAATGAAATGCTGCCAATTTTGGGTCACTGGGAGAATGCGTCAGTCTCTACTGATTGCCCACAACCTATTAGGTGGCATAATTCAAGGTGTTAATTTTGACCTATGATTAGGTTATTTGCCTCTAGAGCAGCCATGATTAACCTCTTCAATGCCGGTGACAGTGTTCACAGTAGGCAATATAATCCATACTCTGGAACACAAAAAGTCAAAGCATCTTCCAGAAGCAACTGAAGACACTTTTATTTTGGCAGGCATGTAGAGGCATCTACTGGATCATTATTGGGGTAGTCTAGCTGAATATATGCTCTTTTTATCAATCTAGTTATATTTAGATATTGAAAATTCTTACCCAGTGCCTTTAGGGGCAGCCTAGCTTATTATTAATTTAGTGTTTTATGTAAATGTACAAGTTATGCCTTGAGATGCACAGACTCTTTTCTAAAGAGAAAATAACTGGGACATACATTGAGCTCAGTGAACTGTTTTGACAGATGGATTTTTAAAAGGTCTAAAGGCTCCTGTGTTATTACAGAGTCCCTGTGAAGAGCAAAACCCATTTAACACCTCTGTAATTAAAGAACTAGATGATCTCATTGCTAATGGTTAAGTGTTAAAAGTGTAATTTTTCATTTTTGTCATTGCACATACATAGAGGAAGTTCATGCAATAACATTGCTAATACCTGTGAATGCATTCATAAATTTTGGATTGTTCAATGTAAGTATCCCAATGCCATCTTCTTTAGAAAGGTTGATAGATCCACCAGTGAATTGCTGAAGCTTTTTCTTTATTCGCTCCTCCTCAAAACCATGGACATGGTTATAGAGAGACATAGTTCTCTGCTGCAACAACCTGCCATTAGTAATTCGATGAAAGCTCTTCCACAATAAAACTGCCATTTCTGGAAAGGAAAACACAGGAAAAGTCAAAAGCCTATCTCAGGACTTGTCTACCCCCAAGAACGCCAGCTGTCTGCTTCTGGGTCACAAAAGAACCATAGAAAAATATACACATTAAGGGTTGGATTTGATCTGGGATTGTTCTCTGGCTTTTAACAGCTGGATCAAGCCTGGATTTTGGCGAAAAGGACCAAGGTCAACCTTAGTCAGGGGAGGGGCAGCAAAAGCAAACTGGCCAGCCCCTGTGCTTCTAAGGGTGCAATCCTAACCCCTTATGTCAGTGCTTTCCAGCACTGGCATAGCGGTGCCAATGGGGCGTATGCTGCATCCTGCAGTTGGGTGTCACTCATAGAGGCCTCCTCAAAGTAAGGAAATGTTTGTTCCCTTACATCAGAGCTGCATTGCCCTTAAGTCAGTGCTGGAAAGCACTGACATAAGGGGTTAGGATTGCGCCCTAAGCGTCACATCTTGCCAAGCGCAAGTACAGCATTTACTATGACGAACACTAGACTCACAGAGACATTCTCCACACTGGGTGCTGGTAACTGAAAGTACTTGTCACTGCAGGCAAACACTGTATTCGAGGTAGTGTCATGGGGCCACTGTGTTGGGGGTAGGGTTATCCACCATACTCTTGCTGCCCTCTCCCAACCACATACAGGTGCAACCTATTTATCCACAGAATTTTTATCTGCAGATTTGTCTCAATCGGGTGGGGAGAACTGAAAGTCGCACATACCTTTGCCTCCTTTGTCCTGTGCTAGTGTCTCGCTCTGTTTCAAGGCAGCCCCAAACACTGCAAATAGGCTCCGACTTGCACAGGCAGGGAAATAGCCCTGGAGCCATGGAAGAAGTTCCCCTTGTGAAGGAACAGTAAGACTCCTGGAGCCCCTGAGCCAGAAAAGATGGGGGGGGGAGAACTGTAGCCAGAACATGTGCAGCACGGTGGAGCACGCATGTGCTCGATCTCTCACTCACTCACTCACCTCACTCACTGGAGCGGGTGCGGTAGCAACAGAGGGGATTGCTTTAAAAAACCCGGGGAGTGTTTCCCAACTCCCCCCCTTCAGACTGAGATGGGGGAGGCTCTCCGTGCTCCAGTCTACAGAAACAAAACAGCCCAGCAAGAAAGTCTTCCCAGCAAGCCAAAGCATGAGATTTAGGCTACAATCCAGTCCACACTTTCCTGGGAGTAAGCCCCATTGACTAGAATGGGACTTACTTCTGAGTAGGCAGGCACATTTGTTGGAGCCCAGGAAAGTATGGCCCAACGCAACTGCTCTCAGCGTGAGGGCGACTATTTGACCTCTCGCATGACCTGTGGGATAAGGGCTCCCTCCACTGCTTGCTGTTTCATGTCTGTGATGCAGTAGCAGCAGCAAAGGAAAGGCCAGCCTTGCTTTGTGCAAGGCCTTTTATAGGCCTTGAGCTATTGCAAGACCTTCATTCATTCATATAAGTTCATCTTTAATACAGTAGAACCTCTTTAAATTGACCACCCAAGGGACTGGAGGAATTGGTCAACATAAGGGGGGGTCAACATACGGGAAAAAAGGCTATAGAAAATTATATCTAGAAAAACCCAAGGCTCTAGAAAATTAGGTCAACTTAAGGAGGTGGCCATTATAGAGAGGTGGTCAACTTTAGAGGTTCTATTGTATATTCATTTATGTAAACTTATGTAAATTTATTCAAATTTTAAATGTAAATTAATTTTCCCCCCCCCGGCCCCCAACACAGTGTCAGAGATGATGTGGCCCTCCTGCCAAAAACTTTGGACACCCCTGGTCTACACTGACTCACTATCTCACCATATATTATTAGATCTTCCTAAGTGTCATAGATCCATCTAGTCCAGTATTGTATACTCTTACTGGCAGCAGCTCTTTAGGTTGTGAAACAACACTTTCCCTATGTGAACCTTTGAAGTCCTGCTTTCCTAATTCTTGGGCCATTTTCAGATAGTCTTCCTGAGGAGACAAATACTGGTGGAGCCTATTTATACGCATGAGCTCCGTTCCGTGACCCGGTGTGATTAAGAAAAAACGCGTTGTGCTAAATTCCATAGAATTACACAATTACGCTGCAGCCTGACACTCGGGGCTGGAAGGAAACTAAGGCAGAGGTTCTCCATTGCCTCCCTCTCCCCTGCTCTCTACTCAGCCCTCCTGTTGCCAGCCGTCCCTGCTTCTTTCGCAGGTGGGATGCTGAGCTTTTAAGAGTCCAGTCCCATGCATTTCTACTCAGAAGTAAGCCCCACTGTAGTCAATTGGGCCAGTGTGGGATCCAACAAATCTCTGGATGGCCATAGGCTCATTGGAGACTGGGGGCTCCCTGAGGGCCGCATTGAGAGGCCTTGAGGGCCGCAAGTGGCCCCAGGGCCGGGGTTTGGGCACCCCTGGTGTTGACCATTCTGACCACTAACAGGCATCTTTCAGCCTTACCTAGAGCAGGGGTGTCCAAAGTTTTTGGCAGGAGGGCCACATCATCACTTTGACACTGTATCGGGGGCCGGGGGAAAAAGAATTTACATTTAAAATTTGAACAAATTTACATATGTTTACATAAATGAATATATTCAAGATGAACTTATATGAATGAATGAAGGTCTTGAAATAGCTCAAGGCCTATAAAAGGCCTTGCACAAAGCAAGGCTGGCCTTTCCTTTGCTGCTGCTACTGCATCACAGACATGAAACAGTAAGCAATGGAGGAAGCCCTCATCCCACAGCTCATGCAAGAAGTCAAACAGTTACCCTCACGCTGAGAGCAGTTGCATTGGGCCAGTGCGGGCTCCAACAAATCTCCGGAGGGCTAGAGGTTCATTGGAGACTGGGGGCTCCCTGTCTATATATATATATAGACAGACTAAAACACCCAGTCAGAAACTTTATATACAATGCTCAATTTATTTTGTGAATGTGTTGGAAGGGCGTCCCTTTCTACTTCTTTCTACTTCTACTTCTTTCCTCAACTCCTTTAAGTAAGATTATGCCACATAAGGAAGAATAGTTCTTTAACCCCAAAACACAAAAAAGGTTACAGACACTATCAAGTTCTCTCATTACTTTTTATATTTCTCAAGAGTTTTAATCTTAAAATGTGAATTACAAAAGTACTATAAAGGATTTCCTTCCTTCAAGTCTCGCTCTAATACAGTTCTGTGCATTAGCAGGCGTTTAAACCGTATTACTATGGTAATAATTTTACCTCAGTAAGTGAAAAGGCAGGCAACAAATTGGATGTTACAGCCAGCTGCAGATCATGAGTCATGATGAGCGATTCACACAAGACAAGATATTATCAGAAAACTACACTTCACCCATTTCTATTATGTTGGTCATTCTACACCATGATTTGGGTCAAGTGTGAATGGAAAGGGTACAGTATTTCTAATAGCTTAATCTGAAAGAGGCAATCCCTATGAACAAGTACAGCATTGAAACTCATGTTCTTACAAACCAGTTTTATAGCATCTCATTTTTATTTTATTTTTTTAAGGGTATTAATCTTTGATTCTGAATGAAGCCCTAGTAATTTATGGAATGTCTGACATTTTATTTTACAGGTTAGGTAATATAATACCCAATTATCATTTTCAGGAGAAAGGCTCCTCCACAGTTTAGTTTTATTTCATACTAAACCAACCAAGCAAGTCTGAAGTACCTGAGCTATGACTAAATCGACTCTTGAAAAATCTTGCCCTATGCAGGTAAAGATAAAGTGCTAGTCCTCAGCCAGCCACCAGCTTTCTCTGCTCCCCACACCCATCCTGCATCTCCCTGCCTTATTTATACAAAACTTTTAATGCCCAATGTTCTTTACAATTTCTGTGTTGTTTGACCTTCCCAAAAACTCTGTGAACAACTTCCCAACAACTTTACCCGATTTACTGAGATTATGGTAGGAAAAGGGTGGGGTTGAGACAAAGATTGTAAGGCAACTTAGCAGGTTAAGGGGAAATCTCCTAGGTCTGTGCCTAATACTAGGCAACAATACAATCTGGCTTGACTTTATACCCATGTACACCTGCTAAAACTAATCTCCAGTTTGGCCAGTATAAGAGCTTTTCTTTACTTTTGCTTTTTGTTTCACAATATATACATGTGTTTTAAACAGTGTGAGAGACAGACACCCCCCCTCCAAAAAAAAAAAAATTCTGGCATTTATACATTGGGAAGTACATTTTTCTCTGTCATTGAAAATACTTAGCACAACTCAAGGGCTTTTTTGCACCAAAACACATCACAGACAAATCAAGTCCAGGTAGTACCTTCCTTATACCATTTTAAATATCACAATCTGCAGACTATTTTTTCCTCACCATGCACAGCAAAGTTCTTTTCTCCCGGCCTCCCCTTTTAGTTTTATGTAACATGTTGCCTGAGGGAAAGTTTTACAAACTAGGAAATTTGCTTACTTCCTTTGTGATTCTTCAGATTTCCTTACAAGCTATTACCCTACTGTTACTTTTAGATTTTTCTTAATGAACCAATATGGCTATTTGCACTGCCTTTCTGCTACAGCCACTGTGGCTTTCATATGAGTACCCAATGACTTTCCATAGTTGAAGATGAAACTTCATGTGGTGAAAATTCCAATTTTTTCCTAATTGTTTTGCCTATTTTTCCACCTATTCAAGATCCCTCTAGTTCCTCAGAAGCTTCTGTTATGCTTTGAATCCTAGAAAGACTCCTGAGACATCCTGCTACAGCAGCCATAGTCTGGGGATGCCTTCCTGAGACTTTGAAATCAGTCACACTGCAAAAGGCAGAGCCGGCAGGTTATTTTGTGGATTGTCTGTCTTCACACCCAGGTCTATCTAAGACAAGAGACCCTACTCAGCCCACCTGATGAGACTGGCATGCAACAGGTATTTGGGCATCCAAGTCCACCTGACCAGGCCAATGGCCCATAAGGATGCCCACATGGTTTTTAACTCGCCAAACAGATGGGCCCATGACATCATTAACTCTAGTTGTGTTTTTTTTTAATATCCCTCATAAGGATTGTTAGGTATATTGCCCTGACCCATTCCTGGAAACAGCTACCTCTTTGGTGAAAGGTGCATCCATTCATTATGGGACTGTAGGGACCAGATGCCCAAAACCTCATGAGCAACTAGAACAGAGAAAAGTACTCAGCTGCATTAAGGCTTATGTTATTTTCTGCTTGCCTTTAACTTCTTTCCCTATTTTGCCACCTCTTTTTCTTGCCTGTTTGATCTGTGCCTTGTAGTATATTTATCCCTTCCTTTTTCTTCTCCATTATTTTGATTCCTTAGAATATAACGTACTTCTTAGATTTTTAGTCTTTCCTACCTAGTTCACTCAAGAGAACTAGGCCTTTCAGGAGATCACATTCCACTACCATTTACTCCTAAAGAGGGGAACGCTCCATGTTTTGGGGCTCTCAATTTGGGGAGGTTTCCCCAAGATGTAGTCCTTCTGTCTGGACTACCTAACCTTGGATGATGGCAGCAACTTACCTTTTTTCCCAGTTTAATCAATACAGAGAGTGGACAGCAGAGGGATGTGAGCTGTCACTGCAAGGCATTGCTTCTGGTTTACCCTCCATCCCACCATACCATTTACAACTACACCCACTGCAGTAAGACTAGGGCTGCCTCATTTTTACTGGCCCTGCTCCAAGGCCTTTAATACCAGCTAATTTATGCATGCCAGGTTGCACAGACGGGACAAAAAAGAAAAGAAAAACAGATAACTACCCTAATCTAGTCCCAGTCACAATCCACTATGGTGTAGTCCAGTTGCATCGAGGGCAAGGACTCATTTCACAGATACTAAAACCCAGAATGTTTAGAGGTGATGGGAAAAAAATACCGAGTTTCATATTCTAAAAGATGGCTATTCACCAGTTTTCCTAACTTGATGATCCAACCTCTATTTAAAAACTGGGTGAATGATGGGGAGAAAAAATGTTTTGTCTACTTGTTATGTTGCTGTACAAGAGCAATATTTTGCAATCTACAGTTATTGCTACTAACTAGTATTGCATTGGCAAGTTTGATAACATAATTTATTCCCCGTGTATGTCTCCTGAGTAGGGTCATCAACCCTTGAAAACAAAAGTGAGACGTCCATCAGACGACTCTATCAGACGTATCTTCAAAGGATATGAAGCCCCAGCTCATTGCATAAGTACACAGCTGGTCCCAGAGCTGATGTGACCTCAAACTACAAGATGACTATTAGAATCATTTATATATTGGCTGCAATGTCTTTCTGATTCACAGCTATGCCATGAGGTTTCATGAATTAATTCCTGCAAAGAACAAATCACATCACCGCAGGATTCATGCTCCTAAAGTACTTAAGTACTAGGAAATTATCTATTTTTTATTGTTATTAACAGAGGAGACATTAGAAGCAAGCAAATTCCCTGGCTCTCAATTCTCTGCAGTAATAACTAGAAGCAAAGCCTTTTGCTTTTAGACAAATAAAACTAGAATGGGCAAGGGTAATTTTTATCCTTCAATTTTTCCTCCACATAAGACATACTTCACCTAAAATAAATGAGGAAAAAAGGGGAGAACATAGTATTCCTTACCAAAATTACATCTGTTTTCTTATTGTTTTTTTCCTTTCCATTTAACTTAACATATATTGCAGTTCCACTAATTTAATCTCATTTCTTTTTTTTTCCCCAGGCATCATTACTCTGAAGAGCTCAATTTTTTGAACGGCAAACCAAGTGTTTTCCAATTTACTTTGAATTCACTTGTATTGTCTTTTTATGCATCAAGTACGCAATGGACTTTCGCGAGCCAAATGAAATGCATTTACACAAATACGGCCTAGGTCTAGGCATTGTTAGGGGTTGAACATTATATACACTGTACAGGAAATATAGATTCAGTCCCTAGGGTGGCTATTAACTGTTGCTAACCAAAGACAGAAACAAAATAATTTCTTCCTCCTCCCCACCATGACACACACACATATATTAGAGATAATGCCAGCAATTCATCTATATATGCAGATTATTTCATCAGAATGCAAGTTTACCTTTCGCAAGAATGCAAGTTTACCTTATTATTTTATTTCTAAAATCAGCTCTTCACTTTAAAAGCAGTCAAGGTCACACAACACATCATAAAAATTCTATAATGCTAAGAGCTGAACAGAAAACACAGAGAGAGAGAGAGAGAGAGAGAGAGGTGGAAAAACTGCAAGGTTGACCAACACCTACCCCAACATCAATGTCTATTCTCCTGCCAACCTTCAACAATTAATATTTTTAAAGTCAGTGTTGCAACAACAGTATTGCACATCTCCCTTCACTCCTGAATGTGAACAGTAGCTGGAAATTGAATTTGAATCCATCCAAAAAGCAAGCAATAAGATACTACAGATTCAAAAATACGTTCACTCAAAATATAGCAAAGCCCAAAACAGAAAATAGAAACACTCCTTAACCCAGGTCCCTAGAAGCTGCACAAACGGAAAGTCTAAGAGTGAGTTTTCAAAACAGAGACACATTATCTGAAATTATAAACAAGTTGCTTCTTTTTATCTTACACATTGCCAAGCGTTGCGATACCTTTAACTCATGAACTGAAGTACTGCATTGGGAATATGGGCAATAGTCCTTATTTGTTTTGGAGAAACATACTCTCTGGGTTCTGCTACCAGAGCTAAGTAGTTTCTGTACCAGGTGAGCAATTATTTCATATTTCAAGTTACACATTAGGTTTATGGCAAACACTAAAACATTTTATCATGCCCTATCTTGCAGTGTTCATACCAACAGAATCAGTCACAAAGGTCAAACATAGCATACCAGCTTTGTTGTTCTTAAAATGTACAAAAGTTGTCAAAAGAAAGTGACAACCTGAAATCCACAGTCCTTCTAATAAGCTAGAAAATGCCAAATCATCTCAGGCCACCAGAAACTGTCTCCTGGAGCTACCTTGTAGTCCTCTGGGACCAAAACTGCAGGACATTAAATTCTGGAATAAATAAAACTATTTTGAAATTGTACAACAGGCTTTGCTACCACCAACAGGATCATGGTCCAAGTGACAGCTCAGACTTTACTATTTTTGCTGTGTGAGCACATACAAAACACTGGCCAGATGCAGACTTAATGATTCCAATTCATCAATCCATGGTTTGTTGGACCAGGAACAACCAAGAAGTCTTTCCACTTCTTCCTCACCTTTCACTCCCGTTTATTAAACTATCCTGTTTGTTTCACTCCTAACCTAGTTTGTTAAACTACAAAAACAAGGAAAGAAGGAAGAGCTTGAGTTTAGCTCTCATCTCTAGCCCAAATCAGTTTGTTGGATGGGTTTTTTTCTCCAAACTTGAAAACTTTTTGAGGGGTAGGGGTTGAGGAATCAGAAGGTATGTGTAGAGGCCAAGTGATATGGGAAGGTGAAGTGAGAGCTGGCCTCCCAGCAAACAGGCAGCCCAGTCCTATGCCCTGGCAGTGCCCAGTAGTACAGCAGTGCCAAAATGGCCGCCACTGTATCCTATGGGTCCAGGGCAGCTGCTTGGAGCCTCCTTGGGGTAAAGGAACAGTTATTCCTTTAACCTGTGCTGAGCTCCAGTCAGTGATGGGTCGCCTTGGAGCTGCACCTGCTGTTTAGCAGACACAGAACTGAGGAGGACTTTCAGGCTCAGGTGGGGGCATAGGATTTGGCAACAGATTCTGCTGCCATTCCTGCCCCCTCCTGGGCCCAATCCTCCCCTTGGTCTGCTCTCCCTACACCCAGTACTGCCCTCCCCCTCCCCTGAAAAGCCTCACCGCCAGCTGTCGGAAACACTTACCAGCTGGAATTCCCACATCATGTCTTCCTGGTGCTGACATCCAGGACTGACTGACTCTTGCCTCTGTGCAAGCACTGTGGGCTTACTGCCACCAGCGAAGTGCCTTACAGCACTCACACAAAGGCATCATGCCATCCGCTAAAGCTGCCCTGGCTTAGGATCAGGCCCTAAGTAACTCTTACCATTTCCTTCTTCCTCTTTCTCCCTATGGTGGCAAATAATGGAGGGGTGAGGATTGTATGGCGAGGATGGAGGAATCAGACAACTGTAGCAGCAGCAGCACTGGGCAGCAGCAGCACTAGGAACAGTAGGAAGCAGAAACAGCAAGATCCTTGGGGTGAGGAAACCCCACCTTCACAACTTACCAACTTCTGGAGTGGATGTAGTTCCTCGTCCAAGCCTGTAGTGCAGCAACATCACCAGCAGGAAGAACTAAGGGCAAGGAGGGCCCTCTGCATTTCATCCTTTCTTATCTGCTTATTGTCTAAATTAGCCATTTTCAACCACTGTGCCGTGGCACACTGGTGTGCCCCAAATGGTCTGCAGGTGTGCCACGGGAGTTTGGGGGAGGGCCACTAGTAGGACCATTGGGGAATATGAGCCCCCCACCAACAGCATGGTGTGCCTTGTCAATTGTCAAAAAAATGATGGTGTGCCTTGACAATTTTAGTACCTTGTCAGTGTGCCCTGAGATGAAAAAGGTTGAAAATCACTGGTCTAAACGTTTTACTATTTGTTCTTATTGCTGCCTTTATTGTCATTTTACTATCATTGTTTTCATTGTGAGTCGTGTTCTGCTTTCGTGTGTCCACGTCCATTTTGATGACAATTTTTACAGCTGCTCTTAATTTGCTGCTTTTGTTGGTCTCCCATGTTATGTGTTATGTATTGATTTTTAGATATTGTTTTAACAACATTTCAGAAGTTTTCTTGTTAGCTGTACTGGGCACCCATGTAACGGGGAAAGGTAGGATAAAAAATTATAAATAACTTAAAATTCAGGACACATGCACTAGTGTTCATCTCTAGATGGAAGTTATAATCTTGGAAGGCCTGAGTTTTAAAAATCAAATTTGGTTTCATTGAATTGTTTCCATTTCTCTGACCCTTTAGTACAGCTGTCTCCAGTTTGGAGATTGCTGTGAACCAAAAACAGCCTCCCCAGCACCACCAGAGCTTACCATTCCACCGGGGAGCCTCTCATCTTCACACCCGATTTCCCCCAAACCTTGCACTGGCCAGATGCAGAAATCCAGCCAGAAATCAGGGTGCAAAACCTACTGGACTGAGAGAACGTGGAAGCGGCTCGCTGGCACAGGTTTGGGGCCAATTGGGTGTGAAGATGAGAGGCTATCCCTTTGAATGGTAAGCTCCATTCAAACGGGGGAGGGGTTAACACAGACACCAGATCTGGCCTGCAGGCCATAGATTGGAGAGCCCTTCTTTACTATGCTGGTCATCACTTACTCAAACTCAAAGAGCTAGAAACTTCTCTTTCTAAAACAGAAG
The DNA here is from genome assembly GCF_035046505.1 of Tiliqua scincoides. NCBI lineage: Eukaryota > Metazoa > Chordata > Lepidosauria > Squamata > Scincidae > Tiliqua > Tiliqua scincoides. The sequence continues at coordinate 203,650,393 of NC_089821.1, forward strand.
TGGTCAGAAATCCAGTACAAACTTATAGGCAACACATAAATACACTAGTGACCACCTACTGCCACCTTTTTGTTAGGCCAGAAGCAGCTCTAACGTAAGGCCATGAACATGACCACAAAACAATACTGAAAACACCAGTGTATGCATGTACTCAAACAGCTCATTCAATGGCTACATGGAGCACAAAGCCCATTCTCACAGGAGGCAGACATAAATCTTGTTTTTTGCTTAATCTACTCCACTTTTGAACACAAGTTTTTAATTTATGGCAGCTACTGCTAATTCTATCAAAGCAACAACTCTGCCTTGTTACCGCCTCCCTCTTCCCTAATGAAATGATATTTACAACCATGGCTCCTTTTCAAGTTGTGGCGGGTGAAGATAAGCAAAGAAAAATTCACGGCATAGCAAATTTAGACATAATCAATGCTGTACGGATCAAACTGTAATCCACTTGGTAATAAAATTCAAAATGAATACTTCTCGCCTAATGATTAAAATTCTGTGCACACTCCACAAATTTCACTGTCAAATCCTCACACGTTAAGCTTTAGGGAGAGAGATTTGTGCAACAGCCTTGGAATATGCAAAAAAAAAAAAATTTATGTGCCATCACTTCTAATTGCCGTTAAACTAATGAAAATCAAAGCAAAAACAAAATGAAAGAAACTATCAGCAAACAAGAGATGAAATCACTCAAACTACAAGGCTTCTATTGGAATTCTATGCATACTTATTTGGAAGACCTACTGCGTTCTGAGATTCCTAAGTAAACATGTGCATGACTGGGAAAAAGATCAGACTGACAAACTTCCTTACTGTAGTTTATTCCAGTAACACAGAATAACAATGTATTTGAAACGGCCCAAAGCATCACTTAATTCAACCAAATAAACCAGTACCATTCACTCATCAGCCTGCTATAAATCATGACACACACCATAAACCAGGTGTGTCAAACATAAGGCCCGCAGGCCAGATGTGGCCCCTAGAAGCTCTTTATTCACTCCCTTGATAACTGGGCTCTCGCAGCACTGCCCTTTCAGTAATGCCGCTTCTGCTGAGGTTCTGGGAGGGATGGATGGAAGGAAGTCTCTGAAGGCAGTGAATGATATGGACAGACCAAGAGAGGTGAGATAGGGAGATGCTGCCAAGGTGCTGGGAAAGCCCAATTATCAGAACTGCCTTTTCAGCAGCACTGCATCTGCTGAGGTGGCATTTTGACAGAAGAAGCACTGCTAAAAAGGCAGCCAGTTTGATAATTGGGCTCTCCCATATCTAGAAAATAGCAAGATTTGCACATTTTCTCTTCTGTCATTTGCAGACAGCTAATGAGTTTCTATGCTAGAACAAAAACTTATTTTTGGCCATCATCTGTCTAATAGCCTCACTTCCTACTTAATGATGGCACTTCCTGCACCCAGCAGGTGCTGGAAATGCTAACTTTGGCCCCCTGTATGAAACTCATTTGATGCCCCTAGCCTAAACTATAGAGCAGTGGTTCACAAACTTTTAGCACTGGGACCTACTTTTTAAGAATGAGAATGTGTCAGGACCCACCGGAAGTGATATCATGACCAGAAGTGACATCATCGAGCAGGAAAGTTTTAACAATCTCGCACTCTCTCTCTCATACACACACACACCATTCATTTGTTGACATGGTGTCTAACCTGCAAAAGTTTATGCCATAATCATACCTTACCTATACCTTTAACCATTGTATAGACGAGGAAATTTGGGCAGCTGCAGCTCAACCTGGAAGGGTTTAAAAAACAGCACCTGCCCAAATTCCTTCTTCTATACAGTGGTTCAAAGCGTAGGCTCTGTCTGCCCCCCCTTCTTATCTGGGATCCCTAATTTTAAATAATACACAAAATAATGTCCTGTAATTGCAGGGAAGGGGGTGGAGGAGGAGAGCCAACAAACTGGAAAAGTGCCTGAAGGAGAAACTAAAAACCAAGTTTCCCAACCTTTAAGGGTCCAATCCTCTGTATGTTTACTCAGAAGTAAGTTCCACTATAGTCAATGGGGCTTACTCCCAGGTGGATGTGGCTAGGCTTGCAACCTAAGACCCCACATGTCTACTCAGCAGTCCCATTACAGTCAAGGGGGCTTCCTCCCAGGAAAGGGTGGCGAGGCTTGCAGCCTAAATCTTGCTCATATGCAGTGCAGGGATTATCTATTTGCAGAGACAGCCTGGAGGAGGAGGAGGAGGAGGAAGGCAAACTCCCGCATGGCGCGTTCCTGCCCTCTTAGTTGCCCGGGAAAGGTGCCAGGAGCCCGCCCGCTCGCCCACCGCAGCTTACTAACCTGCAGCCTCTGCCGCCGGTACTCAAGCCCTGGCGGTGCTGCACTGAAAAGGCTCCCCTGCGCAGCCGCCGCCCTTCACAAGAGCTCCGCCTCGGGTGAGTCAGGCTGTAGCCCTGCGCACGCTTTCCTGGGAGCAGGCCCCGTTAAGCACAGTGGGATTTACTTCTGAGTAGACCTGCACAGGCTCGGGCTGTCGGTCAGTGGTGCTGGAACCCGCATGGAATTGGGGGGGGGGGGCGCTGCCTGTGCTGGGTCCTGCTCCCACATCTGTGTCTGGAGGACTGTCAGCCCAATCCTGTGCCTGTCTACTCAGAAGTCAGTCCCACTGTGTTCAATGTGACTTACTCCCAGGAAAGGGTGTGTAGGATTGCAGCCTGACAGCGCTTATGTTTCTGGAGGAAGCACCATGTCATGTGCCTGCAGCTCTTCCCACCCTGATGCCACTGCATGCTCAAAACAGCTGCGGCTGAGGTCGTGTGCTGTGAGTCCATCCTCAGGAAAAACAGCCTGTGAAAAACTCAGTTCCCAGAGGATGGGGAGATGCACAAAGGATGCACAAAAGACAGGCCAGAAAGGGGGCTGCTGCGCTACACAATGGATTTGCCCACTGAGGCTTTCATTTCATGCAGCTGATGAAATAGACCAGGGGTCTCTAAACTTTTCAGACCAAGGGCCGCATCACATATCTGGCACGGTGTCAAGGGCCGGAAAAGAAAATTAAATATAAAATTTAAATACATTAGAGATGGAACTTAGAGACGGAGCATTACATTAGAGACATTACATTACATACATTAGAGATGGAACAGTAGAGATGGAAGTATATTAGAGATGTCGCAATTGCTCCGCATTTACTTTCACTGCTGCGGAGAGCCCTGCTGCAGGTCGCGCCAGGCTCCCCACAGCCTGGGGAGGCTGCAGGAGGCTTGGGTAAGTGCACCCAAGACCCTGCAGCTCCCCTGGGCAGCGTGATCCTGGGGATCGTGCCGCTGCCTTTTCCCCGCGCCGCTGCCTCCCCCCCCCCCCCCCCCACACACAAGTACTTAGTGGCTCTCAAATTCTCCCAGAGAGTTTGAGAACCACTGGGATATGGTGATGACATCTAGCCTAGATGCCTTTTAAAAGCGGGTTGGACAAATTTATGGAGGAAAAATCCATCACGGGTTACAAACCATGATGTGTGTGTGCAACCTCCTGATTTTAGAAATGGGCTATGTCAGATGCAAGGGAGGGCACCAGAATGCAAGTCTCCTGTTATCTGGTGTGCAAACGGGCATTTGGTGGGCCACTGTGAGATACAGAACGCTGGACTAGATAGGCCTATGGCCTGAACCAGCGGGGCTGTTCTTATTTTCTTAACTTAGATGAATGACTGAAATGAATGAATGGGCTCAAATGTCCAGGATTTCTCCAAGCACCAACACAGCCCAAGAAATAAAGCGCACACACTTAAATGGACCCCCATTCCTCTACCCCACAAGCACAACTCTGGTTGTGTTTGGTCAACTGGGCCAGAGGCTCTCAGAGGATCAGAGGCTGGCTGTGAGCCAGATAGAGACACTCTGCAGGCTGCATCTGACCCCCGGGCCAGGGTTTGGTGACCCCTGAAATAGACTGTAGTCCATAAATGTTATGCTGAAACAATGTGCAACCCTATGCCACAGTTGTGCGGGCGTCAGAGGTACATTAGCACTGTGTAGCGCATCCATCAGTGAACAGTCCACCATGTGAACAGGGGCTAAGATGGAAGGACTGTCATTGTGCTGGCATCCAAAGGCATATATGCTATATCCTATGCAGCTCAAACTGGTGATTCTGAAGAATAGAGTTACATACCCTCACAGCCAAGCCTATTCACATCTAGTCAGAAGTAAGTGTCATTACATTGGAAACTTACTCCCAGGAAATATGCATATGATTGCAGCCTCAATGTGTGAGTCTTTTAAACCAGACATTATGAGACTTTTGTTGGCTTTTTGGTTTTGTTTTTGCTAATTATAAGTCAGGTGTGAGAACAAAATCAATAAGTCTGTGGTATTTCTATTTAGATAATTAAAAAATACTTTGGAAAAATGTATACCAACAAAACTCCTTGATAACAAAAGATTTAAGAAGCATGGATTGCTGGGAATGACATGTAGCCGCACACTGCCACCTAGCAGCAAAACAAATTAGGTGCTTAATATCACAAAAATCACTGGCCATCCATATGGAGCATCAGCAGAATCTCTAGTCTGACATGTAAGTGTTCAGTGTTTCAGGTACAGGTCCTCTTGAGTATATGTTGTGCTGCCTCTTCTTTTTCCTGTGACCAAGACCAAGGCCATAATAGTGGCACAATAGTATTAGCAACACTTGAGATAGCTCCTTCCATGTCCAAACCCCCAATTATTATACTAGACAAATTTTGATAAATAGCCAAATACTGCATACATTTTGGGTAAGAGTGGGATGTTAATCATCCAGTTGCAGAAGGCTGTGGGTCACAACCTGCATCTCACGGTGCCCTTTTCCCAAGCACTTTCCCAATACAATGGCTACCCATCATTGTAGGTAAATAGAAGCTGGTTTGCACTAGTGGGAGCAACTGCAAAGTGTTCATACCCATTGGCAGTGATACAACATGCCTATTGAGTTGTGTGATAAGAATTTGCCTCTTTCTGCAATTAGAGTTGCCAACTTTTCAACCAGTTACTGTGGCTATACCTTAAAACCATTTTTGCCTGGCCCACAGGTGTACACATTTGGTCCCTGTTGTGTATATGCAATGTGGGGCAGAAATGGTTTAACAGCATCCTGATGCTCAGACAGCACCATGTGATCATGTTAATTTCCATGCTGTGAGAAAGCTGTGTATGCTGTTTCCTGTACATCAAGCAACTTTTAAGGCACAAGAGCAGGCCAGGTAATTATTTCTGGTCAGCTGGCAACCCTGGATGTGAGCACTCTTTAAAAGTGCTCTGGTCACATGCCATGATCATTTGTGGGTCTGATTTATGCCCTAAGATTTCCATGCAATAACTAGCAAGAACTGGCAGCCATGTGGAAAAGTTGCATTTTTAGATTTTTTCCTGTCTTCCTGTAAAAGGTACAAAGGCTCTGTCAGGAAAAAAAAGGATCTGTTCAGCAGATTTAAATGAGTACAGATATTTCCCTCAGTCTGGTTTCCTTAATCTTCCACTTAACTCCTCGAAAAAAGACTCTGAACATCTCGCACACAAGTGAATTTGTTCCTTAAGAAATGCAGTACAATTAATCCAAAATAGGCTAGCTGATAATCATGCACCACAATATTATTAATTTCAAACACTCTCAGGGAATAGTCTATTAAAATCACAAAAGGAGGTGGTTGCTTTACTTTTTGTTTTCATTTGTTAAAATAGATGTATTCTTTTACACAGAAAGAAAGCACATGGGCCAATTTCCTAAATCTTTCTATAATTTCTAGACTTGAAATAAGTAATTCTAATAGTTATACTACAGAGTTGGGCAAACGGAATATAGAATAGTGTTAAGGTTAGGGTTAGACTCTGAATCCTATAAAATTGCCCACCCGTCATATTCAGTAGTCTGGGATACATATAGGATGATATGTACTGGATTGGTTCACAGCCATATCCCCTAACAGGTTGTTGATGGGGCATAAGTATTACCTTGTGAGGAGGAGGGAGCTGATCCTGTATTCTTCGGATCCTGTGGTGGAAAACAGGGCCAAATCCTATCCAATTTTCCAGCACTGGTCCAGCCGTGCCAACAGGGCATGGACTGCATCCTACAGTAGGGAGTCAATCATGGGGGCCTTCTCCAGGTAAGGGAATGTTTGTTCCCTTTCCTTGGAGGCTGCCTTGAGGCTGCACCAGCTTTGGAAGGTTGGATAGGATTGGGCCCACATTCAGGTAGTGCAGTCAGGAGAGGAAATGAACACAATTTCTAGTTATTTGTGACAGGTCTCTCACTCCTCACAGGGAGGGGAGGGGGAGGAACAGGCAGAGACTGGGGCAAGTGGGGGGGGGTCAAAGCCAGAAAGGGGGGAGTATCAGAGGCAGCAGTTCTGCCAATTTCCTATCCCTCTTCCCAGCCTTGATCCACCTTCCTTAGTCCACTTGGACTTGCACTAGCAAAATCGCTGGCGCACATCCGAGTAGACCCATCACGAAAAGAGATGCTTACCCCCAGGCAAGGGAACAAATGACCCTTATTCCTCTGGGACTGCCCCCCCCCCAGGATGCAGTGGGGGAGGGACTAATAGGATTGGGCTGTAAGCCACCTTGAACAGTTTTTTATGCAAAAATGGAGTAAAAACATATTCAGTGAATGAGTTTGAGTTCTCAAAAGTTGTGCCAAGTCTCTGCTCAACTCTTGCAAGAGCTCTGAACAATTGTACCATCTGGTGATGGTCTTTGCTGCTTATCAGTGAATCTATTAACATTGTGAAGGAATTCAAATGCTTGGTGTCATATGTGACCATGCTTAGGGAAGCTACCTTTGTGGAAGACATTGCTAGAAGAGAACTTTTGAATCTTCTGATTCTCAAACCCATAAAATAAAAACTGTGGTTTCCAATAAGGTCACTAGGTGGCATGTATTTGAAAGCAAAGCCTAGCTAATTCTGATCACTGGGAGCTCATTCAATAGAAACATTAGCAGTTACATTAAAGGCAAATTTAATAGTTCGCTTTTTAAAAAGAAAGATAGGAAAATGCTGATTATTTTACACCAAAGATCATTTAAAAAAATGATTAAAGCTTTCTTTGCTAAAATCCATTTCCTGCAGCCTTTTCTGTGTCTTTCTCTATTCCCTACTACATTATCTCTGTTCCTTGCTTTATATTTCTTGCTCACAAGAGGAGCTGTTGCCCTGTTGGCCCTGGAGAATGAATCATACAAAACAGTCATAAGAACATAAGAACAGCCCCACTGGATCAGGCCATAGGCCCATCTAGTCCAGCTTCCTGTATCTCACAGCAGCCCACCAAAAGCCCCAGGGAGCACACCAGATAACAAGAGACCTCATTTTGGTGCCCTCCCTTGCATCTGGCATTCTGACAGAGCCCATTTCTAAAATCAGGAGGTTGTACAGGCACATCATGGCTTGTCACCCGTAATGGATTTTTCCTCCAGAAACTTGTCCAATCCCTTTTTAAAGGCATCCAGGCCAGATGCCATCACCACATCCTTTGGCAAGGAGTTCCACAGACCAACCACACGCCGAGTAAAGAAATATTTTCTTTTGTCTGTCCTAACCCTCCCAACACTCAATTTCAGTGGATGTCCCCTAATTCTGGTGTTATGTGAGAGTGTAAAGAGCATCTCTCTACCCACTTTATCCTTCCCATGCATAATTTTGTATGTCTCAATCATGTCCCCCCTCAGGTGTCTCTTTTCTAGGCTGAAGAGGCCCAAATGCCGTAGCCTTTCCTCATAAAGGTACCTCAGTACAGCAATCATCTTAGTTGCTCTCTTTTGCACCTTTTCCATTTCCACTATATCCTTTTTGAGATGTGGCGATCAGAACTGGACACAATACTCCAGGTGTGGCCTTACCATCGATTTGTACAACGGCATTATAATATTAGCCGTTTCGTTCTCAATACCTTTTCTAATGATCCCAAGCATAGAATTGGCCTTCTTTACTGCCGCAGCACATTGGGTCGACACTTTCATCGACCTGTCCACCATCTCTCCTGATCTGTCACAGACAGCTCAGAACCCATCAGCCTATATGTGAAGTTTTGATTTTTTGTCCCAATGTGCATGACTTTACACTTACTTACATTGAAATGCATCTGCCATTTTGCTGCCCATTCTGCCAGTTTAGAGAGATCCTTCTGGAGCTCCTCACAATCACTTCTGGTCTTCACCACTCAGAAAAGTTTGGTGTCGTCTGTAAACTTTGCCACTTCACTGCTCAGCCCTGTCTCCGGGTCATTTATGAAGAGGTTGAAAAGCACCGGTCCCAGGACAGATCCTTGGGGCACACCGCTTTTCACCTCCCTTCATTGTGAAAATTGCCCATTGACACCCACTCTCTGTTTCCTGATCTTCAACCAGGTCTCAGTCCAGGAGAGGACCTGTCCTCTAATTCCCTGACTGTGGAGTTTTTTCAGTAGCCTTTGGTGAGGGACTGTGTCGAACACCTTCTGAAAGTCCAGATATATAATGTCTACGGGTTCTCCTGCATCCACATGCCTGTTGACCTTTTCAAAGAATTCTATAAGGTTTGTGAGGCAAGACTTACCCTTACAGAAGCCATGCTGATTCTCCCTCAGCAAGGCTTGTTCGTCTATGTCAGGGGTGCCCAAACCCCGGCCCTGGGGCCACTTGCGGCCCTCAAGGCCTCTCAATGCAGCCCTCAAGGAGCCCCCAGCCTCCAATGAGCCTCTGGCCCTCCAGAGATTTGTTGTAGCCCGCACTGGCCCGATGCAACTGCTCTCAGCGTGAGGGCGACTGTTTGACCTCTCGCATGAGCTGTGGGATGAGGGCTTCCTCCACTGCTTGCTGTTTCACGTCTGTGATGCAGTAGCAGCAGCAAAGGAAAGGCTGCCTTTATCAGCCTTGAGCTATTGCAAGACCTTCATTCATTCATATACGTTCATCTTTACTATATTCATTTATGTAAAATTATGTAAATTTATTCAAATTTTAAATGTAAATTAATTCTTTTTTTCCCTGGCCCCTGACACAGTGTCAGAGAGACGATGTGGCCCTCTTGCCAAAAACTTTGGACACCCCTGGTCTATGTGTTTTGAGATTCTATCTTTGATGAGGCATTCCACCATCTTACCCGGTATAGATGTTAGGCTGACCGGCCTATAGTCCCCCCTCTTTCCCTTTTTAAAGATCAGCATGACATTTGCTATCCTACAATCCTCTGGCACTGCGGCCATTTTGAGGGACAAGTTGCATATTTTAGTCAAGAGATCAGCAACTTCATTCTTCAATTCCTTAATAACTCTTGGGTGGATGCCATCTGGGCCCGGTGACTTATTGATCTTTAATTTATCAATGAGGTCTGACACATCTTCTCTTTTAACCCCTATCTGACTTAATTCCTTGGTCAAGAGGAGCCGTTCAGGCAGCGGTATTTGCCCGAGGTCTTCTGCTGTGAAGACAGATGCAAAGAACTCATTTAATTTCTCTGCCATCTCTAAGTCTCCTTTTATCTCCCCTTTCCCTCCCTCACCATCCAGAGGGCCAACCACTTCTCTGGCGGGTTTCCTGCTTCTATTTGAAGAAGCTTTTATTATTCCCCTTAATGTTGCTGGCCATGCGTTCCTCATAGTCTCTCTTGGCCTCCCGTATCACCTTCTTACATTTCTTTTGCCACAGTTTATGTTCCTTTTTATTCTCCTCATTAGGGCAAGACTTCCATTTACGGAAGGAAGCTTCCTTGCCCTTTACGGCCTCTCTAACTTGGCTCGTTAGCCATGCGGGCACCCTCCTGGACTTAGTCAAGCCCTTCTTCCTTTGCGGTATACACTTCCGCTGGGCCTCTATTACTGTTGTTTTAAGCAGCCTCCATGCACTCTGGAGAGATTGGACGCTTTTTACCTTCCCTTTCAACCTCCTTCTAACCAGCCTGCTCATTTGAGGGAAGTCCGCCCGTCGGAAGTCAAGGGCTTTTGTGAGAGATTTGCCCAGTATTCTTCCCCCGACGTGCATGTCGAAACAGATCGCAGCATGATCACTGTTCCCCAACAGCTCAGTAACATTGACATCTCTAACCAGGTTCTGAGTACCACACAATATTAAATCCAGAGTCACCTGTCTTGTGGTGGGCTCCATGACTAGCTGCTCTAAGGCACAGTCATTTAACATGTCAATGTCTCCTTTTCGGACCAGAACACAGTCTATATGAGGATAATTGAAGTCCCCCATGATTACAACCCTGTCCCTCCTTGTCACCTCCCTTATCTGTTTCCTCATTTCAAGGTCCCCTTCCGGTTTCTGGTCTGGAGGACGATAGTACGTCCCCAGTATTACATCGCTCCTGAGGCCTGGTAATTTAACCCACAGAGATTCTATGGTGGAGTCGGACCCGCCTTCAATCTCTACCTTGCTGGATTCTATCCCTTCCTTAACCTAAATGGCCACCCCACCTCCAACACGCCCCTCCCTGTCCCTCCTGTAGAGTTTATAGCCCAGGATTGTGGTATCCCACTGATTCTCCGCATTCCACCAGGTTTCCGTTATGCCCACTATGTCAATGTTTTCCCTTGTCACCAGACATTCCAGTTCTCCCATCTTTGCTCGGACACTTCGGGAATTTGTATAAAAGCATTTGTACATGGAATGCCCCAGGATGGGCTGCTTATTAGCTCCTTTGTCCCTGCATCCTCTCACTGTGCCAAACCGTCTATCACATCCCATCACGCTACCATTCCCAATTTCTTCTCCTACTCTGCCTTTACCTTGTTGTTCTCTAACCTCCCCATCCTCGTCCCATAGGGATGAGGAGTTCCAAACTGGATGCCCCTCGGCTCCTGTCGGCCTTCCCCCAGGGATCAGTTTTAAAGCTGCTCTGCCACCTTTTTAATGTTATGCGCCAGCAGTATGGTTCCATTCTGGCTCAAGTGAAGCCCGTCCCTCTTGTACAGGTCCCGCTGGTCCCAAAACGTTCCCCAGTGCCTAAGAAATCTAAACCCCTCCTCCCTACACCACCATCTCATCCATGCATTAAGAGCCCTGATCTCCACCTGCCTAGCTGGCCCTGCGCATGGAACAGGTAGCACTTCAGAGAATGCTACTTTTGAGGTCCTGGCTTTCAGTTTCCTACCTAGTAGCCTAAATTTGGCCTCCAGGACCTCCCGGCTACACTTGCCCATGTCGTTGGTGCCGACATGCACCACAACCACTACCTCCTCCCCAGCACTATCTACCAGCCTGTCTAGACGAGAAGTGATGTCCGCAACCTTCGCACCAGGCAGGCAAGTTGCCATGCGATCCTCATATCCATCGCAAACCCTCCTCTCTATGTTTCTAATAATCAAATCCCCCACTGCAAGAAGCCCCCAACCCCCCTCCCACCAAGGAGTATCCTGAGTGCGTTCAGATATCGGCCATCCCCTGCAGAAGGGGTCCCCCCCCGGGGGATTGTTTCCCTCCTCTCCAGAATGACGTCCTCCAGCCCCGAGACTTCCCACCCAGGCAGCTGAGGAGCTGCATGCATGAGGTTGGGAGGAAGCCTGATCGTCCCTTGAAGTCTCCCCACGGTCCTTCTCTACCTGCCTCTGTTTCTCCAGGTCGGCCACCAAGGCTTCAAGGGAGCAGACGCGTTCCCTGAGTTGCTGGAGCTCCTTGCACTGAGGACACACCCATGACATGCCCCAGAGGCATATAGTTATACATGTGGCATAATGCAAAACACTGGATAGCCCCCACCCTGCTGCTGGCTGTCTGACTGACTGACTGCATAGTTTGTTTGTTTGTTTGTTTGTTTGTTTGTTTAGGGGTACTTAAAAACCCTACACTGGTTTGCTGCCCTCTTCTCAAGGGAAGAGAAGGGCAGTGTCTGGGGCCCTGGCCTCCTCGCCCTACTACTGAACTCGCACTGAGGCTGGACTCGCAGTGCCTTACCTGGCACTGGATTTCCCAGAGGCCATATGCGCTTCTGCAGAGAGGCTCACATGGTGGCAGGCACTAGCTTTATACCCCTAGCTAGCTCCTCCTCCCTCCTCCCTCCCTCCTTGCTGATTGAAAGGGGGCTGGACTTCCCAGGTGGGATTACAAAAGATTAGGAAGAGAAAAGGCTGCTGATGGGCCTAATCTATTCTGTAGGCTCCTGAATGGGGTGCTTGGATTTGCTTAATGGGGCTCTTATCACCTCCTAAAGGACAATGACTATGCTAATTTGCTAAATTTATGACTATGCTAAGCTAAACTGCCCTGGCTGGCTGGGAAAGGGCCCTTCCTAGGTTCTTACCCTCCTAATTCAGTTCTCTTAGGCTGGACTGTTTTTTAACCTCAAGCTGCTATTTATTTGAGTTTAAACTGCACTGGTTTAAGCGTTTTTGGGCTTGGCAGAACTTACACACTAAAGGTTTAAATCCTGTTTTGTCCTGTTTATAAAATTGACACCAAGTGTACTTTCTCCCACTATTACACTCTTCTTTGTTTAGTTTGGGCTGTAGCTTCCTATCTAAATTATACCTCCTGCTTTTATTAAATGTGCACCTTTATTTAAATTATTTATTTATTTATTTATTTATTTATTTATTTATTTATTTATTTATTTATTGCTCTCACCTAGATCCAGTGTCCCAATTTACTGAACCTTTAGATTATGTTCTAACTTGGATTAAGTTTAACTTGGGTTAAGTATAGGGTTAATTTAAAGAAAGTAGAAAAACTTGCTTTCTACTTTATCCTCCTATGTTTTATTTACTTTTCCAAGTGCCTGTACCTTGGGCCCTTACTCATAAGTAGGACTCTGCTCCTGCTCAGAGTAGACCTATGTACTCACTCACGTATATATTTTTATTGTCCTCACCTAGCTCCTGTGCCCCAACTTGCTGGACCTTAAACTCCCTCCCTCTGGTTAGATTCAGTGCTAACTTAGGTAAAGCTTAGGTAAAGGTAAGCTAAAGGTAAGCTAAATTTCAATGTTGATTTAAGGTTAGGAGACAAGAGTTAGAAAGACAAAGAGTTAGAAAGAGTACACTTACCTTCTCCTTCTTGTCGTTCTCCTCCTCACAACTCCCTCTCCAAAAACTCAGAGGTCCACTTGCCTTCTCCCTCTCTTCGCACTGAGGCTAAACTTGCGGTGCCTTACCTGGCACTTTGTTCCCGAGGCACTTGATGTGCCAGAGGCCAGGTGTGCTTCTGCAAAGTGTTTTGACCCCCTCTAGCTGCACAACTGAAAAGGAGCACCACTTGAAAAGGTGCCTCTTTGCCTGGCTGGCAGTACTAACTGCTAACTAAACCACTAAATAGTCAGTGAACTGAGCTAGGCAAGTTTTAAAAGCATGTTTATAAAAACCCAAAGGAAAGGGGAAGGAAAGAAAATCAGGAAGATGTGGACAGAATTAAAGCAATGAACACTTGGAGAATTATCCTCAAATACGGTACAGTGTTGAAATTGAATGCAGTTATGGAAAATGTCCAGCAGAGAGAGCCAGGAGAGCTAGTTGAGAGAAACAACACAGACCAAAAACCAATGGAAACAAGAAAAGAAAACAACTGTTCACTGAATGTGGAGATGAGGTCTCAAATTCTAGGTATTGGCCTTATTGCAGCCATGAACCATTAGAGAACCATTCTGCCTCCTGATCAAGGAATCTCCCAGCTCTCCCACACTCCCTCTTCACAGCCCGTGAGAGGGGGATGCAGAAGGTGCATCATACCTGGGCCCGGGATCAAAAAGGGAACCCAGGAGCCAAAGGAGGGGAGCCAGAGATTTTTCTGGGATCTCCTAAAATGTTTGCTTATATTGTGTGGAGACTAGCATTCATGTTTTGCATAAGCCTGAATAGTTTTAGATACCGTAATTGGTAGAAATTATGATCCAATGGAAAAGAGAAGGGGCTCAAAAGAAACTGTGTACCCCAAAAACATTGCAATCCCCAAAGGGGCCTAAAGAAACTTTGTGCCTCCTGATAAAATTCCTCTCAGAGGCACTGGTCTGTGGAACTCCTTTCTATGGAATGTAGTGATGGTGTCTGTCCTAGATGCCTTTAAAAGGGGATCAGACAGATTTCAAGAAGTCCATCACAGATTACAAGTCAGGATTGGTATGTGCAACCTCCTGCTTTTAGATATAGGCCAGTTCTGAATGCCAGATGCAAGGGCGTGGCAACAGGATGCTTGCTGATTTGGGCGCTTCCAGAGGCATCTCATGGGCCACTGTGAGATATAGGAAGCTGGACCAGATGGTCCTTTGACCTAATCCAGTGGGGCTTGTCTTACGTTCTTATGTTTTCCCACACCCTTTGTATCTCCTTAGACTTACATAAGCAAGATAACTAGCGTTGTCTGAGGAGGCCCATTGTCAGCCAGGCAGTCTACACAGCAGTAAGTACACAATATTTTTTATGTTAAAAATAGAGTAACATATTTTTATGTATGCCTTCCAGGCCATCTGGTCACCACCCCACTCCCCACCATAGCACACAGCACATGCTTCTAATGCATGGTGGAAGAAGTTGGGGCATAGGATTGGGCTCCAAGTATTTTTGTGCCCATAAACAGTAAAGATACATGCACATTAAAGCCCTTGACACTGAAGCACTGACTGCTGCAGACATTTCTAGCTCTGCTCTCCACAACCAGGGAGGGTATGTTTCCAGAAGAGTTTTGCTATTGCAGCATCAGGCACCTGTCCAATGTAATCAGAACACGTCTGTTACATTTTAGCAGAGTTTTTATGGCTCAACTGCCTGCCCGCTCTTCATTTCCCAGTGCTGACCCTTATCTGTGACAAAACGGCTGCTGGGAAGTACAACTGCACTGTGTAGGCTGTAATGTGGAAGCACTGAGCTCTCTCTCCCTGGTCAGCTATAGCATTTAAATCATTTCATGAAGAGGACGACATCTCTGTTCTTTCCATATATAGTAACATCCAGGAAGAACAGGAGCATAGAGACATTAATTACAGTGGCAGGTTTATGCAGCAAAGGCAGAAGGTAAGTCTCAGAGCTGTAAAGAAAGGAACATAGAGAAACAGCTTCAGCACTTCAGGGGCTTGCCCCAAACTGGCAACAAGAGGCATTCACTTCTCTTTCCTTGTGGTTCTCTCAACACATTGTTAGTGTAAACACAGAGCACCAAGAGTGAGTGAGTGAATAATGGCACAGCATTCTGATTTTAAAGGTTCAGCACACAGTTGCACAATCTGCGTTTTAATAGTTTGCCTCAAACCAGGTAAAATTCACAAGTGACCCTGTTTCATTCATTCCAGTGGGTCTTAGTCAGGCTGCAATCCTATTCACATTTACCTGGGAGTAAGTCCCCTGAGCTAAGTGTGATTTACTTCTTGGCACCTGCATAGGATTGCACTGGACCCTAAGCTGTATTGGGGCCTGTATTACCTCATTCCAACTAAGAGGTACCTACTCAGGGCAGAGTGCCTCTCAGCATATTGCAGTTTGTAAATCACACTAAGGAGTGGTCCCAGGCAATTATTTTGTTTTCCTTTGCTTGATGAAACCTGTGAGGAAATAGTTCAGTGTGTTTATCTGGGTCAGTGACAAACCTTTTTATGGAAAGCTACATTTTAAATATATGATTACCAGGGGGCCGTTTCCATGTTGGATATCTTCACTCATCCATTGAAGGATGTTTCCAATCTGTTTGGGGTTTACAATCCCGAGGGCCAAGCCAGATGTGTCATTAAATATCTTTTCATCTAGTTAGGAATTCATTGTCACTTAAAAATATTAGCTGTGGAGGAGTCTGACTGGGACCATTGCGTTGAGGACTTTTTACAGGTCCATTCTTCCCTCCCTCAATTTCACCTCACAGTAGGTATTCAGCCCCAAAGGTGCCATTTGCTGCAGTCATTTAGTGAGGAGAATTGATCCATTTTCTGAAACTTGGGACATAACTTGTGACATGGAGTGTAGCCTCCTGAGAAAGGTAACTTTTCCTGCCACATAGAAATACTCTCAGATCATATCTCTACAGCAGAAACTTCTCTTCCTACACGTTGCCTGAAGACTTCACCCAGTTAACAGCATACTTAGCATAGTGATTAATCCAAACATGGATTAGAAAATGCAGATAGTTGGCAGGAAGGAACCAACTTCAGAAGCACTTGCTGTTTCTACTGAGCATCTGCTATAGCTATTGTACCCCTTTCTAACATTGTAAAATGCAAGTTGTAAAATGCAACTAATACAAATGCAGCCTCCCCCCCCAACTAAGCCGCTAAGCATATAACACAGTTGTACAAGGTCACCAAAGTGTCACCCGATGCTACTCTTGCAGATTAAAGAAGGGCTATCTGTGAAATCCAAAGAGGAGAGTATCCAAAAAGAATGGCTGCCATGTGACCCAAGGACATTCCCTCCTTGCTCCTGAAAGACTGCTTCTCTTTGGATCTGCCAGCTGAAAAAAAGGCAAGACCAATATAGAAATGACACAATGTGTGGCCTGTGTCAAATCAGGTACATACAAATGGAGAAACAAACTGGCTTTCGCCCAAATTCTAACCAACTTTCCAGTACTGGGATAGTTGTGCCAGTGGGGCATGTGCGATATCCTGCAGTTGGGGAGCATTTACAGAGGCCTCCTCAAAGTAAGGGAATATTTGTTCCCTTACCTCAGAGCTGCATTGTCCTTATGTCAGTGCTGGAAAGTGGGTTAGGATTGCGCCCTTTGTGGCATAGATTTCTTTGGTGCAAATCTCACCGGGGTAATGATTTCACCAGATTATATTACTGTGAATGTGTCACAGGGCACATTCCAAGAAATGACTTGGGCTGGTGCAAGTTCCTTGCGCCAGTCCAACAGTGTCACGAAAGTGCCTTAAAGCACTCTTGCATCTACATCTGAGGAGGGAGGTTGGCCCAGACTCCACAGGGCTGCTAGATAAGGTAAGCCCATGCTGGCTGAGTCAGGCTGGCACAGGAGCCTGGGGGAGAGGGCAGGAGGGAGGCGTTCCAGAGGTTTGGGGGTAGGCAAGTGGTGGGCAGACCCGTGGACAGGTGGAAGTTGAGCAGGGGGTGGTACTTGTGCCAAATCCTAACCGCAGTCCTGGGTGGCCCAGAGCAGCTCCGGGCTGCTTGAATTCATGCCACCTCTTGAGGTAGCACAGATCCAAGTAGCCACATTGGGGCTGCTGCGGCTTCAGTTGGGGTAAGGAGAAGGAATTCCCCTTACTACTGGCTGAGCTGCAACCAGACCCAATTCCGCTCTAGATACAGAGAAGGCCAGTCGGCCTCCCTGTTCCAGCACGGGATAGGCTGCCCATCTCTCTGCTTCAACTCCTCTGGCCTTCCTCCAAACTTTTATGGCTTACTTTAAAGGGCAGTTGAGTACTGAAACACTATCACTTTAAAAGATAACCATCAGCCATACATGTATTGCATTTTCAGTCTCTGCTTGCCTTCCTTGTTAGTTTAGATGTTCAGCCTCCATAGTGATGGTTATCTCACAGGAAGCAATACTTCTTGCAGAGTTGTTGCTGATTATCTTTTAACTTCATTAAAGATCATAGTACATGTGCAATGATACACCTGAGCACAATTACCTAGAAATACCTCTTGATTGTTTCCTACTATTGATTAGGTCATCTGAACTGAAACTAAAATTTGATGAATAACACAGTAGTGTTACAGCTAATGAGTTGCTAAATATTGACGTAATGGGGCTTATACAGCCTTGGATGTTGTTCCTAAAGGTCAACACAAGGAAACTGTTTCCACAATAAAGAAGAAGGACATGGCCCTGTTTGCCAATACAGCAAACATTCAGAGATTGGGGTGGGGGGGGGGGGAGATGTTCAAGAGAGAGAATCAGCAAGGAGGAGGATGGTGCTGTAACATTTGCCACACCTTCCAATTCTCTCCTACAAATGACTCCCTGGACTTTTGGGCCAGGTTAGGCTTATTCCTCAAGAGCACCCCTCCCCCACCACACACACACACACACACACAAATCACATGAGACAAGGTTAATATGTGGTATGAATAGGGTCACTAATATTTGGTGTGACTAGGGCCACTATTAATTACATAATTAAATTTCATTGAAACAGATTCTACCAAACTCCTCCCCCTTTAGTGCAGGTACCTACCCTGAGGGAGACAGGTGCAACTGTTCACTCCCCCATTGGTCACTAGTACCATGACATCCATCCAGAGATCGGGTCATGCCAACCCATGGTTTTCTCTACCATCCCCTGGAAAGGGGTCCAGGCAGCCAGCTCATCGCAGGCCAGAAAGCCTTCAGAATGGACTCTGCAATTCAGTCCTTAAGGGCTACCGGCTGCACCCCCAAGATCTGCCTCTTGAGATCAGTAGGTGCTTCCTCTCTGAACCTTGTATACATTAGGATGCAGACCTTTTGGGCACAATCCTAACCAGGTCTACTCAGAAGTAAGTTCTGTTTTGTTCAATGAGACTTATTCTCAGGAAAGTGTGGTTAGGATTGCAGCCTTTGTGTCCAGCTTGGTCACAAGTGACCAACTTGGCTAAGCTAATACCTCAGCTCAGGTGACAGTCTGGGGTAGGTGAAAAAACCCTCCATCAAGTGCCAGTCAGATGGAAAGCGAAATATTCCTACCTGGTTCTGAAGGAGTCCAGCTAATCTCAAACTATCACTGGGGTTGGGTGGGATGGGTACAATATCACCCGAGTTCTGAATTGCAAGCTTAGTGCAAAAAACCCCAAGGAAGAAAATCACAGGAGCATAGCCCACCATAAAAAGCCCAGTAAGGCAAGTCTCTGCATCCTCTTAACTTGTGCAAGAGCAGGGTGGAAAAAGGAGGCCATGGCTCATAATGGCAGTGTAGCCTCATTCCAGGTTTCAGAGCTTGGCTCTAGATTTTTGACTACTACAGTTTTATATACACACAAACTTACTCGGGAGTAAACCCCATGGAACTTACTTCTGAATGGACATGCATAAGACTAGGTGCTGTGGAACAACTGAAGAAAGGGATTGTGGGGGGGGTGAAAAGACTGGAAACATTTTAAAAACCATGCTCTGGCCCACTGAATTTCCTGTACAATTTCTTGCGTGTACACACACACACACACACACACACACACACACACACACACCCCTCACAAAGGAAACAAAGGACATCTTAAAGCAACAAAGAGGATTTTTAAAAGTGACTTTAGGACATTAAGTAGCAAGATAGAGGAGTAGAATTAAAGTATCTTTATTTATTGTGCCTTCTCTTTTTGCCCAAGGTGATGCCTATTTTTGTGCACTCAACACAGAAGCCCACTATCACTTTACAAACCTCATTCTTCAGAACAAACTTTTCTGCCAAGGTCAATTTCTTAGTACAACCTAAATGTCAATGGCTTGTTGCAGTACATATTATGTGTGTTGCAGTCTCAGTAGGGAGTCTCCTACTTAAGACTCCAAGACTTATTGGCTTGACTCTGCAAGGACAAGTCAATATAGTGTGCAATAGAGGATGCAAACTAAGGTCAGACCTTCACCTCCACACTTTGTTCTGAGTAGCTACAACAGAAGGGTGACAAAGTGCCTTTTACTAATTCACTGGGAAGGCTGTGCTGTACTCTCCTATGCAGACAACTGGCCCTCAACCAGCTCAGGGCCTAATCCTAACTACAGGCTGCCAGCAGGGCACAGTGACACCAGTACAGGCTCCACTGTATCCTGCCGACGTCCAGAGAGACCATGTGGGGGGTGGAGAGGTAAAAATGTTTCATTTATGTACCTTATTCCACTCCTTCATGGGCCCTGATGCACTCTTTAGCTGGCACAAGTCCAAGTAGAGGCAAGAGGGCATGTCGGGACTAAAACAGAATAGTGGATATCAGGCGGAAACATAGCTGCCAATGTCCACCTCTGTCTGCCATCTTCATGCCTCCTGAGGCTCTGGTCATCCCCCCGTTCTGCCCACCCCTCACCCCTGCCACTGCCTTACCAGCTCCAGTGGACAGGGTCCTCACCACCAGCAAGTGCACACAGCCACCAGCGAATGTGCTAGAGGACTCTGTACTCTCCAGTGGATGTACTGGCCCATTGGTGGAATGTCACTTCCACTGGCAGGCCAGCACTTGGGCCAGAGGAACTCACATTCCACCAGCAGGTAGCCCAGTTAGGATCGAGCTGTGGGTCATCTTGCTTGCAATAGTAGCCCTAGTCAGAGATGTGCATCTCCACATATAGTTATTGGACCTGGATGAGCATTGCGGTGTACACTTGGCCCCTTATTTATTTAAAGAATACATATCAACTGGGGCATACCTGGGGGAGTCAGAGGGCAAATGCCCCAGGTGGCACCCTGCAAGAGGGCACTGCCACCATCCTCACCTCATTGCTTTTTTTTGTTTTCAGCCCATTTGGGGGCCCATTTTTGAGGCCTTAGAAGGGCGGAGAGGCCTTCTGAGGCCTTCAAAATACTGAAAAACGACACTTCCAGTTTTCTGCAACAACCAGAAGTGCCGTTTTTTGGATTGGAGGTGGCATTTTGCAGTCCTGTACCCCAGGTGGCACCAGGACCAGGTCTACAATTGGTATACATATGTCCTCTGCTGGTTTTCAGTGAGCACATGTGAGGTTAGAAAGAGCCAATAGTAAGAGTGCTCTTAGAAAAATGAAGAGAGTAGATTCACACCTCAGTAAATGCATTGTGGAGATCAACAAATAGAATTTGCTATGTATTTCACACACTATATGTAGAAGTGTTCTTGAATCTGGCCTGGATGCCTTTAAAAGGGGATTGGAAAAGTTTCTGGAAGAAAAATCAATTACGGGTTACAAGCCATGATGTGTTTGTGCAACCTCCTGATTTTAGAAGTGGGCTGTGTCAGATGCAAGGGAGGGCACCAGGATGAGGTCTCTTGTTATCTGGTGTGCTCCATGGAGCATTTGGTGGGCCGCTGTGAGATACAGGAAGCTGGACTAGATGGGCCTATGGCCTGATCCAGTGGGGCTGTTCTTATGTTCTTAAATAATATTTTTTTGCAGATTTCTTTTTTATTATTATTTAAAAAAATGCATGTAATTTACATTATTTCAGTTCATAAAAACATGGCAGAATCTGATCTTTTAAGACCTGGAATGTGGGCGTTTTTCTTTTTTCTTTTTGTAAGCTAGCACATTTCAGTCACAGAATACACTGTTAAAGAAAAGTGGCTGTATCAAAAATTAGTGGCAAGCCCAGTCATTTAATCATATTTTCTGACCAGTAAATATTCTGTGTATCTTTGGTGGCTGTAGATTCCACAGTTGCTATTTTAAAAATAAATTCAGAGCCCTTATGGCACATTTGTGACCCCCAGCGCCTGCACTGCTGGTGCAGCTCTGGTGCTGGGGTAGCATTGGATGGGGCTGTAATCCATCCTCCATAACAACACATATACCTGTACAAAATTAACTTGTGATTTAGGTTGTTTTGCCTTAAAAATAGAAAGGCATATAAGAGATAATCTTATGTTTGTAGAAACTAGTGTTTGCAATCAAAAACTAGCACACAGAGATACATACCCAATAAAGTCAACCCACAGTGGGGAAAAAACTGAAGAGTGAGCCTGTTTCAATGCAGTCTAGGATCTATTTGGATGCAAAACCTTATTGTTCATGAATATTAACAGATTCATAGAGTCATAGACTTATAGAATTGGAAGGTGCCTAAAAGGTCATCTAGTCCAACCCCCTGCTGTTACGTGAAAATCCCCTTTTCCCTTCCAAGTTGTGATTTTATATGTATTATGGACTGAAACTCATGCAGGCCAAACCTCAAAACACAAGATACACTTTCCCCAGCATACTTTTCCAAAAAACCCTGGTCAAACCACAAGCACATGGATTAAACAACCCCTATTTCCCTGCAGGTCAATGCATGCTCCACGTGTTCCACGTGTTCCACTGTGTTCCACATGCGCATCCAGGAGGCCACATCCAGATCATTTCAGGTCAGCAAAAACCCTTAAAAGAGAAAAGGCTGCCATGTGCGCTCTCTCTCTCTCTCTCTCTCTCTCTCTCTGGCTGCCCTCCAAGGCACAGGTCCTCCATAGGACTCTTCCCCCCTCCCCCCCCAACTGCTTCTCAGGAAAGGTAACTATATCTTGAGTCTGGAACTCTCTCCCTTCTATCCTACCTATTTCTCCCCTTCTCTCCCCATCTTAGTTAGCAACTGGGTTATGCAGACCAGGGACCCCTAAAATCCTTCCCTACAACCTATCCTTTTCTGATTCCTTCTCGGATGCACCAAATACACAGCACATGCAACCACCATAAAGCTAGGTACACAGGATCCAAGTACTAGGAACCAAGAAACATATACTTACCATTTTCCATGTGCATTATGTTTACCTGTGTGTTTTTTTGTAATAAAAATATAATCGTTGATTGAAAGTTATCTTTCTCCCAGTCTCCTCTTTAAGCTAAACAAGGGATTATCTCTGCATTACGCTGTCTTGTTATCTAGCCTGCGATCCTGAACTTTCCAAAAGGGTAATATAATAATTCCCCTTAAAAACATAACAGCCCTTTTTGGTAACACTGCCTGTAGCAGGAAATCCTCCTAGAGTATCTGCAGCAGGGGCTTGAAGATCCCCAGTGAGAGGGAATCCACCACCTCTCACTGCATTCTGTTCCACTGCCGAACTGCCCTGACTGTCAATAATTTTTTCCTGCCATCCAATTGAAACCTCTTCTCTTGCAGTTTGTACCCATTGGATCCAGTTCTACTTTCAGTGGCAGTTGAGAAGAAATTTGGCCCTTCTTCCATATGACACCCTTTCGGGCTATCATATCCCCTCTCAGCCTTCTCTTTTCCAGGTTGAACATATCAAATCCCTCAACCTTTCCTTGTAGGGCTTGTTCTCCAACCCTCTGATCATCGTTTTCACTCTCCTCTGAACCTGCTACAGTTTGGCTGCATCTTTCTTAAAGTGAGATGCCCTGAATTGGACGTAGTATATATTCACGTATTAATAAATTAAGAATTAATTTATGCTGCCAGAAATTTTGTCCTAACTTACTTTTGTGTCAGTACCAGAATTAGAAGGGCCCAGAAGTATTATCTAGAGTAGATCCAATCGATTCCCATGAAAAGCCATTATTGCCAAATTTGGGCAAGAATGTTCATGAGAGCCCGCTAGGAAGGAATATAAACCTGTTAGCTTCTCAACAGGTTTGTCACAAACCTGTCAACCCCTCCAGGCACTATAACAAATAGGCTTGTTTTCTCCCCTGTTGATTCCCCCCCTGTTAATTCTGCAGTAACTCAGTTGTAACATGAACAACTATTCCCTAGGCCTAGACCAGTGGTTTTCAAACTCTCCAGGAGAGTTTGAGCCACTGTAAGTTCTTGCGGGGGCAGAGGGGAGGCAGCGGGGGTGGGTGGAAGGCAGCGGCGCGATCCCCAGGACTGTGCAGCTCAGGGGGCTGCAGGGCCTTGGGAGCACTTACCAGGGTGCGGGGAGCCCGGTGCAAACCTTTGTTAGAGCTTCCTGCAGCACTGAATGTAAAAGTGGAGCAATCACGCCCCGCCTCCGCTAAAGTGGAAGTGGAGCACGATCGCTCCACTTTCACTGCTGCGGGGCGCCCTAACAACGGTTCGCACCAGGCTCCCCGCACCCTGGGGAGGCTGCAGGAGGCTTGGGTAAGTGCTCCCAAGCCCCTGTAGCCCCCTGAGCTGCGCGATCCTGGGGATCGTGGCCCTGCCTCCTCCCTTCCTTCAGGCTGCCCCCACCCCTTAAGGGGGCATAGGCCAGGGCCCACAGGCTGGGGCGTCATGACGCCCCAGTTTGAAAAGCCCTGGCCTAGACTGTGATGAGACAGAGAGTAATATGGAAATTTGATTCTTTTCCCAAGAGACATTACTCACAGTTATAAAGATTATTCAACAATAACATTTGCAATTTGGCAGCTCTAATAAAGTAGTGTATTGTATATATTAACTGGGCAGCAAAATTCCAGTCAAAATTTTGTAGCTTTTTAAACAGTTACTGAAGTTAACCAAAAGAAGGGTAGTCTTTGCTTAAATAATGTCTTCTTCTTTAACCTATTGAGCAGCATGAAAGTTAGTCATGACTAACTCCCATCTAAACTATTGGAAGGGGATTCGGCTGTGATTAATGTGCTGGATTTCCATAAATATATATGTGGATTTAGTGAATGATTAGTATCCTACATCTTGATTGGTATCCCACATCTAATAGTACTCTTTGAACATCAGGTTACAAATATTAATTTTTTAAAACAATATAATAACACCCCAATGAAATGCAGAACAATAAATACACAAGCTAACAGCTTCAAAATTGAAGAATCACGTCAGGATCTCAGCTTTACATGATGTTTAAAAGAGCTGGGGAAACCAAAGGTCCTTTCTTGGCACTGAAAAGACATGCCCATTGCCCTACTAAGTGGGCAGAGGCACCTTTTAAAGTGGTGTCCTCAAATATTTAGCAGGGGGAGTGCAACTATCCCTCTTCACCCTAGCATGGTGTCTTTTCCAGTGGCTGGTACTAGTGCTCTTTTCTTTTTAGACTGTGAGTCCTTTGGGGTTCGGGAACCATTTATTGATGTTTTGCTATGTAAATCTCTTTATGAACTACTTTTTTGTTGAAAAGCAGTATATAAATATTCATTAATAATAATGATGGGTACAGACAAGTCTTCTTGGGGACAGCATTCCATAGTTAGGTGCCACAGCCCAAAAGGCAATGCCCATAGTTGCCACTTGCTTTTCTCTTAAGGGCACACAGAGAAGGACCACTTCATAAATTTAATTGATAGGAAAGTACATGCAGGAAGAGAGAGCCCTTCAGGTACTCCAAAAATGACCTTAAATTGTGCTCAGCATTAAACTGGCAACTTGGGAAGTTTTCAGAATTGGTACATTATGTTTCCTTGGGCCAGTCCTAGTTGGAAGCCTAATGACTGTCTTTTGGACTAAGCAACGTTTCTGAGACGTCTTCAAAGGCATTTCCACATATAATGCATTGCAATGATCAAGTCTGGAGGTTATCCGAGGAGCATGGATCCCCATGGCCACTGGACAGGCCATCTGGGCCTGAACAGCATCCACAACTTGTACACCAGCTTAAGATAGTGGAAAGCATTATGTTTCATGAATGCCACATAGGTTATCCTTTTCACTTAAGGATGTTCAGAAATCAGGATATAATCATATAGTATACATAAATATGTCTGGACAGTTACAGTGAGTTTTTCTTCCAAAGGCATTTTTTGGTTCTGTTTTTTGTTTTATTGTGAAAGAATGTGTTCCGCTCTCTTTTTTCCATTTGACCTGTTTTTATGGTGAGATGAGACTTCCCAACTCTGCTCAAAAGAGAGACTGAGAGAAAGAGAGAGAAGCAGAAGGATTATACCATAGAAAGTGGTTGTTGTTGATGTTAATAATAATAATAGGTTTATTATGGGGACATTGCTTTGGTCATAAATGAAGCAGGCATTAGAATGGCTTCTTTATTAACAGCACAATCCTATTCATGTATGTCTGTAGGTTTTCACTTCCAGCAATAATCCAACAGTTTATCATATCCAGGTAGGAAGACCATGGTTGTATCAAAGGATTAAAATCCATGCTGCTAAAAATCCAGTGTTTTGTTCTGTGACTTTTCTGGAACCTCGTCAGGGAAACAAACCTCTCAATGAGCCTCTCAATTAGCTGCACATGTCCTCTCAAGGCTCAATTCCCTGATGAAGTTCTGGAAAAGTCACAGAATGAAATGTTGGATTTTTAACAGTATGAATTTTAATCCTTTGATAAATGGTGTTCTTACCCGGATATGATAAACTGTTGGAATCCTATTCACCTCTATTCAGAACTCATTGAGTGCCATGTGGCTTACTCCCTTGTAAGTGTGGACACAATTGCAGCTTAAAGCAGTTCAGAAGGTGGACATTTTCATACAATCTTGTGACCTTGATGTCTCATATGTGATTCCCACAAATGATGATTTGTTTTAGACCAGTGTTTCTCAAACTGTGGGTTGGGACCCACTAGGCTGGTCACGAGCCAATTTCAGGTGGGTCCCCATTCATATCAATATTTTATTTTTAAAATATTAGAATGGTATGTGTCTGCATTTAGGGAAATGTTACTGATCTGTACTTCTCACAGGCTACAGTGTATATGCTTATAACAACGATAGTAAATGGGACTTACTCCTGAATAAGTGTGGGTAGGATTGCAGCTTAGGATTGTTAAAAATTGTCCTGCTTGATTATGTCACTTCTAGTCACGACATCACTTTTGGTGGATCCTGACAGATTATCATTCTAAAAAGTGGGTCTCAATGCTAAAAGTTGAGGACTGCTGCTGTAGACAAACGCTGGTGTGAAACTGGCCTGAGTAGTCCACAGGGACAGGATGAAAGAGCTGAACTTATATGATTGCACCATGCCCAGAGAAAAACCAGTTTGATCTGCTGTTGTGTCTTTAAACATTGCTTTGGCAGAAATGAACAATGGGTAAAGGTCTTCATGATCTGGAGAGACACTTGATCCTGAAGGTACTAATTTCTTGTTTTTAAAGGCATAGGTACAGTTCAAAAGTTGTCAAGTCTATTGACTGCTGTCACAATCAAACTTCTGCTCATTCCCCTAAAGTGTGTTTGCTGTATGCATTTGTGTGTTTCTCCTGCAAAAGGATGAGGCCATGGTAGGGAACAGCACATATGCACAGTGCTTTATTTACAATCAGCTCACACACAGCCTGTAATACTTTTATTTTTAATACAGCACTGTAACCTAGATGGCTTTTGAAACATTGCTGACATAATTAAGGAAAGACCTACAAGCTTGGGATGGCCCACAAGGAGGTGAGTTAATTTTAAGGCCTCAAAACCTTGGCAGCACAGCTACTAAGTAAACAAGGTTATTTCTGAGCTAATTTGTATTGGCAACCTTCATTCTCGAAAGACTATGGTATCGCGCTCTGAAAGGTGGTTCTGGCACAGCGTCTAGTGTGGCTGAAAAGGCCAATCCGGGAGTGACAATCCCTTCCACACCGGGAGCAAGTGCAGTCTGTCCCTGGTCTGTCACCCTGGCTATGGGCCTTCCTTCTTTGCCTCTTAGCCTCAGACTGTTGGCAAAGTGTCTCTTCAAACTGGGAAAGGCCATGCTGCACAGCCTGCCTCCAAGCAGGCCGCTCAGAGGCCAGGGTTTCCCACTTGTTGAGGTCCATCCCTAAGGCCTTCAGATCCCTCTTGCAGATGTCCTTGTATCGCAGCTGTGGTCTACCTGTAGGGCGCTTTCCTTGCACGAGTTCTCCATAGAGGAGATCCTTTGGGATCCGGCCATCATCCATTCTCACGACATGACCAAGCCAACGCAGGCGTCTCTGTTTCAGCAGTGAATACATGCTAGGGATTCCAGCACGTTCCAGGACTGTGTTGTTTGGAACTTTGTCCTGCCAGGTGATGCCGAGGATGCGTCGGAGGCAGCGCATGTGGAAAGCGCTCAGTTTCCTCTCCTGTTGTGAGTGAAGAGTCCATGACTCGCTGCAGTACAGAAGTGTACTCAGGACGCAAGCTCTGTAGACCTGGATCTTGGTATGTTCCGTCAGCTTCTTGTTGGACCAGACTCTCTTTGTGAGTCTGGAAAACGTGGTAGCTGCTTTACCGATGCGCTTGTTTAGCTCGGCATCGAGAGAATGAGTGTCGGAGATCGTTGAGCCAAGGTACACAAAGTCATGGACAACCTCCAGTTCATGCTCAGAGATTGTAATGCAGGGAGGTGAGTCCACATCCTGAACCATGACCTGTGTTTTCTTCAGGCTGATTGTCAGTCCAAAATCTTGGCAGGCCTTGCTAAAACGATCCATGAGCTGCTGGAGATCTTTGGCTGAGTGGGTAGTGACAGCTGCATCGTCGGCAAAGAGGAAGTCACGCAGGCATTTCAGCTGGACTTTGGATTTTGCTCTCAGTCTGGAGAGGTTGAAGAGCTTTCCGTCTGATCTGGTCCGGAGATAGATGCCTTCTGTTGCAGTTCCAAAGGCCTGCTTCAGCAGGACAGCGAAGAAAATCCCAAACAAGGTTGGTGCAAGAACACAGCCCTGCTTCACTCCGCTTCGGATGTCAAAAGGGTCTGAGCTAATAAAGTGTGTTAATTAGGGAGAACTAAACATGCAGAAACCACATGGATAAAGTGACACTTTCCTTTGACCTTCATACTCTAATCTTAGCCTTTTCGTACTATCACACTTCTTTTCTAATACAGCTCGTATCTCTACTACAACTCATACACAATACACTCTTACTATACTGAATAAATTTATTCTTACCTATGCTGCCTGATACAACAGCTAGTACAGCCTAGACTTATTCTGCTTGAAAAGCTACTTTTTCTGACATCTGTGTAATACTTCAAAATTCACCCACTGGAGTTTTCCCCATTGTTTAGTGATAGTAACACCTTCATCTGTTGGATACCCCTGCTAAGTGAATAAGAGGCACTCTTTCAAGTGGGTGCTCCTCTTTTTAGCAGGGGGAGAGTAAACTGGCCCACCTCACGCCAGCAGTGTCTTTTCTAGTGGCTGTCTGCTGGTGTTCTTTTGCATCTTTTTAGATTGTGAGCCCTTTTGGGACAGGAAGCCATTTATTTATTTGATTTTTCTCTGTAAACCGCTTTGTGAACTTTTAGTTGAAAAGCGGTATATAAATACTGTTAATAATAATAATTAATAATAATTTCTGCCTGTCATGAAGAAGCTGTTAAAAGCCCTGGAGATCTGCCAGAACAAAGGCAGCAATATTAAAATTAAATAATTGAGGAAGAACCACATTATTTGCTTGGGTTCCATTCCAAGCACTCAGGCGGATGGCAAAAAATGCACTTGAGCAAATCAATTTAAAAAACATTTCTTTGCTCAGATGATTTAAAAACAGGCTTGCTGACTTTTGTGATGTAAGATAAGAGTCATTAAGAAGACAATCCATCAAACAGTCGTCCTCCAAGCTTAGAAAGGCACTTCACTCAGCCCCTCCCTTCACCAATGCAAAATGATCACCTTTCTTTCACGTGCTCAGGGGGAAGGGAGGGGTTGCCTAGAGAGAGAAGGATTGATGGATTGTCAGCCAGCTGCTTTCTCTCTCTCTCTCATTTACGAGGCTATTGTTAAAGGACTGTTCAGTTTTTAAAACTGATTTTAAAGGGGTGCATTTTTCCCCTTCTCCAGGGATCAGCACTTTCCTTCTCATTTGCAGTGGCCATTCGTGTTGAGTCAAATCCGTGTATAAAAAATCAGTGTATAAAAAGTCTGGACCTGTAGTTCTATAAGGTTGTACACAGACATAACTGAAACAGTGCAGGCAGGGTTGCTATCTTTTGCTATAATGTGAGCTCTGCTGCCTCTGCCTTCACTTATATAACTTGTGGATTGAAAGTTGTCCACACACTTCTCAGCAAGGCTGCATTGTCGTTCCTTTAAAAAAGTGTTGCTTGGTTATCTGTTCTCTCTTTCTTTTTAAACTGCTCTTTTTAAACTGCTGAGACAAGGGTGTTGGTGTCTTCATGACTGACACAAAAGGCCAACCACTCAATGTTGCGCAAATCCAGGTTCTGTTCAAACCTAATAATCAAGTCTCCCCAAGCTTAATTAAGTTTGTTTTTTTTTAATGGCATGTGTTTACCATAGTCAGTGTACTTCCCCAGTGTGGTCTCCCCACTGAAAAAATTAATCCCTGGATTGCATAGAATGAATGTGTCACATACCAAAAGATGCATGAATCACAAGGATGGGAAGCCTCTCCTGAAAGGTCCAGCAAAAAGCTTTTGAAGTTATTAGTGTTCATATCAAGGTGGTTGCAAGTGCAGCTACAGTTGTATAGGTTCAGTTTGCTGGGAGTCACCTGATCATGACTCGAGTCAAGTTAATGTGACATCCAGTGTAGTGTGTGATTGTAATAAGAGCAGCAGCAAGCTACATTTGGTTAGGGGCCTTGGCACTGGGGAGAGAGTCTAGCCTTTCACCTCACACCATGATCCTGATCCAAATTGCTCTTTTGAAGCACCTATTTGCTGCAGAGAGGAAAACGTACAGGCTTATATTGTGCTAATAAGTTTTCTCTCCTACAGATAAAATAGTTTAGGAACAGCTGCAGTTTATAAGTTGGGGAACTGGCACGGGAAAGAGTTGAAACCGCCCTCCCCCATGGCCCCAGTCCAAATCACACACACACACACACCCATGTCTGCTTTTATAAGAATGAAATTACATTGGGAGTTCCAATCATGGAACTACAAGCAATGTGGAATTTGGTGTGTCTTTGAAAAGTCTGTGGCTAGATTTTTGAAATTCTAGCCTCTGACCACAGACCCTGTGAGTAAGTACTGACTGAAAACACCGAGTAACCTTGTAGACCAGGCCCTGTGGTGCCAGCAGAGTATTATTTGCTTTGAAAGAAAGGATAATTTAAGATAGAAAAGTGTGTGCATGCATGTGTTTGTGTAACCCTGCCAGACTGCTGTGGTGGACATTGATTAACTCTCTTCAGACAGATGATTGAAATCAAAGGCAGCATGACAACCGGAGTATGTCACTGCAGCTGTTGCATAGAATAAACAGCCTATTCTGGATCCCAAGGAGTAATTAACAGTGAAATGTATGAAGGCATTTAAAGTTCTCATTTCAACATGCTTTTTAATAAACCATGGTTTCATCGCAATAGCTTCCTTTACTTCAAGAAGCCCAGCGATTGGACCAATGCCTATGAGGCAATTTGTTCTGCATAGCAAAAGTCAGAAGACTGTGCCAGGTGTTGACTTCATTTATCCTGGCCAACATCCACTGCCTCCACGCCATTCTAAAATGTTATTGATGCTCTTAAATGGATGTCTCCTTCTAGCCTTTAAGAAAAAGTGCCATTAAAGTGATACAAAATTGTCATGCTAAAAGGGCAGTCTCAACATGAGAATTTTCTTTCTGTTATTTAACCGGATGAGCTTTTCATGGTTTGCCTGATTCAATTCTTTCTTGAGATAAAAGCAAAGATCTAATACAGAAATCTTGGGATGTGACCCAGCCAAAACTAATTTCGTTGCTAAATGTGGGCTACAATTGGAGAGTTAGAAGTTCATGCCTAGCTGCCCGTTAAAATCAATGGGACTTAATTTGGGCTGGAGTATACCCTTAGTTGGTATCTCTGTCCTCATAATGCTTTGCTCTTTCCCATCCCATTTGTTTACTAACTAGTTTTTATTGAGTTTTTCAGGAGTTACAATAGTGAAGAATTGACCCACTTCCTGCCTTTGACCCATCCCTCCCTCCTACGTGTTCCGTGTAACATGTACTATCCTTTAACCAGCCAATTTGCAAACCAATATACAAATGAATAAACACCCTTCTCCATGTTGCAATGTTGAGGCTCAAGGTTTGTTGCAAGCCGAATAATTCTAACACAATGCTCAGGGATACAACCACTGCAGCGTTCATATTATGAAACCCTGGCCCCAAACCAGTGGTGTACCTGGCGGGGGGGGGGGTCCGGGAGACCATGTGGTCCTGGGTGGTAGATGGGTAGGGGTGGCATTCACCTCCCCTCCCCTCCATGGCTGTGGCCTCCCTCCGGAGGCGCTCTGAGGCCTCCTGGAGGCTGAAAATCATCACTTCTGGTTTTCGGCTTGGCCTTCCCAGCCCTTAAAATGCCTCTGGGGGGCGCAGTGGGTGCAAGGGGTGGCACCTCCAGGCCAGGGGCAGCACCCCTGGAGGTGTGTCCCCAGGCACCACAGTGCCTTGCACCACCACTGCCAAAAACAGCATTTATAACCCAATCCTATGTATGTCTACTCAGAAGTAAATCCCATTATAGCCCATTGAACTTACTCCCAGGTAAGTGTGCATCACTGGATATTTATCTTTTTCTTTTCTTTTTATTTCTACCACTGCCTGACACAAAAGAAAAATTTTGGATTTATCCCAGGGCTAACAGACAAAAAGTGGATGCTCAGCTTTGTTGGAATTCATTTGTTTATAATGAAAACAGCATTGTCAGCTGAATGGAAATAAACTCTTCCAAGAAATGTATCAGGTTTAATAGCAGATCTCTGGAAGAATGCTAAAATGTAATTCATTCTTCTGTTCCTAACTCAGAAGACTGAAGTGCAGCTCAATCCTATGAATGCTTACACAGAATTAAGCCCCATTCTAGTTAAGTGTGTGTAGGGCTGAAGCCATCATTTTTCTGAAGTAGGAAAATGAATGTTTTTCTAATTTACAGCCTAATTTGTTTATTTATTAATTAGATTTGTATTCTGCCTTTCTCCCCGAAGGGCACCCAAGGCGGCTAATCCCCCATAACTCCTCACATGATGATAAAGTAGTGCCAATGTGATGTCTGCAGTATCCCATGGGGGAGTTTTGGCCACCAGAGATCTCCTTGGGGTAAGGGTACATTTGCTCTCTTGCACCAGGGTTAACCTAAGGCAGGCCATCAGGTCTACTTGGACCTGCATCAGCAATATTGCTGGCATAGACCCAGGAAGGGTGTGAGAACTTGACAGGTGCTGCTGAACCTGCCCCCTACCAGGGCCTGATCCTCCCTGTCCCCATCACCTCCCTCCCATCCCCCCACCAATTCAACCCCCTCCCCACCTGTGTGTTCCTCCACACACCCTGTGCATTCTTACCTGTGGTGGCAGGAGTCTCCAGTCTTGCTGTGCAGACCTGGCTACTCACTACTTCCAGTAGTAGCCAGGCCACGCTCTCTGGTGTGTCACATTTGCAACAGCCAGAAAGTGTATTATTCCACCAGAAGACACATTCCAGTGGTGTAATGAGCATTTAGGATTGGGGAGCTAATCTGAGAAAGCTCAGCTACAGCATACTCCAACATTTCATCTTCCATAGTCCTATTAGGAAGTATTCTGTAGCAATTTTTTGTTGCACACAGATTATTCCTGTTGGAATTCCTGGTCTATTTTTTGTTTTCTTGAAAAGGAATGTGTTCCACTCTCTTTTCCTCTACAACAGTGGTTCTCAAGCATCCTACCACCATGATATAATTTGTCTCCTTTGCATCTGAGATGTTGCAGAGGTTTCAGGAAACATCTACAAATTCTAGGGTGCACATTTTGTTTACACAAGAGGCAAAGGCTTGCTGGGAAATGCCATTGTCCTGCATGAACTGAGTGTGAACCATAGGTATTGCCCAACGCTGAATATTTTGCAGGGAAAATTAGTAATGGGGAACAGGCTGTCTTCAGGAAATCTTGTCCGCTGTTACTGAAAATTTCCTAAAGAACCTCCTGTTGTGATTCAAAGGAACTCCAGTGCTCCTAAGAACATAGTTTGAAAACCACTATGTGTCCCTAATTCTCTCTCTCTCTTTTTCTCTCTCCCTCTCTGTCTCTCTCCCCAGAGAAAGAATGTCTCTTCCCTTTATCCCTAAACACATCTGGGGTTGTCAGCATTTACATGTGAATGTCAACAATCTTCAAGTTTGGGATTTTTATATATCTGGTGTATTTACAATATGTAAAAGAAAAATAACAATACATACGTACACATTCTGTGTGTTCACGTTCTCCAAGACACATTTCCTTATTTGCATTTTTAATCAGTGTTTTGACTGGAAGAATATTGTATGCACCTGTATGTGTCAGTCTGCATACCTCAAAGAAGGCATAGACCTCATTTCTTCTGCTGCCAGGAAAGTTCCGTCCTCTTCCTCCTGCTCTAGCAGAAACCATCAGCCTTACAGAACGAAGCTAAGCCTTCCTTGTAACATTGTGCAGCATGAATTTAATCAGAAACCATGAATGTGAGAAACCTCACATTCAGTATGGAAATATTAGGCTTGCTGTTCCTTCCCACCCACAGCTTAGAGTCTCATTTGGAAGGCTGTTTAGAGAGAGAAATATGAGAACCCATGGGGTAAAACACATCACCATTGTTATAGTGACTTCTAAAATATCCCTAATGCAGAATCCCATGTGCTCCATGAATTCCAGTCAGCTCACACAGCTCCTGTACAAGCAGACTTCACCACTCATTTATAGCAAGAGACAAAGAGTAGAACTATATTTTTTTCCTGAGCTGGTCCCCCAATCCACCTGCTATTTCCTAAATTAAAAAAAAAATGTTCAAATGACAAGTACAGTAGTGTATGGGCTCTGTCTGTATACCGGGGTACCCAAGTCTATCGAGTGGTTTCTTGATCACACAGGCAGAATCTGTACATGTACAGTTTGTGCACACTGTGAGCCTCTTCTACATGTAGAGACATGTATGCATGTAGAGACAGAACTGAGACTGGCAGGTGTGGTCCCATTCACCCTCTATGCACTTTCAGGTGACTGAATATCACTAAATTGCTTGGTTGGTGCGAAGCAGTTCTTATATACATCGCTACATCTGGATGTTGTTTGAGTTTCCTTTCTGAAAAATGCAGCCTCCATCTTCACAGAATGCATTAGACAAACTGGTGTATACTTTGTCCTAATTTGGCATTGCCTCATCTGTCACTGCCACTATTGAATTTTCCTTCTACTGATTCA
The DNA here is from genome assembly GCF_035046505.1 of Tiliqua scincoides. NCBI lineage: Eukaryota > Metazoa > Chordata > Lepidosauria > Squamata > Scincidae > Tiliqua > Tiliqua scincoides. Next base: position 203,684,824 of record NC_089821.1, read on the forward strand.
GCTCTGGGGACCACCCTTTAGATCCATATGGGATATGTCTGGCATCTGCAGGAAACCAAATGCCAACTGGAACATGCTTTTCAGCAGCAGCAGCTGGAACTGTGTCTGTCCTCTTGGCTGCATTCCTGCCTGATCTTTTTCTTATTCAACTGTTGGTTGCTCTGGGGCCTGTGATTCTTCTTAGGAGGTGAATCCACACTGTAACACAGCTGAGAAGTCCTGCTCTCCTGTCTTCATAAAAGCTAACAGTGATGCTTTGAGCAACAAGGAATTTGCTGTTAGGAAAGAAATCATTTGCAAACCCATATAAAACAATGGGCATTTAAATACTGCGATTTCCAAGGGCACTAGGCCAGGGTCTGTATTGTGAAACGTTCTCTCTATATATATTGTTTCATCAGACTATATTTGGTCATTATTCAGGAGAATTTGGCTTCAATTAACAAATGCAATTCTTTTTTTTATGAGAATAGCTTAAGGGCACTCAAGGCATTTCGTGGATGCTTGCAAAAACTGATCTTGCTGTATTTGCAGGTTAGATCACCCCAATGTCTTTTCAACTTCTGACGTTATGGCAGTCTCATAGGTTCCTGAGCCATGACTCCAAAATGCCAGTGCAGACCTTACTGCTTGTTCTTCCATGGCCACCAGTTTCTAGCCTACCAGGGCTCTGCTTTCCACAAAGCCTTGAGGAAACAGGGATGCTTCCCTGCCAGATTCTCAACCCTGAGTCCAGCTCACCCTCTGGTAACCTGGCACTCTGCCAGAATTTAAGGCAGGATTGAAAGCAGAGTCATCACAGCTCTTTAAGCAAAACTGGGTTTATTTACATGGACAACTTTGGCAGCAATATTTCTCTCAATTAGTTCAACAAGGTGTTCCAGGACTGATACAGCTCAGTGTTTCACCAATTCTTTGCCCACTCCAACTTCCTACACAGAATGGCTAGAAGCTGGCTGTTACACACTCTTTAGGGCTGCTTAACTCTTTATCATTTCAATTAATGCTTTGGGAGAGAAATTCAAATGAAACTGCTTTTCCCACCTTTTTCCCCCCCCCCAAGGGTTTTGGAAGGAAGCTCATAGCTGGATTTCTGACCATTCTTTAAGCTTACCCATGACAAGCTTCCTTTCTACAAGAATCCCAATGTTCAAACAGAACATTTCAGGACAGAAGTAGTGCTGTAACCCTTATTTCTAGTGCCCTAAAATAAAAGAAAGGAACAATGGAATATTGCTTTCCCAAACTCAGAAAAAAGACCATTTCATCATGTTATGAATTGGGATTTTTTTTTTTTCAGAATCACCCCAACCTGCAATGAATTAAAAGAGTATTATAGAAATCTTCTAATGACCAGAAACATTACAATGTAGCACAGAAATAATTGGAAACATATGGTGGTAATATGTCCTCTTGGTACGGCAACAAGAACATTGTACTTCAGGGATTTGCCACGCTCACATATCTGAATTGAGGCTGAAGATAGTCTGTGGAGAAAAATAAAAGCCAAAAGATTGCCAAATAGGTAAAGTTGTCATTACATGTGGACGGACATTGGTCTGAGACAACAAGCTATTTTTAGGGACTATAATTTCAGGGTGTGCCACTGGAGAAACAAAGGATGTCTGAGAGGTCCCAGTTCCAGCCTGGCAGTGGGGAAATATGTGTCAAGAGTGTGCTATCCTCTTCTCCATTTTCTGTAGGCTGTACTCATTTGCTCTGCAGTACCTTTCTTCTTGTGTTTTAAAAGCCAAGAAGATAGCTGCTCTTCACATTAAAGACAAGTCAGAAAAACATAATTGTCCTACAATCTGTGATTCCAGCAAAATGAGCCTCTCAGGAAGGGGCAGGCTTGCTGTTTCTCTGCTTCAAATTGTTCCCTCCAGTCACATATCCCCTGATGGGACATGTTTGAAACTCTGTGGAGAAAAAACTTGGGAGAGGGTAATCTGGAGTGGAGAGGTGGCAGGTAAAGGAAGGGTTAGGCACACCTCTCCAAAACCTGTAGTACCCAGTATGAAAGAGGGATGCACTTTCATTCCAGTCCTTCAGATAACCCCTGCTGTGTATCCTTTTTGTGTGGGACTATTTATTCCCCTGCATCCTCAAAGAACAATAAATGTCCCTTCCTGGAATGTGCATTTAATGCTTCATTCACAGTTAAATAACTGGAATCGGGAAGCTTTTAAGAGTATTGTATAACAGACTCTATTTATAGAGTCTTATATAAAAAAGCAAACTTGCTAATTTAATGAGTTCCAGTCAATATTATCAGCTTGACTCTGAGTGTATTCATTATGTCTGACAGAGAACTAGTTACATGCAGAACAGCATATCTTCCTAGAGGTGCTTTAGTTACTGAAATCCACCAGACAGACTTAGTTCTAAGTAAATATGGACAGGATCTGGTTGTTTGACGTAGGGCACAATCATAACCAACTTTCCAGCACTAAAGTAAGGACAATTCAGCTCCAAGGTAAGGGAACAAACATTGCCTTCCCTTGAGGAGGCCTCTATGACTGTATCTGAGGACATTCATCAATGTTGATGCTGCTCAGACTAACATGGCATCAACATAGAACTGGGTTGATGGGTGCCTTACAGCCAAACTAGATATGCATGTGTTTTGCCAAATTCCCTTTCCAGACTTGGCCTAAGAGAACTTATGCCCACTTTAAGCCAATTAGTTCCCCTCTTCACTCAAAATAGCCCTAATTCTGCAGAATGCACTGTTGGGTACTATTCCACCACCAGGGTGGCTCACTTGTTCAACCTGCATCAGTCCTCCTTCCTTCCCTCTCCCACCAGCAGCTTCTCTGGTCACCACAACAACACCTTGGTTCTTAGCAAGTCTTGGGTGTAGTAACCACACACCATTCTACAGCAGTGTCTGTTCTAGCAGTCTTCAGTAGTCCATTCACCTGTCTATCCATTCACCAGTAAGTTACTTAGTCTCTTGGTCAGCCAGCAGGTCCTGTAATCCATTGGCCAGTCTGTTCAATCCATCACTCAGTCCTCTCTCCTCCAAGCTCCTTCCTTCTTTATTTACACCCTTTTTCTTCCTCCAGGTGCTGCTTTCATACCTGAGGGTCTTGTGGCCTCCAAGTGGCTGCTGCTGTGCAGCATACTCACTGCAATCTAAGGCCCCAGTGTTAACCCCATGCTTGTCTGCCAGAGCAAAGGGCCACTGTTGACACTACACCCTGCCTCCTGAGGGGATCTTGTGCATTTCCATTACAGCATTTTTGCCTGTTGAAAACAGACCGTGCCAGGGACTCTTATTCTGAATGGGGTCCATGGTGAGGGGCGATTTCACCCTTTGGCCCCATCTTAGTCTTTATCTGGAAGGGGGCTGCTGTTATGCCTGAAGATGGAAGCAATGGCCTGAACATAACTGTTAGCATTACTAACTTGAAAGGGAAACTACATATGTCTTTCAATGGGTTACAGAACTGACACATTTATTAATTGAGGCATGTATTGATTGTAGAACACATGTGAGAGCTTTCGCTCTTCGTTCAGTGATGATCTGGAGATATCATCAAAACTTAGAGACTGCTTTTGGAAGTACCAAAAGGAGTTTTAGCTGCTGAGTAGCATTTTATATGCTACCATAACCATAGAGTAGAAGCCAAAAAGATTTCTAAGTAATAATATGATCTGGTAGCATCTGATGGAGGATCATATGGAGGAAAAGTTCATGACAGGTTAGAAGAAATGATAACTGTATACAACTTCCATGGTTTAGAGGTGGCTTCTCCCAGTTTGAAGAGACACTTGGCCAACAGACTGAGGCAAAGAGGCAAAGAAGGAAGGCCCATAACCAGGGAGACAGACCAGGGACAGACTGCACTTGCTCCCAGTGTGGAAGGGATTGTCACTCTTTTCAGCCACACTAGACGCTGTGCCAGAACCACCATTCAGAACGTGATACCATAGTCTTCCGAGACTGAAGGTTGCCAACAACATCTGTGAATGCAGGATGAGAGGAGTGGCAACAGGATACACTTGTCTTTTGTGCTCTAAGGGTCATCTGGTAAGTCACAAGAAGTTGGACTGGATGGGCCCTTCTTATGTTACGATGCCATTGCATTTTAAAACTAAGCCTGCCTTGGTTGAATCATGATGCAAATGAGAGACTGTATGGAAGCCTGATATAAGCTGCTCCAAAGTTTCCAAAAGATAAGTAGACCAGGGCCATGATAACCAAATGCATGATATACATGGATAAAATGATGAAATATCAACTCATATTGATGTTATATTTCTTTGTAGTCCTGCTCATGCAAGTTATAATACTCAGGTAAAATTCAGACCACTATTCTGATCCTTGCTTTGATATTGCCCACCCAGTTGTTGAATCTGTGAGTTCTCATTGAGTAGTTCATTTTAGTCTCATTTAAGCAGCCAATCTAAACTCAGATCACATTTGTGAGAGCTACATTCTATAAGACATTCTGCATTTGGGATATACAAAACAGAAAATACACATACTGTAAACCATGTCAGTATGTGATGTGGCGTGCGTGCGTGCGTGCGTGTGTGTGTGTGTGTGTGTGTGTGTGTGTTGCAATTGTGCCTTTAGAATACTTACAGATATGGCCATTGTCCTTCTCCTATTGCCACCCATATGCATTTTAAATGGGAAATTTGCCAAGCACTTAACCTCTAATACAGCAAATTCTGTAGTCTGGCATTGTACCCAAGTGCAATGAAATTTCATACGAACTAGTTCTTGGTATAACCTCGACAGTGGCATCTCTAAATCAGTTAGTGGATAGCTTGATGACATTATAATCTCACTGCTTATGTTTTCACAGTTTGTAAGTAAGGTACTTGGGCAAGAGTTCTCACTTCTTCCAGTTGCAAAGTTCAGTTATGCTCTCCATTGCCACATGGATGTCTGCCAGCATGTGCCTTTAGGGGTTCTCCGTCTTTTCTACTCCCTTGCAGGGGAAAGACTTGGAACCAGGACATCCTCCCACTTCTCCAACCAATCAGAGATGCCCCATGCCTGTTGGTCCTCCTCCCCTGTCCCCACCGCCATCCATCATGAGGAAAGAAGGGAATTACAGCTGGATCGTAGCGTGAGAGCAAATTGCCACATGCTTGAATTCTAAAGATAATGAATAACTGATGTAATCCGCTTGTTAGATGAACTTTGAGTGAAATGAAATCTAAACACTAAATGGCTTGGAATGAGAAGCTCAGTAAGGAAAACATCCTTCAGTGCTGACAAACTTACTTATGCAAGGCCTGTAAAGTAGGTTAACAAGGTCCCCAGTCATTGATAACTTAATTAAATAGGGCTGAAATAAGTCAGGGACAAGAAGACTGCAGTAAACTGCTTAACATCTGCCCTCAGGCAATATGACCATCAGTTTCATTGTCTTGGAATTGCTTGGTAATCTTTTAAGGTCATAGAATAAACACCAGCCGTCAAACAATTCAAAATAATGCCATTTCACTATGACTCTCAGGTGTTTGATGAGTCTCTATGACTCTCTATGACTCTCTGCTTGATGCTTATTCCATTATTGCTCCTGTGATGACTTCCAGTCTAGCTTGAAATAAAGCAACCTCTTTTTGTTGCAGTTATCTCAAGCTGCAACTAGAAGTGATGGCCTGAGGACCCACTTAGCTCTTGAAGTTTCTCCCTAAAGTCACATAGCATGTGGGCCAGGGTGGTTAGGATTTTATTTGGCATGCATTATGAGGATGGCATGCCTGGGGGGGGTGACCCAGAACCGCTCAGATGATGCTTGTCTGGGTTGCTGAGGCTGGCTGGCAAGTTCCCCAGTTGGATCATTTAAGGACCATCTTGGGCTTGCTGGAGGAGTCTGCAATGTCCAGCTGCCTCACCCCTTAATGGGTCATCAACCATTGCGGGCTTAGAGCCAGGATGTTATGCCCAAAATGTAATCTAGGAAGATATACAGTTATTACCATTTCTCCAATTTAGGGCCCATACCACTGGGGGGTTTAGATGATTTACCTCCTTTTCCTGCAATGTGTTAATATGTATTAATAAAGTGGCCCCTTTTCTCAAGTCTCTATCTTGCACATCTTTATTGCTGAGTGTACAGGTAAATAAAGCAACCTCTTTTTATCTCAGGGTGCAATAGAAGTGACAGCCTGAGGACCAACTTAGCTCTTGCAGTTTCTCCCTGAAATGGCAGGGTGGTGGGTGACTTTGCAGAATCCTTCCCCTCCCTGTGCTTTTGTACTTGAAGCAACTTAAAAAAAAAATTATTCTTAGCAGAGGTTACTTACAATCAGAGAGGGAAAAAGAATGAGGGTGACGATTCCCCCCCCCCCAACAGAAGTGAAGTTACAGGCCCTGAGCTCCACAAGGAGTAAAATATTTTAAAATATATATTAGAACAGTGGTTCCCAAACTGGGTTTGGACCCATTGGTGGGGCTGGGTGGCGCCTCCAATGTAAACGCAAATAATGGCAAGATCAGATAACCAATTGCCTGAAGCTATTCAAAAATTAGATAGCTGCTATTTACCCTGCAAAGAGTTCAGTTCCTGCAGTTTGCATGCATAAACATAGGGAGATGAACATGTCTTAGTTGATGCCCCTACTAAAGAATTTAAAAATAACAAACCAGATTTTGTTTTTTTATTTTTCTGGGGAGAAATGTGGGAAAGGAAGGAGAGCGTTCATTAAATTTCATTAGGGATGCTTCAGTATGAGAAATGGATTTTTGTAAATAAAGGAAAGTAAAAATAGTGTTACTTATAAGTAAATAAAGATATTTCTTTCTAGTTTTTTTTAAGTTTTGTAAACCTAGGTGGGTCCCAATAAGTGTCATTTTAAAAAGTGGGTTCCAATGCTAAAACGTTTGGAAACCACTGTATAAGAAGGAATGCAAACAGATGGAGGGTTAAGCTGTCCTATTCCACTAACACACTGCATTTGAAATTGTGCTCCCTACCTCTGGCTTCACAGAGATTTTACAGTAGATTGGTTCTTCAGACACATGTGCTGCTGTCACACTGAGTTTGGCCCACACTCAAATTCTTCTCCAGGCCTACAAAAAACCTTGCATTGCCAGCTCCCAGTTGGCAAGGGGCTCCTGTTCTTTAGCACAGCAATTCCCAAAGTATATGCTCCTGGGAGTATAGGGTCGCCCAGAAAGTAATGCACCATGTTTTTTTTCTTCAACAATTATTTATTGAACACAATGAAACTTACACACAAGAAAGAATGATGTTTCTTCTACACTTCCTATTTTTCCACGTAATCTCCGTCCAGTTCTAGGGCCTTCCTCCAGCGAGACACAAGGGCATGTATGCCCTGTCGGTACCACTCCTTGTTCTGGTCACAAAGCCTTTTCTGCACTGTGCGAATCACCTCTTCGTCATCCTCAAAATGTCTTCCGCGAATGGCATCCTTTAATGGCCCAAACAAGTGGAAGTCTGAGGGAGCTAGGTCAGGGCTGTAGGGTGGATGGGGTAACACAGTCCAACCCTGTTTAGTGATGTGTTCCAAAGTCCTCAAACTTGTGTGAGGCCGAGCGTTATCATGTTGAATCAAACATTCACCTGGGTTGTTATGGCGCCGAAGTCGCTGGAAGCGTTTCTTGAGTTGGGTTAATGTCTTCACATAAGCTTCAGAATTAATGGTGCTGCCTCTTGGCATCACATCAATGAGTATGACGCCCCCACAGTCCCAAACACAGTGATCATGACCTTACTGGCGGAAACAGTTGCTTTGAATTTTTTCTTCTGTGGAGATTGAGGATGGCACCATTCCATCGACTGTCGTTTTGTTTCGGGCTCAAAACGGTGAACCCAGGTTTCATCACCTGTCACAATCCTGGACAAGAACGCTTCCCCCTCATCTTCAAAACATTTCAGCAACTCAGAAGAAATGTTTTTTCTGAGAGATTTGTGGTCCACCGTAAGACAGCGCGGAACCCATCATGCACACACTTTTGAGTAATCAAGAGCACGGATGATTGCATCCACACTTCCTTTGCTGATTGACAGCTTCAGCGCCAACTGCCTAGTCGTTATGCGTCAGTCCTCGCGAATGAGCACATCAGCAAGCTGCGTCTTGTCAGGTGTGACAGCCGTGGATGGCCGCCCCGAATGCTGCAAATCTTGGAGCTCTGCCAAACCGCCTTCTAATGGCCTCACCCTCTGTGCCCAGCGACTAACCGTACTTGTCGACTGCAGATTCTCCATAAACTGTACACAAACATTTGTGAATGTTCCCAACACTTTCTTTCTCCGCAGTGAGAAATTCAATGACGACACGCTGCTCGTAACGTACATCACTTACAGACGCCATTTTGAAACACTGCTGCAGCTACGCTATCTGTCTGAAGAAACCAAAAATTTGTGTGCACACTCCTGAAAATTCAAATAATGTATATCTAAAGTTTCTCATTCGTACCATTACTGTAGGCTGAGGAAAAAAATGTGGTGCATTACTTTCTGGGCGACCCTCGTATTTCCCCTGGGGATTGGGGGATAAAAATAGGCCCTCAGTTTGGATGTACTTGTAGTAAGAGGCGACTAAACAGCCACCAGGTAGATGGAACTCTTAGCCTGGGAAGGCAGCTCATCTGAGAGAAGAAAAACTCTGATCCCAAACCTCCACTGCCTTGTGGCTACATCCAGTTATGGAAGAGGCTTCAGGAGTCAACCTTGAGGCAAAACCTGGAGCCGGAGTCCCTGAGGCAGTTCCTGGCTGAACACAGTCCTGGCAACTCCTGCGATGCCGCTGGAACCAACTGTATTGGCTTCTGCCTTTCCATTGGACCATACCAGCGACATGGGGGGGGGGGGGATTTGCTGTATGGGTAACAGTCTGCCCTCCATATCTACTCTACCCAGGCTTTGAGAAACAAGTTAATTATATAATTAAGTGTTGATTTCAGCCCAAAATCTCTACCAGCAGAGTGGATGGCTTACAGAGAGTGCTAAAAGGAGTGGAACTATGGCAGGGAAGTTTTTTTTTGGGGGGGTGGGCTGTTGGACTTTGTTCCTGCTGTGGTTTCATCACACCTTCCATGCACCATTTTAAAGAAAAAAAGCTTCTAGTGAAAGTCAATGAAAGCTTTTATTCTTTTTAAAATAGCATTGAATATGCCCCTAATAGACATAATTTATGTATTTATGCTAAGTACATGTGAAATAGCTTTTCGGTCATGCTATTAACCCTAACATTCTGAAATGAGGGAAATGTTGGCAACCCCAGAAGCAAAAGAGGGGAGTGAACCAGTTGTAGTTGCAGCAGTGGATATCATGCCATTTTGTAGTGAGAATAGCTGAGGCTTTGGATTCAGATTTCTCATTCAAAGTGGTTTCCCAAAAAAAGCAGTTGCTGACTAGGTTTGTATGTTGTATTTGTTTGTTTTTATCATTCATACAATGGTATATTGTCCAGATGTCTGAGACCCTTTACCCTGTCCTCTGTGGCACCTGTAGTAGGTGTGCCCTATAATCCTCCCTCCCTTCTGAGTGTCTCTCTCTCCCTGAGCAGCATTCAGGTTCCTGACATCTGTCCCTGCATGGCAGACGAGCAACCCCTTCACTTTTGCACAAGGAACCATTCAAGGTTTTCTGTTCCCCAAGTACTCCCTCAGTTTGGCTGTACTTGTCTGTAAGAGGTGACTGAACAGCCACCGGATTGTTGGGACTCATTAGCCCGGGAAGGCAGTCATCGGAGAGAAGGAAAACTCTGATCCCAAACCTCCACTGCTTTGTGGCTACATCCAGTTATGGAAGAGGCTTCAGGAGTCAACCTCGAGGCAAAATCTGGAGCTGGAGTCCCTGAGGCAGTTCATGGCTGAACACAGTCACGTTCTGGCAACTCCTGCGACGCCGCTGGAACCAACCGTATTGGCTTCTGCCTTTCCATTGGACCATTTCAGCGACGTGGAGGGGGGATTTGCTGCATGGGAAACAGTCTATCCTCCATACCTACTTTACCCAGGCTTTGCGCACTGGAGAGGACACTCTGTTCCAGAACCACCATTCAGAGCACGATACCATAGTCTTCCGAGACTGAAGGATGCCAACAACAACAAGTTGTTGAAACCTTGGATAACTCTGAGTAAAGTATTTTCTTTTGAAATCTTAACTGACCCATCTCCTGTGTATTTATTGATAGCAGACTAGATTGGGGGGGGGGGTGGAATTTACTATAGGAGAAGGGTTTTTCTTCTGGTTGCTCTGCTTATTAGAATTCCCCTTTTCAACTGAAATAATGTTAATATAATCCTGCTATGTGCTCTTGTCAGGCCAGTTCAATCAATCTGCTTAGTCAATAAAAGGACACAACCTCTCTCATTTTCCATCAGGCTTTAAAATTAGGTAGGAGAAAGAAATCAATACATGCAAAGACCAGAGGCAATTTTATCTCTTGTTGTGGTCTACTCATGGCTTCCCCTGTGATATCCTGGACTGCAGAGGTGTTTGACGGTCATTTAGAATATATTTCCCTCTGAAAACTGAATGATAATTCAAGATAGGTAGTATTATGCTTCAGAATGAATCAGATGACTTAGCTTTCATATGGCTGATTAAATGAGGAAGTACTAGAGGAAAACCTAATAGAAAATATCAGTGGACAACCACTCATGGGAGGGCAGTACTTTGGATGACTGAATTCCCTGTTGCTCTAAAACCCCTGCTAATTGGGTAAGAGGCACTTTTTCAAGTGGGTGCTCCTTTTTTTAGCAGGGGGAGAGTAACTGGCCCATCTCACCCCAGCAGTGTCTGTTCTAGTGGCTGTCTGCTGGTATTCATTTGCATCTTTTTAGATTGTGAGCCCTTTTGGGACAGGGAGCCATTTAGTTATTGGATTTTTCTCTGTAAACCGCTTTGTGAACTTTAAGTTGAAAAGCGGTATATAAATACTGTTGATTGATTGATTGATTGCTCGTATATCACTCAGCGGCAATTTGGTTCTTCCAGCATGACATCAGCTGGTTTCTCTTGGGGTTACTTGAGTATATCTCCTATCTAAACACAGCAGTCTGGAGGAAAAAAATACTCTGGGTAAACCCAACCCATGTGCAACACTGAAGAATATTGCCTGGAAGCCAAATATATGGCTTTGAAGAATAGGATGTTGAGCAACTGGCTAATGGTTATAATTTTCAAGTTTTATTGTTATCCTCCATTCCAGTTATGTGAAACTAGTTGCAGCATCCAGGTATTTCACACATTGAAAGAGCCCTAGTGCATTTTAGATAACTTTTGAAAACCACAGGCCTGTAGCATATTTGGAAGCACCAAAACTTGGCTTACCCAATACAGTTCCCATATGGAGATTGGTTTAAATAATTTCCTGTGGTAATTGGGGCACCATTTCACTGGTGAAGCAATTTACCATATCTTATTTATGGTAAGGCCTTTCATGTCCTGAAGAGGCCCCTAAGATGGCTCACATCCGTTCAAGTAAACACATGCAACTATAAATACATAGAGATTATAAAGTCTGTCTTTCTTCTTTTCCTCCTCCTCACAAGGCAATTGGTGAGGCAATTTCTGTGGACATGGGAGTGGCACATTAAGCTTAAAGAGGCACCAGTAGGTAAAGGTGGTAATGATGATTCTTTGGCTTCTCTTTTTGTGGATCAGACAATTGCATATCAATGCAAGCATCCGAAAAGAAAGTTGTACTACCTCCTGTTTTGTCTAATTCTCTTTCCAAACTTGGTCTGGAGAACTTTAAGCTAATTAGTCTCCTCTTCACGCAAAATAGCCCCAATCCTGCAGAAAGCACTGCTGGACCCCACCACCAGAGTAGCTCACCTGTTCAACCTGCAAAGCTCTTCCTTCCTCCACTCTCCCACCAGCAGCTGCTGCAGCAGCAACACCTTGGTTCCCAGCAGCTCCTGGGCATGACAACCACACACCAGTCTCCTGTAACCTCTGTTCATTCAATCCATTTAGTCAGTCCATCCTCTTTCCTCCAAGCTCCATCCTTCCAGTCTCACCAACCTCCTTCTTTCTACACCCACCCACAAACTCTTTCTGCTCCAGGGACTGCTTATGTCCCTAAGGTAGCCATTTTCAACCACTGTGCTGTGGCACATTGGTGTGCTGTGAGTGGTCCACAGGTGTGCCACAAGAATTTGGGGGAAGGTCACTTATTAGTAGGGCCAATGGGAGATGTGAGCCCCCCACTGGCAGCATGCTATATACCTTGTTAGTTGTCAAAAACCTGATGGTGTACCTTAACAATTTTAGTGCCTTGTCAGTGTGCCATGAGATGAAAAAGGTTGAAAATCGCAGCCCTAAGGACTTTCTTGCCTCTGGTGACTGCAACAATGCAACATACTTAAGGCTAGGCTTTAACCCTATGTTTCCTAGATTCACCAGAGCAAGGGGCCGTTGTTCACTCCACACCCTATCTCTTTGAGGGATCTTGTGCATTTCTATTACACCTCCGCTCCCCCCCTTTCCCAATGGTCTGGTGGCATGGTGAAAAGAAGGCACCTAGAATGCATAGTGACCCACTACACATGAGCAACTTATCACATGTCAGAAGCAGATTATGCACAGAGGGATTTGAAGCAGTTTCCAAATGCTGGTTGCAACCTTATAGAACTGCCATTCCCATTCTTTGTTCTCTGCATGGGGGAAATGCTTCCTAAAGCACTTTAGATACAGCCACAGAATGTATAAACAAACCTCTACCCATTATATTTTGTTCCGTTCACAGGTATACACAAAGGAAACAACTTCACGTAAAGTATGATTTAGTGTTCACGAAGACCAGGCATAACTGATCAGAGAGAACAATATTTGGTAAGAGGATAAAAGTCTTTTCGAGAGGAATGGTTTTATTTTGGCTTTGGTTTGAAGAGGAGTGGAGAGGAGCAGATTGATGTGATGATGACAGAAAGGAAGGCGCTTTCAGGCAGAGTAGTATGACAAAAACTACAGAGTTAGAAGTGAGTGACAGGACCAAAGCAAACTGAGAACAAATGAGCTCATGTTTTTCTGAGCATTTTGTTCAGGCTAAGAGGCGAACTTCCTCTCTCAGTGCTGGCAGCTGTATGAGTTCTCCCACTCCTGTTCTTTCCCTCCTGTTCTCTCTTCCGCTGCTGTTTTTAATAGTTTTGGAGATCATTTGCCTACTCTCTGTTCATTGCAGCAGTTCTTGGCTTAATTATTTTTATTTATTTTTCATCTTTTTGCACTGCCATTCCTCCAAGGAGCTGAGGGTGGCTTACATAGTTCCTCCACTCTTTTTTTCTTCTCAACAAGCCTGTGAGGTCTGTGAGGCTGAAACATAGTGACTGGCCCAAGGTCACCAAGAAGCTTCATGGTTGAGCTGGAATCTTTCAGGAGCTTGGATCCTGAACTTGGATCTTTCAGGACTAACAGCCCAATCCTGAGCACACAGCTTCAGCAGCACCGAAAATGGCTGCCGCCAGATCCTGCATGCCATGGGCTACTGCAGACGGCACCTTGGGAGAAGGGGACTTTTGTCCCCTTCTCCCAGGTAAGGGAAGTAGTCCTGCAATGGGGCTACTCAAGTTACCCCCGACCAAAAGGTCAGTGGTAAAGTCGTTCATGTAGGGCGTTGAGCCCCTCACGAATGTGCAGGATCCGGTGGAGCAGAACTCCACGGAACCCCCTCCCTCCCTCCCCCGTCACACCTCCCACCTGCCCTCTCCCCACCTCCTGCCTCCCCGTCACACCTTCTCCCTGCCCTCTCTTTGCCCCCACTTACCATACCGTTGCCGGACCATGCGACCGCCGAGTGACGGAGGCCGGGTGCCTGACCTGCCCAGCCCAGCGCTGGGCTAGCACGAGCGCTGGCCCGGCAGTAAGCCTCGCCAACATGCCTTATGGCGTGTTAGTGACAGTGTGCGCCGGCAGGAAGCCGCTGCGCCAAGCTCAGGATTGGGCTCTAAGGCTGCAATCCTATCCTCACTTTCCTGGGAGTAAAAAGTTACTGGGTTCTGGGTTATCTTGGAGCTGTTACAGTTACTCCTGTGAAACAGTTACTCTTTTTTCTCTCTCACCTCCACTTAGAGACATTGAGAGTGACAGAGTTTGAGAAGGTAATCCCAGCAAGGGAACCTGGGGAACCACTCAGTGTCACTTCAGTTCAGAAGTGATGCTCTCTGTGGAGAGCAAACACATGAGTGGCACAGCATGATCCTGCTTGCTAACCACATGGCCACCATTGCCATGCTGCATAGCCATGGGCTTCTCCACATGATTGAGATCCTGGGATGTTTACAAACCCTCTCTGTTTTCAGCATTTAAACTCTGCCAGGGGGAGAATGGGGGGTGGGGTGACTCAGCTATCTGATATACCAGCCCTGGATCCTGCTGTGCCTCTCGACAGCGACAGTGTCTGGCATTGTCGCTTCTGAACTGTTCAAGAATGCAGGGACCGTTTTCTCACAGTTTGTTGACACATTCTTCAGGCAAGGCCTTCCTTGGCCAAATTTCAAGTCACTCTTCCAAAATGCAAATGTGCCAGAACATTCAATAAAGCAAGGGGAAAAAATGTAAATTTGGGCACAATCATGTTTTCCTGGCCACACCTTTTTGACCAAAAGAAAGAAAAGAGCACAGTATTAAATTTCTTCAGTTTTTTTTCCACATGCAGCCCCAGGGACCGAATTTAACCATGCAAAAGTAATTAGTTGTCTTCCTCTGGGATTTTATTTTTCTTTGTCTTTTGCAGTTTGTCTTTTTTTTTTTTTTTTGGCATGAAAATAAACGGTTGTGTTTGTGGGATTGCCTCGAAGGAGGAACTTGAAAGATGTTTTGTGAAACAGTCATGAAACAAGTTGTGTACACAGAGAAACCATGCAACTGGAAGGGAGCAAATCTGTCTGATACCTTCAGTACCAGAAGCAAAAACCCTTCCTAATAAAGACAGAAGGAGTAAAGAAATCAAAAGTCACTGTAGATGCTCAGACCAACTTTCAGAGGGATGTGCAAGGGAAAAATTGGTGGCTATTGCTGAAACATCACATAAGAGAAAATTGAAGTCTGTCAGGCAACCCCCACTCCTCTCTCCATGATGATGGCTTCATTCCTATCTCCATGAGCACTCTTCTCTTTGTAACCATTGCTGGAAGAGAACAAAGGCACAGAACTTAGCTGGCAGGAATTTGAGGGAGATGGTTGAGAGAAAACATCATCTTTCCTGTTTGAATCTTGTTGCTCCAACTGGCCAGGGTTTTTGAGTCTAGCTGGCTTTCTGCTTCCATGCATTGCCAATTGAGCAGAGTGAATCAGCTTACTCACAGGAAGGCCACACTAATAAAGGAGGAGAGCAAGCAACAAACTTGCTCTGTTGGTTATTGAGCAAAGAAGAGAGATCCACTGCTCCATTCTGGGGGGGGGGGGCATCCATGGAAATACATAATCTGGGTGCATGTGAAAAGGACTTGCCCATAACCGTTGCATCTGGGAATCAAGCTGGACGTGGCTCTAAACATGTGTCTTCTGACTTCTATTTTTGAGATGCTTTTTAGAAATAATGCTTGTGAGAAGAGCAGCACAAAACCATGGGGGGGGGGTGTAGGGGGACTCTGCCTCCACCACAGTTCTGATCCTGGTCATGTCTCCAATTTTTTAATAGGAAAAGCTTTAATTGAAACTCAAATAATATGTTTTCAGCATTAAAAATAGCACATATGGAAGACATTATCAGAACTGGAATGGAAGGGGGTAAAGTATTGAAGCTCCCTATCCCCCTGCAACCATTTCATCATGATTTAACACTTCACCCTAATGCTATTTCTAAAAGAAAAGAAACCCCAAACTGTTAAAGCCGCATGTTTAGAGTCGCATCTAGTTTGATCCTCACATAACCTAATGGAAAAGAGACCAGGTTTCTATTTCCTTTAACAGCTGTGTGGAAAAAGGGAATCTTGACAGGTACAGCTTGCCAAGGCAACACTTTGCAGAATACCTCTCAGCCGCTGAGCTACAAAGAGATGTCTTGGCAGAAGTGGCACTGCTGAAAGGGCAGCCTGTATGATAACTGGGCTTTCTCAGCATGATAATTCTGCTCTCCTATATCTCAAAAATATGGTCAAGATCTGCAAATTTTCTCTTCTGTCATTTGCAATTAATAAGTTCTTATGTGAGAACAAACTGCTTATTTCTGGTAATCATCTGATTAATGATGTCACTTAATGGTGTCACTTAATGGTGGCACTTTAGCCCTCAGCAGGCATGATAAATGCTCTTTTGTTTGCTGTATGAAACAAATTTAATACCCCTGGTCTATACCCACTCTTGTGATATCAAGCTACTCTTGTGGGGGGGGGGGGAAGAGGAGGTCAAGACCTTATCTGGCTTTCTTTTCCCTTAACAAGTTGGTTTTCTTTGCAAGTTTGTGGACTAGCTTTTATTTTTGTGGATTAATAATCTATTTTCTGGATAACTTTCTTAGAGCCCAATCCTGAGCTCTGCATGCCTGCTTACCGCTGGCGCACATTGTTGCAAACATGCCATAAGGCATGTTTGCAAGGCTTAGCGTTGGCCCAGCACCAGAGCTATTCCAGTGCCAGTCAGCGCTGGGCTAGCACCAGTGGAAAATCAGTAGTCTACCACTCCATGGTCGCCTGAACTGCCAGGTGGTGGAGAGGTAGGTGGGGGCGTGAGAGAGGTGGCATTCTGGGGTGGGGTGGGGGAGCGTGGGGAGGAAACATTCTGGGGGGGGAGCAGGGCGGGAGGAGTGCAGGACCAGTAGAGCTCAGCTTCACCAGATCCTGAGTTATGTGTTGGGCTGCGCAACCTGACATGGAACTCTTTGATTCTGTGGCAGCTGCAGAGCTGCTGTAGAATCGAGTAGCCCTATTGCAGGACTACGTCCCTTACTTGGGGGGAAGGGAACGAAAAGGGGACAGCTGCCTAGGGTGCTCTGGATGCCACGGTAGTCATTTTCAGCTCCAAGGCAGCCCCTCGCAGCTCAAGGCTGTTAATCTCCACCAAGCAGTCTTGAGAGATTCAAGCTAGTCTGATAGCTATGAATTTGATTATTTTTCTTTAATGTAGTAGGTGGCTTATTGCTAGAGGTGGAAGAAAACAGTGATAACAAAATAAAAACACATAACACCTCTTTATTTTCTTCTTTTTGTAAAAAAAGAAAAAATCTCCCAAAAAAGTTTTATTTGCTTTTTATTTATTTATTTATTTATTTATTTATTTATTTATTTATTTATTTAATAGGAGGATGTATGAATAATGGCTGCCCATTCATTTCTGGGCCCAATTCAAGGTGCTGGTACTTACCTTTAAAGCTCTATATCAGAGGTCTCCAAACTTTTTGGCCACAGGGCCGCAACAAATATCTGGCGTGGTGTGGAGTGCTGGAAAAAGGATGTAAATATAAAATTTAAATTAATAAATTAGAGATGGAACTTAGATGAGTGAATAAATGAATGAATGGGCTCATTCATTCAACCTCTCTGGCCCTCAGAACACCTTCCAGACACAATCAGAGCACAGTTCTGGTCATGTTCAGTTGAGTGGGCCAAAGGCTTTCAGGGGACAAGAGGTTGGCCGCAGGCTGGAAAGAGGCTTGTTGCGGGCTGCATCTGGCCCCCAGGCCGGGGTTTGGAGACCCCTGCTCTATATGAACGGAGACCATGATATCTGAGGGACCTCCTACTCCCATATAATCTTGCCTACTCTCTTAGATCATCAGAAAGGGTCCTGTTGATAGTGCTGCTGCCAGGAGAAGTGAGGGGTGCAGCGGCAAGAAACAGGGCCTTTGTACAATTTTAAAACAGGCAGTCTCCCCCCCTTTTCTTTTTTTTGCCGTTGTTAAAATAATTTTAAGGGAAAACCTTATGTGGCCAGATTTCCCAGAAATGTAATGAAGCTTTAATGGAGCCCTCTTACCAGTTTTGATTACAGATCTTTGTTTTATGTATTAATTTTACACCTTTAGGTCAGGGTATACAAAACTCTTCAGTCCACTCTGGGTTCATTTGCTCTGGGAAAATGTGACAGGAAGACCTGCTCAAGAAATTAGTCTTCCAATAACCTTTTTTTCAACCGGTTCTATAGAATTAAGGAAGAAAGGAGCTTTGTCTTTCTAAAGCTCAACTTTCTAGTACAGAAATACAAAAAGAAATGACCACTGTTAGGAATCCAAATCCAATGAAGGGCCAGGCTGGATGAAATGGCCAAGTAGCAGGCTGGAGGCCAGTGGGCATGCTGAACAACTTCCTCTTCCAAGATCCTCCTACACAGCCTGTTTTGAAGAAGTGGTAAGAAGCAATGGGTGGAGGCAGAGGCAGAGGAAGTAGATATGGGAATAGTGTGTAGCAGTATGTGGGGTGTGCATGTACCAGTGGGTGAACACCTACACATTAAAAAAGAACCGTGTGGAAAATCTGATTGCCACTTCAGCTGGGCCAGGTAGGCCACATTCACAAAACTGAATTCTGAGGTGGAGCCTATTAAAACAGTGGACCTAGCACTGGATAAATGCCCCAGACACTAAGTCCGTGCACCTCTAGGACTGCGTGGGAAGCCTCATTGAATCTCCCAACACAGTCAGAAATTGCACTTTTGGTTTTCGAGAAGTGGCGTTTTAGACCACGGGGAAGCATTAGAACGCTTCCCTAGTCAGTCTAAGGGTTGCATGAAGCTCCATCCTGTGCTAGAAAGATAGGGGGCAGCTTTGTGCATGGGAGGCAGCATCTCAAACCTTTGCCTCAGAAGTGGGGGGGGGGGTAAGTTCACCATTGGCCTATTGATGATGACACAAGACTGCCAATTCCTTAAAAAGGGGTCAAAATCTGTTTAGTGGCAGAGACTAGCAGTATCCCAAAAATGACATTTGCCATCTATTCATCAGAAAAATAGCTGGAAAAAAACAGGGTCATTTTGGGCCAAGTGGCAACCCTAGTAACTGTGCTTTCAGGGGAGGGACACTAATTCAGGTTTCAGTTAGGCAAAGAGATTTAAATGGTGGAGGGGAACACTCATCAAGAATCAAGAGTCCCATTTACACATATGAGAGAGAGAGAGAGAGAGAGAGAGAGAGAATTTATGGTGTTTGGGGGGAATAATCTTATAAAAATGAAAGCAATACCTTATACAAATATAGCTTTAACCTTTTAAAATAAATATATGACATAAATTTGTGCCTTTGGCACATCTACCAGTGCATATGCTCATTTAATTGTATAGAACCAGGGAGTCTGGCCAGAAAAACAAGTGCTCCTAGGAAATAGTCACATGGATCCCTAGAACACCATCTCTGCCTTGACACCTTTACATTGCACCCGATGCCTTCAAAAAACATTTCCTTTGTGATGGCATTCATTACCAAGTTCCCTGAAATGGAGATTTAGCATAACACTGGTGTGCACATCATTGTTAAGAAGGTGTGCAGTTTAGCAACGAACTTCTCTGTGGCTGCAGAAGTGGCAGGTGCTGCTACCCACTACAGTACCGGCAGTGACAGTCTTACTCCATTCTCATACAGATTTGTAAAGCACATGTTGGGTTTATTTCAATGGCAATGTAAAACACAATGTCACATCTCAAAAGCAGGGCAGCAGGGCAAAGCCTCAGTACACCTTTGCTGTGAGGCTAAATAAACACACATACAGCTGAGCTGAGATTTTTTTCTTTTCTTTTTATCAAGACACAGGATGGGAAAGGGGAAGGAATTCTGACATGAGGGTCCAAAACAAAAGCAGATTGTTTCAAGAGTCACTGGGGCTTCGAGACATACAGTCAAGGATGTTTCCTCAGAAGTAAAGCCCACTTCACAGGGTTGATGGAGAATTACTATGCATGTTTCCTCAGAAGTAAAGCCCACTTCACAGGGTTGATGGAGAATTACTGCCAACTAAGGACTGCAGCCTGAATGTACCTTTTCAGAAGATTTCCTGAAGCTGAGGAAAGGAAACCCTAGCAGGGTCTAGCAGGCAAAAGGCAGAAAAGTAGTGCCTGGCTGCTGCTCGTTTCCCATGAACATAAAATGGCAACAGGGTCCCGGGAGAGAAGATGGCCATTGCTCAATCAGTAGCAACTTGCCAGCGCTCTATGTGCCACCATCTCTCCTAGCCTTTCCCTTGATCCTTCCCCTCTCCATTTGCATTTGCTCCTTTGCAAAGTATCCTGTACTTATGGGCTTAATCACGGTCCCAAATGGTTGAGATGCATTATCTACACTGAGGCCCAGCAAAGGATGTAATGCTGGTAACAAGAACCCATTAGCACCAAACATCTGAGCTCCTTCGAGCTGGCATAAAGCTGCATACTATGGCATCTTCACCTTCAAACGTTTGTTTAAAATCATAGTTGATTTTGCTTCCCTGGAATTCCTAACAGGACAGCACAACATATTGCAAATCACATTACACAAAGTTCAGTCACAGTCTTCTGTCATATACTGCTAACACATTTTGTACCATTATAGGCTGCTTAAAGGAGCTGTCACAGTCACAATGCACTTCAGTTTACACTTGCTACTGTTTGCAAAGGCAGCTTTGTTTAAACAGGCTTAGTGGTATATATCTAAAATCAATACAGCCAACAATCTAGCTACCTATTTATAGAATTCAAATCCCTGTGGTTACCTAAATGCTAAAACCAATCGTGGGGACTGCAGAGATATGAATTCCTTGGGAGGAAGAAAAAAAAAACCTAACGTTGCCATGAATCTATTTAAAGTTAATCACTACAAGAGTTTCTTAATTAGGTTTATATACAGCAGGGGGGGAGCATCAGTTTTTAATCTTATGTTGTAGCTCTTAGGCAAAGGGATGCAGATCAAAAGCAGCTGAACCAACTAACTCAATTGATAAAAGGGCTTTGAAAAGTTAAAGTGAAAGGGTTAATTAGACCATTTACTACATACATACAAGAGTGCACCCATTTTTTCCACAGCAATTCCGCATCAGCATCACCTTGGCTTAAAATTGCCAGCATGGCTTTGTCACCAACATTTCTGTGCTTTTTAACAGCTGCCTGAGAGAGGGGGTGCAGCAGATGACTGGTTTTCTAACACTGCAGCTGTGAGCAGGCCAAAGCTTCTACATGCCAAATTGCTGTTAAGAGATATCAGGGCCCAGCCTGAAAAAAGATTGCAATTGTATATTCTTAGCCTCATTTAGAATTAGAAAAAAATTATTCCAGGATACATAAAAACTAACAATTAACTAGCTCATACTTTGAATAGTCTGCAAAAGCTAGGCATAGTCCTCAAGTGTTGTCTCTGGTCACTTTTCTAGCATATGTGCAATTTTTCAAGGTGCAAGAAAACTGCTCTAGAGCAAACAGGAAATTGCCCAGGGTATTTTTGTTTTCTTTTTGGGAGAAGGCCTGTTTGTCCACTGGTCAGCTGAGAAATTGCCTGATCAAAATAATGAACAATGGGAATAATGATGCAACCCACAGCCATGCTAGGAAGGTACACAGTATAACTATTGCAAAGTACTCTGTAAATTTAAATTAGAAGTGGTAATTATAGAGGAGGGAGACAGCTGAATCTGGAAAGATAGTATAGAACTGGACAGAGTGGGGAACTTCAGTGAGAATGGTGCAATGTCAGCAGGAGAAGAAGGGGACCTTTCCTCGATGCTGTACAGATCTTTGGATACAACACAGTTTTTTCCAAGTTTTTTTTTTTTTTTTTTTGCCATGCAGTTGCACAAGCATATGAGCATTCTGCAGCAAGGTATTACACCTGTAAACACTGTAGTGGCCATGCACCAACCACAGAACATATGAAGGTGCCTTACACCAATTGGACCACTGATCCATCTAGGCCAGCATTACAATGCCTCCCCAGAGTCTCAAGTAGAGCTCTTTCTCAGCCCTTCTACCCAATATCTTTTAAATTAGAGTTGCTGGAGATGAACCTGGGATCTTCTACATGAAAAGCATATGCTCATCCACTGACTAGGGTGCCGCATTCACTAAAGCAGTGGTGGACTGGCGGATCGTGACGGGGGGGGGGGGAACCAGAAAAGGGCCATTCCCCTTTAAGTGGAAAGTTGGTTTCCCCCTTTTTTTCTACATTTTGAAGCTGCTGGGAGGGCTGGGGCGGGCCCACAGGCTCCTCAGACCCTCCAGAGAGCCATAGCAACCCCCAGGTAAGTGGAAAAAACCCCTCCCTGTCGGGCAGCAGCAAGATTGTCCCAATTGCGTTGTTGCCCTCCCCCCATGCAAAGACTTACAGAGTTCCCAAAGTCTGACTAGCCGAAACCACTGCACTAGGGTAAGTTACAGAAAGCTGAACTGTTCCAGCTTTTAAATATTGTTTTGACATGAGCCTTCTTTCTGATCTTTACACTGGTACCATTCTCTTGAGCATAGAGTTTGACCATAAAGAGCACATGGTTATCAAAGGGGCCACAAGAACTGACAGAGGCTTTAATCCTATCCATACTTTCCTGGGATTAAGCCCCATTGACTATAATGGCCCATTGCACAGGATTGGGCTCAGAGAATGTTGGGTTGGAATGTTGGGATGAACCCTATCATTTGTTCTTTCAGTTACTCTCATGACCAATGGATATAATGGCTAAATTGCCACTATAAACTCTGTTACTTTTTCAGGGTACAAAAAGTATAATCTGAGAGTGAACTATAAAAGAATAGCAATTGTGAAGTATGTTTCCTGTTCATAATTGTGTGTATTTGGCAACTGTTCTATGAGATTACGGAACTTAATTTTGGGTGCAGAAGTCAGCATTCTAAGAATCTCCACTTTTCTCTGACTTAAAAAACACACCCAAACACACACAAGTTCCTAGTCCCTTTAGACTGCAAAGGTAAACCTGAGAACATGTGTGCAGCTGGGGAGGGTTGAGTATAATTTCCAGTGTTCGGAGGCAGGGTTTTGCTCATTGCCCTCCACCATAACAGAGGTGGAGTAAAATACGCAAATTTTGCTTAATTGACATAATTTATACAGGTTATCAAATTCTGTTTTTGTTGGCACGGAGTATGGGTTACCATAGCACAGAATATGGATTTCTCCCTCCAATACGGTGTATACACAGGCTTACAGTACAAACCTATGCATTATTCAGAGATAAGACCCACTGAATTCAGTGGGACCTAGAGCCCAATTCTAACCAACTTTCCAATGTGGATGCATACCTGCCAACAGGGTGTGCACTGTGTTCTGTGGTGGGGATGAAGTCATGGAAGCCTTCTCAAGGTAGCAGAAGGTTTGCTCCCTGACCTTAGGGCTACATTGCAGTTGCATCAGTGTTGGAAAGTTGGTTAGGATTGGGCTGCTACTCCTAAACCTGTAGGTTTACAGCCCTAGTTTCTGGATGTTCTTATGACAAGATAGGGACAATTGTGTCACTATCTGCATTAATAATGTTTCCCCAAGAGTGTTACCATCACCTAATGAGACAAGAAACATATCATCAATCTTTCCCTCTTTTTTTACAACCTTAATGGAAGTCTTATTTTAAAAAATACGCATGTTAAAAAGGGCACTGAATGCTAGCTTGAAGTATCTGAAAACACACTACCTGTCTAAAATGGAATGGGAAGAGGAACTTAAATGACAAGGCTGATGAAACAAAATTGCCTTTTTGCTCCTAATAAGCCAGGAGAATGTTTTTATGCTCCTCTTCCTATGAAGTTAATGGGGGGGGGGGGGAGATACAAATTAATAAAGAGGAAGAAGGCATTTGTTACCACACTTGAACAAGGCAACTTGGCAAGCTCTATATTTCATTCAGACTGTTGGGGAAGGGAAAGTAACCAGGCTACACACATAGCATACTAACAGCCTACAACATAGACACAGATGATGGCAAATACATACTTCTAATGCCATCAGTCTAGGATTTCTGGCACCACAGCAATCCTATCTTGATGCAATATTTATGTACTGTATGTCAGGCTTGTGCCAGAATGCAAGCACACCTCATAACTGAGAGTCACTTGCATTGGTCATGGGAGTAGAATGTGCTCAGTTATCTTGGCTGTCTGAAGACCAGTAGCAGATTAGTTACAAACAAACAAGTTAGCTATGGATCATAGCACTTCAACTCTTGCTGATTCTTCTCTTTCATTCCAAACAAACTGATTAACCCAACCTTGCCAGAGCCAAGCCCCTGACAGCAGTCTGGACTTCCATAATATAAAACTGGATCAAATTCACACTACCTAGGTCAAGCCCTGACATCTGGAAAGCCCGTAATGTAAAGTGTGTATGACTCGGCTACACCTTTGAAATACAGTATTTTAAGGGAAGGGGGATGGAAATGAAACATTATGTACAAGAAATATGAGGCTGCCACCAAAAATGGCATTTATACGTTGTTCCCCTTTCCCCTCCATTTTTATGCATTTCATCTTATCTCATGTTTGGACATCATTACAACATTCATTTTCCTGCACCCACTCCATATCACTGGCTGCAGCTGGCAGGGATGGGGAAAGAGACATTAGTGGTTATACCAGAAGCCCTGTATTTCTTGCAGTGTTTACCCTGCCCTAAGATGCGGTACAGCCTTGTTCTTTCCTCTCTGTACAATGCATACATTAGTTACAGAAATCTACTGGAGTTCAGTCTCTGAGCTAAATTACAATGAATGGCAGACACAAGCATTTTAAGATAGATGATCAGTTTTAGGAATGTCTGTGCGCTGAAAAAGGCTAATGCAGTTATAAATAGTAGAGCATTTTAATTCAGAAAAATACGCCCAGCTCATTTTGACCTAACTTTGTAAAGTTTAGAGAAGTAAAGAAGGAAAAGGGAAGCATGAAGCATGGCTGAGGAATCAATCCATTTTGCTAATCTGCTTCTGGTACATGTTGTGCAAAACACTGTTCGCTGCTATCATAGATACAAAAAATGTGGACGTTCAGTTTTTTGTATATCAAATACCAGACCTGTGAAACCTGTAAAAGATATACAAAATATAATTATCACCAGGACTGTATCTTTTTAAACCTTCAAAACAAACCACAAAAGTTTCTGTGTGTATGTACGTATGTATGTATATAGGCATATATGTTGTAAGTTCAGTATCAATGCTAGTGTTGAGCTTGTCTCTTCTAAATACAGATTGGTATACTTCCTATTCCAACACATGCACCTACAAACACATGATCATGCATACAGCATTTCCTCCTGCTGTTGCGGGAAAAGTCAGAATATACAGAACTATACATTATTTAAATGCAAACAAAATTGATTGGGGAAATGCATATTGTCATTCAAAGGAAAAAAAATGCTGTGAGTTATAAAAATACGTCCATATAAGGGGAATTACCATCATCTAACCAATAAAAACACTGAAGACTGTAAGGATGACCTAAGAATCAAACCATTTCTCCAGCAAGTCAAGAGAGAAGATTACTACTATTGACCAACATACGATTGCAGAGAACTGATCACAGTCAGGAACATGGAAAACAAGAGTCCATATGAGGTGTGGCTCTTTCACAACAGCATCGAATCTCCTGCCTATAGACCCTTTGAGGTCTCTTGACAAAATTCAAGAGAGTTAATTCAGAGTTGTCCTTCTCAAAGCAGGAGGTGCTGACGGCGACCTAGAGGCCCATCTGGAAGGTAAGCGCCTGTTTGCTGGCCGGGCTGGCCGAGAGAATCCTTTCCCAGTTGACTGTTTAGCTGGCATTGATACCTACAATAGAAATGAGACTGCTTGTTTTACAAAGTGATAACAAGGGGGGGGGGGAATCCCAAACACCCCGAAAACAAAAGGCATTCATGAAATTGTAAGAGAGCAGTGTGATGTATGCTGGCCAGTGTTGCAACAGGTGGTCTCTGGCTATTAAAGGCATGAAGAATGTATTATTTACCATTTTTGCATAGTAATGTGAAGATGTAATAGCAGAACTGTTGCTTGTGTCAATGAAATATGTTGCGTGCAAGAAAGGTACACAATGCTGGCAAGGCTTTCATTGAGAGTTGAGTCGCATGCACACAAAAAGAAGTGGATTGAGTCAATACTTATTCAAGCAGACTGCAGAATGAACTGGTTGTGTGATGGGTCCATTACTCATTCTGCTCGCACACCAGCACTCAATCAGGTTTTTAAATGTTTAAACAAATCTCACCGCATGTTGATGGCATGCTGAAGGAGTGATAAATTAATCCAGTGGCTAATTTGCCCCACAGCCGGCTTTAAAAGATAAATTACTCAACCAAAACCTGGCTACACTCATGGTCCCGCCTCATGGCAAACTCCCCTGTCCTCCAGCTTCTGATTCAGAATGAATACATTTAAATCTGATTAATCTGGAGGTGATCTAATGAATGCTGGAATTAATCTGATTTAAATTGTAAAGTGGTTTTTCTCTGTAAACCACTTTGTGAACTTTTAGTTGAAAAGCGGTATTATATAAATACTGTTAATAATAATAATAGTAATAATAATAATAATAATAAACAATCTAAATCAGCAAGGCTTCTAGACAGCATTCCCACTAAGGGGTCCATGCCAGTGTGCGACAGCTGTGCGGCGCTATGATGCTGCCTCTGCAGACTTAAATAAATCTATTTTAGATTAGTCTGGACTAAGTTGGTCTGGATCCAATCAAAAATGGATCCAGGGTTGGATTACAGAAATGCGGTATCCAAACCACCCACCAATGGATTTCTTCCCCATCAGCACTCACAACGTAAACTTGCCTACAAAGGCAAACCACATGTTGACTGAAGGCCAATCCTATCCAACTTTCCAGTGCCAGTGCAGCTGCAATGCAGCCATGAGGAAAGGGAACAAATGTTCCCTTACCTGGTGGAGGCTTCTGTGACTGCTCCCCTACAGCAGGACGCAGCGCATGATTCAATGGTACAGCTGCACCTGCGCTGGAAAACCGGATAGGATTTGGCCGTGAAACTGTACCTTCCTTTCTGCAGTATGATGGACAAACTCTCCCTCTTGCTGAAAAAATGAAACATAACTAAAATTATAATGGTGTACTACAGCCTATCTGCTTAATTATTTACTTATACAGATTTCACTTGAGGGATCCCGTGCTTTAAGTGGCATGGGAAACAGTCTTTATTAAACCTCTTTATGGTTGTGAAGTCATGCAACACAATCCTTGTATGGATTACTTTACTTATCACAAAAGAAGATAGCCTGCCAGTTCGTGATCTCATGTACAAAGGCATACATTCAGACTAAGCTTTAAAGGCCTAAGCTTGGTGGCCTCACCACCAAGATACAAACCACCTGCAAATGTGTATAATGCTACCAGTGTCAGCACTGGGATGGAGGGCAGCCCTAGAGGAAAATTCTACACTAGAGCCCTCATGGCACCCTCCTCAAACTACAAACTACTGCAAACTACTACCAGCTCAAAGTAATAAGGAGTTAGGCTTCCCAGGTTGGCCCATTGTTACAAGAGACCTCAGCCAGTGTTCAGCCAGGCTGAATTCTGACACCACTCTCCCCCCCCCCCCATTCCTCTCCCTCAGATGATTTGGTACAGGGAGAGGACATCCAGTCCTCCCACAGTCCCCTGGGCCATCAAGGCACAGGGTCGGCTACTACTTGCAGGGTGATGGCCTCCTTGCTCTGGGGGTAATACTGGTCCTTTAACCCCAAAGCTAGACTGGGTGTGGCTGATGGCAGGTATGGAAGAGAGATAGCCCAAGAAAGGTGAGGGCCCAGGGCTTCATAGGGCACATGGGGCGGTGATGAGAAGTCTCTGGGTAGGCTACCTGAGGGCTATTCTGTGTCTGCTCCTCTGGCCCAGGGGAGTGGTGGAGGAGGCAGGTGGAGACTAGGGCAAGCTCAAGAGACAAGTGAAGGAGGAAGGAGAAGGGTGAAGCAACCCCTTTCCCACTGCTGAACTCTGAAGCCTAATTAGGGGATCCTGGGGGGTGGGCCAGCAACACCCCTTTTTGTTTCTACCCCATTTTCCCTGGGGCTAAGAAGGACTCAGTCAACACGGGAAGCTCACAACTTTTGTAGCAAAAGTTGCACCCCTCCTCCTGCTGGGATGGATGGAGAAACTTACACTGTGGTTCATTGTGAGACCTTGGACCAGTTATTCTTTCTCTCTCCCTCTCACTTACAACCAGTGTTCTCTTACTCTTGGTGTCACTGCAAAAAGCCTTTCCTTAGCTGTGTTGTAACATCTCTGGACACTCAGCAATGATGTCATCCATCATTGCCGACTTCCAGGTTGCCAAGCTCTGACCTGTGTGGAGCTGGGTTTCACAGCCTGGGGGAACTCTGCTTACAACCTATCTCACAGAGCTGTTGTGAGGATTAAAAACAGGGAAAATGATATCCACTGCCTTGTGCTCCTTGTGCAAACAGCAGGATGAAAACATAATAAAATAAGATCTATTGTATGCTAAAATCCTACCTCAGGAAATTTCTGCTTCTCTTTGCCTTGCTTGGCATAAAGTCCAATCTGCTTGGTTAAATTCTTCTGGTGCTCTTGCTTTCCTTGGTCTGTACGGAGCATTTCAAAATAATGACCCAACGCCTCACAACTGCCATTGGCAAATTCGGAATCTGATGGTGTCCACTTCCCTTCACGGAACTTTGAATTACTCAAGGAGGTCGATTTTTCATAGTTCTTCAGAAGCTTTTCAACAACACCATAGTTTGACCTGGAGTCAGCTGACCGAGGACGGCCAGACAAATTACTCGGCCTCCAGTCATGCTCATGCAACATATGCTGGTAACCACTGAGAAGCCTGTTCAGTTGCTTTTGTTGCCCCGTTGCTTGGACGCTTTTTTGGGGATTGCATGGCTTCTCTTCTTTCGTGGAGGAGAACCTGGGATTTGAAACACAGGTAACATCTGCATTTTGTGTTCCACTATCCTTACAATCCTGAAGGACATGATGGGCATATGGATCACTAGATGGCATCTGGTGTTCCTGCAGACACTTCTGGCCTTTATCTGTATGAAACACTGTTCTGTTAAACTCATCAATTTTTGCTTCCAGTGTTTCATTTCTTTGCATCTTTCCAGTTCCATATCCAGAATCACCCAGAGTATCACACAGGGGAGCATAGAAGTCACTGCTATAATGCATACTGCTTTGCAACTTAGGATATTGTTTTGGAGACACCATATTTCCGTCGGAACAGCTTTTCTGGACAGAGTGTGAAGAAGCGCTATTCCTAGTACAATTTCCATTCTTGCCTGCATCACAGGACCAGGTGTTGTGACAAAATCCCGCTGGCAATTTGCATTCAAGGGATGGCTCTGTTTTGTCCTTGGACACAGCAGTAGCCATGGCATGCCCACTAACAGATTGCCATTCACTTGCCAGGGTCAAAGGAGCGTCAGGCGGCTTTGCAAAAGATGGATTAATCAATGCATTTCCTTTCTGGCACTCCTGCATCTTGCAGTTGCTCCTGTTCTCTGTATTTTTTGCTAATGCCTCTGAAACTTGTGCAACTGCAGAAAGAGAGGTGGTCAGGTGCCGGGAGGTGCTTCTTGGGGGAACAGGAGGGGCTTCCTTTTTCTGCCAAGGCAAAATGCCCGTTTTCTCAACTCCTGTAAGAGCAGTAGATGGCATCTCCTTCAGATATCTGTTGATACCTATCAAATTTTTCATGTTATTTTGTTCTTCTGTTTCAAAAGCAATGGAGGCCATTGGTGGGTCACTGTTGCACACATGGTTCAGCTCAGATGTAATCAATGTGTTTTCAGATTCTGCAGATTCTCTCAGAACAGGGACCAGCTTCTTTCTGCACACATGAGAAAAGCATTTTAAGTAGGAATTTATGCATCTTTCGTCCACCAGATAGGCCAGCTCTGCAAGGAGATCAGAGCCAGTTAAGTTCAAGGCCCATGTCAAACTTGGAGGCCCATAACCAATTAGGCTCAGTATAAACCTTTATGATTCCACAGCCTCTTCCATGAAAGGTATGATATTCAAGACAGTTGTTATCCTTAAATCTTTCCTTTCAACACACCTGATATCATAGCATCTTACGTGTACTGAAGTAGCAGCACAACATAACAGTATTCACTATAGCACAAGGCCCTTGCAAAACTAACTCTGATCCTGAAAGAGAACCATACCAGATTCTTGACAGCATCTCCCATGAATGAGTCTAGGAAAGGGGTGGGTTCAGTGGCAGCAACACCTGTCAAATCCAAGCACCCTTTCTGGACCCAGTCCTGGGTCCATGCAGATTTGTGCCAGTGAATGCGCTGACCCAGGTCCGAATAGACCCATCCAGGCCCCAGAGGCTTGCCCCTGAGTAAGGGAACAAGATGTTGTCTTAGGGCACAAGCCTAACCAGGTCTACTCAGAAGTAAGTCCTATTTTGTTCAATAGGGCTTACTCTCAAGAAAGTGTGGTTAGGATTGCAGCCTTACTCACATGAGACCTCTAGGACTGGCTCCCTGCAGGATGCAGTGTGCACATCAGTGGTGAGGCTGCATCAGTGGAGGAAGAGGATAAGACTGGGCTAAAAATCAGTGTTTCTTTCTCCACTCTTCTTCCTGCCCCATCGCTACTAGATCTGCCCAGCCCCCGCCCTGTTTCACCCTCTCCCTACCTCACTCTAACGCTGTACATGGTCTTACCGAGGTGGGAGGCATCTGTAATCTGTCACTGCTTGGACTTGGTTGCTTGCCATTCCTAGTGGTGGCCAGCTGCCGTACCTAGTAGTCACATTTGTGACTACCTGAAAGCATTCTATGCCAGCAGAATGCACATTCCGCCAGAATTGCATATCCTTAGGACTGGACCCTCAATGTCTCATGTTCATTTGAATGTGGCCCTTTCTCTCCCTTATACCCAATCTCACAGAACTGACAGGATTTTACCTTCTGTGGTTGGACTTCTTACGGATTTCCTCTTGGTAGCTGCACAAGTCTTCACTTACTTTGGCAAGTTCTTTAAGAGCCTTTACAAAGAAAAATTGCATTATCTTAGCATGATCAGGTTATTGTAAACTTTCTAAAACACTTGTAAACACTGCTGTAGCATGGTACCATTGTGCTACATGTCAAAGGGAGCTAAAGAAAGGTTTATCATATGCAGGCATAATACTTAAACATTGTACACCATGGTTCGGAAATCAGAAGGCAGCCTCATTCACGTGTGCCCTTCTCCTCCTATCTCTTAATGATTTTTCCTTCTCCCCCCCCCCCAGCATTATCTAATATGCTTTGTGTTGTACATGCACCAACATAAACACTGATTAATGAAAACCAGGCTTCTCACATAAACCACAGATCACAACAATGGTTTGGTCTGAAGTAGTTTATAAGCCACCTTTATTAAGGAACTTGGTTTACAATAACCATAGCTTTCACTGGTGCCCATGTAATGAAAAGCAATGGTTCACATCAAGAAGATAAAACTGCTCCAGATAAAAGGGGGGGGGGAGTGTGTATGTTCATGGGGCTGGCTCTCAATTTAGAAACAAGGGCTTGTAAAGAGCTGATTTTACATCTACACTGGGCCACAGATACAAGAGGAGTTGTGATATCAAACAGATTTACCAAGTAACACCAAATGATAGAAGATGCTAGAGAAGCACGCTTTGGCTGACAAGTTACGGAATCCTTGATATTTGAGGGTAGACATTTTAGATGCAGAAGGACGGAGCGGAGGGTGATGTTCACTTCCATATAGCTGTAGCTAGCATGTGTTCACACACCTCCAGTTCAGTTCAGGTCAAGCTGACCTGCTCTAGTTACCATCCAATTGACTCACGACAGGCCCAGATGAAGTACATTCATTAAGACAAGCCATTAAATAGACATTTATAAGACCGTGTTGACATGTTATAGGCCAAACCCTCTGGCACTTTCACTGTTGGCAAAATACCTATTACTAGTTTACTCACAATATTGAGATCCTGAGTGTAATTCTTTGTTGTTTTCAAGCCTGGGCAGTCTTCAGATTCCTTGTTATTCTCAAAGGCCAGATGATCCTTTACAAAAACATGGTTTCTTCTCTTGTTTCTCAGGTCCTTGCCTTCCTTTTCTGCCCTGTTGAGCAAACTGTCTTTGTCCAGTGAGCAACAGTTCAGTCCTGGTGTGGCGCTCCATTCTGAAGTGGGGGAATGTACAGGCCGTTTCTGCGCCTTGCTTTGAACGGCCTTATTCTCAAAGGCATTCACACTGCTCTCACGCCTTAATTTTACCTCCTCATAAAGCTGGAAAGAAAACAGAAAGTCCCCTATTAGATTCTAGCGATCTTACAAGCCTAACAAAAGAGTGCATTTATTTTCATGTCAAGTTTGTGTCATCAGACTCCAAAGTCTGGGATCGTAATCTGAAACATGCTTTTTAGCAGGAGCTGTCAAGTCAATAGCTATAGGCTCATTTCTTTTCATAGGGTACAAAGACAGTACTAGCATTTCTAAAATGCTGGCTGTGTTTTGAAATTAAAATGTAGGAATCTGTGGCTTTGCATACTGGGCCCGCGAAGGATTCTACAGACCTCAGCTGAAACATTTTTCAGTTACAGCTTTTGACAGAAGAACTACAGTGACCCCACAACACAGTACAATGGGACACTTAATAAAACATTCTCAGCTGTTTAGACAGTTTTGTCCCTGCCTTGTTTGTGTATCTTATAAAATCTTTCCGCTGCTTTCTGATAATCCTTCTGCAGCAACTCACATGAGAGCCTTCTAAGTGGTGGTCCCTGCTATACGGAACTCCTTTCCTTGTGAAATATGAATTACCTTTTTTGCTGGTGTTCAGACATCAACTGAGAACAGTTTTGCTTCAATACGCTTTCTCCAGCCTGCTGTGATTGTGAGCCCAATCCTGAGCTCTTTAGCGCCATTGGTACAAGCATACAGCCAGTGCTGGGTGTTGCAAACATACCATAAGGCACATCTGTGGCACCCACAGAGGAGGGGCCGCCAGTGCTGGGCCAGCACCAGTCAGTGCTGAGCCTCAGCTCTGCTTGGAGGGCTGGCCAGTGCTCCAGTGGTGCCAGCCAATGGTAAGTAGTATTGGGGCAGAGGGGAGGAGGGCAGTGAGTGGAATGGGGCAGGGGGAGGAACTGGGGCTGGGGGTGAGACCAGCAGAGCTCTGCTGCTCCTTGCCACAGGATGTGGTGATGGCATCTGGCCTAGATTCCTTTAAAAAGGAAATTGGACACATTTCTGGAAGAAAAATCCATGACAGGTTACAAGACATGATGTGTATATGCAATTGCCTGTTTTTAGAAATGGGCTATGTCAGAATGCCAGATGCAAGGGAGGGCACCAGAATGAGGTCTCTTGTTATCTGGTGTGCTCCCTGGGGCATTCGGTGGGACACTGTGAGATACAGGAAGCTGGACTAAATGGGCCTATGGCCTGATCCAGTGGGGCTGTTCTTGAGTTCTTATCCTGAATTTTTTGTCAGGCTGGAAGGCTCAACACAAAATCTGTTAACTCTGTGCTGGCAAAACAGCCAGTGCAGACTTGAGAAGCCCCATTGCAGGGATTGGAGCTTTCCCCGGAGGAAGGGGACAAAAGTCCCCTTCCCCTAAGGAAACTTCTGGTGGCTGCTGTGGGACTGCACGATGCAGCAGTAGCTGCTTTTGCGCTGCTGCACCTGGGGACAGCACCACCTTGGGATTAGGCCCTTGTTTATTAGCTACCTCCTTTTTTATTTGCTATATTTGACTTGATTTATTGTTCTACTGCTTGTTGTTTTATTCTGTCTTAATTTTGTTGATGTTAACTGCGAGTACTTTCTTTTTGGTATTTTTGTTGTAGAATGTAGGACCCCAGCCCATGCTTTATAGGTGAAAAGGAGAAGCACAAGTTTAAGAAACATACAGCTGACCCTAACATCTAGTTTGGTCTTAAACCCATCCCTGAATGGAACAGTGCGAAGGCAGGCAGCAAACAAATGAATGCTGTGAGATATAAATATAATTTGCATCTAAGCTTGGCATGTTGTTTATTGTAATCCCTGTTCTACTGAATGTCATTAATAAATATAGCAGGGCCAAGACAGAATAAACATGTCTTATGTTGCTTGCTCCTCTAAGCAAGTCATTCCTTTAAATGTTAATGAACAAGATCTGCTCAGGAGGGGGAAGCATTATGTCCAGAGAGGCATTCTGTTTTTGTAAAGAAGTGGAACATGCACTTCTACTCCATATACCCCAATCTGGACCAGACTCCAATGTTTTAAATGACATTATCTAAAACACACTGTGAATCGTGTGTCAAGAGCCTTCAGCAACTGTTTGCTAACATCTATATCACATGAACGTTCACAAAATTGCCACCTTTTCACAGCGACATCCCATGTGTTCATTTTTCTCAAGTGGTCTTGAATATATCTCATTACTTACCCATGTCCTAGCTAGTTTTTATACCCTTGTCATTAAAGAACCAAAGTGGTAAACAGTGGGTGGAGGAAAAAAAGAAGAAAAATCATACTCATTTAAAAAGATATAAGAAAAAAGGAGGGATGGTTGTTCACCAGATCTACCAAGGAAAGGACCAAACAATCAGTTTGTTTAGAGAGAAAGACTTGAAAGCACAGCGTGAATTCCAGGATGACCAGAAGAGACCTTGCTCTCTTTCGAACTGGTCCCTTTATCTACTGTTTTTAGATAGCTAAATGAGGCTATGCCTTGACTAAAATTGGGGGAAGTCACATAGTAGGGTTCTGAGATTTTATTAAAGGCTTTCTCTTTCCCATTATGTGAGTACTGCTTGATGCATATGAGCAAACCCTTCCCAATCATAACAATGGAACAAGCCTAACAATGGAACCAGCAATTTAGCAGGGTTATAGAGGCTTTTTCCTTGGAGGTTTCATTGGCAGAAACCTCTCTCTGAACAGTTCTCTGTCAGAAATGCTCAACCGAAGGGTGGTAGAGCATATGTTTGTGATGAAGAAGGTACCAAGTGCATAAAGGATCCTGGGCAGTGGAACTGAGAAGGACCTGAGACTTTGGCGGGCTGCCAGTCACAGTACTTGGTTAGAAGGCCCAACTCGGGATATGCTAGCTTCATTTGTTCATCCTGTTTTGGGGGACGGGACATGACAGCTGATCTGTTCCAACAACATGACTCTGTGAAAGCTTCTTTGAGAACTTTGGCATGGATGTATAATTATATCAGTTTTAAAATTATTGTTGACATTCGAAATAAGCTAGAATACCTCTTCTATCTTCTTCTGCATGACCTTCCATTGACATTCCCACTCCTGCCTTTCATTGTCAAAATGCTCCAGTAGCTCCATTTTCTCTTTATTCCAGTTCCTCTCAGTTGCACGCTCCAGTTGCATCTGTAGATCCATGGCTGCAGTGGTTCGCGTAAGTAGTGTACCTGTCCCTTTTTTCTTTTCTGAAGACTTTATGGAATGTCCAAGTTATTAAGTTGTCACAAACTTTACTTGCCTGGGGCACCAGCTTTTGGGGTGGGGGAAAGAACAGAAGAAAATAAAACTGAGAAACCATAGATAACTTTTTCATTTGCACTCAAGGTTGCTTGTAACAGATCACATCTCTGCAGATTTTGCTTTTACAAAGCACCCAGTGCAAGAAATCTGTGGGAGAATTTCAAGACCCATGTAAAAAAGTATTTGTATGGCAGTTACAACAAATGAGGCAATTAATAATTTGTAAAAAAATATATCACTGCAATAGTATGATATGCTGGTAAGGAAAAAAAATGTACTATATAGCATTACTTCTGAGGAACAACAAAGATGTTAAATGCTAAATACGCTACTTATTTAATGTTTGTTCATTTGAAAAAAACCATACAAACATTTTGGGAAAGTGTTTAAAAAATGATTAAGGAATAAACTTGAGGAACATAATCCATATACCATGGGCAGTACTGTTTAATGGCTTGTGCAGTTTTGGTAAAAAGAAGATCGGCTATTGGTCAAGAGTTTATCAGGATGTACAAGAATGATTATTGCATAAAACTATAAGTACTGTATGATTAAAAAAAAGACCTGCAGGGAACTGATGCAATGTTTTGAAATATGATACACTGTACTTGTTAAAGTAATGACTATGATTCAGACACAATTTAGCAATGACAGGACTATGATTATCTTATACATAAATGCTAAAATGTAAATTATATTGGAATAAAAAGAATTCCCATAAAATACATCTCAACATTACCAATTCCTTAAAATTAAGTATTTGGTCTAAGAGCCCATGTAATGGAATTATAGGATTTTATCCTAGGTTCCTCTTTCATGAACAGAAAATACTCCCATTCTGTAAGGGAGGACTTCCGCTGACCTCTTCACTCTGTAGCCCTTTGCATCGCACAGTCTTATTGTGGGGGTCCTCCAGCCCCTGAAAGTAGATTTTCAGCAAATGCAGAGGGTTGCTGTAATGCAGGAAACCATCTTTGTGCACAGGATTCCTATCCTTTTACTTTTAAACTTTTATTCCCCCAAAATTAAATAATTAAAATCTCTTTGCAAGGGGAGAAGTATGTGACAACTTGCTATTCTGTAATTCCTTTTCTCCCAGTATATTAAGGCACATTCATAACAAATAAGCAGAAATCATTCATCCAAATCAGAAGTACTTTTTCAAACTTAAGCATCTCTTCAGGACCTTGTGTCCAATCCTGCAACTTAATGCCAGACTGCTGCAGATTGCTGAGCAACCTCTGTTCTCTCTGAAGTGTTTGGCAGTGACAACAGAAGGCTTAACAACCCTGAAAGGCCTAGAATGCCAAGGCAACATAGCCCATGTCTTACTATCTAACTGTTTGTTGACAAGGCAGCCTAGAATCTAAAGATAGAAAGTTTGCTAATGAAGATGATTTTACACTG
Organism: Tiliqua scincoides; assembly: GCF_035046505.1. NCBI lineage: Eukaryota > Metazoa > Chordata > Lepidosauria > Squamata > Scincidae > Tiliqua > Tiliqua scincoides. Next base: position 203,721,515 of record NC_089821.1, read on the forward strand.
ACGCAGTCTCTCTGTCACCCTTCCTGCAACAAACATATATAGACACAGAGAGAGAGAGAGAGAGAGAGAGCGCAATCCTAACCAACGTTCCAGCACTGACATAGCTGTGCCAATGTGGCATGCACTGCATTCTGCAGTGGGGAGGCAGTCAAGGTGGCCTCCTCAAGGTAAAGGCATGTTTCTTGTCTTACCTTGGGACTGCATTGCACCCATGCACACAGAGAGAGCACAACTGTAGTGGACTAACCAGTCTTGCATGGTTTACACAACAAAGAATTCCTATGAGCCATTTAATGTGTTTTGAATTTACAAAGTGAGCATTTTGTTTCCCCTACAATGTCCCCTCAATGCAATGTGATACCACACATGTGGTGGGGAGGAAACACGCTGGCCAGCTAGAACACTGTTGTTTGCTACCATGAGGGAACATAACAGCACAATACCCACCACCAGGGTTAGGGAAGGGAGGCTCAGCCAGCCAGTGACTGCCAGTTGCTAGCTAGGCTGAATTCTTCTCAGAGGTCCCAGGGCAGGAATCAGCAGTTCCTCCCCAAGGGCACAAGCCTTGACTGCTGCTCCAAGGAACCACACGCTGATGTTGAACCTGTTTGCAAAATGCAAAATCCCCTATCGCACTGTTTCTCAAACTGTGGGTTGCAAGCCAATTTCAAATGGGTCCCCATTCATTTCAGTATTTTATTTTTAATATATTGATGCTATCCAGGTAAGTGACTGCATTTGGGGAAATATCACAGATCTGTATGTTTAACAGGCTATTATGAAGATGCTTTTAACATGGGACTTACTACTAGGTAAGTGTGGGTAGGATTGCAGCCTAGGATTGTTAAAAATTTTCCTGCCTGATGATGTCACTTCCAGTCATGACATCACTTCTGGTGGGTCCTGACAGATTCTCATTCTAAAAAGTGAGTCCTGGTGCTAAAGGAGTGAGAACCACTGCCCTATAGCATGCATCTTAAATGCAACCGCAAAGACCCAACTCAGCTCCCACTGCAACTGAGGCCTGCTTTTTCAGTGACTTCATGGGCTTCTGGTCTGCAGCCTGAGGAGGAGAGCAGCTGAACTTACTGTTGCTCCCTCTCCAAGCCACGTGGACACCACAGAATGGCTTACCTGTGCAATGCAGCATTTTGTCCCTTCTCTTTCCAGATTTCACTCAGATTTTTCACTGGACTCCAAAGCTCCACACAGCTTTGTCTTCTCTCCCTGCTTTGTTTCAAACACTTTCCAAAACTAACTTTGGGATCCAGCAAATTCTTTTCTGTTTATACCTGCCTGTAAAAATTCAGGACAGCTTTATTACAAACCACGTCAGTGCAAGTCAAAGAGCTGTTCAAAGACAACACAGGATTCTTAATGAAAAAGGCCAGAAGGAATTGATTGTTTAAGCAAAGGTCTTGGCTTCATGTCGCAAGCAGTCAGCAGATGAAGCGTCTACCTCTTCAGTGCCAGGGACTGCAATGGCTGCTATTCGAAAACAACTTCTTACATAAAGTTTCCACTGCATGGAAAGTTATTTTGCAGTCTAAATGCCATTTTTAAAAAGAGCATTTGCAGCCATTTCACAGATTACAATAACTTGCAATGCTTTGTTTTGCTTTTGCCAAAACAAAAACGTGAGAGGAATTCATGGAAAAATTCCTTTCTTTGTTCATCTTTCTTGAATAGTATAAAGGTTAGTCACTCTGCAAATCTTGGTGAACAGGGATAAATCAGAGGAGTTTAAGCCAATCACTCAATTAGTATTATATCTGTACTGCAGATCAAGCATGAATATAATACACTCCCCCCTAATGTGTACTGATTGCTCTGTTGTAATGCACATTTCCAGAGCAGCTCTGGAAATAAAACAAAAGAGCCATAAAACATTTCTCAAATTACGACTTGTTTGTTTAAATCAATCTTTACAATATACGATCTGCTTCTCACCAAACAACATTTCGGAAACCACACTGGAGAACATCCAAATGTAATCAAGTTCTGGAAGAACATAGTGGGAGTCATTACACTACATTTAACATATCAGATGACCGGAACCGTGCTGAGGGTCACATAACTCTTGCCCTAGGGTGGTCTTCTCTTTACCCAAATGTTCCTAAGACACAAGCACATCTCAGGCACAGCACTAGTATCAGTGCCCACACCAGTTTGCTGGAGACCCTGGGCAATGCTCTGTACTGGGCCATTTCTCTCCAGTTTACAAGTGACAGGCAATTCCTTTCTCCTCCACCCCATGTACAAATGGCTAATCTGTGGCAGCTGCCCAGTGCTGTAGGGTTCCCCAGACCCACTGAAATGGATGGGCACAGGCCCTGACTGACCTCCAACACCATCCCAAATAGCCCGGTCTCTTTCTACATGAAATTCATTGTGTAGCAAGTTCTTTTGTGAGCCTCAACATCTCCTCTGTAACAGGAACAATATTAACCTTCTCATAAAGTTGTTGTAGGGTAATCACAAGAAAAGAACTTCAAAGCAATTTGCAAATTATTAAATTAAAAGAACTGACAGCACCGAGCAAGATAGTCAATGCTCAGATCGTAGAACAATGATTTAACACATCCAGAGAGGCCAACCATGCAGCCTGCTGACTTCTCAAAAGAGTACACTCTTCCTTCCCAGCATGCTTCCTTTGTTTGCTCGTATTGCTGCTTATGGTCACCTAGGGCCCAATCCGATCCAACTTTCCATTACTGATGCAGCTGTGCCAATGGGGCGTGCACTGCTTCTAGCAGCGGAGGGGCAGTCATGGACGTCTCCTCAAGATAAGGGAACTTCTTTCCTTTATCAAGGAGCTGCACTGCAGCTGCATCACCACTGGAAAGTTGGATAGGATTGGGCCCCCTACTTGTTAATTGCTAACATGGATGCTGAGCTCAGGCTTGATATTGACACATTGAGAATTGGGTCACTGTTTAATTTTGTCCCAAATGTTCAAGCTGGTATTATGGTGGATAAATCCCTTGCAGAATCTCAGCCCCACTCTTTATCCTTGTTTTTCTTCTGTGATGAGCCTTTCTTCCCTGGGAGAGTAGAATTAAGTTTCCATCGTCTAGATTATTTTTCACATTTTTGTACCACCCTTCCTCCAAGGAATTCTGGGTGGTATTATGACACATTCAGCCGGGGGGGGGGGCAATTGAAGAATGCTGGCAGATATATTTTTGAAAGGTTACTTCTGGACCTATAAATGAAGCTTTCATCTTACAAGTAAATAACTAGCATCCATGTGTTATGAGAAACAGTTTTCATTTGCCCTGCGAAACAGCAGGGCGCCTGTCCTTTTGCTGTACTGACACTTTCCAACATGCCCTAGACAAGGTCAGAAGCTCAATGTAGTGCTAAACTTTTCACTAATCCTCCCTCCCCTGCCACAAACAAGTTTTCCCTTTTTCCAAAAAAAATAAAAATGGTTATGTAGGACCTCCAGTATTATTACTCTGCTTTTATCTTGCTCTCTACACACAGACATGCAGACTAGTCAAAATAGTTTGCAATAAATACCCTTCTGGGGTATGGAAAGCAGATGCTAAAAATATCAGGCAGTGACATGAACCGAAGAAGCGTTGTGTTTGAACAGAGATGAGACAAAGTGGGCACGCACAGCAGATCAGATAGGGAGAGCCTTCCTTTGATTTACAAGCAATCCAGGTCATTCAGGAGTGCCAAATTTCGGGCATGCACTCGCATTCACACACACGCACACAAGGCACAAAGTTTTTCATGACAGCAGCCTGTGCTATTGCACACACATATTCAGTATTTTCTGGTGTGAGAAAATCCAAAAGGGGCTGAAAATCCAAAACATGAAAAGGGGCTTTCAACTTCCCTATTAATTGTTTGGGACAAGCTCACTCAACCTTTCCTGAAATAATCAACTTTTTACTAAGATGATTACTGCCCTGCATTCAAACCTGGGAGTAAAAGACAGATGTTTAAATAACCCTTTGGACTCAGACTTTGGGCTCATTTTGAATATATTCTTGTTGTCATCAAATGACACAGAAGTGGACGTGCGATTTTGAATGAAAAACAAAACACCAAACCCACCTTTTTTAGAAGAAGAATCTCTTCAGAGGAATTTCAGTGCAAATGTAAAGCTGTGACGTGGGGAGAGGGGTTCTTCCAGTTCTGGAAATACTGAACCTGGAGAGAAAGGAAAGTCATCAGCCTCCCAAGCAGAGCAGTCCTCAGCGCTCTGCAAGATCAACTTTGCAACTTTTTGCAAACTGGGAAACAGTGCCGTTGAGCATCATCCCAGCAGCTGGTTTCCACGTGACGTCAGCATGTGGAGGATGGTGTTAAAATCTCTTCCAATCCCCAGCCCTGTAACTTTATATCTTCTCATATTTTATGTAAACAACTTCGTGTCCAGAACATTTTTAGTTTTTATAGTGGAGCCCACTATTTAAACCTTGACGAAGCAGCCTGTGTAAATACTACAGCTGTGACAATAGCCAGTTTTAGGTTTCTTTTATAAGAGGCAGTTGCTTTTTTCAAAAGAGGCTCTGTTTTCCTAGGGCATGAATGCATAATTTTCAGAAAGGCAGTTGAGCATCTACATTTTGAATCCTCAACACTCTCTTGAACAAAACTGGCAGAAGGAACTTCCCTCAGCATATTTTCTTTCTCTTTCTAACAGTCAGTTGTAAGTATAGAAGCAAACAAACCCAAATGTTGTTCAAATAAAGCTTTTTTCTATAGAGAAAAGCATTTGAGAAATTCTACATTAGTACACCATAACAAACTATATACATTCAAATGTTACATTTATGCCACAAATTCCATGTGATGAAAAGGCTAAACTTTAGATCAGAATCAAGCGTTAACGGTCTTTGTTAATGCCGGCATGACTCCAACAACGGACATGTGTCATGAACTCTATCCATGGTTGCCTTTGAAGCCTGTCCAACAGCTGCAGCTGCTGTGGAATGTGGTGACCCCACCTCATGATGGGTGGGGGTCACTTGGAGCACAGCAGAACAATCTACCATGTCTTGACTGGCTGCCTACTGCCTGCTATATCAGCATAATTGAGCTGATTTAGGCACTAAACAATAGGACTCAACCCAGAAATATGAACACACACACAAAAAACATGTCACCGACACAATTACATTATTTTCTTCATACTACTATTTCCAGGCTGTTTTTTTTAAAAACCCGGCAAAGCCTATGAAGCCATCAAAGACCAGAGGAAAACAATAATAAAACAACACTAAAGGATAAACAAAACAACAACCCCACAGTGAAAGTACATGACAGAAGAAGCACAAAAAGCCAGTAGAAAATTCTGCCAGAACCAAACACCTTGGAGAGCAGAAGGCTTGAAGAAAAACATAAACTGTGGGGAACCTGTGAGCCTTCAAAGGGAGTGAGTTCTATAGCCTAGGTGCAGTAGTTGAAAAGGCCTCCCTTGCCCTGTGTTCCCACCAAACTTATGGTGGGTGGCAGGATTTGGAGAAAAGCCTCCATTGAAAACTTGAATGCGGGCAGGTTCATATGGAACAAAAAGTGGTTTATGGCCACTTTTATACATGGCTGCTTTTTGAAAAGTACTTCTCTCAGTGTTGAATACAAACATCAATACAGACTAACCACCATGCTTTATATGGATACAGGGTCCAGGGAGTTCTAGGAGTATACTAGATTTTGTGATTTCTGTGGTATTAAGTGAAGCTGGTGTTGATAGTGCCCAAATTCAGGGATCTCCAAATTTTTCAGTATGTGGGCCACATCGTATATTTTACACATTTTTGTAGACTGCAAAAAAAAAATATGTTTTTTAAATGCAATTTAAATGAATGAATAAGTTTTACTTGGATCTTTTTTTGGAATCAGCATGATACGTTTCAAAACAAAAGAGAAATGAGACAATTACAAATAAACAGGGCTGTGCTTAAATGATATATGAGAAATTATATATGATGAGTAAAAATGTCAAACATCAGCAAATACTTTGACAAAAAAAAAAGTTGCTGCAGGCCAGATAAAATCATGAGGTGGACTAGATGTGGCCCCTGGGCCACAGTTTGGAGACCCCTGTCCTACATCAACAAAATAAGAGGGGGAGGCTGTACTGACAGGCTCCTATAGTGGCTGCTTTGATGTTATTGAAATCCTCCAGGTAAGACTATTCCAGGCAGGAACGATGTGAGGATTTTAAATTTTTTAGGACATTAAGGGAATCCTTCACATCTACCTGTCTGCAAAAATATCCTGTACCCGTCATGGAATTCCTAAGCACTGGTGAGGGTTCTGGGATTTATTCTAGGTTGCCTACTCAGTTAAGGAAATTACAGCCCAATCCTAATAGGCCCTGGAGCAGGAAGGCAGGCTGGCTGGCCTGCTCTGCATCCACAGCAGGGCTAGGCTGAGTTGCAGTGCAACTCAGGGTAAGTGGCACTGGTGGAAAGACCTGTGCCATCCTGTCAGTTCCAGTGCAGGGAGAAGCACGCACCAGACCAGGTAAGAGCTACTATGAGCAGTGCAAGGGAAGGGGATGGCAGGGATGGAGCGTAATGGGGTAATGAGGGAATGAAGATGGAGCATAGTGAGGGAGGGAGAAGAGGTGGGTGGATTGAGCCAGGAGGGAGCGGGATCAGCGGCACTTCTGAGTCTAATCTGCTGACACAAAGCAGCTGAGACTTGAGTCAGTGATTTTACTGGCACAAGTCTAAGTAGCCCCATAGTGGTAGCTTTCCCTGGGGCAAGGGGATGAATGACCTCTTACCTCAAGGAGACTGCCAGCCTTCTGCTTGTGAGCACTGGGTACAACGTGGTCCATGTAGTCCCACTGCGTTGGTTAGGACTGGGCTGCTGGCCTAGATTCAGTTTTTGGCATGCCACTACAAACACTTGAATATAGCCGCAGTGGCATACCAAAGGACAATTCCTGCTGGTAATTCAGTGCTGGCATCCACATATAATTGGCTCACCATGGACAGACACACAGAAATGGAAACCAACACTTAACAAGTCTTTTCCTGTGGCCACCCCAAGCTGAAATCATGTGAGTAGTTCTTAAGATTTACAAGCAGTAGCTTTGTTCCTCTTTCAATAATTCCAACTGCAAAAGTTGCCATTGATTATTTTACAGGTGGTGATAGAATGCTAGTGACATGTGGGGTGTTAAATATGGGTGTAGAATCAAAACACTGAAGGTCATAGAAAAGTGAAATGGAACTGTGAAATGCACTGTCATTTTTGCTCCAGGACCAGGTAAAGCTCTTTCTAGTTTATAATATGTTAGCTGCTTCTACTCCATATGTACAAGCTTTTCTACAAATTCGAAAGAGTTAGAAATTTCTAACTTTCCACAAAAGTGGAGACTCTCAGCGTTCTGCATTTGAGTCCAAATTCTGTAGACAAGTTATGTACCACATAGTGCACTGCACTGCATAATTTATGTTCTGTGTTAACTGCCTATGACAACTTTAATAGCAACTGCAACTAAAATCTCAGGAAAAAAGACTACCATCAACATTCTAAAAAAATCCACTGAAAGAAACTGTCAAGAAATTTTCTATTAAACTCTTTTTCCAAAACTCTGCAAGCAAGTCCATATTTGCCCATGCTGTTTTAGGATGGTCAAGGGAAGTGTCCAAAGCTAAAAGGAATGGGAAGGTCACATAAAGGAATGGGAAAGGTTACATTGTTTTGGAAATGATGACCTTTCATGCAAAATACAGTTCCAAAGTACATCATTACACAAGGACAGAACTTTCCTGATTCATGGGGCCCTTAGAGTGCAATCCTAACCCCTTATGTCAGTGCTTTCCAGCACTGACTTAAGGGCAATGCAGCTCTGAGGTAGGGGAACAAACATTCCCTTACTTTGAGGAGGCCTCTGTGAGTGACACCCAACTGCAGGATGCAGCACACGCCCCACTGGTACCGCTATGCCAGCGTTGGAAAGCACTGACATAAGGGGTTAGGATTGTGCCCTTAGTCTCTTAAGGCCCAATCCTATCCAACTTTCCAGCATTGATGCAGCCACAATACAGCCCCGAGGTAAGGAAACATTTGTTCCCTTGAGGAGACGTCCCTGACTCCCTCCCCACATCAGAATGCAGTGCATGCCCCATTGGCACAACTGCATCGGCACTGGAAAATTGGATAGGATTGGACCCTCAGTAATTTTTTTCACAGTGCCGCTAAGCCAAAAGAAATATGCATCAGCTGTGTTCCCCTCAAAAATGTAAAATATCTCCTGGATATCTCCAGGGGGCCACGGAGCCATGAAACTGTGACATGAAAGTTGGGAAAAAAGCCACAGAACTCAGCTAGTGGGGAGAGGGAGGACGGAAGGGGATTGGCCTACTTCAGCTTTTAACAACTAAAGGTGGGCATTTGAGTTGTGGAGGTACAGCATTTGTATTAAGCCCTATTGGCAATCTATAGTTACCATTGTCACATGCCTGTATCCACCACAACCATTTTGCACCTGCACACAGGATTTATTCCAGTATTTTGTTTTCTCATGTCACACTAGCAGCATAAAGTTAATCCAGTCTATTCCAAGCCAAGCACAGGAACTGGAGTGTGATGTTCTGAAGGCTCTGCACTTGTTGTAAACAACTCCTGAAGGTCATCTACAGTTCATCTCCTTTTCTTTCTTTTAACGATGACACATTGAGGCAGTCTTTCTGGCAAATTTTCTGTTTTTCCAGCGGCTGGGTATATTTCTGCTTCACAGTGGCACCTGCTTTCTTCTGATTCCAAAGTGTTGGCGACAGATGTCACCAGATCCTTGTCTTATTATATCTGCAATCAGGAGCTCCAGGCCCAGGCGAAGGAACTATCCCTGCCCTTGAAAGAGACCCTTCAAATTGCCAGTTGAATTTATTTGCAGTCACCCCATACTGATGTGAGCAATAACCCATTTCAGTGATGTATTTATCTTTAACCCTGCTCAATTTAGTTATGTTTTAAGGGTCAGTCAGAGAGTGAATAACAGGAGAAAGGAAGCATAAATAGAGCAACCTGTTATTTTTTCCCTATTGGTCTGAGGGAACAAACAAGTTGACAGAAAGTAATGCTTTGCCTAAGGTAAAACCTGAACTTCCAATGCCTTAAGGATTTGTACATCACAAGTATCTTTGGATGGTAGACCAAGAACTCAGTCAGGCAACAGGTTTTTTAATTACCCAAATGGTAAGAGTTTTTTCCATGTTTTTTCCATGTTTCCATGTTTTTTCCATTCATCACATTTTTGAATTAGTGAGCCTATCAGTAGCAGACCTGCTCTCATTGCACCTGGGGCAGGTCTGTGACATGCTGCCCCCCCCTCCAGCATGCGGTCCCCTTCCCCCCCCCCAGGATAAGGCTCATGGAGCTGAGGCCCGCCGCTGCCACCTTCGCCCATCCACCTTCGTTTCCTGACAAAACCAGAAGTATTGTTTAAAACAGCAGAAGAAGCCTCAGAAGGCTTTACGCACGCTGCCAAGTGCTGTGCGGGGCCTCGCCTGCCTGCAGAACGATGGACATGCTGGGTGGTGCAGCAGGCAAAGACAGAAGCAGCAGGGGCATGGCAAGCTTGGAGCTTTTGCCCCCCCTGACCCAGGTCTGCCACTGGAGCCTATGGTCTGTGAAGTTAGGTCCATTCTAGAGCCTAGCATACAGCCCAGCCCAGCCCCCAGATGCTCCAATGTTAGACCAGGTCCAAGCCTACTGTCAGTCTTCTTTCCATTTCTTCCTACACCCAAGAAAGTAACCAGCATGCACACAACTTCCAGAGAGTAGCATGTTTGTCTAAAGCACCAAACGCAACAAAAAGTCTGGTGACACTTTAAAGACAGGCAGCCCAATCCTCAGCTCCCGTGGCACATAGCTTTGGCAGTACCAAAAATGGCTGCTGCCGTATCCTATACACCATAGGCTACCGCGGGCTTTTGTCCCCTTCTCCCGGGTAAGGGAAGTAGCCCCGCAATGGGGCTACTAAAGGTAAAAGTGTTCGTGTAGGGCGCCGAGCTACACACAATTCGACAGGATCCAGTGGAGTGGAGCTCCACTGAACCTGCCTCCCACCCTCCCTCCCCGCTCCCTCCCCCAACACGCCTCCCATCTGCCCTCTCCCCGCCTTCCGCTTCCCCATCATGCCTCCTCCCCGCCCTCTCTCCACCCTCTGCCTGCCTCCTCCCTCTCCAGAAAGCCTCCTACCCGCCTATCCCCTGCCCCACTTACCATGTCACAGCTCGGCAGTCTGTGCGACTGCCGAGAGGTGGAGACTGAGTGCTTGCCCGGCGCTAGCCCATGGGTGCTCACCCGGTGGTAAGGCTCGCAAACATGCCTTACGGCATATTTGTGACAGTGTGTGCCAGCGGTAAGCTGGCATGTTGAGCCCAGGATTGGGTTCTAACATATTTCTTGTAGCATAAACGTCTGTGGACTACAGTCCACCACTTATTAGATCAGTTGTTTTCAAGATGCATCCTCCTACAGCAGCTACTTAGGAAGCATGTTCACAAGTCCATGTCAAATGCCATCTTCAAAATTTGTGTGTTGTGGTCTCCGAGTTACTCACAGGGTCATATACAAAAGCACAAATTATGCCTTTAAATGATCATGTCACTAAAAAGCAGTGGCACAGGAAGAGGAGTGGGTCAAGGTAGCACAGTGCCAATATCACAATAAAGTCCCTTTATAATAGCCAACAGCTACTACTTTAAGCTAATGCTGTAATTGGTTTGTTGTCACTGCTATTGTTGACCACCGCACTGGAATGCTATGGTTCACAATGTACAGGACCTATTTTCTTCCACTGGCAATGAGAACAGAATGAGAGTGGAAATTATGATAGCCAACAGCGGTTGTGAATATATATGATCCCATCATTCTTCAGGCTAAGTCCTGAAACGTCATAAACATTCAAGTAATAGTACAGGGCATTTTTAATTCAATGGTAAGGTGAGTGTAATCTGTATGTGTTAAGCTGAACATATCTTTCTTTCTAGAAGTTATCAAAACTCTGTGTGTGTGTGTGCATTCATGTGAACATCTAATCATGCGTAAGCAGGGTGCCTGAAAGTATCTGATTCAGTCATCACCAAAACTTGGAACTGGCCTTGGAACAAGCCAGGATATCAGCTACTGGCTGTGTAAATATTTGCAGCCCCAGGGTACATTTTCCATAACTAGATCTCATAATATTGTTAAATCTTGTAAGCCTTCCTTGATGGCCCTGAGTGTGGGCTCATGGAAGCTACCATATGTGCACACTGGTGGGCTCACAGTGCTTTGTCACAGTAACTTTCGCTGTCCTGAAGGTTGGAAAATGAGAGCTGGCTCAATTCCTCAATTGTCCCCTCTTCCCCTCCTAGGTTAGGGCTCCTACCATCAACTGTATTGGGTAAGCTAGGACCTTCTAAATCTTGGCCATAGCAACTGTTCTGATCTTGGAGGATAGAGTTGCATTTTGTAACCTTACAGAAACTCATCCTGTAACAGTGAGGCCTTGAATACTGGTTGGTGACAAGTGGTTTCTACCTAACCAATAATTTTATATTAAAAACCATTCCACATGAAACCTCAAGGCACTCTAGATTCTTAATTTTTTCACACAGTCACTTTCACCTGACTTGTAAACTGGGCCAGCCCATGAGGTCTGACAAAAGTTAATCCATGACAGCTCCTTGTCTTATCAGCACCAGATGACAAAAACTGGTTGGAGATGAGAAAAAAATGGGAAAAAAGATGTACAATTGTGGTGGGGATTGGTTCAGCTATTATTCAGCATGAAGACTGAGGGCCCAATCCTATCTAATTTTCTAGTGCCGGTGCAGCTGTGCCAATGGGGCATGCACTGCATCTTGTGGTGGGGCAGCAGTCACAGGGGCCTCCTTGAGATATGGAAAAATTTGTTTCCTTATCTTGGGGCTGCATTGTGGCTGCACCGGTGCTGGAAAATTGGACAGGATTGGGCCCATAATCAGCTCTAAGAAAAGAGACAGCAATGGTTTCACAGAATGTGCCATGGCTACCAGCAATCACTCAAAAAGTATTTATTTTTACTCATTTCCCTAAAGAATTCAGGGGAACATGGAAACCAGAGTAAAAATTGTCATAGGTGACTTCCCATCTAGGTTCTGGCTATGCCAGAATGGAGACAACCATATTTGTTTTTTGTGTGTCTGCTACACTCATGTAAAAAGCAGAGCTGGGGGAGTTAGATGTACACAGGTGAGACAGGCTGGGGAGAAAAGTTTCTGAAGCAACAGAAAATGAACTAATGAAGGTGGAAGGCTCAAACACTCACACCTTTTGTTGTAAACATCAAATCTTCCTACTCTCTGCTTTATAAGTGAGTTGAGCAGACACGTAAATAAACGTGGCTGGCCCATCACATTGAGTGTAATACTTCACTTTAAGATGGAATGGCAGCAGGTGTTTCAGACTTTATCTCGGTTCTCCCAGGAGCAGCTGACATGAGCCTAGAGCTGAGCCATAGTGCAACCGCACTGGTTGTTTTGCCCTAAAACCACCCACCATGATCTGTCATTAATGTTGCTTTGTGATCTCACACTATTGTAAAACTGCAGCAGTTAAAGTACAGTTTGACATTTCATGGGTGTGAGGGAGAAAGCCCATCTTCTATATTTAATGGCATTTTTGGAAAGGGGGCCCCCCAAGAATTACAGTCTTATTGCCAGTGCAGTTCTATCATTAACTTTTAAAATGTTATGAGTTTGAGTCAGCGACTCTAAAGCTGACTTTTTCCTCAAGGGAATAATGAAAAATGCAGCAAAAAAGCACAATTCAATTTAGTGCTATGAATTTATGTGACAGCTTTGGCTAGAAGGGATTCTTTATTTTTTAACTGCTACATTGCAAATCCCTAAAAATACAGGCTAAGGGGGGGAGGGGATGTTGCCAAGCAATCTGGCCAATAGAAGGAAAAAGCAAGAGAAAGATTAAGGCTCTGTTACACAGTAGCTTGTCTGATACCAAGGCAACTGGTCACATGTGCAGCTGTAGTTGTCTTGGATTGAGTCAGACCATTGCTCCATCTAGCTCAGACTGTGTTCATTTATCAGCTAGAAAATAGCCAGAAGTGAAGCAGCCAGCATGCCTCTAGCTAGCTAAAAGAATGGTTCATTAAAAAATGGAACTAAAATGGTGTTGAACATACTTCAAGGTGTTTTCACTATGTTTCATCATTGCCTTATAGCAGTATTTCTCAACCAGTAGTACTCATACCACAGGTGATACTTGAGGTGATGTCTGGTGGTACTTGTGGAACTCCCAGACCTCCACTGCCTGGCAGCAAGACCACCAACACAATACAACAAGCAGTGGTAGGATGCTCAGCTTGGTGGGCACAGCTCCAGTGTGTGTGGTTTTTGCATGCTCGAAAAAGCCCTGCCATCCACCCTGAACCTCTTACTGGTGTTTGTTGCATAGTGTCTGGCCTCCCAATTCAGAAGTAATTAGCAATATCATCAACAGTTACTTCCATTGGTACTTCCAATAGCTGGACTGTGCAAAGTCGGTGGGGGACAAACGTTGAGAAACTCTGCCTTATAGTTATTAAAGTTTCCTTAAAATTATAACTCCTGTACAATTCTTTTAAAATCTTGAGAATGGATGGGTCCTTTTGTCCAAGTTCAAAAACCCCTCCGCCACAGCCTCCCCTACTTGCCGTACAAGATGGCTGTGCCTAGTTGTTTCCTCAAAACAGAGCAATAGGATAACATTATTTATGGATGCGGCCATGTTTTCTAGCCTGCAGCTCACAGGAAAGATTGCTAGCATGGTGAGTGTGCCAGGAGGTGAAAAATGAACATGACCCTTGCTTGCTGGAAGGAGAAAAGATAACAGCTCTCTAGCACTTCTAGTACTGGCAGCTGAAAAACGAACGCAGCCTCAATTTTGTTGACATGGATCTACAGCAGATCTTTCGGGTTTCAGAAAGTGGCCTTTCCAAGCTCTACCCAGAGATGTCAGAGATGGAACATGCGACTTCAGTTCATAAAACATTTTCTCCAACACTGAAGTTCAGCCCTTTTCAGTTGAGTGCAGAAACCAGACAAGCTCCACAACAAAAACTGAGACTGATCCAGTGGCGTAGCTAAGGGGGTGCAGGGGGTAGCAGTTGCACTGGGCATCAAGCTTTAGGGGGCAACAAGCTGAGCTTCACAATAGTGACCAAAATTATGAAAATCTTGGTTTGTATGAATAATACCATCATGTTATACATTATTGGAAAAGTAATTTAATGCAGAGCGCAATGAAACAAACTGCACTGGAATATCTGTACTCTATCAAAAGTTATGGCTAATTAACCAGAAAATGAAAATACAACTGTCTTGTGGAACAAAAAGTGGATTTGCTCAACTCCAAACTGACCTATGAGACTGATTTTTCTGAGTGCCAATGAGATGTTATTATGATACAGCATGGAACCAATAAGTGCTTGTTTATTTCCTTAATTAAATTTGATTTTATCATGTGGGGGGGGGCTACAAAATCTTCTTTGAACCCGGGTAGCAGACAGATGCCTTAGGTATGCCACTGACTGTGGGGAGGCAGCAGACCAAGTGGGTGGTGAGCAGCTGGGGGAGGAGGTGGATTCCTCCCAATTTTCACTTTTTAAAATGCCCAGTTGTGACGTCACTTCCGGTTGTGACATCACTTCTGGGGCAACATTTTGAGCTTGGCACTGGGCTACATGATTATTAGCTACGCCATTGGACTGGATTCAATAATCTCTTGGGCATACAGCATGATTCTCTGCAGTACTGTGACTAGATGCTAGGAAGGACAAAGCTCTTGTACCCTGAATAGTTCTGCAGACCCGGTAGTCGAGCAGATACAACTTGTCACATAGCAGGATGGCAAAATCCTGGCCTGGTTCAATTCCTTCTGCTATACAGTTAGTAAGGATGTTCTCTGGTGTTTTTTTTTACACCCGAGATTATGCCACTTTGTCTTTGCAAAATGACTTCTTTAAGATCTTTAATGGTTCCTTTATGTTTCCTTTAAGGTTAATAGGAAATGACATGTACAAACAGAATCTCAAAGAAAGACAAGGGATACTGAACACATTCAAGCCTTCATGCCTTTTAGGGTGCAATCCAAAGCACACTTACTTGGAAGTTACACAGTAGGACTTGTTTCTGAATAAACATCCACAAGTTCCAGCATATACACTTATGGAACATAGTTCTAAGCTTGCCAAATCCTAGCCATATTTACAAACTTCACAAACTGCATACTTACTATAAGTATAGTAAGAGAAAACTTGAAGAAACTATAGTAAGAAAACTATAGCAAGAACTATAGTAAGAAAAAGTTTATAGTAAGATAAACTTGGTTTATTTCTGACTCTATGTTGCACCCTATACTATCTTTAAGCACATATATTTGCATAGGTTCATCACCAGAGATATGTTAATAAGTATAAGTAACTTGCTCAAATGTGCGTAGTGGGAGTACTACATACATTGAAATAAACCACAAATGACCATATGGAGGCATCCTATGTCACAAGTAAATGATGTTACATTCTTAATACAATACTGTACATTGTGTGCTTCAATACATTCGCTTTTGCAGAAGTGATATTATGTCTAATACACACAGTGCACAATTACTGAAACATGGTTTTAAGTATGGCTCTGTACAAAATAGTTTGTTCCAGGCATTTTTTTTGGTCCAACAATGTGCAACTGATATAGTATGAACTGCACAGGCAACAAGAACTATATAAAACTGCACTGTATAAAACTGTCATATAAAAATGCTTTTGTAATGAAGATTTTGTAGCAAAGGAACATCTGGCTGCTATTAACATCTCCATGTGTTTAAAGTGAATGACTTTTTGTCACTAATGTTCCTCTATCTATACACAGTTGCTTTAATAACATATGTAAGACACAGTTATTTTTAATCTGAACAAAAGTCTTTATTTATAAGGCTGTTTTATTTGAATTTCTTGATAAGCACACATTCACTATTTCTCAGAGCAAATCTGATCATGTACCATTGCACTGTACCATCACTGAAGTAGGTAGGCTTCTTTCTAGACCAGGTGCTGGTCTCTCCCAAGTAAAACACAGCATGTTTCAGGTTAGATGTTAGAGGCATGACATCCCTGTGGATCAGGCCTGCAGAAGCTGAGACCCACGAAGCCAAGCACACTTCACCATCCTTGTGTTGTGACTTGCCTAGAGGTTAAGGGCCCAATCCTATCCAATTTTCCAGTGCTGGTGCAGCTGTTCCGGGGGGGGGGGTAGGAGCTGCATCCTGTGGTGGAGGGGCAGCCACTGGGAACCTCAAGGTATGAGAACATGTGTTCCCTTGCCATGGGGCTGCATTGTAACTACACCAGAGCTGGAAAGTTGGATAGGACTGGGCCCTTAATCTGCAATCAGAAGGTTTATCAAGCAAACACCTGGTACATCATAACAATGGCTGGTGGGCTACATTCTGTTTGGTGGCTTACAGTTTCTGCAAACACAAGTTCTGTCTCTGTTGTAATGGTTTGCTTAAATTATACTGATCTGATCTCCAGATGTGTTTCAAAACTGCCTGTTTAGTCTTGGTTTTCTCTCAATCCAACCCAACAAATTAGTGAACAGAACTGCAATAAAAATGCTAGGCTGGATGAAGAATGGTTAAAGACTGAGGCAAGGCAAGGCCAGGAGGCTTAAAGAACACAGAAAATGAAGCAGACGGTTTTATCTAATAAGTGATGAGCTGACATCAGAGGAGAATTATGCATAGCTTTTCTAACTAATCCCAGTTTAGGTCAATCCAGGCCAGGAAATCATACCATTCTGACTTTGCCTCTATTTCATACCATTGTGATATGATCATAGGAGCTATACATTCACAATTCCCAAAGGATATCAGAAGAAGCTCTGCTTGTTTATTACCTGTCAGAAGCAGGACTGAGACAAATTCCATGGAGTTTTTTTAGGGGGGGAGGGGGGTCCTTTCACAACTCCTATTATGAACAAATCCAGTATCGCTGATCCACACAAAATAAAAACATATATTTGCACAATACACACTGCAGTGGGATTTAGTTAGCTCATGGCTGCAAGGTAAGCTCCTGAAACAATAATACATTTCCTACATTCCACATCTAAAAATAGCAATCAGCACAAAATTTGCAGCCATGCTTCGACTCCCAAATTATTAAATATAAAATTAACTTAAAAAAATAAAGATGTGTTTATCACATGCTTACCTTGCATTTCCTGATGACTGCAATTCTTAGTTGTATAGATTTTGTTTTCTTGCTTGCTTTTGTGGTCTGTGTTTTGGCATGTTTGGTTTGCATTCTTTTCAACAAATAGTCTTCAGTGTTTTTACAGCAGTGATTTACTACAGAAACTATAGCTCTTGAACTTCTTTTCTTGGAGGATGGATAAAATAAAACAAACTGAAAATAATACTACAATGAATGGTAAAATGATGAAATAAGGTCTACAGCACAAAGAACAGCGTGAAAAGGAAGACAAGTTTAAATATTGTTGTGTAAGAAAGGGATGAAAATAATACAAGGATGAGAATAAGTAAAATGATAGGCTGGAACATCTGGGAAGGTAAATACAAAGACAAGATAATGCTGCATTAATAGTTAACTTGGCATTTCAAGAAAAAAAAAATTAGCTGTTTGGGCCTGGTCCTGTGAAGGCTTGGTATGTCAAATCCGATTGGCATCAACTTCTCAAAAGAAGCAATGGCATTACTGCTTTTGTTTTAAAAGAAACAAATAATCTGAAGGAATTACTACTTCACACACCATACAATTAAACATACAGGATTTGTTGCTAGAAGATGTGGTGCTGACCACTTGCTTATTTAAAGGATTTCACAAATTGCTAAATGATAAATCTGTCAAGGCCTATTTACTGTGATAGCTAAATACAACCATCACTTTCAAAAGCTCTTGGTGTGTGTGGAGTGGTGGTATCTCAGTGAAGGCTACCCATACAATTTTCAACAGTTAGTCCCATAAGCTAAGGCTAGATACCTGAATGGTTATCTTTCACAGGATTTTCTATCAGCAGGATGTCAAGAGGTGGCCTAGAAAATATCGATGAACCATTCACACGTTTCATGTATCTTCATCTCAGTGAAGTCCTACATAAGCATATCACTTTTTCTAGAGTTGTGATTATTTAAACATTTTGGATGCCCATATCCCTAAGCTAACTCTATAAATGAGGCTGTACTTCAGGTATTTCTTTGCATGCAGTAATTTGATTTCTGGCATGTTACTTGCTTTAGTTTTCTTGTACAACCTCTGGGTAGCAATCGCTGGTTTAACAGAGATCATATTCTGAATTTAACCAGTGCTGAAGGAGCAATGTGGGCCCTGCCCCCGAATCAATAAGACCTTAGGTCAAACCTTCCCCTTATTATTTATTTATGTATTTCCCTAACATGTTTTTATAGCTGTTTCTTTTCCATTGAACAGCAGTGTTTTACTTCTGTAGTTCTAAAGCCTCTTATTAGGATGAGGTTGCAAATTACAATCCGAAAGACTTCAAAATAAGCCATAAAAATAAGAGACATGCACTTTATGTTATCTAATGATTTAAAGAATATATGTCCATGCCATATCTTGAGCTGAAACTTTTTACCTATATGGCTTATTAAGTAAAAATCTACCTGACTCACTGACAATGGTTCATCTGTACTTCGATCATCCGAGGACTTTGGAACTTCTAGTCTGTCAATGAAGGCCTGGAGTTCTTTTCTAAACGCCTTCATCTGGGCATTTATCCGATAAAGAAGTTCGTGTTCCCGTATCCTGCTGCCATCATCTTCGTCATCAATAAGTCCAAATAGATCCCCATTTGCAACATAAATTCTTGCCTCTGTTATAATGGTGCTCGTGTCTGAAATCAGGCGGTCTATTGTCTTGCCCAGGCGTTCTGCTTCACAGCGGATGTCCTTCATTTGCTGCCGGTCTGTGAAGCTTTTCTGCCACCCTGACGGCGTTGGGTAGAAGGACCTAGTGGGGGTCAGGCAACGAATGTTGCGGACCTCCTCCGAGTCACTTTCTCCACCAACAGGCCCTTCTCTTTTGCGATGTGGCGGACGGGAATCATCATCACTTTCTTTTTTCCCTGCATCGCTTTCAGCATCACTGTCTCTGGGACTGCCCCGGATTCCAAGGTGAGAGGCTAGATCATAGCGCTGCATGTTTGACATCAGGACTCTGTTCTCGTACTGAAGTTGCATGACTTTACCACTTAGTTCGTTGATCTGCATACGGGCAGCTTTCAGTTCCTCCTGCAGGGCTTCTGTCTTGGCACTGTCGTGGTGCCTTGAACTGTCATGCGCTCCAGATTTGTATTTGTATTTGTTCAGCTCGGCCGTGATGCGCTTGTTTTGTTCTTCCACATCAGCCAGGTTCCTTCTTAACAGTTCAGTTTCATCCTCAACCAGTTGCAGATGCTGTCGCAACTCTGAGAGGGATTCACTCTGTTCTCTCATGAGAGGGTTGGCTGATCCTGAGAAATCATCTCCTCTTAAGTCGTCAAGCTCCGCTTTCAGCCCTCGGTTTTCCACTTCCAGTTCTACTATTTTTCTTCCCAGAATATTGGCTTCTTCCTCTACTAACCTAAGACGCAACTTGAGTTCTGCTTCTCTTGTAGTAGGTGGTCCTCCAGCTTCCCCTTTTGGTAATGGACTATCTAGATCACCGTAAAATGATCTATATTTTTGCAAGTCATGTTCAAATCTGTCCTTTTCCTTGTCTATTTTGGCTAGTTTCTTCCTCATCAGAGCAGCCTCTTCTTTGACAAACTGCAACTGGCATTTCAGATCTTCATTGTCCTCCTTATAAAATGAAAGAAATATTTAAACATGTATAAATATGTTTATAAGATGTAACTGGGAACACCATCCGGCAATGCGCAAAGAATGTCAAAGTGTAGGATCTCAGTCCCAGTGAACTCAGTGGAAGTTTCTCCATTAATCTCAATGGAAGCAAGCGCCTTTCTGGTACAGATTTCAAATTCTACACATCATACAGCTTATCTATCACCTTCGAGGTCCTATTGGTGTCAATTGTGAGCCCACCTTAAAGTGAATAACTTATCATAATCTGAAATTTGTTTTACTACGGAGAATCCATTGTAAATTGATTTGATCATAAAGTGAACCCATTGTAAAGTAGGGGTCTACTGTAAATCAATAAATAGTTCCCTGTCCCAAAAGGCCTCATAATCTAAAAAGATATAGCAGAAGCACCAGCAAACAGCTAATGAAAAAGATGCTATGCTGGGGTGAACAGGAACAATTGCTCTTCCCCTGCTATGTATGAGAGGAGCACTACTTTTTAAAGTGCCTCTTGCCCAGTTTGTGGACATTTACTGTGTGTCCTCAATCAATCAAATGCCTGCTCAAAAGCATGCAGTAATAGTCAATGAAGAATGACAAGTAAGGGCCGTTGCTTTCACTGAGGACCATTTTATGCAGAGGTAAACCTGAAGTTGTCATCAATATTTAAAATTACTTGCCTCTTCCGTCTGAAAGAGAGATATCCAAGTTGACTTACAATCAGTTAAAATAATATCAATAATCACAATAAACAATAACAAAGAAAAACAGGAAAAGCACCCCCCCAAAAAAAAATCAAGCAAAAACAGCCCCATTGGTGATCATCTACGTTCTTAGCAATAGAGAGCCCACATTAGCAATAGAGATCATCTACATTCTTAGCAATACACGTGTCTTCAGCTGCCACCAAAATGCTGGCAGAAAGGGGTTCATCTGATCTCCAAAGGCAGAGATTTCCACATACGAGATACCTCCACAGGGAAATCTGTTGCTGATGGAACACACAACAGGGTACACACTCAAGTATACACTCTATGGAGACATGCAGCCAATTACAACTCTCCAAAAGTACAGGTGTGCGCCCATTAGCGACCTACCGGCTTACGCTGGGATCACATATGCAATGACCATGCGCAGTCGTGGTTGGCAGGGGTGCACACCCCAACCTTCCAAAAGTGAGGGAAGCTCTGCTCCCCTCACCTCCAGAGGGTTGTCTGAGCCTCCCAGAGGCAGTGCACCTCTGAGTACTGCCTCTGCAAGGCTCAGACTGAGGGAAATCGGCCCTCTTGCATGATTTCCGGCTTCCTCCATGTAACCGGAAGTCATGCGCTGCCTCTGGAAGGCTCAGACAACCCTCTGGAAGGGAAGGCAGCAGGGCATCCCCTTCCCTGCGGAGGGTTCAGACTGCGTTGAGCGCTGCTGATACAGGAATCGCGGTCCCGATCCCCATTGTTAATTGGCGCATGACTGTATAGGCATGTGTGCGTGTGTGTAGAACATATCTACCATGTGGTATACAATTAAATGTTTTAGATATATACCTAAAACATGTTATGTATGAAGTGGCTTTCCTTTTTACCAATGGACTAGCCGAGTGGCTGACCAAGAAACTCAAGTCCTTCCTATTCATCCTTGCATTTGCAGGAGAAAGGACATTAAAGTGATACAAGCTTAATTTGTTTCATTCTCTCAAGATAATAGAGCTTGTATTTTTATAATTGAGGGAAACATTCAAGAGCAGTTCAGACTTGACATTTAAGCCTACCTCCGTGGGTGTCTGCTGTGACTTCTTTTCTGCTTTCTGCAAGTCTTTGCTGCCTCTTCTTTTCATAGACTGCTATAAAAAATGAACAGCAGAGTAAATTGTTCACTGCCATCCCTCAAAGCACATGATATTTCAACTCTTAAATGTATTTATTTAGTTATTTGTAGCACTGCAGTTCAGAGATGTTTCTTTACCATACAACCATCTGGATAATATTATATAATTCATGTAAAATAATAGTTAGAAATACAATATCATGAATATTAAAATAATGCATAAATGCAGCAAAAAAATCCTTCCCTTGTCATTTCTACAGGAAAAACCTGCTCCATCAATACAACCCTGCCTAGACACTGAAGTCCTCTGGTGGCTTCTACCATTAAAAGTGATGTGGGTAGCAACCCAAGAGATGGCATTTTCACTTGAGGCTTCCAGTTTATGGAATGCTTTCTCCAGGGGCACCCACCTTGATTTCTTTTGAGGGAAAGGCAAAGACCATTAACTTTCTTACACCTTTAGCATCTTTCATCATCCGAGTAGAGCATGCTGCAATTTGGCCATTTTCATCAGCATTTTATTGATGTTTTTATTTTAATGCAATGATTTTTTCATTTTTTTTTTTTGTAATTTCATTTCAAAGAAAAAAAAACACAGTAGAAGAGAGAGGAAAAGAAAAAACAAACATTAAAGATACCTAAAAAGTATTAAAATATGTAAAAAAAAAAATACAAAAAAATACTTCTAATAGTGAGCACGGAAGAAGTCAAATGTTCTAATTACTTACAGCTTTATATCTTAATAATCTAAATTTCCAACCAAATACACGTTATATCCCCAACAGCCCCTCCTAGCTACTCATTATAAGTATTCCATTTTAGATTATTAAGTTAATATTCTCTGTTCCTTACAATCTAATCTTCAAACACACAACTCATTATTCTCTCTCTCACACAGGAAGTCAATAATTGATTTCCAGTTCTTCATAAAATTTTCTGTTGATTTCTGTTTAAGTTGTAAGTTTGTCCATTCCTGCGAAGTCCATAATATCATTCACCATTCTTCTATCGATCCTCTGTCGAATGTCTGTAGTTTTCCAATATTGTGCATAAAGTATTCTAGCCGCACTTATATATAAAAATAAGATTTCAGATCTTTTTTCCACATATTTATCTATCATACCCAGCAAAAAGACTTCAGGTTCCATGTGCACATTTGTTCTTAAATATTGATTTCAATGTTAAACTGCAAGTAACCCTGGCAATATTTATATTGAAGAACTAAATATCAATTCAATAACAGGCAGCCTAATTCTACTGAAACCCCATGTGGCAATGCAGTGGTGCTGGCATGGCCTGTGGCACCCTACAGGGGAGTTTCAGCTGCTGGATAGTTCCTTGGGGTAAGGAGGCATTTATCCCTGGCCCTGAGGTATGCCACAGCAGCCACTATAAGTCAGCTCAGACCTGCACCAACAATATAGTGTTGACTCGTGCAGGTGAGTCAGACCTAGAAAGGGGGCTTGGATTTGGCCCATTCCCTGCCCCCACCTTCACATTCTGCCCTGCGTGGGCTCTACTCAAACAATCATTCGAAGTATCATATTATCAGAAAACCACTTCCACAAGGGGGTAGTGGATTATGGCCAGGATCCAACCTCACCCCTGAAAAGAAACTGCTAGCTGGTTCTATGGTCATAGCCAAGCAATTAGAGGACTAGATAGTTTCCTACAGGACTCAGATTTGGCAAGTTGTTGATCCCTAAATAGAACTCTCTGTTTACGTTAGAGATTTTGATGCAACATAGTAACTCCAGATATACAGACCTGACAGCCCAATCCTGAGCTGTCCAGAGCACAGGGCTGCCACGGTGCCAAAAATGGTTGCCTTGGCATCCTGAGCACAACCGGGCAGCCGCTGCCGGCTCCTCAGGGGAAGGGGATGTTCGTACCCTTCTCCTGGGTAGGGAAAGTAGCCCCACTGTAGGGCTACTCAATTCTGCGGCAGCTCTAGAGCTGCCACAGAATCAAAGAGTTCCTAGTTGGGCCAGGCAGCCCGACACAGAGCTCAGGATCCAGTGAAGCTGAGCTCCACCTGTCCTGCCCTTGCCCCTGGCACGCCTCCTCCCCGCCCTCCCCCCACCTCCCCCATCCCAGAATGCTTCCTCGCCACCTTTCCCCATGCCCCAACCTACCTCTCCACCCGCGCTGGGCTATCTCTGGCGCTGGGATGGCACTAAGTCCCGCAAATGTGCCTTACAGTACATTTGCAACAGTGTGCACAGGCAGTAAGCCAGCGTGCAGAGCTCAGGATTGGGCTCTAAGCTATTTAGGCCTAAAATAAAACTAAAAATTTAGCAAGAACCAGTGTAGACTATGCATACAGACAATATCTCACAGTAAGTCATGTCCACCAACTTCCAAATACTTTTCAAAGGATAGCATGAACTAGAGTTCAGTGGAGGTTGAAAGAGTGATTGGCCAGCTCTGATTTTAAAAGACAAGGATGAAACCAAGTTGGTATGAGTAGAGGTGGGAGAAAATGGTTTTATTTTTTCATGAATTTTGGTGTTTTCCAAAAGAGAAGTGCAGAAAGCGGTGTTATGCGTTTTTATTCAAAATGTACATGATAATTATACATTATAATCACTTTAAATGCGACAAGCAGCAGTTAGGAGGCTCGAATCAGTGGGTAGAGCTCTAGTGTGCATTTTTCATGCATCAAAAAATTCTGTTTGCCCTGAAACTCTTATCTATGTTTGTGGCACTGTATCTGGTTTCCTAATCTGGAAGTACTGGCAATGACATTATTGCCAGTTACTTCCAGTGGTACATCTAATAGGTGGACCGTGCAAAGTGGTACAGCAGGGGACAAACATTGAGAAACACTGTACCAGGTAGGTTATATTGGTAGTATAATGTCAGCAGAGGCAGCCACAACCATTACCCATGCACCCTTTATTAAATAATAAATAAAAACAAAATAAAATGGGCTTATTTTTGCAGATTTTGGGGTATTTTTGTTTTTCAAAAATGGGAAGTGTATAAAGCATTATTATGTATTTTTATTTCATTATCTCCATTTTCTCCCACCTCTAGGTTTGAGAAACTCCTGGCCATTACCTCATGTTGAACTCAAGGCACCGCAAAGTTTCTGCAAACATTCTTAGCTTGCAAACCAGTATTACCTAAGGAGGCTGCATCTGTTACCAAAATAAGTTACCCGTCTTCTTACAAGCGTTGAACTTATGTTAGCCAAAGAGAAGAGGTTAATATCATATAATTTAATAATAATCTCAAAAATGAGACCATTTGATTGAACAGGCCACACATTCTTCTACCATGGACTAATTTGCAAGAATGTTCTAGATATGAAGCATTCCACTTCACTACATGGGAAAGGTAGACCAGGTGACCTTTGGATATTGACAGGTCCAACAGGCTAAACTGAGAAATGCCATGTTTATGCTTTCCCACTGTGCCCAATAGCCTTCAGAGAGTTGGAGGCCAATGCTCTATGAAAAACATTTCATGACTAGTTAATATCATATCTTGCCTGATGGGCAGATTTGCAAACAGCAAAAGATTTTTATTCTTCCTTTGAATTTCAAAAAGAAGCTAACAGCAGTCTTGTGCTAATATTTCAACAGCAATAGCTAGTATATGCCATGTTTCATTTTTTAAAAATCGAATGAACAAGGTGCGACTTGATCTCAATATCATTATCAGATCATATTGCCACTGGGAACACAAAGCAACAAGAGTAGTCAATTCACAATCCAATGTCATCAAACTACAGTGCTTGAATTGAAGCATGTTTAGATCTGGTTCATACATTGTCACACTGACAATGTTCTGGAGCAGAAGTTAGTCTTTTACTCTGATATGAATGACAACTGCCCACATAGCTGCATATACTGAAAGTAATGGGGCTAGACCCACTTTCTAGTTGATGGCTCAGTCAAGACATGCCTGAACTCAACGACGAGCCCAATCCTATCCAACTTTCCAGCACCGGTGCAACCTCAATGCAGCCCAGAGGTAAGAGAACAAATGTTCCCAAACCTTGAGGAGGCCTCTGTGATTGCCTCCCCATCACAGGAAGTAGTGCATACCCCATTGGCACAGCAGCACCTGCGCTGGAAAATTGGACAGGATTGGGCCTTAAGTATCTCTCGCCTCATGGAGCACAAATGGTGGTCTCAGTACTGGATGACTCGCCTCCTGACAGTGCAATGCTGAATGCTACCTCTTGCCAGTCCCCTGACCCACCCACTTTCCAATGATGTAGCATAGGGTACAGGCTGCATCTGACGGCTGATCACAGCATACCACCCCTAGTACTAAAGCCCCTGCCAGAGAGACTACATGAGAAGATGCATGGCATGATCACTGATCTCTCAAAGAGTAACTTTGGTGGTGGGAAGTATGGTCAAAGGGCATGGCACATAAAAGGAACACTTTGCACAAACAACCTCTTTTCCGTCACATCAACAGCAAGATATTTTGTTAAATCTTGTGTTCTCAGAATTCTTATTACATATATTCTGCCCCAGGAGGACTCCATCCACAAATACCCAGTTGGAACATCTGCCTCACCCAACAGGGGAAGGACAATACATGCCACATGCCAGCTCAGCAAGGAAGGAAAACTTATGCTGCAATGTATTGATGCTGCATCACGTCTCATGTCTCAAGTCGCTCATTCTGACTCTCCAGGATTATCAAATGTGTCTCCAACTGAGAAACGGTATTGCCTAACCATCCCTTCCTTCTGCAACAGCTAAGAGTTGGGAATGTCTGCTACCTTTTGGTAGAACCCCTTACGTTTTTCAGGACTGCAGCACTGCCACCAGGGGTTGAGCAGTGGTTTGCTGCAGAGTTCCACTACAGCCCCACCCCCAGAGAAGGAAAGGCCACCATCAAAGCCATTATTATAACACCCCCTATGGGGCACAACTGCACGCACACTCTAGTGGCATCTCTTTCCCTCAGAAACACTGAGTATGAATCTCAAGACAGAGAACAGGTGTCATGATGTTGTTGTCTATTCCTTTTTACTCTCTGTGTGTTTCTCCTTGATCCCTTGAGCCAAAGGCAGCTGTCCCACAAATGAGGACATCATTTGTGTTCAGTGGGACTTACTCCCAGATAAGTATGTATAAAATTGCAGCCTAAAGGTCCAGTCCTAAACTCACCCAGCATGGCACTGAGCTCTAGTGGCAGGTACTATAAGTGTGTCATAAAGTATGTTTACAGCACCCAGCAAGTAAGGAGTGCTGGCGCTGGGCCCACACCAGTGAGGCATCAGGCCCAGCGCTGGCAGGAAGAGGACGCGACACCATCACGGGTGAGTGCAACCACTGGGCAGCAGTGCAACCTCTGGGGGGGCAGGGGGAAGGGTGGGTGGGGGAGGAAGCAGGATGGGAAGGGGATGGGATCAGCAGAGCTCTGCTCCACTGGATCCTGAAGTCTGTGCTGGCAAAATAGCTAGCGCAGACTTGAGAAACCCCATTGCGGGGCTCAGGGTTTTTCCAGGTGAAGGGGAAAAAAGTGCTCTCCCCTGAGGAGACCTCTGGCTGCTTCCCAGAGCCCGCTGGATACAGCAGTAGCTGCTTTGGCACTGCTGCTCCAGCGGGCACTGGAAAGCTGAGGATTAGGCTGCCAATGGAGCAAACATTTTGACATGATTGTCTTGAAATTGTTCTGGCAGAAGGTGTAATGTCATTGTTACAATCACTCCACTAAACTATATCATCATTAATCCAAACTGCTGGTATCTATTCAAATTGTCAAATTTGGAATACCCTATGCTTCTGGTAATTAGGTTTCCAGGACAGTCACTATCAATTATGCTTTAAACTTATATAAATCTCTCCTTATTATAAATGACTAGGGGCTCAATTCTATCCAACTTTCCAGCACTGGTGCAGCTGCAATGCTGTTCCAAGGTATGGGAACAAATGTTCCCATACTTTGAGGGAGCCTCTGTGTCTGCCCCACCACCACAGACGCCACTGCACACCCCTTGGGCACGGCCGCACCAGCCCTGGAAAACTGGATAGGTTTGGGCCCTAGAACAGTAGCTAGTGCACATCAAATATCTCCTAAGAAGATGGTTAGTCATCTGGGACCTAAACAAGGAAGTTATTGGAGACAGAGTTCCAATACTCCAAGTATTTACTCCAAGTATTTGGATATGGACAAATATGGACAAATATGATGAAAAAAATTCAGTCATTCTGACTAAAAAATCTCTCAAATTAAAATTACTCCCTACAGTGGAATCTGAATAGTTGTGGGATGCAGCTATATGGAGAATGTAATGTCTGACCTCCCACCTCCACAGACATAGCTACCGCCTCCTGAAGCCAATTCATGTAGGAGGGCAGGTGAAAAATGTGCTCCTTGCACTCCTGCAAACTGCCACTGAGGAAGCAGGAGTCGTATCTGCAGGGGTGCTTGGTCTACCATTACATCCTCCATAGTCCCTGAGGTTTCTTGGATTGCTTAGGCATGGAGAAACTCATTAAACCTAATTTCAATATGTTAATAAAAGGCTTTTAAACTCATCATCGGAACCTACCCTAAATATTTCTAAAGGGCACAAGTTTGATGCTTCAAATAGCTCTATTAGCAGTTCTTCAGCATCAGCAACAGCCAGCTAAAAGGGCCCAGTCCTAAAGGGCCGTAGGGCCAGTGCTCCGCTCCAGCTCTGGATGTTGTAAATTTGCCATACAGCCCATGGAATAGGGATTGCCAGTCCAGTGCCAGGTGGAGGAAACCGGACAGATGCCTGGAGCAAAGCAAGAGTGCCGGGTGGCAGTGCAGGCTTTTGGGCAGGGGAGGGCATTCCTGGGTGGGGGGAGGGGAGGAACTGACCGGGAGGGAGTGGGACTGGCTGGATCCTATCCTCCATGTTGGGCTAAGAAGTCTGACATATAAGTTTTTTAAGTCTGCAACAGCAAAATAGTTGGTGCAAACTTGAGAAGCCCCCATTGTGGGGCCTCGGGTTTTTGGAGGAAAAATCCATTATGGGGTACAAGCCATGATGTGTATGCGCAACCTCCTGATTTTAGGAATGGGTTAAGTCAGAATGCCAGATGTAGGGGAGAGCACCAGGATGAGGTCTCTTGTTATCTGGTGTGCTCCCTGGGGCATTTGGTGGGCCGCTGTGAGATACAGGAAGCTGGACTAGATGGGCCTATGGCCTGATCCAGTGGGGCTGTTCTTATGTTCTTATGTTCCTCAGGATAAATGAATGAACATTTGTACGAAATAAGTGAAGGGGGGGAAGGTTGCTTAATGTTCTCCATACTCGCTGCTTTTTCATTCCAGATCAGCCTCCTAGCTGCCTTTCCATATTTGGAATCCACAGGTGAAACATGCTCAGAACCCTGGTATGTCTGTCTTTGTGGAAGGCAAGGGGAGCGGAAGCAGTTTGTGGAGTGGAGAAGCAACTGTCAGAAATGTTTAAGTACCCTGCCATCATCTGCTCTAATTTCATTCTCCAAAAACTACTTTAAAAAATAGTGCTGGGGACCTGTTAAACATATCTGAGCATAATTAGTAGTTGTGCAAGATATCCATTGCATTCATACAAGATATCTATTGCATTTGTGACCCACCTACAGAGCCACTCCCTCCTCACTAAAGCTTCCAGATACATTGGCAAGTGTTGCAGAACTAATGGGGTCAGAACCCCTTTGCACACTATCCCATTTGCACCACTCCTCACGCAAAACACGGAAAAGATAACAATTCTTGGCTGCTTTCAAAATTTTTATTACTAACAGCTGCACAAGCTGAAATAACAGAGAAACTATTCATAGTTAGGAGCTTCCAGCAGTCATGGCCCCATTTCTGGGGATACACATCTGGACGCTACATTGTATCTAGCGTAAAACACGCATACTGGAGCCTGCTTGAATAATTACTACAATTACAGTGGTACAGCTTTACCACATTCTTATCCCAGTCCTGATCAGAAAGGAAGAAAGGAACAACATCAGATCAACTACTCTGTTTTTATATTGGGTGCCCTTTGGGGAGAAAGGCGGAATACAAATCAAATAAATAAATAAATAGCCCAGAAATTTCCTTTAATGCTCTAGGGCAGGGGTGCTCAAACTTTCAACTTTAGGGATGCTGGACCTTTAACAAGTGTATAGAAGAGAGAATTTCAGCAGGTGCAGCTTGTCATCTGTGGGATGACAAGTTGCACCTGCTGCAATTCTCTCTTCTATACACTTGTTAAAGGTCCAGCATCCCTAAAGTTGAAAGTTTGAGCACCCCTGCTCTAGGGCACAGGTGGGCAGACTTTCAACTTTAGGGATCCAGGACCTTTAACAATTGTGTAGGAGAGAGAATTTCAGCAGGTGCACCTGCTGGCTGAAGGGGCGCTCTGGACTGTGCCCCAAAACAAACAGATGAAAACATCTACAGTGTTTCCCTGTAGCGGGCGGGCGGGGGGCTGCCCGCCCGCAACGGAGCCCCAGCCCTCCCCGCAGCCCCGGAGATGGCCTTCGGCTGAGGAGCCTCCGTCCTGCTCGCCCCCCCAGGATGCGGGCAGCGCTCTGCGAGGGAGGAGGAGACTCCTACGCGGCGGCACCCCGTGAGCCCGGCAGGGGGGCCCCCCCGAGGAGGCGGCGCTGCTGCTGAGGCCGGTAAGCCGGGCGGGGGGCATCGGCCCCCTCCTCCCCTCGCTGCCGCCTCCGTCCCCCTCCCGCCCAGCATCCGCAGGCGCCTCGCTCCCTTCCCAGCCCCCAGCTGCATCTCGCTCTCCTCGGGCGCCGGGCGCTGCGAGGCTGCGGCCGGCGGGAGGGCGAGCGCCGCCAGAGGACAGGTAAAGGGAGCCCGGGAGGAGGCGCGGCGCAGGGCAGGGAGGGCGGTCCTGGCCCCCCGGGGTGGCTGCGGTTGCAGTCCTGGCCGCTACTCCTTACCTGGGAGTAGCCCCATTGACTCGGATGGGGCTTGCTTCTGAGTAGATCTGCCTCTGAGACTGTGGTACTTACCCGGGAGTAAGCCCCATTGACTAGCATGGGACTTACTTCTGAGGAGACACCATAGGGTTGGGCTCTGAGGTTGCAATTCTGTCCACATTTACACAGGAGTAAGCCCCACTGACTCTAATGGGACTTACTTCTGAGCAGACATGCATAAGGTTGACCCCAACACATCTAATTCTGTTATGGCAAATGCTATTATTGTAAAAAAAAAACTCTGGTAGATCTCCAGGCCTTGCTGAGTTTCCAAGTAGCTCTTGAACCAAAAAAGTCTGAGCACCCCTGACCTAAAAGATCTTCTTGGACTGTGGCCTTTGATTCTGAGTTCTCCAAAACTTTATGGGAGTGTGGCTCGTAGCTTTGTTCAGCCCTTGTTCTTCTGAAAACTTGATAGATTCAATCAAAACTTCCTTCAAGAATTAGTACTTGAATGGCCCAATCCTATCAGGACCAGCCAGCAATTGAATGCATGTTCCACTGCCAGCTACTGCTGAAAAAGCACTGTAAAGTTCTTTCCACCAGTGTACTAAGTAATGTACTGCCGGGATATTGGTGGGAAGGCCAGAGCCTTCCCCTGAGTGTTGCTGGCTCTCCTGCCACCCGCTGTAGCGGGAGGGGATGGGGAGCACAAAACAGGGTGGGGAAGGGTGAAACTGGGTGGGGTGGGGAGGCTGCAGGAAGGGGTTGATGGTGCGTGCGCGATCCTATCCCCCTTTCTGGCAGTCTCCGTCCCCTTCCTCTCCTGCAGTTCCCTTCACCTCAAGAGGCCCAAAGGCATGGGGGGCACCCCCTGTATCTGTGGTTTCGCGTATCCGGGGTGGTGGCGGTTCCAAAATGGAACCCCTGCAGATACAGGGGCATGCCTATACTTGGTAAAAAATGAATAAGAATATGGACAATCAAAGATTTAAATAGGTGGATCCTGGGAAATTTTTCATGCCTGTGCTCACATTTGTACCTTTTTCCCACCAAAGTAGCATATTTTATAACTCTCATGTTTTAACTTTTTACTCTGTGATTCATCAACACCGCTTCCAGCTATTTAGTATACTGATTACTATGACAATAATAAAAAATCTGAAAACAATTCCCATCAATTGTCATAAGAAAATAATGACAACTAACCTCTTTCATCTTTTCAAGTTCATTCTGAAGAGCCTGCTTAGCAATCTCTACTTCTATCAGCTGCTGCCTCAACTTTTCATTTTCATCTTCTGTAGTGGTACGTTTTTCTTCCACATTTTCCAGCTCATGGTGCAGTCTGACAGAAACATCCTTTGCCACCTAAATGGAAAAGTGTTTAATACATTCAGACCAAACCTGCATGATGGCAACAATGATCACGTACTGACAGCATAATCCTACACATGTCTATTCAGAAGCAAGTCCCATTGTGTTCAATGGGGCATATTCCCAGGAAAATAAGTGTAAGATTTCAATCTAAGACCTTGTAATTTTAGAGATCTGTTATTTGCCATCAAAATGTGACTTTGTGTTAAGTGTTCTAAAGCTAGAGTTGCATTCTATCTGATTATGCTTTAAACCAAATTCATATAATGTCAAATAAATTTTTTCCCCATTGATGTAAAAACTGGAAGAATAATTAGGGCCTGAATGTGAGTGGGCACATCACCCCTTCCTGGTGACTCCATGACAGTGTGAACTTCACTGGTCACTGGTGCCACCCACTAATTATGTAACTGGGAACCCAATCTTGTTCTTTTACCCACCCCTCACCATCACAATGACGCCAAACAGGCGAATAATGCATCCATGTTGGGGGGGGCGGGGCGGCGGAGACTACAGCAGGGAAAGTGGACTGTAAAATCTCTTACTCCCACATAAGCCTCTCCACCTGCAATGGGTCTCCTTGGACCTGTGCTGGCAAGTTTGCCAACACAAGTCTGACTACAATCCAGCGGAAAGTTCAGTTTGAACCTTAAACCTGATATGCATTTTCTTTCCACTGGAGGTGGAATACTTCCTTGCTATTAGTGTGTTATAATTAGGACTGTATGTTTTCATTTGTTAATTAATCAAATCAAGCTTTCGCAAATTTATCATAGGCATTAATTTTAATTGGTGAGAACAGATTTTCACTGGCAGATCTGAGAAAGGCCCACATTTATTTTTTGCAACTATTTTGTTTCTGGTATGCCACAAGAAAATACTTTAAAAAGCCTTTCTTTCTAGCAATGAGTGATAGTTTTGGCAACGTACAACCATTCCTCACATTTAGATGCTTGGACAAAATCCACATTTATTTAAATTTAATCGGTGAATTTGTTAAAGGCAAATAATTACCCAACATGCATTCTGGTCCACAGAAGTAAATGTGCATACCACAGCAATCCAAAATTTCTTAATCCACGGGCAGCCTTAATTGTTATTCTCAGAGTTTTTATAAGTACTGTTAGAGCCTGATCATATGCATGTTTTCTCAAAACAAAGTTTTATTTTTAGTAGAGTTTACTTTCAAGTAAGTGGGTATAGCACTGTAGTGTTAGAGCCCAATCCTATACAATTTTCCAGCACCAGTGCAGCCGTAATGCAGCCCCAAGGTAAGGGAACAAATGTTCCCATACTTTAAGGGGGCCTCTGTGACTGCTGCTCCACCACAAGATGCAGTGCATGCCCCATTTGCACAGCTGCACCGGCACTGGAAAACTGGATAGAATTGGGCACTTAGGGTCCAATCTTATTCAACTTTCCAGTGCCAGTGTAGCTGCAATGCAGCCCTGAGGTAAGGGAACAAACAGTCCCTTACCTTGAAGAACACTCCATAACAACCTCCATGCTGCAAGATGCAGTGTGCACCCCATTGGTACAGTTGTACTGACATGGCACTGGAAAGTTGAATAGGATTGGGCTCTCAATGAAGTTTAGTCTAATTACAACTCCTCAGTGGAAAAATGATTTGCTGGAAGCAACCCAGACACTTCTTATTTGTCAGAAAGTAGCCGCAGTGAGCCGCAACTCACTCACTCCTTATAGAGAATTAAATTGTCTCTGAGGTATTGATACAACAAGTTAAAAATTATTTAACAATATGACAGTATCACTACAATATCTCTTACACACACGTAGACCCAAAGCATGCTGGCCCAAACCTGATTTAAAGAAATTGCAAGAAAACAGACAAAATTGTGCTAAAGACTAACAGCTCAATGTGTACTCTAGTGTACTAGAGCTAGCAGGGCAGGCTTGCGCAGTGTCACAAATGTTCCATGAGGTATGTTGCTGCAGCACAGGTGATCATGGTGCAGGTAGGAAGGCCTACATCTGATAGAGATTTCAGAGGGTTAACTTATCTTCTCTGGTTTAAGAAAAATAACTGAAATTCGAGCCAAGAGAATGACTGTTGTTCCCCTCAAAAACAGGATAAGAGGGTCATTATGTCAAAGTGACCTAAAGAGATCATGATTGGCAGAACATCTAGATCATAACTTTCCCAAAAGGAAAATTCCAGGATCGTGTATAACCCTTGGTGTGGGCCAGGAACATTTTCAAATGCAGGGCAGAATGACCTCCTAATTAGAGCTGGGACCATACACCAAACCTGTCATAATATGCCCAATAAGGAGGTGGAAATGACATACAGTGTCACATGGGTAACTTGTTTCTCTCACTTTATTTAATGTGATTTTCTGGGTGCGGTTCTTTGAGAAACAAGAACAGAAATGAAGAGTGAACACTTGTATCCAAACTGAATCAATTGGCTTGTGTGTAACTTACTATTTTAGAAATAAAGCCTCCAAACCCTTTTAAAAGGTCTGTGACTGTTTGGCATTGCATCAGTGAAAAGAATCTGAAAATCTTTCTAACACATCGGCCGGCCAGCAGCTGTAGAAGACCAGCATGCGCCAGAGCAGGTAAACTCTGCATGGGCTGGCAAAGGGGCAGGGAGGGGCGAACAAGGGTGGGGAGAGGGTGTAATGGGCAGAAGGGCAAATTGGGCCCAGGAGGGGAGGCTGAATCTGCAAGACTGACTCCTGGCATATCCTCTCCTCCCTACTGGGCCTGATTTCCCAACACAAGGTTGCTAGGATGTCCGCCAGCTATTTTGCTGGCATAATTCCAAGCAGCACCATTGCGGCTGCTGGGGCTTAGCACAGGGCAAGAGGACAACTGTCCACTTACCTAGGGGAGACCTCCAGCAGCCTGTTTCCCTGTGCTGGATGCAGTGAAGGTCTTTCTGATGCTGCTGCATCACAGCACTGGAAGTTAGGATTTAGTTGTCAGGCTGCTTTCCTCCTGCATTTTGATTTGTTAGCCAAATTTGAATATTTTTTCACATTGAAACATTCAGTAATATGTCATTCAGCTTCTCCTATAGTATGGAACACAAATTCAAAATTTGGCCTAAGAGGTAAGCAACACTGTAAGCCCCTGTTAGGAGGTCAGAAAGGGTTAAATATCTGTGATCAGAAAGGACTAAATAGTTGAATGAAAACCATCCAAAAACTTGTTTTTACAGTCATGATCTCTCTATGCCACCAAATTCTGACTTCCTTAACCACAGCACAAATCAGGCCTCAACCAACTTTTGCTTTTCTGAAAACATCACACTATTTAGTCCTTCAAAGATCAGGAAACAGGGTGCTTTTATAACCTAAGAACACAAGAACAGCCCCACTGGATCAGGCCATAAGTTCATCTAGTCCAGCTTCTTGTATCTCACAGTGGTCCACTAGATGCCTCAGGGAGCACACAAGGGAACAAGAGATCTGCATTCTGGTGCCCTCCCTTGCACCTGACATTCTGCATCTGGCAACCTAAAATTTCCTCCCCCCCCCCCCCATATATTTGCCAATTTCCAGTACTACCTCCCTTTTGTTCCTTCCTTCCAGTCCTACCTTCAGGTCCTGCTCCAAGCTGCGCAGAAGTTCTCCATCAATCTCCCCAGTTTGAGCATAGCGAAGCCTCTTCCGTTCAGCCTTACGAAGGCGATACTGAAGAATCCTACAATTTTTGTTTGCCCTTTCCAATTCATGGCGCATTTCCTGAAGCTGGCAGGCATCCTCTTCAAAGAAGCTGTCCCTCATCTCATCCATTTCAGTCCTCAGTTCATCTATCTCATTCTGGCATCCATTCAGAAGGAACAGGCGGAAAAGGAATCATACCATATTATATTAATTCACATAAATAGACCATAGGAAAGTGAGGCATTCTTTTTAGGTATACTTAACAATATTTCATGTCTGCCTTCTGCATTTTTCTCAAGTACCCACATGTATTTTTCATGATCAATGTTTTCATTGGTTTCAGTTATTTATTTGCACACTACTTTGAGCCTTGTTTTGGAAAAGTGATATATAAATGCTCTTATTAATATATACCAGCAGATAAGCAATGATAAAGCTGTAGGTGTATGGCAGTTATCTAGTGTGGGCAGTAGTATGGGTTTTTCTCATCACTTGCAAATGATAAGGCAGACCAGCCTTACATGGGAACAGAGTCAGTATACTGGGCCTTCCTCTTCTCATCACCAGACAGTCAAAACCAGTCAAATTTTAACATGAAACGCCTGAATATTTTACCACTCCCTGTAGTGTAAGTTTTGGGGTGCATTTAAGCAAATATGGAACACAATCCCCTCCCTGAAAGGTAGGACAAACTGGAGATAAAAAACACTATGATTTGAAAATAATAACTGTTACACTTTTACATTAAGCATTCCCCATATATGGTGAGAACAAGATGGAAGGAGGGAGGGAGAGATGCAACCGAACAGGGCTGTTTCATCTGTAGGAGAAGGAAACAGGCCCTTGCATTTCTACTGCACTGTTTTCTGTTACATCTGAAAGGAAAATGTGTATGTTAACACTCAGGGAGCAGCCATTCATCACTGTGAACATGCTTTTTTCCGCCATGGAAGTGGAATCCATTTGGAAAACCATCATACTGAAAATAGCTCTAATTAGTTTACTCCCACAGCTTTTCTGGACAGCCCAATTCCTCAGGTGCAAGCATTCCCACACCTGAGCAAGGGAACAACTGTAAAGGAGAACTGGAGCTGCAACTCCAGAGGTCAGAGTGGAACATGATCACTTCCCTTTTACAATATCATGACAGCATGATGCCACACATCAGCTGTTCTCACACTTTTTAGCACTGGAACCCACTTTTTAGAATGACAATCTATTGGGATCCACCAGAAGTGATGTCATTAATCTGGAAGTGATGTCATGGCCGAAATTGACATCATCAAGCAGGAAAATTTTTTGACAGTCCAAGGTTGCAATTCTATCCAAACTTACCCATGAGTAAGCCCCATTGACTAACACTGTTAAAAGCATATACACAGTAGCCTGTTAAAAGAACAGATCTGCAACATTTCCCCAAATGCATTCACATACCATGGTAGCATTAAGTCATATTAAAAATAACATATTGAAACGAATGGGGATCCACCCAAAATGGGTTTGCGACCCACCTAGTGGGTCCCGACCCACAGTTTGAGAAACACTGGGCCATACATTGCCAAGAGAACAGGACTGAGGAGTCTTAAAGCAGAACGAGGAGGAAATGATGGCCCTTCAGGCTCTGCCTTGGAATAGAAAGAGGCAGGGTCCCCACCACGACCCCTTCCAGGGGAGAGAAGAAAGGAGCTCTCCCCGTCCTGCCTGGGCCACGCCCTTCCAGCCTCCCTCCGCTTCCCTCCCGCTCACCTTGAGCGTCTCGTTCTCATCCCGCAGCTTCTCCACCTCGTCCTGCAGCTCCTGCTGCTGCCGGGGGTTGAGGCTCAGGGCGCCTTCCGGGGCTCCGCTGCGGCCACTGCCCTCCTCGGCCCCAGCCATCGGCGCCATGGGCGACGGGGTCGAGGAGGAGGGCTGGGGCTGCTCGGCCGCCGAGGCCCCGCCGTCGCCGTTGCTGTGGTTGCCGCCTTTGCTTTGCATCTGGGCCGCCGCCAGCCCCTTCTTGAGGTGGAACTGGATGAGCTCACTTTGCAGGCATCCCTCCTTCCAGTAGCCGCCGCCGCCGCCGCCGCCCCCCGCCAGGGCCCGGCCCTTGCCTGCGCCAGCAGAAGACGGAGGCGCCGGGGCCGCCTCTCCCCCGCCCTTCTGCAGAAGCCTGCCCGCCTTACCCCGGCTCCAGCTCTTGGGCGGCGGCTGGGAGAGCGCGAAGGCGCCCTCGCTCTCCACCTCCCCTCCTGCCGGCCCCGTCTGCGGCTCCGCGTCCTTGGAAGGCGCCTCGGCGGCAGCAGCGAGCCCGGGATTCGCCTTGGGCCACCCGCCTCCCGGCGGCGCGGGCTGCGCTTCAGCACCACCCGTGGCCTGGACAGCTCCCGCGCCCCTGCCCGGCGCAGCCTGCGGAGGCGGCTTGTCCCCTCCCACAGCTCCTCCTCCTCCTCCCTTAGCCCGGCTGGCTTTCTGGCCCGGGGGCTGCTGCGGCGCCTGCTGCCGGGTGGAGCTTGCTTTGGACGAAGCGACTGCGGCAGCCGCTGTCGAGCGCGCAGAGCTCGTCGCCGGGGAGGGCTGGCGCGCGGGAGAATCCCTGGGCCTGCCTGGAGAGGATGCTCGCGCCTGCTGCTGCTTGTTTCTGCTGCTGCTCCCCTCCGGATGCAGGCGAGGCGAGGCGGCGGCGGCGGCAGCAGCAGCAGCGCCTCCGACGGGTGGCTGGCTCATGGCCGCTGCTATCTCTGGGGAGTGGCGGAGCTGTCCAGGCCGCCTAGGGTCATCGTCCTCCTACTTGCGATGCCGCCGCCTTGGAGCTGGAGAAGGGAAGAGGCACACAGAGGCAGGCTTGTAAGCGAGGCCGGGCAGCAGCAGCACCATCACTACAAAGGGAGTCTGTTTGCCACAATGGGAACAATGTGCCTGGTGGAACAAAGAGGGCGGAGTTGCAAACTGCTCCAGGAAGTCCTCTATGTCCCTCCCCGAGGTACAGGCGTTACTTTGGGCCTTGCTCTGAAACACTAGCAGCAACCGCAGAGCAAAGCTTTGCAGAGTCAAAACTGTCAGCGCTGAGTCAAGATCTGATCTCATCCTCCATCACCACCTCCACACACACCACCACCAAGAATATTTGACCAGAAGTCAACTACAGTAGTTGGATAAATGCCCAACAACACTTTTCAGGCGCACAGGGCAGTCTTTCTAACTTAGAGGCCAATCCTATGCATGCCTACTCAGAAATAAGTCCAGTTTTAGTTAATGGGGCTTTCTTCCAGGTAATCGAGGATAGGATTGCAGCCTCACAAATGCGGATTTATAAATCCCAACTGCTCAAACCATCCCATCACTTCACCAGCCTTCAGCTGTCCTGCAAACCACCGACACTTCATCACTTAAACTTCAGCGCTTCTATAGGTCAGTCTGGCCAAATCCACAAAACTATTTTTAAAGGGCTTATCCAGTTTCTCCATTTCACAAAGCCATGATGTCATTCTGTGCTAGTCCCCCCCCCCCAGTTTACTCCCCTCCAAACAGCAATTATAGGGCTGGCCCATTCTGTGCCGCTGCTTCCCTGTGGAATAGCCAAGTCTCTAATGGAAGCCAAGGAAGCTGTCCTCTGGATGTGCACTTTCAAAGGAAGGGTCAGTTAGCCAGTCTTGATCAACTGATCTTGAGCGCCTCAAAATTATTTCCTTATATTGAGTTAATTATATGAACTATATGAGACCTTTGGTTTCACCTGCCGTTTCGGCCACCAAGGCCCTGCTGTTGCCATTGCTGTGGTTGCTGCCTTTGCCAACTCACCATCTCCAACTATAAAGCTTAAATATGGGGAACTGCTTTTGTTCATGTTCATCCCTTGCTAACATCTCTCTCCTACCTCCCCATTGTCAAATTTAGATTGTAGGTTATGCGGGCCTTTTTGCTTAAGAAGCTTTGTAATACTCATTCAGAGTCAATGCATGGCTGCAATCTGAAACACAATTACAAAGGAATAAACCCCATTGAACACAGAGACACGGTACTTCTGAGTCAGCATGCACAGGACTGCAAAATAATAGCAACAATAAATTCAAAAGAACGGTCTCAAAGCACAAGTTTCAAGTTTTGCACTGAAGTAGGCTTGAGGGCCTATCTACAAAAGATGCT
Organism: Tiliqua scincoides; assembly: GCF_035046505.1. Taxonomy (NCBI): domain Eukaryota; kingdom Metazoa; phylum Chordata; class Lepidosauria; order Squamata; family Scincidae; genus Tiliqua; species Tiliqua scincoides. The sequence continues at coordinate 203,761,152 of NC_089821.1, forward strand.
ATGAGCAATGTGGAGAAAGAAAGAAAGGAATGTGTAGTAGGCAAATACATTGAACCTCTTCGGATGCAATCCTAACCCACTTTCCTGCACCAACATCAGTGGCGTCACTAGGATTCGCGTCACCCGGTGCAGGAGGCCTGCTTGTTATCCCATGCAGTGGGCGGGGCAATGCCCCAGGTGGTGGGTGTGGTGATGTACCATCGCCCCACCCCCACTGGTTTTTTTGCTGTATCTTTTGTTAGGACACAGATATTTCAATGTAGTTTGTTTCATTGCATTCTGCATGAAATTATGCATTGATTGATATGTAACATGATGGTATTATTCCTCCAAATTCTGATTTTAGTGATTTTGAAAACTTGTAGTCTCACACACACACACACACACACACACCGTGTCAACTTACTAACACCTTATTGCAGCAGTTCTCAAACTTTTAGCACTTGGACCCACTTTTTAGAATGACAATCTGTCCAGGATCCATTGGAAGTGATGTCATGGCCAGAAGTGACATCATCAAGCAAATTAAAATAAAAAATTATAAATAATTAAATTAAAATAAAAGAAATAATTAAATAAGAAGGAGCCAGTGCTGTTCCACCAAGTGAATCTACTCTGAAGTAAGTCCCATAGTGGTCAATGGGGCTTACTCTGTAGTCTGCCTGCAATAACAACCCCCAAAAAGAATAAGTGAGATTTCTAGCCCTCCCAGTGCCCAGTTTAAAATTCTTCTATAATACGAAGACCCACCTGGCTTTGCAAGTGCAAAATAGAAAACATGCCCCTTACCAGTTGAAGCCTCTTTTTTTGTCCTTTTTAGGGGGAGGGGAGGCTGCCTTCTAGAGCATTTCTTGTGCTCCAGTTCCATCAGATCTGGACCCTTCTGGTGGCCTCACATTCCCCTTTGCCTGGCCTGGCCTGCCCTGACCAAAAGGCAAGGCATGTCTGTCTACTCGTGAGTAAACACGACTATGTGGCTGAGTTTGCTTTCCATACAGCTCAATAGACTGCAGCTGGGAGGGAAGGAGGAACCTCCTTCTCAGGTGTTTTGGGGGCTGCATTCATTGGATGAGGAACCATTCTGGCGTCCTTGGAGTCCTCTCTGCCTGCCCTTTCCAACAGACTGAGACAAGTTTGCCTACTTCTGAGTAAACAGCCACGTGGCTTCGTTTCAGGCTCCCAGCTGGTAGGGAGGGACATTCTGCTGTGTTTTTGGGGGGCTGCATTCATTGGATCGGGACCATTCTGGTGTAGTTGGATTCCTCTCAGTCTGCCCTTTCCAATGGACTATGGCAAGTATGCCTACTCACGAGTAAACGCGCGATATGGCTCACTTTCACTTTCCATAGGGCTCCATGCATTTTTTCTTTTCAGTTTTTTGGCCATAACTTTTGAGGGAAAAGAGCAATTTCAATTCTATTTTTTGCATTGTGCTCCTCCCTGCCTCCAGGCTGCCCCTGCCCCTTAAGGAGGCAGAGGCCAGGGTCCACAGGCTGGGGCGTCACTATACCCCAGTTTGAAAAGCCCTGATCTATACAAATGACCAAGTTGCCCCAAGATGAGCTCTTTCACTATGTGATGGTTTCATCAGCTATAATCCTGCCAAGTTCAGAGGCCTACATCACATATCTAGCATGTATCTCATACATGCATGCTAAAATGTGTGATAGAATAAATGGTAAATGGATCCTGTCTCACTTAATTCATAAAATGATAACTTGAATACACAATATTAATCTCAAAAGTAGTTGTATATGTTCTTATAACTAAGTTACGTTGTGTATGTCAGAGAGAAAGAGTTGTAGTTATATGTGAAAAGATAAAATTAAGGTCAGATTCTAGAAGACCACAACAATGATACTCCAAAGACAATATTGTGACATTACTTGCTTCTGTGCCAGTGCTGCAGTGATTATAGTCATTGTCTTCCAAAGCCAATCTAATACTTCAATGTATATTTCATATTAAAAACAACAACAACAACAACAATAATAATGATGATAATAATAATAATAAATAAACTTTATTTATATCCCGCCCTTCTCCTTAAAGGGACCCAGGGTGGCTATATATTACAATGCAGAGAAATGCAAGATTTCATTAACAAAACTGGAAGGGGAATATCAAGTGAGAGAAGATATGGTATTCTTCAATCTGTTTTATTATATAAATAGATTTTTTTAAAAAATTCTTTTGCATCTATATGTAGAAGAAAGTCTGTCTGTTTGATTACTCCAAGTAAGAATGCACAGGATTGAAACTTAAGCCTTTGCATCTACTAATTACTATTATTGCATACATACAAATGTAATTGTTCATAGACAAATTCCACTACAATATCACTATAATTTGCAATCTTTTTGCACATATCTACTGTATTTCCAAATGGAAATTAAATATTCTTTTAGAAATGACAAAGTCTTAACAACAAGCCAAACAAATCACACCACACTAAAATGTAAGGCTTGGGAATTAACTTATATCCAACTCTTATTGATTAAGATAGATTCAGTATCACTCTAAACTCCACCAAGATATCCATAGCTTTACACATTACCTGCTTTATGAAGTTTTACTGCAGCTGAATAGACACTTTCACCAAAGGACTGTCAAGGACATCATTTGATCCTTTCAAGTCTTCAGTTCCAGTACAGTACTGGCTGGTTTCTCTGTACAAACTTCAGTATCTCTTTAAAAATTAATCCTACAATCCAAAGCAAGAATCTCCCTTGTAATCAGACTCTGCAATACAACTAGACTGCCGGAGACATTGTCACGTGGCATCCGAGAAGAGGCAGGATGAACCTCTGCAGATTTCCCTGCTAAAGCAGCTGCCAAGGTGAAGGGGAAAAAGGGAAAAGAAACAAAAGAGAATTTCCATACTTCACCAGCTAGCAGAGCACTAAATTAGAATCAGGCAGCAATTTGTAATTCTTTTTCCTCCACTTTCCATCAGTGCTCTCTTTCCAGATGGATTGCAAACTGCTAGTGTGTTGAAAGCCTTTTTGGCTTTCCTCCAGAATTTGGCATGCAGAGGAAAAGGAGAGCATTTTCACACACTTCATCCAAAGGATCAAGAACTTGTTAAGTTTTCATGCTGCTTAAGGGTTCTTTCTTTGAAACAATGGCTCCAGCATCAGCATTACTCACCCCCCACTTTGTCTCCTCTTTTGCACACCCACAGATGCATGAGGTACCAAGCAGTGCCAGAGCTTCTCTGGGAAATGCAGCATTATTCATGAGCTGACCTCACTGGGCCTGGGAGGGGAGGAAGGGAAGCAGCAAGGGGAAGAGGGAAGAAAAGATTAAAAGACAAGAACCACGCCCAGGCCTCAGTTGGAGAGCTTATTATCCGCAGAGAGTAGAATTGGATTACAGCACTCATGGAAGGAAGGAGGCTACAGGCATGGTTGCCCTGCGAAATTCAATCCAGGGAAACAAGTGATTCTGATCAATTATTTCGTCTTTTTTGAAGTACAGATAGGCCGAATCCCCAGTGATATGAGGTGCTTTCTGATGCTGCTGCAACATAATGACAACTGGGCTCTCCTTTGTTCTTTGACTTTCATGATTTGAATTGCATTCCACTCACCAAGAACCAAGGAAACAGAGACAAAGAGTAGCTATGCTGTTGTGCTTCGAATAGTTGCATTGACTTACTCCTTATTCACTGTAGTGAACTGATTGACCATCCCTGGGAAAGGCCCCATATGTTCCATGATAAGGCCTTATATTTATATGTCTTATAACTAAAAAAAATATATGTGTATGTGTGTGTGTGTGTGTGTGTGTTAGATTAACAGATAGCTCTTATTTTCAGGGATTTTGAATCCCTTAAATATTTCTTATTTCATGAATAAGATTTCAGCATATTTCAGCTCCATAGAAAGTGGCAGATTCTATTTCACAGATTCTGTGCAATAGTGTTCCTTTGTGTCTGCAGATCTTCCAAACAGAATGTTTTTACTATATGAAGTTTTATTTTTTTCTGTTCAGTATGAAGGATAGGTAGCAAAGGCACTCATATGTCTCTTTGGAGGTTTGAGTTTCAGTCCATCCCCCTATAAAGATGCTCAGTAATGCAAGATCAAGAGAGTAAAGTTCAGGTATTACATCATTTTCTTCTGTGCCTACAGAAAAGTAATTGACAAAATGGTTCCCATAGGTAAACAAACAGTTCCCTGTCTGCAAAGGTATTTTGCCGCTGCTGAAATTTTGATACTGATTATGACTGTCCCACACTCTATTTTTGGTTTTAATAAAATCTTCCCTTTATTTGCATTGGGATCAAAACGGCTGTGGAGTAAACTAAAATCCCTCTACTCCTGCCACTGTTTTACTAGGTTTCAAAGACCGACCCCCATGTTCTACTGATCAAAAAAAATCTTCTTCCTCCTACCCTTCAGACCATGTTGCACAATTTAGACATTAGTTTGGTCCTATGTGTATCAGCCTGAAGGACTATAAGGTTTATGGTGATAGTTGATTTTTATAGTGGATTATTATGTGTATAAAGTAGTGCCTTTCAATCAGTGTATTAGTAGTGGTCTTTCACAGATGGTAGCCTCTAAAGATACCCAATAATTCCAGATCAGGAGCTTAAAGTTGAGGTCGTGCCTGATTCCACTGCAGAATGACCACATGACATTGTCCTGCCTGGCCTGACCCCACTGAATGTGGAGATGGCTCAAACAGTAGTACACCTCTGGGCAAGATGTAGGTGTGCAGTTGCCTGGCCCTTCAAAAGGTGTTTCTATGTGTGGCAAAGCCCTGGGATAAAGAACTCTTTGAAACAAAGTGAAATAGTTTTTGTGCTTTTGTTTTGAAAAGGTTTAGTTGTAACTTGAGCTTGTCTGGGACCCCAAGAAAGGGGGTCTTGCCCATCATCTGTATAGGGGCAACATACTATGCAGGGCCTCCAGGGCCACAGCCATCTGGCCTGTCTCCCCTGGGCCTCAGAGCAGAGGCAGGGAGGGGGTTTACAGCACCCTACTCAGCCGCAGGGCCTTCTCCAGTTCACAGGATTCTGGAGCCTCCCAGACGGCCTTTTCTGATCCCTGGGCCCTCTCCTTCTATTCCAGCCCACCCTTTTAGGACATCTGAGGGGGTTCCTCTACAAGTGCTGCCTTTGTCCCACGTGAGAGGGGTGGCAACTCAGGGGCAAGCCTTTTCCATAGTGGTGCCACAACTATGGAATTCCCTCCCAGGGGAATTGAGAGCTAGTCCCTTCCTCATGGCTTTTTGGTGAGGACTCAGACACACCTATTTCATCTGGCATTTGGTTGCTGAGTGGGTACCTACCCTCTATACCTCTGAAATACTTCTGTGACATGACTGCCACCTTGGTCTTACTTGTTACCCATTGACCCAATGTTTAGTTTTTGCTCTGTTTTGGTTGCGTTCCACAATGTAATGTTAAAATTAATGTTTAATGCCTAATTTGATGTTTTCCCTGTTGCATTTAGACTGTGCTTGATTATATTTTGTACTTTGATTATACTACGTACTTTGTACTTGATTTTTAATGTCTTATTTTGATATTTTACCTGTTGCAAAACTTTGTACTTTATTATAAAGCTTTGTTAGCCACTTTGGGCATTTGCTTTTGCATGGGAAAGGTGGGATATGAATCTCTTAAAAGGTTGGCAACCTTCAGCCTCGAAAGACTATGGTATAAGCCTACAGCACCTGGTATTCCCAAGCGGTCTCCCATCTAAATACTTACCAGGCCTGATCCTGCTTAGCTTCCAAGATCAGACAAGATCAGGCATGTGCAGGGATCTCTTAAATTAAATAAATATTCTTGTGATCTTGGCAGGTGCCGTCTCCCCCACCTGGCTTGGTCGCCCTCTGGGGCCTAAGCCTCTTCTCTTGGGAGATGGGAAAACTCCTGCAACTACTAACCACCCCTTCCTGCTCTTCATCTGCACCATTGGGTGCAGGCACACTCCACTCAACTGGCCAATGGCCCACACCCTGCTCCACTGACACCTTTCCAGCTTCTCCCAGTCTGTGCATTCCTATGCCCATTGGGTGGGCCATTCCCTGCATCATGTAAGTCTGGCCCTGGAAAGAGGCATTTTTATTTTTGGTGTGAATGGGTTTTTCAGTCTTGGGCAACCTCATGCAAAATATGGGCCTTCTGTCCTATACATGCATTCGTGCTTGAGCACTCTAAAACACACCCTCCATTAACAATTTATATTGCATGTTCCCAAAGCATTACAAATGCATTCACTCGGTAATCTGTACTTCAGTCTCTGCGAGTCTGATCAGTATTATTATCCAGAAAAAAAAGAGAGCAGCACCAATTCTAACAAGGAAAATAAAATGAGACAAACCTCAAAAGGTAATGTAAAGTGACCAACACCCATCTCTTATGAGAAGTTCTGTCATATTCAAAACATGTCAGAGGCAGTATACCATTTTACACCACTTGCTGAAAAGGAAAAGCAAGAAAGTGTTGCAGCCTTCATGCCCTGCTTGGGTACCCTGCTTGGGTACCTGCTTGGTACCCCACAGGTTGACCACTGTGGGGGTGGGCAAGATCCTGTACTGGGCTCTTCTGATGTTCTTAATGTTCTGATGTCGCTCACTACCCTTTGAGGTTCATCTCACCGTACCACCACAAACTACAGACAGAGAATGGCCTGACTAAACACTCTCACAATTTGTTTTATTATTTTTTGCATTTTTATACTGCCGTTCCTCTCCTCCTTTTTGTCTTCCCAAAAAACCCTGTGAGGTAGGTGAGGCTGAGAGATAGTGACTGGCCCAAGGTCACCCAGAAAGTGTCAGGGCTGAGTGGGGATTTGAACTTGGATCCTCCAGGTCTAATTCTTAAATCACTACAGTATCCTGGATGTCTTAAAACCCTTCCTGAACACTGAGCATGCCAACTAGCCTAGCTTTGCCTTTTCTTTGGCATGCTAGTTTCTACGTGTAGGGATTCTTTTTTAATTGGGGAATGGAGAATTTTAAATATGTGACACTCTCTCCTCCTTTGCTGTCTGAAGTGTGTCAGGACTAATTTGCCAAATACCCCTGAGGAAATTTGTAGTCTGAATAGGGCAAGGCCTTGATGTCTGGGCCTAAATGTTAACCTGAAAGCATGTATGTATATCTTTCTATAGCTCTCTGTATCCCATGTGACTCCATGTGACCAATCAAAGGGTATAAAAAATGCTAAGTCACTGTGACAAAGTACCTGTAATACAAGTGAATGAAAAGGTACGGCTAGTGCATCATGGAAGATGATGCAATCAGTCATGAGGCAATGCAGTAATGCTATGACATCATCTCCCCTGTGATTGGTGCACAGCACTATATAAGCATGGCAGGTAGAGCCCACATGTGAGGATCACTGCATGGAGCTGGAGAGAGCAAGAGTCTATGTAGGAGAGTTGGAGATTGTGGCTATGAATACTACCTTGTTTTGCTGCAAAGGAATTGCTTATCTGTAAATATTTTGTAAATACAGACTGATGGTGGACATCTGCTTTGTCTGTGTGTTGCCTTCTTTCTGGGGCACCTTCAGCATCCTGGAAGCTAGCATTCTGTTGCGCTCTGCTGAAAACTGGCACTACACTAAATTCCTCAACAAAGTGGCACATTGTAGGACCGGTTTTATTGTACACTGTAATAATAAAGCACCCTACCCAGCCAATGACTGTTCCCTCTGATTGATGCTGACTTCAGAGAGAGTCAGTCACCTCCATTGTGTAAAAAGCTCTGTGTCACATGCAACAGCTAGGCTTCCTGTTTGATGTGTAATGAGTGTGAAAAGACTCTCTGGGAGAGAGGGGAGCAGCACCTCATGACTAGCATTCACGCACTCCTTCCTATGCCCTGCTTTCCTTTTTTACTATGTTAGCAGCTGAATGGGAGGACACTGGTAGTTGCTATTCCCTGCCAACTTCCCAACCTACAGAGACCAGGCAGATGAGGGCTGTCAAGGAAAAAAACCCCTTCCATGATAGCACTGATTCCTAGAGATTCTTATTAAAAATTAAAAACACAGTGTGTCTGAAATGACATGACAACCCACTGCTTTATTTGTGAATGTGGCCTAGGAAGACAAGAGTTTGGAAAGGCAAGGGAAATAGAAAAAGTGCAAGTTTGAACTGAACTAGATGGACACAAAAAAAGCTTAACCAAATTGGATACAATAACCAGTGACACTCAGCAGATGGATCTGGGATGTTAGTTAAGAGCAAGGGTCTCCAAACTATGGCCCAGGGGCCACATCCAGCCCGCCACAAGATTTTATCCTGCACCCAGAAACATTTTTTTTGTCAGAGCATTTGCTAATGTTTGACATTTTTACTCCTTATATATCATTTCTCAGTTTAAGCATGACATTGTTTCTTTGTAATTGTCACTTTTCTCTTTTCTGAATCATATCATGTTGGTTACAAAAAAAGAAATCCAAGTAAAATATATTCATTCATTTAAATTGCATTCTTTTATGCATAAAACTGGGGTTTTTTTGACCTGCAAAAATGTGTAAATATACTATGTGGCCCTTGGACTGAAAAGTTTGGAGACAAATAAAATTACTTCCTAAATGTGGCTAGATAGAAATACAGTCCCTATTGCTAGCTACTTGCATTGCCCCAGGAATCCTGGCTCCTGCACTTACTAGAGAGAGCATGAACCAGAATTAGATATCAAGGCAGGCCTGGCAGAAATACACATGAGCATCCCTGTGCTTGAATTTAAGTAACCCAGGTTTGACATCATACCGTTACCTGATTGGAGGATTGGAGCCATCTGGCTTCAACATCCTACCTCTTTATGTAAACAGACAGCTGTGGCTGCCCAATCAATAAGCATGTGACATTTCTTAGAAGGTTCCAGACAGAGAGTAGGACCCTGAATCCATAAATGCACTTGGCTGGCTGATAATGGTGTGTAAAACAAAGTGCAAAAACTGTTACAGGCTGCTGGTATTCCAGCTGCTTTTAGGCCACTGAACTTGCACAGGAGCTTCTAACCCAGGAAGGGTTAGGAATGTCCAAAAATAAGGAGAAATAGGGAAAAAATGGGGGGGGGGAAGAAAAGGGCATTTATCATAATATAAAAGGAAAGGTTGTAGTAAATTGTGCTTTGCCTTACAGATGCATAACATGTTGAAAATCACTTTTACTAATCTTTTTTTTTAATGTGGCAACACCAACAAAATCCCATCTCCTCTTTATTAATTGTATAATTAAAATAGGGTGGGGAAGTGGTCTTGTTTGTAAAGAAGCAGTGTAGGTAGCAAAAAAGAAAACTAAATATCTGCATCATTATTTGGATTACGTATTAACAAATAACGGAATGTTTCAAAGAGGAAATGATTTGGTCAGCAAGCATCTCAACAGTGAAGTGCTCAAAAGAATTCTGAAACCAGGAGCAGAAGTGATGGTGCAGCGGACAGCTACAGTATTGGCAACCTTCAGTCTCGAAAGACTATGGTATCACGCTCTGAAAGGTGGTTCTGGCACAGCGTCTAGTGTGGCTGAAAAGGCCAATCCGGGAGTGACAATTCCTTCCACACCGGGAGCAAGTGCAGTCTGTCCCTGGTCTGTCTCCCTGGCTATGGGCCTTCCTTCTTTGCCTCTTTGCCTCAGACTGCTGGCAAAGTGTCTCTTCAAACTGGGAAAGGCCATGCTGCACAGCCTGCCTCCAAGCGGGCTGCTCAGAGGCCAGGGTTTCCCACTTGTTGAGGTCCATTCCTAAGGCCTTCAGATCCCTCTTGCAGATGTCCTTGTATCGCAGCTGTGGTCTACCTGTAGGGCGCTTTCCTTGCACGAGTTCTCCATAGAGGAGATTCTTTGGGATCCGCCCATCATCCATTCTCACGACATGACCGAGCCAATGCAGGCGTCTCTGTTTCAGCAGTGCATACATGCTAGGGATTCCAGCACGTTCCAGAACCCGTGGACATTATATATCTGGACTTTCAGAAGGCGTTTGACACGGTCCCTCACCAAAGGTTACTGAAAAAACTCCACAGTCAGGGAATTAGAGGACAGGTCCTCTCCTGGATTGAGAACTGGTTGGAGGCCAGGAAGCAGAGAGTGGGTGTCAATGGGCAATTTTCACAATGGAGAGAGGTGAAAAGCGGTGTGCCCCAAGGATCTGTCCTGGGACCGGTGCTTTTCAACCTCTTCATAAATGACCTGGAGACAGGGTTGAGCAGTGAAGTGGCTAAGTTTGCAGATGACACCAAACTTTTCCGAGTGGTAAAGACCAGAAGTGATTGTGAGGAGCTCCAGAAGGATCTCTCTAGACTGGCAGAATGGGCAGCAAAATGGCAGATGCGCTTCAATGTCAGTAAGTGTAAAGTCATGCACATTGGGGCAAAAAATCAAAACTTCACATATAGGCTGATGGGTTCTGAGCTGTCTGTGACAGATCAGGAGAGAGATCTTGGGGTGGTGGTGGACAGGTCGATGAAAGTGTCGACCCAATGTGCGGCAGCAGTGAAGAAGGCCAATTCTATGCTTGGGATCATTAGGAAGGGTATTGAGAACAAAACGGTTAGTATTATAATGCCGTTGTACAAATCTATGGTAAGGCCACACCTGGAGTATTGTGTCCAGTTCTGGTCGCCGCATCTCAAAAAAGACATAGTGGAAATGGAAAAGGTGCAAAAGAGAGCGACTAAGATGATTACGGGGCTGGGGCACCTTTCTTATGAGGAAAGGCTACGGCGTTTGGGCCTCTTCAGCCTAGAAAAGAGACGCTTGAGGGGGGACATGATTGAGACATACAAAATTATGCAGGGGATGGACAGAGTGGATAGGGAGATGCTCTTTACACTCTCACATAATACCAGAACCAGGGGACATCCACTAAAATTGAGTGTTGGGCGGGTTAGGACAGACAAAAGAAAATATTTCTTTACTCAGCGTGTGGTCGGTCTGTGGAACTCCTTGCCACAGGATGTGGTGCTGGCGTCTAGCCTAGACGCCTTTAAAAGGGGATTGGACAAGTTTCTGGAGGAAAAATCCATTATGGGGTACAAGCCATGATGTGTATGCGCAACCTCCTGATTTTAGGAATGGGTTAAGTCAGAATGCCAGATGTAGGGGAGAGCACCAGGATGAGGTCTCTTGTTATCTGGTGTGCTCCCTGGGGCATTTGGTGGGCCGCTGTGAGATACAGGAAGCTGGACTAGATGGGCCTATGGCCTGATCCAGTGGGGCTGTTCTTATGTTCTTATGTTATGTTCTTATGACTGTGTTGTTAGGAACTTTGTCCTGCCAGGTGATGCCGAGAATGTGTCGGAGGCAGCGCATGTGGAAAGCGTTCAGTTTCCTCTCCTGTTGTGAGCAGAGTCCATGACTCGCTGCAGTACAGAAGTAGCAGACAGCTAAGAGAAGCTATAAAGGTGCCATCAATTTTTAATACCATAAAATCTAATATATAGTGGGCAGAATATTGTTATGGGGGAGAAAGAGAGCCAAAGAAAGAGATTATGAATAACAATCCATCAGCAACAAAGTGGATGACTTTGTTCAAGGTGGATCAATGGATTGCATGATGACTCGCAAAAGGTAGGAGGAGATGGCAAATGGAAGAGTAGAGCTAAAAACAGAGATGGCTGGCAAGAGTGGTGTGTAAGGCAATAGCCCAGTGAGGCATTTCAGCCTAGCGAAGGCCAACCTATGCTTAGATACTCATGTGGACCTGATGAAAGGTAAGCTTCCTTCATTAACAGCGTGTGGAAGGAGGGGCAGAGAAACCTGGCAAAACCGTGATGGGGGTAGGGGCATTTTAGTATTTTGTCTCCATTTTGATTGTGATCATAGCCTACCACTCCCACATGCTATTTTTCATTTATAAAAAATTCTATTGGCAATCAATGGAAGTTTTCTCAAATTAAAATTAGTACGTGGTGGTGGGGTGGTTTGTGTGTTTGTGTAATAAGGATCAAAATGGCAGCAGAATCAAAATGTGAAAGCCTGCCTGTCCCCACCGTGATTTTATCAATTTTCATTGCTCCCTGGTGCTATTAATAATGAAAACATACCTCCCTTTAAGCTGTGTTACACATTTCAGTGCATGTCTCGTTTGGTCTGAGTTACAGTCCATGAATTATCCTGGCAAAGTTGCAAGCCACCAGTATCACATGTTTACCAAAAAGATGGAAGAACTTAACTTAGCAAGAACAATATGTACACATGCAGCAAAGAAGTAAAACTTTGAAGTGTTTGTGGATTGTGGGTAGATACATGACCCAATCATAACAAAAGGAAGCACCAGTGTCCCCTTACTCTGTGGAGACGTCCAGCAGCAGAAAATCTACAGGGTGTAGTGGAAGCCGCACCAGCACCACTGCATCACCACATGGGGATTTAGGTAGGATTGGGATGACAGTCAATCAGGCCCTCATAGTTACATGGAGGTAGCTTTGCTGCACATCACACAGCTCTTTCCTGTGGGTTATGACTGGGCAACAATGCAAAAGACCTAGCTCAAGATCTTTTAAAAACTACTACCATAATTGGTGAGCAAAATTAGAGGGGGCCCCAAAGTAGTGTACTCCTCCCACACCCATAAGAGTGATATTATTCAGTTTAAAATTAGCTGTTCTTCTGGAGAGCAGTCAAGTCACAGCAAACTCACGACATTAATTTGAAATTCATTGCTCTAAGGGTTGCATAACATTATGGGGCAGTGCTACTGCTTGTTACTTTTGAACTCATGGGTTTTTTTTGTTCTATGTTTGTTCTATGTTCTACCCATATTTCTACGTTCCAGGATGTGCCTTTTCAACTACGTTCCATTTGAACTTTTAATAAGTCCAGCATCCATGGAAGTTTGAGGAAGTGTGTCTTTACAGGAGAATGGCATTTTTGTTCATTGAGATACCAAGCCCACACAGATAATCACAGATAAGCAGGTGAGACCTCTTGCCATAGGTTATCTTGGTCATCTGTACCATCTTGCCAAATGGTGAAAAGGACTATCACAGTCAGGTGCAGAAAGAAGTTAAGTGGTGCTTTTTAATGCAGTGTGTTAGAACATAAGAACATAAGAACAGCCCCACTGGATCAGGCCATAGGCCCATCTAGTCCAGCTTCCTGTATCTCACAGCAGCCCACCAAATGCCCCAGGGAGCACAACTGATAACAAGAGACCTCATCCTGGTGCCCTCCCTTGCATCTGGCATTCTGACATAACCCATTTCTAAAATCAGGAGGTTGAGCATACACATCATGGCTTGTACCCAGTAATGCATTTTTCCTCTAGAAACTTGTCCAATTCCCTTTTAAAGGCGTCCAGGCCAGATGCCATCACCACATCCTGTGGCAAGGAGTTCCACAGACCAACCGCATGCTGAGTACAGAGATATTTTCTTTTGTCTGTCCTAACTCTCCCAACACTCAATTTTAGTGGATGTCCCCTGGTTCTGGTATTATGTGAGAGTGTAAAGAGCATCTCTCTATCCACTCTGTCTATCCCCTGCATAATTTTGTATGTCTCAATCATGTCCCCCCTCAGGCATCTCTTTTCTAGGCTGAAGAGGCCCAAACACCATAGCCTTTCCTCATAACGAAGGTGCCCCAGCCCCATAATCATCTTAGTCGCTCTCTTTTGCACCTTTTCCATTTCCACTATGTCTTTTTTGAGATGCAGCAACCAGAACTGGACACAATACTCCAGGTGTGGCCTTACCATCGATTAGTACAACGGCATTATAATATTAGCCGTTTTGTTCTCAATACCCTTCCTAATGATCCCAAGCATAGAATTGGCCTTCTTTACTGCCGCCGCACATTGTCCCAATGTGTATGACCTTACACTTACTTACATTGAAATGCATCTGCCATTTTGCTGCCCATTCTGCCAGTCTGGAGAAATCCTTCTGGAGCTCCTCACAATCACTTCTGGTCTTCACCACTCAGAAAAGTTTGGTGTCGTCTGTAAACTTAGCCACTTCACTGCTCAACCCTGTCTCCAGGTCATTTATGAAGAGGTTGAAAAGCACCGGTCCCAGGACAGATCCTTGGGGCACACCGCTTTTCACCTCTCTCCATTGTGAAAATTGCCCATTGACACCCACTCTCTGTTTCCTGGCCTTCAACCAGTTCTCAATCCATGAGAGGACCTGCCCTCTAATTCCCTGACTGTGGAGTTTTAGTAGCCTTTGGTGAGGGACCGTGTCAAACGCCTATTCACCCATTCATTCTTTTCTATACCCTTCCCTGTTTGGCTGGGTTTTCTGAATTCTGCCGAATAAACTTGCAAGCATTCCAAACTTCAAACCTGTGGCATTTTTTTTATTTTGATGCACCAGTAGTGTGGTCAGTTGAAAGGGATCTTCCTTTATACAACGGTTTTTGTTGCATTGCCAGTCTGTGACTGTGACTATATAAGTACCAATACCTGGATGAGAAGCATTGTCACAAGGGAAATTTAAATTCATTGTTAATAGATTAATTTAAAGGGGTTGGTGTGTGTATGTATACACATGGGAGATAGACCATGATGAATACCACTCTCTTTTTATACTAATACTGCTGGTAGAAGAGTTGAATTACACAGAAATTGGATATGTCCCTCCTCCCTCTCTCTCTCAGGCCTGCTTTGGAAGCTGTTTTTGTGCGTGAATGAGTCTGGAGTCTTCTAGTTTCCATGGATACCACAGCGGCATGCCACTTCATCAACTAGGCCCAACCTCTTGCTGGCTTTCATCTTATCCATTATTATGAAGGAGGGAAAGAGGGTGAGAAAGGGAAAGATTTTTTTTTTTTTGCATCTGCATGAAGCCTCTGTGGGCTTCAGAATGCCTCCTAGAGGCAAAAAAAGTGACTTCCAGTTTTTTTTTTGCGTTATGAGAGGAGAGATTACAGGAGATGTCCCACCACCCAGCCTGTGGCAGGCAGGCCCATAGGCAGGCAGCCAGGGCAGAGGCCATATATGCCACCACCCACCCACCAGATGCAGCCTTGCCCTTACTGCCTTGTGCACAAGCACCCTATGCATCAGAAGCATGATGCAAGGTAGCATCCGAGAGCCGCAGGGCAGCTACACATGGCAGCAGCACCCCAGCACATGCCATGCCTGGGTGCAGCTTGGCACATAACCAAGCTGGATTTGGTACTGTGGAAGATTTTTTTTTTTCTTTTAGTGGAATGAGAAAAAAAAATCAGAAGATTTGTATTCTTTAGAATTATTTTTATTCTTTTTTATTTAAAGGGGGGGGGGACCACCAAAATAAACTTTTGCCCATCAACAAGCTGAGTTCCCTTTCCCTATCCAAAACTGTAAACCAAATGTAATTATCTCTTTTTTATTGTTTGACTTTCTGAGGTACAGAATAGCATGGTTAGCTGAAGGGTTTGATTTTAACTCAGTTACAATTTTGAGTCAGTGAGGGCACAATCCAGATGATTTGGGCAGGTACAAGTCCCTTGCACTGGCCCAGGAGGGTCACAAATGTGCTGTAAAGCACGTTTGCACCTCCTCAGAAGTAAGCCACGCTGGCACACAGAGGTGTGCTGGCACGTGGAGGCTGAGCCAGCCTCAGTGGCAGCTTGTATGGCGAGCCTTGTGTCGGCTCAGATGGACCGAAGCAAGGCTCTGGGGTGGGCGGAGGAGGCGGAAGGGAGGCATTCCTGGGTGAGTGGCCCAGGGCGGGCAGGGAGCAGGAGGCAGGGCTGGGATCTGGCAGTTATACCGGATCCCAAGCCCCGTTCCCAGGTAGTTCGGAGTGGCTTCAAGAGTGCCCAGGGACACTGCAGCCCCCCCCCCAGAAAGATAAGAATCCAAGGCACCATGTTCTCTCCCTGCCCCCACCAGGCACCACTGCATTTTATCCGACAAGCACAGTCTGCCTACCTGCAGTGACTAGCGGAAGTCCAGCCACCACCCAGTGAAGATGCTCACCCACCTCTACCAGTCAGTTCTCTGTGGCTTTGCAAACACCATGACAGACAGCAAACTAGTGGGTGCAGCCAGACTCCATCAACACTAGTTACTTTGCTGACTGTTGGAGAATTTGCAGTGGCACAATGGCTCCACTGGAAGGAGATGGGTAGAAACCCTACACTTGTGTGTTTCTTTTTCAGGTGCTGCTCTATCACAGAGCCCATTCAAGAAAAACTTTGACCTGGTCACATGCATTGTCTCATTCTTAGCAGATAAGAAACCCTGCATAGCCCCTATCTCAGCCAACCCAGGCAGGGACACCATCTGGGTGGGAGGGAGTCACCAGTCAACTTCAGCCTGGCTGTCCAAGTCACCAGGCAACTTTGGTCCAGCTGAGATGCCAAGCAGCTTTGACTAACTCCTTCCAAGAGACAAACCTTCCACATGACCATGATGTTACCAGGCAAATATCCAGGTAATAAGAGGACAGGATGATCACTTGATGTTCTCAGATATCGTCCAAATGTAGACCTGTCACCAGATGTGCAGGTCATGACTGAACTATGCCTAGCTGTTAAGGCAGCCTTCCACAAGGGCCACTGGCAGTGATGTCATACTTTTGTGTGTATAACAAGGCTAGACCTGTATAACATGATGATATTATTCCTAAAAGCCACGATTTCCAGAATTTTGGTCACTAGGGTGTCGTCCCCCCCCCCCCCCAATGTCTCACTGGCCTGTTTTGAGTTAAGGCAGTTAAGGTCCTGGTTCTCAAACTTTTAACACTGGGATCCACTTTTTAGAATGACAGTCTCTTTGGGACCCACCAAAAATGATGTCATGGCTGGAAGTGACATCATCAAGCAAAAAAATAAATAAATAATTATAAATAATTAAAGAAAAAAAATACAGGTCCAGCCTCGTTATACAGATTTTTTATACACTGATTTGACTCAACACAAATGGCCACTGCAAATGAGAAGGAATGTGCTGATCCCTGGAGAAGGGGAAAAATTTATCCCTTTACAAAACTGAACTGTCCTTTAACAGTAGCCTCCTTAATGAGAGAGAGAGAGAGAGAGAGAGAGAGAGAGAGGGCAGATGGCTGACAATCCATCAATCCTTGTCTCTCCAGGGGACCCCTTCCTTCCCCCTGAGCACATGAAAGAAAGGTGATCACTTTGCATTGGTGAAGGGAGGGTCTGAGTGAAGAAGAGGACAGACTGATGGATTGTCTTCTTAATGACTCTTATCTTACATCACAAAGGTCAGCAAGGTTTTTAAATCACCAGAGCAAGGGAACTTTGTTTTTAAAATGGAATTTGCTTTAGTGCTTTTTAGCCATCCACCTGGGAAGGAACCCACTCGAATAATGAGGCTCAACCTGTAATTAAATAAGGGGAAGCCAGCCCTGTTTCACCAAGTGAATTTTCTCTGTAGCCTGCCTGAAATAACACACACCCCCTCCACAAAAAAATCAGTGAGATTTTCAGCCTTCCCCAGTGGCCAGTCAGTATAAATTCTTATATTTCAAGCATATCACTATCAGGACCCACCTGGCTTTGCAAGTCTAAAAACAAAAATAGACCTTACCAGTTCAAGCCCATTTTATTCATGGGGGAGGGGGGGTGCTCCCTTCTGGAGCATTTGTTGAACTCCACTTTCATCAGATTGGGACCATGCAGCTAGTCTTGCATTCCCCTTTATCTGACTTGACCAGCAGCTAAGGCACGTTTGCTTACTCGTGAGTAAATGCGACCATGTAGCTTACTTTCACTTCCCACAGGGCTCAATACATTCATCTGCTTGGAGGGAGGGACTTCCTTCTTGGGTATTTTTGGGGGACTGCTTTAATTGGATAAGAACTATTCTGGTGTCATCGGCTTCCTCTCAGCCTGCTCTTTCTGACAGACTAAGGCAAGTTCGCCTACTCACCAGTAAAAACGCTATATGCTTCAGTTTCACTTTCCATAGTGCGCTATGCATTTTTTGTTTCCGGCTTTTTGGCCATAACTTTTAATGGAAAGGCAATAGTTTACTCCTGTTTTTGCATTGCATTCCGCTGGAAATTCTGCATTCAACGGTATATAGCATGATGGGGTTATTCATAAACTCCACAATGTTAGCAATGTTGGGTCATTTGTGGTTTCACCCCCGCCCCCAGGTACCTGGGGCAGACCTCCCCCCACCGTCTCTTGCTAGCTATGCCACTGTTCAGACATGACCTGGATATCTGGTGACAGGCCTGCATTTGGATGATACCTGAGCACATCAAGTGATCATCCTGCCCACTTATTACCTGGATGTTGGCCTGGTGACATCATGATCATGTGGAACTGTTTATCCTCTGTCTGGCACCCAGATGTTGGCCTGGTGACATCATGGCCATGTGGAAGGTTTGCCTCTTGGAAGAAACTAGTAGAAGCTGCCTGGCAGCTCAGCTGGACCAAAGTTACCTGGTGACTTGGGCAACCAGGCTGAAGTTGACTGGTGAATCCTTCCCACCCCGATGGTGTCCCTGCCTGGGTTGGCTGAGTTAGGGGCTATGCAGGGTTTCTTATCTGCTTAGAATGAGACAATGCATGTGACCAGGTCAAAGTTTTTATTGAATGGGCTCTGTGATAGAGCAGCACCTGAAAGAGAATCACACAAGTGGAGGGTTCCTACCCATCTCCTTCTAGCAGAGCCATTGTGCCATTGCAAATTCTCCAACAGTCAGCAAAGTAACTAGTGTTGATGGAGTCTGGCTGCACCCACTAGTTTGCTGTCTGTCATGGTGTTTGCAAAGCCACAGAGAACTGACTAGTAGAGGTGGGTGAGCATCTTCACTGGGTGGTGGCTGGACTTCCACTAGTCCCTGTAGGTGGACAGACTGTGCTTGTGAGGGAGCATGGGATACAATGCAGTGGTGCCTGGTGGGGGCAGGGAGAGAACATGGTGCCTTGGATCCTTATCTTTCCTTGGGGGGGGGGCTGCACTGGCACTCTTGTGATGATGCTGCAGTCCTGCAAGGCGAGAGGGGTTCAGGTGGATGTTTGGTCAGGATTTGTAATTGTTGGAGGCACCTGGCTTCCCTGGGGGTGGCAGAACGGTCTGCTATGCTCCTGGTAGGGCCCCCTTGATCATTGCTAGGGGACATCTGTGTTGTGGGGCCATGGAATGGGGCTCTAGTTCTGGTGCATGACAACATGCAGTCCCCTCCCGTTTTGCTTACCTATGAGGGATGCCTTGTCCTTGCTTCCCCTGTTGGTGTAGTGCAGGGGTGCCCAAACCCCGGCCCTGGGTCCACATGCGGCCCTCAGGAAGCCCCCAGTCTCCAATGAGCCTCTGGCCCTCCAGAGATTTGTTGGAGCCCGCACTGGCCTGACACAACTGCTCGCAGCGTGAAGGTGACTGTTTGACCTCTCACATGAGCTGTAGGATGAGGGCTCCCTCCACTTCTTGCTGTTTCACGTCTGTGATGCAGCAGTGGCAGCAAAGGAAAGGCCAGCCTTGCTTTGTGCACGGCCTTTTATAGGCCTTGAGCTATTGCAAGACCTTCATTCATTCATATAAGTTCGTTTTTAATATGTTCATTTATGTAAACTTATGTAAATTTATTCAAACTTTAAATGTAAATTAATTCTTCCCCCCCCCCCAACCCAGTGTCAGAGAGCTGATGTGGCTCTCCAGCCAAAAACTTTGGACACCCCTGGTGTAGCGGAATGACTGTTCTCGTTGGGTGCCTATCTGGGAGACCTTCTGGCGACAGAATAGCTGCAATGAGAGTTCTGAGGAGGCGTGTGTGAACAGACCTGCAAGCCATCCCTGTACTGTAGTGAGGGATGTGAAGGTGTTTGTGCAGAGTGCTCCCTTTCAACATGTTTCCTATCATCAAAGCCCCCCTTGGAGAGGCCAGAGTGGCACAGTCTATGCCATGTGCCTTGTGATCTGATAGTGTTGGTGCCGGGGCAGGAGTTATGTGCTGGGATGGATGTGCAGGGATTTGCTGCTGGAGGCAGTCTGTATCCTGTGCTCTGTGGTGGAGGGGAGGCAGCTGGTTGAAGGGGGGATGAGAGGTGTTGTGTGGCTTTGCTGTGTGTGGCTTGCACATTGCTTCCTATGGGATTCCTCTAATCTGTGTTCTGTTCTTGACTTAGTGATCTTCAGATGATGGGGGCGTGTCTGCCATGTGAAGGGGGAGGGTTAGGATTTGTTGTCCACTGCCTCTGCGATGCCACTCCCATGTCCTGCCTATGTCTCATCCTGTATTTGCCATATCTGCTGGTGGAGTAGTGCCAGCACTCAGACTATGCCCAGTGTAAAATGGCGCAGCACACTAAAAGAAAAAAATCTTTCCCTTGGCACAGTACCAAATCCAGCTTGGTAGTGTGCCAAGCTGCACCCAGGCATGGCATTTGCTGGGGTACTTTTGCCATGTGTAGCTGCTCTGGGGCTTCTGGAGGCTGCCTTGCCTCATGCTTCTGATGCACAGTGTACCTTGTGCACAAGGCAGTATGGGCAAGGCTACATCTCATGGGTGGATAGTGGCATGTGTGACCTGGCTGCCTGCCACAGGCTTGATGGTGAGGCATCTCCTGCAGTCTCTCCTGGCATAACACAAAAAACTGGAAGTCACTTTTTTTTGCCTCTAGGAGGCATTCTGAAGCCCACAGAGGCCATACATGGATGGCTTAGTAATAGTTATGATCACTGCAGGGAGGTGGAGGAAAGAGAATCACGTGTGATTTGTGTATTGGGCATGTGTTACACTCCAGCTGGCTCTCACCTGTTAAAAGCACCTGCAGTGCTTTAGGTGCTCCAATGCAGAAGGATCCTGTCCAGCATGGGGTACATCTGTCAGAGGAAACCTCTTTGCCATTTCACCCTCATTCTCCTTGCCACTGTTGCACTCAGCCCAACTTCTGCTAACTTACTAGCTCAAGAGCCTGAAGACTGCAATGAAACACTCCCTGCATTGTGGCACATGGCACCTGGGAACTTCAGTGACTACACAAGGCAAGGCAACAAAATTGTCATCAATGCCTGGAACTACGCAGAAAGAATGGGACTGTATAAGATGTTGCTGAACTCCACAGCTAAATATTTTGCAACGCTTGGACCTAACAATGTTGGCAATATCCTCTGGGGGTTGCCCTTACAGCATGGTTGGCAGTTTGTCACAGGTATGCACATTTCATTACACTCTGAAAATTGAACCATCCCTGCTAATGAATGCAATGGCTGAAGTCAGGCTTGGGCTTCAAGAACATTTGCCAGGTTTTTGCTATACATTTCAAAACAAAAGTGACATTACTGACCTGTGATTGTTTCATGATACATATATGGAGAGAGATATAAATTTGTTCAGAAAATTTGTAGGCAAATACTGGGAATGTTTCCTGTATTTAATTCCTCCCTACAAATACTCCACTATATGTCTTTCTTCTGTTTTAAACTGTGTTTAAAATGTTATTTTCTTGGTACAGGATTCGAAAGCTGGGAGAAATTTTGGGTGCACTACCACACTCAGCAACAGGGAAGGAACAAGCCAGGGAAGGGTGGAATGGGGGACAGGAGGGTTGGAACAGGAGCAGGAAGGGATGCAGATCAGGGGAGGTATTGGTGGCACCCTGTCTGTCATTGCCACTGTTTTACAGCTTGGATTTACACCTGTCAAACAGGCATAGATGTGAGCAATCCCATGGTGGCAGTGGAGGCTTTCCCCTTGGTAAGTGAGCAAACATTCACTTGGGGCACAATCCTAGCCAACTTTCCAGCACTGACCTTCTGCACCCCCATCTCATAGGCTGTGAAGGAGGGAGTGTGGGAGAGCTGGAAGATCCCTTGATCAGGAGGCAGAATGGTTCTCCAATGGTTCATGGCTAGAATAAGGCCAATACCTAGAATTTGAGATCTCATCTCCACATTCAGGGAACAGTTGTTTTCTTTTCTTGCCTGTTTCCATTGGTTTTTGGTCTGTGTTGTTTCTCTCAACTAGCTCTCCTGGCTCTCTCTGCTGGACATTTTCCATAACTGCATTCAATTTCAATATTGTACCGTATTTGAGGATAGTTCTCTAAAGGTTCATTGCTTTAATTCTGTCCACATCTTCCTGATTTTCTTTCCTTTCCCTTTTTTGGGGGTTTTAATAACCATACGTTTAACACTTGCCTAGCTCAGTTCACTGAATTTAGTGGTTTAGTTAGCAGTTAGGATCTCCTCTATGGAGAACTCGTGCAAGGAAAGCGCCCTACAGGTAGACCACAGCTGCGATACAAGGACATCTGCAAGAGGGATCTGAAGGCCTTAGGAGTGGACCTCAACAAGTGGGAAACCCTGGCCTCTGAGCGGCCTGCTTGGAGGCAGGCTGTGCAACATGGCCTTTCCCAGTTTGAAGAGACACTTGGCCAACAGTCTGAGGCAAAGAGGCAAAGAAGGAAGGCCCATAGCCAGGGAGACAGACCAGGGACAGACTGCACTTGCTCCCAGTGTGGAAGGGATTGTCACTCCCAAATTGGCCTTTTCAGTCACACTTGACGCTGTTCCAGAACCACCATTCAGAGCGGGATACCATAGTCTTTCGAGACTGAAGGTTGCTAACAGAGTACTGCCAGTCAGGCAAAGAAGCACCTTTTCAAGTGGTGCTCCTCTTCAGTTACACAGCTAGAGGGGGGTCAAAATGCTACGTTTTCAGGCACCTGAATGCCATGTAAAGTGCTCCTTCCGCCTCACCACCAGAGCCATACCGGGCTCCATGTTGCTCTCACTGCCCCAAATGGCTCTGAAGGCAAGAGGGAGGGGCCACTTTACACAGGTGCCTGAAAAGTGAGCGCTTTGACCCCCCTCTAGCTATGCCACTCCTCCTCTTACATTTAGTAGGGGGAGAGCAACCACCCCTTTTCACTCACTCCAGTATGGTGTCTTTTCCAGTGGCTGTTGCTTCTTCTGGTGCTTCTTCTGTTGGTTTGTATGGGAGCCCTTTAGGAACAGGGAAGCATTTCTTGCTTTATTTCTACATAAAATGCTTTGTGAACTTCCCTGTTGAGAAGCAGCACATCCATCTTCTTAATAATGGTCCCATCTCCAGATCACTTGCATGCACTACTGTGCGAGGTCCCCTTGCTGCAGGTGGACCCCAAAATGCAATGCAGACCTTTCCAGTACTGACCCAGTTGCCCCCTCCCCCGCGGCTGGTGTTTTTCCAGGGCTGCTGGAGCAACCTGGAGGCATCTTGGTTCCCCTTGCCGCCAATAGATTAAGGCACCCACTGCAGGGCCTGCAGGCGGACCAGACCCCCGCATCTCATGGCAACAGAGGGAATAACGAAGCCCAGACCTTCCACCTGCTGCCCAGCCAGGGTCCTGGGGATGCCCAGCCAGAGGGATGCAGGCAGCGCCCTCATTTGCATGCGCAGAGCCCATTGGAGGACGGAGGCCCCTCCCTCCGCGACAGGTAAAGGGGACTCCCGAGTGGTGCAGCTCGGGGGCCGCCCAGCGGGCGAGGTTCAGCCTCCTGAGCTCAGGAGTTCGCCTCCCGCTGCCGGCTGACACCGCCTTGCTCCCCGGCCGCCTGGGCAGGCAGAGGGCGCAGGAGCGCAAGCCCTGGTGGCCGCCAAGGCAGCGCAAGACCAGCGGTAGAGTGACGCTGGCAGCCAGCAGAGCAGGCACGCGCCGTGAGCCGTGACTGTGTTCCGGGAGGGAGCCATTGCCCCCCCCCCCCAGGCAGTAAGCGCCAGTAGCGAGGACCCCGGAGTCCGCCGCCCCCGTTTTGCCCGCCTGCCCCACTTGGCCACACGCACCGCCCCCGTCCACCCCTGCCTGCCCTTGCCTGGGCACCCCCAGGTGTCCACGCGGGCCTGGCCCGGGCGGAGCCCCCCCGACCCACACACAGACACCCTCGACCGGCTCCTAGCAGCCGCTGCACGGGGGAGGCTTTGCACACGCAAGAGTTCTTGCAGGTACAGACGCACCTGCGGAACGGGCTGCCACTTGACG
Organism: Tiliqua scincoides; assembly: GCF_035046505.1. Lineage (NCBI taxonomy): Eukaryota > Metazoa > Chordata > Lepidosauria > Squamata > Scincidae > Tiliqua > Tiliqua scincoides. The sequence goes on from NC_089821.1 coordinate 203,784,995, forward strand.
GCTCAGGAGACTGGAAGCGCCACATCAGTGGCCTCACTAAGGGGGGCGCGGGGATCAACTGCGGGCTCCACGCAGGGGGGGGGGCAGCGCCTGCTGAGCAGCTTCCATCCTTCTGCAGCCGAGGAATGGACGGGCTGGCAGGGCGCTGGAGCCGCACAGCAGCATTCGCGTCTCCGGCCGGGCGTGCAGAAGTGCAGCATCTCCCTGACGGGCGCCTCCCCCTTGGCCAGCAAAGAGGCGAGGAGGCGCCTGAGTGCTGCTCGGGAAGCAGGAGCAGCCAAGCCAGAACTGCGATGTCAGGCTGCAGTCCTCCCAGGCTTGTGTACTCATAAGTCAGTCCCCCTGAACTCACTGGGCCAGACTCCCAGGAAAGCGTGGACATAAGAACAGCCCCACTGGATCAAGCCATAGGCCCATCTAGTCCAGCTTCCTGTATCTCACAGCGGCCCACAAAATGCCCCAGGGAGCACACCAGATAACAAGAGACCTCATCCTGGTGCCCTCCCTTGCATCTGGCATTCTGACATAACCCATTTCTAAAATCAGGAGGTTGCACATACGCATCATGGCTTGTAACCCATAATGGATTTTTCCTCCAGAAACTTGTCCAATCCCCTTTTAAAGGCATCCAGGCTAGACGCCAGCACCACACCCTGTGGCAAGGAGTTCCACAGACCGACCACACGCTGAGTAAAGAAATGTTTTCTTTTGTCTGTCCTAACCCGCCCAACACTCAATTTTAGTGGATGTTCCCTGGTTCTGGTATTATGTGAGAGTGTAAAGAGCATCTCCCTATCCACTCTGTCCATCCCCTGCATAATTTTGTATGTCTCAATCATGTCCCCCCTCAGGCGTCTCTTTTCTAGGCTGAAGAGGCCCAAACACCGCAGCCTTTCCTCATAAGGAAGGTGCCCCAGCCCCGTAATCATCTTAGTCGCTCTCTTTTGCACCTTTTCCATTTCCACTATGTCTTTTTTGAGATGCGGCGACCAGAACTGGACACAATACTCCAGGTGTGGCCTTAACATAGATTTGTACAATGGCATTAGAATACTAGCCGTTTTGTTCTCAATACCCTTCCTAATGATCCCAAGCATAGAATTGCCCTTCTTCACTGCTGCCGCACATTGGGTCGATACTTTCATCGACCTGTCCACCACCACCCAAGATCTCTCTCCTGATCTGTCACAGACAGCTCAGAACCCATCAGCCTATATCTAAAGTTTTGATTTTTTGCCCCAATGTGCATGACTTTACACTTACTGACATTGAAGCGCATCTGCCATTTTGCTGCCCATTCTGCCAGTCTGGAGAGATCCTTCTGGAGCTCCTCACAATCACTTCTGGTCTTCACCACTCAGAAAAGTTTGGTGTCGTCTGCAAACCTTGCCACTTCACTGCTCAACCCTGTCTCCAGGTCATTTATGAAGAGGTTGAAAAGCACCAGTCCCAGGACAGATCCTTGGGGCACACCGCTTTTCACCTCTCTCCATTGTGAAAATTGCCCATTGACACCCACTCTCTGCTTCCTGGCCTCCAACCAGTTCTCAATCCATGAGAGGACCTGTCCTCTAATTCCCTGACTGTGTAGTTTTTTCAGTAGCCTTTGGTGAGGGACCATGTCAAACGCCTTCTGAAAGTCCAGATATATAATGTCCACGGGTTCTCCCGCATCCACATGCCTGTTGACCTTTTCAAAGAATTCTATAAGGTTCGTGAGGCAAGACTTACCCTTACAGAAGCCATGCTGACTCTCCCTCAGCAAGTCCTGTTTATCTATGTGTTTTGAGATCCTATCTTTGATGAGGCATTCCACCATCTTACCCGGTATGGACGTTAGGCTGAACAGCCTATAGTTTCCCGGGTCCCCCCTCTTTCCCTTTTTAAAAATAGGCGTAACATTTGCTATCCTCCAATCTTCTGGCACCATGGCCGTTTTGAGGGACAAGTTGCATATCTTAGTCAAGAGATCTGCAACTTCATTCTTCAATTCCTTAATAATTCTTGGGTGGATGCCATCAGCGCCCGGTGACTTATTGATCTTTAATTTATCAATGAGGTCTGAAACATCTTCTCTTTTAACCTCTATCTGACTTAACTCCTCGGTCAGGAGGGGCCGTTCGGGCAGCGGTATCTGCCGTGAAGACAGATGCAAAGAACTCATTTAATTTCTCTGCCATCTCTAAGTCTCCTTTTATCTCCCCTTTCCCTCCCTCACCATCCAGAGGGCCAACCGCTTCTCTGGCGGGTTTCCTGCTTCTAACATATTTGAAGAAGCTTTTATTATTCCCCTTAATGTTGCCGGCCATGCGTTCCTCATAGTCTCGCTTGGCCTCCAGTATCACCTTCTTACATTTCTTTTGCCACAGTTTATGTTCCTTTTTATTCTCCTCATTAGGGCAAGACTTCCATTTACGGAAGGAAGCTTCCTTGCCCTTCACAGCCTCTCTAACTTGGCTGGTTAGCCATGCGGGCACCCTCCTGGATTTAGTGGAACCCTTCTTTCTTTGTGGTATACACCTCTGCTGGGCTTCTATTACTGTTGTTTTAAGCAGCCTCCATGTACTCTGGAGAGATTGGACTCTTTTTACCCTCCCTTTCAACCTCCTTCTAACCAGCCTCCTCATTTGAGGGAAGTCTGCCCGTCGGAAGTCAAGGGTTTTTGTTAGAGATTTGCCTGGTATTCTTCCCCCAACGTGCATGTCAAAACGGATCGCAGCATGATCACTGTTCCCCAGTGGCTCAGTAACGTTTACATCTCTAACCAGGTCCTGCATACCACACAATATTAAATCCAGAGTCACCTGTCCTCTGGTGGGCTCCGTGACTAGCTGCTCTAAGCCACAGTCATTTAGCACGTCAAGAAATCCGGTTTCCTTATCGTGACCAGAACACAAATTGACCCAGTCTATATGAGGATAATTGAAGTCCCCCATGATTACAACCCTGTCCCTCCTTGTCACCTCCCTGATCTGTTTCCTCATTTCAAGGTCCCCATCCGATTTCTGGTCTGGAGGATGATAGCACGCCCCCAGTATTACATCGCTGCACAAGCCTGGTAATTTAACCCACAGAGATTCTACGGTGAAGTCGGACCCACCTTCAGTCTCTACTTTGCTGGATTCTATCCCTTCCTTAACATAAAGGGCCACCCCACCTCCAACACGCCCCTGCCTGTCCCTCCTGTAGAGTTTATAGCCCGGGATTGCGGTATCCCACTGATTCTCCGCATTCCACCAGGTTTCCGTTATGCCCACTATGTCAATGTTTTCCCTTGTCACCAGACATTCCAGTTCTCCCACCTTTGCTCGTAGACTTTGGGCATTCGCATAAAAGCATTTGTACATGGAATGCCCTAGGATGGGCTGCTTATTCGCTCCTTTGTCCCCGCATCCTCTCATTGTGCCAAACTGTCTATCACATCCCATCACGCTACCTTTCCCAATTTCTTCTCCTACTCTGCCTTTGTCTTGTTGTTCTCTAACCTCCCCATCCTCATCCCATAGGGATGAGGAGTCCCAAACCGGATGCCCCTCGGCTCCTGTCAGCCTTCCCCCAGGGATCAGTTTAAAAGCTGCTCTGCCACCTTTTTAATGTTATGCGCCAGCAGTCTGGTTCCATTCTGGTTCAAGTGGAGCCCGTCCCTCTTGTACAGGCCCCGCTTGTCCCAAAACGTTCCCCAGTGCCTAACGAATCTAAACCCCTCCTCCCTACACCACCGTCTCATCCACGCATTGAGACCCCTGATCTCCGCCTGCCTAGCTGGCCCTGCGCGTGGAACAGGTAGCACTTCAGAGAACGCTACCTTTCAGGTCCTGGCTTTCAGCTTCCTGCCTAAAAGCCTAAATTTGGCCTCCAGGACCTCCCAGCTACACTTGCCCACGTCGTTGGTGCCGACATGCACCACAGCCGCTACCTCTCCCCCAGCACTGTCTACTAGCCTGTCTAGACGAGAAGTGATGTCCGCAACCTTCACACCAGGCAGGCAAGTCACCATGCGGTCCTCACATCCGTCGCAAACCCCCCTCTCTATGTTTCTAATAATCGAATCCCCCACTGCAAGAAGCCCCCGACCCCCCTCCCGCCAAGGAGTATCCTGAGTGTGTTTGGAAATGGGCCCATCCCCTGGAGAAGGGGTCCCCCCTAGGGGATTGTTTCCCTCCTCTCCAGGATGACGTCCTCCAGTCCCGAGACTTCCCACCTGGGCAGCCGAGGAGCTGCACGCCTGAGGTTGGGACGAAGCCTGATCGTCCCCGGAAGTCTCCCCACAGTCCTCCTCTGCCTGCCTGTTTCTCCAGGTCGGCCACCAAGGCTTCAAGGGAGCGGACGCATTCCCTGAGACCCTGGAGCTCCTTGCACCAAGGACACACCCATGACTTATGCCCCAGAGGCATATAATCATACATGTGACACTCAATGCAGAACACTGGATAGCCCCCACCCTGCTGCTGGCTGTCTGACTGCATGGCTTTGTTGTTGTTGTTTTATTTAGGGGTCCTTTTAAAAACCCTACACTGGATAGCAGCCCTCTTCTCAAGGGAAGAGGAAGGGCAGTGTATGGGGCCCTGGCCTCCTTGCCCTGCTGCTGAACTCGCCCAAATGCTAAACTCTCAGTTTACCTGACACTTGGGGTCCCAGAGGCCACACACATCTGGAGAGAGCCTCACGCAATAGCAGGCCTAGCTTTATACTCCCAGCTGGCTCCTCCTCCCGCCTTCCTTCCTGATTGAAAGGGGGGCTGGTCTTCCCAGGTGAGTTTACAAAAGCTCAGGAAGACAAAAGGCTGCTGATGGGCGTAACCTACTCTGCAGGCTCCTGAATGGAGTACTTGGATTAGCCTAATGGGGCTCTTATCACCTCCTAAGGTGGTGATGCTGAAATTCTAAAAATGGACTATGCCTGGGTTGTTGGGAATTGGCCCTTCCTAGGTTCTTTCCCTCCTAGTTCTGTTCTCTTAGGCTGGACTGTTTTGTAACCTCAAGCTAGTTTTTATTTGAGTTTGTTTAATTATTTATTGCTTTCTAGATCCTGTGTCCCAATTTACTGAACTGTTTAGGCTATGTTCTAACTTAGATTAAGTTTAACTTGGGTTGAGTATAGGGTTAATTTAAAACAAAGTAGAAAAAACTGCTTTCCACTTTATCCTCCTCCCTTCGATTAGGTGCTAACTTAGGTGCAGCTAACTTTCAACTTTGATTTAAGTGCCTGACCCTTGGGCTCTTACTCACGAGTAGGACTCTGCTGCTGCTCAGAGTAGACCTACGGGATTGCAGCCTTAAAGCCCAATCCTGTGCATGTCTGCTCAGAAGTAAGTGCCACTGGATTCAATGGGCCAGACTCCCAGGAAAGTGTGGATAGGACTGCAGCCAAGCTCCTAAGCAGCAGCCACCTCTTCCCCCAAAGAAACGTTGCCCCTTCTCTTTCCCAGCTGCCCCCCTAAATGATCAAAGCCACCCCCCAGACCTTGCTGTGCCTTCCACTCAGAGGAGCACTGACTTGCAAAGGCATCGGCAGGGACGACCATCCCAGCCCCGCCCACCACCTCCTTCCCGCCTGCTCCAGAAGAAATCTTGGTCCCAGGGCCTCTGCGAGGAATCTTATAAGGGGGTACAATGTTTCTTTAGGGCCCCTTCCCAAAGAAGGAGGGGCAATAGCCAGAACAGTCTTTGGAGCCCAGGTCTACTGGTCTTGCCAATGCAGAGCTTAAGTCTACCTGCCTGCCCCGTGTTGGCCACCAGATACAGTATGTTTTGCCAGACTCCCAGTCCAAATTTCACTTGAGAACTTCTGCCCATTCTAAGCTAATTAGCTCCCATTCATTCCCCAACAATAACCCCAGTTCTCCCCTGTAACACTGCTAGGCCCCACCACCAGGGTAGCTCGCCTGTTCAGTCTGCGGAGATCCTCCTTCCTCTCCTCTCCTGCCAGCAGCTCCTCCATCCTTAGCAGGTCTTGGGCTTGGCAGCCACACACTAATCTCCAAAGTCCATTCACCCATCTGTCCTTTAGTCAGTTAGTCCATCAGCAGTTTCAGTAGTCCATCAGGCCATTGATCCAACAGTTCAGTTCCTTGAACCTTTCCTCCTCCTCTTATTCACCAAACTCTCCCTTCATTAGGTGCTGCTTTTATCCATTAATGACTGTGCAGCATACCCACTGCTAGTTAGAGCCCTGGGATTAACCCTATGCTTGCCTGCCAGAGTAAGGGGCCAGTGTTGACACCACACCTTATCTCCTCGAGATAATCTTGCACGTTTCCATTATACAGTACTACAGAAAACCAAACACACTCCAAAGTCTCTCTAAAATCTTTCAAATATAGAAAATCATTTTAGGAGATTAGTATTTGGACTCACACTAGAATGGAAAGTGTCTTGTTTGCACCAAAACAGACTTCTGCAGCAGCTGCATTTCTGCAGCTGTGTCTCTGAGCTCTTCTACCCTCCTTCATGAAAAGCGGATCCACTGTAGCAGGCCAGCTTCCTCTCAGATGTGACACTGTTAAGGAATGTTCCTTGGCCTGGTGTATATGACTTGTGGCAACAGTCGCCACTATGTGCCCCCAGCATTCCACGTGGGCAGCGAGTCTGGGTGAGACTGGAAAATATAAGATCCCAGGAAATTTCTGGGCCCCCTCCTTTAGCTCCTGGGCCCCCTTTCTGACCCTGGGCCCTGGGTACAAATTACCCCCTTTACCCCCTCTCCTAGACCTGATGGCATGATTCCATTTACTGCTGCACTATTTACTGAGTATTTAAAATGCAGTACAATACTGTAAGTTTTTCAACTGGCCAAAACTGTGACCTTTGTTTTTGAGATAACAACCCAGGAGGGGACACTGGCACAGTCAATTTTGCAATGCACTTTCACCCAGATAAGCATGACAAGAAAAAGAAGTAGATCTAAGAAATAAACCAGGAGGACTTAACCCATTTATAGACTGAGCTAAGCCAGTTGCAGTTACCTGGTTTATTTTCCTTCCATTTTTCCTTTCCAACATATAACTTCTGTTCCATGCTGTATTTTTTTCTTTTGTATCCCTGCTGTTTCTGTTTGGACTTTTTCTGGTACCTAGATTTCAGAATTAAGGAAACAGTATTTCCAGAGGGGTTATGTATTTTTAACTGCCCAAACCACCTGTTACCTGGGACGCTCACTGGCAGGAAGCAGATGTGACTTTACCTGGGCTCCTTGTACCTGTTGGGTGAATGGGACAACAGCTGCAATCCTAACCAATTTTACAGCACTGACTTAGCCACAATGCAGCCCCCAAGGTAAGGTAACAGACATGTCCTTACCTTGAGGAGGCCCCCTTAACTGCCTCTCCACTGCACAAGGCAGCGTACACCACATTGGTACAGCTATGTCAGTCCTGGAAAGTTGGTTAGGATTGCGCCCAACCCCTCATTCCATAATTTATGACTCAGTCAAAATGTCTTCTGCAGCATATTATATTACTGTCACACTCCAGGTCTGTATATCTGACATCTCTCACAAGCACATAAATTACTATGTTAATTATATGTACAAAGTCAAATATATACTTACAAAATGAATAGTGCAAAATTGCTGCCCTTTATAACTAATTACTAGTATGGAGTGTCAAATCTAATTTCAGAGTACGTCTTCATTGCAGTCGTTGCATCACAGGTTTTCAGATGTCTGTTTAAATAAAATTCTTATTCCATATTTGCTAAAAGTAGAGTTGTTGAGAAATAAAAGTTTCTTTAAAATGATATTTTCAAAACCCATCTGTCTTTCACAAACAGCCAAGATAAAGCATTTTATCAACAAACAGCAGCTATACTTCTCTGACCAAAATCCAGGGCCAGTGTACTTAAGTTGAAACTCTTTGTCATTTGTATAGATAAAAATTATGCAATGCTTTATTGATTTTCTTCCAGGGAGACTAGCAGATCCTCTTAACACCTCAACCTGTGGTCATGATGGAAACAGGCTGTGCATATCTGCAAGAAGCTGGTGGCCTTGTAAGTATATACAGCTGTGTAGGAAATGCTGGAAAAGCAACTCGGAACACTTTGTCCATTAAGATTTCCATAACACCTACTTCACTCTTACCTAACTTGGTTATGTAGCAGCCATTCTAGGACATGTACTATAGTGGTGGTTCCCAAACTGGTGGATCGTGACCCACCAGCCAGGGAAGCACTCCTTCCTGGCCCCTTAAGGGGCGGAGTGGGGGGATGACAGTGATGCTATCCCCAGTATTGTGCCGCTGCAGGGGCCAGAGGGGGCTATGTTATTACTCACAGTAGCAAGCGCCAGCCTCTGAGGGGTGCTGGGAACCCTGTGAACACTTCTGCAAGGCTCTCCGAGCCCGCAAACAGCAAAAAAATGTGATTGGAAATTACTTCCAGTTTGTGATCACGAAACCAGAAGTGGTTTCCGATCACATTTTTTAGCGGTTTACAGGCTTGGGAAGCCCTGTGGAAGCATCCAGGGGGGTCCCCGCACCTCCCAGAGGCTGGTATTTGCTACTGTATTCACATAACCCCTCTGGGGCTGGGCCAAACCAGGGGCAGGAGGGGGAGCATCTTGGCAGTGGCACATGCCAAGATTCCATTCCTTTTCATCCACCCAACAAACCCCCTAAGCCTCCTCAGAATTACACCAGCTGATTGGAGGCCAGGCAGCCTATGGGGAGGTAAGTAAAAAATATTTTTTGATTAAAAAAGTAAAAAAGATTTTTCTGGTCATTCCTCCACCATTGCATGCTATGTGCGTTCTGTCAGCAGCATGCATGCAGTGGGCTGGGGGAGATAGGATTGGGACATAAGGCACTGAATTGAGGATAGAATTATGCACTATAGGCAGGAGGTCTGGTGTAGAGGTTAGAGCTGCCATTATGCCCAAAGATGTCATCTGAAGGTCACCTGATCAAGATCACTGGAAGCCCCAGAGTGGCAAGACCTTGACAAGCTGAGCAGATTTCTTTTGGGTGAGAGCCAAAAGAAGCCAGCTCTTAAGCTCTTTGTGTGGGAGGAGACAGCAGCCAGATTGTGACCGAACTGTGAGAAGATCCACCTGGAATGTAATCAGTCTTGAAAGACAACTTCTCTGCTCATTGTAAAAATTCCTTCGTAGTTTAGAAAAAGCCTACCCATGTAAACCACCTTGAATAAAGCCCAAAGGAGCAGTCCAATTGCCAGAAAGGCGGTATGTAAATACCTGTTTATGATGATGATGATGATGAAAGCTCAGAGTATTTCTCCTTAGAGCAGTGGCACTCAAACTGGTGGTCATGACCCACCAGTTGTGTAAATGTTCCCCTATCTCTTTAAGTGGTAGGGAAGGAGAGAGGCAACAACAAACTCCCCAGGATCACATCACTTAGACGGGCAATTGGAGGGGGGGGGGTTTACTCACTGTGGGCTGCTGGAGTCTCCAGGAGTTGTAGGAAGTTCCATGCAGCCCTCCATAGGCTCTCAGAGCTTAGAATGTTTAGAACAAAGTGATTGCAAAGTACTTCCTCTTTGTGATTGCAATCAGAAAATGCTTTGCAAGTGCTTTGTTCTCAGTGCTCCAAACCTCAGGGAGCCCTGCAGAGGGCTGCGCAGGGCTCCCTGCAACTCCTGGAGCCTCCAGCAGCCCACAGTGAGTAAAAGCACCCCTTCTCACCTCCTTTAGCAATGCAATCCTTAGTCAATGCCCTTGCCCCTCCCCTGCAAAGACTTACCTTGGGAGTATAACTCCCACAAAGTTTGAGAACCACTGCCTTAGAGGGTAGCATCCTGTGTAGCACTTATGCAAGACATATTCCCAGCAACCCAGTGTTTCTCCACCTGTGGGTCAGGACCCACTAGGTGGGTCGTGAGCCAATTTCAGGTGGGTCCCCATTCACTTCAATATTTTATTTTTGATATTAGACTTTATGCTTCCAAGGTATGTGACTGCATTTTGGGAAATGTTACAGACCTGTAGTTTTAACAAGCTACTATGTATATTCTTTTAACAATGATAGTAAATGGGACTTACTACCGAGACAGCGTGGGTAGGATTGCAGCCTAGGATTGTAAACATTTTTCCTGCTTGATGATGTCACTTCCTGTCATGACATCACTTCCAGTGGCTCCTGACAGATTCTTATTTTAAGAATCTTGACAGATTGTTATTCTAAAATGTCAGTCCCGGTGCCAAATGTGTGAGAACCACTGCCACAACTCATTGTACCCTCCTGATCCCTCAGAAGAGCTACTCCAGTGAGCTGTACTTACCACTCTGCCCCCCAGCTCCACTTCATCACTTCATTAACTTTCGTTAAGCAGCCCATCTTGATCATGTGTGTGCTTTTCCATATGCTGAGGCATTTGAGCTAAGATGTGTTCACTGCTGTTCACCACTCTAGGTATGAATTACTACCTAGCAATTATTCCCTTTCTGGGAGCACTGGAAAGTGGCATGTTTGGCGAATTGCCATATGAGGTGGAAATGTTACCACCAAATGAACAAAGAGATGACTTCTGCCACAGCATTGCTGAATGCAATACCCAGGTGCCCAAAATCATGTCGAAGTGGAGGCATTTCTTTAAGGTAAAATCATCTTCCTCATGGATGGGAGGGCATCAGACAATCTTTAATGAAACAAGAGCTCTGTCCACCTGAGGCAATGTCAGCACCAGACTGCCTGGATCTCCAGGACAAAGGACCCGGCCCTGTCCTCCCATGTGACTGCCACCTGCCCTCTGTTGGCACACTGGCATTACCACTCCCTCTGGCACTGAGGTTTCAGGGGTCCACCTGGTTAGGTAGACCCTCTGATGAGTGTGAACCTTCACTAGCCCTGCGAGACCAATCCCTCATGCCAACCAAGATCTGATGCGTAATCTCAGCTGATATCGCAGACGGAGCAATCTGTTTTTCACTATCATAAAGCAGCAGACTATAGTTTCCTCACCTCAGTAACAGACCCTGCTCATCAACTGTTAGAAATCTCACAGCTTGTCTGAATGATAAAATAAACCTGGGAAAGTGAAAGAGTTTTCCACCCTGGCTGCTGAATAGGATTTCGTACGGAAAACACTTAAAATATTTTGGTAGAGGACCTCTGCCTGGAGATGGACAAGGAGAGTATGACCCTATTGGTATTAACTCCAGAGATGGTATAGCTCGAGGCTGCCAAGACAGGATGGGATTAAAGGATACTATATTAAAGTGGCTCCAGTTCTTTGTGGAAGGTGGGTCCTAGAAAGTGAGGCTGAGAAATTGCTGCTTTACGCCATGGCCCCAGATTGCTGAGAGAGAGGCTGAGATTGCTGCTCTACACCATATGAGATGCTGTTAGGCTCCATATGAGATGCTTTTCTTCATCTAGCCGAATGCTGCGGGAGAGACCATCCAGAGATTTCGGACACTGTGCCACTGACATGCAGATGATGTCCAGCTTTATCGCTCATTTCTATCTGAATATGTATTAACTGATATATATTAATTATGCCAGAAATTATATTTACTCTTTCCTCAGTCCAGTGCTACCTGCACAACTCTTGTCCTCATGGTGCAGTGGATTCTGAGTAGGCAAATAGGGAAAAGGGGTTACCTTGTTTGTTTGTTTGGGAGGGAGGTATCTGTATGAACAGTTCATCACTGGCATAATTCAATGCGGACTGTATAGCAAACAAGGAGATTCATGACCCACTTGTACCCCCACCACTCTTTGCCAAGCAGCCACACTGACAGAGTGCTTGTTGCATGCAGTGGGGGCCTTCCAGTAGGCAGTCTGGTACAACCTTGGACATACAACAGTTATTTCTCTGGCATATGTATGAGGAGAAGAAATGGAATAAGTTCTGGTGCACATGACTACCGCCAAGATCCACTCCTTCACAATCCCAAACTGCTCCCCAGTTCAGCTCTCTCTATGCCCCACTCCTCCCCTGAACCTCTAACTCCATCGCCTTACCTGCATTGGTGGAGCTTCCTGGTAGTTCTGGCAAGCACACCGCTAGCATAGATAAGGAGGGTTGAGAGGGTACATTGGCCCTGGGAGGGACACATGGGGGCGATATCTACTGCCATTGCGGCTCTCCCCCCATTGCTCACCCCCATTGTGGCGCTCCCCTCCAAAAGCAAAAGAAGCAGGCCCCTCTCACAGCCTCTTGGAGATGTTGTGTGCTGTTTTGAGCAGCTGTCCACTTCCTTCCCATTTTTGCTTCCAAAGAAGTGGTCGGCTGCAGCACTCAGAGCAGCCCAGGAGGGGGTGCTGCAGTGGTGATGAGTCCTTGCCACCACAGTTCCTTCAGGAATAATCTTTATGAAAGAATTGTTGATATTTATCTACTTTTCCCCTTTTAGTATCTCTTATCTACTACATGGAATTCTGGAAGCCCTTCAGTACCGTCATTCTCCAAAGAAGAAGCATTGAAGTACTTGTGGGATGCTCATGACGACTGCATCACTTTTGCATTTTCAAAGTTTCAAAACCGGTAAGGTAAAATCAGGGTAGTGCCAAGAGTCAGCCAGGTCAGGCACTGGTCAAGATCCCATCCCCGTTGAAGGACTTGCCTGGCACCACACATGCTGGGGACACATGTATCACATGCACACACGCACACTGTGTCAGAGAAGTTTGCTTTATTTCAATTTTATTCTACTTTCCTCCCAAAGGCACTTGTTTTGAGTTAAGGCAGTGGTTCTCAAACAATTAACACTGGGACCGGCTTTTTAGAATGACAATCTGTCCAGGAACCACCAGAAGTGATGTCATGGCTGGAAGTGACATCATCAAGCAAGATAAAATAATTATAAATAATTAAAGAAAAAAAGATAAATATGGGGAAGCCAGCCCTGTTTCACCAAGTGAATTTTCTCTTTAGCCTGCCTGCAATAACACCCCCCCACACACACACACAAAGATAAAGCAGTGAGATTTTCAGCCCCCCCCCCCCGTGCCCACCTTACCAGCTCAAGCCTCTGTTTTATTCTTTTGGAGGGGGGGGGGATTGCTGCCTGCACTAACACGCCCCCTCAAATAAAGCAGTGAGATTTTCAGCACTCCCCAGTGCCCACCTTACCAGCTCAACCCTCCGGTTTATTCTTTGGGGAGGCTGCCTTCTGGAGCATTTGTTGAGCTCCATTTTCATTAGATGGGGACCATGCAGCCAGCCTTGCATTCCTCTTTGCCTGACTTGACCAGGAGCCAAGGCACATGAGTAAACGCAACTGTATGGCTTACTTTCACTTTCCATAGGGCTCAATACATTTGTCTGCTTAGACGGAGGGACTTCTTGCTTGGGTGCTTTTTGGGGGCTGCTTTCATTGGATAGGAACCATTCTGGTGTCATTAGATTCCTCTCAGCCTGCCCTTTCCGAGAAACTATGGCACATTCGCCTACTCATGAGTAAATGCGCAATATGGCTCAGTTTCATTTTCCATAGGGTTCCATGCATTTTTTGTTTCTGTTTTTTTGGTCATACCTTTTGATGGAAAGGAGATATTTCAATCCGGTCTTTTGCATTGCATTCCTCTGGAAATTCCACATCCAACGGTATATAGCATGATGGGGTTACTCCTAACCTTCGCGATGTTGGGGCATTTGTGGTGTTACACACACCCCCCAGGTGGTACCAGGGGCAGACCAACCCGCCCCCCGCTAGCTACACCACTGCCCCTTCTTTTTCATGGCTTAAAAAAACACAGAAAGAAGCAATTCTTCCCCTTGTCTCCCCAGAACTTGCTGATGCAAGTGACCATCTATATTTTGATTGGCTAACCAGCTGCCCTGCTTTTTTTTTTTCAATTGGAAGATACCCATTATTACAGCCTAACCTGCTGGAGGCAAGTTGTCCTGATGCCTCCCTAGAGACTGATGACACAAGTGCAGCCTTTTTTATTATTGGGCAAATGGAGGTAGCTTTCCTTGGTGGCTTGAACTGCATAGGCATCCCTGCCTGTTTTGTTCCTTGCAAGCCACCACTGCAACTGAGCTGATTGCAGCTCTCCTGGTTTCCTCCATATTTGTGTTTTAAACAAACTGAACAGAAAGGAGCAGCTTGGGGATGGCAAAAGGTTCTTTTTCTTTTTAACTTTTGGGGTCCTTTACTTTTTTTTCTTTTTTTACTTGCTGGGTTAGGTAAGGCTTTGCCTACCCTGCCTACTGTTTTTAATTTCTTTCACATTTCAGGCTCCCGTACCTCCGTGAACCAGAAAGAAGTTTTGCAAAAGATTGGTATACAACAGTGAAGTATGTTGCACCTACACGTTTTCCTACAGACCAGTGTCAAACAAATCATCTCCAGGCTGGATTACCACCACGAATACTGCTGAAAGGAGATAACGCTCCTTTCATTGGAGACTTCACGTTTGTGCAGAATAAAGCGTTAGTTGTATTTTCTTGTATCCGTAAGACTAATGAGATTTCAGGTATGAGTTTTAAACAAATACATCGTTCATTTTTACTGCATGCTATTCATTCATCTTGTTTAGAGATGTAGCATTACAACAGAGTCTGTAGCAGATTTGTCTCTAGGTATGTGAGTCCAGTTTTGTCCACTGTTGCAATACACATAACAGTTGTATACAGCAGCAAATTGAACACTGCTTCAATACTAGGTTTTTCCTGTCCTTCCATGCTTCAGGCAGATATCCACTTTTCAGTGTTGTGATGTGCCATTCATTTGTTTATCCACTATCTTTAAAAAAATGAAAAGCAAAATACGCTCTAAAATAGGGCTGCAGAATGCCCTGGAGATGGAGGACAGGTGGATTTTTTATATTACAGGTACCAGCCAGTCATTTTAGCACTAGGACCCACTTTTTCAAATGACACACTATTGGGACCCACCCAGCTTTACAAGACTGTAAAGCTGTTTCACTTTAACAGCTGCTCGAGCCTCAGTTTTTTTTACTATGGTGATGGGGTGCTTTCTGAAGCATTTGTTGAACTCCACATTCATCGAATTGGGACCATTCATGTGGCCTTATGTTCCCCTCAGCTTGCCCTTCTTGCCCAAGTAACAGAGGCACGCTTGCCTATTCATGAGTAAATGCACACATGCTGCTTGATTTTCATGGGGCTCAATACATTTGTCAGCTATCAGCTTGTTGGTTTCATAACCCACCAAGAATTCGGTTAGGACCCACTGGTGGGTTGTGACCCACAGTTTGAGAACCACTGATCTATTTTCCATTCTTCCTTTGAGTTTTAATGACTGTTCTTTGATTGTAACTGTTATTTGGCATGTTGAGAGTTCATTGAGTTGAAGAACACATTCAACATTCTAAATTTCTTTTGCAGGAGGAGCTTCATTCCTTTTCTGGAAAATTGTTATGTCTACTGAAGAAGGGAGAAAAATTGGACGCAGTCTTATTGAAAGTGTAGTTTAATGATGTGGACAGCACAACTCTACACAAGCCTGGTTATTGTAACTACTTACCCACTGGCGCTTCCATGTTTTGATCAGGTTGATAGCATTACATATGATTCAGTATTGTTTGTAAAACTAAGGGCGCAATCCTAACCCCTTATGTCAGTGCTTTCCAGCACTGGCACAGCAGTGCCAATGGGATGTGTGCTGCATCCTGCAGTTGGGTGCCACTCATGGAGGCCTCCTCAAAGTAAGGGAATGTTTGTTCCCTTACCTCAGAGCTGCATTATGTCAGTGCTGGAAAGTCTTTACATTACATTAAAATGTCTTGCTCAGAATATGAGAATTATATTCATTTACCTTTCTACAGCAGTACAACAAGAAACAAACCAATAAAGCAAAACAAGCTTGAATGCCTCTGGAATGAAAGTATGTCATGGTATAGTCAGGAGTATTCTGGGTTAAAAAAGTAGCCATGGACCCATCCTTTTTCCCCCCTCGTTAATCGAGAAAGAGGAGATTTGAGCTTACCTGTGAATTCCCCTTCTCGGTGGTCTCCATGGCAGGGTCAGTCCTTGACATCTGGGAAGCTCCCCCCTCCCAGGTAGGCAGGTCAGGTTACAAAGTCTTCCTGATGGGAGGGGTTCCCTTGATTCCCCAGACAACAAAAGCCTCGATGGCCCCTCCCCAGATCAGCTCGGTCTTGGACTTACTCAGGTAGATGTCCATCCTTGAAGTCCAATGTGTCGAAAAGCCATCCGGATGAACTCTGATGACCTAAATCTCACCATTCTGAATCAAGAAAGGCTAGGACCATACTGTACCCCAATTCAGGGACCTAATGAGGACCTGTCAGAGATGTTTTATTTTCTACCACCCCATTTTTTTGTGTTTGCAGTCTTTTTTTTTCATATGCTTCAGGCTGTGAGGGTGGGCGGACTGACCCTGCCATGGAGACCACTGAGAAGGGGAATTCACAGGTAAGCTCAAATCTCCCCTTTCTCCAGTGGAATCTCCATGGCAGGGTCAGTCCTTGACATCTGGGAAATACCCAAGCTGTGCCTCCTCAATTGTGGGAGCTGCCTGAAGCATCTGAAACTATGCTCTGCAACACGCACCTGGCAAAGGCTGCATCCCTGGAAGCATAGGCATCTGCTTTATGTGCTTTATCTTTATCTTTATGTGCTTTATCTGCTTTAGTGCTTTATGAACATATGGGGGAGAGCTGCAGGTGGTTGCTCTACAAACCATCTCCAAAGACAAAAAAATGCCCTGAATGCTAGAGATAGCAACACCCCTTAGCGAACGAGCAGCTATGCCCTTCCATGAGCCATGTAGGCCTCAACTATCGCATCCCTGACCTGAGATGGTGGATGGAGAAACCTTAAATCTCTGTTCGTTTGCCTTGTGCAGCAAAAACAGCTTTCATATGTCTGAAGGTAGAGTTTCTGGAGATATACTCCATGTCTAGCACATATCCAAAATGTGCCAATCCCACTCTCTAGTTTGAAAGGTTTTGAAAGAAAAACAGGATCTGGGAAACCCAGAATTAACCTTCGGTAGGGCTGGTGAGGAGAACCACCCTGTTCTTCTGAAACAGACACAAGTCCCAGCTACAGAAAAATCTGTCAGTTCAGACACCCATCTAGATGATGTTATTTCCACTAAAAAAAGGCAGTTTTCTGGGGAAAAATTATGTAAAGGACAAGTAGCCATAGGCCTGAAGGGAGGCAGTGTTAATGCCTTGAGAACTAGACCTAAGTCCCGCAAAGGGGCCCTGGTCACCGGAGGAGGGTTGATCAAGGCCACTCCGCTCATGAATTTTCTAACATGAGGGTAAGAAGACAGGCGTCAACCCTCAGGATACCCCCAAATACATGAAATTGTGAAGACTTATCAGAGTGGCCATACTCAGACCCTTATCCAGACCTGACTAAAGGAACTCTAAGAGCTCCCTCAATTTTTTCTGGATGGACATGATTTTGGAAACACCAGCCCACCAACCCCCTCTGGGTAGAATATAAACCCTCCAGATGGCCCTCCTATCAGTAAGTAGGATCTTGAGAACTAGCTCTCAATATCTTAACAGGACAGTGGTTGTTGCTCAAGCTCCATGCAGTTAGCTGCAGCATCACTATCTTAGGATGGATGCTGGGACCCTGAGATAGCAGGTTCAGCCTCAGTGGAAGGTGAAAAGGCTGGTACACTAAGGGGACTTTGAAGTTGGAAACACCTTCTAGCATTATCTTTAGTAACACCCTCAGAACACCTCTGATAGGAAGGAAAGCATACAGAACACCTCAGGGCCAAGTGAGATGAAGGGTGTTCGTCCCCTTGGCATCTCCCTTGGAAAAGAATCTCATCAGCTGGTTGCAGTGCTGGCTTACAAAAGGTCTAGCACCAGTGGCCTGAACCTCCTGTTCAGGAATGAGAGCACCTGGCTGTGAATTTATCATTCAGCCTGGTCTGTCTTCTGGAGACTCAGCCAGTGTGTTTTGCTCTTATAGGGAGTAACCCACTCCCTTGCCCAAATGGCTGAGGGACAGGAAAGCCTTGAGCCTCCTGATGTGCTGGAAAGGACTACCAAAGCATCCCATTTATTACTATAAGAAGACCCTACAGGCAAGGTCGGTCTGGGGAATCGAGGAAGCCATTCCCTTCAGGAAGACTTTGTAACCTGACCTGCCTGCCTGAGAGGGAGGAGCTTCCCAGTTGTCAACTGACCCTGCCATGGAGATTCCACTGGAGAACAGCCTTTCTGGAACCTGCCCATTCTGCCCACCTTGCCAAACTCACCTTTATCTGTGGACCTTCCTTTTCCTGCTGCTACACACGAGGCCTCTGTGGCAACATAAGAGGGCTCAGATGATCCCAAGGAGCAGGACAGAATTTAAGCAGACATTTCAGCTGGACTTTGGACTTTGCTCTCAGTCTGGAGAGGTTGAAGAGCTTTCCATCTGATCTGGTCCGGAGATAGATGCCTTCTGTTGCAGTTCCAAAGGCCTGCTTCAGCAGAACAGCGAAGAAAATCCCAAACAAGGTTGGTGCAAGAACACAGCCCTGCTTCACGCCGCTTCGGATGTCAAAGGAGTCTGATGTGGAGCCATCGAAGACAACAGTGCCCTTCATGTTCTTGTGGAAGGATCTGATGATGCTGAGGAGCCTGGGTGGACATCCGATCTTGGGGAGAATCTTGAAGAGGCCATCCCTGCTGACCAGGTCGAAGGCCTTCATGAGATCTATGAAGGCTATAAAGAGTGGCTGTCGTTGTTCCCTGCATTTCTCCTGCAGTTGTCTAAGGGAGAATACCATATCAGTGGTGGACCTGTTGGCTCGGAATCCGCACTGTGATTCTGGATAGACGCTCTCTGCAAGTACCTGGAGCCTCTTTAGTGCAACTTGGGCAGATGATACATATAGTACAAGGTGTCCACAAAAAGACTCCCTGATTTCAAACAGGTATAACAGGGAAATCGGGAAGTGTTTTTGTGGAGACACTGTATAATAACCGATTTTCTGAACTAGGAAAATGCAGTTGACTAATCGGTTTAATCTGAGTAAGAACATGGTGTGCTCCTCATCACCAAAACGTGGGCCCCTGTGACTGCTCCAGGTCATTGCAGTAGCTATTAATACTGTCATATCTGCTGTCCTAAACACCCCCTTTTGCCCCAACACTTGTGCAGCCTCTTCTAACTCCACCTTGGTTTCTGGCTGGCATCTCTGAGAAGGACTTTGCAAGTGGGCCATGTCACGCTGCACAATCCAGAGAGGTCATGTTAATTAAGGGCCATTAAACAGAAGGCAGGCTGTGGTGCTGAGGGGCATCTGTATGTCTCATCCCCCCCCCCCCAGGTCTTCTAGATTAGGGTGCATTTTAAGTTGCTTCTAAACCCTCTGAATGTCTCCATGCTGTACTTTGAATCTTAAACTGAACTGTTTATAATTTTATTTTATTCATATTCTTCATGTTGTTATTGTGCTGATTTTATTTTTGGGCTGGTCTGTGACCGTAATAAATTCAAACTGAATCAAACTTCTAAACCCTCTGAATGTATCCATGTTGCACGTTGAGGCTTCTTTCTCCATAGAAGTCACTTCCAAAGCCCTCTATTGGGTCATTTCTTTCCCCAGCAGAGGTGTGCATGTGGAGTGTTTTGTTTTTTTTCTTGCCATTTGCCAAGGTGCCCATCCTGCTATGTTCTTTGAGGGTCTCTTCCCACTAGACTACCCTCAACTTGGTGGTATATTCTTCCCTGTTGAAAGCTTGCACAGTTTTTCAAGAAGCCAATTGTGGAGCCCTCTTGCTCTGATGAGTTTCAAAATCAAGAAGCACCCTTTATTTGCTGTATTTTTCCCTTGGAACTTGGAATTGTGCAGCTCTGCCCTTGCTGCTTAGACACACTCAAAACATGTGCAGCAGAATAGGATTGGTCATCCCTACAAGCATTTCTTTCTTTTGCAACCATTTAAACCTCTGTGACTGATCGCTTAAGCAAAATAACTGAAATTAAATGTGACCTTTACTTGTTTTCTACACACGTTGAGCATCCCTTATCCAGAATTCTGAAATCCAAAAGTATTCCAAAAACCACCACTTTTTGGAATGCCAACATGATGCCACAAATGGAAAATTCCACACCTAACCTCATGTGACATGTTGCACAAAATACACAAATTAAAAATATTGTATAAGGTTAAAAACATTGTATAAACAGAATTGCACACAATCTGATCCTAGAAAAAGTGTGTCAGCTTTTAGGGTCATCTGTCCTCAATCCTGAAGATAATCATTTACCTCCCATTCTTTACATTCAAGGCAGCTTCTTTTAGAAGGGAGAGCACTGGAGGCTTATTGCTAGAGGTATTTAAAAAGTGTTATTAATTTTTCTCAAAAGTAAGCCCACTGTGTTCAGTAAGACTTAAACTGTAGCAGCGCAAGATGCTGCTTTGGGAAGCACCCAAGGCTTGTTATGGCCTTGTTGCTTGGTGGGAGTGCAGAGGCACTGAGAAATGTCGCAGTTTGGATGCTGCTTGGGAAGCCCACAAGGCCTAGGGCCTTGTGGCTTTCTGGGAGTACAGAAAGCAGATGTACTGAAGGGTTCGTAGGAACTAAAATAGCAAAGAATCAGAGCAAGGATGAGACGGCAGTCATAGATTTAAAGGGTAAATGCTGGCAGGAGAAGCAGAAAGCTGGGAGATCGAGAGAGAATGCGCTCCTCCCGGCTAGCCCGCTCAGCCTTTATTGAATCTTAAAAACATGACACAATGCTATTACAACATTAAGGATTATTAAAGGTTAATAAGATTATACTGGCTGCCTACTAGCTAGTTCTAGCTTAACCACAAACACATTCTTGAGATATGATTCTGTTGTTCACAGCACTGGGTTCAGAGTCATCACCAAGGCCAAGAGTTTGCTCTTGCATGCGCAGGCGCAGAATGTGTTCATTTGCCAAGGCATTCAAAACCTAGTGCTTGTGCATATAAATACTACATCAAACTGTAATCCTAGCATAATCACCGGAAACAAAGCATCTCTACTTATAGCATCTCCCCCCCCCCCCCCAAAAAAAAAAAAGTGTGCTGGATTTGTTTTAGGAAGTAGTGTATCAAAATAACATTCCATGCTACAGTTGCTCTGTTTGCCCCTTTAAGGAAAACATGTCAGCTCTGTAGCACCATCAAGTGGCAAAAGAAGGAAAACAACCATTTGACCAACAGAATTGTAGCTGATGAATTAATTTTCTTCATGTTGGACCCGCTCAGTTCTGGTTAGTTAGTGATGTAGCTTTCAAAGACATAAGGCCCAATCCAAACCACGAGGAATAACACCACAGATGCTGGCGCAATGACAGACCTGCTGGCAGAGCAGCACATCCTCTGGCTGACACAACTCAGATATTGACACACACTGGCCTGAATGCGCAGCGCTATTGTACACTGGGCATAGTCTGAGTGCTGGCACTACTCCACCAGCAGATATGGCAAATACAGGATGAGACATGGGCAGGACATGGGAGTGGCATCGCAGAGGCAGTGGACAACAAATCCTAACCCCCCTTCATATGGCAGACACAGCCCAACTATCTGAAGATCACTATGTCAAGAACAGAACCTAAGCAGATTAGAGGAACCCCATAGGAAGCAGTGTGCAAGCCACACACAACAAAGCCACACAACACCTCTCACCCCCCTCAACCAGCTGCCTTCCCTCCATCATAGAGCACAGGATACAGACTGCCTCCAGCAGCTAATCCCTACACATCCATCCCAGCACATAACCCCTGCCCTGGCACCAACACTATCAGATCACAAGGCACATGGCATAGACTGTGCCACTCTGGCCTCTCCAAGGGGGGCTTTGATGATAGGAAACATGTTGAAAGGGAGCACTCTGCACAAACACCTTCACATCCCTCACTAAAGTACAGGGATGGCTTGCAGGTCTGTTCACACACACTCCTCAGAACTCTTTGTAGCTATTCTTCCCCCAGAAGGTTTCCCAGACAGGCACCCAATGAGAACAGTCATCTCACTACTCCAACAGGGAAGCAAGGACAAGGCATCCCTCATAGGTAAGCAAAGGGAGGGGACCACATGCTGCCACTCACAAGGGCTAGAGCCCCATTCCATGGCCGCACAACACAGATGCCCCCTAGTAGTGTCCAAGGGGGCTCTACCAGTAGCACAGCAGACCACTCTGCCTCCCCCAGGGAAGCCAGGCACCTCCAGCAATTACAAATCCTGACCAAACATCCACCGGAACCCCTTTCGCCTTGCAGGACTGCAGCATCATCACAAGAGTGCCCAGGGACACTGCAGCGCCCCCCCCCCCCGGAAAGATAAGGATCCAAGCCATGATGTTCTCTCCCTGTCCCCACAGGCACCACCGCATTGTATCCCACACTCCCTCACAAACACAGTGTGTCCACCTACAGAGACCAGTGGAAGTCCAGCCACCACCCAGTGAAGATGCTCACCCATCTCTTCCAAGCAGTCTTCTGTGGCTTTGCAAACACCATGACAGACAGCAAACTAGTGGGTGCAGCCAGACTCCATCAACACTAGTTACTTTGCTGACTGTTGGAGAATTTGCAGTGGCACAATGGCTCTACTGGAAGGAGATGGGTAGGAACCCTCCACTTGTGTGTTTCTCTTTCAGGTGCTGCTCTATCACAGAGCCCATTCAAGAAAAACTTTGACCTGGTCACATGCATTGTCTCATTCTTAGCAGATAAGAAACCCTGCATAGCCCCTAACTCAGCCAACCCAGGCAGAGACACCATCGGGGTGGGAGGGAGTCACCAGTCAACTTCAACCAGGCTGTCCAAGTCACCAGGCAACTTTGGTCCAGCTGAGCTGCCAGGCAGCTTCAGGCAGCTTTGACTAGCTTCAACCAGGGGACAAACCTTCCACATGACCATGATGTCACCAGGCCAACATCTGGGTGCAGAGAGCAAACAGTTCCACATGGTCATGATATCACCAGGCCAACATCCAGTTAATAAGAGGGCAGGATGATCACTTGATGTGCTCAGGTATCATCCAAATGCAGGCCTGTCACCAGATGTCCAGGTCATGTCTGAACTATGCCTGGGCCACTGGCAGTGATGTCATACTTTTGTATGACTGGCTTTAATCCCATGAAAAATGGCTGCAGCACCAGGACCTTGGCAGCATTCACTGCTTTTAGGGCCTTGGTGAGAGCATTGGAGCTGAAATCTCCTTTGCCCGTGATTATGGAGCTGCATTACTATGGATTCCTGAGCTGCATGCTGGATATAGACCGGGATATAGACATGGAATGCACAGGTGCTCCACTTGGCAGTTCCAGGTCGGGCGGAAATCTTCCACCTGTGGGAAGGTGGCCTTCCACAAGGATCATTTCCACTGTGCTGTCCTTGACTACACTCGAGTTACACACACCCTGCCGCCATTATACCAGATGCACCCAGCTGTGGGAGGAGGTGGGGTAGCCCAGACTGGTGACTCCCTCCCACCCTGATGGTGTCCCTGCCTGGGTTGACTGAGGCAGGAGCTATTCAGGGTTTCTCATCTGCTAAGAAAATGCATATGACTAGGTCAAAGTGGAAGGAGAGGCCTGCTAGCATTGGCAGCTAGATACAGTAATACGGAAAACCAAACACACTCCTAGGTCCCTCTAAAAAATTTTAAATAAGAAATCATTGCAGAAAATTAGCATCATCATATTTAGGCTCACACTAGAATGGGGAGTGTCCTGTGTACCCCAAAACTGACTTCTGCAGCAGCTGCAGTCCCTCAGCTATGTTCCTGAGATCCTATACACTCCTCCATGGGAAGCAGATCTACAGGCCAAAGAGCATGTGTAGCAGGTCAGTTTTCTCCCATATGTGTTAAGGAATGTGTGTATTCTGGGGCCTGGTGTGTATGACTTGTGGCAGTCGTCGCTGCCATGTGCCCAAGGCAATGCCCCCAGTATTCCGTGTGGACAGTGAGTCTGGATGAGATAGGAAAATGTAAGATCCCAGGAAAATTTTGGGCCCCCTCCTTTGGCTCCTGGGCCCCCTTTCTGACCCTGGGACCGGGTACAAATTACCCCCTTTACCCCCCTCTCCTAGGCCTTGCTAAGCTGACTCAGTAGCAGGGGACGCAGCAGGCACCCTAAAGCTGGCTGAAGCTGCCTGGACACTCACATGTTCAGGTTGGCTGCAAGGGGTTGCTTGATGCTGTTTGGTGCCTCTGGTTGCCTGGCCAAAGCTGCCTGGCTCCCCTGGTTGGCTGGCAGGGAGCAGCCACATGGGTTGGAGTCCATTCCTGGGGCAGGTTAACTGAGGAAATTTGTCTTCCTCTTCAGGGTCCATGGGAAAGGTAAGTGCCAGGCTCACTGAGGCAGTGGGGGAGAAACCACCATACCAACAGCCAGTGGTGCTGGAGGAAGAGGAGCTACCAACACTGTTCCCACTAAGCTATGTGACCCCCATGGCTGCTCAGCTTTAAACCAGACTCTGTGCAGCTCACAGCTCTGCTTCTCAGAAGTCATCAATGGCGGTGATGTCATTACCAATGTTCTGAATGCACCACTGCACAGTCCCAGAAGAGGTTCCTGCATTGGGGTGAAGAGGGAAAATTGGCTGCCATCACTGCTGAAGCAGGAGGTGGAGAAGAAGGGTGTGCAGCTGCTGCAGCAGGCAGACGAGGAGGATGCAGTGATTGGAACCAGTGGCATGGGCCAACCTTCATGGCAGCATTCATGAGCAAGGCCAGCCTTAGGAACATAAGAAGAGACCCTCTGGTTCAGGTAAAGGCCTCTCTAATTCAGCTTTCTGTATCTCACAGTGACCTACCAGGGAGCAAGAGATCTGTATCTTGGTGCCCTTCCTTTTATCTGGCATTCTGAGGTAGCCTACCTCTAAAATCGGGAGGTAGCGCATACCCATCACGGCTTTTAACCTGTGATGGACTTTTCCTCCAGAAATCTGTCCAAACCCCTTTTAAAGGCATCCAGGCCAGATGCCATCGCCAAATCCTGCCCCACACCACCCAAGGGGCATGTGACAGGCATAGTGCCATCATGAGTATACCCACTGGCTCCCAGTGGGGCTGCTGGAGGGGGGCATGCATGGCTACCTGTTGGCCATCAGGACACTGCCAGGGAGGCCTGCAGGGTTATGTTGCCCCTCCCCCCCGCCACTGAAGGCAACATAACTCTCAGAGCCAGGAGCGCAGCCTCCTGATGCCTGCTTGGGATCCTCCACCAGGTCACCAAGTAAGTCTTGTGCCTTGGGCCTGGGAACTGGCAGGGCACCTCCACAGCCCCCCCTGTCCAGATAACATACCTGGATGCAGGCCATCTCTCTCAGTGGGTCCTTATGGATATGGGGTTGGGTTTGTTGGCACTGATGCTGCATGTGCTATTCTTTCTGCTTCACCAAGTAGGCATGGAGGAGTGGTATGTGCAGGTCATGACATGGCAGATGGGGAGGGGTTCCACCATGTAGATGACCATCTGGCCAGAACAATGGCTCTCTGACCTGTGGGGGGGGGGGGGCGAGATGCTAGGACATATACCATCCCACCCAATAGATTAAAGAGTTTTCTGAAGCCCGGAGAGGCTGCACATGTCCACCTGTAGCTTCTGCAGGCTTCAGAATGCCTCCTTGAGGCAAGAAAGTGTGACTTCTGTTTGTCAAAACTGGAAGTGATGTTTTTATGCCTTTAAAACGCCGTGAAAGATTCAATGGTATTATGGGCAAAAAAATTTGGATATAATATTTTGATTGATGATTGGAATCAAATATGGAATTCAAATATTAAGTTAACAAAAGCAGTTTCTTTTAAAGAGAATTTATATAAAATGTTTTATAGATGGCATCAGACCCCAGATAAAATAGCAAAAATGTACCCAGGCTTATCAAATAAGTGTTGGAAATGCAACCAGATTGTAGGGTATGTATGTTGAAGGAAGATATACTGGGAAATGATTAAAAAAAATGTTTCAACAGATATTTAATGTTGTAATACCATTCAAACTGTAAATATTCCTCCTGAATATAGTGTCAGAAATTAAATACTTCCAAAAGAAATATCTTATTGTACAGATAAATACAGCTGCAAGAATATTATATGCACAATTATGGAAATCTACAGAAATCCCTAATAGAGAAAAAATGATAGATCATGAAAGATGATGATGATGATGATGATGATGATGATGATGATGATGATAACAACAACAACAACAACAACTTGGTATTTCCATACCGCCTTTCTGGTCATCGCCTTTCTTACTCCTCTGACTTTATTCAAGGCGGTTTACATAGGCAGGCGTTTCTAAATCCCTCAAGGGGATTTTTACAATCATAAAGGTTCTCTCTTTCAAGAACCAACAACATTTCAGAATGGATCTTCCTGGTTTGGTCTCAATTCTGGCCTCCAGTTCTCCCACGCAGGCTGACAAGCAGCTCTGTCTCTCACATGGAGGGCAGCCAAGACGCTTCTTGCTCATGTCAAGAGCAGGTGGAATCACTCAGCTGGGCTTGAAGCTGAATCACTCAGCTTCAAGGTCTTGCCATCCTCAGCCGTTCAGGGAGCTGCCGGTGTCTTCGAACTGGCGACCTTTCAATGTTATTTCAGGCTAACAGAGGCTCTACTCTCTAGACCAGACCTCCTGCCCATAAGATTTATGAAATTGCAGAAATGGATGTATTAACAGAAAGAATCAAGGATAAAGATTTAGATAAAGTAGGAAGGTGCTGGAAACCGTTTTATGATTGGATAGATAGTATTGAATAAATATTATAGAATGAGTAGATTAAGCTAAGTATTTTAATGTTATATGTGGCGACGATTTATATGGATGAGTTTGTGTTTAGTTTCAATTTGATGTACAAATTTTGTTTTAAAATGCATTTTGTGACCCAATGGCCAATGCCCTGTTGTGTTATGTGACCTGTGTAACCCTATACCTAAGTTTATCCTATACTCCTAACCCGTATCTGCAATAAATAAATAAAAAATTTAAAAAAGGTATAAAGGCATAAAAACATCACTTCAGTTTTCACAAAAAAAACGGGAAGTGACTTTTTTTTTTTTTTGCCTCCAGGAGGCATTCTGAAGCTCACAGAGGCCACACGTAGATGTGTGTGTGGGCTTCAGAAAGCCCTCTGGAGGCAATTGGAAAGCAATAAGATGACAAAACCTTATAAACAGCTCTTTGTAATAGTTATGATCACCTCGGGGAGGAAAGGGTGGGGGATAGAGAGAATCATGTGTGATTTGCATATTGGGCATGTGTTATATGCCTGCTGGCTCTCACCTGTTAAAAGCACCTACAGTGCTTTAGGTGCTCCAATGCAGAAGGATCCTGTCCAGCATGGGGTACATCTGTCAGAGGAAACCTCTTTGCCATCTCACCCTCATTCTCCTTGCCACTGTTGCACTCAGCCCAACTTCTGCTGCCGAACTAGCTCAAGAGCCTGAAGACTGCGATGAAAGAACCCCTCCATTGTGGCACTTGGCGCCTGGGAACTTCAGCAAATTCACAGTGCAGGACAACAAAATTGTCACTGACGCCTGGAACTATGCAGAAAGAATGGGACTGTATAAGATGTTGCTGAACTCCACAGCTAAATATTTTGCAACGCTTGGACCTAACAATGTTGGCAATATCCTCTGGGGGTTGCCCTTACAGCATGGTTGGCAGTTTGTCACAGGTATGCACATTTCATTACACTCTGAAAATTGAACCATCCCTGCTAATGAATGCAATGGCTGAAGTCAGGCTTGGGCTTCAAGAACATTTGCCAGGTTTTTGCTACACATTTCAAAACAAAAGTGACATTACTGACCTGTGATTTTTTTTATGATACATATATGGAGAGAGATGTAAATTTGTTTAGAAAATTTGTAAGCAAATACAGGGAATGTTTCCTGTGTTTAATTCCTCCCTACAGATACTCTACAATATTAATTTTAAACTCATGTCTTTCTTCTGTTTTAAACTGTGCTTAAAATGTTGTTTTTTTGGCTGGGGGATAATTTTGGTGCACTGTCGCACCCAACAGCGGGGAAGGAACAAGGCAGGGAGGAGTAGAATGGGGGACTGGAGGGTTGGAACAGGAGCAAGAAGGGAGGCAGATCAGGGGACGTATTGGTGGCACCCTGTCTGTCATTGCCACTGTTATACAGCTTGGATTTACACCTGTGAAACAGGCATAGATGTGAGCAATCCCATGGTGGCAGTGGAGGCTTT
Organism: Tiliqua scincoides; assembly: GCF_035046505.1. NCBI lineage: Eukaryota > Metazoa > Chordata > Lepidosauria > Squamata > Scincidae > Tiliqua > Tiliqua scincoides. The sequence continues at coordinate 203,813,055 of NC_089821.1, forward strand.
CCCCTTGGTAAGTGAGCAAACATTCATTTAAAAACTTACTCCTTTCCAATTCCCCTCTCCCTCCTGTGGACACAATGAATTGGCATGGATGCATCAGCAGGAAATGGTTTCAGGAGGATTGGCTTCTAAGTGCACAACATTTCTGCTTGCCAATTCTTCCCTAAAATTTGTGTTATCTTTATCAAATAATAATATGACTTAGCATTTGTGTAGTGTTTTTTATGTAGTTCCTTGTACAGGTGGAGCCTATTTCTACGTGTGAGTTCCATTCCGTGACCTGGCACTGTGCTAAATTCCATAGAGTTACACAAATACACTGCAGCCTGACACTTGGGACTGGAAGGAAACTAAGGCAGCTGTTATCAATCTCCTCTGCTCTGCTCCTTCACCTCCCCCTCCTCCGCACTGTACTCAGCCCTCCCCGTTGCCAGCTGTCCTGCTTCTTTCACAGGTGGGATGCTGAGCTTTTAAGAGTCCAGTCTTATGCATTTCTACTCAGAAGTAAGTCCCATTCTAGTCAATGGGGCTTACTCCCAGGAAAGTGTGGATCGGATTGTAGCCTGAGAGCCCAGTCCTATGCTTGCCTACTCAGAAGTAAGTCACATTCTAGTCAATGGGGCTTACTCCCAGGAAAGTGTGGATCAGATTGTAGCCTAAATCTCATGCTTTGGCTTGCTGGGAAGACTTGTTTCCGTAGGCTGGAGCACGGTGAGCCTGCACCATCTCAGTCTGAAGGGGGGGGGGGAATTGGGAAACACTCCCTAAGTTTTTTAAAGCAATCCCTTCTGTTGCTACAACCTGCCCCTGTGTGTGTGTGAGTGAGAGAGAGATCCACCTTGCTGCACATGCTTTGGCTACAGAGGTTTTTGGGCCCCCCTGCCTCAGGGGTTCCAGGAGCGTTACTGTTCCTTCCCAAGGGGAGCCTCTTCCTTGGCTCCAGGGGTATTTCCCTGCCTGTTCCAGGCGGAGCCTTTCTGCAGTGTTTTGGGCTGCCTTGAAAGGGATCGAGAAGACAGGGCAAAAGAGGCAAAGGTGTGTGGGACTTTCAATTACCCCCCCCCCCATTCGCCTTGAGACAAATAGCCTTGAGATAAAAAATCTGTGGATAAATAGGTTGCACCTGTAAAGGCTACATCCAGTTAATATTCTCTGATTTGACAAAATGTAGCCCTTACAAAGACTCTGTAAGGTATTATTATCCCCATATTGCAGAAGAAGGTATGAGGCTGAGAAAGAGCAGCTTGCCTCTGATCTTATGAGTTCATGGCAGATGTGAAATTCAAACTAAGAACATCCATCCTGAGTTGCAGCTCAAGACCCAATCCTATCCAAATTCCCAGCATTGATGCAGCTGTGCCAACGGAGCATGCACCGCATCATGCAGTCATGGGAATGCTTGTTCCCATACCTTGGGACTGCATGGAGGCTGCCTCAGTGCTGGAATGTTGGGTAAGTTTGGGCCCCAGGAGCCTCCTCGGGTAAGAAGACATTTGTTTGCTTGCCCAGGTGCAAGCCCCTGTGAGCACAGAAGGTCAACTGAGAACTGTGCCATCTTTATCCCTCAATCCCCACTCATCACTACCCGTTTTGCCCATCACCTCCCGTTTTCCACCCACCTTGCCCTACCGGATCTACTCCCCGAATGGCCTTACCTGCTCTGGCTCTGACTGTTCACTGGCTTGTGTGAGGCTGCTGTGGCGTCCCCACCAGTGGCAGGATGGAGGATGTTTTGAAACTGCTGTAAAGCAGTCATCAACAGCACAACACACATTGAGCCAGCGCCCAGCCCAGTTAGGATTGTAGCATAATTACACTATTTAATACACTAATATCCTATGGAAGCTCTGGAAGTCAGGAAAATATTAACCATAGAGACATCAGAAAACAAGGTAAGGCATCCCGGGAGCCAAAGTTTTCCCCAATTCTTTGATTTTTGAAAGAAAATAATTGATATTTCACCATAATGGTGCCATCCTGAAAATAAATGGATGTTAACGCAAGAGACCCCATGTTATCTAAAATAACAGTGGTTTTATCACTGTCACTATACCACTGTGATACCTTGAAGACAGAAAGATGATACTGAAAGAATCTTAATGGCATGATTCCATTTACTGCTGCACTTTGAGTATTTAAAATGCAGTACAATACAGTAAGTTTTTCAACTGGCCAAAACTGTGACCTTTGTTTTTGAGATAACAACCCAGGAGGGGACACTGGCACAGCCAATTTTGCAATGCACTTTCACCCAGATAAGCATGAGAAGAAAAAGAAGTAGATTGAAGATATACACCAGGAGGACTTAACCCATTGGTAGACTGAGCTAAACCAGTTGCAGTTACCTGGTTTATTTTCCTTCCGTTTTTCCTTTCTAACACATTACTTCTGTTCCATGTATTTTTTTTCTTTTGTATCCCTGCTGTTTCTGTTTGAACGTTTTCTCATACCTAGATTTCAGAATTAAGGAAACAGTATTTCCAGGGGGGTTATGTATTTTTAACTGCCCAAACCACCTGTTACCTGGGACACTCACTGGCAGGAAGCAGATGTGACTTTACGTGGGCTCCTTGTACTTGTTGAGTGAATGGGACAACATCTCATTCCATAATTTATGACTCAGTCAAAATGTCTTCTGCAGCATATTATATTACTGTCACTGTCCAGGTCTGTATTTCTGACATCTCCCATAAACACATAAATTACTATGTTATTTATATGTACAAAATCAAATATATACTTACAAAGTATAGAGCAAGATTGCTGCCCTTTAATAATAGCATGGAGTGCTCTAATAACTAATAACTAATTACTAGTATGGAGTGTCAAATCTAATTTCAGAGCACGTCAAGTTTCAACACAGTCTTTGCATCACAGGTTTTATAATTCTTATTCCATATTGCTAAAAGTTGAGTTGTTTAAAAATAAAAGTTTCATTAAAACAATATTTTTAACCCCTATCAGCCTTTCAAAAACAGCCAAGATAAAACACTTTATCAACAAACTGCAGTTATACTTCTCTGACCAAAATCCAGGGCCAGTGTACTTAAGTTGAAACTCTGTCATCTGTATAGATAAAAATTATGAAATTATTTATTTGATTTTCTTCCAGGGAGACTTGCAGATCCTCTTAACACCTCAACCTGTGGTCATGATGGAAACAGGCTGTGCTTATCTGTACAGAGCTGGTGGGCTTGTAAGTATATGAAACTGTATAGGAAATGCTGGAAAAGCAACTCAGAACACTTTGCACCCAACTTTCCAGTGCCGGTGCAGCCACAACTCAGCCCTAAGGAAAAGAAATAAACGTTCTCTTACCTGGAAGAGGCCTCTGTGACTGCCCCCCTACCACAATGTGCAGCACATTTACTGTTGGCATGGCTGCACCAGTGCTGGAAAATGGGATAGGATTTGGCCATTAGTCCATTAAGATTTCCATAATACCTACTTCACTCTTACCAGACTTGGCTATGAAGCAGCCATTCTAGGACATCTACTATAGCAGTGGTTTCCAAACTAGTGGATCGTGACCCACCAGCCAGGGAAGTACTCCTTCCTGGCCCCTTAAGGGGAGGAGCAGGGGGATGACAGTGATGCTATCCCCAGTATCTTGCCGCTGCAGGGCCAGAGGGGGCTATGTTATTACTCACAGTAGCAAGCACCAGCCTCCGAGGGGTGCTGGGAGCCCTGTGGGTGCCTCTGCAAGCCTCTCTGAGAAGGCAAACAGCTAAAAAATGTTTTAGCTGCACAGCTATCACCTCCCTTAGCAATGCAATCCTGGGGATCACGTTGCTGCCTTTGCCCCTCCCCTGCAAAGACTTACCTCAGGAGTAAATCTCCCAAAAAGTTTGAGAACCACTACCTTAGAGGGTAGCATCCTTGTAGCATTCATGCAAGGAACACCTATGCAAGGCATATTGCCCCAACCTACTGAATCCTCCTGATCCCTCCGAAAAGCTACTCCAGTGAGCTGTACTTACCACTCCGCTCCCCCCCCCATTTCCGCTTCTGCAAATGGTAGTCCTTAGGAATTTAAGAATGGAATCCAACAGACCTCAATTCTGTCTGGAGACAGACGGAAATAGTAGCGTCATGCCATTGAAATTGAATTGCTGCAAATGCAATTCTAGAATGTACCTACAAATTTGGGAGTACACTAAGGCCAAATTCGTGGGCCACTTATGGTGGAAGAACTTCCAGTCCACTGCTGCTGGGAGTGCTGCTGCAGTGCAGTAAAAGATAAAAGTAAAAGTGCAGTAAAAGTGGGCTTTATATTGACTTGAACAGGCTTGAAAGAACGAAGCTTCAATTTTACCTGAGCTCTGACATTAGACTGCATGTAAACATTACTTTTGTTAAGCAGCCCCTCTTGATCATGTGTGTGCTTTTCCATATGCTGAGGCATTTGAGCTAAGATGTGTTCACTGCTGTTCACCACTCTAGGTATGAATTACTACCTAGCAATTATTCCCTTTCTGGGAGCACTGGAAAGTGGCATGTTTGGCGAATTGCCATATGAGGTGGAAATGTTACCACCAAATGAACAAAGAGATGACTTCTGCCACAGCATTGCTGAATGCAATACCCAGGTGCCCAAAATCATGTCAAAGTGGAGGCATTTCTTTAAGGTAAAATCATCTTCCTCATGGATGGGAGGGCATCAGACAATCTTTAATGAAACAAGAGTTCTGTCCACCTGAGGCAATGTCAGCACCAGACTGCCTGGATCTCCAGGACAAAGGACCCGGCCCTGTCCTCCCATGTGGCTGCCACCTGCCCTCTGTTGGCACACTGGCATTACCACTCCCTCTGGCACTGAGGTTTCAGGGGTCCACCTGGTTAGGTAGACCCTCTGATGAGTGTGAACCTTCACTAGCCCTGCGAGACCAATCCCTCATGCCAACCAAGATCTGGTGCGTAATCTCAGCTGATATCGCAGACGGAGCAATCTGTTTTTCACTATCATAAAGCAAAGGACTGCAGCAGAAGTTCTCAAGCTTTGAGGGAGGCAGGGGTTAGGGCAACTACGCAATCCCCAGCATCACGTCACTAAGGGGGGGGGTGAGGGGGGATGCTTTGTACTCATGTGATGTAGGCAGGGCTGCAGCAGGTTGCAGGAGGTGTGGGGAGACCTGCACAGCCCTGCACAGCGCTTCCCGAGGCTTGGAACGCTTGCTAAAAGTGGGCGCAAAGCACCTCCTACAAAAAAGAAGTTCTTTGTGCCTGCTTTTAGTGAACATTCCAAGCCTTGGGGAGCGCTGTGCAGGGCTGCGCAGGGCTCCCTGCACCCCCTGCAGCCTCCAGCAGCCCTGCATCCTTGAAGTAAGTGCAAAGCACCCCCTTTCGCCCCCCCTTAGTGACACGATTCTAGGAATCACGTTGCTGCCTCCTTCCCCTTCCCCATAAAGGGATGGGGCCATGACCCACCAGTTTGAGAACCACTGGACTACAGTTTCCTCGCCTCAGTAACAGAACCTGCTCACCGACTCTGTTAGAAATCTCATAGCTTGTCTGAATGATAAAATAAACCTGGGAAAGTGAAACAGTTTTCGAACCTGGCTGCTGGATAGGATTTGGTACTGAAACCACTTTACATATTTTGGTAGAGGACCTTTGCCTGGAGATGGACAAGGAGAGTATGACCCTATTGGTACTCACTTAACTCCAGACATGGTATAACTTGAGGCTGCCAAGACAGGATGGGATTAAAGGATACTATATTAAAGTGGCTCCAGTTCTTTGTGGAAGGTGGGTCCTAGAAAGTGAGGCTGAGAGATTGCTGCTTTACGCCATGGCCTCAGATTGCTGAGAGAGAGGCTGAGATTGCTGCTCTACACCATATGAGATGCTGTTAGGCTCCATATGAGATGCTTTTCTTCATCTAGCCGAATGCTGCGGGAGAGACCATCCAGAGATTTCGGACACTGTGCCACTGACATGCAGATGATGTCCAGCTCTATCGCTCATTTCTATCTGAATATGTATTAACCAATATATTATAAATTATACCAGAAATTATATTTACTCTTTCCTCAGTCCAGTGCTACCTGCACAACTCTTGTCCTCATGGTGGAGTGGATTCTGAGTAGGCAAATAAGGAAAAGGGGTTACCTTGTTTGTTTGTTTGGGAGGGAGGTATCTGTATGAACAGTTCATCACTGGCATAATTCAATGGGGACTGTACAGCAAACAAGGAAATTCATGACCCACTTGTACCCCCACACTCTTTGCCATGCAGCCACACCTACAGAGTGCTTGTTGCATGCAGTGGGGGCCAATCTGAAATATTTTTTACTTGGATCCCAGTAGGCAGTCTGGTACAACCTTGGACATACAACAGTTATTTCTCTGGCATATGTATGAGGAGAAGAAATGGAATAAGTTCTGGTGCACATGACTGCCGCTAAGATCCACTCCTTCACAACCCCAAACTGCTCCCCAGTATAGCCCACTCTATGCCCCATTCCTCCCCTGAACCTCCAACTCCACCCACTTGCCTGACTGGTGGAGCTTCCAGGTAGTTCTGGCAAGCATACCACAACCATAGCTATAGAGGGTTGAGAGGGTACATGGCCCTGGGAGGGACACATGGGGGTGGTATCTACTGCCATTGTGGCACCCCCCCCCCATCAAAAAAAGCAAAAGAAACAGGCAGCTGGGTCGTTCAGAACATCTCAGGTTTGGAGAAGAGGGTACTGCAGTGGCAAGGAGGCCTCACCGCCATCGTACCTTCTGCTGCCCCGTCTGACAGCCACTTGGTGAGGTTGTCTGCTGCTCTGAGCTTCTTTCCCTTTTTTCACTTCCAAAGAAGTGGTTGGCTGCAGCACTCAGAGCAGCTCAGGAGTGCAGGAACAGGGTACTGCAGTGGTGATGAAGCCTTGCCACCAGAGTTCCTACTCCTGCTAACCCCCCCCCCGCCCCCAGTCACTTTTAGTGGTTGCGCACTGCTCTGAGTGGCCACCTGCTTCTTTTGCTTTTTGTTGCATCCAAGCAAAAAAACACAACCAGCTGTCACTCAGAGCGGTGCAGAACTGCTCCAAACATACCAGAAGTAACTGCAGTGACATCATTATGACACCGCAATTACTTCCAGGTCAGGCATGGGGGTTGGTATTGTAAGGCACAGCCTTGGGTGCAAGAAAATCCAGCTATGCCACTGTTGCATAGAGTTTCTGGGCATCTTGCCACCAGCTCCATATTGCGCAATGAGGTATGTGCTGTCACAAGGTGAGTTACAGCAGTGATTGATAGATCCGCTCTGTAAGTGGCCCATAGAATGGGTCATAGTACAAATGTTCCCTTTCCATGAAGAAGCCGCTGGAGGCAGAAATTAGACCACTGGGCCGCTGTGAGATACAGGAAGCTGGACTAGATGGGCCTATGGCCTGATCCAGTGAGGCTGTTCTTATGTTCTTATGTTCACTGCATGACCACACAGGGAGTTACAGTGAATTGTGCTGTACATCTGAACAGTAATTCCTTTAACAAGTCAGACTGGGTACATTTGTTTTTGTAGGGAGACCTGGATGCTCATGATTGTAGACTATGTTCATCACATTGCTCCTTCTGTATTCTTAGTAGATCACATGAAAAACATGCTCCTCTATAAATTTGAAATGATCGACTCAAAGAACTACAAGGGAGAAAATGTCAGGAAAAAACTTTATTGAAGAGTTGTTGATATTTATCTACTTTTCCCCTTTTAGTATCTCTTATCTACTACGCTGAATTCTGGAAGCCCTTCAGTACCATCATTCTCAAAAGATGAAGCATTGAAGTACTTGTGGGATGCTCATGTTGCCTCCATCACTTTTGCATTTTCAAAGTTTCAAAACCGGTAAGGTAAAATCAGGGTAGTGTCATGAGTCAGCCAGGTGAAGCACTGGCCAAGATCTCATCCAAGGACTCACCTGGCACCACACATGCTGGGGACACATGTACAGGTTGAGCCTCATTATTTGCTTGGGTTCTGTTCCAAGCTCTCATTATTACTACAAAACAAACACAAAATAATCCCAGGGCTGAATAATCCAGCAGGACCAAGACAATGGAGGCTGTGGCCAAGAGAAAATGCTTGATTGGGGTGAGAAGCAGTTTCCATGTCTAAACAAAAGTGCAAGTTTCAAGAGCTCAACAACCAAAAGGTGGTTTTCCCAGTCAGAGGCTGCCCAGTTTCCAAGAGTTTGGACAAGGATGGGTGCAAAGAAAATCAGGGATTGGATTTAGTGAACCAGAGCATTCACTAGGCTTAAAAAGATTGTAGGTGGAGTGGTGCGCATTTACAGAAAATTCACAGTGCAATCTGAACCGGCCTAGAGTCAGTGGAACCAGCACACACTGTCGCAAACTTGCTGAAAGCACATTGCAACAACCCAGATGCTCCTGTCGCTGGAGCACCTGACAGAGAAGGTAAGCTCCCACAGGTGGCAAAGTGCAGGGAAAGGCAGAGGAAGGGTGGAATAGAGGTGAGGAGTGTGTACCAGGGCAGGGGAAGGGTTGGGAGGAGGACAGACCAGGCCTGGGAAGGGGACAGGAACCACAGCAGGGCTAGCACCATATCCTATCCCTCTTCCCCTGCAGTCACTCTTCATGTGTCCCTCCTTTCACATTGGACAGAAACTGCTGTACTTATTTCTGGCAGTAGCAGAATGAACATGGAAGCAGACTGAGTTGAGGGGTTATCTCCTATTTTTATCAGTGATGTGTAGTAAGGTCCAGGCCTGGAGAGGCAATACACACTTACTCTCCCCACTCCCTCCCCCTTTAAGCTCAGTCTCTGAAACACACACTGTCTCTCACATTCTCTCTCCCTCAAGAAATCCCCTCTGCCAGAAATAAAAATAACTCACCCCTTCTTTTTCATGGCTTAAAAAAAAACAACAAAAAAGAAGCAACTCTTCCCATTGTCTCCCCAGAATTTGCTGATGCAAGTGACCTTCTATTTTTTGATTGGCTAGCCAGCTGCCCTACTTTTTTTCAATTGGAAGATACCCATGATTACAGCCTAACCTGCTGCAGGCAAGTCATCCTGATGCCTCCCTAGAGACTGATGACACAAGTGCAGCCTTTTTTACTATTGGGCAAATGGAGGTAGCTTTCCTTGGTGGCTTGAACTGCATAGGCATCCCTGCCTGTTTTGTTCCTTGCAAGCCACCACTGCAATTGAGCTGACTGCAGCTCTCTTGTTTTCCTCCATATTTGTGTATGTGTTGTTTTAAACAAACTGAGCAGAAAGGAGCAGCTTGGGGGCTGCAAAAGGTTCTTTTTCTTTTTAACTGTTGGGATCCTTTACTTTTTTTTCTTTTTTTACTTGCTGGGTTAGGTAAGGCTTTGCCTACCCTGTCTACAGGTCACTGATTTCAATCTTTCACATTTCAGGCTCCCATACCTCAGTGAACCTGAAAGCAGCTTTGGGAAAGACTGGTGTACAACAGTAGACTACATTGCAGCTACACGTTTTCCTACAGACCAGTGTCAAACAAATCATCTCCAAACTGGATTACCACCACGAACACTGCTGGAAGGAGATAAAGCTCCTTTCATTGGAGACTTCACGTTTGTGCAGAACAAAGCGTTATATCTATTTTCTGGTATCCGTAAGAGTAATGAGATTTCAGGTATGAGTTTTAGACAAATACATAGTTCATTTTTACTGCATGCCATTCGTTCAGCTTGCTCAGAGATGTAGCATTACAACAGAGTCTGTAGCAGATTTGTCTCCAGGTGTGCGAGCCCAGTTTTGTCCACCGTTGCAATATACATAAGAGATGTATACGTCAGCAAATTGAACATTGCTTCAGTAGTAGGTTTTCCCTGTTCTTCCATGCTTCAGGCAGATATCCACTTTTCAGTATTATGATGTGCCATAAGTATGTTTGTTCATCATTCATCCATTTTCTTAAAAAAAATGAAAAGCAAAATACCTCTAAATTAGGGTTGCAGAATGCCCTGGAGATGGAGGACAGGTGATTTTTTATATTACAGGTGTCAGCCAGTCAGCACAGTGCACAGAACCTTTTTTTCCTGAGCAAAAACCTGAACAGAAAATTCTTTGCTTGACCAGGCTACAGCAGTAAATGTGCCTCAAAAGCGGCTCACTGCTCAAATGAAGTTGTGTCAGAATGCATCATAACGTTATACAGGTGGGGCCTTGGTATCCATGGGGGATCAGTTCTCAGACCCCCTGCAAATACTGAAAACCACGCATAATGAAATCCAGTGATCTTGACCCCTTTAAGCCCTCTGGAGGCAACCAGAGCTCTGCTCCAGTCACCTCTGGAAACTCTGTTTGGGCCAAGTCTGGCTCAAGGGGGTTTGAGAGACCTGCATTGAGCCAGATCTATGGATACCGGATCCACGAATACAGAGGCCCTGGGTCCCACCTGTAAATGCTGGATTCTTTACAGTACAAAAAGATGCCTACCTCAAAGAATCTTCGGTGCAATCATATAAACAAATTCAATTATACAAAGGATACAAATGATGCAATGGCATTGATGTCTACTTTTTCCTTACTCTTCAATAGAGAATAATTAATGTCTAAGTGCAGTGGTTTCCAAACATTTTAGCACCAGGACCCACTTTTTCAAAAGGCACGCTATTGGGACCCACCCAGCTTTACAAGACTTTAAAAAAGTTTCACTTTACCAGTACTCAAGCCTCTGTTTTTATCCTTTTTACTATGGTGAGGGGGTGCTTTCTGCAGCATTTGTTGAGCTCCACATTCATCAGGTTGGGACCATTCTGGTGGCCTTTTGTTTCCATCGGCTTGCCCTTCTAAATGACAGAGGCACGCTCACCTACTCATGAGTAAATGCACTTATGCTGCTCCATTTTCATGGGGCTCAATACATTTTCCTCATCAGCTATCAGCTTGTCGGTTTCATAACCCACCAAAAATTGGGATGTGACCCACAGTTTGAGAACCACTGCTCTATTTTCCATTCTTTCTTTGGAGTTTTAATGACTATTCTTTGATTGTAACTGTTATTTGACATGTTGAGAATTCATTGAGTTGAAAAACACATTCAACATTCAAAAGTAACAAAACAGGTATTTCTTTTGCAGGAGGAGCTTCACTCCTTATCTGGAAAACTTTTATGTCTACTGAAGAAGGGAGAAAAATTGGACGCAGTCTTATTGAAAGTGTGGTTCCATGATGTGGACAGCTCCACACTACACAAACCTACTTATTCTAACTACTTATCCATTGGCACCTCCATGTTTTGACCAGGCTGATAGCATTACATTTGATTCAGTATTGTTTGTAAAACTAAATCTTCTTACAGCACAATCCTCAGCAGTAAGTTCCATTGTGTTCAGTGGGGTTTACTCCCAAAAAATGCACACAGAATTGTAGTCTTAATTAATCATAGTTCTTAAGGCTTACCTTCATTACATTAAATGACTTGCCCAAAACATGAGAATTACATTCATTTGTCTTTCTACAGCAGTACAACAAGAAACAAACCAATAAAGCAAAAAGAGCTTGAATGCCTCTGGAATGAAAGTATGTCAGTGTCAATGTCTGGAATGAAAGTATGTCATGGTATAGCCAGCAGTATTCTGGGTTTAAAAAAAGTTGATGGCCATGGACCCATCTTTTTTTTTTTTTTTTCCTCCTTGTTAATGAAGAACAGTTTTTCAGGAACCATTCTGGTTAAAAATAAATGGTGTCCACTACTGCTCTTCTAAATCTTTCAAGAGAAAAGATTAGTCATGTTTGCTTCCTCCACTGCCAATATGCATGCCCTTCCCAAACCTTTTGAACAGGAGGGCAGGAGGTCTGGTCTAGAGGGTAGAGCCTCCGTCTGCCTGAAGATAACATCCACAAGGTCGCCAGTTCGAGGCCACCGGCACCGTGCGACCTTGAAGCAGCTGACAAGCTGAAGCAAAGCTATTTCCATCTGCTCTGAGCGTGGGAGGATGGAGGCCAGAATGTGAAGCCAGATCAGAATGAAACACCTTGAATGTAGTCGTTCCTGAAAGAAAGAACCTTCTTTCAATTGTAAAAATCCCTATTTAATAAGGGATTTAAATAAAGCCTGCCTATGTAAACCGCCTTGAATAAAGTCTTGAATAAAGACCAAGAAAGGCGGTATATAAATACCTGTTATTATTATTATTATTGAACAATTTTGCCTCCATAAAGCCCTGTTCAGCTGTGGGAACAAGAATGTGCCATTTTGTCCTGCCGACATGCTTCCAAAGCCCCATCCCTGCCATCTATAAGTACTGTATAATGATTTGTTGAAACAGAAAAGTCTGTGCTTAGGCAGAGATCCATCCTGTAATTTGGTACCCTGAAACAATGGTCAAAAGCAGGCCGCCCAAACTGAGGCCCAGGGGTCGTATCTGGTGTTTGGACAGATCCATCCACCCATGTGCAGACCTTTGTGTTCTGCTCCTACGTAGCTTGTCCTCTTGGTAGACCTGGGCACCAGGATGCTCCAGGCAGTCACGTTCGCGTAGACGTCCTGTTGCACAGCCTTCTGGGATGCCCGGCAAAAGACACGATATCCCAGAGCATACCGATGCCCAGGTTTACCAGGATGACAAGCCGTGCAGAAGCAGAACGAAAAGCTGTGGTCTGGATGGGGACTGCATTTTTGGAGGACAGCATTCGGTTGGACGCTGCTTGTCAAGAGGAACAGGGCTTCTCAATATTATGTCACTGTCAATAATATAACAACTGAATATAATATAAACAATATACACTGCTCAAAACAATAAAGGGAACACTTAAACAACACATCTGAGATCTGAATGAATGAAATATTCCTATTAAATACTTTGTTCCTGACATAGTTGAATGTGCTGACAAAAAAATCACACAACAATCATCAATGGAAATCACATTTATTAATCCATGGAGGTCTGGGTTTGGCGTCATACTCAAAATTGAAGTGGAAAAACACACTACAAGCTGATCCAACTTCGATGTAATGTCCATAAAGCAAGTCAAAATGAGGCTCAGTAGTGTGTGTGGCCTCCACGTGCCTGTATGACCTCCCTACAACGCCTGGGCATGTTCCATGAGGTGGCGGATAGTCTCCTGAGGGATCCCCTCCCAAACCTGAACTAAAGCATCCACCAACTCCTGGACAGTCTGTGGTGCTGGTGGATGGAGCGAGACATGATGTCCCGGATGTGCTCAATTGGATTCAGGTCTGGGGTACGGGCGGGCCAGTCCATAGCATCAATGCCTTCATCTTGCAGGAACTGCTGACACACTCCAGCCACATGAGGTCTAGCATTGTCCTGCATTAGGAGGAACCCAGGGCCAACCGCGCCAGCATATGGTCTCACAAGGGGTCTGAGGATCTCATCTCGGTACCTAATGGCAGTCAGGCTACCTCAGGCGAGCACATGGAGGGCTGTGCGGCCCCCCCCAAGAAATGCCACCCCACACCATTACTGACCCACTGCCAAACCAGTCATGCTGGAGGATGTTGCAGGCAGCAGAATGTTCTCCCTGCCGTCTCCAGACTCTGTCACATCTGTCACATGTGCTCAGTGTGAACCTGCTTTCATCTGTGAAGAGCACAGGGCGCCAGTGGCGAGGTTGCCAATCTTGGTGTTCTCTGGCAAATGCCAAACGTCCTGCACGGTGTCGGGCTGTCAGCACAACCCCCACCTGTGGACGTCGGGCCCTCATACCACCCTCATGGAGTCTGTTTCTGACCGTTTGAGCAGACACATGCACATTTGTGGCCTGCTGGAGGTCATTTTGCAGGGCTCTGGCAGTGCTCCTCCTGTTCCTCCTGGCACGAAGGCGGAGGTAGCAGTCCTGATGCTGGGTTGTTGCCCTCCTACGGCCTCCTTCACGTCTCCTGGTGTACTGGCCTGTCTCCTGGTAGTGCCTCCATGCTCTGGACACTACACTGACAGACACAGCAAACCTTCTTGCCACAGCTCGCATTGATGTGCCATCCTGGATGAGCTGCACTACCTGAGCCACTTGTGTGGGTTGCAGACTCCGCCTCATGCTGCCACTAGAGTGACAGCACCGCCAGCATTCAAAGGTCATCCAAACATCAGCCAGAAAGCATAGGGACTGCTAAGTGGTCTGTGGTCACCACCTGCAGAACCACTCCTTTATTGGGGGTGTCTTGTTACTTGCCTATGATTTCCACCTGTTGTCTACTCCATTTGTGCAACAGCATGTGAACTTGATTGTCAATAGGTGTGGCTTCCGGTTTAGCGGAAGCAGAGCGCGATCTCTCCACTCTCACTTTCCTTGACCTGGTTGGCAACCTTCAGTCTCGAAAGACTATGGTATAAGCCTACAGCACCCAGTATTCCCAAGCGGTCTCCCATCCAAGTACTAACCAGGCCTGACCCTGCTTAGCTTCCAAGATCAGACGAGATCAGGCATGTGCAGGGTAACAGTTGCTGCCTGGGGAGCCCTGTATATGCTTGCACACAGCTCCCTGCACCCAGGGATGGCTGCTGCAGGGACTGCAGGGTGCACCCCAGTCCCTGCAGCCCCCTGAGCGACACTATCCTGGGGAACGCATCATTGCCTTCCCCCTGCCACCTCCCCCCGCCCCCTGCAAAGAGTTACTGAGGGTTTCAAACTCCCTGAGAGTTTGAAAATTGCAGATATAAGGTGTATATGAAACATAAATGAATTTCGTGTTTATACTTGGTCCCCATTCCCAAGATCTTGTTAGGTATACTCAATTGTTCCAAAATACAGAAAAATATATATCCAAACTGCTTAGGGTTCCAATACCCTGGGGGCTGGGGGCTAAGAATAGGCCCTCAGTTTGGCTGTACTTGTCGTAAGAGGCGACTAAACAGCCACCGGGTAGATGGGACTCGTCAGCCTAGGAAGGCAGCTCATCTAAGAGAAGGAAACTGTGACCTCAAACCTCCACTGCCTTGTGACTACATCCAGTTCTGGAAAAGGCTTCAGGAGTCAACCTCGAGGCAAAATCAGGAGCCGGAGTCCCTTAGGCAGTTCATGGCTGAACACAGTCACGTTCTGGCAACTCCTGCGACGCCGCTGGAACCAACCGTATTGGCTTCTGCCTTTCCATTGGACCATTCCAGCGACGTGGAGAGGGGGGATTTGCTGCATGGGTAACAGCCTATCCTCCATACCTTCTTTACCCAGGCTTCGCGCACTGGAGAGGACACTCCAACTTCGCCATACGGCGTCGGCACAACACGGGAAGCAGCAGTTTACCGGTTATAAGTCTTTGCTCGATTGGCATAGAGCATGACGCCAGGGGCTGCTTCCGACGGTGGGAGAGATCATTGCATCTCATTGGGCAGCTACCGCCCGCCTTAAGCTGGGCAGTCCCCAGCCAGTAAGGTGTTGCCTCGCCACGGTCCGTTAACCTCATGGGGTGCGTGGGGTTTAGGGTGAAAACCGACAAGCGGATCGACAACTCTGCACCATGCAACAGAAAACAGAAAACTACTGCCCTAAAGCTGGGCACCTGGAACGTTAGGACAATGACACCTGGATTCTCTGATGACCTGCAAGAAATAGACGACGCACGCAAAACAGCTGTCATCGACATGGAGCTGAGCAGACTGCAGATGGACATCGTCGCCCTTCAAGAGACTAGGCTGCCAGATTCCGGATCTGTCAAGGAGAGAAATTTCTCATTTTTCTGGCAGGGAAAACCACCAAACGAAACCAGGGAACATGGCGTTGGCTTTGCGGTCAGAACTACCCTGCTGAAATCCATCATCCCACCTACTGTGGGAAGTGAAAGAATTTTGTCCCTGCAGCTCCAGTCATCAGCAGGACCTATCACTCTCATCAGTGCTTATGCACTGACTCTGTCGTCTCCAGCAGAAGCCAAAGACAAATTCTACGATGACCTGGCCACCACTGTCAAGAAAATCCCTGTAAAAGAGCCATTGTTCATCCTCGGCGATTTCAATGCTAGAGTTGGTGCTGATAACAGTTCATGGCCCACCTGCTTAGGTCAGTTTGGCACTGGGAGGATGAACGAAAATGGCCAACGCCTGCTAGAGTTTTGCTGTCATCACGGTCTCTGTGTCAGCAACACGTTCTTCAACACAAAGCCCCAACATAGAGTCTCTTGGAGACATCCAAGATCAAAGCACTGGCACCAGCTCGACCTGATCCTCACCAGACGCTCCAGCCTTCCCAGCATCAAGATCACACGCAGTTATCATGGTGCTGCCTGCGACACTGACCACTCCCTGGTGTGCAGCAGAGTGAAACTGCAAACAAAGCGACTGTATCACACGAAAAAGGAAGGAAGACCTCGCATTGATACCAGCAAGACCCGGGATCAGAGAAAAGTGGAGGAATTTGCACAAGCGCTTGAGGAATCTCTTCCAGGCCCGGCCGACGCAAACGCATCCAACAGATGGGAACATTTCAAGAATACCGTTTACAACACCGCCTTGTCCATATTCGGCAAAAAGACCAACAAGGCGGCAGACTGGTTTGAAGCCCACTCTGAGGAGTTGACACCAGTCATTGAGGAAAAGAGGAGAGCTCAAGCAGCATACAAGGCCTGTCCCAGTGAGCGCAACCTGCAGGTCCTCCGAACTGCTCGCAGCAAAGTCCAACAGACTGCCAGGAGATGTGCTAATGACTACTGGCTCCAGCTCTGTTCCGAGATACAGATAGCAGCTGACACGGGCAACATCAAGGGGATGTATGATGGTATCAAGCAGGCCCTAGGTCCAACACAGAAGAAAATTGCCCCTCTGAAGTCTGCCACAAGCGAGGTCATCCAGGATCGGGCGCAGCAGATGGAACGCTGGGTGCAGCACTACTCTGAGCTATATTCCAGAGAAAATGTAGTCACTGAAGAAGCACTGAACAACATTGAGTGCCTGCCTGTGCTGGAAGAGCTTGACAGTGAACCAACCCTAGAAGAACTTCACGTGGCCCTGGACTCCCTTGCCTTTGGCAAGGCACCTGGAAAAGACAGCATCCCTGCTGAAGTCCTAAAAGGCTGCAAAGAGATCATCGTCACTGAGCTGCATGAAATCCTCTGCCTCTGCTGGAGAGAAGGTGGAGTACCTCAAGACATGAGGGATGCAAACATCATCACGCTGTACAAGAACAAAGGTGACAGGGGTGACTGCAACAACTACCGCGGCATCTCTCTCCTTAGCGTTGTAGGAAAGCTGTTTGCCCAAGTTGTACTAAAGAGGCTCCAGGTACTTGCAGAGAGCGTCTATCCAGAATCGCAGTGTGGATTCCGAGCCAACAGGTCCACCACTGATATGGTATTCTCCCTTAGACAACTGCAGGAGAAATGCAGGGAACAACGACAGCCACTCTTTATAGCCTTCATAGATCTCACAAAGGCTTTCGACCTGGTCAGCAGAGACGGCCTCTTCAAGATTCTCCCCAAGATTGGATGTCCACCCAGGCTCCTCAGCATCATCAGATCTTTCCACAAGGACATGAAGGGCACTGTTGTCTTCGATGGCTCCACATCAGACCCTTTTGACATCCGAAGCGGAGTGAAGCAGGGCTGTGTTCTTGCACCAACCTTGTTTGGGATTTTCTTCGCTGTCCTGCTGAAGCAGGCCTTTGGAACTGCAACAGAAGGCATCTATCTCCGGACCAGATCAGACGGAAAGCTCTTCAACCTCTCCAGACTGAGAGCAAAATCCAAAGTCCAGCTGAAATGTCTGCGTGACTTCCTCTTTGCCGACGATGCAGCTGTCACTACCCACTCTGCCAAAGATCTCCAGCAGCTCATGGATCGTTTTAGCAAGGCCTGCCAAGATTTTGGACTGACAATCAGCCTGAAGAAAACACAGGTCATGGTTCAGGATGTGGACTCACCTCCCTGCATTACAATCTCTGAGCATGAACTGGAGGTTGTCCATGACTTTGTGTACCTTGGCTCAACGATCTCCGACACTCATTCTCTTGATACCGAGCTAAACAAGCGCATCGGTAAAGCAGCTACCACGTTTTCCAGACTCACAAAGAGAGTCTGGTCCAACAAGAAGCTGATGGAACATACCAAGATCCAGGTCTACAGAGCTTGCGTCCTGAGTACACTTCTGTACTGCAGCAAGTCATGGACTCTTCGCTCACAACAGGAGAGGAAACTGAGCGCTTTCCACATGCACTGCCTCCGACGCATCCTCGGCATCACCTGGCAGGACAAAGTTCCAAACAACACAGTCCTGGAACGTGCTGGAATCCCTAGCATGTATTCACTGCTGAAACAGAGACGCCTGCGTTGGCTTGGTCATGTCATGAGAATGGATGATGGCCGGATCCCAAAGGATCTCCTCTATGGAGAACTCGTGCAAGGAAAGCGCCCTACAGGTAGACCACAGCTGCGATACAAGGACATCTGCAAGAGGGATCTGAAGGCCTTAGGAGTGGACCTCAACAAGTGGGAAACCCTGGCCTCTGAGCGGCCCGCTTGGAGGCAGGCTGTGCAGCATGGCCTTTCCCAGTTTGAAGAGACACTTTGCCAACAGTCTGAGGCTAAGAGGCAAAGAAGGAAGGCCCATAGCCAGGGAGACAGACCAGGGACAGACTGCACTTGCTCCCGGTGTGGAAGGGATTGTCACTCCCGGATTGGCCTTTTCAGCCACACTAGACGCTGTGCCAGAACCACCTTTCAGAGCGCGATACCATAGTCTTTCGAGACTGAAGGTTGCCAATATATATATAGGGTTCCAAGCATTCTGGATCAGGGATGTCCAACCTGCATTTAACTCTATATCTGCTTTTGAAAAGCTCAGTCATGTGGTTACTGATAGTCTAATTTAGAAGCACTATAAGGTTGTTTGCGCTACTCACTCACATCAGCAGTCTTTCCTGCTTGGCAAGGTACACATCAATGCACACACTGAGAAATGTGCACCTGTTGGTGATATGAGCTAATGATGAAGTTGAAACTAACTAGTCTATAATAAACTCACTGAACTGAGTGAACACTGATGGTCCCTCTCAGACTGCACACATAATTCCGAAATAACGGACTGCCTTAGGTACTCAGAAATAAATGCATAAATTTAGAGAAAAAGTAAAGGTAACCCCCCACATGTAAAAAATACAACCTGGAGCAAACTCAGCATGCTCAGTGATTGCAGGAAACACAGAATATTGAAATAGCAGTTGAAGGATCACAGGTGTGGAAGAGGGAATTGGCCTCCTGGAGCCTTGAGGACTTGAGGAAGGCATTTGGGATGGAAGAGAAGTGGGGTTTTGTTCTGGGACTCTCTTGTATTATTCTCAGGGCAATGTAGACCTTGCAGGGGAGACCTCTGTAAAAAAACTCCTGCCATACTTTTAAATTAAAAGCTGCAATCAGGAGCACGGTAGGGGGAGGGGGGGAGAATGCAAAACTCTTTAACTCAGTGGCAATCTTTCCACTCAAAATCACATCCCCAAGCTGCCTTTTTATCCATAGCTGCTTTCCATTTACTTAAAAAATAAGTTGAGAGAATAGTATATGTGTTTTCCACATAGTATCTAACTCATCTCATCATATTCTGCTTAACAGTCTGCTACAGAAATGGGTGACCCTCAGGGATAATTTCATAGGAGATGGGTATTCCTTACTGCCACCTGTGACCTGAGATATGGGTTTCCAATGCTAAAAGAGTCAAAGATGTATAATAACATGGGTGTGCATCCTAGAGGTGCAACACCCTAGGCTGGAGCAGCAGTCACTATGCCAGTGTTCATCATGAATAGGATTGTGCCGGCAAACACCTAGCAGCGGAAACTTCTGGCAATGCTCCCACGTAATCACTCAGCCATGTGATTTCCCAGTGATGTCTTGCAGCAACTGTTACCCTGCACATGCCTGATCTCGTCTGATCTTGGAAGCTAAGCAGGGTCAGGTCTGGTTAGTACTTGGATGGGAGACCACCTGGGAATAACGGGTGCTGTAAGCTTATACCATAGTCTTTCGAGACTGAAGGCTGCCAACCTTGCAGCATCACTGCTTCCATTCCAAAGTCCTCCACAAGCTGCAACCGCATAGCCAATTCAGAGAGAGATGCAATGCTGATGTTTCTTGAGTACTGAAATACACAAAAGGCTGAATAACGTTGTTGTAGCAATTGCTCATTCTACAATACACTAAAAGTAGCCAGCACTAAAAATGTTAGTAGCACTCACCCAAAAATTATCTTCAAAGTCTTGGGTCATTTTCACAATTGTCGCTGATAATGGTTTCTCTATTCAGTTGGGGACTATGCCTTTTTTAAATTAAAGCAATCTTAATTTAAAAGCACTAGTCAAAACTTCCTTATCATTTGAGTATATTCCCATATATCCAGGTCTTATAGCTAAGGCATGTTTGCTGTGACCATTCCGATCTCATCTGATCTTAAAAGCTAAGCAGGGTCAGGCCTGGTTAGTACTTGGATGGGAGACCGCCTGGAAATACTGGGTGCTGTAGGCTTATACCATAGTCTTTCGAGACTGCAGGTTGCCAACCAACCACTCACTATGACCACTGCAGATGTGAATTACTACCTAAAAATGATTTTCTTTCTGGGTGTTTTGGAAAGTGACTTGTTTGCAAAGTTTTCCTGTGAGATAGAGTTGCCAGAAGATAAGCAAAGAATAAAGAATTAGAAGAGCCCCACTGATCTAGTCCAGCTTCCTGTATCTCAGTGGCCTATCAAATGCCTCAGGAGTACACAAGATACTTGCATCCTGGTGCCATTCCCTTACATCTGGGATCTGACTTTGCTGAATGCGGTACCCAGGCACCAACATTCATGCCTAACTGGAAGAATTTCTTCATGGTAGTTATTTTCTTACTAAATTAATATCAGACATTTTTTGTTTTGTTTTACTTTAATTTCATGATTAATATTTTATTAAGAAAAAGTTTATAACATAGAATCTTCAAAGTCATCATAAAAACAGAATAGAAGAGAAGGTCACCAGCACTGAAGGAGGGGGGAAAAGAACAGAAAGCATCCTGAAGTATCTTTAGACATTTTTACCCAAACAAATAGACTTTGCACTACTACTTTATAACAGTCAGCTTCCCCCATCAGATAAAGCAAGACAGATATACTGTAAAGTGTTATAGAGCACCATCGTGTGGTAAAGACTGGAACTAGACCACAAACCAACTACAGTGTTCTGTATCAACTTACACGTAAAGGGACTGCTGGAGATTCTCTTATTTTTGCTTCATCTCCTTTTAGGTCCTTGTATTTATATTTCATTTTATATTTTAAAGTAAAATATAACAAGGTGGGGAAGAACACCTCTGTGCCATAAACTAATCTGTGATGAAGTGAACTCTCCTGGCCAGCTCAGAATTCAAGAGATTCCCTACACTTAAACATAAGAACATAAGAGCAGCCCCACTGGATCAGGCCATAGGCCCATCTAGTCGAGCTTCCTGTATCTCACAGCAGCCCACCAAATGCCCCAGGGAGCACACCAGATAACAAGAGACCTCATTCTGGTGCCCTCCCTTGCATCTGGCATTCTGCCATAACCCATTTCTAAAATCAGGAGGTTGCGCATACACATCATGGCTTGTACCCCATAATGGATCTTTCCTCCAGAAACTTGTCCAAACCCCTTTTAAAGGCATCCAGGCCAGATGCCATCACCACATCCTGTGGCAAGGAGTTCCAACCACACGCAAGGAGTACCAACCACACGCAGAGTAAAGAAATATTTTCTTTTGTCTGTTCTAACTCTCCCAACACTCAATTTTAGTGGATGTCCCCTGGTTCTGGTGTTACGTGAGAGTGTAAAGAGCATCTCTCTATCCACTCTGTCCATCCCCTGCACAATTTTGTATGTCTCAATCATGTCCCCCCCTCAGGCGCCTCTTTTCTAGGCTGAAGACGCCCAAATGCCGTAGCCTTTCCTCATAAGGAAGGTGCCCCAGCCCCTTAATCATCTTAGTCGCTCTCTTTTGCACCTTTTCCATTTCCACTATGTCTTTTTTGAGATGCGGCGACCAGAACTGGACACAATGGTCCAGGTGTGGCCTTACCATCAATTTGTACAACAGCATTATAATATTAGCCGTTTTGTTCTCAATACCTTTCCTAATGATCCCAAGCACAGAATTGGCCTTCTTCACTGCTGCCACACGCTGGGTCAATACTTTCATCGACTTGTCCACCACCACCCCAAGATCTCTCTCCTGATCTGTCACAGACAGCTCAGAACCCATCAGCCTATATCTAAAGTTTTGATTTTTTGCCCCAATGTGCATGACTTTACACTTACTGACATTGAAGCGCATCTGTGATTTTGTTGCCCATTCTGCCAGTCTGGACAGATCCTTCTGGAGCTCCTCACAATCACTTCTGGTCTTCACCACTCAGAAAAGTTTGGTGTCCTCTGCAAACTTAGCCACCTCACTGCTCACCCGTCTCCAGGTCATTTATGAAGAGGTTGAAAAGCACCGGCCACAGGACAGATCCTTGGGGCATACCGCTTTTCACTTCTCTCCATTGTGAAAATTGCCCATTGACACCCACTCTCTGTTTCCTGGCCTTCAACCAGTTCTCAGTCCATAAGAGGACCTGTCCTCTAATTCCCTGACTGTGGAGTTTTTTTAGTAGCCTTTGGTGAGGGACTGTGTCAAACACCTTCTGAAAGTCCAGATATATAATGTTCACGGGTTCTCCCGTATCCACATGCCTGTTGACCTTTTCAAAGAATTCTATAAGGTTCGTGAGGCAAGACTTACCCTTACAGAAGCCATGCTGATTCTCCCTCAGCAAGGCCTGTTCATCTATGTGTTTTAAGATTTTATCTTTGATGAGGCATGATCTTAGGCTGACCGGCCTATAGTTTCCCTTTTTAAAAATAGGCGTGACATTTGCTATCCTCCAATCTTCTGGCACTGTGGCTGTTTTGAGGGACAAGTTGCATACCTTAGTCAAGAGATCTGCAACTTCATTCTTCAATTCCTTAATAACCCTTGGGTGGATGCCATCAGGGCCCCATGATTTATTGATCTTTAATTTATCAATGAGGTCTGAAACATCTTCTCTTTTAACCTCTATCTGACTTAACTCCTTGGTCAGGAGGGGCCATTCAGGCAGCGGTATCTGCCCGAGGTCTTCTACTGTGAAGACAGATGCAAATAACTCATTTAATTTCTCTGCCATCTCTAAGTCTCCTTTTATCTCCCCTTTCCCTCCCTCACCATCCAGAGGGCCAACCGCTTCTCTGGCAGGTTTCCTGCTTCTAACATATTTGAAGAAGCTTTTATTATTCCCCTTAATGTTGCTGGCCATGCGTTCCTAATAGTCTCACTTGGCCTCCCATATCACCTTCTTACATTTCTTTTGCCACAGTTTATGTTCCTTTTTATTCTCCTCATTAGGGCAAGACTTCCATTTACGGAAGGAAGCTTCCTTGCCCTTCACAGCCTCTCTAACTTGGCTGGTTAGCCATGCGGGCACCCTCCTGGATTTAGTGGAACCCTTCTTTCTTTGTGGTATACACCTCTGCTGGGCTTCTATTACTGTTGTTTTAAGCAGCCTCCATGTACTCTGGAGAGATTGGACTCTTTTTACCCTCCCTTTCAACCTCCTTCTAACCAGCCTCCTCATTTGGGGGAAGTCCGCCCATCGGAAGTCAAGGGTTTTTGTTAGAGATTTGCCTGGTATTCTTCCCCCAACGTGCACCTCAAAACGGATCGCAGCATGATCACTGTTCCCCAATGGCTCAGTAACGTTTACATCTCTAACCAGGTCCTGCGTACCGCACAATATTAAATCCAGAGTCACCTGTCCTCTGGTGGGCTCCGTGACTAGCTGCTCTAAGCCACAGTCATTTAGCACGTCAAGGAATCCGGTCTCCTTTTCATGACTAGAACACAAATTGACCCAGTCTATATGAGGATAATTGAAGTGCCCCATGATTACAACCCTGTCCATCCTTATCACCTCCCTGATCTGTTTCCTTCGCTTCAAAAATAACTTGCAGATCCTTTTGCACCCCAATAGTGTTGTTAGGCATGTGATGGGGTATTACTGACTCCAACTTCCCCCAGTAACCCCTTCTCTGCCTTCTTCCCACCCACCTACTTACCTGTCTTTCTCCTCCCATAAATCTGGCTTGTGGGGCACTGGCAGGACCCACACCCTAGGCACCCAGTCCCCACTCTGGTCATACCACCCCTGGCCCTGCTATCCCAACTTCCAGCAGTCCAGGGGGCTCCATGCCCAATTTAGGTTCTTAGGTAGGCTAGGCACTTAAGGGGTCTCAATCTCCACTTAAGTTTTAAGCCTACTGTTCTTAATTACCGTTTTTTCCCTCCTTGCAATTTCAAGGGGACACAACATACCATAGGATAGCAAGACACAGTTCTTAGCCCATTGAACCAAATTCCTGAGTACCAAGTCTTGGTAGAACTGCCACCTGAATACACCAGTGCCTCAGCTCAGGATCTCTGAGGCCTTATAGGCTTACACCAGCCCTTGTAAGTCTTGGGCTCCCTTCAGCTCAGAGACCCAGACCTTAAGGCTCCATACTAACTTAACCATTTCTTGGTAGGTCAATCAAGCAACTAGGCTGGATAACGGATAACCATTCGCAGTACTCAAGACCAACTCAGGCCTATAAAATATATTTTGGTTTATTAAAAAAAAAGAAGTTAAGGTCACACATATATAAATCAAAACAGCAATTGAAAGAGATACAGACTTCCAGAAACACATGTTCTAACATAAGAAAGCTAGTTTTCTGACTATACTTATCTACATATCTACCTCTCACCCAACTGTCTGTTAGATAACAAACAGCTCCCAGGCTCCCTAGCATGCCAGGTACCCTTAACAGCCAATACAGCCAAAGCCACAGGCAGTAGACAGGGCCACATCCAAGTCTCTTGCCCACAGCAAACACACTACACTCTCCAAGGGCTCCTTTTTATTCCCTTATATTAATTCCATAATACCAGCCAACCAGGATGCAAGATGGTCCAAAACTTCTAGAAAGCTGGATACTGTCAGTCACTGCTCTTAACCTCCAATCAGAATTACACAGCTGTGGGGAATCTTTCTTGATTAGTACATCCTTACCAGCAAGAAGCGCTCCACTGTGATTGGCTACCTGCTCCCCCTGGCCACTGAAGAACACATTCCTTTCTCAGCTAATGGCCTCTTTTCCCACCAGCTGCAAAGAAGCAGTCGCAACTCACAAAACGGGTTTAGACTTGGGCCTAAATTTAACCTGTTCATGACTGAGCTCCTCTTTCTTGTGTAGTTGGATAGGGTGAGTTGTCGAAGGTGCACTTGAAATGTGACCCAACATTCAATATGTTGCCACCCATTTTGAGTTGGACCAGACCCATGTGAGTCTCAAAATGGTGCTTATGTTCTATCTGCCATTTTCTCCCCTTATTTGTTCAGACTATTTATATACAGTATTATTTTGAAATAAAATACTCTAAAAGTGGCTTATGTAACGAAGGATTGAGAAAATGGTGCCATTTACTGAAGGGGCTCATGAACTACAAAAGGGCACAGGGTGACAACAGAGGACAAGGCAGGAAGAGGAGCTGGAATAAGTGATTATTTGATATGCATGAGCTTGGTTAGTTACAGTATATGGCTGCAATCTTATCCACACATACTTGGGAGTAAGCCCCATTGACTATAATGGGATTTACACCTGAGTAGATATGGGAAGGACTGGGCTCTCAGACTTGCACTTGCCAGGCCAGCGGAGAAGGCCTCAAGCAACCTTTTCAAGCCAAACACTGTCGCCTCTGGGAATGGAAGTTGCTTAGAGAGAAGTTTGTCCCTGCCTGACCAACTCCACTGATGCTTGAAATGATGGAATGAAATTATGCTTCTGACCATGTTTGGAAGTGTCCTTCCCCCCTCCCTGAGGTTCAAGGGACTTGTAATTCTTTTCTGGGCAGGTGACATACATGTCTTTATTTTGAGAGATTTAAGCTGCAATCCTAACCACACTTTCCTGAGAGTAAGCCCCATTGAACAAAATAGGACTTAGTTCTGAGACCTTTCCAGCAGACCTTTCCAGCACTGACATAGTTAGGTCAATGTGGCGTGCACTGCATCCTGCATCAGGAAGGCAGTCAAGGAGGCCTCCTCAAGGTAAGGGCATGTTTGTTACCTTACCTTGGGGCTACACTGCAGCTAGGTCAGCGCTGGAAAGTTGGTTAGGATTGCACCTTTATTCCCTGATCCCCAAGGTGACTTACAACAAATGTTAACACAACAACAACCCAGTAGCCCCATAGCCAACAGGCAGAGGCCAGCAGATTCTTCTTTGTGCTTGCTCAATACCTCAGCAGCTGGAAGTTAGAGCAGAGTTCTTTTAGGCATGGGGCAGAGGAAGCAAGTTCCCTGCAGCTGTTTCTTTTCCGATGATGGCAGGGACCAGGCCAATCTTCCACCTGCTATAGTGCAGGGGCTCCTAGTGGCCCATAGACCTCTGTCCAATGGCAGGACTGAAAGGATTCTTCCCTTTGTTCCCTCAATCCCTGAACTGGCAGTTGAAGCAGAGCAAAGTGTTCTTTTTTTGGCAGTAAGGGGAGAAGCAGGCTCCCTACAGTTTCACAACCCTGGTTGATGGCTGGACTTCCACTTCCCATGATGTTCTTCCTGCAAGGCAGCAGGTGTAACCACCCACTACTCCTTAACTAACTGGTCAACTGTAGAGACTGGATATGAGCCCATATCCGAATGTACTCAGGATACTCCTCAGCAGGAGGGGGGTTGGGGGCTTCTTGCAGTGGGGGATTCGATTATTAGAAACATAGAGAGGGGGGTTTGCGACAGATGTGAGGACCGCATGGCAACTTGCCTGCCTGGTGCAAAGGTTGTGGACATCACTTCTCATCTAGACAGGCTGGTAGATAGTGCTGGGGAGGAGGTAGCAGTTGTGGTGCATGTCGGCACCGACGACGTGGGCAAGTGTAGCCGGGAGGTCCTGGAGGCCAAATTTAGGCTATTAGGTAGGAAGCTGAAAGCCAGGACCTCAAAGGTAGCGTACTCTGAAGTGCTACCTGTTCCACGCGCAGGACCAGCTAGGTACGTGGAGATCAGGGGTCTCAATGCGTGGATGAGCCGGTGGTGTAGGGAGGAGGGGTTTAGATTTGTTAGGCACTGGGGAATGTTTTGGGACAAGTGGGGCCTGTACATGAGGGACGGGCTTCACTTGAACCAGAATAGAACCAGACTGCTGGTGCATAATATTAAAAAGGTGGCAGAGCAGCTTTTAAACTGATCCCTGGGGGAAGGCCAAAGCAGAACCTAAGGACTGAATTGGGCTGTTAATGTAGTTCAACACTAACTGAAAAGTCTAGTTCAACACTAATTAAAATGACAATTGGTCTGGACTCTGATAAGCAATCATATTTTCCTAAACAACTGTCAGCTTAAGCCTGTTAGTCTATGAGTGCAATCATATGCAGGTTTATTCTGAAGTAAATCTCATTCAGCACAATGGGGCTTAGTCCCAGATAAGTGTGCATAAGATTTTAGCCTTCATCTAGCCCAGTGATTTTCAACCTTTTTCATCTCACAGCACACTGGTCAAGGCACACCACCAGGTTTTTGACAATTGACAAGGCACACTACGCTGTCAGCGGGGGCTCACATCTCCCATTGGCCCTATTAATAAATGACCTTCCACTAAATTCCTGTGGCACACCTGTGGACCACTTGTGGCACACCAGTTTGCTGTGGCACAGTGGTTGAAAATGGCTGATCTAGCTGAAGATAGATTGTAAGAAATTCTTTTCCTTTGTAGCCCTGGAACTCATCCTTGGGAGAACTGCATGGTCCCATCTTTGCCATCACTACAAGGACAGTTCAACTTTTTCATTGTGTCTGGCATCTGGTTTGTTACTGTGGCTTGCCTTTGGTATGTTGTTCTGATCTTGTTTTAGCTTTGTATTCTTCACGTAAACTGCTTTGGCTTATGTTGAAAGAGATGTAAAAGTATTTCAAATAAATAGATACATCTCCCTCTTTTTTAAACTATAAACTACAGAGCAAATGTACAGTACTGCTAAATTGATCAGGGAACCAGCGCTTGAACAGCAGGTGTTTAATCTGTTCACTGGATGCCATTTCCTCAATCTCAATCATACTTGGGAGCTCCTGCTAGTTTGCAAGTAAGAATAAACAGGTACAACATTCCCCCCCCCCCCAATTAGAAGGTTTAGGCAGGGATTTAAATCAAAGAGTTAGTGCAGGAGGAAAGGGTTAAGTACCATATTCCCCAGCATTATTTCCCTGATCAAATTAGCAGCTCCCAGCTGCTTTAAAGATTAAAAAAAAAATGTTTTAACAGTGAAAGATCCTAATCACATCTAGTTAAGTCCAGGAAGAAAAAGAAGCTAGGTTGGATTTAGTGTTTATACTAAACTCCCTCTATGCAGGTTGAAATAAATATTCCCTACTATCTTTTTAGAAAATGATCTTATGGTTTAAATAAATTGATACAGAGTTCCGTAGTCAGAAGCCTAATTGGATGTTTGGTCAATCTTTAATGTAGAAACTATTGATTCTTTTTCTTTCATGGGGACATGGAATTGTAGCCAAAGAATGTTAGCTATGAGTAAGCACCACCAAAATCAATGAGATTAGTTTGTTGTGACTTTCTCAGCTCCCACTGATTTCCATGGGAGTTAGCCATGTCTAATAAGTTATCTGGAAACAACTGTTGTTGTTGTAAACCTTCTCCACCTCCCCTTGCAGGTGGCTATGAGCAGCTGATGACTATTTAGCCTTTTGGGGGGCAATAAAAAAAGGGGAAAGCAGTTGACGATTCAGCAGCTAAGTGGTCCCCCCCCCCCGTCAAGAAAGTGTTATGGGGAAGAGGAGCAAAGCCCCTTTGGATCAGAACTGCTGCAGGTGCCACTGTTGCCAGCCAGAGCTACCCCTTGTTAAAGGAAGGGCTCTCAGACCTGTTCCTGACTGCAGGGCTGCTGCGCCTGGCAGCCCTGCCCACTGATGGAGAGTGGACACTGGCATGGTCAGGAGACATGCAGGTGCTCGCCACGGGGAGGTGGGCGTGTGTGTCTGGCCGGTGGGCAAATGCCCTGCCTGGGCCGGGCGTTGCTGGGGGAGCAGCAATAGTGGATCACTGCAGCACCCCCCTAGCTGTGGCACCCAGGAGCATTTGCACCCATCGTCACCCCACAGCTATGTGGAAAAAAAAATATGTGTTTCAATTCTGAGGAAGGATTACATGCTTTGGAAATAATCAACCTTACAAAAGAGAATGGTTAAAACACATTAGGTGTTCAGTTATTATTTTTCATGGCTATTTTTGAATGCTCATTTATTTGGGAGCAGAATGAAAATCCCCCCCCCCCATTTAGCACTAGGACCCGCTTTTTAGAATAAGAACCTGTCAGGACCCACCAGAAGTGATGTCATGACCAGAAGTGACATCATCAAGCAGGAACATTTTTAACAATCCTAGTCTGCAGTTTTGCCCACACTTACCCAAGGAGTAAGTCCCATTGTCTATCATTGTTAAAAGAATATACATAATAGCTTGTAAAAAGTACAGATCTGTAACATTTCCCCAAATGTAGTCACATACCATGGTAGCATCAAGTCTAATATATTAAAAATAAAATATTGAAATGAATGGGGACCCACCTGAAATTGGCTTGCAACCCACCTAGTAGTTCCCAAGCCACAGTTTGAGAAACGCTGGTCTGGAAAGTGTGAGCTAAAATATGGAGGTCATATCACCTGTTTCTTACTTTGTCTCCTCTCAACACTTGTTCAATAAGACAATGCAGGGAGGATCTGTCCCATGATCTCCTCCCCTTCAAAACTGTCCCCATCTGCCAGTTTTGAAAACATGCTGATAGGAGAAGAGGTAAGGAAGAGGCCATGGCCATTGTGGCAGCAAGCATGCATGCAAAAAACACAGAGGATTGGCTGAATTGGGCTGCATCAAGCAGTACCCAAAATTCCATGGAACCTGGCCTGCTCATGTCCATTTCATTTCTTTGGCTCTGGGGGCAGATTGTGGAGCAAAGCCCTGTATTGGCTTCTCCTCCTCAGGCTTACTCACAGATGCAGGCAGCAATTCCTCCCCATCAGTCAAAGGGAGAATCCCCCAGAGTTTCTATGCTTATACAGGGGCATTTGGGAGATGCTCCCCTTTGTAGATGAGATAGCAGGTGTGGTAGTGACACAAATCTCTCAGCTGGTTTGCACCACTGCTGTCATGGTACTGGGGGATTCAAGAGGTCAGCCCAGTCAGGGAGCCCTCTAATAATTGCAGAACCTCAGCTGATAACCAACCTGGCCAATCCCTGACACTGCCTAAGAGGGAAAGAAACTGTGAGTCTGATAACATCACTGCATTTTACTGGTCAAAAAGGAGAAAAAGGTGGTGCTGTTTTCAGCTAGGGCTATGCATTTTCCATTATGCCTAATTAAAGGAGGAGAGGCTGGAAGAAGGGAGGGAGGACTAAACTAGTTCACTGGCAGATGGACAACAAACTGGTGGACTAACTCACGGGCTAGCTAACTGACCAATAAACTGGCCAATGGACTGACTGCCTGGCTAATTGTGGTACAGAGATTGCTGGAGACAAGTGTGTGGCTGCTATGCCCAAGAGGTGCTGCTGGGTGAGCTGGGAGGAGGGACCCTGCAGCCCCACAGGCAAGCTACCTACTAGTTACCTTCCCGCTGAGGTTCAGCAGTAGATTTATACACTGCTAGATCTAGCTGGGTTTGAGACAGGGGGGCTAATTAGCCTAAAGTGAACATAAGTTCTCTAGATCAAATTTGGACTTTTGCAAAACAGGAAGATCTAACTTTTGATCCTATGCCAATTCCCTGACTTAGGACCCAATCCTACCACACTTTCCTGGGAGCATTCCCTATTGACTATAATGGGGTGTACTTCTGAGTAGACATTCATAGGATTGGGCTCTTACATAACCTCCAAGGTGCTATGGAGTGGGAAGCCTATGAACACAATTCTTATGACTGTAAATTTCCCCCTTTGAGGCTGGTTCAGAATCATGATTTATAAAGGGAACATGGTGGAGAAGGAAAGGATTGAGATCCTTCAGTTGCACCTGATCCCAGTCCAAGTCCAAGCATCTCATAGCTGCTGCTCCAAGAAGAGATTCAGGGTGCAGTCCTAACCATCTTTCCATCACGAGTTCTGAGGTAAGGGAACAAACATTCCCTTACCTTGAGGAGGCCTCCTTGACTGCCACCCAACTGCAGGATGCAATATCTGCCCCATTGGCACAGCTGTGTCAGTGCTGGAAAGTTGGTTAGGATTTGGGCCTCAGTCATGCTGCTCCAATGTAACCTTTGGTCCTTAGTCTATCAATTAAAAGTAAACT
Source organism: Tiliqua scincoides (assembly GCF_035046505.1). Taxonomy (NCBI): domain Eukaryota; kingdom Metazoa; phylum Chordata; class Lepidosauria; order Squamata; family Scincidae; genus Tiliqua; species Tiliqua scincoides. Next base: position 203,844,348 of record NC_089821.1, read on the forward strand.
GCATTAGATCTTCTAGTCATAACAGCTTTCTTTTACTTGGGTATCTCATGCAAAGGTTCTTCACTCAGATACTCCCTAAGGACTATCTGTGCTGCGTTGTGTTATGTTACCAAGATAATTAGAGGGGAAAAACATGGAACTGCAGTTCTGTATTTCTTTGGTAGCATCTAGTTACGTCCTCCATCAGTGGTGGTCCTGCTGTGAAGTGAGAATGTTTCCCCCATGAACACAGTAGCTGACCTTGTGCAGCTTCTTTATCTGAAATTCTTTGAGAATTGCACCATCTGTTTAACACCGTGACTGCTTGTGGATTTTGAAGGGAACATGCGGGTGTTAAAATATAAAATTTGGCATTGCTTCTGTCAATACTTTAGTTGGCCCTTATAATAATTTGCCTTTGCTGGATTGATATTTTCATTTCCCCTCAAAATAGACACACTTTCTGCCGATATCTGTGTTGGTACTTAGTGTATCAAGACATTGAACGCTAAAGTACTTTACTGTCCTTTAATGTCCCAGGACAAGAGTTCCAATTACTCAGTGTCATTTCATGGATAAACTTCTAATGTACTGTCATTATCTTGCAATTTTCAAAGGAAATAAGTTAATGAGGTCTAAGAAAATGTGGGACTTTTTACCTTAATTACCTGGTTCATAGATCAGAGTAATTATATTTCAACAGATTTCCATGTATAATCTAGAAGTAATTACTGCAGCTGCCAGCTGCTAAAATATTAACTTAATTGTACTCAAGAAAAGTTTGAAAACAAGTTTTTGACCTTTTCTGTGTTTAATTTAGATTATATCCCATAGTGTCTGAGGAAAAAGCAGGAGCTGATAAAACAAACAGCCAAACAGTACTATGAAGGTTCAGGACATTTTTTTCCCCTTCAGGAATATAAACAGAAGTAAAGATAGTATGTTAATATGCATATTTTAAAAGATATCAAATATTGCTCAGTCAATTAAATGCATTTGACATTATAATGCCTTTTCTACCACATCCAAAATTGCACATTCATCTTGGAAAAAAATGAATGATTAATTTTGAATGTTAATTTATGACCTGGTGATTCCGTCAAATTCACTCTTACTTTCCTTTCTCCCAACCAAGGAGTATGGGCTAATTATGAAAACAGGGACCCAGTTACGGATCTTCAATTCCAGCATTTTTGCTGTGTTCATTGGTTCTAATTCCTGAAGTAGTGTGAAATTTATATTGCAATTTAATACTTTTGAGATATTTATTCTAGAGAAGGCTCACTTGATCGATGTTATTTCTCTTGAAGCAGATTTTTTTTAAAACCTTTTGACTCTGGAGCTAAAATAAAAGTGAATTTGGGAAGTATTTAACCTTCAGACACTCCCATCAAATATGGTCTATTTTAAAAGAGACAATGCCAGGGATGTGACAGTACATTTATTGTTGAGCATGAGAGGCTTAGGGGAAAAAAAGTTTAAATAGAGGGCACTTTTTCTAGCACAAACTGCATTTAACACTAGCAAAGGAAGATACCCTTTTTCTTTAAAACATATAGAAGCTTTGAACTATGAACCAGCATGAACTTCCTGGTCTTTTTCCTACTGTATACAACATCACCTAGAAACTTTTTTGCTGCGTATGTGATTCTTACAAAGCTCCATCTGAACGGGCTTGCCTGCAAAGAACCAGTCAGTTCATCAATGACAGCTGTCAAGAAATGGGGCTCCCTGGAGAATACAGGCTGTTCAGGGGGAGTAATGACTAAGGGTTAATGTGCACATACATGAGGTTCAGGTCCCAGTTGCCTGTGGTGACAGCACGGTCTTACTCCAAGGAGGCCTCCAGATGCCAAAACCTATCCATGAGATGCAGCGGTACCAATGTGGCATCCACCGTATCGCTGTGTGGGGAGTTAGGTAGGATTCTGCTGTAAATACATGCCAATCCTGGAGGGACAGCCATTGCAGACAGGAAGAGAAGCCTAATACACATCCAGCACATAGGGAAAAACGACTTGTAAGGTCCTAGTAACTTTTAGGCTGCTGAATTTCCACAGGAGCTTCTGGAGTGACAAAAATATCTAAAAATGCAGAAAGATGGGGTGGGGGGAACACATCACAATAGTTCTTATCATTAGTGGAATACAAAACTGTGTGGATTATTTACCTAACTGTCCTGAGACAGATGACTCGTGCTGTCATTACAGCAATGATCTGAACATGGAGAAGTGACGATGGGATGACGCTGTGCCATTGTCTGGAAAAGAACATGAACAGGGCAAACTCATAACATTTTGTTCCTTCTTTAAATCCATTGCCCTTCCTTTCTTTTCTATTAGGGAAGGAAGAGGGAAAGCAGCATGGTGCCATCTTTCCTGTCTTCCTTTGCAAGCTATCCTAGGGGGATAGAGATAGGGCTACTGCCTGCTTCCCATTGCCAAGGAAAGCAAAGGAGCCACTCACAGTTCAGGAGGTGGTTTTGACTGGCACGCTAAGACAGGAATGGACTCCAGAGTAGGGCAATGAGATGGAGAGGCAGGTTAGAATATTCCTAATAGCAAAAGCAATGTCCAGGAGCAGAAGGCTGGGAGTAGACAAGGAAGAAAGCAGGGGAGCTAGTTCTAGGCAAGCTCTTACAAGAGGACTATTCCACCTGTAAGAAGTCCAATTATAAAGCATCTAGGATGCGCCACCCATTTTTGGATCTAGATTGGTCATGATCCAGAGACTGTGTCTAATTCCCTCTGCTCCCAATTAACCCAAAATGAGTGAGACCTCAGGCAGCCAGGTGAACACACTTCTCTACTTATATTGGGTTTTGGCCTCTGTTCTTAGGTTTGTCTCAGAATGGGGGTGGGGGGGGTCTGGAGCTGGTCCAGGTGAGGCTTATGCAATCCTCAGGAATTCAGGCTCCATAGCAGGGGGCCACTGATACAGTGGTTGGGTTCTGGTAGCTCTTCAAAGACAAATCCTGAGTGGTATCAAGATCAACTGCAATGCCGGATGCCTCTTCCTCAGAGGAAGGTCCAGATGTCTAGAATCTGGGTCTGGCTGATATCTGAAAGCTGCTGTGCTTACCCTTGAGTGCTGTCCACAGTTTGCCATTTGAAGTGGTTCACTGTGCCTTTCTTCACAGCATGAGCACCCTTTGCACAGAGCAGTAGTTTATACATTATGCATCCTATTAAGAAAATGTGTGAAGAAATGTCCTTTGGTAGGCACCTCACCGGACTGGGAAATCTTTCTCTCTTGTTTTTTGGCTAGGAAGTTATGTGTTTGCAAATAATATGCAAAGAAGCTGTGTCTGAGTTTTTCTTTTCCTTCAGGAAAAGCAGAGCTGCCAGGGTTCTCCCCCCCCCCCCCAATAAACTTTCTGTAGTTTTACCAGCTGAATGGCAAGAAGAATTTCAGTTGATGAACCATTTCCTGTCAGTCATTACAGCTGCAGCCTGGGAAAAGCTACACCTGCAGCTTTCTGCTAATCACACAGCTCTCAAAGCACAAGAGTGTGAATTATTTCAGTGCAGGAAGGCAGGGCTGCAGTATGCTTCACAGCTGCGTATGAGGAAATATTGGCACACTAGCTGATTGGTTTTGTAGGAGACTCAAGGTCACCATTGTGACCTTTCCATGGGTGTTCTTTAGGAAAAAAGGAGGATGTGGAGGCAAGGCTAAACTGTGCACAGTTCTTGGCTTCTGTTGCCAAACTCTCTCTCTGCAACCATTAACACCTTTGCTTATTTATCTGGAGAACTTATAGTCAGGTTTAGTCCTTTATTTAATTATGTGTAGGTACAGTGGTTTTTTAACCACCTTTTCCTAGCCCAATGGGCAGCTCAAAAGTGGTTTACAACACAATTCAATACAATATACAACATCAAAATTGAACTGAAAAGAAAAAATGAAGATCAAATCAAACTTAACAGAAACAACTTAAGATAAATGAACAGCATAGACAAAGACCAAATGACTAAGCACAAAAGCAGCAACGATCAATGAAATGTCAACTAAAAGAGAAAAAATTTAACTGGAATGCCAGTAGCAAAGGGGAGGTCCTGATCTTGACTAGAAGTGAGTTCCATAGGCTGGGCACCACTACAGAAAAGGCCCTGACCCACCACCCCCCCATACCTAAAGTTGATGGCACCTGCAAGTGGGCCATTCATAGTGATCCCACAGGACAAGCAGGCTTATAGGAAGAGCAATGGCCCACCTCCCAAACCGTAAGGGTTTTACAGGTTTATCACTTGGAATTGTACAAGGAAACACAAGTAACCACTGCAGATGTTTTAACATGGTCACAACTCCTGGCACTGGCCAGCATTCTGTACCAGTTGTACTTTCCATATAGTCTTTAGAGGCAGCCCAAGTAGGACATATTACAATATGTGTTGGCAACCTTCAGTCTCGAAAGACTATGGTACCGCGCTCTGAATGGTGGTTCTGGAACAGCGTCTAGTGTGGCTGAAAAGGCCGATTCGGGAGTGACAATCCCTTCCACCCCGGGAGCAAGTGCAATTGCTTCCACACCGGGAGCAAGTGCAAGCAAAGCATATTACAATAGTCCAATCAACATGTCAACAAGGCAGGAGTAACCATAACCAGGTCTGTCTGTTTGCATCAATACAGTTAGTTAATGTAGCTGAATTTCCGCCTCAGTGCTTTTGAATATACAGAAGGAGGCTCTTCTCACCATCGTAGAAGTATCTGTTTCTCTCAGCTTTGGGGCTTTTGCCTTTTCTTGCTAAATGATGTGGGGACATGTACAATCCTTTTTGACAAAAATTGAATCATTCAGAGGATTCTGAAAAAAAAAGCAAGGGAAAGATTTAGTTTTCAAAATGATGAGTGTTTGTGTAGAAATGTGAATTGCTATATCAAGTCTGTTGCCTGTTTGTCGCTAAAGAGCTATTCTGCTATTATCATTACATTTGTTTTCTATGTAGCTTGAACTAGGAAAAGAGACAATTTTTTATCTTAACATGGCAATTTAGTACCTTCTAACTGAATTCAGGATTGCATAAGCTTGATTTCAACATCTTTCTAAAGAGAGATGTCTATAATTACCTGAATCCCGATATAAGCTTTTCTAGTGAATTACATACTGTGCACATTTTTAGTACGTGCCCCAAATACAACTGTATTTTCAGAATATTCTGTCAATCAACCCAGGGGAAAAAATGAATCCATTCTTTTATTCATTCCTAAAGTAGGAATTTTTTTTTTCCTGAAACAAAGAAGAAAATATTTCAGATTTTTTCTTGTACCATGACTTTTAAAAGTGGCCAGTTATTCTTTTCTTTTCACTCAATAGTTAAAGAGATAAGTGAAGAACTGCATGGTTTGAAAATATCAGTGCTGAAAGGCAGCAGGAATTAATGACTTGGTGGTATTGTTCAAATGATCTGTCATTAAAGTTTGGGATTTAATTGCTCTCATTCTCCACAGCCCAGTGATGCCATGGCACCCAAGGGCACTGCAGCAAACTCACAGGAATGCCACAGGATGTCCCCAGTGGCCTGTTTTTACTAGCTGTCCTGTGCGCCACCGTCTTGAATCAAGTGAGATCTCATGCAATTCAAGGAGAGCCAGGTGGTGACACAACAAGGCTCCGGGACCACAGGGTGCTGTGACAGTGGTAGGTTTTGGGACCACTGCCATTGCCTCTTAAATTGCTTTCAAAGAGAACCATTTCACCCGGATTACTTGAATCAAAGCCACAATTACCAGCTAGTCAATAAAACTTGCCATGTCCAGCGTTTCACAAGTTTCAGATGTTTTCAGTTTCATTTAAATTTAATGTTTAAGATTTCTTTAGAGCCACTCTTTGCTTTCTATATAAAGTGAATTGGGAAGGCATATATTTCTGAAGGTCAGAAACAGACCCTGTGACTGGCTAAACTAGGCCATTTATCAGATGTTATCAGAGAATTGGGTTGCTGGCTTATCCATTGAAGAGATAATTTATGAAATGATTTAATAATCCAGAACTGTGACAGAAATCTCCAGAGAGAGAGAGAGAGAGAGAGAGAGAGAGAGAGAGAGCGAGCGAGCGAGCGAGCGCAAGTAAAGGTTTTTGCACCTTCAAACAAATGTGATAATAATGTGCAGCTTGTTTTCTGTTGGCAGGGAAATTAAAGGGCAGGTTGGCAAAGTTTGAAATGTCTGATGCTCAATAAGTAAATGTCATAATTAGACAGACAGCCTCCAGGCAAGTTCAGTCACTTGAAAGTACATTCTGCTTAAATATTCCTTGTCAGTGGTTCCCAAACTTTTTCAACCTGCAGCTCCCTTGACCTACTTGGCCATTGGCCATGGCTTCCCTGAACCGAGCAAGGAAGCTGAAAACAGGCAGTGCACCTAAGAAGGAGGCACTTTTTACATGCTCAGAGGCTCCCTTTCTTATGGGTGTGTGTGTGTATACAAAACTGCTATGGCACAGACCTATGACAAATGGAGTCTGGGTCTCCCATGTTCCTCAGAAAAATACAGGGAAGGAAGGAAATTCCCTCCCCCCCCATCATGCAAATGACTTATGTGTCTCTGTTTGCAGCCCTTGTGTTGATGTATCCTGTGCAGTCTGTTTCCTGTTAGGGTCACAATGATTACAGCCCTCTAGCCCGTTAACATTGTGCAGTTGACAAAGGAACAAGAGGATGCCACAGCCCCTGGCTTGCTTTCTGCAGCAAGCCATGGTGTTGCACTGCACACTTCGGGAACCACTGCTCTTTGGAAAAGAAACAAGTGGAATTTAAAAAGAAATACCAGCAAATACCACTAACAGTAAAGAAATTACTTCTCCAGTTTACTTAGACCTCGGTTTTGGGCTAGTTCACCAAATAGGCCTGGTTTGAACAGGCATGATGATGTCCCACTACAAGGCAGTAAACTGTTAACGCCATAAGACTTGCAGGACAGCATCTATATTATCATGTTGTCACAGTCAGGTGTCATTTCTCTCCCAGACAACTCCATATAGGTACTGTATACCAGTGCTAACTTTCTCCATTCTGTCAAGAGTTCTGTATCACATAGACTGCCCTAAGATGTATAATGATGTGCCAACACTCTCTGGTATCCCCAAAGAAGACAATAGCCTTGGCAGAAACTTCCTGTATCCCTGCTGAGTCTAGTTCACACCTGGTCATTGGGATTTAGGTTGGACTGTACTTTCATTAGGATGCTATGACAAAGTGAGACTGCTGTAGAATTTTACTTCAGCCAGAGAGGGTGGCGGGATTAAGGGCGAGTTACAGAAGGAGTTTGCCTTCATATGTGCTCAGTAACAGCACAGGAGGAACACACATCAAATTTGCAAATGACCCAAAACTAAGGGGGATAGTTAACAGCTGGGAGACAGAAGTAGGATTTAAAATTAACTTGACAGGCTTGATCATTGGGCCCATATCAACATGTAAAGTCCTACATGCAGGTACAAATAATTAGAGGCACAAGTACAAGGGGAGGGAGACCTGGTTTGGCAGAGGCACATGTGAAAAGGGCCCAGGTGTCTAACAGCTTGATCCTATCTATCTCTACTTCTGCTCAGAAGTAAGTTCCATTGTGTTCACTGGGGCTTACTCCCAGAAAATCATACATACAAGGGTTACAGCTTTAGTAGATCTCAGACTGAACTTGAGCCAGCAGTGTGATACAATATCTTGTGACACACAAGATTACAGAGTCCAAATAATGAGAAGTCATAGTTCCACTTCTGCCCTAAATAGACTTAACCTGACATACAGTTCTGGGCACCACATTTTAAGAAAGACATTAATAAGCTGGAAGAGATTCAGAGGAGGGCAACTAAGGCTGCAATCCTATACACACTTATCTGGCTCAACTCTGAAACATAGTAAATAATAACATAGGTATTCTGGACATGATCTAAGAAATGTTATCTAACCAATGAATAATTACAAATAACTGCTACAAATCTGGGAGTTTAGAGAATGATCTTTCCAAGAGAATTGGTTTCTCCTGAACAGAGAACAGTTTCAGATGTCACAGGGAACCATGGTTTAATTTATTATTTATTTAAAATATTCATATGCATTCTCTGCCCTCCTGCCAGTGAGGTGACTCAAGGTGGCTAACAACGTATTAAAAGAAATATATACAACACATATAAATTCCATATTAGCAAAAAAAAAAATCAGGTTCCATGTGACATTCATGGATTTCATGCTCACATGATCCACCTTTCCTTTCATGCACAAAGTGAGACAAAGGATCAAGATTTTAACATTTTGTACACTTCCCTTTGTGAAGGAGTGAAGGAGAAGGGAAAGGACTAGTAAAAGTTACATGGAACCATGATCAAACCACAGTTCCATGGAATGTCTGAACAGAGCCAGAGAGCGTGAATTCCTGGTAAGCTGGAGAAATGGTTGCACTTTTCATTGTTCATATTAAACGAGCACCAGGCTGGCAATGCTAATGCTAACTGATCAAAAAATAGCGGGGGAGGGGGAAGAGAAAGAGAAAGCAGAAGGTGAATAAAGTTAAACTACTGAGAATGTGAAATTGGTGGGAAAGAAAAACTGTTTTAACCACAATGAAGAAGGAATGAGAACAATACAGGAAGGCAGGTCAGTGAGGATGAGGTTGCTATACAGTAATATATGCTAAAGTTGTCATACAGTAGACTAGATAAGAGATCAGCTCCACCACAATGTCAGACTTGTTTTTGTTCTTTACTGTTTGAGTCTGGAAGTTCCTGTGTGAAGCTGAATCCGAAGCTGATTTTGTAATGTCATAAGCCCTGTATCAAGCAAGAACGTGTGTTTTAACATATTTGAATATTAATAGCACAGGCTAGAGCTTTTAATAAAAAAAGAAAAACAGAATGGATGCTATCTTTTCTATGACATTATTTTGAAAAAAGGCAATGGAAGTATCAATCTGAAAGTATCAGTTTTAGTGAAGCCTGCATCTGACCTATCTATGTATCTAAAATATTTCTGAAATAACATGAACCAGAATTTTTTTTAAAAAATCACAGTTGAAAAACCAAATTAAAAACCAAATCAAATGGCCAATAAAACCATCCTCTTTGACTTTCGTGTATCGTCAGCCACTCACCATTTTTATCCTTCTTTAGCAGAATTGCTTTATTATCCACCGTGCTCTCCTGAAATTTTTTGGTAATGCTTCCTATTTCACTGTCCAAGTCAGATTTAGCCTTTGGTTGCTTTTCTGTCCTGTACTTCACAAGTGTGGTCCTTGCTGGATCCAAAAATAAAGCAAGAGATGCTACAGAAGGTATATGGCTAGGGACAGGAAGAGTCCCATCTTCTTCACCACCCCCAGACTTACTGATACAGGCCAAAATCAAGAGAAGTACACAACTAGCTCCATCAACCTAACTGGAATTTTGACGGATTCCTTTTTTTGTGCAGCATGTCCCCAAACTACAAGGCAAGCCACTTGGGGTCTTAGGGAGCCTTTTCAAGTAATCTGTGATGGAGGACTTGGGGACTGCTATTCAGAGAAAATCCCACTGTGCACACCCACTACTCCATTCCAATTGACTGGAACAAACCAAGTTTGACATTTTCTGTGGCTATTCATTCCGGCTCTGTTTGACAGAGCTTAAATCACCTTGCAGCCCAAAAATCAAATGCTACATGATGGCACACACTGTGCAGCTGACAGCCCCACTAGCCTAGAGTAAAAAGTGTATTTTATAGTATAATTTTGCAATTGCAGTCAGGCACTTCAAAGCAATGTTGTATTAATTCACAGCCAGGCACTCAGGCTTTGGCCTCTTGCCTTTGAGCAATATGATTGTGAATTACGAGTACTACCCCCACATTTCCATCCCTGTTGTGAAGAAATAAGACTTGGCTGCTTATTTATGAATAAACAACTCAGCAGACATTCTCTCCAAAGCTATGGAAGCATAAGCAATGTGCTTACGATCAGTCGAGTTGGATTCTGCAGTAGCAAAATCAAGAATCTCGTTGAAGCCTACCTGATCACATTTAGACTAGCATTGTCTCATTGCAGTCAATAAAGATGGCCACTCTGACTTAGAATGGTACCCCAGATTCACGCATGATATTCTTAATACCCAATCAGGCCTTCTGCATCAATTCTGCATATTCAGCTAGAATGGCCCTTGGTTCAAAGGTTTTGTACTTTTTTGAACAAAACCTTGTTCAAAGGTTTTGTACCTGCAATGGGCAGGTTTTTCCATGCAATCTCAAAGGTCCTCAGGGACAATTCATGCATGGCCCCAGCATGTCGGATGGACATATGGCAGGTTACAGAACTGAACCTTTGCTGCATGACACCTTCTGGAGGGTCAACCCTCTGGAAGGGTCACAACCCACCCATCAGACTCATGAGGGGAGCCACCTCAGGCAGCACATGGGAGAGATGTCTCCTCTGCTACTACAACTACCACTTTATTATTTATTTACTTATAAATTTCTGTCCCGTTTTGTCTCCCTAGTGGGCATTCAAAGTGCACTTCCTCCCATAGTCGCTGAGAAGAGCAGAGTGGAAGAAGATGTGAAAGAGAAGAGAGCAGTAGACTAGAATGTCTCCCAGGAGGCACTCTAGCCCACCACTCTCCTCTTTTCCATACTTTCAGTTCCACTGTTCCTTTCTTACTTTTCAGATTGACTGTAAAAAGAAGTGATAAATCCCCATGCCAAATACCCACTAGCATTTGGTGCCCCATCTCAAGCATTGGAAGATCTTTGATCAGTCCAGGCATGCCTAGATCTTTAGCATGAAACAGACTACATACATAAATACTTAGCAAGTAGACCCTGCTACTGTAATCTGTCTACTCCCTTTTTGATTGGGATAGAAACCAATAGATGCATAAGTGGGGTCTAATCATATAGGAATCTATGCATGGAAATTGTGGAAAATATGAAAGGCTTTAAGTGAGATGGAAGATGCCTCTCTCTGGTGCCTCTTTGTATGTACAGCCTACAAACTGGGATACGTGAGTGACCAAGCCCTTTGAAGGATCAAATTTGATTGCATACAAGCCTTCCTAAGCACTATATAAGTCAAGGGCCTTCTTCGGATTAAGCACACCTCTGGCAAGACGATCAAGGAGAGGGTGTTTTTGGTGATGGCACCCTATTTATGCAGTAGTCTCCCTAGAGAGATCTGCCTGACTATTAATTTGCTAAGTTTTAGGTTGCCTAAGCTTTTAATTAATGGTTTTACCTGTTCAACTATTTAGACATTTATGGTTTTATTTGGCATTTTATTGAATATAATTTTATTGAATGATTGAAAGGCATTTTATTGAATAGTTGAATGATATTTTGTGTGTGTGTTCATTGCTGCTATTTTATTTGTATCTATTTGCATGAACATGTGCCTGGGCGCCCCGGGCAGCTCAGGATTGGGCTGTTAATTGCCCAATAGTGCAATTCTATACATATTTAGTTAGAAGTAAGCCCCACTGAATGCAATGGGGCATAGTCTCAGGTAAGCATAGGACTGCAGCATAAGCTACTCATCTCTCAGCCTCCATTTCCCATCTAGAATTTGTGGACAATAAGACATGATAGGACTATCATAACAATCACAGAGATAATGTATGGGAGGCACTATTTAAATGTTTAAATTGAGCAATACAAATGTTAATTGCTGTTGGAAATTACACTTTTTAATTGGATATCTTAATTTTGAATACAATAATTTGGTTGGCATTTATTACTACTATAGCATTTAAACAAAAATTTAATGCAAATTAAAGTGATAATAAAATATCAGTTTTCATTAACCTTAAATATTCAAATTGCAGAGTAGAATGGACTTTAATTTAAGACATATGCTGAATGTTTGAATGTATTTTCCTGACAGACATATGAGTAAGAATGTAACAGAGAGTTGTTTTTTCTGTCTAGTTTACTGATCCACAGATTCCCATCCAAACCATACAAAACTCTCATGAACAGCAAGCACTTATACTTGGGTTAAAGCATGTGGGTATGTGTAAATAACTCCAGTTTCCAAGCTCAACTGACCTTTATTCACTCTGCATTCTTCTAATGTCGCTCTCCCAGCCACGTTCTCCGGGCACTCCAGATCACTTTGACAACTAAGCTGTGATCCCAAAACAGCAGCGACTTGATTTGAGAGGTGTTTCTTGGCGACATCTACATACGGGTTCTGAAATTGTATCAGACAACAGGATTGCTTTATATGTAACATGTTAATCAAAACATGATGCTTCTCAACTATAAGATATAAACAGCAGTGGCTACATTTTCTATCATTAGCTATGAATTTGAGAGAGGAATCTTCTGATTGTCAAATAAATTGCAAACTACATTTTTCTACAATGTAGGCTTTGAGGATGAGACAACCATAGTCCTCGCAGGGCGCAATCCTAACCCCTTATGTCAGTGCTTTCCAGCACTGGCATAGTGGTGCCAATGGGACGTGTACTGTAGTTGGGTGGCACTCACAGAGGCCCCCTCAAAGTAAGGGATTGTTTTTGCAATGCAGAGCTGCATTGCCCTTATGTCATTGCTGGAAAACACTGACATAAGGGGTTAGGATTGCACCCTCAAATATCAGCCACAGTGCCAATAAGGGAGGGCACCAGGATGCAGGTCTCTTATCTGGTGTGCTCCCTGGGGCATTTGGTGGGCCGCTGTGAGATACAGGAAGCTGGACTAGATGGGCCTATGGCCTGATCCAGTGGGGCTGTTCTTATCTTCTTATGCTGTTGTGGTTTGGGAGTTGGACTTACACCTGGAAGATCCCAGTTCAAATCCTCACTCATCCATGAAGCTTCCTGGGTGACTATGAAGAACAAGGGAAAACCACTGGCTTAAGTCCAAATTTCTAGTTGGTTATGAGCTATGTTTAAAGGTATAAGATCCTGTAGTTGGGAGGAGGGAGCTGCTCTATGGTAATCTATCATGGATGTCTGTTTGTAACAGCTATAGGATGGCTGAAGAGTGAGCAACCCTTTGCTTATGCTGATTAATTGGAAAGATCCAGGTGAGTGTTTGGGAAAAGTAAGTTAGGAGCTTAACTTTATTGTTTTAGCATTGTGAGTGTAATGTCTTTTATTCTCTGAAATACATAAATGCCTTTCAAAATAACAACTGTCCAGGGCTGATGTAGTTGTGTGGAGTGTGTGCTGCATCTTTTGGTGGGGGGCAGGCATGGGGGCCTCTTCAAGGTAAGGGAATGTTTGTCCCTTCACCTTGGGAATGCATTGCAGCTGCATTGCACAGAAAGTTAGATAGGATCGGGCCCCGCAGTCTACTACCCTAAAGTGAAACAGAGCCTTAAGGCTGAATCCCAGGAGTTTGAGGGAGCTCAGAGCTTGCAAGGGCTGGGGATTTAGGCTGTAGGACTTCAACTTCCCCTCAGTTGGAAAACTGGCTGTTAGAAGGAGTGGTGGCACTTACTGGAGTGTAGCTTGCCCTGTAGAGTGTAGAGGATTCATACACTTGGTCAGTCAGGTGAAAATGTGCAAGATCTTGTATTCAACAATTATTTGCCTGAGAACTGTGCCCTGCTCTCTCCTGAAGTATTAAAGACCCTTGAGATAGTAGGATACTCAATAACAAATTGGGAACATGGATTTCTGATTGACTGGGGGTGTTTGGCCAGTGAAGGAGGAGTGAGTAAGATTTGTCAGAGAGACTCTGGACCTTGGACCAGTCACTATCTCTCAGCCTAACCTACCTCACAGGTTTGTTGTGAGGACAAGAAGAAAGAATTATGCACACCACCCTGAGCTCCTTGGATGGTATAAAAATATGAGAAATAAATAATAAAGTTGACTGATTGGAAAGTGGAAATAGGGAGCTGGGTTTGTCCTTATTCAGCCCCTCTTCCATATCAAACCTCTGATCAGCATAAATTATCTGACAGAGCTGACATGCAATTGCTGTACATGACAACACAGGGAGCTAATGTCTACTTGGTTACAATATACAACAATTCATTTTAAAAGTCAACAGTACTTGTAAAACCTGATCCTTGGGATGAGGAACCACAGAAACTGTTGCTAACATCACCCACACAGTTCTCATAATTAATTTATGTATGTTATTGATCATTTGGAGATAACTGCTCGTTGCCATTGAGAATAAGTATTAAACCTTCAGAATAGATTGTCCTATTCTGTTTTCTTTTTTAAGAAAAGAAATAAACCACTGCTTAAAAAAAAACAACACAGCATGAGACACATTCTTTATTTTGAATCTATTCCTTCAAATTACTTACAAATAAAGTTTTAATTTTAATGAGAATACCGACTGGGAAATTCCCCAACATTGAAAAGTGTGTATAAATACTGTGATAATGTTTTCAGTCAAGCCAAATCCTTTTATTCTTTTATAGTTGCTTCATAGAAAGTTTCCCAAAGGCATCTTGCAAATAAATTAACATCTGCAGGGCGCCGCTATTTAAGCGTAATCCATGTTTCAAATATTAGATTTTCAATTCAGCTTAAATTGAAATCAGATGTTCTCCTAGCACACCTAATGGCAATGCAATATACACATTTAAGAAATTACAGTACATCTTTATAGTGCTAAAAATCAAGGCCACAATGAACAGCCTTACAGGTGCTAAGTCAATTGAATTAAAGGGTTTGCAGCTCAGTCCTATCTAACACCACCACCCCCTGCCGATACAGCCATGACACTGAAGCACACACATCCTGTGGAGGGAGGAAGTCACGGAAGTCTCCTCAAGATTAGGAAAAATTTGTCCCTCCACTAGTCAGCCTCCACTGACCCAATGTTGCCAGTCTGGGTGGACTGAGGCCAGAAGGGGAGTAGGATATTGCTGGAGCCACTGCGGCTGTTAACCACCCCCATCCTGCTATTGACGTATCCCTTTTCCACCCCAGTCCCTGCCACGTACTGCCCACTTCCTGCCTCATGCCAACCTGCTGGTGCCAGAGCTTCTGCAGAGGCCACTGTCAGCTACACCTGCCTGTTGATACTCACCATTTGTAGCTGTGGCCAGTCTATGCTCTATAGCGCATAGTGTTTTGTGATGGCCATAAAGCATGCTGCACTGCTTGAATGCAAATTCTAGCAATGCAGCAGTCCCAGAGGATTGGGTTATTAGTGTGCCTAACTTTCAGTGAGATTGCAGCCCAAGTATAAAGCACTTTGCAATGGCACACCTGTTTGCAGTGCCGGTGCAAAAGCCAGAGCCTTCCTGCTGGTGCCAGCATAAGGCTCAGAGCCTGCTGGTGCAGGTATGTACTGAGCTGAGCAACTAGGGAAGGATGGTGGAGGACAAGGAGGGAGTGTAAGAGGGCAGGGGAAGGATGGCAACAGAGGTGGGTTGGGTGGATTGAGCCCAGAAGGGGGATGTGATTGGCAGCGTGGTGTGTGCCTATCCTATCGCCCTTCCTAGGCCCAATCTGGCAACATGGATCCATGTAGACTTGCACCAGTGATTTCACTGGTGCTGGTCCAAGTTGACTCATTGTGCAGGCCGGGGCTTACTCCAGAGTAAGGGAATTAATGTCCCCTTACCTCACATGTATACCAATTGGTTCATTTCAACTGATGGAGTATATCCAGATCCACATGCACCAAAAAGGTGAGCATAATTTGAATGAATTTTATTGATAAATGAATTTTATTGAAATGAATGAAGCGCTCATTCATGCATTATCAAATTCATGCATTATCAAAGCTCCACCAATGCAGGAGAGCCTCCCTTTTTTTTGGTGAAGGAAAGGACAAAATGCATGCACAGAAATATAATGTTGAATTCACAGAGCTTCTTCTCCTCATAAATAGAACACAAAATTCCGAAGTGTTCAGAGATACATGTGCATCCCTTTAAAAACACTAACTAATCAATATAACTTGCACATGCAGATCAGAGAACAACATTAGTAGTATTTTCGGAAATGAAACTCCTCTGCAGTCTCTGCAAGCGTTCTGACAGTAAAAAAAGCCTGAATTTCAGGATTTGGGGTTGTTTATCCTACAGGACTGCTCAGAAATATATAATTCCAAGATGAAATCAAGCAAAAGGATTGTGCCAAAACAGCTTTACCTCAATAGTTCTATCTGTTCTTGTTAAAGCTCTCTAGCCTCACTAAATCTGCAGAGATAACCCAGAAGACAAAGAACAAGCGTGTAAAGATAAGATTACTTTAGACCATACACTACCTCAGACAGTCAGAAATGACACATTAAATAAAACAGAACATTTTATTGGATGAAAGGTAAGGATCAGGAGGCAGGAATGCATAGCAGTTAGTAGGCTCAGAAGCTGTGCCTTTCTGTAAGGATCTGTTGCAATCTAACACAGGGGTTACCCATCTGTGAGGCTGGCAAACAGGTGCTTCAAAGGGTAGTTTGGGAGGGGCAATTGGAATGGGGGTGCCCTACAACCTGCACCCACCCATCACACCTGCAGCTCACTCCATCCTCTGCCCCATCCTCTTCTTCTGAGTGTGCAAGAGAAGGGTGGAGGGGCTCACTTCCTCTTCCAGCTCTGCTGCCACCCCAGTGATCCTTTTCCTGAGTACTCCCCTTGAGCACTCAGTAAAAAGGTCACTGCACTTCTTCCCATTCTGAACCTCCTCTTCAATGCAAATCTACTCCTTGTAAAGAAGTCAAATGGAAAGGATGCTGGGAACTGAGAGTACTCGCCTGGTCCTGCACTTTACAAGGCACTGATAGATTAGATCAGTGTTTCTGAACCAGTGGTACTCATACCACTGGTAGTACTTGAGGTGGTGTCTGGTGATACGTGCAGGACCCCCACGATCCTGTCGCCTAGCGGCAAGACCAGCAATGTAACACAACAAGCAGGAGGAGGAGACTCAGCTTGGTGGGCAGAGATTCAATGTGCACTTTGCTTGCGCTTGAAAAAGCCGTCCTGTCTGCCCTGGGCCTTTTATCAGTATTTGTTGCATCGCATCTGGCCTCCCAATCTGGAAGTCACTGGTGATGACATCATTGCCAGTTACTTCTAGTGGTACATCCAGTAGGTAGACCACTCAAACTGGTACAGCAAGGGACAAACATTGAGAAATGCTGGATTGATATATGATAGATGAAATGATAGATGTATCCACTGGAACAGGAAAGAAAGTAAGTATTGACAGAGAGACTTGCCACGATATCTTTTTGGCTAGTTGGATTGCAACCTGACCTTTCCCCGTAGCCACTAGAACATCAATTTTCTTTCTCTTTCATCTGATGGCACACTGGCAATGCGCTAAAATTGTCAAGGCACACCATCAGGTTTTGTACAATTAACAATGCATACCATGGTGCTGGTGAAGGGCTCACATCTCCCAATGGCCCTACTAATCAATGACCTTCCCCCCAATTCTCATGGCACACCTGTGGATCATTCATGGCACACCAATGGGCCGTAGCACAGTGGTTGAAAATGGCTACACTAGAAGGTAAATATCTAGAAACGTCTGCCCTGTGGAGGAACAGCACACAAGAGATACCCATATTACACTTTTTCCATCCAAGAGCCTAACCATTCTTTGAACATTAGCTTTTTCTAGTCAACATTTGTAGAATAAAGATACAAACAGTCTCCCATATTTTGTTCATAGGAAAACTCAAAACTTTGCTTACAATAAATTTGCTTACATTTCCCATGAAATAAATCTGTAATACATGTAGATCAGTGGTGGGATTCAGCTAGTTCGCACCGGTTCTGTAGAACCCATACCTAATGTAGGTAGGGTTCTGCGAACCATTTGCTAAGCCGCTCACAGGACAAACTTCACGGCCACGCCCCGCAGGGTGTTCATTGGCCGCAGAGATCCCCACCGGGAAGCCTGCTCCTATAGTAAGTTGCGCGGGGCTGCGCCTGTGCCTCAGAGAGTTGCAGCGCCCGGGCTTTGTTGGGCGAGGGCGCGACGGAGCCTCAGAGGTGCCCACGGGGAGGAGACACGAGCGCAGGAGCGGAGTCTCGCTGGCCGGAGCTCTTACAAATAAACGTATAAGACAAGTGCATTTGGAATATTATTGGGCCACATTTATTAATAAGCCAATCATGAACAAACCATAAACAGCAATAGGTCCTGCCTCACATTCCAGCCCTCTAATCTGGACCAGTTGCAAAAGCATCTCCTTGCTTTACAGGCTTTCCCACCCTGACTCCAAGATGTGGGCTGTCACTTGGATTACCTGAGCCAGACAGCATCTAGGAATTGGTATTGATCCCCCCTCCAACCCTGCTTCCTTCAGGGTACACACCAGAATCCCTTCTGTTCCCCTTTAAAGACTTCATTGAGTTCTAATAGTAACATTAGAACAGTAATATACCATGCGAAGAAACTTGTGAATTTCTCTTGCAACAGTGGTGATAAAATGAAAGCTCTTCAGAAAGAAATCACACTATAAATTATTGAAGGCTGCCTCATCTTTCTAAAGCTCTCAAGCCAGCAAAGTTCTTCGCAGTATAAATGGTTGCAGCTATACATATTAACTTGTACAAATAGGGAAATCCTGAATATAAAGCTGGACAGCTCAATCCATTGCTATTAGGGAACAGAGATAATGTGTCACAAGCAAGTCTGTTGAAGGAGCACTGTTACAAGGAGAGGTTACCACATTAGTAGTTGATGCCCCTGAAATACCACTTTTCAGCTGATAAAGAACCCAATGCAAACACCTATGTGTTCATCCAATGTGCTCATCTAAGGTACTGCATCCAATAGACCAGGGGTTCCCAAAGTGTGCTTTGTGGTGCCTTAGAGCATCCCAGGGCACCATGGGATGCCCCCAGTAGCCCCTCCTATCTGTTTTCCCTGAGGTTGCAATCTTGGATCTCACAAGATCTCTTGAGATTTGGGTGCCACCATTTTTGATCTTGTGAGATCTGCAAGATACAAGATGGCAGTACCTAGCTGAGCTGGGAAGAAGAGGCTATGGTGAGCCATAACCCTGTTTAGTTTGGGAACCACTGCAATAGAATGAATGGTGAATACGCATATATCACAAAGCTGAGTTGCAATCAATAAAAACAGCAATGGAATCCATACTGATCGCTTTTGAATTTAAAAAAAAACCTGAAGATTCAGGAATTATAAATAATTATATCATATTGTGTTGAACATGTGATCAAGGAAATCTATGCACAGTTCTCTTGCTTTGTAAGATAACCATTGCAAGTAGAGATAGAACACTTGGATGAAGTCGCATTCTCCAGGCAGAACATTACATTGTTATATGGTTACAAACTATTCTAGTGAAGAGAATGGCCCATTTATTAGAGTAATCAGTGCTGGACATTGCACTACAACTTTTGGACTACATTTATTATGAGTTATCCATGTTACTAGATACAGATCATAAACCTTTATCTGCAGCCTTTAAAGTACTCCTGGAGAGCTCCCTCTGATGCCTTCAGAAAGTCAGGATAAAAACTAACAAGGTCTTGGCATTAACCGTTACCAGAAAAGCAAGCTACATATATTTAGCTGTCATCTATAAACTTTCCAGTAGCAAATACACACTCAACAACAAGTCATGACTACCACTGTTGCTACTACAACTATCCTGAAACCACCAACAGCACCACCCCAGCACGAATGCTTGTTCAAACAATGTGGAAAAAATTATAGAGACCTGATGGAGAAGAGGAACAAAGACATATAATTGTAGATATTAATTTTCTTTACTCATGTTTCAAAGAACCAAGTAGACAACAGGTAGTGGACACAGGCTAGAAAGTAATTACTTCATAATTATGACTGATCAAGCATCAGAACTTACAGACTTCCCAAGTTTGGGTCCACAAAATGTAAGTGCTAAAGTCACATCCAACCATTCAGACACAACAAAAATACAAGTATCCAGCATTTTGGTTTTTTTGCTGTCTAGTCTCATTCCATAAAATGAGTACAGTCATAATGGAGGAAGGGTTACATATAAATTAGTTTCCCTGAGTAGTATCCAGAGTTGCTTGCTCTTTAGAAAGGGAATCTTACCCTAGAGGAAAGGACTCTGGCTCTAGACCAGTGGTTCCCAAACTGATGGGTCACCACCCACCAGGGGAAATGGAAGCAGAACATTTCTCCTTAAGGGGAGTGGCCCTGCTTCAATGGCAACAACAGTGCTGCAGCGATCACCAAGCTGCCGATGCTAAGGGGCTTTCTTACTTACTTAGGGGGCAGTGATAGCTTCCTGCAAGGTCCTGAAAGCTCCCAGCCCCTCTAACCTCCTCTGAAGCTGCTGTAAAAAGCCCTTATCTCCAAAACTAAAGCTACTTCAGATTTTGTGGGGGGAAAAACAGGAAGTAGCTTAGTTTAGAGATAAGGGCTTTTTACAGCAGCTGTGGAAGAGATCAGAGGCAGCTGTGAGCCTCCAGGACCCAGCAGGAGGCCAACGCTGCTCCCACCCCCACCCCCGGTACGTAAAAAAGCCCATTGGCAAGAGTAGCAGTTCGATTGCTATGGCCCCCTCCCCTGGGCCCCTCCCCGCCCATGCAAACACACACACCTGGTTTCTAGCTCCCCAGCAGGAGTTTGGGAACCACTGCTCTAGATCATGGGTCTCCAAACTCTGGCCCAGGGGCCAGATGCAGCCCAAGGCCAGCCTCTGATCCCCTGAGAGCTTCTGGCCCAGTTGACCAAACACAACCAAAGTTGTACTTGTGGGGTGGGGGAATGGGTGTCCATTTAAGTATGTGCTTTATTTCTTGGGCTGTGCTGTGCTTGGAGAAGTCCTGGACATTTGAGCCCACTCATTTATTCATTCATCTAAGTTCCATCTCTAATGTATTATTTAAATTGTAGATTTAATTTTTTTTCTGGCCCTGGACACTGTGCTAGATATTTGATGCGGCCCTTTGGCTAAAAATTTAGAGACCCCTGCTCTAGATGAAGAATAAGTCTAGATACTACCCCCTGTTAATACATGAGATCTTAACAGGGTTCTAGGATATAACTCAAGAGCATAATTTTGCTAGGAACTGGATGCTGTCAAGGCCATTTATGATTGATGTTCATATGCATCCCAAGATATATGCTTTTAAAATATAACATTAGAAGCTGTTTGGAACCTGTGAGATTGCAGAAGAAACCAGCAGGACCATAACAGCAAGTCAAGGCTAATTTATTCCACTCCAGAAAAGATAATTATCTTTTATTATTTTTCATTTTATGCCACACTGGCCTTCTTGTCTAATGTGTCAACAAGTCCAACTGTACTGCAGGCCAGAGTAGTATCTTACAAGGACATTATGTAACTACAGTTATAAGCACTGACAAGGTACATAGTTTTTGAGGCCAGAAATTATAAACTCATTCCCCCAATATGCAGATTCCAACCTAGGACATGAAGCCTTCATTTTCTAGTCCACTGGGCAGTGTGGAAAGGAATTTATAGGGAGCTAAAAGCCTTCAGAAAAGCCAGGAACAGTAAAAGGAATCTTCATGTGGCCTTATTAACATATAAGACAGCGGTAGTACTTCAGATTTTTTATTTTCCTGAAGACCCTGGACGGTACAATAAAAGGTACTTGAATATTGCCAGCTGAGTGCCTATTCGTCATGCCTAAAGAGAAGGTTCAACAAGAGTCCAAAGTAATAATCTCAGAGAAATAACCACATTATGACAGCGCGGTAGCCAGATTAGTCTAAACAGTGAATGGCCTGTTGTGATGAACTTCTGGGACCCTCATGCTGAACCATTAGGCCTTTAAAGATTAAGACCAGCATCTTGGATCAAAACAGAAACAGATGGGGAGACACTCTTGCTGCTTTATAATTGGCATGATGTGTTTCCAAAGTTTCTTCAATGACAGCAGCACATATAATGCGTAGCAGTGATCCACGTGGAATGCTACCAGAGTGTACATAACTGTGGCATGGCTATCTCTGTCCAGGGGAGGCTGCAGCTGCAATTCTGCCTTAGCTGGTGGATTGTGCTTTGGCCCCTGAGGATAGGGCTGGACCTCATCACAGCCGCAGTTTACATAGCTCCATAATGAGGTTGGAACTCTCAGTGCCTTGCCAACATAAGCATCTAACAGACAAATCTTATACTTACCGTGTGTCCTTGGTTATTCCCTTCTGTTGGTGCTGACTGCCTTAAAGCTGGTGCCAGCCCGCTGCCACCAGTCAGAGGCCTGTGCCTGTTGGAACAGGTAGGCATTGCACTGGGGGGGCAGGGGGACCATAGAATGAGGGTGGGCAGAGGTGTAAAAGGACAGGAGGAGGGTGGATCAGGGAGAGGGGCAGGAATGGCAGCCACGCCTACCACGGTATCCTGTCCCCCCTTCCCAAGCTTGGAAGGCCGACATGGGGTGGCTTGGATTTGTGCCAGTGATATCACTGACACATATCTGAGTAGCCACATTGCAGCTGTTGGTGCTTTACCCGGAGTCAGGAGATGAATGTCCAGCAGCCGCAATTCCCATACTGGATGTGGCGGAGGCTGCACTGGCACTGCAGCATGGGGCTTTGTTTTGGATTGGGCTGCCCAACTAGAAATTGTGCTTTACTCCTATGCAAAAAGTATAGCCAAGGTTGTGAGTAATAATGTTGTTATGTTTATTCCCCCCCCCCCCCCAAATGAAAAACTGGATCTGCTGGTACATTTTTAGACAGGCAGCTGCATATTCATCTACCAGCACACACATATATTTGTCACCTGGAAATGGCTGTACCAGTGAATTTCTTTGTTGCCGTTTGTGGAGTAGGAAACAGATGGAAGGATAAGATTTCTGATGCGTGTATCAGGACAGAAATATCTCGCCATGGCCTTTGCAGGGTTACGTGCATGTTCTCAAACACAGGCACTGATCTGTTCGTTCTAAAATGTAATGTGTAGGTAGCTACTTGGCAACCTGAGAGAACATTCTATTTAGATTTCCCCCAGCAAAACGTGCTTATCAGTGAATTTAAATGCTTTATTTTGTCAGGTTTGAAGGTAAATAGATAGAAAAAGGAAAACAAAAACACCGTATTTTATTCTTTGCCAAGAGATGCAGTCTTCATGGCAGTGCTAAGGAAACCACTAGAGGTCTCTCTTTCCTGCTTTATACCATGTATTTGAAAATTAGTACAGCTAAGATATTTCATTTTATACTTCTTATTTCAAGGGTCCATAACTCAGAGTAAGAAAAAAAAAAAAGCACTGCAGGCAAATACTTGTCATAAAAAGATCCAATCTAAGAGAAGTTATCTTCTTCTCTTCGTCCTCCTGCTCTCTGTACACTTGAAAATATGTAGATCTGAATAATAGCACCACTAAGTTGTTAACTAGAATCTGGTTGGTGCCTGGGCACTAGTGCTTGAAATAGAAGACAAATAATACAGAAATATTACTTTTTTTAAATTAATCCTGTTTGAGTGGAAAGTATAAATGAAATGAAGAAAGAAGGCATTATTAAAAGAACAACTTTGGAAAAGGAGTGACGGAATTGTATTTAACTTCCAGAATTGCTTTAGTGTGTGTTTAAACTTCTTGCCACTCCTTTTCCCCCCTCTGGTGGCATAAACCAGAAACATACTTAACACAAGGCATGGTATGATGCTTCACATGATCACCCTTCTACAGTAAGTAGTGATGCAATATGGAGAAGAAAGAAGGTATTTCAGAGAACGTCTGAATTGCTACATTCTCACAGTTCTTATAGTAACATCACATTCGTTTCACACCACCTCAGAGCCCTACGTTTACTAAAAGTAAATCAGAAGTGCACCTTCATCCCTTTATCAGGTGATAAGCTTGCATATGAGAATGAACATCAGACACAACTGACAGAACTGTCATATAATCTCATTGTCAGCTCAAACACAAAACGTTTCAGTTGAGTCAGTTCTCACACGCTCTCACAGTTCTCTCATTGACTGCTGACAGCTCAAGTGATGTTCATGCATGTGTAAACCCGTCCTAAATTAACTGAGCATCATGGCCAAACTACACATTATGTTTACAGCATACTTAGTCCTTGTATACTTGACTTTTTTTTCCTAAGAATACATAGAAGTCACGCATTTGTTTGCATGTTGGGGTAAGATGGAAAATCCAGGTCTTGATTGTAGTATGGGGAAAATGGATCTCAACCCTTTCCCTCCACCATGGACTGAGTTGAGATCAGATGCAGCTATTTGCTCTGGAGGGAAGTGAAGGACCATAGTGAGGAAGGGATTAAAGTCCCCCATCACAGTCCTGATTGGGAGCTCCACACGTGCTATTTAACAAGGAAAAACAAAGCTTGTGAAGGCCAAGGATGTTATGAATGTGACACATAGTTTGGTCCTGTTAACAACACAAACCAACACTTATAGCAGGTTGCACTTAAAACATAATAAATTTGCACCAGCTTAGAAACAGATGTTCTAGTGTTTTCCTTTCAGAGGCATGGGACATTGTTCCACTGGCATAACACTGTGAAAGAGCTTGTGATCAGCCAGTATTTGATCTTTTAATTTTCTTTTTAGAATTAATGGTAATAGCAAATATGTCAGGACTATTCTGCCAAATACCCCTGAGGAAATTTGCAGTCTGAATAGGGCAAGGTTTTGATATCTGGGCCTAAATGTAAGCACAAAATTATGTATGTATATATCTCTCTGTATCCCTCTGTGACTCCATGTGACCAATCAAAGTGTATAAGAACATAAGAACAGCCCTGCTAGATCAGGCCATAGGCACATCTAGTCCAGCTTCCTGTATCTCACAATGGCCCACTAAATGCCCCAGGGAGCACACCAAATAACAAGAGACCTGCATCCTGGTGCCCTCCCTTGCATCTGGCATTCTGACATAACCCATTTCTAAAATCAGAAGGTTGCATAAACACATCATGACTTGTAACTGGTGATGGATTTTTCCTCCAGAAATTTGTCCAATCCCCTTTTAAATGCATCTAGGCCCAATGCCATCACCACATCCTGTGGCAAAGAGTTCCACAGATTAACTACACGCTGAGTAAAGAAATATTTTCTTTTGTCTGTTCTAACTCTCCCAACACTCAACTTTAGCAGATGTCACCTGGTTCTGGTATTGGGTGAGAATGTAAAGAACATCTCTCTATCCACTCTATCCTTCCCGTGCATAATTTTGTATGTCTCAATCATGTCTCAGACACCTCTTTTCTAGACTGAAGAGCCCCAAACACTGTAGCCTTTCCTCATAAGGAAAGTACCCCAGCCCAGCAGCCATTTTAGTTGCTATCTTTTGCACCTTTTCCATTTCCACTATGTCCTTTTTGAGATGTGCTGACCAGAAAAAGGTTGCCACATGAAAAATGCTGAGTCTTCGTGACAAAGTACCTGTAATACAAGTCAATGTAAAGGTACAAATAGTGCACCATGGGAGATGTTGCTATCAGTAATGAGACTATGAGGTAATACGATGAGGTAATGCTATGATGTCATCTCTACTGTGATTGGTGCACCGCAAGATATAAGAAAGTCAGGTAGAGCCCACCTGTGAGGGTCATTGTATGGAGTTGGAGAGAGCAGGAGTCTATGTTGGAGAGTTGGAGATTGTGGCTGTTAATACATTTGCTGTTTTGCTGCAAAGGAACTGCTTATCTATAAATATTTTGTAAATACAGACTGGTGGTGGACATCTGCCTTGTCTGTGTTGTCTTTTCCTGGGACACCTTCACCGTCCTTGGAGCTAGCATTCTACTGCACTCTGCTGAAAACTGGCACTACACTAAATTCCTCAACAAAATAGCACTTTTGACTGTTTGACCCTTTACCTCAGTGTAAAATATACAAACACTGCTCCTAGATAATCATGAGGGTTCAATCTTACACATGAATGCTCTACTTTATATTTTTTTTGCTGTATATTATGTCTTCAGAAGATCGGATAATAATATTGACTAATTAATGGTCTCAGAATTCCAGAAATAGAGAGAGATACAAATCATCATCTCATTTTATTGGTTGGTGAACTGAAACACATGCAATTCTGCATGTACTGAGAAACATAAGTTCCTGGAAAAAGAAATGGGATTCAAATATAGAGCATTTGAGCAATGCTCAGTATATAGAGAGCAAATACAGAGCAAGCTCAGATCCAGTGGCGTAGCTAAGTGGGTGCAGGGAGTAGCAGTTGCACTGGGCAACAAGCTTTAGGGGGGCAACAAGCTGAGCTTGACACTAGTGGCCAAAATTTTGAAAATCTTGGTATGTACGAATAATACCATCATGTTTTAGGTCATTGGAAAGGTAATTTAATGAGGAATGCAATGCAACAAACCCCACTGGAATATCTGTATTCTATCAAACGTTATGGTCAATTAACCAGAAAATGAAAACACAACTGCCATAAGGAACAAAAAGTGGATTTCCGTAACTCAAAATTGATCTATGAGACTGATTGTTCTGAGAGCCAATGAGATGTTATTATGGTACAGCATGGAACCACTAAGGTGTTAATATGAGTCAGCTCTCATTTCCATGTGTCATAATACAGTTACCCCTGCTAACAGAGTAAAGACACCTTTTCAAGTGGGGCTGCTCTTATATTTAGCAGGGGGAGAATAACTGTCCCTCTTAGTGCCTCTAAACAATAAGGGAACACTTCGTATTTATTTGCTTAATTAATTAAATTTGATTTTGTTGTGGAAGGGGGCTACAAAATCTTTTATGAGCCCAGGTAGCAGATAGATGCCTTAGTTATGCCACTGGGTGGGGGGAAGCAGCAGAGCAAGCATGTAGCGAGCTTCTGGGGGGAGGAGGCATGTTTTTCCTCGATTTTCACTTTTTAAAACCTGGGTGTGACATCATTTCCAGTTGTGACATCACTTCCGGGGCATCATTTTGAGCTCCAGACTACACGATCATTAGCTGCACCACTGCTCAAATCTCAGTGTTTTGCTTATTTCCCAATATTGTTTGGGAGTACTGTTCCCATCAGTAGTTAAATGTCTACTGTTAGGGGCTTGGATTTGTCTAATTTTAGGGATTATATTCTATAAGCTCTAAGGCATCATTCATCAAGGCCCATATAGAAAGATCTTGGCAGAAGTTGGGAGAAGGCTCAACTATTCAAAAATATTGTTGGGAATCATGTCTACAGCAATCTTGAACTGAGGCCTTTAGATTAATTGTGCATAACCATTCAGCTTTGCCCACCCCCCCCCCCAAGTCATAGTGCATTTATTTTATTTTATTTTTTTTTTGCAGGTATGAATCTTGAAACTATACATACAAAAATGTCAGAAGCATGTACCGTTGTGGGTTTGCTGCCCAATTATGTATATACACCTATAATATATACACCTATGTATATACACCTATAATTATGGGTTTGCCTTGAAGTGATGCTTGTTCAGGACTGAAGATCTGACAAAAGAATGTTAATGTTCTTTAGTACTTATAGAGGTTACCTTAAAGGAACCAATGGTTGGGAAATGTTTGGAGATCTCTCTTGAATTTGAGGTACAGAGTGTGGAGGAGGCTACTTTTCCAAGGTAAGGGAAAGCACTATGTTAGTGTGAAGAAAGAGCATCTTGCCATTTGGGGAGAGACAGGGATGGAAGCAGCAGAGAGAGGGGGAAGTCTGTCTCTGGGAATATGATGTGGCTGTTGATGCGCTGCCTGACAGGAGTGCACATGGTACTCCTCTCCACATAAGCTCTATTTGTATGATCATCAAGAAAATATTACTAAAACATCAGTGCTCTTTGTTTCAAAAGAAGCCAAAACTCAAGTAACACTAACCTTAGAAACAGTGGTTGTCAAGGAAGTGGAGAGCCTGCAACAGTGCTTACTATGATTTCCGGTAATACTTTAAAATTTAACCAGACACTGGAAGACTATCCGCTACAAGCATGCATGCTTGCATACGTACATGCATACATACATCTTATGTATCTAAGAAGGTAAATTCACCTCCAATTTTTCCTTGGGACATGGTTCCAAAGCATCTACATCCAGGGCTGGACTCTGGTCTGGACTCTGATAAAAAAAAAAAATTGATTGGGCAAGTAGCAAGTTCAATATAGATCAGTGGTTCTCAAACTTTTTAGCATGGGGACTCATTTTTTACAATGACCCACCTAGGTTTACAAGACTTTTAGAAAAGGAGTTCTAGAAAGAAACAATTTCTATCATAAGTAGGAAAAAAGACCCTCAACATTTATCTCTTTATATTTATGCATGCTTGCAAACTGCAGGAGCTGAGCTCTTTGCAGGGTAATCAGCAGCTACAGTATCTGATGTTTATATGATCTTTCTATCACCCTTTGGCAACCCACCAAAAATCAGGTCGCGACCCACCACTGGGTCCCAACCCACAGTTTGGTAATCACTGAACTAGATCATTTTATTAATTGTGTGAGACAAGTCGACAGATGAAGCATAATGGGTTCAAGATGAACCTTACAGTTAAGCTTCCTTTGTTCCCTTTTACTAAATTCAATTTAAAAAAGATTCAGGATTTCTTATCATGATAACTTTAGTTTGTGGGTCTAGAATTAAACCCAGTCATATCAGTTTTTTCTTTCTTTTAATCTGATCACAATGCTACAAAAATATAGAGAAAAACTTTCTGAAAACATTTCAGCACAGCTCCTTTTGATGTATTGCTGATTATTTTACCAACTTTACATTTTTCTTACATCAAAAAGTTGCTTAAATCATTCATGTAACCCTTCTCTATTTTTCCTTATTTTGCCCATTTTAAATGATCTCAAAGAAAAACATCAGTTCCTTTTTTCAAAACAATGGTACTTACTTCTGAGTAGGCACATACAGAATTGCACTGTTAACATGGTACATGTTTGCTTTGCACATGTTGAAGAATATGATTATGGAGGTAGTATTTATCATCAAATAATCAGCCATACAAATTATATTCTCCAAACACCTGTTCTAGGCAAGATCTGGAACTTTTGGGGGCAAATTCAATGTTATCTGAAATTCTCATTTCTTGTTCTTAGGAAACTGCTCTGAATATCACAGACTGAGTTGCACCCCTGCAGTTAATCAAAGGAATTTTAAACAGTCCAGGATCAAAGGAAAGTAGCTTAGATTAGCAGGAGGATACTTAACCTAATACCCAATTGGAAACACACCTGATACAGACCAATGCAAAATTTTGTGTGCACACATAGAGATCCTGCATGTCCACAACATTCCTTTCAGTGAAAAAGGGTCCACTCCTATGTATTTCTTGAACTTCTCATGTCACAAACCAAATCTGGATTAGGATTGTCAGTCAAATCCAAAGATCTATTGCAGATACTGAGTGTCTTCCTTATGAAAGATAAAGTAGAAGCCAATTTTTATGTGGATGGGAGGCCCATGTATGTGTACTATAGCCAGCCAGCCAGCCAGCCAGCCAGCCAGCCAATCAATCAATCAATCAAAGCTTTACTGGCATTAACAATAAAACCAGGATGTAAAACAGAAAAATATCCATGACTATAGCCAATGATATAGATTTTTAGGGTTAACCTAACTTCTCTCAGAGGAGGAACATTAGGAAAAAGCATGACTAGTGTTTTTCTGTTAAAAAACAGGGTAGTAAATGTCAAGATGACCTGCAGAGAGAGAAAAACATGTGCGTCATAACTTTCCCAAAAGGAACATTCCAGGGTCTTGTGAAATCAAAGTTGCAGGCCAGAACTTCCATACTTGGCTAACAGATTTCCCAGTTAGGGCTAGAACCATGCACCAGCATGCCAAATAAGGACAGGAAAATGATGTGTATATCACACGGGTCACTTGTTTGTGACAGAGTACAATTACAGGAGTTTTGGGTGTGGTTCGGAGAGAAATCAAAGATCCACCATGGGGTAACTTCGAACCTGTATCCATTCTAATCTATTCTTAATCTGTAAATAGCATAAAAATAAATTTTATATATGCTTTTAAAGAAGTCTATGTCTGCTTAGCATCTGACCCAGAGACCAAGTCCCAGAAATCTCTCTATCACCAATCTTCAGTTTACCCCTGTACATGGAGCCCCTGTTGGTACATATGTTGGATAGCTGCCAACAAGGATCTTTTTCTTTCCATTGGGAACAATGGAGACATACTGTTTGATGGAGGGAGGAGAACAGTCCCAACTGTCAAATCAACGAATAAAGTGGGAAACCTTAAAAGAAGCTAAAAATGATTTATTGGAGGACTTTTTCCCTGAAGGAGAATAAGACCAGTGCATTACCCTCAGCTGTGTTTCTCTTGGGTAGAAGCTGTTACAATTTTTTTAAAAAATGTATTGATTTACTGAAGCACTCCAAGTTATCACCATGCCTCCTTGCCTCCATGCATCATGGCTTCTTAAGGTTGCAGCTATTCCATGGCCGCTAATTCCTATCAATGGGACTTGCTTCTCTCTGCACTAGTGACCAGGGATGGGTTATTGGGCTGAAGGTGACCTGATGTTGCAAACTAAATCAATAATTTCTCTTGTCATATTAGAAAGTCAGGAGGATACTGCTTTTTTTCTTCTTCTTTATCTTGTACATCAAAATGAACTGATGAGTAACTATAATGTCATTTTCAATCTTTTTTTCAAGCAGGACAAGCAGAAGAAAATAAACTACATACTCTCTTCATAGGCGTTTACAAATTCACAAACATTTTCTCCATAAAGTTATATACTTGCATTTGAAAAAAGAATGAAACGTGAAGTAAAGTCATGCTCCTCACACGTTTTCTTTGATGATCAGAAACATGTTTTACAAAATTTGTTCCAGCAATGAAGTGCTTTCATATTCTACTGCTCTCTCATCAATCACAATTAATAGGAAAGTAGCATTTTCAGGAATGAGAAAAGGAACTTGTTTTTCAGGAGACTCACACTCAGTTATGAACGTATGAAGTTGCCTTGTGGAACACCAGTCTGTTTGTTCTCAGTGAGGGAACATTTGTTCACTTACCTCAGGATTACATTCAGTGCTGCATCAGCACTGAAATTGGATCAGATTGGGCCCAGAGTCATATAAGCAAGTGACTCTTGCTTATAAGCAACCCTTGGGGGTTGAACTCATTGGACATAGTGGTCAGTTACATTCCCACCTACCTTTACACCTTCCCTTTTTAGCTGGTTTTTATGGCCTTCTATCTATCTGGTCAAAACCAGCTTTCTTGGGCCTACTGCTGATGTGGTAATTGCTGACTTTTGCTTAAAGTTATCTAGCTGTATTTGCTACACACTGCTTGGTTCTCATGCTTTCTAAACTGCTTGCATCTTGCCCTGAGTTACAGCCACGTTTCTGCGTTTAGCCATTTTTCTTTTGGTTACCGACATCACTTGCAGCTACAAATAGGATTCTTCCTAGGGCTCTAGGAAGAATACATTGATTTCTGAGAGAGCAGGAGACAGAATACACTGGTTGGAAACTTTCTCTTTCCTACCCTCTAAAGGCAAATGCAGCTGAGATGCAGTGGTGGTGGTGGTGGTGGTATCTGCCATCCTATACTTCACCAACCTGCCTGGTAATTGGCAGGGGTCAAGCCACAGAGGGGAATGGGAATGAGCTGGGTGAGGGGGAATGATCATAGACCTAAACTTGCTGGTGCCCTAGGACCCTGTGACCCTAGCACTGTCTTGGTCTATACACAAAAGCTACATCAAGAGATGCAATTTTCTGGGAATGAAGCCATAGTTTAGTGGGATAGTGCATACTTTGAATGCAAAACGGGTAAAGTTTTATCCCTGATAGCGTAAGCCACGTTTGCGCCAAGAAGCCCATATAAGACAATTTGGGTGCTTGACCCTTTCTGTTGATAAGGTGGCTTGGCAGAATGAACATGGTTCTCTCAAACTCAGTAAGGATTTTTATTATAAGAACAGAGAAAGAGAACAAAAAGATAATAATAAAACAAGGGGGCTAATAACCTGTTGACATACAGAGACTAATGGTCCCAGTGGTTTCTGAGAACTGAGAAAGGCTAAGAAGGAAGGGAAGTGGGCCTGATGGTACTGAGCAAAGAGGCTAATGCTCTGGTTGGCCTCTCCGTGTGAGAGTTTGCTAACACCTCATACTGGCTTGCAGAGAGCCCTGGGCTCAGTCTGTTCTGCCTTTTATATGCTGCTGGGGTGTGCAGAGAGTGGGAGTAAATGCTAAACTGGAGATGACTGGCAGCTGGGCCAGGTGTGCCAACAGTCATTAACTGCCACTTGGAAAGGACAGAAAATTTTTGTCTCAGAGTTTTACCTCTTCAGACTTGCTTACCCCTCTTGTCACAGACATTCCCTGATATTTCTGGCAGCCTACTGTACAGCCCAATCCTATGCATGTCTATTCAGAGTAAGTCCCATTAGAGTCAATGCAGCTTACTCCCAGGAAAGTGTGGATAGGATTGGGCTGGTGGATGTTAACAATATGCCAATAACTTATTTCTTCAAAATTCCTACTTGCTATTTTGTAGCCTGAATGCTGTCTTTTGTATCTTTTTGCAAGAAACCTGCACTTTTTTGAGGGAGCAGTATCTTTTACTTTTGTCCCATATGATTTCATTAAGTTGAATACCACCATTTCATAATCTGTTTAGCAGTTAGGGGTAACTTCAGACTCCCCCCCCCCCCTTTCTCTTCCATGTAATCTTTTTCCATTTTGTCTGAGCAATCCCAAGAGAGCAGCAAAGACAGGAGTCCTGCTCTTTTTAACTCAGGTTCTATATGCAAACAATTTGATTCATGTCTATAAGTAGGTCAGTGGAGCACAAGGGTTCTGCATACAACTGAAAGCTGGATTTGGGTGACCTCTTTGTTCCCAAAGGAGAATGTGGGAACAATTGAATGAAAGTGACTTTTGTTGTGAACTGAAGGGTGATTTGTATGTTGCATTTTTATTTTATTTTGCTAATAATCCAAATCAGCCTTAGCCCCACATCTATGGGTCAAATTAGATGTATACCTAAGTATATTGTGGACAGGCATGCTGAAAATGGAAGCAACTTTTTCTCATTTAAAAAACAAAAAAGCAACTGGGAGGCCCCCAGTTCTGCTTGAGATTGCAGCACCTGTGGAGAGCGAGGTCACCTCTTTCTCATTTCTCTATTTTCCACCAAAAATCACCACGTCTCTGTCTCTGAAGTGGCTGTCTGCTGCACCTAGCACTTTCTGGGCAAATAACAGTTTTGCCTGATGATTTTTGACACAAAATGCTGCAAAGAGTAGCCCTTCAGTTGCATCTCTTGCAGTGGCATACCTGGAAGGGCAAGGGGGTCAAATGCCCTGGGCACCATGCTTGCAGGAGTGTTGGTGCCTTCTGTACCCCCCCCCCCACCTTCCTTGCTGCCCCTGCAGCCATCACCTTCCTAACTCCCTTTGGAAGTTCTGGAAAGCCAAGCATGGCATTCGCAGCCTTCTGAGGGCCTTTCGGTGAAAACCAGAAGTGATGTTTTAAGGCTCTTAAAAGGTCTTCTGAGAGCCAGGAAGGCTTCTCCGGCCTCAAAAGGCCTTCTAAGGGCCTTAAATGTCACTTCCAGTTACAGAAGTAGGCATTAAAGACCCTCTGGAGGCCTCAGAGGACCTTTAATGCATGGCCTTCCCAGCCCTCTGAAGGCCTTTTCAGGGCTTTACAGCTCACTTCCAGTTTTCAGGAAGTGATGTCTAACGCCTCAGAAGGCCTTCAGAGGGCTGGAAAGGTGGTGGCGGCACTCAATGGGTGGGGGGTGGCATTTTGTGGACCTGGCCCCAGATACCACAAGAGCCAGGATCACCACTGTTAATACCTGTTAAACCTTTTGTCTCTGATAGGAGATGTGGCAATCTGAACACAGCAAAATTCTGGATTGTTCCATTGTTTCCTGTATGGAGCACTCACTTTCACCCCAATAATATAAACTCCACTATTCATAATGCTCTTCGTTCTTTTGTTATGAACAGCATATGAGAGGCTAGTGCTTGGGTTGGGAGCCATACATAAAGGGTTAAGGCCCTCAACCCCTCCACTGTAGTAAACAACCCCTGTGCTATTTGTCTAAGAAAAAAACAAACTCATGCATCAAAAGCATACATTTGCATGCACATCTAATTTGACCCTTAGGAAGTTACATTTACGGGCAAGTCTTATCACTTTCTTTCCTCTTAGGGCAGGTGTATTGGTCTATTACTACCTCTTGCTGAAAGTGATTGGCGTATGCACCTATTTGAAGAAAGGAGCAACCACCCTGTTTCTTTATAATGTGCAGGTGGACCAGCTTAAAATTTCTTCTAATCTCTGGTGTGTTTCCATAGGCAAAATCTCTGTTAAACTCACCTATAAGGAGTTAGATAAACCACTGGATAAGATACAGAAGTGTTCTGATAATAGCCTAATCATAGTCTATGATGGGGGAAGCCCAGATGCTGGTGATTTGGGGTTAAAAAAAACCCCAGATGCTGGTTTTTGTTTTCTGGCTGGTATAGTATTCCTGTTTGTTTGAATAAATTATTGCAAGCCACTTTGGATGCTCTTTGAAGCAACAGTCTTATAATTCTTTTTCAAGAACCAAATACTGTACACTCATAGTATCCTGGCAGACTTTGCATTGCCTGTCTTCTAAAATAGTTAATAGGTCAGGAACAGGCTGAGAGCCTGCTTGCTTCCAATTCTTCCTTTCTCTGCTCTCATACTTGGATTTTCCCACTTCCTTCCCTTGTTGGCATTAACAAACTGACAATTATTACACTGTTTATCTGAACTGCCTATCCGTGGTCAGTGTTTCAAAGACACTCTTCAAATGCTAGCTATAATGGCCACCTTGGCACCTAGCCTTAACTGTGGTTAAGGCTAACAAAGAAAGAGAGGGACTGTGCAATGGGAGGAAATGCATGAACCTGCAGCCCCTTGTTATAGCTGTGATCCTCTTCTAGTCTAAAAATGACTATTTTTTTATAATTTTGTCCATAGAAAGCCCTGGTAGAAAGAGAGGGGTAAGCACAGCAAAGAAGGAGAGACCAGAATGGAGGGAATTGGGGAACAAGGAGGAGACAAAAACCTGTAAGAGGCTGACTTGTATCAAGAAATAACTTGTTGGTTTCCAGGGTTTGCTGGGAGAAAGATTCAAAACTTTTTCTTTATCTTAAAATGCAATAGCATTATACCCTTGCGCTATAGCTACTTTAGCAGAAGGTATGTGTAAATAGCTCTTCTATCTTTCTAAAGGCCCTTTCCTAAAGCACATACATCCAGCAGTACCATGTAGGCTACAGGTTTTCCAGTAGCCCAAAAGGTAGCTGGTGACTTCAGTTGCTTATAATCCCTTTAGATGCATGCATGGTCTTGTGCGCATCACGTGGAACTTCTTGTTCTCCCTCCTGTCCCATAAATGGCTGCTGTTTGTACTGCTCTCTAAACTGTGCTTGTAATTCCAGGTTTCAAAAATGATTTGTGATGCAGCAGAAAAAGCTGCTGTTGGGGGAGAGGTGGGAAGATGAGTGAACATTATCCTAGCATTTGTGGGATTGAGTTGCCTGGCCCTAGTGATTAACAGCTTCTGCTGGCAAACTCCTCCTCTTCATAGACAATAATCCAGGGTTGGGAGGAGGGGAAGTATTCCATTTTCCTTATGGAACAGTATGATTTATTAAGATACTGGAAAAGTCTTATTGATTCCTATACACTAGTATAGGAATCACAAGTTTAAGGGCATCACAAGTTCAAGTCTAAAGATGAAAACAGTAACAGGGTGTATGAAAAACGATGATGATTTACATTGTCAATCAAGATTACTCTTATGATACTCTTTATACATGATATATAACCCAAAGAAATGCAGAATCCCTGAAAGTCAATGGGGAGTCTGTGTTGACTGAATAATATCTTTGTGCAGTATCTTTACGGAAATCATTACAACAATAAGAACTGAGCTGCATAAAAAAGTACAAAGCCCCATTACTTAAAAATATAATAAATATTTGAAAGTCAAAATATAGTGGCATGCTTATTATTCTCCTTCATAAAACAGATTTTTGATTCAGCTTCTTAAGTGTTTCTTTAATAAGACTCATTTGGATCTTATGGACAATTTGTCTCATGGTAGTTACTGAGAAAATGATTACATCATTTTCCCCTTTCCTTAGCTAACTAGAGTCTTGCTGGAATTTTGCAAACACAGAGCTATCAGCTTTGCACATTGTGTGGAAACTCTGAAACAGAAGATGAGGGTAAGTAGCTCAGCTTCTTTTGGGGATTTATATTGGGGTAATGTGTGAACAGGGGCAAGTATGCACACACTAGCTAGCTAGATTTGTACCTTTAGATAAACGTGTGACAGTCAGGAGTGTGACTATGTGCGCAATTTGCAATCCCACTTTTCCATGCTTTCAGTGAATGTGTGAAAAGAACTTCATTATGACTAAGGCCCAATCCTAAAAGAGCACTGGCGTCACTGCTGAGCCCTGAGCTAACTCAATATAGAGTATACAGATACTAGCAGAAATGTCTATCCTGATTCTTCTTTCCAGGGTCTCATTTGGAGATGCTGTGAGAAAGATTTACATATTTGCTGTATCACAACATGGTGTCCCTTTGAATCTGGGCTTAAAGTCTTCAAGCATTTGGGGAGTAAGGACTGCTGGCACTGGGCCCACGCCAGCAGAAGGAAGATGTGCTGCCACTGGGGGTAAGTGTGACCACTGGGCAGCAATGTAGCCTCTGGGGGGTGGGGGGAGGGCTTGGAGTGTGGAGGAACTGGGGTGGGAGTGGAGCGGAATCAGTGAAGTTCTGCTCTGCCATATCTCAAATTCTGTGTCAGGTTGGAAGGCCCAACACGAAGTCTCTCAAGTCTGCACCAGCAAAATAGCTGGCGCAGACTTCAGAAGCCCCATTGTGGGACTTGGAGCTCTTTCTAGGGGAAGGGGATGAAAGTCTCCTTTTCCCAAGGAGACTTCCAGTTGCTTCCTGGTGCCTGCTGAATACAGTGGTGCGTTGGTGCTGCGGCTACAGTGTGCACTGGGAGCTCAGGAATGGTCTGTGACTTGTTACTGGTTTCAATAGAACCAATTCATAGCTAACTTTGCTAGATTGGGGACAGCCTGTTTAACAGAATATATAGCATGTACAGGTCCAACCTTATTATATACGGATTTTTTTATACACAAATTTGACTCAACATGAATGGCCACTGCAAATGACAAGGAATGTGCTGATCCCTTTAAAATCACAGTTTTAAAAAAACTACTTTTCTTACTGTTGTAGAGAGATAGTCATGCAAACTATTACAGGTATAACCAATTATCCACAGATTTTTCTATCTCACAATGAGAAGGGCCCTTTAAATTAAAGGAAAACAATTGTTTAAGAATAGCCTCATTAATGCAAGAGAGAGCAGCTGGCGGACAATCCATCAATCTTTCTCTCTCCAGGCACCTTTAGCTTCACTCCAAGACCCCTCCCTTCCCCATGAGCACATGAAAAAAAAGATAATCACTTTGCATTGGTGAAGGGAGGGGTCACTGGCTCAGAGTGAAGCCTTTCTTAAGCACCTGGAGAGAGACTTGATGGATTGTCCTCTTAATGACTCTATCTTACATCACAAAAGTCAGCAAGGCTGTTTTTAAATTGCTGAGCAAAAGGACATTTAAATTGATTTGCTTTAGTGTGATTTTTGCCATCCATGTAAGTTCTGGGAATGGAATCCTTTTGAAAAATGAGACTCAACCTGTGTTTCCAAAGCCTGTTGCATGATTTCCATTTCAGATGTGAAGGTAAAATACCTTTATTTTTAATCTAATCCAAAGCCAAATGTATAACTGTGTAGAAGTTGAAAAATAACTGCATGTGATCAGCATGGCTTAATTCGGCTATCTAAAGATAATGACCATTGATCTAGAATGCTTAACTCTATATTGAATTGTGCCCAAAGGCTTGAAGACTTTAAACCCAGATTCAAAGGGACACCTTGTTGTGATACAGCAAATATGTAAATCCTTCTGGCAGCATCTCCAAATGAGACCCAGGAAAGAAGAAACTGCAGTTAATCAGGACAGGCATTTCAGCTAGTATCTGTATACTACATACTGAGTTAGCTGTCTTCTTTCATACCTTCCTTTAAAAAAAAAATATCTTTAACTTCTCCTGCCTAATCCTTTCTGTGCCTTGCTAAGCAACATATTAATTCCAGCTGGCCCATTAAAATCATTAAGTGGAAATAATTGTTACTCTTTAGAATAAGAGCTAGAAACACACATGCATCTTTTCATAAGAAGCCAGTGAAAATCCAAATTTCAGTTAATTTCATTTTATATAGGTCATTAACACAGGATGTCATTTTAACATGGTGCTCACTTCCCTAGTTATAGAGGCAGAAAGACAAAGATCCAGCCTTGGTGCATTCATTTGTATTTTCACTGATATTTCCTACCTGTTATATAGAATGGGAACATCCCCAGCACTTTAGGAATGTGGTTCTCAAATGATTATAGTAGCCCTACACAAATATGCTTAAGAAAGCTGAATGCTGTTGAATGCCAGGTCAGTGGTCAGCCTGATCCATGATTTAATCCGCATCTTCCTCCAATGCATTTCTAGATGTCTGCTGAGCTGTTTCATTACCCACAGCTCCTCAGTAAACCAAGCAGCTAAGTGGACTCTAAGGCCTGACCAAAGTCACATAGGAGCAGTTTCATCCATTTCTTTGGCCATATCCAGAGTCAAGCAGACCAGTGGGTGAGTCACCAGCCCTTGGGAATTCCCCCAGAGCCCATAGGAAACTACCACACCAGTGGGTTCTCCCTAACTTTGTAGAGATTAGGTGCCTCCCACACCCCAGCAAGTAGTGATCTGACAATGGAGAAACTGTAATCTCTTTCACCTCCAGATCACCTTCCCTCTGCCCAGCAGTGAAAATCAGGTCCAACGTGTGCCCAGCCACTTGCACAGCAAATGTTTCTCGCTGAGACAGGCCCATAGTTGTCATGGCAGCCATGAAATCCTGAGCCAGACCTACCCTCAGCATAGACTCAGCATAGATGTTGAAATCCTCCAACATGATCAGTCAGGGATATTCTACTGCCACTGAGACCACCCCAGCCAGCTCAGCCAGGGAGTCTGCCATGCAACAAGGTGATCAGTAAATGCACCAGCAGAATCCCTGTCCTGTCCTGCCCATTCAGCACCATGCTCAGGCACTTGACTCCCACACACTGCTGGACAGGGCACCCAGTAAGGGAAATGGATTCCTGGTAGAAAACGTGACACCGCCCCATCCCTGTAACACAGAGAAATCTGGTGGACACAACTGGATGAGACTAACCTCCTCAACTCTATCCAACCAGGTCTCCATGATGCAAGTCAGGTCA
This sequence comes from Tiliqua scincoides, assembly GCF_035046505.1. Lineage (NCBI taxonomy): Eukaryota > Metazoa > Chordata > Lepidosauria > Squamata > Scincidae > Tiliqua > Tiliqua scincoides. The sequence goes on from NC_089821.1 coordinate 203,883,497, forward strand.
ACACTTTCCTCTAGGATTAAATCATGAATCAGGCTGACCATTGACCTGGCATTCAACAGCATTCAGCCTTCTTAAGCAAGAGTACAACTTAGTGCCAGTGGCAGTGATGGCGGCAAAGAAGCCTTTCTTCTCTGCTGCCATTGCCGCTTCAGAATGCAGCCCAGCAGAGCCATTCCACATTATGCGGAGTCTTTCTTCTGCCTCCACTCCCTCATCCCCATGGGAATCCTCAAAGCTATGCCAGCAGTTTTGGTGGTGTAGCTCTGAGGAGCCTTCTTGGGGTGTATCTGAGCCGGGAGGGAGGAATAGGATGCAGTTTGCGCCAGTGCTGCTGAAAGCCTCTCCCATCCTGCCCCTGAAACACCCCCAAACTGACCCCTCTGCATGCTGGGATTCATCAATGGTTTATCTGCAGGCCTGTGTCAGTAGTACATGGCCGAGTGGGCCTTGAGACTGTGGAAGTGCTCTGCAGAAAGGCAGAGAGGCTGCCTCATCAGCAGCCCTTGCAGTCTGCCAGCTCGACATGTAAATAGGCTTGGGCCATTAGACCAGCATCCTGTTTGCCACAGGGGCAAACAGAAGTCCCTGGGTAGTTCATAAGCAAGAGATGAAGGCATTTGTCCTTAACAAGTGCTATTTGGAACCAAGAGATGGCATATAACCACATATTTAGACTTGTCCTCTGTTAATTTGTTCAATTTCATTTAAAACTGTCTAGTTTGGTGGCTACTACCACATGTTGTGGTAATGAATTCTATAGATTATGTAATGTATAAAGAAATAATTCTTTTTTCTGTTCTGTAACACCTCCCAAATCAGTTCCATTCGATTGCCTGAAATGCTAATGTTATGGAAGAGGGGAAAAACCTTATTCCAGTATCGTGTCTTGTCATAATTTTTCCAGGTATCTGAATGCTTCACAAAAGTTTCAAAACCCATCTGTCTAGAGATGACAGTGCAACAAAAGAAACATGTGTGCACTTCATGGAAAACTATTCCTCTGTTATGCTACCTTGAACTCTCTTGAAAACCAGGTCCTGTCTGTCTGAAGTATAATCTCTCTCCAATCTCAGACCATTCAGATGATGATCCCTCACTGAAATTGCATCACTGTCTATTGTGGCTGGAAGCGTAACTGTAGTCTTGGTTGAGCCACCTGCTACTACTCTACAACTTCTGGGCAATGTCATTCCTCCGTACTAACAACGCCTTTCTACAAGCTAGTAGCAAAATGACTTGTCTCCCCATCTATGTCTTGTTGTGCCTGGCCTTTTTTTTTTTGCCCAGCAGACCTAGATGATGATTAAAAACCATAGAACTGCAGATGTTGAGTCACAAGATTTCATTTTAGAAATCCATAAAAATGCGATCCTGCCTATCTTTTTGGCCAATCCCCCTGTCATAGTGCAGCAGGGATTATTTTGCGGCAGAAGAAACAAATAAAAGTACTGTATCTCTCTAGTGAAAACAACATAACACATTTTCCCCTTTTGCTTTTGCAGTCATATTCACTTGTTCTAGTTCAGTCATTTTCCTGTTGAATGCACAATCCCTTTCTGGTACAAGGATACATGTATCCTCTGGTTTTAATACCTCCCTTGTGCATTTCTGACAGGCAGAGTCTTTTATTCGCAAGGTGGGCTGTAGTACTGCTGTCTTTTATATCCAGTTTTAAAGGAATATCTAAACTACGCTTTATGCATCTGTACAATCCCCTGCTGTTTCAAAGGAGATCTTCTGACTTCCATGAAAAAGTATTTTACTGCTTGAAAAGAGTCCTTCAGATTTGCCTATAAACTAGAAGTTAAATTTGGAACTGTTTGAAAGTCTATGGCAGCAAATGTGTATACACTTACATGTGAGTAATTCTCATTGAAGTCAGTGGGACTTACTTCTGAGTAGACATGTATAGGATTGTGCTGTTACACAGTTACCTGGTATATGCTGAAAATACTGGTATCAGTGCCATCACATTCATAAAGATCTACTTTAACAGGAGTGGGCAAACTTTTAACTCTAGAGATCCTGGACCTTTAACAATTGTGTAAGAGAGAGAATTTCAGCAGGTTCAGCTTGTCATCTGTGAGATGACAAGCTGCACCTGCTGTAATTCTCTCTTCTATACAATTGTTAAAGGTTCAAGATCCCTAAAGCTGAAAGGTTGTCCACCCTTGCACTATAATATTGTTAATGGAGAGCAGTCACAGGGTAACCACCTTCTGATATGAGTCTCTCTCTTAGGAGCTGGTCCATTTTGTATTATATGTACTTAGTTGTTACATTTCAGCTGTTTTTATATAGCTCTTTCCTAGGAAGATACTCTCCATTTGGTTCCATGAACTTGTATCCATGTGCAGTCATGTATGCATTGTCCCCTGTTTACAGCTGAAAAGGTTATGTGGTTTTAGTGGCAGCACCTCTTGCCTGAAGCTGCTGCTATGCAATACCTGATTGGAGAGTAATAAAACCATTATTGCCTAGGAATCCTGGATGAAGAGGCCAGTGTGTGCAGTATTGAGAAGTACTTGGAAGAAGCAGAGTAGGTGGGTGAATCCCTTCCAGCTTTATCCTCCAGGCAGCAGTCAAGTCTTCAGGTATGGAATGGGGTGATGAAATCACAGTGGTCTGTTGTGACTCTGTTTCCCCATCTGGATGTTCTGCCAGTGGTTAATGGGTTTGGGGTGTCTCTTTCTGAAGTAAACCACTCACCCTGTTGTTCAATAGTCTCCCTGTCTGAGCTGACTAGGCCAGTCTCAGATGTTCTCTTGGATTTCCTAAGGACCTTGATTACACAGGCCTACAAAATTGAGGGTCAGAAAAGTTTTTCCCAAACTTTATTGTGGTTTGATATGAATTTGGGGTGCCAATTCCAAAAATGGCATCTGTTTTGCCCTATCACATCTAGTTTCGGAGATATAGTATAGCCTTATTAGTGAATGGTTCAAGCAGCTTCCTCATGAGGAAGCCATGGTGTAGGCTTCCTCATGAGGAAGCTGCTTGAACCATTCACTAAAGAGGCTATGCCATGTCTCAGAAACTAGACGTGATAGTGCAAAATGGATGCCATTTTTGGAATTGGCACCCCAAATATACCCAGGAGTTGGTGTAACGTTTAAGGAAGCAAAATGTGTGTTGGCCTGTGTTATTGGTGACTTCCGTGTCCACATCAAGGTCCTCAGTAATGGTTCAGCTCAGGATTTCATAGCCATCATGACAATCATGGACCTGTCTTGAGTAGGACTTGGTTTTAACTTCTGGATGGGCTACTAATGATATGTTACTAATGGTATGTTGATATTAATATTACTGTGTCATGGACAGATTGCTATCTGATAGGGTTTATGCTTGCTGCATCTCCCGAGCTCTGCAGGAATGGGAGCTTATTAGGGTGGTCCACCCTGAGAGACTTTTGAATCCTGATGGATTTCTGATGGGGATTTTCCTATTGCTGCTTCTGGCAATTGCAATGTCTTTGACTACCCCCCTAGAATAGGGAAACGGCCAAGACTCTTGACAGAATTGCCTCTGAACATGCTATACCCTCTCATTGAAACAAATCGATCCCTTGATTTTCTGGGGAGCTGAGGGCAATGAAGTGATAGGTTGACATCTAGAGTTGTTGTGGCAAAAAAACTTGCGATAAGTCTGACTGAACATCTAGAAATCATGTTAGGAGCTTACACTATAGCAGTGATGGTGGCATAGAAATTGTACTTTTGCCATCATCACTGTTGCATAGAATCAGCCAGTGGGTTTTTCTTGAGTTGTCTAACCTGTTACATCAGAGGGATGGATTCCTTCTTTGCCAACTTTGACTAGTTTGCAAAGCACTTTGCAATAAAATTGCTTGCATTCACCCTGCTCAGTTTGGCAGGACCTCTTAATATCCCTGTTGCAACTTTGTATCCTGTGGTTTTGTATTCTTTTCAGCCTGAAGATTCTTGGCAGTATATGGTCATCCATATTCATGCTTGACCCTTGCCATTGCCTCAGCAGGCAGGGAGGACAATTAATTGTTTTCTGGTTTGAAAAGACTATGTCATCCTACTTTAAACTGACAATTGTATGGCCTCTGAGGGATCATCTGCACAGAAACTAGATGTGCGTAACCATTGGTTCTGAAAAAAGTTCAACAGTCTTGTACAGACATGCTCCAAAAGTGTTTTCAGGAGTCTGGAGTCCAAATATGAAAACCAAGATCCAGTTGTTCTGAATTTCTGCTGTATTGGAGTGTTTGTGATTATGGAATAGCAATGATAATCCACAGCTGGGCTTGTTACCTTTGTGTGATATGGAAACAGACTTGTATACAAAGGTGCTGATCAGCATTTCTGATCCCATTCAGTACGCTCCTTGTATTGGTTTAGTATTAGGAATATATTTTTGTGAGGAAGTCTGTGGCTTTGTGGTTTTATAAAAGTAATACCCATTTGCTACAGTGACTCTCATAAAATGAAACCTGCGATAGACCAATTCTGTAGTTGAGTAATGGAAGGCTTGGAACTGAGTTACAAATCAAGGGTATGTTCAGAATTCTAGATTTAAACAATGACAACCAAGATTTAGTTGTTGATCTAAATTGGGACTGATCTACAGTCAGCTTCTGCATGGCAAGCAGTACATTCTATGGTTGTAATGTCTAAAGCATTTCCCATATGGATCACAACATCACACAGGCAGCCTCTGTATGGACTTTCCTGGAAGTGGCTGGGTGCAAGTAGGAAATACTTCATACTGGTGGTGGCTCATAAGGCAAGCTTCTATAGAGGCTAAACATTATGGTCATAGGCATAGATCATTTGACCTGTGAACACTGTTTTTAGTGGCCTAAAATGACCCAGGATTTTGGAATTTCAGAAAATTCAAGTGCTCTTCAATGGTGAAAAAATATAGGAATGAACAACATAGGTAGTGGACAATTTACTATTCTTTAACAGTATTCTAAAGCCTGCTGGTTGCGAAGGGCTGCCCCTCCTGGTGCCTGAGACAGTATGTCAAATGCTGCTTTCCATATCAGGGGATGTGCCACCTTCTGCTCCATTCAGTCCCTGAACTGGAAAATGAGAGGGGGACAAAGTGGAAGACGAAATCTGGAGGAGGTGATTCGTGGGCTAGAGCACTATGATTGTGACACTCTCCTTTCCATCACATTTCCTCTTGTTCTCTGTCTCCCTTTTTCTAAACCAGGGAGTGAGAGGAGAAGGAGACAGAGCTAGGGAGACAAGTGGGTGGATGGGAGTGGACATCCCAGGCAAAGTGCTACATGAAGTGACTGCTCCAGCAGGCCAAATGAATGGGTTGGCCCTGGGTAAAGCCTTCTGCAAGTGGTTTTAAGTTGAAGAGAGTAACATGTAGTCTATCCCAAGAGTTCCATTACCTAACTGTAGTATTGATTTATTGCATGGAAACTTGAAATCTGTTGTTAGGGGAGAATAGCATACACTCAAGAACACAGAGTGCAGAAATATGTTGCTGGGGCTAAATACAGCTTTACAAGCTCAGATCTGAGGGTTAGCAGAAGTCTTTGTGAAGTTCTCCAAAGTTATACTCTCAAATGTAATAGAGAGAGACAGAATGGAATGTAGCTGCCAGGAAACCAGGCATAAGAGAATTGCTAGTATAAAATCAAGGAGTTGCAACTTTCCTGTAGGGAATTAATAACAGATGTAAAGGGAATTGATAATAGAATGAATGTGACTTAAATAAACATTGAGAAAGCGTTAACTGATGCAGCTATGAGTCTCAAGATATTTGACAGCCTGGAGTTAATTTGAATAGCAAAGATGAAAGGATGCCTGGAAGGGATACAAAAGAGTACTATTGAAAAAAAAATTTTTAAAAAACTTAGAAGACAACTCTTGAAGCAGTAAATGTTGCAAAGTACTTAAGCATGATGCTTACTGAATCTACAACTAGCTGAGGAATTTTGCTTGGGAGTGATGGACCAGCTACAGTAGTGTCAGGACAGTGAAGATTTAATGAAGGTTACAGAACAACAAGCAGGTCTTTATAACATTACTTCTGGTAGAAGGTGAGAAGACTGGTGTGCTCAAGATAAAGAGATAAGTCACACATACTATGGTTTAGAAAGACAGGAAATGCTTTGCTGGGGTTGTTTTACTGTTTAACCTTGAGATCACATTAACGCAATGAACTCATGTAGAATCAGGTTTATCAAGCAGCACCCTTTTCATTTTAGGGCAGACATTGGTATAAAAATCCATGCCATTTAGCTTTGTTCCTATCTGCAGTTATTCTAGCTTCATGAAAAAATGGTAGCATTCCATGCAGCGCCTTGTGTGTGTTTCTAGATAGGATGAAGTGAATGGGTGGCAGGGCTGCATCTATGTATAAGCACAGTTCCCAGCAAGCGGTGTTAGTCTGTTGCCACCAAAATGTAAAGCTTTGTGGTGACTATTGTACTCCTTGCATTTCATGACCATTTGGCTCAGTTTCAAGTGTTTCTTCTCTGTCCTCCTACAAATACTGTATCTTTATGCCAGCACTTTACTCATATTGTGAAATAGATTTTTGTCCATAAAATCTCACACCACAAAAAATTACTCATGAAGGTGCAACAAATCTTTCTTTGTACGTTCAGTCTCTCTCAGCTGAAATCTGTATTCACTTAGAGCTCTTGTTTATATAGTTGGTTGTCTTGTTATACCTACCCCTTAACTTCATTTTCTGGAAGTGAACCACTCCTGGATGGAGTCAATCCTATGATCTGCTGCCAAGACTAGTTCAGGCAATATGTCTTGATCCAAAAGTTCAGTCTGAGCTAAGGTATCCTTTTTCCACAGCCCAATATCAAGGAATTGACTGTAGTCTAGATACTGGGATACTGATTGTTATATGGTAGTTAGTGATGAAGGTGTCCATACTTTTTACTTGGATTCTTATACTGTACTCATTGAGCTGCCCCAAGGCCACATATACAAGACAAGAAAATTTCTGCTGTCAATAAATGGGTCTACAGTTGGAGTTTCTGAAGACCTTGGGATCCCCAAGCTTGGGTGAACTGGTGAATGTTTGCTGCAGAAAGGGCCTGTAGAGAGATCGGACATCTTAACTTTTCAACCTGAGCTGTGTACCCTTTATATGCTCTGGTTCACGCACATATCAGAAATACTTGGTGCCTACCTTGAAAACTTTACTATCCCTAATCCCGTGTCATGTACTGTTAGCACATGAAGACAAGAGCAGTGACACATATTCAGTAGGACTGGTGAACAGATACTGTGTGCACACAAAGTTTGCACCCCCCCCCCCCAAGATCTGTTCATAAGATCAACTGAATGCACATAAGTTTAGTTGTGGCCAGATAACACAGTCCCATGTGGACAGTGAATGTGCATGTCATGTTTCTGTGAATGGGTCTGGGAATGTCTGTGCTTGTTGGTCTAAAGCTGGAAAGAGAGAGAGTCTGAGGAGCAGTAGAGAAGCAGTACAAAGGAAATGAAGATGGTATCTTGCTTAATTGTAGGCATGAGATAAGAAAAGGAAGAATTGCAAGATTTACTTTTCAGATTGGAATGTTGTCGTGACACAATGGAAGAAGCATGCAGAAGGTCCCACTTTCAATCCCTGCTACCTTGAGGTAGGGTTGGGGGAAAAACCCCTGTGTGAAATCCTAAAGACCTGTTGCCAGTCATTGTAGATAATGCTAGATGGATAGTGGTCTGAGGGCCCAGTCCTATCCAACTTTCCCGCACTGGTGCAGCTGCAATGCAGCCCCAAAACAAAGGAACAAATGTTCCCTTACCTTGTGGAAGACACCATAACTGCCCTCCCACCTCAGAATACATCACACATCCCATTGGTATAGCTACACCAGGGCTGTAAAGTTGGATAAGAATTTGACCCTGAATCAGTTAAGAGTGCTTCGTATGGCTTTCATATGATGTAAATTCCCCTAAATCTCCCACTTTCAGGAGGCTGCTTCTGCTGAAAAGTGTGACAGGAGATTGTATTTGCCTAAAAAATGGGTGGGAGGAGAGAATCCTGTTAGTTTGGGAATATTCAAATTAAGAATGAAACCCAGAAGTCTGAGATAGAAGAATATTGTAAGGTGTTAAATTATTGAAAATAAGTGGTTTTCTACTGTTGAATCACATGTTAAGAATTCATATTAATCATGGATTTGGCATCCTGCCTGTTAATTTATAGCAAACTTCTGTCAATTCAAGCACTCATTATAATCTGACTTCAGATACAGGTGTTTCATTGACTGCTCAATTGACTGCTGGTTTGTTTGTTTTTTTTAAAGAATTGTCAGTCTGAATGGAAGTCTGTGATACATGTGACTGTACTTATTGGAAAGGCCACCTAACATGGAACTATTGTCCCAAATCTGATTAATAGGTTGCATGACTCAAACTAACACTGTAATACATGAATCACAATAAAATAATGAGAACTTGAAACATTTGAAAGCAATGCTTCTAGATTGCAAAGATTTTTTAGGTAAAAGATTCAAGTGTCCCATGGTATTGGCTTACTGACAACAAGGCTCTTCTCTGAGCAGTTATCCCTAAATTTCCCTTTGCTTTCCTGAATATGCCTGCTGCTATGTCTGTGCCACCATTATGCTAATAGCAAAGGGATCTTTCTCTGCTCAGTTGCTTTCTCTATTCAAATTCAACTTGGGGAGCAACTGACCAAGATATAGCAGCTGGTGTCTATGCAATCTGCATTTGCTGAGTGTAAATGTAGTCCTCCAGTGGACCCATTAGCATGGTACAAACATTATGGCTAGAAGAGAAATTCATTTGTGGGCTCTCAGGTCTTGTTCAAGAAGTCTAAAAAATTTCCCAACATTTCACCCCAACTATGTGGGGTTTTCTCAATGGAATGGAAAAACTATACTGATGCTCAAAAAAAAAACTCTGAACAAAGTATCCTCTTAAACCTAAAAACTAAGCAAATATCCTAGCCAAAGCTCAGGAGCCCTAAGCATAGTTAAAGGCACCTGACTCTAGCAGAGCTTACTCCCATCTAAATGTAAGAACAAAAAAATCAGGATTTATATAGTCAGGCTTCTTCAATCAGCTAACTGGTGGGCTGCTCCCAGTGCCAATTAACTCATCACCATATTCATCACCATGTTGTTCCCTCCCAACTTTCTTAAAGGCACCCATTCCTTCAATCTGTATTGACTCTTAAGAGTTTTGCTGAGCACCAGAGTCCAGGCATGGTTAAGCGTTTCCCCTTTTCTGTTCATATTATCATGATGCTTATATTTCAGTGGCCTCTCTATAGATCCGTGCTATACTGTTCCATACTCTACTCTCTATAGATCCGTGGATACTGTTGCTCCGTCACCAAGACTTGAATCTGGTCAAATGTCAGGAAACTTTCTAGACTTCTTGAAAATGGCCTGAGAACCTACAAATGAATTTCTCTTTTAGTGACAATTCTGGCCATGGAAGCCTTAGTTCATGCAGTAGGGATAGACATTGATGTGAAGCAGGACATCTATGATAGGATCGCCTTGTGTCTTTTTTCATTACTTCAACACAACTGTGGGAAAGGGGAATTGGATCAGGGAAACAGCATGAGAAAAAGAACTTAACTCTTCCACTCCCATCTACTCTGGTATCATTTCTACTATTTTCCCAAGTGAAATTGCTGCCCCACCCCAAAGCTGCTCTTAATCCTAGTGAGAGGAAAATACAGTTGAAGTACTTTTTTTTTCCCCTCCATCAGGGATACTGGCCATGGTTGGGGAAGTGATTTCAAACAGGGAAACAGTGCAGGCTGAAAGGGTAACACTGTTTCCCACAGTAAGATATTGGAGGAAGATACTGACACAGGTATCCCATGATACATGTAGTTGGGCTGCATGTGGCCTATTCGTATGAACAAACAGGGGACCTATTGAATGTGGGATCCATGAGTCTAGCAAAATCGGAGCATTTGTCTGTTCTTCTCCACAGAACCTACACTTGTTCAACTCAAATGTGCATTGGCTCTCCCCAAGTGTTTGAGGACCCTGCAGAAAGTAAGTCATCAATAATGTGTCCAGAGTTAGTCTAGACCAGAGATAGGGATTCGAGACTCAAAGATTCGAGTCGTGAAAACACTTGAGTCATGCAAGGGACTCAAGTCACACGTGTCACTGACTCATGGCAGTGACACATAGAAGTCGCAATCCTAACCCCTTATGTCAGTGCTTTCCAGCACTGACATAAGGTCAATGCAGCTCTGAGGTAAGGGAACAAACATTCCCTTACTTTGAGGAGACCTCTGGGAGTGCCACCCAACTGCAGGATGCAGCACATGTCCCATTGGCACCGCTATGCCAGTGCTGGAAAGCACTGACATAAGGGGTTAGGATTGAACCCATAGACTCGTATAGACTCAAGTCCTGGCTCTAGTGTGTGTGTGCTTGCTTATTTACTCCCCCCGTCTGTTCTGTATTGCCCTGAAAGATCATGTGGGTGATTGATCTCTCAGACTGACGGCAGCAGCAAATGTGGTGGGAGGAGGGTACCAGGAGGCAGGGCTGGGGGGTCGAGGGGAGGAAGGCTTAAATGAGGTTTTTTGGCTCAAGGACTTTACTCATTTGTTGAAATGACTTGGGACTCTATTCAAAATGACTCGATTTCTGATGAGTCGAGTTGTGATGGTGTGTGTGCAGTGCCTCATGACTTGACTCATGGGGTTGCTGACTTGAGACTCGATTTAAGACTCGGCACTATGACTCGGGCACATCTCTACTATAGACCCCCCCCCTTTCAAAGTCCCTTGTCTCTCTGCCCTTTGTTTAGCCAGCTTATGTCCCTGATTTTACAGAAGGGTGATCGTGTGCAAGAAGGATTGCCACAGCCCACTGTGCAGTGATGGGGGAGAGAAAACACCGATCCTTTTTTAAAGAAGCAAAATCCTACAATTCACATTGACTGCTCCAAATGCAGGGAATTCCAGCTCAGTCTTCTAGACCTCCCCTGGCCATGGTCTGGTGGATGGTTGTGACCAATAGATTGATGAGTGGAATAAAACCCAGTAGTGTGATGTTTTCTTCCTGGTTCTTTATTCTAACTGAGCTAGATATCAGTCAAACTGGTGCTGTCAATCCATATCCCAAATTAAACTTTTCCTGTGGATATGCAGTTTACTGAGTTCATAATTGTGGTCTGCACCAACCTACTCCATATTAGGAACTCTAGGGTGGTTCTTTCATCACAGCATGATACCCAAGAATGCTGGGAATTTTAATGAAATATCAGCATCCCAGGATTTATTCCCAATAACATAAGAAAAGTCCTGCAGGATCAGGCCAAAGGCCCATCTATTCCTGTATCTCATAGTGGGACCCACTAGATGCCTCATGGAGCACTGAAGACAAGATATCCTGTTGCCACTTCCTTACATCTGGCATTCAGAAATAGACTACCTATAAAACTTGCATGTCACATATACTCATCATGGCTTGTAACCTGTGATGGACCTTTCCTCCATAAATCTGTCCAAATTTTCCTTTTGCCTATTCCAGCTCTCTTGCTACCCATCTTTAGTGGATGTCCCCTGGTTCTGATGTTGTGTGAGAGGGAAAAGAACATTCCTCTGTCCACTCTATCCATCCCATGTAAAATTTTATATGTCTCAATCATATCTCTCCTCAGGTGCCCTTTCTAGACTGGAGAGCCCCAAATACGATAGGTTTTCCTTATAAGGAAGGTGCCCCAGCCCAAGTAATCATTTTGGTTGCTCTCTTCTGCACCTTTTCCAGTTCCACTATATCCTTGTCTACCAGAACTGAACACAATACTCTAGATATGGCCTTACAATCAATATGTACAATGGCAGTATAATATTGGCGGTTTTATTCTCAATCTCTTTTTAAATTATCCTAAGCAAGGAATTGGTCTTCTTCACTGCTGCCACTTCTTCACTGCTTCATTCAAGCTTAGAACCAGCATGAATATATGTGAAATTTTGATTTCTTGCCCCAATGTGCCCCAAAGATTTCTTGCTCTTTCTTACATTACCATTTTGCTACCCATTACCCCAGTTTAGAGAAATCCTTTTGGAGGTCTTAACAATCCTTTTCAGACTTCACCACCAAAAAGGTTTAGTGTCATCTGCAAACCTGGCTGCTTTGCTGCTTATCCTCAACTCCAGGTCAAGAAAGCCTTTAAAGGACTGTAGCCTCAATTTGAGGCAAGCCAACCTTGAGTCTTCTATATGTCTAACATAATGGAAACTAAGGGCCCAATCCTATCCAACTTTCCAGTACTGATGCAGTCATGCCAACAGGGCAGGTGTTGCATCCTGCAGTGGGAGGGGCAGTCGCAGAGGCTTCCTCAAGGTAAGGGAATGTTTGTTCCCTTACTTTGGGGCTGGATTGCAGTTGCATTGGCACTGCGAGGTTAGATAGGATTGGGCTCTAAATTTATTCAACAGCATCAGCCTATATTTTTACATTTTAATATATGCATAAAAGCTAAACATACTGACATCCAGAAAGTTTTTCTGTCTTGACTGCATTCCTTTTGGAACCATGAGAGTGTTGAACCGTAATGGCTTGATAGCTATCCGTGTAAGAAAGCAAAGAACCCTCCAGTTGAAATGAAGTACTGGTAAATGTTATACCTTAAATCAGTGGTTCCCAAACTGTGAGCTGCAGCTCCCCAGGAAGCTGCAGAAACCAGCCAGGGGATGAGTGGAATCATTGCAAAATACTCACCAGCCTATACATTGTATAGGATTGTAGCTCTAATGGGGAGCTACGGCCAATGGGTTCAGCAGGTCAAGAGAGCTGCCAGTCGAAAATGTTTGGGAACCACTGCCTTAAACCCTTGTTTTTCTATTTTTATTTCAATGCATTATTGTATGGGTGAACTACTGTCACACAGTTTCTTACTGTTATTAAAAAAACAACAGCTTTAAGAATGTCCTCAGTAACTCCAACACGGGCACTGGGGCTGTGAAAAAAAACAAGCCCCATGTGCCCTAGCTAGTGGAATTATACTTTTGGTTGCACTGCTTCTATGTAAAAATTCTATTGTCATTATTTCAGTGGTAGATTTTTGGTGGCTTTCAGTGGCTGGCTTTGTCAGTGACTGGCATTGCGTTTTGTTCAACCTTATTTCACATACCAGCTGTGATTTTTAGCAGTTTATATGGGCTCATTTAAAGTGAAATTCAGCTCTGTGAAGACAGTTGCCATAAGGCACAGACACCACTTAATTCCCACTTAGGTTCTCAAAATAACTCATAGGGGAGTATGTTCTCTCGTCTGTGTGCCAGTTAAACTTGCATTGGCTAATAGATGTTGAATGTGTGCTTTAAAGCAGGAATAATGTACCCTTCACTGCACAAAGCTGTGACACCTCTGTATAAATCCACTGACAATCCAATCTTTTTTAAGATGGGGGAGAGGGGGAGAGAGAGAGAGATAATCTGGCTCTGCTGAATTCTTTGCAGTTCTCACAATTCTGGGGCTGATAGAATGGTACTCTCGAAGCTATCGCATCTGTTAAGAGAAGACCTCGTTTCAGCTATCAGTTTGCTATTGTAGTATGTAGTTTCTCTTATAAGGAAGCAGTGATAGTGATGAAGATATGAGGGTTTTGAAATTATTATTGTTATTTTTTGTAAATGTGACTGCACAGAAGAATTGTTTGATCTTCTTTCTCTTCACAGACACTATAAACCCGAAAATGTTTTCTTAATACATTAATCTGATCTAGTGGCTAGTGTTCATTGTGTGATCATTTAGCAGTTTTGCAAATAGGTTAGATACTCTGTTTCATTTCTCACCTTCACTTGCCATATTGCAAGTGCACGCCTGTGCAAAGATAACTATTGGAGCAGCCATTTTCGACCACTGTGCCATGGCACACTGGTGTGCCGCGAGTGGTCCACAGGTGTGCCACAGGAACTTGGGGGGAGATTATTTATTAGTAGGGTCAATGGGGAAGTGAGCCACCAATTGGCAGCATGGTGTGGCTTGTCAATTGTCAGAAACCTGATGGTGTGCCTTGACAATTTTGGGCCTTGTCCGTGTGCCATGAGATGACAAAGGTTGAAAACGGCTATATTGGAGTATCAGATGACTAGGGCAGATCTATATAGCTCCTCCTCATTTGCATTCCAGATTTTAAAAAGTCTTCTTACTAAGCTTCTTGATAGTGACATTTTATGCAAATACTATAGGGATGGCATAAAAACATAAGAGACCTGCTGGCCCAGCATCCTTTCACCCCTCCCCCATCCACAGTTAGATGCCTCTGAAAGCCCACAAGCAGGAAACACACACACTCTTGTTCCCTGTGACTCACACTCAGAGGCATATGAAAGGAGCAGCCCTGACAGTCTCGGGATGTGGAATGAGGTACTATCACCAGTCTAGTTCTTCACTGAGTGTTTTCCTTTTTTGTAAAGTTGGTCTAGGGCCACCTCCTAGAGAAGAAGACAAAGAGGCTTCCTCTTGTGTGGTACTGAAAAGCTGGTGGTTTATCATGTATGCTGGTGGTACTGCACAGAAGAGTGTAGAATCAGGATAACTGCAGTCATTAAAAAGAATCTCAAACCTTAGTTCAGTTTTTAAAATGAAAGTTGCATGTTAGCATTCAAGCAGCTGCTACAAATGCATAAAGCACTGGCATTTCTTGTTTGAGAAGAAAGATGTAAATGGCCTTAATATTAATAAAATTGATGCATGAGTTGAAAGCAAACGCCCTTCAAATACAGATTTTAGCGTAAATAGATAATTAAGAAGGAAATTTATGAAGCACTGATCCTCACCACTGGTAAACATGTTGAATTTCAAAATAATGTCACTGCCGGTAAACTCTTTTGTTGTGTCAAAGCAAACTTTAATTGCTTCATTTGCACTCGGGGAAAACATTGCACTCCTGCTATGGTTTTGATTTATCTTTGTTAAAAGACTGCGTGAAAATCATACCAGGAGGTCAATTCATGTTTCAGTTCCACCACCATAAAAGATTAATGTTTTTATTTTCAGTCATTATTGGTCCTTGAATGCCGGTAATTAACCTTGCTAGTTCTCCTTGTCATTTATGGCATAAAGCAACTGGACGCACTATAGTCCTCATCTTGCAATGACTTGCAGCTGACCTGCATGTTCAGAGGCATTGCATAATACAACTTTACTAAGTCTGTACCATTTCAGAATATGGGAAGGGTGTGTGTGTTGAAGAACAAATTATCTTCTGTGTCAGAAACCCCCTTTGCTGGATCCAGGGCTTGCCCAAGACCTCTTAAGGCGGCATACCAAATACTGTTCTCCCTTACCTGACGATTTGCTAGCCTCTTCTCCTTCCACTGCCTAATGTTCTAGCTCATCCTTTTCCTCCCCTGCACATTTCTTCTTCCTCTTTGTCTCCCCCCTCTTTTTTCCAATCCATGAAGTGTACAGAGGAGATGTAGTGAAGGCAAGTAGGCAGACAGAGATGGGTGAAACCCCCCCACCAATCTGCTACTTTATGTGACTGCTTCAGTTGGACTCATGGTTGGCTTGGCTGTGGTTGGAGCCAAAGAACGATGTGCAGAAGAAAAATAGATACTAGCGCTGTTTCACATACACTTGTGCAAGAGTTCGCACAGTGCTATGGAAAAATAGAATCTATCAGTTCTCATGATTTTACTTGTGCAACATGTTTCACATGTTCTTGAACTCTTGCACAAGTAGAAGAGCATGTTTGGGTTTAGTTTCACTTTTTTGTGCATCATTCTAGCATAAGGTGTAAAGCAGTACTTCTGATGCCTACTGTTTGCAGAATGGTGCCTTTTGATCCAGCCTCCTATACTGTAGAAAACTAGTGTGTGAAAAAGGGGGGTTCTTTCCTAACCTTCTTTCTGACATGGTACTTTCCCATGTAATTATATTTTTTGTAATTTTTTTCTTCAAAGTATGGCAGCTTTAGTGATTTTCAACCTTTTGAATCTTATAATACACTGACAAGGTGTAAAAATTGTCAAGGCACACTATCAGTTTTCTGACAATTGAAAAGGCACACCATGTTGATGGCATGGGGAATCACATCTCGCAATGGATTTATTAATAAATGACATTCCCCCAAACTCCTGCAACACACTTGTAGACCATTCACGGCACACTGGTTGAAAATCGCTGTTTAGTTTTGTGTAATTGGTTTTGTGAGCTATGGTCTCTTGGGAAAGGCTATAGAATTAACATTGTTGACACAAAAGATGTGAAGTGAGTTCCTGCGATTTCCATTTAAAAGGATTTTAGGTAACAGACTTGAGGCCCTTTGCTTGACACTACAAAAGACACTGTCAGTCTGGTAGATGATACTAGGCTAGATGAAATGCAAAACAGTACAAATAATAAAATGGGGAACCAAGTTCTACAAATACCTTTTTTATGGATGCATCAGAGGCACAAGGTTCTTCCTACCTTCATAGTTTTTGGTGAACCACAAGCACTTTGAACTGGTACAGTGAGAAAAGTTGTCTTGGATTCTTCTGCTTTGTGGGTTTTAGGAGGTCTGGGTGGTGGAGTTGTGGCTTGACTTTCATATCTTCTCATCATACAATACTGTTCCTCTGTAATCTCTTCCACTATAGACTTGGTTGGAAAACACACAATTTCTTCTACATGTTTTCTTACTAACTGGAAGGACATATTTAAACGATGCACAGGAACTTCCCATACTTCTGTAGGGTTGTTTAGACTGCTGATTAATAAGAAAGCATCTGTGATTTCTTCTTCAAGTTGCAGGCATGGTATATCAACCAAGATATCATCCTGGATGGAAAGATCTCTTTTGGAGACTTTAACATTAAATGGAAGATGGAAGTCTTTGCAAAGCTCTGAAATTTCATATTGATTGTGATCGTGGACAATTTCTACAAAGCCTCCTTCCATACACATTGGAAGAAGTACATTCTTGTATGTTTTGTCTAGCAATAGGATTTTTTCACAGACCAAAACGTTCTCTACTTCCTTCTTTCCTTGGTCTACAACTTCACTTGTATTGCGCTGAGAAATTAGAAACTGGTCTCCAATAGAAACAGAACATAGGTTTTCCTGAGGAGAAACAAAGGCTTTGGTAGCTGTAACATGAAGCTGCTCCTTCACACTCCTTGCTATTTCTAGGTCATAGGCAGTTGGAAATTCCCGGGGTTGCCTTTTGAATTTCCCTTTGTAGTTGGCAGGAATTAAAAAGTGTCTCTTATAGAAAGCTTTCTTGATCTCAGATGCTAAGATTCTTGTTGCCCGATGCTTTTTGTAAATGATGACTTCTCTTCCAGGACACAATAAATTATATGATTGCTTGTTTCCAGTGGACTCTTCGATTACTGCAACAACCATGGGAAATTCATTGCTTGTCTTTTTTAATATATCTTCCATTGATAAAGGCTGAAGGAAACTGTTAATATTGTAGCTGCCAGTTACATCTTTCACTTCAACATCTAAATCAGAATGGAAGTGAACAATTTCTTTTTGAACTGAAAAGGAAAATAAAACACATTTCAAATCAGTTGGTAATGATGTCAGATATAGCCCTGACATAACACTCTAAAGGTATAACACTCTAAAGGTTTATTTAAAAATGCAGATGTGTTCCACACATGTGGCTGCTGTACTGAGAACTGTTGAAATGATTATCTACTAAATAATTTGTCTTACCATTACAGTAAGATTTTTTTCAACATTTATATTTGAATACTGCTATGCTATGCACTATAGCTTGAGCTGTCCAGGTAAATGATACTTTAGAGCATAGGTAGGCAAGCTACAGCTTGTGGGCCAGATCCATCCCACCACCCAAAATCACCCAAAAAAATTGTACCAAAAAGATATATCCACCCCCACCTGCAGTGGTCCTAAAAAAGAATTCAAGTTTGTAATTCTGTCACTGTAAGGCTTACAATGTAAGCAGACCAAGGGCAGAAGTTTCTTTTGAGCATAATTCTTTGTCTGGGCATGCATCTCTCCATGCTGTGCCCATCTCTCTTTTTTCTTTTTCTTAATTCTCCAGCCTAATCTGGAGGTTCATGCATGCATATTAAACATGCATGTGTTCTTACTTCTTACTATTGACAGACTTGGTGCCTGGC
Organism: Tiliqua scincoides; assembly: GCF_035046505.1. Lineage (NCBI taxonomy): Eukaryota > Metazoa > Chordata > Lepidosauria > Squamata > Scincidae > Tiliqua > Tiliqua scincoides. Next base: position 203,901,554 of record NC_089821.1, read on the forward strand.
CCCTATGTGGAAGAAGATTGACAACGCCTGCTTTAGAATGTTCAAAGCAATTCCCATGTAGTACTTCAGTGATCTTTCCAACAACGTGTAAGGTAAGTCAGTATTGGTTTGTACTGTTGCAGGTGGCAAAACAATGAGAGATAACAACTTGATCTTTGGAAGAGAAAGCAGAACTTGTATCATACTCCTTGCACATCAATAAGATTACACCTGTCTGTAAATCCAATCTCTAAGTACTATGATCGTTCTAGTTCTGTGCACTTGTGCTCTTAAGAGTTCTGTGCATGTGAAGTCTTCCTGGTGGTACGCCCAGCTTAACCTGCCCCTGTAGGTGAAACACTGGGGAAGGGAGGGCAGGTGGTGTGTGCTTCATCAGTGCATTACCAGCAGGGGTGGTACTGGTGGGAAGGCCTTGTGAACAGGAATGCATGGAGGCATAATGACTTATAGGACTTGACATATGCAAAGTTGAACAGTTTACTGTTCTGTTATATTTTTATCCCCCTTCATTACATGGTTCAGGTTACCTGTGAGGTGAGATGGTGAGTGGCCTGAACTTGCCCAATAAGCTTTATAGTAGAATGGGGATTTGAACGCAAATCTTCCTAGTCCCAGACCACCCATTTGTTCACTATACACACTGGTTTTCCATTGTGAACAAACCAGTACTTTCTGTGAACTATGCAGGGAATAATGCACTTGTATCTATGTTAAGAAAAATAAGTGTGCATTGCTACAGTATATATCAGCTAAAAATTGGTTATTCCCTCTTAACTGTGGGTATTTTATTTACAATAGATATATGCCATGTCTCATCCTTATATTGTTTTCATACTTCTGAATAGTGCTTCAAAGAAAACATTAGAATTCATTTTTCACAGTTCACAAAGCAAATACCCTGTTGTATGAAAGTAGCTGGCTTCTAAACAGAATGTTGCGGGTTGTTTTGAAAATATTCACTGCCATTTATATACTGAATGCACAGTGAAACACATGGATATGATTGGAAATAGAAAGGCTGGCGAAGCGTACATTGGGTATGGTGCTGTAGTATAACATTCTTCATTTATCTGACAGCTTCCTGAAACTTGATTTTAAAACCTGAGCCCTGCTATTCAACTTGGCTAGAAGTCTGAACAATCTTAGATTGGACTTGCATGTTACATTAGATGCATGGATACCATTGAAAATGGCAGAAGTGTTTAAGTACGTGCTTTTCTTTCACAATGCCTAGGTCAGGGCTGACCCAAGAACTCCTATGCCTAGAGTTGAGTGATAGATTTACCTTTAACCCAGCAAGTGTCAGCCACCATCTCCTTGGTTCAAAAGGGAAGAAAGGAACAGAGCAAAAGAGGAAAGAGAAGTATGATGCTCAGGCCCGCCACTTTTATCTCTTCTACACTCCCGTTCCATTTCTTTCTACCTTTCTGAATTCAGGAAAGAGGAAAAGATGTAGGGGATACCCGCACTAGTCTGCTGCCTAAAGAGACTGCCTCCAATGGCCTTATGGATGAGATGGCCCTGTCTAGTCAAGGTACGATTGTCCAGAGTTGTTTTTATGTAGCACTGTCTGGCTAAATGGTGCTTTATGCAGAGTAAAAAATCATCCCTATCCCAAAGGCTCTCAATCTAAAAAGGATAACAAGGGAAACAAAAATTGGGGAGGGAAGTAGATGTAGTGAAAAGCAGGAAAGAATACCTTGTTATCATGCCTCACTATCCTCAGGGGTTCTGTTCTAGAACCCTTAATGGATTTTAAAAAATCAATGGATACCAAATCAGTGGAAAAATAGCTTTAAAGACCCACTTCCAGGTTCCTTGCTCTTCTGTTGTAGCCCCAGAATGCATTGGTGTAGACATTATACTGCATTCGGTCACAAGATGGGGTGAATAATGGAATAAAATGGAATGAAATTATAATTATTTTACAGTGTGAAGGTGGGAAATTGAATTTTGGTGCTTTTTCCCTTGTTACATGGCACTTAAAGGTGGACCCTGCTATCAGTGGTAAGTCAAATCAGTGGATACCAAATCAGTATATACTGAAGTTCAATCTGTGTGTGATTATATACTACAGTTACAGTGTAGTTGGAAGACTAGGGGCTTGCATCAAAGATTTCACTAACAAGGTTGTTTTTGGGGAGGAATTTAAAGAATATAAGGGAGGTGGCATCATATAGGCTTTCTGGGAGCTATTCTATACAAGAGAGAAAATGCAGAGGAACTGAATGCAACTGGACACCCCTGGATGTCCTGGGTGCCATGTTATTATGAATTGTTCCTTCCCCCTGCACATGCATCAGCCATTGGTGTAGTGTCAAGATGGGAAAATATGCAGTCCTATGATCTCAGGATAGCCTATGTGTTACAAGACATAGGGGGAGTTACATGCTGCTCCATTTTCAGCAACACTCTTCTGATTAACATAACCTGCAGTTTTAGCCTAAGAAGTACAGAGGCACAATGTAGTAATTCAAACAGTTTAAAAACCTGATGTTTTATTACATGTAAACACCTTTAAGAGATGAGCTTAGAATGACATTTTCAGATACTTGGTCACCATGTTTCCAAGGATTCTTTTCATACCTGTACTTTTTTTATTCTATATATATCTCCTTACAACTTGACAACTATTGCCTGTGTTTCTGTGGGAAAGCAAATCTCAAACTTTGAGAATTATGGCTCTAGCAGCTTTTCCTTCTAACCTCACAGTTAACATGTAAGAATAGAAAAGGGCAGGAGAAGGTGGGGAAAAAGTAATACAAAAGGAAGAGAAATGGCATAAAAGGACTAGCAACAGAGAGAATGTGGAGAGCCCCTTTGTGAGACCAAAAGAATGTCACTTGAGATCCCTAGAACGCCTCAATTTTTTTCTAAATCCTACCTGTATCAACTTCAGACTTCATATAAATGATGTTTAAAAATAGATGTGCTTCTATTATGTTCACAAAGCATTTGTACCTCTTTGGTGAAGAAAAAAAGAAACATTTTCACTTTATTGTTTCTTTTTTAAAAATATACTTAACATTTAATTATAATAAACCATATGATTGTCATTTCTTGGAATTGTCTTAGGCTTATTAGGCTGCCTGACATTTAATTTTCTGTACAGAGGGAGTTTTTTCTTTTCTTAATGGAGGATATTTTAGTCATGCAAGTCCCCATCTGCAGCCTGAAGTAGTACAGTTTAAAAGTACGCTGACCACTTCATCTGCTCTGTGTGCACAAACTAAGGGTAAAACTAGATGGACAAGTAAATGTATGTGTTTATTTTTAACCAGTAGTGAGAGGGGATGGGCGCTGGAGAAAAGGTCCTGACAGGAGGGATTTGAACAGTCTTTTAACAGGACAGATTTGTAACAGTTCCTTGTCTGTTTGCATCTTCCCCAAGACTCTTCATAGGTCTTTTAAATTAAAAAAAAATCCTATTGAAGTATTTTTGGATTATTTTCCAGAGTCCTCCCCCCTATTGCTATTGGTTAACAAGAAAAAATTAAGATCAAATGCATGTATTTACATCCTCATCTGGTTCGACCTTAATATCTTTGAAAGTAGCCTCAAGCCTTTCAAAATTTAAGAGGTAGCTAACCAGTGTTTTCCTTTTGCTCACATGAACAAATGGAGCTCTCTTATATTTACATTCTTGGTCCACTTAGACTGGTTTTGTCTACCCTGATTGGCACCTGCTGTCCTGGATCTCAGGCAGAGTCCTCCCTATTACTTACTACCTGACCCTTTTAGCTGGATATGCCAGGGCTTTAACCTGGCACCTTCTGTGTGCAAGTCATATATTCTGCTGCTGAGTTATGGGCCCTCCCTGATGGTGCAGCTTTGCTAGCACGAGCATTGAATTGTACCTCCAGAGTAAACACAGTATTTTAACCTTGTGAAGCACTAGAATCTGCGTTCCTTTTCTCCTCTTCTGAAAAGTAACACCATGTTGCATGGAGGGAGAATAATACACATCTTGAAATTCTGATATGTAACAGAGCAACTAGAAAACCTGTAATAGATTTTAGTATAAAATGTATGAGATCGGTTTTCTATGGGACTGAAAATTCTGATGTTGAGACTTCTCCCAGCTCTATAAATGATAACCTTGTATAGCTACAGAACACTTAAATAGGACCTGCTCAGTTCCAACAACATATGTAACAGCAGATATGTCAGTCTGCTAACTAGGCAAAGAGGTGCCTATTCACCTTAGCATAGTATCTTTCTGGGGGCTGTTTACTGTACCTTTTGCCTTTAAAAAAAAAAAAAAAAAGATTGTGAGCCATTTGGGAGAGGGAATCACCTTATCATGTTTTGCTATAAGCTGTTACATGAACATTTTTCACTCAATAATCTGTAATTTGTATCAGGTTTAAGAATGTTGCTAATTAGGTTTTGGTACTTTGTTATTAATATTTACTTACATTTCATCACAGCTTGAACTTCATATACCGGAAATAGAGTAACACAATGCTCAAAATCTAAAGGAAACAAGTCCTCAGTAGTGCAAACATTAGTGAATATCACACTTCGCTTTCTTCCCTTTGCGATTTTCCATTCAGCAATCTCTTTCAGGGTATAAGTATAGTCATCTTGCCATTCGTAGAAGGCACCTTCTTGTGAGAGTGGCAAAGCAATGGCACAACTTTGGTCATTCCTTGTTACTCCAGCATTTACAATTATTATCCCATTCTCTTCTTCCACAGATCTGAATGTGATCTTCTCACCCTGTTTAATAGTGACTTCTCCTATGTTTAGATCTTCAGAGCAGTAGAAGCAAGGATGTTGCAGTTGTGTTGATCCAATCAAAACTTTTCTCACAATTTCTTCAGTGCTAGTAAATGGAGTTTTGTCAGTGACTACGTTGCAAAGTCCTTCAAAAGAAAAATTTAAATTGTGAAATATGTCTTGAAATGTATGTAGCATTAAAGGTACACAGTTTTTTTTTGTTTGTTATTTGTACAGGTCCAACCTTGTTATACATGGATTTAACTCAACACAAATGGCCGCTGCAAATGTGCTGATTCCTGGAGAAGTGGAAAAATGCATCCCTTTAAAACTACAGTTTAAAAAACTACTTTTCTTACTGTTGTAGAGAGACAGTCATGCAAAGCAATCACTCCATTCTTCAGCTGAGTCAGGCAAAGGCAGGGGGTTCTCTGCATTTCTAATTGCTGACTGCGTCTCTATAACAGTAAGAAAAGCTGTTGTTAAACCACAATTGAGAAGAGATGTACTTTTTATTTTTTAAGACTGCTTTTATTTAACACGTTTTATGGTATCAGCAAGGAGTCCCAGAATCTAACCCCTGGGGATGTTGAGGCACAACCTTATTCCATTAGGAGTAGTGGAGGGGCAAGAAACCTGGAAGTGGGTCTTCAAATCTATTTTTCCGCAGTTGTTTTTTAATCCACTGATTTCTTTTTTTATCCACTAGGGGTTCTGGAATGGAACCCCAGTGAATGAGGGATGACCTGTACTTCATTGGTACCCAGTCTGGTAATGATTTAAAAGCAAATGCATTCAGAATATATCTTTAAAAATAAGAGTCAAAATGCTAGGAAAATTATCTCTTGTAGATGTTTTCTTTTTAATCTTTTAACTTGTAGATGTCTTATAGCAGCTCTATGAACGAAGGAAGTCTGCATGAAACTAGGAAAACATACAATATTAAATAATAAAACTATCTCTATGTAAAAGTTCTCCCATACTATTCTGTATTTCCTCTTATACAGAAGTATGTGTGTCATGTGAGCATGTTTCTTTTATAGAATGAGAGAATTTGATTTACTACTGAATTGTTACATATTTGCTTGTAATCTTGGCTCTGTGTGCAGGCACACGTTCATGCATAGCAGTAATCTTGCTTTCTGTCCTGGAAGGAAATTTTTTTAAGCATGTTTGAAGAGCATCTGTCTCTAGGTGTTTGTCTAATTGCAACTGTCAAGGAGGGGGAACACAGTACAGTGTTCCTATAAAAGTTTATAGTGTGATCAGTGATAGACTATTGGCACAGAATAGTCTGGAGAGACACAGCAAAGGCAGAAGCTAGACTAGATAGGTCTAGTATTTAATACATGGCACTTGACACCATGTCAGATATACAATACGGTCCTCATGCGGAAAAGTTTGGAGATCCCTGTTATAGTAGGTATGTAGCACTGTGCTAAGTGCTCTTTGAAACGCAAGTATATACAAGCTAAAGAATCCAAGTGCTTGAAATGTCTTGTAAGGAAGAAAGCTGTACGGGATTCAGAAGTTAAATTTTACATAGGTAGCAAGAAGTATGCTTTTTCTAATGTTTTTCATATGTGCTTCATCATTCAGACTGTGGTTGCTGTGTTTGGTTGAACATCTCTCCTGTCTTTTCTCCTATAGAAATATTCATATTAACTTTTAAAAAATGGAATGTGGTTAATAGCTGGACTTTTTTTGAAGTGGTAACTACCATCCCAAAAAACTGAAAATTGTCTTTTAAGATTTGAGTTCAGTGGTATTGACTCCCCACACACACATATATTGTTTAATTTTTTTTAGTTAGAAAAGTTAATGCTCCATTACATTTTCGCCTCCTAATTTGCCTTGTGTTCTCTATCTTCAAGTCTTGGGTAACTGAAAATAATTCTTTCCCTTGTGGGGATGCTACAGTAGCTAGAGGTCCTGCTCTCCTCCCCTCCCCTTGTTTGAAAATACTTTGAGCTAGTCTTAAAAACTGTTTAAATGTAAACGTGATGGGTGACAAATGGCAGACTCAGTGGTGTTTGGTGGAAAATAGGCACTTGGCCTATTGCAGGGAGGAGAAGAAAGCTAATTACAGGTTGAGTCTCCTTATTTGCAAGGGTTCCATTCCCAGAACTCACATGGATGGCAAAAATCGCATTAAAGCAAATCTATTTAAAAAACAATGTCCCTTTGCTAGGTGATTAAAAACAGCCTTGCTGACCTTTGTGATGTAAGACAGAGTCATTAGGCAAACAGTCCATCAATCAGTCTCTCTCCAGGAGCTTAGAAAGGCTTCACTTCAAGCCAGTGACCCTTCTCTTAACTCAGAGCACTGGGAAAGAATGCAAAGTGATTATTTTTCTTTCTTGTGCTCAGGGGCAAGGGAGGGGTCACTTACCTTGGAGTGAAGCTGTTCTAAGTGCCTGGAGAGAGAATGATTGATGGATTGTCAACCAACTGCCCTCTCTCGCATTAATGAGGCTAATGTTAAATGACTTTTTTCTTTTAATTTAAAGGGCCCTTCTCATCATCTTGAGATAAAACCACCTGTGAAAAATCCGTAGATATTTAGGTTATACCTGTAGTTTCCTCCACCTTGAGAAGGAGAAAACTTGTACTACAATTCACAAGTACAGTATTGTTTTGTTTTCAGGAGTTGCAGAATGGCAAGCAACAGTTCAAGATTATGATTTATCCTTTAAATTCATATTAATCCACCCTTAAATACACAATTTAATAATATGCACACCCTGACATAGCATGGAACAAAGGAGAAGAACATGATGAATACCCACACTTGATGGATGAGTTCTGTATTAGGCATGAGCTGTGTCTGGTTATCAAATTGTAATTACAGCTTTGAACTATTTCAACACAGGAGCTTCTGCAACTCCAATACCTGAAGGGCATTAATATTTTCGTGTTAATCTTACCCACTGGAGCTGTTATGTTGGAACAATACAGAGTGTGAAAAAAGAAAATGTTTCTTTAAGTATGTATATATTTTTTAATGATTATTTTTTTTCCTAGAGGATGATTCAATGAGATCTTTAGAGAAATGAACAGCAGGATTTAATTTAGCTGTATGATTAAGCTATAGTTTCATAGGAGTTAACTGTATAATAATATTCCTTTAATAAGATCTGTGGCTGGAACTTCAGTTTCTGAAGAATGCATGGCTACCTGCAGCTCCATTAGCCTCATATCTCTTTTTCTCCCTCCTTATAATGTAATACCACAAAACACAAATATAATATGATATTGTTGATCTTTGGCTTTCCTTGCCTTTAATCCAGTTCACTTGTTCATTGGCTTATGATATAATGTGTTTTTGTAGCATTATGCATTTTAGCTTTCAGCTGTAGCTTCATGTTCTGCCTTTTCATGTTGTTCCAGCGAAGTACCACTAATCTTTTAAGCAACTTTTTTGTACAATGATTTGGAGTGGATGGGAATGAGTTGGAGTGGGTGGGAGGGTTGTGACTAGATTTTACTTTTTATGACTTGTTCAGGTTTTTTTAATGCTGCTTTGTGCATTCTGTGGAAATGCTTTAAAAATAAATAAATAAAAGTACTGTTCACGTTTCCTATATGTAGTGTTATAAAGGTTAATATGGGACCACATTAAAGAAGAGAAAACCACTAAGTTTGCAAGCTATAATTCTGTTTACTGGTAATCTAATCGACTAGAGCAGTGGTTCTCAAACTGGTGGGTCGTGACCCACCAGTTCGTGTAACACTTCCCCCATCCCTTTAAGGGACGGGGGAAGGGGAGGGAGGCAGAGGCATAATCCCCAGGATCGTGTTGCTAAGGGGGGCAGCTGGGGTGCTTGTGCCTTACTTTGCATGATGCTGCGTTGCAGCAGGCTGCAGGAGGTGCAGGCAGCCCTGCACAGCGCTCCCCGATGCTTGAAACCTGCAAAAGAAGAGGGCGCAAAGCACTTCTGTTTTGCAGGAGGTGCTTTGCGCGCACTTCTTTAGCAGGGTTTGCATCACTTGGTGCAGGAGGCCAGCGCGTCACCCCATGCAGTGGGTGGAGCAACACACCAGGTGGTAGGCGTGGTGATGTACCATTGCCCCGCCCCATTGGTTTTTGCTTTGTACCTCTTGATAGAACAAAGATTTTTCAACGCGGTTTGTTTCATTGCATAATGCATGAAAATACGGATTGATTGATATATAACATGATGGTATTATTCTTACAAACTGTGAGTTTAGTGATTTTGGTCACTAGTGGTGTCACTCCCCCCCCCCCCGGGTGTCAACTTACTAACACCTTATTGTAGCAGTTCTCAAACTTTTAGCACCGGGACCCACTTTTTAGAATGACAGTCTGTCCAGGACCCCCTGGAAGTGATGTCATGGCCAGAAATGACATCAAGCAAATTAAAATAAATAATTATAAATTAAATTAATTATTTTTATTTTTATTTTTTATTTTATTTTTTTGCGTGGGAGGGGCAGGCTGCCTTCTGGAGCATTTGTTGAGCTCTAGTTCCATCAGATCAGGACCATACTGGTGGTTTCACATTCCCCTTTGCCTGGCCTGACCAGGAGCCAAGGCACATTTGCTTACTCGCAAGTAAACACAACTGTTTAGCTTAGTTTTGCTTTCCATAGGGTTCAATACATTCACCAGCTTGGAGGGAGAGACCTCCTTCTTGAGCATTCTTTTGGGGCTGCATTCATTGAATCAGGACCATTCTGGTATTGTTGGTTTCCTCTCAGCCTGCCCTTTCCAACGGACTAAGGCCCGTTCGCCTATTCATGAGTAAATGTGTGGTATGGCTCAGTTTCATTTTCCATAGAGTTCCATGCATTTTTTTGTTTTCCGGTTTTTTGGCAATAACTTTTCATAGAAAGGAGATATTTCACTCTGTTTTTTTATTGCATTCTGCTGGAAATTCCATATCTAACAGTATATAACATGATGGTATTATTCCTAACCACTGCGATTTTAGCTTCATCCCCCTTGTGCATCACCTGGTGCAGCCCGCACCCCCCGCACACCCCTAGCAACACCACTGCTGAGGGGAAGCACATGGCCTTCCCAGACCTCAGAACACCCTCCAGTCACAACTGGACCACAGCTCTGGTCACATTTGGTTGAGCAGGCCAGAGGGGACCAGAGGCTTGCCATGGGCTGGATAGACACTTGTTGCAGGCTGCATCTGGCCCCCAGGCCAAGGTTGGGAGATCCCTGGTATAGGTGATATTTTACATAAATATATACTTTAGGATGCTTTTGTGAAAAAATTCTTGACATTTTTTATGTCACTTGCATCTAATTGAGCAGAGTACTACATGAAGTGCCTTTATGGTAGTCAAAGGCACTTTGTGAATGAAGAAAATTGTGAATCATCCCTACAGAGAAGTACCTGGCGTTTTTTTTCTTTGCTCATGGCAGTTTCCTTATCTAAGCACAACAAACTCATTTCACTCAGTACCTGGAAAATCTAGAGGTAGCTCAACAGTAGTGGAACATGGGCTGTCGTCACTTTCACAATTACTTGCAATCAGTTTTTTCACTTTTAGTCCAACAATTTTAATAACATCTCCTGTTGACAAACAGCATTCATGGTCAAACTTTTCATGAACTGAACCTGAAGGAAAAAGTATGAAAAAAGATGTTTTACAGGTTAATAATGGTGGTTTAAAGTTCTCTTTGTTTCTTTTCCATAAAATTTTCTCCCTCATTTGCAAGTTATAAGTTTTTGGTTTTTTTTTCTGTTTAGCACAGTGGTTCCCAAACTTATCAGGGTCATGGCACACCTGCAGCCTCTTCTTCTTAGCTTAACTGGGCCGTGCCATCTTGGATCTCATGAAATCTCATAAGATCCAAGATGGCAGAGCTCAAATTTTGCAAAACTTTGTAAAGTCTAAGGTGGTAGTGTCTGGGAGAACAGGTAGGGGAGGCCACTGAAGACATCCCATCATGCCCCAAGAGTGTGCCTCAGTGCCCTAAGATTTTGTGATGCACACTTTGGAAACCCCTGATTTAGCATATCAAATCTAAATGTCTGGGTTCCTTCTTAGTTCTTTTTTTGTTGCTGTACCTGAATCCAGTTAAGAGCAAAATCAAAATACCGACAACTTGAGATTATTAGTTAATCCTCTTATTTCTGAACATGTCAGTGGTGGACAGTGGACAGTTTTCAGATTAAATATACACTTCTTTCTCATCACTTCTGCAGCCCACTTTTGTTTGTCTAGTCCAGAAGGTGGAATATTTTGTTGAAAAATGGTATATATGTGTTCTTAATATCATCTGAATAATCTGTTCCTAATCCACTGGTATGCAGTTTTGGGGATCATTTCCTTCATTCTCCCCATGATGACACCCCTATTTCACTCTGGGGTTGCCTAGGCTTTTGCTTTTGCTTTATTCATCTCATTTTGGTAGATCATTTTGATTCTCCTTCTTTCTCTGAGAAGTGGAGACAGCCTAAGGAAGAGTGCCTCAAAGGCTTGCTACAAGCATTTCAGATGCATTTGTTCCAGCAGTCTCATGAATGGCAGATCTGAATCTTTTATGTAGCTCACACATTGCTCCTGGCTGCATGCAGTGCTTGAGGGATAAAACTTGAAACTGACTACTGTCTTGTTGGCATGGTCAGTATATGGTTTTATTTTTGCTTGATTTAAAGCACACAGGAGGCATGCATTTTAAGCACATGTACTTAGTGCTGGCACCTGTCTGGAGAGCAAATGACTAGAGGGCTAGGACAGTGACTATGGAAGGACTTGCTACAAGAAGCCAGATTCACATGCCAGGAAGGCCACATTTCTGATCTTGCATTGGAACCATGTGGTGACACACCACCAGCACCCTCACATATGCTACTAATTAATTGACCTCTGAAATTCAATGCTGTGTTGAGCAGAGCTTGTTCACTACTTAAATGTTAATGCAGTTTTCATGCCTCCAAAATGGAGATGAAACTTTCCACCTCTAAATCCCGCTAGAACAGCACAATTAATGTTTAATGACCCTAGCTTCTCCACTTGATTCCTGAGTTTGGAAAGAACACTTTTGAAAGTCAAAGGAAACGTTTCACAGTCTTCGCTAACCTCCTGATGAAGCTCAGTTCAGAGAACAGTTCAACAGCCATCCAAATGGTTATTGCATCCTCAGTAAGGCAGCTTGGGAAGAAAGGCAGCGTGGCTCCCTTGCCCAGCATCCTTCAAGGTTCCTGCCTCCTTTTCATGTTAAGTGCTTGTTTCATAGCCCTCTTTCTACCTTTGAGACTTCTCTTTGTCCAGGAAGATTTGTGTGGTTGGCTCCTCTTGCCTCTGTGACCCCTGCTTTGCAACATGTCAAGCTTTGTAGTGATAATCTTGGTCCAAAATGCAGCCTCATCAAGGACCCACCAAATCCCCACTATCTTTCCTTAATTTTGTCTTGTGCAATATTACATTGGCTGCAAATTTAATTATTGTCTTTATCTCTCTTCTGAGTGTTGTGGTATGTGTATGAGAGAAGGCTTTTTTCATTGCTCTTTACTTTTTTATTGGATGACTGAGAGCAGCCTCAGACCTCCTTTTACATACAGGTGGCACCTTGGTATCTGATTTGGTGTTCACTGATTTGACTCACCACTGGCAGCAGGGTCCATCTTTAAATGCCTTGTAACAAGAAAAAAGCACCAATATCCAATTTCCTAACTTCACACTGTTAATAATTTCTTTCCATTAGATTCTATTATTCACCCCATCTAGTTTCCGAATGTGGTATAGTATCTACACAAGTGGTTCTCACACATTTAGCACCAGGACCCACTTTTTAGAATGAGAATCTGTTAGAACCCACTGGAAATGATGTCATGACCGGAAGTGACATCATTATCAAGCAGGAAAATTTTTGACAATCCTAGGCTGCAATCCTACCCACACTTACCCAGGAGTAAGTTCCATTTACTGTCATTGGTAAAAGAATATACATGTCAGCTTGTTAAAAGTACAGATCTGTAACATTTCCCCAAATGCAGTTACATACCATGGTAGTATCGTCTAATATATTAAAAATAAAATAGTGAAATGAATGGGGACCCACCTGAAATCAGCTTGTGACCCACCTAGTGGGTCCTGACCCACAGTTTGAGAAACACTGGTCTACACCAATGCATTCTGTGGTGACAATAAAGGAGCAAGAAACCTGGAAGTGGGTTTTTTAAGGTATTTTTCCATTGATTTGATACCTAATAATAATAATAATAATAACTTTATTTTTACCCCGCCTTTCTCCCCGAAGGGACTCAAGGCGGCTTACAACATATTAAAAACATAATTTAAAAACGATTAAAAACATATTAACACATCATAAAAAAACAGCAGTCAGAGTAAAAAGAAATAGGTAAAAAGAGCATAGAGCAGCAGCAAGTCATAAAAGAATCAGGCCTGTAAAAAATATTAAAAGATGTTAAAAAGATGTTAAAAGGCCGAGAACTCAGAAGGCCTGTTTAAACAGAAGGGTCTTCAGGCCTTGCCGAAAGGTCTCAAGAGAGGGAGCCATTCTTAAGTCAAGGGGAAGGGAGTTCCATAGCGTTGGTGCCACTACTGAGAAGGCCCTATTTCTTGCAGCTGCCCCACGTACCTCCCTAGGCGGCAGCACTTGTAAAAAGGCCTTCTCTGATGACCTAAGAGGAAAGAGCCGGATTGTACGGGAGCAGGCGATCTCTAAGATACCCTGGTCCAGAGCAGTATAGGGCTTTAAAGGTCAATACCAGCACCTTGAATTGGGCCCGGAAACGAATGGGCAGCCAGTGCAGCCGCTGGAGAAGCCGCTGGAGAAGACAAAATACCACTGTTTTTTGTCTTTGTTTTTAAATCCACAGAGGGTTCCAGTTTAGGCTTTTGGGTTGCTGATGCTAGGCAGATCTCCTCTGGTGGCTTTGTTACATTGGTCAGGCATTCATGTTCAGTGGGGGAGAGTAGCTTCTCCACTATAAGTGGGTGAAGTGCTTTCGTGGCCCATTCTCACCCTTTGCCTGTAACCTTTGATTCAGGTTACAGAGAGCCATTCCGAGCTATGGGCTATTTGCCATGGTCATCTGCAGTGGCATAGCTAATGATCACGTAGCCCAGTGCCAAGCTCAAAATGTTGCCCCAGAACTGATGTCACAACCGGAAGTGGTGTCACGCCCGGGCTTTTTAAAAAGTGACAATTGGGAGGAACCCACCTCCTCCCCCCAGAAGCTCACCACCCACTTGCTCTGCTGCCTCCCCCCAGTCAGTGGCATAGTTATGGCATCTATCTGCTACCTGGGGTTAAAGAAGATTTTTGTAGCCCCCCCTCCATAACAAAATCAAATTTATGTAATTAAGTAAATAAGTTATTGGTTTCATGCTGTATCATTTTAACATCTCATTGGCACTCAGAACAATCAGTCTCATAGGTCAGTTTTGAGTTAAGCAAATTCACTTTTTGTTCCATAAAGGCAGTTGTGTTTTCATTTTCTGGTTAATTGGCCATAACGTTTGATAGAATACAGATATTCCAATGCAGTTTATTTCATTGCATTCTGCATTAAATTATCTTTGCAATGATTTATAACATGATAATATTTATACATACCAAGATTTTCACAATTTTGGTCACTAGTGTCAAGCTCAGCTTGTTGCCCCCTTAAAGCTTGATGCCCAGTGCAACTGCTACCCCCTGCACCTCCTTAGCTATGCCACTGGTCATCTGTACCCTGTTCCTTTCCTCCTCACTGATCCCACTTCTTTGTTCCTTGTAAACGAAAATCTTCCCTTCCTTGTCCTATATTCTTCTGGGAAACCTAGCTAATCTACCTACACCGCTTCTCCACTCCCATCTCCTCCCTTTTTGCTCTGCCTTATCTCATTTTGTGCTTGCTGTACAGTCTTCTCCAACTGTTTTCCATTGGGCTGTATAGTATGAGCATAAGGCTACAATCCTAAACTCACTTTCCTGGGAGTAAGTCCCATTGAATACAATAGGACTTACTTCTGATTAGACCTGCTTAGGATTGTGCTCTAAATGATATAACAGCAAGTGTGCTTGTATAGCAAGTACCAGTTCAAATCCTTGCTTTGGTTCTTCAATACTTTTTAATGAATTTTGGTACATCTTTTCTCTTGCCTCATTTATCCTTTTGCTGCAGAATTGCATAGACATGCTGTTGGGTCCCTGTACGTGATTGTTTTCCTCCATTTGCACATGTTATGCACATGTGTGTTTTAAGACGCAATGTTTGTAATGCTTTTTCTGTCTACTCTTTTCTTTGAGCCTTGCACAACCTGGCATGGAAGCGGCACATTAAACTCCTGCAGGTAATAGTTTCTGTGCTTGTTTGCCAAGCTGCAGCAGGAAGGATGAGTATGGAGATTGGTTAATCTCTGTTGGTTGGTGTAAAGTGATGATGGTGGAGAAGGGAGCGGTGACCCCCCCTTCCCCCTCAGCCATGATCTGCAGCACTGGTTTATCACTTCTTCTGATGTGGGTTGTGAGTAATTTTCATCATCAAAGAGTAATTTGTCTTGTACTGCAAAAACTATATCCTGTCATTTTGGTTTCTGTTGCTTCACACACCAACCTCCACTATACTGTACTGAATGTTCTAATGATCCTCCTGCTAATTACCAGGACTTGATAAATTCTACTCCGTTCAGCACTGATATCACGGTATTGTAGTCCCAGTCCACAGTTTTGCTTTACATGTGATCATGGAGGTTTTCTCTTCCCTCCTGCCCGGGGTGGGGTGGAAGTCTGCTTCAAGGGGATTACCAAGGGCAAAACTGCATTGAGAGTAGACAGTAAGGAAAAGGCTGATGCTGAACTCAAGGGCTTTGCTCCCACCCTTTGGGCTGATAAAATGTGCAAACATTTGCACAGTGTGCAAACATAAGACAAAGTTGCTGTCATCCTGTTCCAGGGGTTTCCACAGCACAGATGCAGCAGCACCAAAAATGCATGCACTGCATCCTATGGTGGAGCAATTGGATAGCCTGCAGGAAATAAGTAAAAATATTTTGTACTTGCCTTCTGGTAAGTTGCCAGAAATCCTTCTGCTGGATTGCCAGTGGTTTTCCTCAGACTTACGCCACCTGTTTTGGTGGCATGTGTCCCAGGAGAGGTGAGGGGCATGGAGGTTTGAAAAGATATAAGATTTGCCATGTACCACTGCCACTGGATTCACCTCTTGCTTCTTCACCTACCTTACCTGCCCTGCCCATGCACGCGACCGACAGCAACTGCACTGGCACCCTCATTGCACTCACTGGTGGCTTCAGTTAGTGCAACAATGTTGAACAAAGAATGTCAGGACCCAGGTTCTTCTGCTGGCGGAATGCTCATTCCACCAGTGGCGCCTGGGAGATAGGGCTGGGCTGTGAGTAGTAGTGATAACTCTGATGGTAACCTAGCATAACTAAGCTCAACTGCACATAACAGAAACCTTTGCTTATTCTTCTCCTGTTACAGCCAATCCTAAGCCAGCGCAGCGCCAGCAGCTGGTGCACAACTCTGGCAACTGCTGTTGTCTGAACAGGGCCTCTGAGAGGAACTTTATCGGGGGGTACAAAGTTTCTTTTGGGCCCCTTAGCAAAGGGCAAGGGGTGAAACAGAGCATGGGAGGGTGGTGATGGACCAGCAGAATGGGGGTAGGGGAGGGTGAAACAGGATGGCAGGAGGGTGGAGACAGCTGAAAAAGTCTTTGGAGCCCAGGTCTACCCACCTGTGTAGCATCAGCAGCTAGATACAGTAATGTGGAAAACCAAACACACTCCTAAGCCTCTCTCAAATCTTTTAAATATAGAAAACCATGCAGGACATTACCATCATCATATTTAGGCTCACGCTAGAATGGAAAGTGTCCTGTGCATACCAAAACTTGCTTCTGCAGCAGCTGTAGCCTGGCAGCTGCGTCCTTGAGCTCCTATACATGCTAAGTGGATCCACAAGCCAAAGAGCTACTGCAGCAGGCCAGTTCCTCTCAGATTTGACACTATGTTAAGAAGTGTTAAGGAGTGTTAAGGAGTATGCATTCCTCAGCCCAGCAGATATGGCTTCCCAGTAGCTGCAGCCACATGCTTGTGGTAGCATTTTGTGCGGGCAACACATCTGAGTAGATGAGAAAATGTAAGATCCCAGGAAATTTCTGGGCCCCCTCCTTTGGCTCATGGACCCCCTTTCTGACCCTGAGTCTGGGTACAAATTACCCCCTTTACCCCCCTCTCCTAGGCCCTATATGTGAGTGCCATAAGGCATGTTGGTGCTGGCAGTAAGCCTGCAATGCTGGCCACAGAGACCAGCGCCTCAGTGCCAGGAAGATGCATCATGGGAATTCAGTTCGGTAGTGTTCGTGCTGGCTGATGGTGAGGCTTTTTGAGGTGTGTGGATGGCAGGAGATGGGCAGAACTGGATAGAGGGAGGGTGGACCAAGTGGAGGGTCAGGCCCAGGAGGGCAGAGTCTGCTGCCAAATCCTATAGCCCCTCCTAAGCCTAAAAGGCTGACATGGGCCTTCTTGGTTCTACAACTGCGCAGCTCTGAGGAGACCCATTGCTGACCGTAGAGCTTGACATGGGTAAGGGAGCAACCATTCCCTTTCCCTGAGGAGACTCTGGCAGCCATCCCAGCCCTATAGGATACAGCAGTGGCCATTTTGGCACCACTGTACTGCTGGGCACTGCCAGGGCATAGGATTGGGGTGCTCTATCTGTATCTGAATTGTAAGCCTGTTGGGGCAGGGATCTTGACTCTAGTTCTTTGTAAAGCACCATGTACATGGATGGCATTAAAGAAATAAATGTCATTTGCTGAATATAAAATAAGTCAATTCTTGTTGTAAGGCTTAGTTTCCTTTTGCCTCATGTAACTATTTGCTCTTGCTCTCCCATTTGCTACTTACTCTCTGAACTGAATTTTCTGATTTAGCTGCCAGTGCCTCTATTAAACTGTTTTATGGTAACCTGTTCGTTTGTGCAGAGCACTAACTGTTCCATTTTTCTGCTAACTTTGAACTCTTCATTGCACACAGTTGTTTTTAAATCTTGTATCAGCTCTTTCAGCCTCTGTGGCCGAATAGAATCACAAAGTGGTTAGTTTGACCCATCCTGAGCTTCACTTTGATACAGCTAGGCTTGGGATCAGGTTGGTAATTTCAAGCAAGAGGAGCAGCCTGTAATCCAACTGGAACCATAGTATCTGTGCTGACAAAGGGTAAGATCAAGCTACCTGAAGATTCCCATCTCCACAGTCAGTCAGTCTGTCTCTCTCTTTTAATGTCAGGGGTTCTGCAGTGCAGGTTAGAATCAGAGACACCTTGCTGATGCTCACTGTAGCTTATGCTGTGCTGTGTAGATTTTCGTGTATTGCATGATGTATGGATAGGGAAGGAAAATGTAGTGCATTATTCATTGTCATCATACAGATTTCCTGTGTGTTTTCTCCACAAAGGAAGCATAAATTTCATCAAAGACATAACGGCAATTAAGAAGAAGCACTGATTCTTCTTTTCAATTGAAAAGAGATGTTGCATACTCATCTTGGAGGAAACTGGAATAATACAACCTATTTACTAGGATCAAACAATGCCCCTCAAGGCTGGGATTAAAGCATTAGCTGCCTTTGAAACCACCTTTTTGTGATTGTTACTTTGTTCAATAAGAACTACATTTATATTCCTTTATAAGCTTTTTCTTGATTTTACAAATCCATGTTTGCTGCCGCTGTGATCACATTAAAGCGACCAAACAATTGGTTCAATTGTTTTGCATTTCCTCTGATTCTTCTAAGATGTTGAATCTGTTATGGGAAGTCTTGCTATGATTTTATTTTATGTCGTTAAGGGCACAATCCTAACCAACTTTCCAGCACCGAGGTGAGGGCAACGCAGCTCCAAGGTAAGGGAACAAATATTCCCTGACCCTGAGGAGGCCTCCATGACTGCCACCCAACTGCAGGTTGCAGCACATGCCCCATTGGCACAGCTAAGACAGTGTGGGAAAGTTGGTTAGGATTTGGGCGTAAGTGTCCAAGTAACATTTTATTTTACCTTAAAATACAAGATTGTAAATTTTATATATGTGTGAAGAAGAGGGAACTAACTATGCTCTCTCTACTAAGAACAGAATGATTGAGAACCATATATTTTATAAACAAGTAAAATAATGTTTGGTAAAGGAGAATGTTTAATTTTATGCTTAGCTTAAGGAGAGCTACTTTTATTCCATAAGTATTTAGTTTTTAAACCTATGAATTATTAAACGTTTTTAAAAACCACTCCAACAATGTAACCTTATGGGTTTTAGTGGTATTTCACTTGGGTAAACGTGCATAGGACTCATGAACACTTCCTCCCCTTCTAGAGGCCAATGTGTATGCTCCCAAGCAGTGAATCATCCAGTAGTAGTAGTAGTAATATAGGTATTAAGCCGGGGTGCAGCAACAATAAGACAGAAAACTGGGGGTGTGGCAGGGTTATATGTAGAGGGTTTTGTTTGTTTTGTTAAAAATACACTGAAACAGAAAACACTACAATTTTGTGTTTAAAATGTCTGAATAAAAACACAAAACACTGCATTTTGGTGTTTAAGATATTTTCCAGAAATTAAAATAGATTACTTTTTCAGTTAGAAATATTACTGTGGCTGCATATGCTGACACTCTATCACCTACCTAGTAAATTTTATAAGTGTTTAAAATTAATAAAAATGAGAACTTGGAATAAAATGCATTACACCACTTTCTGCCTTTCAAATCACAAAATCTGAAAAAAAATAAAACCATTTTCAAACACCACTAGTTATAGTGTAAGACAGGATACGGCAGGTTGAAATAGGACTGAACATATGCACAGTGTAACATAAGCTGGCCTGGCACAGCATCTGGCACTCGGCCTGGCTAGCAAGGAGATGGCTACAATTCAACATAAAGTTAGACATACCTAAATCTAGTGGTTTGCATCCTAATCTGTAATTACAGTACATGCATACATTTCCATCACACAAGGGGGGCATTTTTGCTTTTTCTTTCCTTGGCAGCCACCCCATGATGCATTCTCTTCTTACTACTGGGAAGAGTTCCTGCCATCAGCCCCTAATGAGATTCACATCACTGTGAGCTGCTGTGTTACTACACTATCAACTACACCTATTGTTCACCTGTTCTCTTTAAAAAGCCAGTTTTGGGGGGGGGGGTCCCTTTCAAAATCCTGAACAGTAGTGTGAATAGAAGCAAGTCAGCAGAAAATGATTCTGGTGGCTGCTCAAGAGACAACTCTTTCAAAGAAATTGGAAATTCGAAAACCTTGTCACCTATACCAGTGGTTCCCAACTTTTTTTCAGTTGTATACCTCTTGGCAGCCTATTTCCATAAATTCCAATTTATGGATTCCAAATTGTAAATTCCAATTTACAATTCCATAAATTGTATCAGCAAATGTTTGCAATTAATATAATTATTTCAGATTTATGTGTTTTTTAGCTACTGATCCATATCTGATAATACACAATTTGATGACCAAAAACATGCAGTTGCTGGGGCTTTTGCAGCCTTCCTTCCTGACTTGATAACTCACAAGGCATCTCGTAATACAGACCTGCCTTCAGTTCCTTTTCAGGTACCGCTAAAGGTCCTAGCAAATTTTCTTGGAGGTACATGTACCCCAGGTTTGGGAACCACTGACCTATACAGAAATATCTCAAGGGTTTCATGTACTTCAGTTTTGGAGTACAATCCTATGCGTGTCTACTTGGAAGTAAACCCCATTGAGTCAAATGAGACTTACTCTCATGTAAATATGTATAGGAGTGCAGCCTCAGGAGATTATATTATGTTTCTGCCTTCTGCTATCCAATTCTTATGTTCTCCTGGTCCAGGAGACAAATCTTGCAAGAAATTCATCTCATATCACATATGAGCATACATGATGTATGCTTTGGGTCAGCCATAGGTGTCAGTTGCCCGACTCTGTGGGAGTAACTCTTCAGCAAGGAAGCAGATCAGGCCTGAACCCTGTTAGCTTTGTGTTCTGAGGGAAGCAGAACCACAGCTTACAAGTTGGTTCAGGGAGCAGGTGTAGATTGCTGAGTCAGCAGAATCAGCAGGCACCTGGGACTGACACACCCTGGGTGTGACCAAGCCAGCAATGATTGGCTAAGCTGACTACAAAAGGTTAGTCTGCTGGAGCTTCCAGTGCAGCAGTAGGGGAGTTGTTGGAGATAACTGTGGAACTGCTGCCAGTGACTGAGGAGGCTGGATACTGTATGTATATGCTATTACTGACTTATGGACTGAACCTTTGACTGTGTATTGTTGGAAACTGATTTTGATTTGTTATACTTGGACTGACTGCTTTTCGTGCTGACTCTTGGACTGTTTACTGACTACTTGTGATATCCCTTGCTCAAATACATCTGCTGAAAGTACTCTGCTGTATTTGCTGTTTTTCTTGCAACCTGCTCACATTGGGACAAAACAGGGATCCTACACCAATCACCCCACAAAATAACCTTAACAAACCCAGCTTCTGGATTCTTATGTACTGAGTGCAGAAATACCTAGGGGGACCTCCCTATTTGTTAGATGCTTGACCACTGAACCTATCTTCCAACTAGCCATTTTGATTCAGGACACCTAGTTTTGCAGATACCCACCCAGTCATTAGAAAAGCAACAGACACAGATTTATCTTACCCCATGCAAAAGTAAAACGTTAAATGTCAAGAGCTTAAAGCCATTTCTATCCTAGGTGAATCCTTTAAAAATTACTTCTGCTATTTCTGATTTATTTCTCCCCTGATGGGTTTATGACACTTTCTGCTGTTTCTCATTTAGCTGGCAGGTTTGAACTTTGCATGCAGTGAAATAGCTTTGATGTAAGCTGTGTCGTCTTACAGGAAAGAGCAACTTGACACCTCAGAAGTACTTTTTAAAAAACCTTTTTGGTTTGCCTTCATTCTCAGAGTCGGCACTAACTATTTTTAAAATGTCTCCTTACGCTAATGTATAGATGGATTAATCTCTTCTTGTTTCCTCCCTCCTGGAAATTTTCTTGAGAGGGCTAAGTGGGCTAATTTTGTACACAACTTAGCAGCTTGTATAGAGTTGTTAATTACTTCCTAACCTCACAGCTGACTTTGAAACTCCCTGTTGTCTCACTGTTGTTGTGCTGCCGCTCTCAAAATGCACCTGCTCCTCACTGGCATATTATATTTCATTTAAATATGTGCATATTTGTAATTGTTCATTGGCAACTACTGAGGCTTACTGGTCTCAGTATTTCATATGGGTAAAAGAAACAACAAGAACTCTGGACAATCTGGTTTCAATTCATAGCACCTAGTAGTGCAATGAGATGAGAGGACCCCACTGATGCTGAGATACTGTGGGTATGCAGAATGTGATGCTTTTTACAAAATTTGGCTCTCAGAATCTCACTTTTTTGTGTAAAAAAAAAAAGCACAATTCTCACTCTTCTACTCATATATGCTTAAAAGATGGGGAGAGAGTATTTCACAGTTAATTCATGGAATTCATTGCTATAAGGTTTGCTGCTGATGATTTAAATGGCGTTAAGCATTAGATAAATTCACGGAGGTTAAGTTTATCCACATCAATGTCTGTTCATTGTGGCAGCTATACTGAATTTCTGGATTCATAGCAGACTCATCCCACTGAAAGACAGGTGTTGGTGGTCACCATCAGGTGACATTGCAATGGTTGTGAGCTTTTCAGAATCATCTGACTGGTCCTTGTGAGAAGCTGGACATGATGGGCCTTTGGTTTGATCCAGAAGGACTCTCCTAATGTTCTTAGCCTGTGTTCTTTATGAGGAGTGAAGTTTAGCAGTTGTGTCTAGAATCTTTCTACAGCATAAAATGGTACAGTCCAGATATATTCATTTTTTCCTTAATCCTGTTGGTATCAGAAAGATGTCTAAACATGTCTGCAGCTCACAAAACTGTATTCAGTAGCATGTTAAGTTGCAAATTGAAAGCTATAGACAAGAAGTTCCGTTGAACATAGCAGTACAGTAATACCTCCTAAAACACTGCTCCTTTTCATGATGTTTCATTACAGTTTTAGAGCCAAATCCTGAGCTCTGCATGCCGGCTTACTGCCGGCGTACACTGTCGCAAACATACCATAAGACACATTCGCGAGCCCTAATGCCAGGTGAGCGCCAGTGTTGGACTAGCACTGGGCAGGCGCCCAGCCTCCGCCACTCGGTGGTTGTTCAGACCACCAAGCAGCGGAGAGAAAGGTGGGGAGGAAGCATTCCGGGGAGGCGGTCGGAGGGCAAAGAGAGAGTGGGGAGGAGGTGAGGCAGGGAGAGGGCAGGGGGAAGCATACTAGGGGGAGGGAGCGGGGAAGGAAGCGGGATGATCCTGAACCTTCGTGTCAGGCTTGGCACCTGACACAGAGGCTTTTTCCTCACCACCGACCTTTAGGTCAGCAGTGAATCGAGTAGCCCCATTGCGGAGCCACTCCCTTTACCCGGGGGATGGGGACAAAAGCCCCCTTCTTCTGAGGTTCCTCCTGTGGCTACCTTGGGCGCGCAGGATGCAGTGGCAGCCATTTTTGGTGCCACCACAGCTGCACGCTTGGGCAGCTCAGGATTGGGCTCCCAGTCATCCTGGATGCAGTGTATTTCAGCTAGTGTCCCAATCAGCACCAATCTCACACTTATCCTCAACAATGTCTCCTATAGCACTGTATCACATAGCTTTTGGCTTTGCAGGAACATGTAAATTTCTGCGTTTTGGGAGGCATTGATGTATGAGAATGAGGAGGCTGAAGGTACAAGCTTTCATCAAGCTGCTCCTTTCTTCCCAGGACCTCAGCTACTCCTCTGCAAATGCTGTGGAATTATTTTGTCTCTTGCAGGAATTGTTTAAAAGGAAATAATTCTGTCAGTGAAGTGCTGCAGTAATGCTGCCAAAATCACTCTCACCATACTCAAAAAACAAGGTGAAATAATGGGATGTTGGGTTATAGGCAGTGACATTTTTAAAGGACAGGGAGAAATGTGCTTAAAAGCTGAGGAAAAGTAGGAAGGGTTAGTGTAGAGAGAAGTCTGAGATGGATGCAAGGGGAAGAGATGGAGGAGATGGGTTAAGGGTACAGGTTGTAGAACAGATGTGGACAGAAAATGAGTCATTTCAGATTCAGAAAATAGTGTGAGGGAGAAGAGATGAAAGGGAAAGGGATACTGTGGCACAGAGTTTTTCTGGGGATTTTGGACCTATCTTATATATTGATCAAAACAGGATAAATTATAGGAACCTTGCAAGTCTGACAGTTGGAAGTCCCTCTGATAAAATTTTACAATTTTTTTTTCTGCTCACTGAACTAAGTAACAAATATCAGAAATATCTGCATTTTCTTTCTGTTGAAAATATGAAATTTTTATTTGGCATATGGACAACTAAGCATTTAATTCGGTGATTATGCAGCCAATACTCCAACCCTCTAGAAAATATTAGATGCCACAATATAATCTTTTATTAATTTCAGAATGCCCTTGCATTTTAAATAGCTAAAAAATTTTCATAACCAGAGAAAGGCAACTTTTAAATTTGTTCTACAACCTTGTTATTCAGGGTA
This sequence comes from Tiliqua scincoides, assembly GCF_035046505.1. Taxonomy (NCBI): domain Eukaryota; kingdom Metazoa; phylum Chordata; class Lepidosauria; order Squamata; family Scincidae; genus Tiliqua; species Tiliqua scincoides. The sequence goes on from NC_089821.1 coordinate 203,925,843, forward strand.
CTTGACTTCAGAATTTGTCCTCCTTGAAGTCAGTGGAACTAAAACAATTTCAGTCTATATATTAACATTCATAGGGTCCCTTCTCTTCTTTTTAATACATATGTTTTGTTAATGGTTTTGGTAGCCTACGTTAAACCCTCACAACTTGCAAAATATTTATAATTATCTTTACTCACTCAACTTCATTGAAAAGAACCTCAATTTCTACTATAACATAAAAAATTAAATCACTCAGCATCCTGTCATGATGTCCTGCTGAGATGCAAAAATGTGGCGTTTCATAATTTAATACACATTTATATTTTTCATGTGTTGATACAACAGTCATCATTGTAGCCGAAGTCTTTTCAGATTTTGAAGTGAAGCTCTAGGTACAACCCTAATATTGGCCAAGGGTCTTATTCATTTTTAATTGTTGATGCCTATCGAGGGCACACTGAGTTAATGGTACTGGGTGTATTATTGGGGGTCTTCAAAAAACCAGCAGAAGTAGTCTATCACACTAGATAGTTTCAGCTGTTGAAACAGTTGCAGCTTGATAATAAAATGGTGCCTTTTTACAAATTATTGCATTATCTTTAATATTACTTCCCTCCCCACTAACTGATACTTATTTAACACAAACTGTGTGTTGCACATTGTTTAGAACATAAATGTGAGATTTCTGCCCAGAGCCTTACAGCCTACAAGTGAGAAGGACCAACAGAGTTGGAGGGGGAGGGGAAGGTCAATTTCCTTGCTAATATGTTTTACAGTCCTGCTACTTGTTAAATTAAATCAGCAGAAACTCTAATTTAGTTGTCCATAAAAAAAATTATAATGATATTATGAAAGGCATAAGTTTTGCAACAGAAAGTGGGAATCACAAACTTGTGGCTTCATCGGTATTTTAATAGTTGGTTGTAACATACTTAGTTTACTAAAATCAGTATGTACTAAAATGTTCTTGGAGAAAATCTAAATAAATCAAATAAGTTTTGAATAGAGTTTCAGTTTCTTTTAATCATATTTACTCTTTGACTGCCAAATTGTTTGTATAGGCATTAGTATATCACTGTGGATTACCAAGGTATAGCTGTTAATGAGAAGCTACTTTCTCATCTTCATTTCCCATGCAGATATAAGAAAACCTGGGCTAGGCAAAGGGCAGTGGGGTTGCTGCTGAGGGCTGTTATCACCAACTAATCTTTGTTATCAGTTTTGGTTATTTTTGTGCCCATCTTTTGTGCCAAGAAAAGTTATTTCACCACAGAAGAAAATGCATTAGAAAACTTCCCACTTTAAATAATGCTAAGAAGAAGAAAGAAGTCAATTCTTTGGACCCCTTTCTCTGTTTCAGAGGTAGATTGGATTTTACTTGTGGTATATCAGGGAAACGGCTTCTGTTTCCACAGTTATCCCACATCACATTTGGATTTGCCCCACATATGACTTGATTATTGCTAAGATTTTGGGGGATCTTTATAAACCTTTGTTTGACCCTTACTAGAAGAAAGTGATGTGCACTTATGTGATGTGTAAGTTACAGCTAACATACTGAAACTCTGAAACAGCAGAATCCAACATATGATGGATTTTAACTGCAAGGGGTATTGATAGGCAAAAACTAGTTTGTCTTCACCATGACTCACATTAATGACAGAGAAGACCCTCTGGGGATCTGCCCCTCTTTGGCTGTTCTTTATTGATTTATGTTAAAAGGCAGCGGAGGCCTTAATGTGTACTATTATGCTATTGCATCTTTGAAAATGGTATGTTGGATCTTAGTTGACTCATAATTGTTCATCTGCTGAACTGCATAGAGAAGGGCAATATTTCTGTAGCTATTTTCCTGGTCTAGTATTGTTACTATAAATAGTATATTATAGTACTATAGTAATATACCATAGTATATTAAGGGCCCAATCTTATCCAGTTTTCCAGCACTGGAGCAGCAGCAATCCAACCCCAAGGTAAGAGAACAAATGTTCCCATGAGACTGCTTCCCCACCACAGGATGCAGTGCATTCCCCATTGGCACAGCTGCACCGGCACTAGAAAAATGGATAGGATTTGGTCCTAAATATACTATTTTATTATGCTTTTGAGTCCTGATGTGCAAATATGGGTTTCCTGTAAGAGGAGAAATTGAGACATTAAATTAAGACAATGTTAACTTTTCTGAGGCCTTTCATTTATTTTAATGTGGTTTTGTGGTATTCTGAGTAGAATATTCAAACAAATATTATGGACAGCAACTGAGAGTATTTGTTTAACGCAACCATGTGAAATGAACAGGACATGTTTGTGCACTTGTAGTACCATATGTGTTTGTTCAGTTTCATTCAAAAGGCTCTGCTCGGCCCATGGCTGCTTGCTTTCCGGTGCTTCAATCTCTTGCTTTCTACCACATTAGAAAAAAGATTAGGAGGACTTATCACAGCTGTGGAATTCCATTATACTATATTACTGCAAAGTTGCAAAACAGGACATTACCGTAATTAACCAGATGAGGATATTGTTGGATTGCGATGCCAGTACTTTCCCTATCCCTCCTGTCCTAGCAGCTCTCTTATTAAAAGGATGTGGAGGCATAGGCAGTGTTGAGGAAACAATGTAAGTGGCATTGCTCCTTTCTCTAGACCAGGGGTCTCCAAACCCCGGCCCGGGGGCCAGATGCGGCCCACAGAGTTCCTCTATCCAGCCCGCAGCCAGCCTCTGATCCCCTGAGAGCCTCTGGCCCAACTGACCAACACAACCAGAGTTGTGTTTGTGCGGTGGGGGAATGGGGACCCATTTAAGTGTGTGTGCTTTATTTCTTGGGCTGTGTTGGTGCTTGGAGAAATCCTGGACATTTGACCCCATTCATTCATTCATTCATTTCAGTCATTCATCTAAGTTCCATCTCTAATGTACTTATTTAAATTTTATATTTAATTTCTTTTTCCAGCCCTCGACACTGTGCCAGATATTTGATGCAGCCCTTCGGCCAACAAGTTTAGAGACCCCTGCTCTAGACCACCATGTAACATACAGCAAAATATACTCTTCTTCCACACTTTGCTCCACTGCTTTGTTCTTTGTACTATAAAAACCAACCATCTTTTCATTCCAAGTATTAGATACAGTGACCATCTACCTCTAGAATCTGCAAACGCAGCACCCCTTGCACACACAGTTCCCATGTTACTCATGGCAATCTGCTTTTGTGTGCACACTGCTTTCATTAGATCTGAGTGTAAATGATTTCTGGATTTAATTTTAAATGTTTTCAGGGTTTGCGAATGAAGACTCTGTCAGAAGCCTCTGTCAAAGCATTACTTTGACTCTTATTGTCATGTTCCTGAAGCTTGCTTGCTCTCTATTAAGTCCTCTCTTTAGCGTTTCAAAACATAACTATCTATTTTTCCCCTTCTTTATATGCACATTACCACTTTCTGCCATAACAGGACCTGGTTAGTGAAGCCATGATGCTATTCTGACAGTATTCAACTCATCACTAGAATTCCTTCCACAAAGAAAACACTTTCTCTAATGCACAGTTGAATGACTTAAAACTCAAACTCACCTTCTTCATAAAAGCCAGACTGGATCTGCAGGATCCTAGGAAGAGATTTGGGATTCAAGGAATGGATGAAATTCTTCAAGCTAGAGGCCATGGCTGGCAGAACAGTGGCAAGATCCGATGTTGAAAAAGAAATGCCTCATAAACGACTCTCGTTACCACCTCTTGCACTTTAGAACAAGCCTGTGAAATCAGAAACAAGATTTCAGTTGAAAGAGAGGCACTAAGCCTTTTCACTGGGGAGACCACTTCCTCTGTCTCTTTGGGTTGGTGGAAGGAGGCAAGCATAGGAAGCTAAGCAAGCTGCACTCACCACCTGGGCATAGAAGTCTAGTACTCATGCCAGTTAGGGCTGCAGGAAATACAACCTTTACTGGTGTGTGCCTGTACCAGAAGAGGTGATGGTGAGAGAGACTTTCTCAGTTAAGGTGTGGTTTGATACCTAATGCAGCTGCACTTGCACACACACACCCCCAAAGATCTTGTCTTTTAAGTCTTTGATAGTTTGACATTGAACTGCTAGAACGTGTACTAGTTTTTCTTCTTTAAAGAAGCCACAAGCTGTCTCTGAATAGATGAAATGAAACTGGTCTGTATAGTGGAACTGTGCTTTGCAGAAACAAGAAGAGCAAGCCAGTTTAAAGGGAATCTGCCATAACTCCTCAAAAGTATCAGAGAGATTTGTTTTCAGGCAAGACAGCTGAAGGCAGGTGAGGCCCAAAGCAAGCTGCAGTGAGAGAATGGAATGCAGTACTTCAGATTAGAAGTGGAGGATATTGCTTTGAATGTTGCAGCCGATATCCTGCTTTTCGAAGATGAACACGGATGGGAGAACAGTATTAGTCGGGCCATTAGCATACTGTGCTCTGTTACGTATTTGCAGAAAGTTTTTAATGCAGGGAGAAAATTTAAATATGGCTGTACCTTCTGCAGCCTGAAATGGTGACATCCACCATGTCATTCTGCTGCATGTGTTGGCCAGACGCAAGTCATGGGATGAAAAGTGATTTGATGAACCGCAAGTTTCCAGGTGCACAAGTGACTGTCGGTGCCTAGTGTAATACTACAATGTTATGTTCTGGAAGTGTAAGGCCCTGTTAGGATTGGGTTGCAAGTTCTCTTTTCCTACTGTTGCTAAGCTTCAGTACATGAAACTGAAACAGGATATTCTTCCTGTCTCTTGTTTCTGTGTAGATTGTCAATGGTGGGGGTCCCTGTTTTCTCATTTTTTGCTATGTACATTGATGGCGCTGTATAATTACTAATAATATATTGCACAATTAGCTATGTGACAGAGATACGGACAGGGAAAATAAATCCTCCCCCCTTATCCTACCATGATCAGATGGGTGCTGTCAGTTATCAGGAGGCGGTCTGTGCTCTGAACCCTGCAGCTGGGTCAGGATCCAAGTGCACATTCCCCCATCTAGCCAGGGATTTGTGTATGGAAGCTGCTTTTGAATCTTCATGGCTCTTAGCTGGATCAGGATGAATGAGTAGATCAAACTCACACAACCTCTAAATGAGTTTGCACTGAGAAGAACAAAAACAAATGGTGAGCAATTACTTCAACAGCAAACTAAGAAGAAACGTCAATCAACTTATAACAATTATTTCCCATGCTTATGCAAGCTCCATATCTTTATAAATTATACATCACTTTTTTTTGCAAATTGTGACCTTTCTGTCACCTCTTCCCTCTTACACTTCATCGGTACTTCAGTTGTACACTTTGAAGAAGGCCTCAGCTTTTAAATTCTCTGTGACATGCTTAATTTATTCTAAGCACTATGCAAATAAATACGTTAATGGAATCTCTGGCATGTATTGAAGCAACTCTTAGTTATTACTACTTAAATTATGCCACCTATTCCAAAAGAAAAGCTAAGAATGAAAACTAGTGAATAGAGGCCTCCAATAATCAACTTGATCAGAAAGTATAGGCTTTCAAAACTTGTGACCAACAAAGGTAAATGCAGCCCTCCAGCCATATGTGGTGACCCTGTTTTTGCTGTCCTTCCAGGTCTGCAAAAGTACCTCGCATGCTACATTACATAACAGGTAGGATGAGGTGTCCTTGGTGGATCGTAGTGTGCGTTCTTGATGTAGTGGTATCCTACATTACAGTAGTAATATCCATTAAGCAGAAGCCATGGACTCCCCTGTAGATCAGAAAACTCAGCTGTGAATATAGAAGCATCATGAAAGCTAAAAATGCTGAAAAGTCTTAGACAGCATTTCCATTGACTTCAGTGGATGTTATCATTGATGTAAATAGGATAGCGTAACATACATCAAACTAGCATTGTAGGGTTGTCATTCTCTACTTTCCATCCAGTGTGGACACCACACTTTATCCCAAATCAGCCCTATAAACTAAAATGATAGAAAGTGAACCAAGTGGGCACCTTGAAAAGGCAGGTCCCATGTCTTTAATTTCATAATCATATCCCTATCGCTTCCTTAGAGTGCAACCCAGAGATTGCGCTGAGCCAGTGTAAGTCCGTTACGCTGGCCTGGAAGTGTCACAAACATGTCATAAGGCATGCCTGTGATGACTCCAGAGTTGGGGAGGCTGGCACAAGGTCTCTTGCCAGCCTCCTTGTAATGGAACAAGCCCTGGGATAGGTGGGTTTGTGCTGGTGGCAGGCCACTGGCACGGGGGTCTGGGGAGGCAGGGAGAGGGTGGAAGTGGGTGTTTCAGGGTGGGGGCAGGGCAGACAGCTGGCAGGCCCATGAGTGGGGTGGTCCTGGGAGGAGGTGGTGCTAGGATCTGCCACTTAGGCAGGAACCTTATCCCCTCCCTGGAGGCCCAGCCTAGCACTTGGCTGCTTGGATAAGAACATAAGAACATAAGAACAGCCCCACTGGATCAGGCCATAGGCCCATCTAGTCCAGCTTCCTGTATCTCACAGCGGCCCACCAAATGCCCCAGGGAGCACACCAGATAACAAGAGACCTCATCCTGGTGCCCTCCCCTACATCTGGCATTCTGACTTAACCCATTCCTAAAATCAGGAGGTTGCGCATACACATCATGGCTTGTACCCCATAATGGATTTTTCCTCCAGAAACTCGTCCAATCCCCTTTTAAAGGCGTCTAGGCTAGACGCCAGCACCACATCCTGTGGCAAGGAGTTCCACAGACCGACCACGCGCTGAGTAAAGAAATATTTTCTTTTGTCTGTCCTAACCCGCCCAACACTCAATTTTAGCGGATTTTAGTGGATGTCCCTGGTTCTGGTATTGGTTCTGGTTCTGGTTCTGGTATTATGTGAGAGTGTAAAGAGCATCTCCCTATCCACTCTGTCCATCCCCTGCATAATTTTGTATGTCTCAGTCATGTCCCCCCTCAAGCGTCTCTTTTCTAGGCTGAAGAGGCCCAAACGCCATAGCCTTTCCTCATAAGGAAGGTGCCCCAGCCCCGTAATCATCTTAGTCGCTCTCTTTTGCACCTTTTCCGTTTCCACTATGTCTTTTTTGAGATGCGGCGACCAGAACTGGACACAATACTCCAGGTGTGGCCTTACCATCGATTTGTACAACGGCATTATAATACTAACCGTTTTGTTCTCAATACCCTTCCTAATGATCCCAAGCATAGAATTGGCCTTCTTCACTGCCACCGCACATTGGGTCGACACTTTCATCGACCTGTCCACCACCACCCCAAGATCTCTCTCCTGATCTGTCACAGACAGCTCAGAACCCATCAGCCTATATCTAAAGTTTTGATTTTTTGCCCCAATGTGCATGACTTTACACTTACTGACATTGAAGCGCATCTGCCATTTTGCTGCCCATTCTGCCAGTCTGGAGAGATCCTTCTGGAGCTCCTCACAATCACTTCTGGTTAGGCGGCGCAGATCAGAGTAGCCCTGTTAAGGCTGCTGCTACTGCCTTACTCGGGGTAAGGGAAATTGCATGCCTGTTCAGGCCTTGCCATGTTATTTGGGTTAAGGATTGTACCGCAGTCATCCCCAACCCTGTGCTGGATACCACGAAGGCCACCTGGCCTGCCTGTTCTGGCGCAGGTTAGGAGTGGGCTGCCCATCTTTTTGCCTGAAGGGTGGCTCAGGAAAGGGGCTCTACTATATAGTGTAAAACCATATAGATTGCAGGAGTCAGAGGCAATTTAGAGGCACATACGTTTACTCTTCAAACAGCCATACGGATGTACCCTAATACAGAGCTTGAAATCGTGTAGATAACTTGCCCTGTCACTCATTTCAGTGGTGCCCATGCAGTGAAACTTCCAGTGGATTGTACCCAATATTCCTGGCAATTGAAAAATATAAACTTGCTAAGTTGTTCTTGTTTCGAGATTCGGAGCATGTTTCTATTCAAGCTAAACAGAAGTGATTGAATCCTTATTTGAACCTGTTGGTCACTGATGTTATTCACAGTCAAAATCTCAGTTTTCAAAATAGAAAGGAAAATTTCAGGAACTTTCTTCCTGAGCTTTTAAACCACTATAACGGTGGTTCTCACACATTTAGCACTGGGACCCACTGGGACGGAATGAGAATCTGTCGAGACCCACCAGAAGTGGTCATGACCAGAAGTGTCGTCATCAAGCAGCAAAATTTTTAACTATCCTAGGCTGTAATCCTACCCACACTTACCCAGGAGTAAGTTTCCTTTACTATCATTGTTAAAAGAATATACATAGTAGTTTGTTCAAAGTACAGGTCTGTAACATTTCCCCAAATGCAGTCACATATCATGGTAGCATCAAGTCTAATATATTAAAAATAAAATATTTACAGGAATGGGGACCCACCTGAAATTGTCTTGTGACCCACCTAGTGGGTCCTGACCCACAGTTTGAAAAACACTGCACTATAAGAAAGCTATTTGTTATCTCTGTTGGCTTAAACATTTGGCTGTAGATTCCATGAAACATTACCATTGAAGCTGATATTAATCTAATACAGTGGTTCACAAACATTTAGCACTGGAACAGTAGCTAGGTAATTTGAAACCCGGGGCCCATAAATTTTTGTCACCCCATACAAATTTAATTAATTAATTAAATTTAAATTAAATTTAAATTAATTAATTAATTAAATTAATTAATTCACATTTTTATTCCACCCTTCCTCTAAGCAGCTCAGGGTGGTGTACATGGTTCCTCCCCTTATTTTGTTCTCACAACAACTCTGTAAGGTAGGTGAGACTGAGAGATAGTAATAGTCAAGACATGAAATGAATAATAATAATGGCCAGAAAATAAATGCAGTGAATATTTCCCCACAAGCAATGGTTAAAATTCTGCATCAAATGATATATAACATGATGACATTATTTCTAAAAGCCATGATTTCCAGAATTTTGGTCACTAGGTTATCATCCCCCCCCCCCCCGAGTTTGTCTCATTAGCCTGTTTTGAGTTAAGGCAGTGGTTCTCGAACTTTTAACACTGGGTCCCACTTTTTTGAATGACAATCTGTCCAAGACACACTGGAAGTGAGGTCATGGCTGGAAGTGACATCACCAAACAAAAGAAAATAATTATAAATAATTAAATTAAAGAAAAACAACTAATTAAATAAGGGGAAGCCAACCCTATTTCGCCAAATGAATTTTCTCTGTAGCCTGCCTGCAATAACATCCCACCCCAAAAAATATCAGTGAGCTTTTCAGCCCTCCCCAGTGGCCAGTTCAGTGTAAATTCTTATATTTCAAGCATAGCACTATCAGGACCTACCTGGCTTTGCAAGTCTGAAAACACATAAAAATGACATTACCAGCTCAAACCTCTGTTTTATTCTGTGGGGGGGAGGGTGTGCTGCCTTCTGGAGCATTTGTTGCTCCACTTTCATCAGATTGGGACCATGCAGCCAGCCTTGTATTCCCCTTTGCCTGACTTGACCAGGAGCCAAGGCACGTTTGCTTATTCGCAAGTAAACACAACTGTTTATCTTACTTTTGCTTCCCACAGGATACAATACATTTGTCTGCTTGAAGGGAGGGACTTCCTTCTTGGGTGTTTTTTGGGGGCTGCTTTTATTGGATAGGAACTATTCTGATGTTATTGGATTCCCTTCAGCCTGCCCTTTCTGACTTAGTCAAGTTCGCCTACTTGCGAGTAAATGTGCGATATGGCTCTTTCACTTTCCATAGGGCGCCTTGAAGAAGGAAGGCCCATAGCCAGGGAGACAGACCAAGGACAGACTGCACTTGCTCCCGGTGTGGAAGGGATTGTCACTCCCGAATTGGCCTTTTCAGCCACACTAGACGCTGTTCCAGAACCACCATTCAGATCGCGATACGATAGTCTTTTGAGACTGAAGGTTGCCAACAACAAAGGGCTCCTTGCATTTTTTGTTTCCAGTTGTTTGGCCGTAAGGTTTGATGGAAACAAAATATTTTACTCCAGATTTTTTCCATTGCATTCTGCTAGAAATTCCGCATCCAATGGTATATAGCATGATGGGGTTATTCGTAACCTCTGTGATGTTGGGTGGTGTCACCTCCCTGGCTGGTACCTGGGGTGCACCGCCCCTCCGCCCCTCACTAGCTACGCCACTGCACTGGAACCCACTTTCTAAAACAATGTTCTATCAGGTCCAACCTAGGTTTACTAGATCTTTAAAAAAGGAGATCTAGAAAGAAATAATATTTTATTTCTAATTAGTAATAGACAGAAAAACCCTCAAACATTCATCCCTTTATATTTACACATGCTTGCAAACTTCAGGACCTTAGCTCCTTGCAGAGCAATTAGCAGCAATCTTGCAAACTGCAGGATCTGAGCTCTTTGCAGTGTAATTAGCAAGTACAGTATCTAATTTTTGAATAGCCTCGATGCTTGAGGCAATTAGTTATCTGATCTTGATGACCAAGCAAATATCAGGTCACAATCTACTAGTGCAGGGGTGTCCAAAGTTTTTGGCAGGAGGGCCATACCATCTCTCTGACACTGTGTCCGGGGCGGGGGACACACGACTAATTTAAATTTAAAATTTAAATAAATTTACATACGTTTACATAAATGTATATAATAAAGATGAACTTATATGAATGAATGAAGGTCTTGCAATAGCTCAAGGCCTATAAAAGGCCTTGCACAAAACAAGGCTGGCCTTTGCTGCCTCTACTGCATCACAGATGTGAAACAGCAAGCAGTGGAGGGAGCCTTCATCCCACAGTTCACGCGAGAGGTCAAACAGTTGCCCTCACTCTGAGAGCAGTTGCATCGGGCCAGTGTGGGCTCCAGCAAATCTCTGGAGGACCAGAAGCTCGTTGGAGACTGGGGGTTCCCTGAGGGCCACATTGGGAGTCCTGGAAGGCTGCATGTGGCCCCTGGGCCGGGGTTTGGGCACTCCTGTACTAGTGGATCCCAGCCCACAGTTTGGGAACCACTGATCGACTACATAGTCCAGTAGACAGTGTTTATGGTTCCAAGTTTGGTTTTTTTTTTAAATATGCTAATTATGTTCTAGAAACAACGAACTTCTTAGAGATGTCTCCTCAAGGCTATCCACTTGAATTGTTAAAAGTGCTTATTGCTCAGTAAATACTACCTTCTGTCAGAGATGGCTTTCTTTGTGGAAGGGGGAAAGAAGGTATCACTTTGCTTGAAAAATATTATTTTCATTAAGGTCTATTCAAGGTTTACTTTGGGAGCAAGATTATTCAAGATCTGCACCTTACAACAGAAGCATGTTTGAATTGTGCTTGGCATACCTTCAGTGCATTTGTGACAGCTGGAGATACACAGGAGACTCTCAGGGAATTAATTTTACAGAGCACTCCTCTTGAGGTGGCTGGTGTTGCGTTTAATAACAGGTTTTATTTTAAAGAGGCCACAGCAATCCTTGGGTGTCATGAAAGAATTCTCCCCAAAGTGTTTACAGCTAGTGGCTGCAAAAAGGAAAGGACAATGAATTCATTTAAATACATTTGTGCAAGATTGATCCTCCCAGTGGAATTTACAGAACCATGGTCTCTAATTATTCTTAAAGTTTTGCCTATCAACTTGCCCATCAACTCCGCAATCCGCCACACAAGGGAATGCAAAAGAACTTGATGTTTCCTGACAGGAAAGTTCTTTTATAATAATGTCCAGGAGGGAAAACCGGTGAGCTTTTTTTTCCCACCCAAGTCATCACTACTATTTAAGTACTGATTCTGAAGTGGAAAGCCAGGTTGGTGTAGTCGTTCAGGAGTTGAATTTAGACCTGGAAGATCCTTGTTTAAGTCATTGTAACGACCTATGGTTATCACAATTAAACTTTGACTGACTTTGACTTGTTTAAGTCCCTGATCAGCCATAAAGCTTCCCAGGTGAGCTTGATCCAGTCACTATCTCTCAGCCTTGCCCACCTCAAAGGGTTGTTGTGATGATAAAAGGGAAAAATGTGAAAAATAAAATTTAAAAATGTAGATCTGCTGCTAACCATACAGATCATCATCATGTGCAGAGGCTCTACTCCTAAGGACTACCGGTAAAATACAGTACTAGCTAGTGGCACTGTGGTAAATTTTAAGGTGTAGTTGCTTATCATGACACCCCCTCCTATAGTTCCATCCCATTATGACTCTAACAAAAGTAAAATATCAACTCTGAAATTTCTTCATTAGAATGTGTTCTCATCAAACGTATTTCTGCTTTGAAACTAATTATATTTCAGACCCAAACTCATAGAGAAGGCTGCAATAGTTTTTGAACAAATGTGTAAAAATTGAAAAATGGAATATAAAAATATTCCAGTATAAAAAGTATATTGGGCTACTAGCCTATGTATGTTTATTCAGACATAAGTTCCACTGTGCTCAGTATGATTAACTCCCAAGGAAGCTTGCATAAGATTGTAGCCTTAATGCAGCATGGACCACATACTCTCAGACAGGAACTACATGTCTCTCAGGTAGCCTGTTGGGTAAGATGATGTCCTAGCCCTAGATATTAACAGTAACAAGAAAAAGCCCACACAAACTTTGCCCGCATGGGTTAGGGTGCAGAGATTCAGTGGGTAAGGTATTTTTTATATGGGCAATTCTTGTGTCGGTGCTTTTCATGTGGGCTTTTTTCACAGAACCGATATTACCATATGTTAATATGTTAGGCAAATTTCTCTTGATTTGTTTCCTGCTGAGCCTGATGTTGCTTCTTGGTGAAAATCCTTTTGAAAACGTTTCAAAGGCAACACTGAATGCTCCTACTGATGATGTCCCCATTCCTACTGTAGGAGAACTCCCCAAGCTCCTTCTTGACTGCAACTCTGATACTAGCATGAGCTTCTGGATGTGACTGAGCAATTCACATGAAGACTATCAGCCCAATCCTATCCACACTTTCCTGGGAGTAAGCCCCATTGACACTAATGGGACTTACTTCTGAGTAGATATGCATAGGATTTGGCTGTATGTCTCCTCCTATATTGATTGCTAGGTGAAGCTGCCACCCTATCGATGGATTTCCTGCACATCTTCCTGGTAGGCTTAGATAAAGAGCTAAGGCAGATGGGGGGGGGGGGAGCATGCCAGCTATTGGAAAGAGAGGGATCTTGTTAACTTGCAGCTACACTGAACAAACCAGATCTGTAATTGGAAAGGGTGCACACTATTGTTGCGCATAATTTTGATGTTCAGTTCACAAATGAAAGATAAGAGTTATAGGACTTGTATATAATGCTGACGCTTGGTGCAGGTTCACAAATGCATGTCCATCAGTTGATGGATCCTCATTCATTTGTAGCTGGAGACTGCAATGTTGCAGGCCTCAGGTGGAGAACTCCATTTGATAACTAATCCCTAGAGCCTTTCTTTCATTTGAAGACTTTCATTGCAGCTCAAACATAGTGCTTTTCAATAAAACAACCAAGTTCACATCTTTTCTGGGTGTAAAGTGGAATTACAAGCCAGTAAGAGGATCTGAGGACTGACTGAATGTGAGCAAAATGCCCACCGGTAACAATAGTGGCAAAATTCTGAACAGAGGTAAGTAGATCAGGATGTGAGAAAGCAAGGCCAGTGGAAAGGTTTGCAGCAATCATCATGGAAAATGAGCACAGTGTGTGTGGAGAATAGGAAGAAGTGATGGAGTTTGTGATGGAGTGAAGGAAGCACTAACGACATAGGGAATATGAAAGATGTAACTGAAACAGAGGAAGCAAAGATGAAACTCAGATTATGTGCTTGGAAAAACGTGGCTAAAGACACAGTGTGGAGATAGTAGGAGAACAACCCAGCCAAAGATATTTGGTAGGCAGTTTAGTAGGTAAGGTTATCGGGTTTCAGAAGTAACTAGTTGCAGAAGTAACTAGCTGGATGCTGCATGTGTTCAGAACACAGGGGGGGGGTGTTTCTTCTTGTCCCCCAGACTCTCCATTGAATGGCAGATGTGTCCTTTTGTTTACTGATGGGATGGGCAGGGACATTAGGGAAGTGTTTAAAGAGAATTCTGACATTCTCTCTCACACATACACACGCACTCTGGCAGCTGTTCAGTGGCTAACTTTTTATGGAAAAGACTTGGGATTCGAGTCTTTTAGAGTCCCCAAAATGTTCTGGAAAACTCAGAAAGTCCTGTTTGGACTTATTTTTGACTCAAGTTAAACAGGAAGGAAACTCATGACTTGACTCAGGTCAAGCCCCGCTGGATTTGCCCATCTTTGCTCATAACATAATTATGTATATATTTGTACCAAAATGATCAAAATAATCCCCAGGGGCGTGGGCTCTGGGCAGGAATGGACAGAGAAGACCATTAGCTTATAAGTGATGGTTACAACCATAGGATTAATTGAGAGTGCCCAAAGGTGTGGAGAGAGAAAGATGAGAACCAAGAATGAACTGGAAACAGCATAGGATTAAAAACAAATCATTGAGGAACAACCCCCATGATAAACTTTTAAGACCATCAGAAAGATAAGAGTTGGACCAGCTAAGAGCAAAGACCTTAAACCAAGGGGAGGGTTTGTAAAGAAAGCAAAGAGATAACTCTGTCACTAGGCAGCTGAAAGTTCAAGCCCTTTTGTTTAGAGCCAGAAGGTCAATGGTGTTTTGTTTTTTGTTTGGTAAAAGGAAAAAGGCATGAAAAGGAGAGAAAGGACATTAACAAAATTGAAGAGGTTTAGGGAACCATTAGAGGACAGGAATATAAGGCAGCGGGTGGCAGAGAGGTCAAGTTATTATTTTTGTTGAGTATGGAAGACATACTGGTGTTGTAGTTGCAGCTGGTTTCAAGTAACTTTTGAAACTGGGAGAATGTTTTTGATGATGAGCTCTGCTGCTATTTGTCTAAAGTTCTGTTTGTACGCATTTTTATAGCATTTTCAACTCCACATCAAAAAGGACAATTCATTTAGGGGCTAAAGTACACATTACAAATAATTCATCAGTTTGTCCCTTCCTTTTAATTTGTTCTTCTTTTAACCAGTATGGGGACTCTTGTGGTGAAATGCCACAAAACTATGATGGCGTGGGGGTTAGGTCTTAACTTCTGCCATAGTTCAAGTACTGATTGCTTTCAAATGGAAAACTTTTTAGGGTCCAATCAGTGGTGTAGCTAAGGGGGTGCAGGGGGTAGCAGTTGCACTGGGCATCAAGCTTTAGGGGGGCAACAAGCTGAGTTTGACACTAGTGACCAAAATTTTGAAAATCCTAGTATGTATGAATAATACCAGCATGTTATATATCATTGGAAAGATAATTTTATGCTTAATGCAATGAAACAAACTGCATTGGAATATCTGTATTATATCAAAAGGTATGGCCAATTAACAATAAAATGAAAACACAACTGCCTTATGGAACAAAAAGTGGATTTTTAACTCAAAACTGACCTATGAAACCGATTGTTCGGAGAGGCAATGAAATATTATTATGTTATTGAAATGTTGCAATGACATGTCATGATACAGCATGAAACCAATAAGGTGTTAATATGAGACAACTCTCATTTCCATGTATCATAATACAGTTACCCCTGTTAACTGGGTAAAAAGGCACTTTTTCAAGTGGTGCACCTCTTATATTTAGCAAAGGGAGAATAACCATCCCTCTTCAACCCAGCACAATGTCTCTGACAGATAAGGGGCATACTTTTTATTTTTTTAATTACATTTGATTTTGTCGGGAGGGGGCTACAAATCTTCTTTGACCCCAGGTAGTAGATAGATGCCTTAGCTATGCCACTGACTGAGGGGAGGCAGCAGAGCAAGTGGGTGGCGAGCTGCTGGGGGAGGAGGTGGGTTCCTCCCAATTTTCACTTTTTAAAAAACCTGGGTGTGACGTCACTTCCTGTTGTGACATCACTTCCGGGGCAATATTTTGAGCTTGGCACCGGGCTACACGATCATTAGCTATGCCACTGGGTCCAATCCTATCCAACTTTCCAGCACTGATGCAGCTGTGCCAATGTGGCATGTGCTGAATCTTGCAGTGGTGGGGCAGTCCATGAGGCCTCCTCAAGGTAACCTCAGGGCTGCATTGCAGCTACATCAACATTGGAAAGTTGGATAGGATTGGGCCCTCAAAACTATAAATAGCATGCAGTGGGAAATGCAGTCAGGGTCAGAACCACAAAAGGGGCTGAGCACTATAAACCTTCCTAACCCCCAGCAAGGATTTGCATTTTTTTTTAAAGGGGGCACCCTCATCCTAGTTTCGAAGATAAAAAAATTGAAAATAATAAGGCAATACTCAGGCATTCTTTGTAAGGTGCATTTTGGCCCTAAGGAAAAATGTTCCACCCAAAATTAAGCAGGCATTTGTATCTTGCAGTACCCTGTCTTCTGCAAGGCATTGATACTATGCTACTGCAAAACTTTCTGCTTCCCGTAACTAAAAATATGTCCTGTAGGAGTTATATATTTCCCCCTCCCCCTGTGGCTTAAGTTCTGTCATCTTAGAATAGTCTGAACTTATTACCCTTTCATAGAAAAGATCAGTTCAGAGGTTCAAAAATCAGAAAAATTAATTAGCATTTGAGCTGAAGTAGGCTGGGCTGATGAGCGTCTGGATAAAGAGCTTTGAAAATTTTGAATTCTTATGAGAGAGCTGAGAAACAGTAAGAGCTGAGGTGGGGGTTAAAATGCTTTTGGTGTTGAAGAGGGTGAAAGAGAGTGTTGTGAAGGAAGCCTCTACATTTGACATTATGTATCACAGGGCGCAATCCTAACCCCTTATGTCAGTGCTTTCCAGCACTGGTATAGCAGTGCCAATGGGACATGTGCTGCATCCTGCAGTTGGGTGTCACTCACAGAGGCCTCCTCAAAGTCAGGGAATGTTTGTTCCCTTACCTCAGAGCTGCATTGCCCTCATGTCAGTGCTGGAAAGCACTGGCATAAGGGGTCAGGATTGCACCCACAGTCTTCTAGAATTAAAAGTTAAGAAGTCTGGAACATCTGTCACGGATGTTCACATTTACTTTATGTAAACAGTAGCAAAGAGGAGCTCCCACAGCCTGCATGCTAAGCCACTACATAGACACCACAGCTCTAGGAAGTCATGTAAAGCTGCTTCAGTGTGATGGTCCATCCTTGCCCTTAGTAACACATTTGTGGACATACTATGGATTTCTGCATTTTCTGAACACCCATTTTTTTACTTGCTTAGTAGTATGAACCAAGTTGTTTAGGAGCTCTCTTAACACAAGCCGGTGTAATGTAGTGGCTAGGAGTCTGTGTTGCAAATCAGGAGTCTGGTTTGTCTCATCTTCTGCCTTAGAGGAGTCACTCCCTGTCAACCACAATTACCCAGTCCCAGCATGGGGATTATGCTGCTTACTGGTTTGTTGTGTGACATCAAGATAATACACATGAAGCACTTTGAGCACTCAGAAAGCTCTAAAGGAATGATCAGTGGTACTAATATTGTATGCCGGCTTTGGCTATGTCTGGATAGTATGTGTGCAATACTTAGGGTGCAATCCAGCCCTTGACTTGCGCTGGCTCAAGTCCCTTGTGCTGGCACAGGAGGGTCGCAGATGTGCCATAAGGCACATTTCGGTCTGCTTGGGAGGAAGCCGGGCCGGTACTCAGAGAAGCGCCAGCCTGAGGAAGCTGACAGAAGCCTCTGCACCGGCTTCCTCCAAGCATCTTGTGTGGCTGCACCAACGCAGGGCTCTGAGGTAGGTGGGGGGTGGGAAGGAGGTGGGAGGGAGACGCTCCTGGGCGGGGGGAGGGTGGGCAGTGAGCGGGAGGCGGACCTGGGATCCAGCATAACTGGCATAACTTCTAGCTGCTCTGCTCTCCTCAGACTCTGCTCTCCTCAGACTTCTCCACAAGAGGTGGCACAAGTCCGAGGAGACCCATAGGGGCCAGCGGCCCTTACCCTGAGGTAAGGGGAAATGTTTTCCCTTGCCTCTGGTTGAGCCACTTATGTCTCCTATCCTGCACTGGATACAGTGCAAGCCTTTTGGCTTGCCTGTTCCAGCACAGGATAGAATTGCGCCCTTACAGTTTTAGTTG
The DNA here is from genome assembly GCF_035046505.1 of Tiliqua scincoides. Classification (NCBI taxonomy): domain Eukaryota; kingdom Metazoa; phylum Chordata; class Lepidosauria; order Squamata; family Scincidae; genus Tiliqua; species Tiliqua scincoides. The sequence continues at coordinate 203,943,810 of NC_089821.1, forward strand.
TACTGGGAATGAAAACCTAGGCTCATATTTAAAGATTTGTTCTTGTAATGAGACATTTTTGGCAATTTGAAAACTGTGCATGGCCAGGAACCAGAATGGATGAAACTCCCTCCTGTTGGTAGTGGGAAACAAGGTCCTCTTCAGAGTTTAGGTGTCCTTAGTTTTGTACAGAGCCCTAGTAATTTCTGAACTCCCATAGGCAGATAAATGCAAAGCATGTTAAACCTGGGATGCATCATTAACCATTCAACTATTTTGTTTTTGGGTATTTCGACCTCTGTGAGTTTCTCCTCTTAAGTCTCTAGGCACTCTGTGGGCAGAAACTCTCTACTTTTCTTTGATTTGCCTGAATGAGAGTTGTCCTTGCTGCATGAGTCATTTGCTGAATTATACGCAGGAGGTTCAAAGAGTTTGGGTTTGTTCCTTCAAGAAGCTTAAGAATCTCTGCTTTAGGACACTGTTATAATTATTTACATTTATGCCACACCCTCTTCCAACTGTAGAGCTGAGCATGGCATACACAAGTTCACCAGCAGCCTCCCATTCATGCACTAACCCACTTGAAACCTTCTTGGCTTCAACGAGGTTGTTCATTGTAGTCCTTCAGAGCAGACCCTGGGATTAGAAAAACATACCCAATTTTGAAACCCTTTTGATGTTTTTGCAACTTCCTATGTGTGTGTGCAGTGTTCTGGCAATTTCCTGTTTGAAATAAAAAAGCTTGTTTTCTCACGGTATTGTACTTTTTTTCCTTGCCTATTCTTTGCTTCTGGGTCATCTTATCATATGGATTGGGATCTCCCTTCCTTAAAAGTCTTTGGGTGCCAGCTCTATGAAAGACATCAGCATTACCAAAATTAGAACAACAGTAATATTTTCTTTGTGATTAGTTGTTTGTAGTCCTTGCTGATCAGTGGCAGATTCAGAATGTACTATCTGGTTATAAAAATGGAACTTTCGTTAAAAGAAAATCTAACTTTCTATACCCAAGTTGTTAGTCTGTCTTTTGGAAACATTATTAACACTTCGCTTAACCATCTCCCTTAATGTAGACAAAAATATCACTTTGCTTTGAAATCATAGTAAATAGAATATGCAATAATGACTATCTCTTTGCCTCCTTCGTTGCAATGGGTTACAGCAAACTGATTCCCTTTCCTCCTTGTTCTCCTTATGCCATGTCTGCTGGTTGATTACCAGATGTGCTTAAAGATATGTGATAACTTGTGAAAAATCAAGTGTATACTGTTACTTGGCACTGTCGTCATTGGCTTGTAACAGTGGAAATTGGCATTAACTAAGTTTAAGATATAGAAGAAGGCACAGTAATCTCTATTGTGGAGTGAAATGTACATTAATTCTGCCCAGCCTAAAGGTGTATTCATTTGGTCACCGTTGCATATATGCAACGTTGGGCAAAAATGGCTTAAGAGGGGAAGAAATCAAGACAAAATGCAATAAAATAGAGTTACTGGGCAATTGTGGCAGGCCCTGGCCCCTTCACCACATCCCATGGGGGTAGATCAACATGATGGAAGAATTCTAGGGTGAAGAGGCAAGCATAACCAGGAAGTTCATTATAGGGATAAGGGGTTTGGTTTTCATGTGGCTACATCTGCTCGTTCCTCAGTTCTTTCTCAGGCTCCTCTAGTTCCTTTCACAGGGAACCTTTTAACAAATGTTAACCAGGGTTTCCTCCTAGTTAGAGGTAAGGGTTTTGCAGAAAAGGTTTTGCAGAAAAGGTCTGGCAGAAAGGGTTTTGCCCACAGATGGAACCCCCGTCAGTACTGGACCAGAAGGGTCTGCTCTCTCTGCAAGTTTTCAAAGTGTTGGGGCAGTCAACTCTAATTCTAGGAGGTAACCATCTCAAAGGAGCCCAGAGAGTAGAAGTGCCCTTTCCTTGTTTTCCTCCCTTGTTTTCCTCCCTCAGCTTCTTCAGCTGTTCTCCTTCTTGTCCTCCCCTTTTGGTCTCCTGTCTCCAAACCTCCATGGCTTCAACTTATTATTATTATTATTGTAGTTGTTGATAATGATAATGATAATGATAACAGTATTTATATACCGCTTTTCAACGGAAAGTTCACAAAGCGGTTTACAGAGAAAATCAAACAAGCAACTAATGGCTACCTGTCCCAAAAGGGATCACAATCTAAAAGGATGCAAAAAAACTTCCTCTCCTTGTGACTCCCTTTGTCTTTCCTTCTTTTCCCCTGTATCTCTCTTCCTTGTTCCCAGCTTCTCCCTCCTCACACTATTCCTTTTATTTATTCCCTCTTCTAAGTCTCCTTGTCTTTGCATGCTCTCCTCCTCTCCTGCCCCTTTTAAATCCTGCCTGTCTCCTTGAGCTACAATCTCTCTGTTGTCACCTGCCCTTCCCAAACTCTATAGTCCCTGCAGTGTTCATAAAAGTCCCTTATGTCACTGCCAGCTGCGTCAGGATCTCCCATGAGCACAATGCTCACTGTTCGGGCTGTGGGGGTGAATGCTGCAGCATTCTTAATGAAAAAGCCTACATGCAAAGTGAAGAGGAGGAATGATGAGGGGCAAACAGAATGTAAATGGAACAACCTTAATATCTATGGAAATGGGTAGATTACCTAGAGCAGCCATTTTCAACCACTATGCCATGGCACACTGGTGTGCTGTGAATGGTCTGCAGGTGTGCCGCAGGAGCTTAGAGGAGGGTCATTTATGAGTAGGGCCATTGGGGGATGTGAGCCCCCCACCAACAGCATGGTGTGCCTTGTCAATTGTCAAAGAACAGATGGTGTGCCTTGGCAATCTTAGTACCTTGTCAGTGTGCAATGATATGAAAAAGGTTGCAGATCACTGACCTAAAGGGTGGGAGAAATAAAGTGGGAGTATCACATCCAGTTCTGGTCGCCACATCTCAAAAAGGACATAGTGGAAATGGAAAAGGTGCAAAACAGGGAGCAATCCTAACCAACTTTCCAGCATAGGCATAGCTGTGCCAGTGGGACATGTGCTGCATCCTGCAGTTGGTGGGCAGTCACAGAGGCCTCCTCAAGGTATGGCAATGTTTGTTCCCTTACTCATAAGTTGCATTGCCCTTATGTCAGTGCTGGAAAGTGGGTTAGGATTGTGCCCTAAGATGATTACAGGGCTGGGGCACCTTCCTTATGAGGAAAGGCTAAGGCGTTTGGGCCTCTTCAGCTTAGAAAAGAGACGCCTGAGAGGGGACATGATTGAGACATACAAAATTATGCATGGGAAGGATAGAGTGGATAGAGAGATGTTGGTTACACTCTCGCATAACACCAGAACCAGGGGACATCCACTAAAATTTAGTGTTGGGAGAGTTAGGACAGACAAAAGAAAATATTTCTTTACTCATCGTGTGGTTGGTCTGTGGAACCCATTGCCATGGGATGTGATGATGGCATCTGGCCTAGATACCTTTAAATGGGATTGGACCAATTTCTGGAGGAAAAATCCATTACGGGTTACAAGCCATGATGTGTATGTGCAACCTCCTGATTTTAGAAATGGGCTATATCAGAATGCCAGATGCAAGGGAGGGTACCAGGTTGCAGGTCTCTTGTTATCTGGTGTGCTCCCTGGTGCATTTGGTGGGCTGCTGTGAGATACAGGAAGCTGGACTAGATGGGCCTATGGCCTGATCCAGTGGGGCTGTTCTTATGTTCTTAAAGGCTTTGGGTGCATGCAGGGGAGAGATTAGAGAAGTGGGACTCTCTAAGCTAAAAGGAAATGGGAAACCAAGTCAGAAAGCAACTACAGTTGAGCAGTTGTGATTTGGAGGTAGGTCACAAAGAGTAACATAGATCTAATTAATTCAGCTAAAAATAATCTCTGATGGGGAGCTTGTTCCCTGCCGTATAATACTCTTAATTGATAACATAGGCCTACAAAATTGAGGGTCAGAAAAGATTTTCCCAAACTTTATGGAGGTATAATATGAATTCGGGGTGCCGATTCCAAAAATGGCATCTGTTTTGCCCTATCACGTCTAGTTTTGGAGATACAGTATAGCTTCGTTAGTGAATGGTTCAAGCAGCTTCCTCATGAAGAAGCCATGGTGTAGGCTTCCTCGTGAGGAAGCTGCTTGAACCATTCACTAAAGAGGCTATGCTGTGTCTCCTAAACTAGATGTGCTAGTGCAAAACGGATGCCATTTTTGGAATCAGCACCCCAAATATACGCAGGAATTGGTGTAATGTTTAAGGAAGCAAAATGTGTGTTGGCCTGTGAATCAATCCCATTTAAGAGGAATTGATATACTTCTTTGTGGACAGAAGCTGTGGCATTGTACACTCTGAGATCTTACTACAGCAGTAAAGGGTTTGTCTGAAAGGGAACCTGGAAGAGTGAATCTGAGCCCCACCCTCACTGGTGAAAGAAAATGAAATGTACTAATAAAATGTACATCACAATCTTGTAGAAAGGGTTAAAGGAGCAGGAATTTAAGTGAACCAATGGGAAAAGCTACACCACCTCTCACCAATGGGCTGCTGGTGTTAAGGAGGAGAGTATAGAAGAGAGATGGCGAAGGAGCTAAGGCACTTTCCGGAGGGAAAGACAAGAAGAGTTTGCAGGGCTGCTAAGTGGGTACTGAATCAGAGTTTGTTCAGTATTGATGATGGAGATACAGAAACAAAGAAAAAAAGAAAGGGGAGTGAGAAAAGAGGTTACTTACTTTCCAAGGTGCCAGGACTAGCACAGAGATTCTGGGGTGGATGATGAGTTGGAGCATGCATAGAACAATTCTGAGATAGACGGGGGTAAGTGGAAGAAGAAATGTGCACTTTGGGGGTTCTTTTATAGAATGTTTGACAGCAGACTAACTAGTGTCTTTTGTGGGATGAGCTCTTCCTGGACTATCCTGTCATTCAAAGATGGTCCTTGATAGGTTTCTACTGCCTATCCCTGGAGGACACTTTCCTCAAGGTTTGGCACAAAAAGAAGCTGTGACTATGTGCTTGTGGTGGCTCATGAGACCAGTTCTTCAGTTAGCAAAAGGGCTGTGATCATGTCTGTCTTAAGAACAGGAAACTCCCAGGACTGTGGTATTGTTCTGCATGTCTGAATAGGATGACAAGCCTTCTGGAATTTACTACAAGCTTTCCTGAACCCAGGAGGAATGTGGAGCAAACTGATCAAACCAACATTTTGTCTTTTGCCGGAGACCTGTGGCCCCAGTGCTCACTTGACACCAGTCTGATCAAGAAAAGCACACGCCTGGCCTGGGTGATATAAGAACGTAAGAACATTAGAAGAGCCCCGCTGCATCAGATCATAGGCCCATCTAGTCCAGCTTCCTATATCTCACAGTGGCCCACCAAATGCCCCAGGGAGCACAGAGACAACAGACACCATCTGCGTCCCGGTGAACTCCCCTGCATCTGGCAATCAGAGGCAGCCTGACTCTAAAACCAAGAGATATACAGCCCAATCCTATTCACACTTTCCTGAAAGTAAGTCCCATTTACTCTAATGGGACTTACTTCTGAGTAGACATGCATAGGATTGGGCTGATACTCTCTTAGTGTACGCTCTGGCTACATGTGCCTGTTGACATATACTGTATGTTGAGTGACAATCCACACAGAGGGGTGTGGGTGCCTGTTGTGGAATTCTCATTTGAACTTTCTGTCTTTCAGAAATATAAGTATAAGTATTGGCAACCTTCAGTCTCGAAAGACTATGGTATCGCGCTCTGAAATATTCAGAAATATATTCAGAAATATAGCAACCTTAGTATCGGGGTAACTTTCAATTTGTAGGACTAAAACCTGATCTAAACAATACATTTACCTTATAGTAAGTTCACATTCATTTGGCTTTCTTTAGCTGCCTGACCACATGAGATTTCTTCTCTGTTCCACCTCAGGACTTACCTCCCCCATGACAAAAGCATTGTGTGGCATTCATATAATTAAGATAAGATCTAAGCCAATTTGGGTATGGACTTTTGGTTTTGTTGTCATTCATAAACTGGTCCACAATCCTACTTTTTCTTCTTACCCATGCCTTCTGGGCATGGGTAAACTTTGGGTGAACCACAAACTTTGTTTTCTTCTTTGAGATGTGGCTTTGTTGTCATTCATAAACTGGTCCACAATCCTACTTTTTCTTCTTTGAGATGTGGCTTTGTTGTCATTCATAAACTGGTCCACAATCCCACTTTTTCTTCTTATCCATGCCTTCTGGGCAAGCTGAACCACAAACTTTGTTTTCTTCTTTGAGATGTGGCTTTGTTGTCATTCATAAACTGGTCCACAATCCTACTTTTTCTTCTTACCCATGCCTTCTGGGCAAGCTGAACCACAAACTTTGAGATATGGCTTAGTCATTCAACCTACTGGTTTAACAACAAAAACTGTTACAGAGAGAATGGTATTTCATCAGGCCAGTAGCTTAGCATCTCTCTCTCTAAAGCCCTCTATCCATTATTTGTTTATTTTTGCCCACGCCATTTAAATCATGTTAGAACTAAGATAGTTTCAGCAGGACATGTCCTGGGGGTTCGACTTTGGAGTTAAGATCGTCCGCTGACTCTTTATTTTGCTTTTGGTTTGAGACATCTGTATTGTTTTGACACTGAAGAATATTTGTTACCCTTCGGCAGGCCTCTCACTATGTGCTTTGCTCACATCCTTGTACATTGTCACAGTAGGATGTTGTCTCCTGAGTCCCAATCAAGTTGTTACAGGAATCCATCCAGTAGGTGATCAGCAATGTGGGTTTCAAATACAGGCTTTGGTGTGCTGAATGTGACTGAATTTGCTCCTTTATAAAAAGCTGGCTAAAAAACCTGGCTTTAAAAAAATGACAGACTATGTTTGAGGAATGCATTATATTTCAAGCATGCATTTGTACAGAGAAAACCTATCAGCAAATAGCTTCAACAACACTGCTGGAGGTTGAACTTTCAAACTGAGCGTTATGGTTGTGTACACAGACGATTCATTTATGACACTGTATTTTACTTTTTAATAAATACAGTCACCGTATTTAGTACAATATATTCTGTAACCAAAAGACCTGAAAACTCAATGAAAACCATCAATGGAATAAGGAACGTCTTATGGATATTTTGCAGAGGAGACGTGGCCCAGTGGTAGACTTGCCTGTAGATTCAATTCCCTTTATCTCCATTCAAGGGATCAGGTCCAAGGATGAGAAGGACGGTGGTCCAAGACCCTGGAGTATGTATGGTTACTAGGCTGGATGGGCCAGTAGTCTAACTTGGTATTCATCTCTCTCATATTAGGCAGTTAATCTTCAATTTCTCCCTGATCTGTTTCCCAGAAATAAATGAGTACATGTGACTTTATTTCTTTATTCCTGGGGATGAGGGAAGTGAGAGGGTATAAACTTTTCCCATGGGCCTTCCTTGAGGCAATGTTCTTCTGTTTTCTGCCATTATTCCTAGAAATGATTTGGGGGAAACAGGATAAATAGAACTGTGGTGGCAGGTGTATTGGAATCCCGGAAGATCTGATAAGGAGGTAGGATGTGGTGTCAGCAGTGGGACCTTTAAGGGTAAGGCCTGGGCATTCAGCAGAGAGTGTGCTGCACAGCTGCAGCCACTTGAAGGCAATAGGGCCCTCAGGCATAAAAGCACCCCTGAAAAGAGAGTTTGGTGTGAGTAGTAGTAGGAGGAAAAGAGTCTGGATTACTGGACTGAGGAACTAATGACTTAGTGGCATATAATACATGCACTTATATAACAATTAAACTAGGTCAAGTATTAATGTCCAGTTCGTCCAGCCATTCAAGGACAGAGTTACCTTCATTGAAAAAGTCAGACCATGGGCCAGTATACGCCCTCAGTTTGCAGCCAGACACAATATGGTATATGGTTTGGCTGGAAAGCCCGCAATCACACTGTGTGGTAGATAACTAGCCCCCATTTAAACACTGAGTCCTGCCAAACACCTTGGTCAAGTGGCTATACACCAGCTATACAGGTTGAGCCTACTTATCCGCAGATTTTATATTTGTGGATTTGGCTCAACACAGTTCCCCCTGGACCTGCGTTGAGCTAGATTTGGTCCAACCCGAAGCCTCTGGAGGCAACCGGAGGCTCTTCTGAGGTCTGTAGAGGTCAAACTCAGCCTTTATGGGTCTCAGAATGGCCTCTGGAGGTCCTAGAAGAGCATTTTTCGGTTTTTGGCTGAAAACCGTATATACCTATGTATCCACACAAAGGCTGTGTGTATCCTCTAGGGGCCTCAGAACAGCTCCAGACACAACCGGAGCAAGGCTGTGGTTGTGTTTGGAGCCCCAGTGGGACAGAAAACTGTGAATTTTGTTATCTGTGGAGGGGGTCTGGGAATGGATCCCTCGCAGATACAAAAGCACCATCTGTATTTCTGCAGTTGTGTTCTTCAGGAGAAAAGACACTGTGATATTTCCTTTATGGCTCACGAGTTTGTTTTCCCCCCACTTTAGGCCAGTATCTACTTTTACAATGCAAGATAAAATGGGTAGCCTTTCTTCTTTTTTCCACCCTCTTAGACTCAGTAATACCAAGATTGCTGGCCTGCTAAGTTTGCCATTCTGCATTCCTTAACTGCTAGAGTATTTAATTTGCCTTGGACAGCAAATGTGGTAGCTTGCAAGTCAATTTAACCATAGTTAAGTACAATACTGCAATACTATATTTGGGGTTAGGAACGAACCATGGTGGAGGATGGGAGCCAGTTATGTTTTTATTTGAATTTACATTAATGTTTTTATTTGAATTTACCCTGTTGTGGCAGGGTTTTACTGTACTACTTTGCACATTTGCACATTGCATAACTAATCTGTAGAATTAGTTACCATAGGTTTTGGTGAAGGCCATTAGTTTGGGCGGCTTTAAAATGGAATTGGACAAATCTGTTGAGGATAGGTCTATCAATGGCTTCTAGTCATGATGGCTATGTGCTACTACCAGATCTAGTGGCAAGATGCCTCTGCATACCAATTGCAGCAGAGCAATGGTGGGCGAAAAGTCTGCCTTTCTCTCTGCTTGTGGTTTTCTTGCAGGCAGCTGGTGGATCACTGTGAGAAACAGGATGCAAGACTAGATAATCCAGCAAGCCTTTTTTATTTTTGTTTTTAAAATAAAACATGTCAAGTTATTGAACAATCAAAGTGTTATGCAACATTTCACATTTGTAGTATTAATACTGCAACAGCAACACTTTACTGTCTTGGGCATGCTTTCCCCCCCATATCCAAATTGATGTTGCATTCTGATGAACCTGAGCACGAGACAAACCTGCCACAGCTGTGCCCTGGCTCCCATAAGGTATGTTCATTTAGCATGATGATGATGATGTCTGAAGAGGGAATATCATTCATAAAAATGAACATCAGTTGAAACTTCAGTGGGGTGGAAAACCTTTTTGGTTAAGCACAGGTGATGCCATAAATTTTTTTTTAAACAAAATTTGAATTCTCTCATTTCTCTGTGTAAATAACCAGGGCTTTATACCGTGAGGAGAAAGCACTTGCTGCTTTGCACCTGGCATGAAAATATGTCTGTATCAAAGTCTGGAGGTGTTCCAGTCATGCCAGATGCTGTTTAGTGCATGCCACGAAAAATTTGCATGCTTTCCAAAAGCTTGGGGAGAGATTGCTTTCTTCAGGTATTTTCTAAGGAGTAATTTTAAAGGGTCTTTTTGCTTGCTCTAAAGATGAAAAACCTGCTAGTGTGGCTTGTGGCAAATAAAGTTTTTTTCATATCTGTACAACACAAATTACATTTTTGAGGCAAGCTGAAGCAAAGGGAATTCAGAAAAGGCGTCCCAGGCTGCTGTGAAAGCAGTTGATCCTGCTGTTAGAGGACAAGAGAAGATATTATTTTACATGTGTGGTAATAAATAAACCCCACTGAAGGCAAAATAGAAAATTTCTGGTAAAATCTGTAGTTACAATGCTGAGTGATACTTCTTTTTCCTTCAGTCCATCACCTCTGCCTGACACAACCCCTTTTTAAAATGTACTTCAAGTAGAAGTTACTGCCAAACTTGCCTAAATTGAATATGGAGGCCCTTGCTTCTGTACACAACATCTGAGGAACTGAAAGAAAAAAAAAGCTCTTGTTAGGCAAAGTGGTATTGAGGGAGGTTCCTCATATCATAAAGGCTCTGAATTTTCCCAGGCAACACAACTGAAAAATTCCAGAGGGAAGCTCAGATGTTTGATAAGACTAAATACATTTTTTAGGGTGGGTTCATACTCTCCAAACCAGTCCCTGCCAACCATTAGCCAGAAAATCTAGAATTTTCCAAATTCAATAAATATCAGTTGATCCATATTTTCCAGTTTTTTTTTCTAGAAATAAACCTAAACATGGGGCATAGTCAGAGCTACATATTTCTGGGCTGGAGCACCTGTGACAACCCCTGTCATACAACCAATCTATACATGCCAATGGAAATGCCTGGTCCTAGAGAGGACTGAGCAAGTCCCATTTCCCACAATGACACATGGTTCTGAGTTAAGTTGCACAGAATTGAACTGCATATGCAATTAGAATGCCGGGAGAATAATATAGCGGAATGGACTGATAAAACCAGTGTTTGCCTTTTTTCACAAAAACCTACATGATACTCCAGTATATAAAAGTTACTGTTGGATCACTTGAATTTGAAACTACAAAAGACCTTCAGGAAAGAAAAAAAAGGTAAGTTGGTAATCTTAACTTGTTTACTGGAGAAAGAACTAGTATGATGTATAGTACAGAGTTTTTTTTTCTCCAGAGCAGGATTAATTCACTACCGATTTATTTCCATTGCAAGAGAGAGCACAAATTAAGTTACTTTCTCATTCAGTGTAGAATGGAAAGAGTGCTAAAGAAGCTTTCACATTTACTTTGAGATTACATAGCACTCTCTGGAAAGAGCCACTGAAGAAGTTGTAAAGGGTCTTTGTATTGTTAGGCAGAGGTAGACTGGCTCTCTAAGTAACAAATGTTTTTTCTCTGATTGCCTCTTTCTTTCTAATTAGCATTTCAATTGACTTTGGAGAGTTGAGAGAGTTAAAGAGTCATTAACCTATTATTGTAACTCAAATCAAGGGTTTCTTTCTGTATTTCTAGCAATATTAGCTGTAATACAAGCTGGAAGGATTCTCGCATACCACTTACACTCCCAGGTTTCAATGAAAACCCTTTTTGCTAATACGTTTTGGAGTAAATGAGGGCACACCATTAGCAAACGCTATTATCCAAATGTTCTCTCTAATATAATAAATCCAGGAACATACTGCTGCTGTGTCTCCTACCAGAATGGTTAAGGGTATAAAGTGGACTCTTTGGCAGTACATTATACAAACGCTGAACAACAAATTCTTGTTCCTGAATTTGCTTTGAGAGGTGACACGGTCAAACTTCTTTTCCTCTGCAGTTGTAGAAGACAGGATTTGGCCTCACATTCCACAACATAGTGCTTGTTCTCTTTAGAGCACACTGTGTGGGCACATCTTAATCTCTGCCCAGTTATAGTACAAAAGAGTTTTATGTTGCTGCCTTATTTTTTAAAATATTTACTGATTCTTATGGTGGTTAGCCTTTCCTTCAACATTACCAATACACCCTTTATTTTTAGCCTGTTTTCAAAAAGGCTGCTTTACATGGGTCCCCCCTTATTCTCACAACAGCCTAGCCTGTTTGAGGTGCTGAAGATCTTAAAGTGGGGACTCTGGCAGCAGGCCTCAGCACCCTGGCTGTGGTGTCTGATACAGGCTCAGGCCAGCCAGCTCTCCCTGTCAACTTTCTGTTCCATCATGCCTGTGAGTGGATGAAAGGGAACTTACAACTAGCCAGCAATTTCAGAGGTGAACAGGGGCTCTATATGAGAACTCCCCTGGGCTTGACTTTTCTATGGGAAAAAGGTGCTAAACAGAGTTGTCACCTTACTATTTTGCTTTGGAATCTGATCTTAGTGTATCTTGGATCATGTTACCTGTTTGTGAGTCCCTGATCACCACTCAGCTTTCAACTATGTTATCCACCTCTGGAATGTAAGGTCAGCATCTGCCTGCTCTGGAATCTGACCACCATTCACCTCAACCTTTGCTGGGTCACAACACTGTGAGTTTTGAACCGGGTTTCCCCAGTCCTCGTCAGGTGCTCCAACCCCTGCTAACTCTCCTCACTCAGGCAGTGTCTTTTCTAGTGGCTGTCTGCTGGTGTTCTTTTGCATCTTTTCAGATTGTGAGCCCTTTGGGGACAGGGAGACATTCGTTATTTGATTTTTCTCTGTAAACCGCTTTGTGAACTTTTAGTTGAAAAGCGGTATATAAATACTGTTAATAATAATAACCCCTACATCATGCTTGATTTTCACTGTGTGCATTTATGGTACTGGCCACCACTAAACTTGTATCACTTGTACCAATGCATATGGATGTGTCAATAGGCTGGGATTAAGAGAGCTACTTTAGGCATACACAAGTGCTTACGTAGTCTCAATGGGATTTTTGACCTTTCTTCTTGAATACCTCCAACACTCAGTGTCATGTCACAGAATACTTTTGGAAAGCTTCAGAAACAATGTTCTATGCAGAGTGGAAGCCTGCTGGTTAAAAGACACAATTCCAGTTTGTGTTAGATATGCAAAGCTAGTTTGGTGATGCTTTGGCTCATGGCCATGTTTTCTGGTTAATATAAGGTGCCCTTTATTGAATTGTCATCAGTAGTGGATGTCAGGTAATCAGTTACTTCCCTTCCACCCTGTGTGTGATGTCCCTTTAGAAATCCAATAGTGAAAACCCAGTAGAACAGCAGTTTTCAAACTCTCAGGGAGTTTGAAAACTGCTCTAAGCACCTGTGGGGACAGGGAGGAGGCAGTGATGCAATCCTCAGGATTGGGGCTGCAGGGGTTTGGCTGTACTAGAGCCTCCTGGGGCTGCGGGGAGCCCTGCATGACCATCTGCAGAGCTCCCTGCAGCTGTGAAAGTGAAATTGGGTCTATTACACCCCGTCTCTGCAAAACTGGAAATGGAGCATGATTGCTCCTCTTCAGCTTCGGGGCTCCCGGGAGGCTGCAGGAGGCTCTGGTAAGTCCAGCCAAGCCCCTTGGGGGCAGAGGTCAGGGCCCTCAGGCTGGGGTGTTGCAATGCCCCAGTTTGAAAACCCCTGCAGTAGAACCTGGTTGTGTGAAGGGATCTGACATACTTTCCAGCCTTTATGCTTTTGTCCAACAGCAATCACTACATTCCAGCCAAAGCTGGTCAAATCAGCAGTTGGTGATTTTTGGTTGGAATAAAGACAACAGCACTCTGGTTTGCCTTACTGTTTCAGGGTTTTTAAATTTCTGATGAGGGTGACAAATTGAAGTTTGTGATAGAAATAAATATTTTCTTTGCAAATTCTCAGAAGGCACCCAATAGTGGTGATTGTTGAGATACACTCTATGTACTAAGGAATGCAGTACTATGAAGTGCAAAATATGGAACTTAGGATGAAATCCTGTATTTTCTAGACCATCTGGATCAATCAAAATAAAGCCATGCTTGTATAATTAAATTTCCAGGAGGGTTGCCATTGTTTGATAATTGCTACTACTCCATTGTTGGCCTGTGTAACTTGGTTTGGCATATAAAAGTAGACAGAGGCTGTTGTAACTGGAAAGGCTGAGCTTTCTCGCAAGGTGAAAGCTTTTAAAGTCAGGGTGGAAACCTGTTCAACATTTTTATTTTTGAAAATCACATTTAGTTACACAAGTAAAGTAAAGTAAAGCACAGCCCTCATTTGGGTAAACTTCATATGAAGTAGTAACCTTTTTTTACACTTCAAGGCAAGTGCTGAATGATGAATCATTGGACACAAGATGGATAGGGAGACTATCCAATGGTGATGAAACAGATTTTCAAGTCTTGGATGGTGGAAACATACATGCATCTGCTGCAAAGGAGAAAATGAAGGAAGCAGATCTCTGCAGAGTACTTGTTACATAAGCACAATACACTGCATATCCTCCCTGACATAGATGCACTATAACTTTGAGAGCCTTATAATACCCTTCCCTGGTGCAGTGGGCTCTCACAATAATTGAGAATTGAGTGTGGCTTCAGACACACACACACACACCCATGCTTTTTGTGTTCACAATTTGAAGGAAGTGGTTAGATAGGTGAAGGTCTGTGTCAACCACAAGGTTTGCATCTACCCAGGAGATTTATTCTTGATTAATAGGGTGCAATCTTGCTGCATGAAGCTTTCAATAAAGATTGAAATAGGAAAGAAGCTGAAGTCAAAATTGTATAAAACCTCTTTAATTCACTCTTACTTTACATGAGTATTTATAAGCACCTTGTCATTTACTCTTGATCAAAAAAATCAACAGGACACAGGAATGGTTTTCATTAGGAAAATATGTTCAGCTTATAAATGTACATATGAAGAGCTAAGATAAAAACATGGATATCTTGTACACCAAGACTATACCTGGACTCTGACTCAAATCATTCCATGTTTGCTTTGTCAGAGGATGTTTCCATTGCCACAAACCAAGACAATCCTTGCACAGGAAAGGAAGAAGTGCATGCACAACTAGGTGTGCAGTAAAATGTTTTGCTACAATCTCAGTAACAGGCTGAATTGCCAAGCTGGCTTAAAATGAAAACACAACTTGCTAGTTCTGCTAGATGAATGACTACAACTTCACAACACAGCCCAGGCAGAGGAGAAGGTTGCATGCCATTCTCCCCTCTCCTGCCTAGGATTGCTGTCCCAATCGGTAAACATCAAAAGAAATGTGGTGGTTCATCTTTCAAACCAAACATTTCTTACTTGGAAAAAAAGTACATCATCTTATTTTCTTGCTGTGTCGTTCAAGCCATTCGTTGCTAAACCATTTGTTCCTTTAAAACCATTAATGAAATTACTTCCAACATTGTGCAAGTCATAAGCAAGGCCATGTGTGTGCAGTTTCCATTTGATCCACATTTTTAAACTGTGAAAAAAAATCCCCTATACAATTTGGGAAAAGTTTTGATTTTGGTCCTATACAGACCTTCTGTAACCAAGCTGTTTACATGGATTTCATTCACAAACATGTACACAACAACAAAAAATCACTATACCAATGTTTTCTGTTCTACCCATAAAAAGTCTCTCTACTTACACAAGTACATACAAAAAAAATCTACAAAAATCGTTTACACTTGATTTCAGCAAAAACAAAAAGAAGAGAAAAAGCTTTCCAAGGGGAAAATATTTTTTTCCCAACCATCTTTAAAGGAATGTCAGTAAACAAATACAATGTGCTTTCTTCTCCCTATAGACATATTTACACTTGAGTCTTTGGCTTATGTTTAGATTTCTTTATAAAGAATTTTGTGATCAGGCCATCATTGCACATAAAAACAAAATAAGCCAGTTTTCATACATATATCTATATTTTTTTTCTTGCAACACATGAAACCTATAGAGACTATCAATCTGCACAGTTTTGTTTTACATTTAACAGTTTTATCAAATGAAGAACAAAGAGAAATAAAATGTTGTACAGAAATAGATACATGCAACAGATGGTGGCTCTGGTGTAACTGAGAGACAGTTGAATATACAAACAATGAAAAGTCCTACCTCAAGCAGCTGGCGTGCTCTGCCTCGACTCTTCCTTATTTGTGTGGCACTACATCTCCATACGCCATACTACATCTCCATACTGTGTATAGGCATAGAATCAGTCCTTTTTTATATAATTAAGATACACCATTTTATTAAGAAAAATACTTTTTCTTTTAAAAATTAAATCTTCCCCCTTCACTAAAATCTTCCTTCACAAGTTCAACAGCTGATGCCAAAAACACAGTTTATTACATTTCATCGTTTTTGGTTCACTTGATTGCATTCATCCTCCCACACTAAGATGATTCAAGGTACTCCAGTGCAACGTCATAACAGAAACGATACTGCTCCTAAAAATGAAAAGCATACAATTAGACAATTCTTTAAATATAAAATGAAAGGGACCCCAGTATCCTAGTTTGGGGGGGGGGATGCTTTTCAAGATATAACTTGAGATATCACCATAATTCCAAACAGCCTAATGTTCTCCATGGCCAGCGATGTTGTGTCCTGACCAGGTTCAAACCAAACAGTTTTCATTATCAGGGAAGAATTTCATTGCCTAATTATCAACAACTCATATTTTATCTAGTCAAACAGCATTCATGAGTTTACAAGTTACCAGTATCTTAATACTACAGCAAGGGATCACTGCTTTGAGCTACTAAACAGACTGAAACCCAAAGCCAGCTTCTGTAGCTGTGACAAGAGGGTGGAAACTGAAATAGAAATTTGAATTGCAATGAGTTGGTAAGCATGGATGTACAGTTTGCAGCTTGACTGTGCAAAAATATGTATTCTAAAGGTGAGTTTTGTCCAAAGGCCAGTAAAAAGCATCCTCTTTCTTCAAGAAAAAGGAGAATTAGATTGCCCTCTAAGATTAATGATAAGAGATGCTCCACTTTTTTTTAAAAGTAAAATCCCCTTGCCCCCTCCCAAATTTACA
Organism: Tiliqua scincoides; assembly: GCF_035046505.1. NCBI lineage: Eukaryota > Metazoa > Chordata > Lepidosauria > Squamata > Scincidae > Tiliqua > Tiliqua scincoides. The sequence continues at coordinate 203,960,309 of NC_089821.1, forward strand.
ATAAGCTAGAAATGAGCATTGTGCAATTGTGAGCAGGAAGTGGGGAAGGCTTTCTGAAAGGTTTTATTGTTCTGTTCATTCTGGTTATCTGATCGTCTTGTTGAATGTAGGGCAGGTGACAATGCGACATTGGTTTTCTTGGCTTGCTTCCTTACCTAGCTGAACAGCTGCTCTGTGCAAGAGATCATGACAGGACATCCACATAATACATAACATTGAAAATACCCAACCTTAGTCATTCAGTAACTGAGAAGTAAGATGGTAATGAAATGACACACTTTTTTTGGTAACAGAAAAAAGAAAAAAATACATGACCCTGAAAATACCCAACCTTAGTCATTCAGTCATTCAAGTAAGTCATTCTTACTTGAAAAGTAAGATGGTAATGAAAGAACACTTTTGTTTTTGATAAAAATTATATTGACAACATTGGGAATCCCTACAAAATAAGCTTGGATTTTCAAAAGCTTACTGGTAAGTAGCACCAGGTATGTTCAAGTGCATTTAATCAGAAAAGGAAGTCAACTACCAAATGTAACCTCATTACAGTGCCTTCCTAGAACAAAAGGAAGAAACCATTGCTTCCTACTGTGCCTAGTGCGTAACTGTTTGACCATTACGTAGCCAAGGAAAGAGTTGGAGAGGACCTGCAAAGAATGGAACTGGACAAGGGGCAAAAGAAAGAAAAAATTCCTTTGCCCCTCATGTCTACACCGTGCTGCCTCCAGCCTTCCTTTCTTCCTGCACACCCAGCCTTGGCTCATCACACATGCCCTTGTCCTTTCTGCCCCTTCTCCTCCCTGCCTGTGTCCATTCCCTTATGTACTCTGACATTTTGGGAAAGGGAAAAAGCACAAAGTCAACAAAAATGCCAATTGTCTGCTGATGTTTTGGCATATGGCTGCTTCAGTCCTACCACTTGAATTTGTGGTAGAATTTGTCACTTGCCACTAAAATTTGTCAAGTTCAAGTGCTGGAGGAGGTTGGGGTCAATAGGTCATTCATCCCCACCATCATTGATGCATAGGCCCCATGCTCAAAACAACTGTGTGGTGAGGAGATGAGCTTGATGAGTCCCAAGGGGGCTCCACAGCAATCCATAGCAAGGCAGGGAATAATTGGGATATCTTAAGCAACCTCATAGATGGAGATAAACTGAATTGGAACACGCTCTGTCTACATCCAAGGCAAATCACAAACAAACTCAGAGAAAACAGTGTTAACATTAAAGTTCTATACAAAACTGAAAATAGCTTTTCTGCATAGAACACAATCCTTCTCCTTCGGTGAGATGCAACAATAGAATGAAGACATCATGCGCCAGCTGTGTGTTTCCTATATCAGGATATCTCTTCTTGTCACTCTGTGATTGGAGGCTTCCCAATAAGCCTTGTGAAGATTCTTGGACACTTTGGCTAGAATTTGTCAAGTTTAAGATTGGAGAATTTATATCAACATTTTCCATGCTACCTTGAAAGCTAAGAATAACCTCTTAATACTGTATCTCAAATAGAAATAGGAAATTAACGTGAGTCCAGTTAAGCATATGCAAGTATCTTTGAGAGCTGGTGCAGTCAGTGGCTGAGAAAAAGTCATGCATTACTAGAACTGGATATTAATATATTTGTAGTGCAATCTTATGTGCATCTACTCAAAAGTTTTAAATTCAATGAGATTTACGCCCAGGTCAGTATGTATAGGACTGCAGCCTTAACTGTTTTAATATATGCCTTTTACTTTTCAGAGTGGGTGCTATCTGTGTGCTTGGAGGAATGCTTCCACCTAGCTTACATTTTCCCATTAGAATATTCTATTTTGACTTTTTTTTTTGGCTATCAACACAGAACACCACCAGAAATGGGAACTTACGGGGGTTTCTACCATGTTTGGCTTGCTGTTCCGTAAAGTTTTGACTGCATGGAAAACATCAATGACATTTTGTCTTTTAAGCATTTCCACGACTATGCCTATGGAGCAGAACATTCCACTTCGTCCACCACCATTCCTAGATACAAACACAACAAGATTAAAAACGCACCTGTCCTGAAAATTTAAGATATGATGTATACATCTGTATTTTAAATCTGTGTGTCTATTAAGAGGTAACATTGAACAAATGAAGTTAAAATCAATAAGCAATGTAAGAAATCAACTCCAAATGTCCAACTTGTCCAAATGGGCAGGAGGTCTGGTCCAGAGGGTAGAGCCTCCGTTTGCCCAAAGATAACATCAGAAGGTCGCCAGTTCGAGGACACCGGCAGCTCCCTGGACAGCTGAGAATGGCAAGACCTTGAAGCAGCTGACAAAGCTGAGCTGAATGATTCCACCTGCTCTTGGTGTGAGAGAGGAGTAATCCGATGACCAGAAAGGCAGTATATAAATACCTAGTTATTATTATTAGTTATTAATGATAGAGCCACAGTTTTGTCTGTAAACCAAAGGTCTTAGGAGGGTTCTGCTAAGGCAGCCATTTTTAACCACTGTGCCATGGCACACTGGTGTGCTGTGAATGGTCCCCAGGTGTGCCGCAGGAATTTGGGAGAGGGTCATTTATTAGTAGTACCATTGGGTGATGTGACCCACCCACTGGCAGCCCAGTGTGCCTTGTCAATGGTTAAAAACAATGGTCAATGCCAAACAGCATTCATGCTGCCTGCTGAGGGCCGGAAGTGATGTCATTAGGCAGGAAATGATGTCATTAAACAGGTCATAACCAAAAATAAGCACTTTTTCTCACTTAGGAACTCATTAGCTGCAAATCAGAGAAGAGAAAATACACAAATCTTGATCATATTTCAAGGAGAGCCCAATTTTCATGTGGGCTGTCCTTATAGCAGTAACAGCTGATAGCCTGAGGGCCGGATAAAAAGCTTCTGCAAGTCGCATCTGGCCCCCGGGCTTTATGTTTGACACCCCTGTTCTAGACCATAAGGAAAACATTCTAGCTAGAAAACTTTATGACTTGAACCATAAGTAAGTGGAACTAGAATGTGTACTGCTGCCCTGTGAACTTTTGCACAAGCACGGCCAAGACACTTCTTGCAGTATGGTGCATGGGAGCTGTGCTACAGTATGAGAAGCATGGTGCATGAGGAAGATAAGACTGTCTAGCATATGAACTCCACTGAGCCAGGAAAAGGTCTTTCACAAAAACTTGAACAGACAGAAGAACTCCACAGGAGCGGGGCCATTTTTCTTATGCAAGGCTTTTCTGTTATGTTGGAATTAGTTATTATATGAATGGCAGAGACTTTCTGCTAGTGCAAATGTATCATGATACGTATCAGGTGCATCAATTCTAGCCAAATGTACTAATGAATGTACATATAATGAATACAGTCTTCTTTGTACGCTGGTTGCTTCAAGAAAAACCTGATTTTTTAAAAAAGAAAATCTTAAGACTGTGAGTTGAATCCATATTTTTGTTTGACTTTGAAGATGTGTATGCACACAGAGCGGAATGTTTGATTTCTTCCTTTTGAATGACAGGTGCTTATACCATATCATAAACTGCTTTTCAAACTTGGAGGAAAGTTTGAAATGTACCTGCAGCTTGTGAGATAATGGCATGGGGACTGTCACTCCAGTCAAAAATCTCATTGGCCCAAGCACATCTTTGGAGCCAAGAGCGTTTGTGGATATAGTACTCTTTCCTTCATTTCCTCCATTCACAGTAAGGCTATTCACTTATCCCCCCTCCCATGCATGTGGGAAAGAAATGAGACCTTGCCTGCTAGCCAAAGCTCCTGATGTCCTCACTTAGAGAATTAATGTGAAGGAGCTGTGCAAACATAAACATGCAAGGTTTACATGTGGATAAGTTGTATGCAGTGGAGCCCCTTCACATTACTGTCCAAGATATAGATGTCAGAGGGTATAGCCAGCATAAACCTTGTCACTGGAGGAAGGGGTGCCCTGGCCACCTTCTGAGCTCTGTTTCCTCTTTGCATGTTTTCTGAATGTGTTGTGAAGAATGCATGAGTGGCCTCAGAGAAGCAACTGCTACACTACAAGATTCAGCTGCTTACTATTACTGTGACTAAAGTGCCGTCCTCTTACATTTAGCAAAGGGAGAGTGATTGTCCTTCACCTCAGCATGGCACCTTTCCTGTGGAGCAGTCAACAACAAGCTTGACACCAGGACTTTTTGCATTGTGGCATGCATATATATATATATAACTAGGAAATATCAATTTGTGTGTGTGTGTGTGCGCGTGCGTGTGTATTTCATGCCATTATTTCATGTATGTAAATATGCTGTAAATATATATATCAGCATACACTGATATTTCCTAGTTGTTTTTTTTTAATCATTGGGGTTCCCATTTGGGGGTTTATTGGTTATAGGTTTCACCTTTCTCTTTTTTTATCCTTCAGAGACAGTACTTGGGAAACACACTGTAAGCCATGTAATTAAGTATAGTATTTTTTTTTTAATTCTAACACCAGCAGATGATGAAATAAACAACCAACTCTTGCATGAAATTTTGCATTTGGATGCACATAACTAAATTCAGTATATGTGCATATCCTGGTCAATTATGAAAGGCAGATACCTTCTTGTTTGTCACATCCCTCTTTAAAATGTATAGACAAGAGAGACTGATCTGCAATTGATTATGTATTCTAAAGTAGATGCAGAAAGCATTCCGCTTGCCCATACACAGAGCTGATGGTACGTATATATGCATTTTGACAATAGGTACATAGGGTGTACCTATTTAAGTATTAAGCAACAAGAGAAAATGGTTTCTTCTGGGTGTTCCTATTATTCAGCAATCAGAAAATAACACATTTAGTTGTAGTGATTCTCAAAGGATCAACATCTAGAATAGACTTTGAAAAACCCACATAGAACAATCTTCAAGTGGGAACAAACAGTAGGCCATGCCTTAACAATAATCAAACGTCTAAAACTTTTATCTCAGTACAGAATTCTCAATACAGAGTTAATTGGGTATGAGGAAGGAAAATGCTAAATCACACTTACAAGCAGTGAATAATAGTTCTACCTTCCCCTTCTTCACATTCTTCTTGCCACTTTTCAACCTGAAGAATTAACTTCAAGAATGACCGTTTGGAGCCTGGCACATCCCGGTGAGCTGACCATCCCAGATACTGGAACTGCTGTACCATCAGGTAGCCTTCCTGAGGCTAATATAAACAAGCAACCATGGTAAAGATTACAAGTGGTAATTATTAGTCAGTTATTACCCCCCCCCCCCAAAAGACAAAAACAAAAAACCAGTCACAATAGAGCAATATATTTATTAGGATCAACTAAAAGGTCACAAAGAAGTATGCACACTTCTAAATTGGTCAGAAATTTTGATCAAGCTAGAGGTTAGGCAAAAAGCCCAGCACCAAAAAAAGTACTGAAAGAAAATAATATTGGAGGGCATTATGACAAATCCCTACTCTGAACTCTGCAATAGTCTTAAGATGGGATAGGGAAGGCATTATCGTTGACAATTAGGTAAGGTTGTGCTTTCTTCAAAAATACTTCAGCTTGCACCCAAGAAAGGACTGCGCTCCCTTTGCAAACATAAATGCCCGCAGTTATTTGGTTCCACATCTAGCAGAAACTGGACAACAAGAACACACTGTCCCTTCTGAGAGAGACCGTAAAAGTACAGAAAAATGTAGTTGTCCTTTTGTTAGTAGAGCTGGACATTAACTTTAGGTGCACTGAATATAAACACAGTAACAATCTAATTGGATAGTGTTACTTAATCTGGAAATATTGCTATGCCTATTAGGGCCATCAAAAGGAGTAGGAGGAAGTGAAGAAAAATGCAATTTAATGAAATGTCTCTCTACAGGGCCAACATGTTTTGGCAAATGCTTCCTTTTGGGGTCCCAAGAAAATTCCAACATGTAGATTCCCACATGTTGGGGCAGTCCTGGCAACTCTGTCTAAATAAGAATTGTCAGGGAATTGTAAAAGAAAGTTACTCTGTGAGTTGTACACTGGAAAATTTACATTCTGTACAGTATGTGTGGAAATTTATTTCAAGAAAAATTAATTTATCTCAATTTGGGGGAAATTGTTTTAAAAACACAAGAATTTGAGAGTAATCGTATTAGAAAATGATGGTCTGGAAACAGATCGAGGGAAGGTTGAAAACACCCATTACAGGAGAAATGAAAGAAATTGAATTACTGGAAACGGGGTGAGCACAATATTAAATCAGGTCAGAGCAGTGTGACAAACTTGGCTTTGGCAAGAGATACTCTTTTTCACATAAAGTAAAAACAGGTCCGTTAAAATCTTATGGTACAAGATGCCTACCTAGGAAACCACTACAAGGGTCCTTATGTGCAGATCAGCCTTAACAGCTGCATCTTCCAAGAATTGGAGATGTTGCATCTCCTCAATCCTAAGTACAACATATGCTGTGAAAGGCTCAAGGAGGCCCATATAATCTGCACCTTCTTTTGCCCCTCAGTGTTCCACAGCTCCTAGGACAGCCACTGAACATGGCTAGTCAATATCAGTTATTTTTTTCTAGTTACAAATGTAAGTACAGGTTGAGCCTCATTATTCATGTGGGTTCCCTTCCCAGAACTCATGTGGATGGCAAAAAACACACTAAAGCAAATCCATTTAAAAAACCAAGTTCCCTTGCTCTGGTAATTTAAAAACACCCTTGCTGACCTTTGTGATGTAAGATCAGAGTCATTAAGAAGACAATCAATCAGTCATCCTCCAAGCACTTAGAAAGGCACTTCACTCCTCATTAGAGGAGCTTCTCTCTCATTAACCTTATTAACGAGGCTATTGTTAGAGGACTGTTCAGTTTTTAAAACTGATTTTAAAGGGGTGCATTTTCCCATGTTCTTGTGCCCTGTTCTTGCGGCTGTGTTCTTGTGCAGACCTTGTTTGGGATTTTCTTCACTGTCCTGCTGAAGCATGTCTTTGGAACTGCAACAGAAGGCATCTATCTCCCGATCAGATCAGATGGAAAGCTCTTCAACCTCTCCAGACTTAGAGCAAAGTCCAAAGTCCAGCTGAAATGTCTGCGTGACTTCCTCTTTGCAGCTGTCTCTTTGCAGCTGCAGCAGATGATGCAGCTGTCACCGCCCACTCCACCAAAGATCTCCAGCAGTTCATGAATTGTTTTAGCAAGGCTTGCCAAGACTTTGAACTGATAATCAGCCTTAAGAAAACACAGGTCATGGTTCAGGATGTGGACTCACCTCCCTGCATTACAATCTCTGCACATGAACTGGAGGTTGTCCATGACTTTGTGTACCTTGGCTCAACGATCTCCGACACTCTTTCTCTCGATATCGAGCTAAACAAACGCATCGGTAAAGACTCTCACAAAGAGAGTCTGGTCCAACAAGAAGCTGACGGAACATACCAAGATCCAGGTCTACAGAGCTTGCGTCCTGAGTACACTTCTGTACTGCAGCGAGTCATGGACTCTTCGCTCACAACAGGAGAGGAAACTGAACACTTTCCACATGCGCTGCCTCCGACCAACAGAAATGCCTGCGTTTGCTTGGTCATGTCATGAGAATGGGCGATGGCCGGATCCCAAAGGATCTCCTCTATGGAGAACTCACGCAGGGAAAGCACCCTACAGGTAGACCACAGCTGCGATAAAAGGATATCTGCAAGAGGGACTTGAAGGCCTTAGGAATGGACTTCAACAGGTGGGAAACCTTGGCCTCTGAGCATCCTGCTTGGAGGCAGGCTGTGCAGCATGGCCTCTCCCAGTTTGAAGAGACACTTGCCCAACAGACTGAGGCAAATAAGGAAGGCCCATAGCCAGGGAGACACACCAGGGACAGACTACATTTGCTCCCAGTGTGGAAGGGATTGTCACTTCCGAATTGGCCTTTTCAGCCACAATAGACACTGTTCCAGAACCACTTTTCAGAGTGTGATACCATAGTCTTCCGAGACTGAAGGATGCCAATGAAGATTTTTCCCCTTCTCCAGGGATCAGCACATTCCTTCTCATTTGCAGGGGCCATTCGTGAGTCAAATCCGTGTATAAAAAAATCTGTGTATAACATGGCTGGACCTGTACACCTATCAGTTGTTTTTCTCTATTTACATACGTATTTCTGCATATCTAAGGACTTCTCCAAATAAGTAAAAACTGTTGTTTTTGGGTGCCCACATTTTGTTTCCAGTGTGATGTGCTATGTACCATCTGAGTAAGTGGTGTGTGTGCATCTAATAATAGATATGCTATTGGAATATTAAAAGATGAAAATGCCATTTTTGTGTCTACATTCTTCATTTTTGGTCATTTTCTTTTGGTCAAAATTTATTTTAAAAGAATTCCCATTATCTTTAGTCCTATTGTACAATGCAGTTAAGTTACACTGTACTTCATCAGCATGAAACTTCTAAGGGTCCAGTGGTTCTCAGACTGGGTCCAGGACCTACCAGTGGGTCGTGAAGCTGACAGGGCAGATTAGGCTATATGGATCAAGTGTTAAACAAGCTGCTACTTGGAGGGGGAAAGCACTGTTGCCCAATCAGCATTACAGCCACACTCCTTGGCATTTATAAAACAGGCAGCAAGGCCTCAAGGGCCTCTAAAAAGTTTGAGAACCACTGTTATCTTTTTTGAACACCTTTAGCTAGTTTTAAAAACATGATTTATTTGGTGTTTCTAAACCTCATTATAACAGTCCAATTACTTACCCGTGTTAAATTGCATATCCTGAAAATTCTGTTTATTACATCACAATCCATTGAGCAAGACATGCATTCCACCTGAATAGGACCGTATCTCAGCATCCCTTCCTCTGGCCAATACTGGGGACAGCCCTATATAATACATAAGTGCACTTTAATTATAACTGGCATTATACATTACGCTTGCACCTCTGAATTGAGCATGCCAGACAAAGGTTTGGAATAAAGGGTAATCTTATTTAACACAAACCTGCAGCAGGACTTAAAAAATCTAAAACACCCCCCACATATGGGCTGATTTTGTGGGAAACAAAGCATGCCCCTTTGTAAACCACTTTGAGTTCCCTTAGGGAGAAAGGTGGGGTATAAATGCTGTAAATAAGTAAATAAATAGCCATTTACCTCCCCCGGACTACACGGGCTTCACATTCTGGCTCAAAGCCCCTCAATCATCTCCCAAGAGAGGTTATCACTACCAACCCCAGGGGTCAAGGCAGCTGGACAAGCAGAGACCCCAGAGGCCACGCCCACTATTCTCTGCCTAATCCAATCTAGCGGCATGCCAGCAATCCTCACTAACCCAGACAAGTATTGCTTGAGTGATCCTGGCTCAACCCTGACCGACCATGCTGACTTTGGAATGTATGCCAGATACCCTACCGCCCTGGCTACCTTGCCAGCACATCACCTCCCCAAGTGACCAAAGGCAAATAACCCAAAACATATAACCCCAAAACTCTGCCACACCAGTCTGCGGTAAGTGAAAAAATCACCAGCCAATCAAGCTGGTGACAAAAATTCCTATCTGGTCCCCCAACAAAGCGACCAGCTAATCTCACTGTTCAAAGGAGGTGGGTGGGGCTCAAAAATTCTGGTGGACTGACTTCCAAAGTCATGCAGCCTTCAGGGCATCAGCCCGCCCAGCCCCCACTCGTGCAGCAGCCAATGAACACCCCCATTTTCCCACCTTAGTCTTGCTTGCCAGGCTAGCAAATCTGGGGGGGGGGGAATCTCTTGTGAAGCTTCACCCTCATTTCATGCAGAACAACCATGGCAGGGGAACTTTGCAATATAATGTATAGTTATAATATCTGGATTAAGCAGATATCATATTGTAATTGTCTACTTGTGCAACAGGTTGAAAAAAAATGGCAGGTTACAGAAATGTCAAATTACCCAAAACTTTTACCTGTGAGTGCTGTAGGGGAAAATGCCTGTGGGGAAATGCTCCCCATTTTCAGCTGACTAGAAGTGGAGCAGGGAAAGGGTGTCCAGGGCAAAACAAAATGTTCAATTTAATAATAAATATGATCAGCTCTCTTCCAATCAAGGCCGGTTTGGGGCTGGAATGACTGATTTCAGTGGACAAAGTCACTTTGCAGTGATAACTGCAATGTTGGGTCTGTGTAGGGATGAGTGGTGAAAAGTCATCTCCTCCCACTCCATGATCTGATTGAAACTCCCTTGACTCTCTTTATTTACATTAAAAAACAAAACAATCAAACTAACATCATGTCTGATTCAGCCCCTGGTGACAAAGTGCATTCATTTTAAAGACGTTTTAAATTTCAATTCTAAAGAAATTTGTAAAACTCATAAGCACTGACCTGTGCTAAATCAACCTCATTTAACATCACAAGCGAGGTACATCCATAGTCATATACTAATCTCCAGAAATCTTTCACAGTGTTTGGAAGAGGATGCTGCGTGACAATGAAAGCAGCTGGTTGTCTGTAGCTCTGCATTAAAAAAAGACATCAACAACAAGAAGATACAATTAGAAATAAATATGTAAGCCAAACCACTTCCCAGAATGCACACACATACTAGAGCAGTGAAAAAGAAGCATGCTGCTTTATTTAAATACGATGCTGGAGTGCTGTATATTTATTTAAAAGAAGCAAACATCTACTTAGGTTGTGATTCCTCACACTTCAAAACATCATCTTGAATGTTGCTCTCACTGATGTCACTGGAACTTATGTATATGCAAGTGTATTTGGGGCCACACTTTTGGACAAACATCTCTGAACACTTAATCTAGCTTAATCGTAATGATCCCACTTTCCTCAGAACATCCAGCGTCACAGAGAATTTTTCTAGAGATCCTTAGCCCTACTCCAAAGACATAATGATCCGAGTTCTCTGTAAGAGAAGCGGAGTTAGCAAAGTTTCTCTTTTAAATTAAATGAAATTAAAGTGTATGTTTTGTTATCAATACATTTGGTATCAGGGCTCAATCAACTTCTTGTTGGCATCCTTCAGTCTCAGAAGACTATGGTATCGCGCTCTGAATAGTGGTTCTGGAACAGAGTGTCTTCTCCAGTGCGCGAAATCTGAGTAAAGTAGATTTTGGAGGATAGACTGTTACCCATGCAGCAAATCCCCCCTCTCCTGGAATGGTCCAATGGAAGGCAGAAGCCAATACGGTTGGTTCCAGTGGCGTCATAGGAGTTGCCAGAATGTGACTGTGTTCAGCTATGCACTGCCTCAGGGACTCCGGCTCCGGATTTTGCCTCGAGGTTGACTCCTGAAGCCTTTTCCATAACTGGATGTAGCCACAAGGCAGTGGAGGTTTGGGATCAGAGTTTTCCTTCTCTCTGATGAGCTGCCTTCCCAGGCTGATGAGTCCCATCTACCCGGTGGCTGTTTAGTCGCCTCTTACGACAAGTACAGCCAAACCGAGGGCCTATTCTTATCCCCAGCCCCCAGGGGATGGGGTACCCACTGGTACCCAACTGGTACCCACAAAATCAGGTCATTTGCTTAGGTACTAAGCAAATACAGCTAGCAGTTGATATGCTTTTCTTCTGGGGGGGGCACATTGCTTTGCAGTCCTTGTAGTGGTTGAGAAGTGGTTGAGAAGGCAGAGTTGGGGGACTCCTGCTTAATGCTGTGGTCATTGGCCTCTGGTATCCCACAGGGTTCTACACTGTTCCCAATGCAATGTCTGCATAAAACAGTGGATGTAGGATGTTGCCAAGATGTGGGTGATGCTCAGTTTTACATTTCTTTGCTTCCCCAGTTGAAGAAGTTTTGAACATTCTGATTCTGTATCTGGAGTTGGTGAAGTGCTGGATGAAAGTGAACAAGTAAATCTGGAAAAGATGATACGTTATCCTGGTTGGGAGACCTGCCGATATGGTGATGGTAGGGTTGGCCTGTTCCTGATGGAACTGCATTCCCCTTCAAGGACCAGTCTATAGTTTGGGGATACTACGGAATCCATATTTGCTCTTGGATGTCCAGCTGGGACTGGCTGCCTTTCCCAGCTGGCCCAGTTGCCAAAAGCTGGCTTCAGATGGTGTGTCAGTCCTGTTGTTTCTGTCACTGACCACATCTAACTATGCTTACACATGCTTTCGTTTCTTCTCAGTTACATTATTTGCAGTATTCCCTACACAGTAATGTCCTTGATGTCCCCTTCAGAAACTTCAGCTGGAACAGAACAGTACAAAACAATGTCAAGTAGTGCTACTCCAGTTGCACCAACTGCTAGTTTGTTTCCAGGCATAATTCAAGATGCTGGTGATTACCATTAAAGCCCTAAACTGTCTGAGACTGAGACTGCCATCTCTCACACAGCTCTCCTTGTCCCATAAGATCTTTCAGAGAGGACTTCTTGCAGGTTCTGCAATCTTACGACACTCAGCAATAACCCACAAGAGGTCCTTTTCAATGCAAAAAATGTGCAGTTATATCCCTTGTGAGTGCAGTTGGTCCCTTTTTTGTCAACATTTTGGCACCAACTGAAGATGTGTTTGCTTCAATGGCTTTTGCCCATCTGTTATTGTCTTGGGACTAGTGAAAGGAAGGATATATGTAGACACAGTCTTTCCCAGTATTAGGTTTATTCTTCTCTCTCTCTCTCTCTCTCTCTGTAATTGTTTGCTTTGGTTGCCTGTTAATTTTTATTTCATTGTATTTCAGCTGTGCTTTTAATTATTGTGGGTGTTACCAATCTATAGCCAGTTGAGAAAGGTGAGTGATACATATTTTTAAATAAATATTTCTAAACAAATGCTTGGAATGCTGTGGACAGGTTTGGACACATGCATTTGCATACAGAAAATTAAACTTGCATGTACAGATGGTAGCAGCTATGCAATATATTGAGCTGAATATTACTTCTCCAATGTTCTGCTTGTTAATCTATTATTTCTCCTGGGACTGCACTCATTAGTTAAAGACAAATTGCTTGAACTTGCCATAAATTAACATACAAATAATAAAAGTCCTGCTAGATGTTTCTTTATTAATCTTCAATTCCAACAGGCAACTGAGAGCCTGAAATAGCTGGGCTCAGAAAGTTAAAGAACAGTCAGTGGGCATTTAAACAACTTTGCTTCCTTCTTAATGCTCTCCTCTTTTATTCATTTTACTCAACTCTTCAGGAAAAGTAGCCTATTCGCTCCTTAATCAGTAAGTTTTCTCCTGCACAGTAGACATCTTACACAGACAAAGGAAATAGTCTCTTACATCCATAAGGGCAGCATTGATATAGTTGCTGCTCTCGCCGTCAATAGTAATTAAAAAAGGCAGACATCTGTCAGGTGGCAACATATCCATAAAGCGGTTTTTGTCATGGTTCCTTGGCAGGCATGCTATACTGCAGTCTTCAGCTTGTAGCCGAGGTGTCACAGAATTCAGAGTCTAAAAGGGCAGACAAAATACTCTCTGTTATTTATTTTTATTTTTCACATTTTTATAGCGCCCTTCCTCCAAAGAGTTCAGGACAGTATACATAGCTGCTCCCCTCCTTTTGCCCTCATAACAACCCTGTGAGGTAGGTGAGGCTGAGAGAAAGTGACTGGCCTAAGGTCACCCAGGAAGCTTCATGGCTAAGGGGGGATTTGAACCTGGATCTTCCAGATCTAAGTCCACCTCCCAAACTACTACACCACCCTCTCTCTCTGTCCCTGCTGTTAGACTGCAGCACCTCACACATCTGGACAGATTGGGGACATTGGGTAACATCAAAAAGTGGAAATGCCAAGCAAAGGGGTTTGTTGACTTAAATTGCCCTTCTATTTCAGTCCTAACAGACACTACATGTTCAGCATATCCTGAATTGGTTCTCTCTCTGCATCCCACCCAATACTTAATCTCCCCTCATCTAAAAGACAAACATAGGAAAAGCATTGTGTCAAATGCATGCAAGCTGTTCCACACTTATTTAAAATGCAAAATCACCTTTGGCAAGGGAAAAATAGCTGCTGTTCAAGTGAATTAGGGGACTGTGGCAATTAAGCTCAGCAAATGGTGTTCCACGTGTATAGAAATTTTGCAGAGTTCATAATGAAAGAACAAGGAAATACATTCAGCTTAACACAAAGAGGACGCCAAAGGTTATGAGTGTGATATAAAAGAGATTGCCTTTAGAAAAATTATATGTATCTATAAAGGCAAAGAAATGGTGGTTAGATAGAAAAGCAACTGACAACTAAAATTACCTGAAATTCATCTTTGAGATGTGAAGAGTTTGTCTGAGAGTCTATTCTAATCATATCAAAATACGCAGCTTTGAATTCACAGGCAGGGATGGCAGTTTCTCCACATAAGCAGGCTTCCAGGATGGCATCATGAATAAAGATATACTGCTCCTGCCAAAGAAGCAACGGAAGAATATTCTAGCAATCTATTTTTTAAAAAGCAACAAAATCTCTCTTTCAGATAACTTCTCACTAGGAATCTTATTCAAGGAAGCTTAACTCAATCCATTTTTATACTATGTAAGCATCTTAAGTATAACCCATTCCTTAATTGAGATTCATTTAATCAGGGTGATTTCCTGAGAATGGCTAATTTAAGTTCACTGATGTTCCATTGCAAAGGTATCAGTAATTTGCTTTAAGCAGAGATTTAATGTTTTTCAGCATTTCCATTTTTACATTTCTGCCTTTCAGGCTAATTTCCTTCTGTTAGCAGCAGCTTTCATTCCCATTACTAGAAAATAGTGCTTAAAAAAAGCTAGAGATCTGGGTGGTTCCTTTGAATATCTCCTCATATAAAGATCAGGCAGCAAGCACATATAGAAACCATTTTAAGCAAAGGGCTCTGTTTAAAATACTAAAAAGTTTTCCTTTAATTATAAATAAGTTCCAAATAGCAGATGTAAACTCTGACTAGTGTAGATTTTTGTTTTGCTTTGAATTCTTCAGGACCTAGGACTAAAAAATGACAATTCTCATAGTTCTTGTTGAAAATGAGATGCAAACATGTTCAAGAACGTCTATAAAGAGAGCTGAAAACTTAGAGAAAACATATGAATGCTACCCCCTCTCCATTGGAAACTTACATGTGGAAAAGGATAGAGGAGAAAAACTGACAGAAGGCTAGAGGTCCCCTGGGCTGAATCTGCCTTAGATATTTTTGGAAAGAGAGCGGGCTTTTTCCAAAAATTGTCCAAAAAGTTTTGAAAAGATTTGGTCCATTCTGAACTAAGATAAATGTGGACCATCATTATGTATGACCGCAAACATGATTTCAAACATGGAATGGCAGAAATCTGTTGTGCATTCTTCACTACCATTTTGATATCATAATAGACATACACACTCCCACACATTTGGTACAATTGTGTTTGCTGTTTAGTCTTAGAAGTCCTTAAGTATAACAAACCATTGTTTTAGTATAATGGCATCAAAAAGGCATCACAGATTTCTGCCATTAAACATTCAAATATTAGCATTAATGTTATAGTGTTATCCCCTGTATGTTATGTTGTAGAGGTGTCATGTACATTAATAGTAAAACTATAGTACTAATAATACTATACTAATATTACTAGGAGTCTTGTGGCACTTTAAAGAGGAACTCATTTATTTTAGCCTAAACTTTCATGAACTATATAGTTCCCTTCTTCAGATATAATGCAGTAATATGAAATATTTTCTCCATATAGGAGAGAAATGGTTACCCCTCTTATCTTGGTCTTGTATGAAACAAGATCAAGTGTCCTTGATGGAAGCTTATTTTGCTGTCTAGTGTGAAGTAGCTTTTAACTCAATGCAGTGCTGAGTTTGCTTTTTAAACAGCATACTTTGAATTTGTCAGTTGGACTCTTGCCTGGATAGCCTCCTACGACCATTATTATATTGCACTGCAGAGTAATGGCTCCTTTACAAAGTTAGTGCCAGTCAAATAATCTTTGAGCTGAGTGAGTGTTGAAAACCAGCTGTTAAGAACTAACAGATATGTATGGAAATGGAAAATCAGGATGAGACACAGGCACTTTCAAATGTTGTTTGCCAACAGTGCTGATAATTAAGGTGTAAATGACAAGCTGCATCTTTTTTGCCCGACATGGTTTTTATACTGTGGTATGTACACTTACATAACAGTCCACATGCTTCCCATATAAAAAAAAAAAAAACAAAAAAAAAAACTCAATGGTAAAGGAGTTACCATTTTATGAAATTTTTCCACCATCACCCAAAGCACCCAGGTTCAAGTTAAAAAAAAAAATCCCAGAAGAACTTTTTCCCAAGTTCTATAATTTTATACCCCTATATTATACTCCCCCAACCTTAATTTTCTGGCTCATTTTTGCCTGGTAGAGTGTCCTGGTAAAGAAAATGGGTCGGTTCAGATGATCCACCAAACCACAGTTTGTTGAGTTGCAAATGTAACCCAAAGCCTGATGAGGTCATATGCTCCCCTCCCTCCTCAGCTCTGGCATTTATTTTTATGGTTTTAAAATAGTTATGTCACCTTTCCTGCCCAAAGGAGCACCAAGCAGTGTAAAAGTATTTATCAGGCAATGCAAACATACAAGCATGTTTAAACCACAGTTCTATGAGTCATCCAGATCCGAAAGATGTAGTTTCACTATGATTTAGAATTAGGTAGATCAAACCGTGGTTTTTAAGAGTAAAACCACAGCTCCTAGGTTCAGGTGACTTGTGGAGCTGGGTTTGTGTGAACCAGGGTTCCTTGGGTGCACAAGCCAACAGAAGGAGCATGACAGCTCAGGCAGGATTTGGGTTACATTCACAATCTGAACCAGTCAAGTGTGTTTTTTCTGGGAATTTTGACCAGGGGAATCTAAGAAAACCACAGCACTGGTCATTAGTAACAGATAACTGAACACAATACCTCTGTTTGTACCATATTGATGCGGCGTGAGCGTAATGCTTTGACACAATTGTAAATGTCCACAACACCTTCTCTTTCTGCCATGTCTAGCATGATGTCAATTACAATGTAACAGCCAGTTCTTCCTGCTCCAGCACTAGAATAAATCAGAAAATGCTTAACAGAGTATTCTCAGTACAAAGGAAAATCCTCCCTCAAACTACTAACAAGTTATAAATAAAACATTCTCTATGAAAATATCTCCTTTTTGTTCTTTATAGCAGCATTAAAACTTTGGCATTTGTAATCTCAGAGCTGATTAAATAACACAAATTAATATGGATAGTACATATTCTGTGTTCTTGTGCAGGATGTGATAGATAGCCAGATACTATTACTCTTACAGCCCAATCCTAGGTAACGCCACATGTGGTGATGCAGGAATGCACTGTATCCCAAGGGACAGTTTCATGCCCTTTAAGTCTTGTCCGGGTAAAGGAACATTTGTTCCTTTGCCCAAGAGTAAGCCCTCACCACCTGAATGGGTCTACTCGGACCTGTACAAGCAATTTAGCTAATGCAAGTTTGAGTGGACCTGAGAAGGCTGATCAAGGCCAGGAAGGGAGATAGGATATTGGTGCTACCACTGATACCACCCCCATTCTGGTCTCAATCCACCGTCCTCCCCACCCAAATCACTGACCCATTCCTCTCACTTCCCACACTGACTTACTGGTGCTGAGGGAAGTATATAGACTACTGGTATGCAGGTCCAGCAGCTTGCCACTTGCAGCTGTGGCTAGGCTTGAGCCATTAATAGCTTTTGTTGTTATCTTTTCTCTTTTGTTGTATTCACTACCCCTGAAACACGTTGGACATATTCAATTTCTTCATTTTGAGCATTACACTAAGTCCTTGCCTCCTTTCTTAGGCTTCTTATGTCTCCCATGATTTCCAGTGAGATTTGTGGAGAAAAAGTTCTCAATTGACCATGTTCTTTATCATTACATTTATAAATACATGCTCCCAATTGTGAAATTTATATACTGACTAAGTGCAGCTATTAGAAATTAATTTTTTCACATTATGTTTACATTATTGAAACACACTATGGTACAATTCTGATGGCCTGAACCTTTCTGTATGGAATTTCCCTAAACACACAAGGCTAGAACCTTCCTTCAGAGGAAGCAAGCCTCTGAATACAGGTATGCCCCCTTATTTGCAGAGGTTCCGTTCTGGAACCCACAGTGGATACCTGAAACTGCAGATATGGCAAATGCCCGTCCCCGCAGTCCTTGGAGGCCACCCCCCTGGAGGCAAAGGGCCTCTGAGCTCAGCAGAGGCTGGGGACAGACATCCCTGGAGGACTTCTCCGGGCCTCCCAATGCCTTAGAAGGCATCAAAAACATCACTTCTGGTTTCTTAGTAAACCGGTTTCTTTCTTTTTTTCAGCGTCTGAGCTCAGTCTGAGCTTGGCAGAGGCCCGGGATGAGCTGCTGAGCTCAGAGGCTCCTCCAGAGGTGAGGGGAGCAGAGCTACCATCCCTTCTAGTGGGGTGGCTCCCCGGGACCACGAGGGTGGGCATTCATGCGGGTGCACATGCTGGGGGGGGGGGATGGACCCGACCTGTGGATAAGTGAATCCATGAATATGGGATCTGTGGGTTGGGGGCTGGCCTGTACAGACCACAACCTTGTGACTTGTGTGCCTGGGTACAGTACCGCTTTCTTGCAGCCATTCACAAAAAGCATGGTGGCACATTTTTAGCTGCTTAGAAAAGATGCATTAAAATGCTCTGATCTCTGGATCACACTTATAAGGCTAAGCCTATCTGAGAAAAGAAAAAAACTAATCCAAGAAACACAACCAGAGAAACACCATGTCACACAAAGACAACTTCACGAGACACAATGGCTCATGCATACATCGATAAGTCATAGGAAATGCATCTACCTCTTTTCTACACACCTGCAATGCACAACAATAGGACCAGCACTAGGTGGGTTAGAGAGTTTCACACGGCGTATAAATGAAAGGAGGCCTGTTGCATTGTAAGGTACTCCATGATCTGGCCACCCAGTAAAGTGGAACTGTTTAACTTCACGGATTTCATTATAACCTCTCTGTCAAAATTGAAAACAAACAAACAAACACACATTGTTTTTTCCTTCATTTGATGAGTTGCGATAGGAAGAAAGAACAATATCAAAATGAATTCTGAGGCAAGCAGAACTGTCAGAATCAATAAACATTTTTGTTAGCATCTTAAGACAAAAATATGACAACTGTTGCTTAAAACTGTACTTCTACAGTTGAATTTATGCATGACTATAAATATAAACTGTCAGTTGATCATTATTAGCTTCTTCCATAAACTCAATGCAATACTGAATGCAAGTACTATTTTCCCATTGTATTTTGAAATGGCAAATTTATAAGGCCAATGTCATATGTATTATAAAATTACAACATATGAAAACGGTTTCCAGAATACCCAGAGTGCAACACACATGCTTGCATGCAGAAGAAAGCATGAAACAGCCCCCAGGAAAGCAGCTCCAAAGAGTTATAGACAACAGAAATATAAGAAAGGGCAGGTATATGCTATGAACTTACACTGATTATATACTACATTAATTGCAATATGCACATAACACAAGTTAATTTTTCTAGAACGAAATGATCAAGAACCAATTCCATGAGACCTGGAAAGCAGTATAAGCAATTGCTAGATGATAAGTCCGAGAAAAAACTCTGCAGGAGAAATGCAGAATTGTATGGAAATGCAATTATATATGTGAAAATGAAGAGATACAACCAATCATTGTCATTAAATTAAAATATCATTAGGAATAACTGTTAGAGACAAATAGAAAGATTTAGAATACGGCTTGGCTATATTAATGTTTAGATTGATAGCAAACTATTCCAAGAGAGATTAAGAAAATCCTCGAGAATGGAGTGAGAATTTTCAATTCAGTAGTGTAAGAATATGGCTGCAATCCTCTACACACTTTCCTGGGGTTACCTAATGGAATTATTTCCAAGTAAACGTGTACAGGATCACAAAAAGTTGCTCTTATAAAAGTGAACATATTATAAATTTGCAGGATTGCACTTATTCAAAAGCCTTGCCAAAAAAGGCTTGCCAAAGCCTTCAAGCTTTTGAGATTACTTGAAAAGATTGCTCACAACCTCCTTAATAATTTGAGGTATATGTTCACCCATCTTTTGGCAGAAATGTTGATAGGACACTTGAGATAATGAATGACAAAAATCAAAATCACAGAATATCATGAAAACCCCAAAAGAGAGCCAGGACTGTGTTGTTGTTCTGGAGTTGGTCTTAGACCTGAAAGATTCAGGTTCAAATTTCTATTTAGCCATGATTCCCTGCTTCAGTCATTATCATGATTCCCTGGGTCAGTCATTATATCTCAACCTAACCTACTTTACAGGGTTGTTGTGAGGACAAAAGAAGTAAAGGAACCATGTATAGTGAAGGAACCCTGAGTTCCTGGGGGGAAGAGCAGTATAAACAGGTGAAAAATAAATGGGTCAAAGATTGGGAGAATGGAAGCACTGTTAAGATGGATGAGGATCAGAAAGATTTCTTTAAGGTTCAGTTCAGTTTGCACAGTTGGGTTGGGAAAAGCAGAGCCAAACAGACAGACAGAAGAATGCCATAATTTGCATGCCTCACACATGTACCATCACTGGCATTGCTAGGGAGGTGCAGGGGGTGTGGGCCACACCGGGTGACGCACTGGGGGGGTGACGCGCCCTGGGGGGAGGACGCGCTAACTTCATGACATTAGGAGCTACCCCATTGTGCCATACACCATTGGATGCAGAATGTCCAGTGGAATGCAATGCAAAAAAAAACAGAATTAAAATAGCTCCTTTCCTTCAAACGTTATGGCCAAAAAACCAGAAAGAAAAAATGAATGAATCCCCATGGAAAGTGAAAGTAAGCCGTATCGCGCGTTTACTCGCGAGTAGGCGTACTTGCCATAATCCATCGGAAAGGGTAGGTTGGGAGGAATCCAACAACACCAGAATGGTCCCGATCCAATGAATGCAGCCCCGAAAACACCTGAGAAGGTCCTTCCCTCCCTCCCAACTGCAGTCTATTGAGCTCTATGGAAAGCAAACTCAGCCACGTGGTCATGTTTACTCGCGAGTAGGCAGATGTGCCTTGCCTTTTGGTCAGGCCAGGCAAAGGGGAATGTGAAGCCACCAGAAGGGTCCCGATCCGATGGAACTGGAGCACAAATGCTCCAGAAGGCAGCCCCCACCCAGTAAGAAGGACAAAAAAGAGGCTTCAACTGGTAAGGGGAAAGTTTTCTATTTTGCACTTGCAAAGCCAGGTGGGTCTTTATCTTGATGTGTCTGAAACAGAGGAACTTTAAACTGGGCACCTCCAGTGGAGGGCTGGAAATCTCACTGATTCTTTTTTTTGGGGTGGGGGGTGATTGGAGGCAGACTACAGAGTAAGCTCCATTCAGCACTGTGGGACTTGCTTCTGAGTAGACATGCATAGACTTGAGCTCACAGGCTGCAATTCTACCCACACTTTCTTGAGAGTAAGCCCCATTGACCACTATGGGACTTACTTCAGAGTAAACATGCATAGGATTGGGCTCACAGGCTGCAATTCTACCCACGCTTTCCTGAGAGTAAGCCCCATTGACCACTATGGGACTTACTTCAGAGTAGACATACATAGGCTTGGGCTCACAGGCTGCACTCCTACCCACACTTTCCTGAGAGTAAGCCCCATTGACCACTATGGGACTTACTTCGGAGTAGACATGCATTGGATTGGGCTTACATGCTGCAATCCCACCCACACTTTCCTGAGAGTAAGCCCCATTGACCACCATAAGACTTACTTTAGAGTAGATTCACGAGGTAGAACAGGACTGGCTCCCCCTTATTTAATTATTCCTTTTATTTTAATTTAATTATTTATAATTATTTATTTTAATTTGCTTGATGATGTCACTTCTGGCCATGACTTCACTTCCAATGGGTCCTGGACAGATTGTCATTTTAAAAAGTGGGTCCCAGTGCTAAAAGTTTGAGAACTGCTGCAATAAGGTGTTAGTAAGTTGACACAGGTAGGTAGGTAGGTAGGTGTGTGTGTGTGTGTGTGTGTGTGTGTGTGTGTGTGTGTGTGTGTGTGTGAGAGAGAGAGAGAGAGAGACTCTACAAGTTTTCAAAATCACTAAAATCAGAATTTGGAAGAATAATACCATCAATGTTATATATCAATGAATGCATAATTTCATGCAGAATGAAATGAAACAAGCCACATTGAAATATCTGTTTTCTATGAAAAGGTATAGCCAAAAAACCACTGGGGGCAGGGCGATGGTACATCACCACGCCCACCACCTGGCGTGTTGCCCCACCCACTGCATGGGGTGATGCGCAGGCCTCCCGCATCGGGTGACACGAATCCTAGTGACGCCACTGTGTATTATAGAATGTTACAATGACAACATATTTGAAATACATATTAGGAAGGTGTAAATATCCTTACCCTTTCAAGGGTGAATGTCCTAACTACATACTCTGCAAGTGGCTCCACTTCCACACAAGTAACTTTGAAGTCCCCATAAACTTCAGTGTCATCAGGCCAATACTTGTAGCACTTGACCTACAAAGAACATACTCAAAATGTCTCCAATTCAATGAAGGCAAAGACATGAAACATTGGCTACACATTAATTCCATCTACATGTTAAGGCCTTAGAGAGGAATACATTACAATGGCAGAACAACAAAAGAATTAGTAACCCAGACAAATAATGTTCAACACTGGACACTTTCAGCTGTTTTGATTAAAACGCTGTATAAAGTATGCTTTATGGGCTGCTATGATCATTAATACTATGTTAGCATTTTCAGATGATCTCTCTAAGCATGGTGGGTCTGTATGTGAGATTCTGACTTCCTGCCTTTATCTCTTGGATGCACTTTTCCCACCTCCAGGCCCTCTGAAAACCCATATATGGATATAACATGCATGCATAGAGCCTATGTGCACAGGCCCAAATCACACGACTGATATTCTTATATACATTCTAGTGATCAACTGCACAATTTGATCAATTAACACTTGTTTTTATGTGCATAGGTTCTCTCTATAAATCTGCTTGGACAGCTGGTGGACCTGGGAGAGTCAGGCATGATTCTTTCATTTACAATTCAATCCCGTCCAGTGCTTGGAAGGATCTCCAACAGTGTTATCTGCCTTCCTGGGTCCACTTTGACTTGTGCCAGCAAATTACCTGGTGCAGATCAAAGCCTCCCATTTGGAAGGTTTACCCACTTGCTTACCCCCAGGCAAGGAACAAATGTTCCTCTAGGACTGTTCCCCCCCCCCCCCCCACACACACACAGGATACAGCACAGGTGCAAATGGTATGGTTGCATCAGTGGGGGGGGGGAGATAGGATTGGGCTATTAATAAAGGGAGAGGATCTGGCAGAAGTTCACCTGCGTTTGTTTCACATTCCAATTTTCAGCACCTTCCTAACCCTGTTTATTCAACCTTTAGCCTACGAAAATATAACATTTTCTAGGACAATACTTACCCGTCCAACTTCCACTAAATTTGTAACCATAACAATGCATGCGGATTGCTCCTGCCATATCATTCTCCAGAAATCATATACTGTTTCATGGACTGGGCCTGGAAGAGAGAATATTCTTGAATTAATGTTAAGTAACCACAAATCCACTGATATCTGAAATAACTGTCAGTTACTTTCTTAGGTAGGAGGACTTCAGTAATCCTTCAAAAACTGCTGTGCATTAATAACTTATGCATTATTAGTGCTGAAGTATCTCATTGAAACCAGATTATTAGTTTTAAAAAATGTAGTAGGCATTAAGACACTTCAACCTGCCTTATGCCAGACTAAGTTGAACTCTGAGAATTAGTAGAGTTTATCCATGAATATGGATTCGTTAGTATAGGTGAAGTCAATTTATCACTGCTTCTGTTATAGATACTGAAAAACCTATATTTGTGCTCCACCCACATCAAGATTTATTGCAAACAACTCAATATCCTGTACATGATAGAACTTTAGAATTAATTGCTCTACACAACAGCAACCAACTACAAATATTATTATGAGATGGTACATTAGGCCTAAATGCTCAGCTAACAGCATTTCAGAGCAATCACAGCCTACATTTTGAACATAGCTGAAATTCAATTCTAATTTTTCAGGAATAAATGACGAGCAAGGGAATTCATATAGACACACTGCCATGCAATTTTTAAACATATCACATGTGAATTTTATTATTTGTAATTGCAGTGGCCTGAAGTTACAGTTACAGTTAGTACAGTTATATTAGTTACAGTTATATTAAGAGATTAAAATTAACCAATAATTAATAGCACTTAATTTTATATCACTTGCATAATTAAAGATACATTTCAAGATGTTAAATGACTCCAAAAATTGAGGCACCCAACTCTAGCAAACTATTATTTTCAAGGCTCTCACACTATAAAACCTGGGGTCTATGGGGTCAGCTAAGCACTGAAGAGACAGAGAGAAGGAAAGCCAGTAGAGGTCTCTGACTTTTGGGGCAAAATTACTTATAATAATTTTTACTATTTTCTTCAGAATCTTAGATTTTGCACCAAACTTTTATGGGTCTGAATTATGACAACATACACTGTATATAAGACCCTGCTTCAAGGCAAATGATCTTTCTCAGTCTACTGTATAATCTAGTTAAGCCATTGACACAACGGAAATAACAAAAAATTAATGCAAGAATCCAATTCTCCAATCCAAAGCCTTACACCCACTAAAACGATTCACACACATACACAAACATGTTTTGTATTCATTGTAGGTTCAATTAAGGGGCAGCTTCCCACAGACATCCCCTTGTGCATACAAGGCTATTCCCTAGTAGGGAAGTTATGCTAGACAGAGCTCTGTATAAAACTGAAACATGTACAAATTGAGCCAGAGATTAATGTGCTGCTAAAAACTGAGAAAACAAATGTGCACTATTTCATACTCCAAACTATATAACAGTTTCAGTGTTATATTTTGTGCGTATAGACAGAGAAAAATGAATATTTACAATGCTAAAATTACTCCAACTAACTCTTACCTTGGGTTGCAATATAGTGACTTGGCCTCTGGTATCCCTGAAACAACAAAATACATTGATTTCTATAATGGCTATTAATCTGCTCAAAAAATTAAAGAGTCAGGAAATAAAGGCACACCCAAGAAATCTGAAGGTACCTTTGCAAAGTAGGCTAGTAGTAGCTGTTGAGGATAACATAATCAGCCAAATTTAGTTGAGTACCTTCAACATTCCAGTTCCTACTCTCTAGTAAGTCCTACTGATTTCATTGGGTCTTATTCCTGAGTAAATGTGCTTAAAACTGAATGCAAATATCATAACCGTACAGTATGTACTTTAGGGAAATCAAGCTTTGTAAATAGGCATACTGTGTGAAATCTATGGCTATTATTTAATATCAACTTTGTGCAATGTGCTAATTCGGTTAAAGTGCAGTACACTTTTTGTGATGAAAATAGCTATATCTACTAGTTCGTATAATAACTCATGGAACAATTGGACCTTGTTAGCAAAACCTAATTTTCGCTATGAATGCATAAATTATATTCGAGCCATAAATAACAAGCAGAACAGCTGAATGTTAAAGCTGGACAACGCATACGTGTACATATCTTCAAAATCTGCATGCAATGTTATACAAAATGCTTTATGTAATTACAAAATGCCTTATGTATATAAAAAGGGTTTTAGAATTATTCAAATGGTGTGTATATATAGTATATTACATGAAGGAATGTATACATATATATATACACACACATATGTATATGTACTACTGATGTTTTGTTACAATATTGTTTTATATGGCAGGGCTCCATTGCTTTAAGTAGTTTTGAGCTCTATTATCTAGTAGAATAAGAATTGTGGGGCAATTCAGTGGTGCTGGCTTGCAAGGAAAATACTCCATAGATTGTGACCAAAGAAAAGTTAGACATGATTAAGCACCATTGAAAGCAATGAGACAGGGTTGTCATGACTAACCTAAGACCCATTAATTTCCTCAGAACTCAGTCATGACTAACTTTCTTTAGATACATCCCCATATCCGTTCATACAAATACGAAGGCAGGATATCACTAAGCAGGATTAAAGCCCTTATAAACTACAACTTCTCTAATGTTTATCCTCAGTATTACTAGAGATAATTTTTTGTTCTTAAAAATACCTCTGAAAATAGGATTGTAACATTTCCCTGATATAAAAGCAAACTGTATTCTACTGATTGAGCTATTAAATTACTACTGTGAAAATAAGTACTCTGTGAGGATGACTCAGTATTTGTTGAGAAATGCCAATATAAAATTGTGGCTGTGGCTGATACATGTAGAAAAGCTGCTTGCGCGCCTGTTTGGTGTGCTACCAGGAATTGCCTGGGTTTCCCCCTCAGCTGGCAGCAGAGTTCTGCTCAGGCGTGCGTGCGCTTGGGCAGCTGAATCTGTTCCCAGCAAGCGACCCCTGCCCATCCGCCCTGTAGCTAGTCCGGAATTAGCTGGTTGCTCTGTGAGGGCCGGGTAGGAATTTTTTGCTTGTCATCATAATTGGCTCCTTGATGGTGGTTTTTTCGTCTACCTCCGACTAGCTATGGAATTGAGGTGGGTTTAGTATTTGGGTTATACACCTGGTCACTGGTGTTAGAAGTGTGGGGTGGGTAGGCAGAAGACCTTCTCGGTGTCCAATCTAAGTCAGCAGGGGGTGAAGCAGAACCACTCCCATGATGCCTGACCGGCTCATGAACATAAGAACAGCCCCACTGGATCAGGCCATAGGCCCATCTAGTCCAGCTTCCTGTATCTCACAGCAGCCCACCAAATGCCCCAGGGAGCACACCAGATAACAAGAGACCTCATCCTGGTGCCCTCCCTTGCATCTGGCATTCTGACATAACCCATTTCTAAAATCAGGAGGTTGCGCATACACATCATGGCTTGTACCCCGTAATGCATTTTTTCTCCAGAAATTTGTCCAATCCCCTTTTAAAGACATCTAGGCTAGACGCCAGCACCACATCCTGCGGCAAGGAGTTCCACAGACCGACCACACGCTGAGTAAAGAAATATTTTCTTTAGTCTGTCCTAACCCGCCCAACACTCAATTTTAGTGGATGTCCCCTGGTTCTGGTATTATGTGAGAGTGTAAAGAGCATCTCCCTATCCACTCTGTCCATCCCCTGCATAATTTTGTATGTCTCAACCATGTCCCCCCTCAGGCGTCTCTTTTCTAGGCTGAAGAGGCCCAGACGCCGTAGCCTTTCCTCATAAGGAAGGTGCCCCAGCCCCGTAATCATCTTAGTCGCTCTCTTTGCCCGAACTTGGGCCTTGCCATGGAGGCTGGATGGCAAGCCCCTTGCCCAAACTTGGGCCATGCAGGGGTGACTGCAAGGCATGACAGTTCTGCTGACTTACCCTCTTTGGGCAACGAGAGGCGGGTTTTATAATATTTGAGTTACGCCTAGAGTTGGATGGACGCCCTATGAGACTGGGGGAGGGTTAGGGCTGTTTCCCCCACTTAGGAGCCCACACTTGGGAAGGGTTTTTAGTTTGGCCCTCATTTGCACTGTTGCAGAATTTTGTAATCAATAAAGTGGCCCATTTAAAACAATAACTGCTGCATGATGTCTTTATTTGGGAAATACTGGGTAAAAGAATTCTTCTCTAAACATAAAATCAGTGACCTAACAAATAGTGTTGGATTTGTACTAGTATTTGTGTGACAGGAGCAATTTTATTCACACAAGGGGTGGTGTATGATATTTTCCCATCCCTCTGCAGTTCCCATGCTCCCTGAAAGATGTACCACCAATCGTCAGAAATTGAAGGTGCCCCCAATACTCAGGAATGTATTGGGGGGCCATGAAAAAATAGCAAAAATTGTCCACCCCCCTTGTGAATGAAAATTCTTTCACTGTGCAAGTTCTAGTAGGGATCCAAGCCATACAAATTTGTTACAATGTTGAGGGAACACTGTGTGAAACTTAACTTGATATAATTGTCCCTGACAATATTAAATGTTGTGGCATACCACTCTCTGAAAGTAGCAGAAACTGCCTGAAAAATTATTTTGCAAGCATATTTATCATGCTTTGATAGATTCATTACCAAGAATTTCTAAATGATGTGCACTAAAGTAAGTCCTTCAATATAAAAGTCTTTCAACTATAAAATATCCTATTAATACACACCACCTTTATCCACCTAATATTAATTCATCTTATGCTTTCTTCTCCTTGTTCCACCTTAGCTTCAGTAAAATCATATTCAAACTCTGTAACAAGTTTTCTTGTTACACTGGAAAATATTCCATTAAATGTCATTATTTGGTTACAAATAATTTGGTGTAAGTGAAATTTACGCTGGATGGGATCTAGGCAAGTTGCATGAAGCTTTTGCAATGGACCTTTCCCATCTTCCCACTTCAGCCCCCCCCCCCCCCACCAAATCCACTTTTAGATGCCCAAGAAAGGCATGGGATTTGGCATGGGGGTGGGAGGATGAAGGGGAGAGGGAAATTCTCCTCAATTTGCAGAAGATGGCTCTGCTCAATTTCCTCTTCCCCATGTAGTCTCCCAGGCTACATTCCATGTCCTTCTACAGTATCCACCAATTCCCAGAACTAGATTTATGGGGTTCAGGGGACTGTAGCGGGAAGGATCAGAGCAAGATAAGTTGCTTGCACAAGCTCTGATTCACTTGTGCAAATAGGACTACAGTTCCTTACACTTTGCACAAATTGCATGAATATGTTATGCCCCTAAAAATGTTTGTGTGTATACTACATATTATATTGACTGACACTTGAAGAATATGTTTGAAGGAAAATACTCAGTATGATTAGCAAGGTTATAATACAACCTTTAAAAAAAGAAGGCAAGCCCCCCTCCTTCCCTCCAAATATACATCTCATACAGGTTTCTTTTCAGGAGCAACAGTAAACATCATACTGTCCAGCTTCTCACATGAAAATGGAATGCAAAATTAAAGCAACTAGCCAAAGCAATCAAAAGTAATAATCAAGCAAAAAGTGATTTTTCTTAAATGGACAAGTTCACCTGGTTTAGCTAGTGGTCATGACTATACTACAGTACTGAGCTAACTTTTAAATACTGGTACAAACATAAAATATTAGCACAAAGGAACATTAAAAAGACCAGATATATAAATGAAGTTAATTCAATGAGGCATGCACATATATCTAGTAATAAAAAATTAGAAGAGTAACGCAACTGAGAATGTTTGCTATATTAAATAGTCATAACAGGATGCTGTTATTCACATATAGTGGTACTTACATCCCTGTACAGCCAAATCTACAGCCCAAATCAAAGTCAGATGTGAAAGAAAGCACAACAATGTCAGTGAGTACTAGGACGGAGAACAAGGAAAAGTGTACATTTTGTTCTTAATTAAAAAAAAAAAGTTGTCATTCAGTTTGTAGGAATTACATGGAAAAACGTTTCACAGAGAGAAGCTGGAAAGCAAGCAAGCAGGCTATGCTATCTACTTACATCAATGTAATTGGCATTAATGTAGTCTGAAGAAGGATCATCCTCAACAGGCTGTAGTATCACTCTGGAATGGTCATCTGTAAATATATTGTTGCAGTGAGATTTATCTTTAACATAAATATACAATAAGGCACATGTGAATGTAAGAATACTGAAATGTATATGTGGAACCGTTCAAGCAGCCATTAGTAGCCAATAGTTCCAATAGTATATTCAAAGGGAGACATCTGGCAGAAGCAAAGGGAGGAATCTTGCAGCAGCAATTTCCCAGTGTAAGGGAAAGTGTCCCCTTACTTTGAGGAGAACTTCATGATTGCCCCCCATACTGCAAGATGCATTGCACACCCTGCTGGCATGGTTGTATCAGCAATGGAAAGTTGGATAGGATTGGGCCCTGAGTGCCTCACACAGGAACACATATCTCAAAAACGGACAATAAGAATTGGAGCAGTGATTCCCAAATTGTGGGTCGGGACCCACTAGTGGGCCATGACCTGAGATTTGGTGGGTTGCCAAAGAGTGATGGAAAGATCAGATACTGTAATGTATTGTTTCAGATACTGTAATGCATTGTTTTCTATGACCCACTAAGTAGGTTGTGAGTCAATTTCAGGTGGGTCCCAATTCATTTCAATATTTTATTTTTAGTATTTTATACTTGATGCCACCATGGTAAGTGAATGCATTTTGGGGGGTTGTACTTTTAACAGATATGCTTTTAACAATGATAGTCAATGGGGCTTACTTCTGGGTAAGTGTAGATAGATTTGCAGCCCAGGATTGTTAAAAATTTTTTCCTGTTTCATGATGTCACTACTGGCCACGGCATCACTTCCAGGTTAATGACATCACTTCCAGTGGGTCCCGACAGATTGTAATTCTAAAAAGTGGGTCCTGGGCTTAAAAGTTTGAGAACCACTGCTGTAATTAATTGCCTCAAGCCCTGAGGCTATTCAAACCTCATATACTGTAGCTGCTAATTACCCTGCAAAGAGCTCAGTTACTGCAGTTTGCAAGTATTTTCAATATGAATATTTGAGGGTCTTTTTCTGATTATTGCTAATAAATAAATAAATACATTTCCAGATCACTTTAAAAAGTCTGGTAAACCTAGGTAGGTTCCAACAGAATGTCATTTTAAAAAGTGAGTCCCGGTGCTAAAATGTTTGGGAACCACCCAATTAGAGGTATGCATTTCTCATTAAACCAAATGTATACTGTGGTTCAGTCCTCAGGAAGCCTACTTATCAACTAATGCTGCATGATGCTGCTTTAAATAGCCCTTGTGGCAGTTGTCTTATCATAGTGAGCTGTTCATCTAGAACAATTTGCCACATGAGAAGTCACCTCCTAACTCTTTACTCCTAACTATGGTTGTAGACTTCTGTGCATGGTGATTCCATGCCAGTCAAATGGATTGTATCAGCAAGGACATTTCATATGCAGAGCAATTTAAAATGGACAACAAAGAGCAGATGTTATTGCTAGGTCCATCAAGGAACAGAAAACATGATGATGATGATGATGATGATGATGATGATGATGATGATGATGATAATACAGGTATTTATATACCGCCTTTCTTGGTCGTCAGATTTCTCCTCAGACTTTAATTCAAGGCGGTTTACATAGGCAGGCTGTTTAAATCCCCGTAGGGATTTTTACAATTAAAGAAAGGTTCTATCTTTCAAGAACCACACAACATTTCAGATGGAACTTTTGTGGTCTGTTATCACTTTCTGGCCTCCTCCCACACAGGCTGACAAGCAGCTCCTTCTGAAGAGCAGGTAGAATAACTTGGCTCAGCTTGTCAGCTGCTTCAAGGTCTCGCCATTCATGGTGCCGGTGGCCTAGAACTGGCGACCTTCAGATGTTATCTTCAGGCAATTGGAGGCTCAACCCTCTAGACCAGACCTCCTGCCCATTGATGCAGCTGCAGATTTCCATTTTTCACCAGAATGACTGGTCCATAAATAAATATCCAGTTAGAGCAGTGGTCCCCAACATTTTTTGACTTGCATGCCCCTTGGCAGCCCATTTCCATAAATTGTACCCCTCATATTAGCCCCGCAAGGCATTCTAATGCCAGCCCCTCAAGGCATTCTAATACAGTCTCCCTTTTTCTGCCACTATTCATTTCTTTTTCAAGGACCCCTAAAGGTCCTGGCAAGTACCCCTGGGGGGTACCCATACCCCAGGTTGAGAACCACTGAGTTAGAGGAAAAGCCTTGAGAACCGCAGAAGAATGATTTACCAAGTAATTATGGCAGGCAGCATAACCTCTTAAGCAGCAGTTCTATACACACTTTCCTGAGAGTTAAGTCCCAACGAACACAATCACACTTACTTCTGAGTAAATTTGCCTAGGATTGTGCTGTTAGCAGCTTTGGGCCCAATCCTATCCAAACTTCTAGCACTGACACAGCTATTCCAATGGGGCATGTGCTGCATCCTGTGATGGGGGGCAGTCATGGAGGCCTCCTCAAGGTAACGGAATGTTTGTTCCCTTACCTCTGGGCTGTATTGAAGCTGCATCAGCACAAGAAAGTTGGATAGGATTGGACCCTTTATCATTTCCAAAGTTAACATGAGAATAAAGACTTCAGGACTTAAAAAAATCTGGTTCACTATCATCACTATTTTGTATTTATAATAATAGTATCAGGCCCATCACTAAGATGCTTAGCTCTTGAAAAACTTGTGATACATATATTTGAAAATGTGTTCTTTCAAGTATGATAGGCAGTCAAGCCCAAGTTTTTATCAGCTGTTCTCCCAATGGCACCATGATAGCAGATTCTATTATTCTTGTAAAATGGTAATCAAATTTTGTTTGTGCTTTGGTCTTAACTATCAAAAGCTTTACTCCTGAGAACCTGCCAGGATTCTTTGATTCTAATCACTGCAGTGGAGTATATCAGAGGCAATCAACTGAAAATCAGACACAGTGTATCAATGTAAAAGCTATTTAGTAAAATGTTAATTCAAATTTAAAACAAAGGAAAAGGGCAAAAACAAGTTTATTGAGAAATGCTTCAAATACAGTCACAAAAATGATAACCAACTTTCAGTAGGTAGTTTCGTGGATAACTATGTGGAACAACAAGACAAAGGCAGAGTAGGAGAAGAAATTGGGAAAGGTAGTGTGATGGGATGTGATAGACGGATTGGCACAATGAGAGGATGCAGGACAAAGGAGCGAATAAGCAGGCCATCCTGGGGCATTCCGTGTACAAATGCTTTTATGTGAATGCCCAAAGTCTCCGAGCAAAGATGGGAGAACTAGAATGTCTGGTGACAAGGGAAAACATTGACATAGTAGGCATAACAGAAACCTGGTGGAATGCGGAGAATCAGTGGGATACCGCAATCCCGGGCTATAAACTCTACAGGAGGGACAGGCAGGGGCGTGTTGGAGGTGGGGTGGCCGTTTATGTTAAGGAAGGGATAGAATCCAGCAAAGTAGAGATTGAAGGTGGGTCCGACTCCACCGTAGAATCTCTGTGGGTTAAATTACCAGGCCTGTGGAGCGATGTAATACTGGGGGCATGCTATCGCCCTCCAGACCAGAAATCGGATGGGGACCTTGAAATGAGGAAACAGATCAGGGAGGTGACAAGGAGGGACAGGGTTGTAATCATGGGGGACTTCAATTATCCTCATATAGACTGGGTCAATTTGTGTTCTGGTCACAATAAGGAGCCCGGATTTCTTGACGTGCTAAATGACTGTGGCTTAGAGCAGCTAGTCACGGAGCCCACCAGAGGACAGGTGACTCTGGATTTAATATTGTGCAGTATACAGGACCTGGTTAGAGATGTAAATGTTACTGAGCCATTGGGGAACAGTGATCATGCTGCGATCCGTTTTGACATGCATGTTGGGGGAAGAATACCAGGCAAATCTCTCACAAAAACCCTTGACTTCTGACGGGCGGACTTCCCTCAAATGAGGAGGCTGGTTAGAAGGAGTTTGAAAGGGAGGGTAAAAAGAGTCCAATCTCTCCAGAGTGCATGGAGGCTGCTTAAAACAACAGTAATAGAGGCCCAGCAGAGGTGTATACCGCAAAGAAAGAAGGGTTTCACTAAATCCAGGAGGGTGCCCGCATGGCTAACGAGCCAAGTTAGAGAGGCTGCCGTAAATGGAAGTCTTGCCCTAATGAGGAGAATAAAAAGGAACATAAACTGTGGCAAAAGAAATGTAAGAAGGTGATATGGGAGGCCAAGCGAGACTATGAGGAATGCATGACCAGCAACATTAAGGGGAATAATAAAAGCTTCTTCAAATATGTTAGAAGCAGGAAACCCGCCAGAGAAGCTGTTGGCCCTCTGGATGGTGAGGGAGGGAAAGGGGAGATAAAAGGAGATGGCAGAGAAATTAAATGAGTTCTTTGCATCTGTCTTCACGGCAGAAGACCTCGGGCAGATACCGCTGCCCGAACGGCCCCTCCTGACTGAGGAGTTAAGTCAGATAGAGGTTAAAAGAGAAGATGTTTCAGACCTCATTGATAAATTAAAGATCAATAAGTCACCGGGCCCTGATGGCATCCACCCAAGAGTTATTAAGGAATTGAAGAATGAAGTTGCAGATCTCTTGACTAAGATATGCAACTTGTCCCTCAAAAAGGCCATGGTGCCAAAAGATTGGAGGATAGCAAATGTCACGCCTATTTTTAAAAAGGGAAAGAGGGGGGACCCGGGAAACTATAGGCCAGTCAGCCTAACATCTATACCGGGTAAGATGGTGGAATGCTTCATCAAAGATAGGATCTCAAAACACATAGACGAACAGGCCTTGCTGAGGGAGAGTCAGCATGGCTTCTGTAAGGGTAAGTCTTGCCTCACAAACCTTATAGAATTCTTTGAAAAAGTCAACAGGCATGTGGATGTGGGAGAACCTGTGGACATTATATATCTGGACTTTCAGAAGGCGTCTGACATGGTCCCTCACCAAAGGCTACTGAAAAAACTCCACAGTCAGGGAATTAGAGGACAGGTCCTCTCATGGATTGATAACTGGTTGGAGACCAGGAAGCAAAGAGTGGGTGTCAATGGGCAATTTTCACAGTGGAGAGAGGTGAAAAGCGGTGTGCCCCAAGGATCTGTCCTGGGACCGGTGCTTTTCAGCCTCTTCATAAATGACCTGGAGACAGGGGTGAGCAGTGAGGTGGCTAAGTTTGCAGACGACACCAAACTTTTCTGAGTGGTGAAGACCAGAAGTGATTGTGAGGAGCTCCAGAAGGATCTCTCCAGACTGGCAGAATGGGCAGCAAAATCACAGATGCGCTTCAATGTCAGTAAGTGTAAAGTCATGCACATTGGGGCAAAAAATCAAAACTTTAGATATAGGCTGATGGGTTCTGAGCTGTCTGTGACAGATCAGGAGAGAGATCTTGGGGTGGTGGTGGACTGGTCGATGAAAGTGTCGACCCAATGTGCGGCGGCAGTGAAGAAGGCCAATTCTATGCTTGGGATCATTAGGAAAGGTATTGAGAACAAAACGGCTAATATTATAATGCCGTTGTACAAATCAATGGTAAGGCCACACCTGGAGTATTGTGTCCAGTTCTGGTCGCCGCATCTCAAAAAAGACATAGTGGAAATGGAAAAGGTGCAAAAGAGAGCGACTAAGATGATTACGGGGCTGGGGCACCTTCCTTATGAAGAAAGGCTACGGCATTTGGGCCTCTTCAGCCTAGAAAAGAGACGCCTGAGGGGGGACAGAATTGACACATACAAAATTATGCAGGGGATGGATAGAGTGGATAGGGAGATGCTCTTTACACTCTCACATAACACCAGAACCAGGGGACATCAACTAAAATTGAGTGTTGTGAGAGTTAGAACAGACAAAAGAAAATATTTCTTTACTCAGCGTGTGGTCGGTCTGTGGAACTCTATGCCGCAGGATGTGGTGCTGGCGTCTGGCCTGGACACCTTTAAAAGGGGATTGGACAAGTTTCTGGAGGAAAAATCCATTACGGGGTACAAGCCATGATGTGTATGCGCAACCTCCTGATTTTAGAAATGGGTTATGTCAGAATGCCAGATGCAAGGGAGGGCACCAGGATGAGGTCTCTTGTTATCTGGTGTGCTCCCTGGGGCATTTGGTGGGCCGCTGTGAGATACAGGAAGCTGGACTAGATGGGCCTATGGCCTGATCCAGTGGGGCTGTTCTTATGTTCTTATGTAACTGATACATATACTTAAATGCAAATGTGGCAGCAGAATTTATGTTAGGTAGAATTAGGACAGAGAAAAGACATTGTGTACTGTCACGACCAGTTAATTGAATAGATGAGCTAATATACAAAGTTTAATATTAAAGTATAAACGAATCTTATAAGACATTTCAAAGGACAATATTGTATAATGGTTAAAGCACCAGACTATAACTGGGGAGACCTGAGTTCTAATATTCACTCATGTCATGAAATGCACTAGGTGACTTTTGGTCAATCACTTACTCTCAGCCTAGCCTGCTACAGAGCATTGTTTTGATAATAAAATGGGAATGCACAAGTCATGGATGCTACCCTGAGCTCCTTGTAAAAGGGTGGGATTAAAATGTAATAGAGGTGTGCGTCACTTAATGATGGGGATGCGTTCCTGCACCCCTGTCGTCAAGTGACACCAACAATCGACACCAACAAGGAAGCTGAGCCCTCCAGGGGCTTCCCTGGGCCTCAGAATGCCTTATAAGGTGAAAAAAAGTCACTTTTAAGGTGACTTATAAGGTGAAAAAGCATCTTTTCAGCTGTTTCAGCCATTCTGAGCCTTGCAGAGACAGTGCATGGGGCTCAGAAAAGCCTCCAGAGGCGAGGGGAGGACAGCTCCCCCTGGCTTCGGAGGCTTGGGGGGAGGGCACAGTGATCAGCGATGGCCTGTTGCTGGTTGGAATGTTGCAAAGCAAAGTTCACCTGTAGACAAAAATGTTTATCAACATGATCAAACATTCACAATGAACTTACATGCTATAATGTTCCCGTATCTATTCTTTGTTCTGTTTTGATCCTTTTTTGCCACATCCCAAGAAGCTGACTGACCTTCAAAAAAGCTCTTTAAAAAAAAAAAAGGAAAAGAAAGGAACATATAATTGAAGCAGAATTCTTCTTTTCATTGAACATTTTGTCCCAGTGTATATATTAGACATAGGCTAATTTCACTTTTACCAGAACCTAGGCTGGAACCATGGTTTCTAACAGTAGTGGAAGCATAACTAGAATAGATCCAGATCTGCTGCTTTGTAGCACGTTCTGGCCCAATTGGGAAATACAAACAGAGCAACACTGCAAGGAGGAGGAGATTTCTCCCTGACTCGGTTTCCATTTCTGCCATCCCAAATATAAATATACATCAGCAACTGTCAAATTACAAATAAGTAAATGTGCAAAGGCAAACATTTGTCAGTAAAAAATAATTTCCATGGAAGTGTAAAATAACATTTAATATTTATTGAAAGAAAAATCACAAGCTGAATTCCCACTACTGGGGCAAAGTGACTTTTAAAGTCAGCATTGTTTCTCGGAAAACTTTTTTTTTTTGTGAGCTTGGGCATAATGAACATATTCCTCAAAATAAAGTGGAGTGAACATTCAAGCATAGTTCATGTTTATTAGTATAAGAAACTTCAATTTTTTTCACTGCTCACTAATGGATAATGTCAGAATGTATATATGCTAATACTGTGTCTCGCTGGGAGACAAAACTGAACACAAAACAGGCTGTTAAGACAAATAAACATTTCTGAGTGGATGAAGTTAGGAAGTTATACGCCATGCATCTGAACTTGAAATAAGGAATTAATCAAGCATTGTAAACATTTTTTTCTGTACAGAAAAAGTTAAAAACTAGCCAGAATGTAAGGAAATGAATGTTTCTAGCCTTATGGTTAAGAAAAAAAAAACTGGATACTCTTCTGAACCACAAGATTCAAGCAGACATTCTTGAAGGAGGTACAGCCAATGTGTGAAGGAGGAATTGCATCTGCAGTCAGTCCCTACCTTCTACCTAGTGAGTGCAGAATCTGTTCACTTACAGGCCATACAAAAGCAGGCTTTGTGCTGATTACAGGGTCTATATATGCAGACCTTGGGCATATGATCTGACAAACAGGTGGAAAGATGAGGCCTGCCAATGCATGCACAATCTCATCACTGCATGTGGATTGTACTCTGGTCAAGTATGGGACTTCGTGTAAATGTCTTAAACATAGTTTAACAGCAGTTAAGGGGAAGGACTTGGAGCAGAGAGTGTTCCTGAGGTTAGCTCCTGATCTGCTAATTCTAGTTAGCAAACAGCCAGCATTATGATTGCTTCTTTCTAGTTCTTTGTAGAAGAGTGTTTGAAGCAATGGCACTTATCAGTTCTCCCTGGGATTATTTCATTGAATAATAGCTCAGTAAGAAATGATTTTTTAAAAATGTAATCCCATTAAACATTCATTTTAATCTTCTTGTAATTAAGAGCCCTTCCTGCAAACAAGAAGCTGTATTCTCAAGGGGTCTCCTTCCCTCCCCAAGTCATTTAAGAAAGAGCTGCAGGTTCTTCTTTCCTTCTTACCTCATATTCTTCTTTGAAACCGTAACTGTCAGAGGTCTTCATGAGGTTAATATGCTGCAGCAAATCAGCCACTCTAATAGCTGGATGCAGTTGGCCTGTCTGGTACGGAGACTCTGTTCCTTCACAGAGATAGCGAGGCACATCTAACAGATGACTCGACTCTGCTGTTGCACTGTGGTTTTCATCTGTGGTTATAAAAGAGCCCTGAGAATTAAGTCATGTTCAATAAGAGCAATGCTTTAAAATATTGTACATGAGTTCCAGTCCAGTTTTATAGTGGCTACACCATTCTGTCAAGTTTTTGGATGCAGTTATTTTCAGTTGATCAAGGAATGTGTAAGCAATGAGTATATTTTGATTGTTTTTTTAAAAAAAACATAAACAGGAAGAAAACGCAGTAATAGTCAAAACCCCTCAAATCTCAGTTTGAGCTGCTCATCCTAAATGAACTCAGACAGCAAGAAGAGGCTGAGGCTTCAGCTGATCTTTGGATATTGCTTGATGGGCCTGGAGGTTGTTTGGAACTTCACTGCAAACTCTTTGTGCCTCCCAGCACTTAATGATGTATAATAACCAGCCAATATGTATAGGCTTTGGAGACTGGCTGCTTCCTTGACCTTAAAGTATACTGTAGATTGACATGGATTTGGACTCTGTGTCCTAACTACCTTAAGCCTTACATAGCAACGCTGCCAATCTTTGTCTGGACCAGAGTCACTTTGCATTGTATGGCTGCTGCATGGAAGTCAGTTATGGACATTTTTGATCTATATGGACAGTCATGGATCTATATGGTGTGCCACTATGCAAAAATAGTTCATCACGATAGCCTCCACATGATGACCATAAACTGCTGCCTTAAAAAACCTCAAGGAAATTTTCTGTTCTTAATTACGTGCATCATAATTAAGAACTATGACTCAAATATGGTTCTTCACTTTAAGACCCACTTCAAAGACCCACTTCACTTCTACCAGAGGTGATTGGCTGGTCACCAGAAGTGGAATGGTGGACTAACTGGAGTTTGGCATGATCCAGTAAGGGCATTTTTGCATCATATTCTCACCAAAGGGGTCCCAGAACAAAGCTTGCAGTGTGCACACTGTTACTTCAGTGTAAGCGTGCTCTGGATCACACTGCAGGGGCTGGGTGGCTGTCTTATCCTTCTTCCAGTTTTGAAAACAATGAAACTCCTACACTGGAATCTGCGTGCTCTTCCAACCATTTTCAAAACACCTCAATTCCTTTTATATCAACCAAAACCCTGTT
Source organism: Tiliqua scincoides (assembly GCF_035046505.1). Classification (NCBI taxonomy): domain Eukaryota; kingdom Metazoa; phylum Chordata; class Lepidosauria; order Squamata; family Scincidae; genus Tiliqua; species Tiliqua scincoides. Next base: position 203,999,517 of record NC_089821.1, read on the forward strand.
TGGCTGAAATAGGTGCATGATTCACTTCAAGGATTAGTTGGTTTTGCTGACTTCAAGAGTGAGTACTCTGCTTGAATCCATTTCTCTAGCATGATGGGGTAAAATCCTAGATGCTTGCCAGTTCCAACCCAGTGGCATTGCTAGAGGGATGCGGCCCGCACCAGGTGATGCGCGCGCGCGGGGGGGGGGGGGGTGTTGTGCTAAAACTGCAGTGATTAGGAATAATATCATCATGTTATATACCATTGGATGCAGAATTTACAGATGAATGCAATGAAAAAACCAGAGTGAAATATCTCCTTTCTATCAAAAGTAACTGGCAGAAAACCAGAAAACAAAAAATGCACAGAGCCCTATGGAAAGTGAAATGGAGCCACACCGTGTGACTCGCAAGTAGGCAAACTTCCCTTAGTCTGTTGGAAAGGGCAGGCTGAGAGGAATCTAATGACACCAGAATGGTCCTGATCCATTGAAAGTAGACCCCCCCCCCCCCCAAAAAAAAAAACACCAGAGAAGGAGGTCCCTCCCTCCAAACCGGCGAATGTATTGAGCTCCATGGAAAGTGAAACTAAGCCACATGGTCACGTTTACTCCCGAGTAAGCAAATGTGCCTTGGCTCCTGGGCAGGTCAGGCATAGGGAAATGTGATGCCACCAGTATGATCCTGATCTGATGGAACTGGAGCTCAACAAATACTCCAGAAGGCAGCCCCCCTCCCTAAAAAGAATGAAACAGAGGCTTGAGAGGATAAGGTGATTTTTTTTCTATTTTAGACTTGTAAAGCCAGGTGGGTCCTGGTAGTGATATGTTTAAATATAAGAACTTAAACTGAACTGGGTACTGGGAAGGGCTAAAAATCTTACTGGTTCTTTTTTTTTGGGGGGGAAGCGGTGTTATTGCAGGCAGGCTACAGAGAAAATTCACCTGATAGAACAGGGTTGGCTCCCCCTTATTTAATTTTTGTTTTACTTTATTTATAATTATTTTAATTTGCTTTATGATGTCACTTCAGGTTATGACATCACTTCTGGTGGGTCCTGGGCAGATTGTAATTCTAAAAAGTGGGTCCCAGTGCTAAAAGTCTGAGAACTGCTGCAATAAGGTGTTAGTAAGTTGACACCTGGGGGGGGGGTGTAACACCACTAGTGACCAAAATCACTAAAATCAGTTTTTAAGAATAATACCATCATGTTACATATCAATAAATGTGTCATTTCATGCAGAATGCAATGAAACAAACCACACTGAAATATCCTTATTCTATCAAAAGGTACAGCCAAAAGACCAGTGGGGGTGGGTTGATGGTATAGCACCACGCCCACCACCTGGGGTGTTGCCCCGCCCACTGCATGGGGTGATGCGCTGGCCTCCTACACCGGGTGACGTGAACCCTAGTGATGCCACTGCCCCAACCAAACCTATTTATTGAGAAATTATATGAAGGGGAAATTCAGGTGCTCCTGTAGTGCATGATACAATTTTGAAAGCAAATCAGAAAGTAAGTGGTCAGTATATCAGCCTCTACAATTTCACCTTTATTTAGTCCCAGAACTGTACTAGGTGCTGGACAGAGCACAGAGGTGACATATTTGATGGCCAAGAAACCTGCATTCTAAATTACCATTTTAAGAATGTGCACCCCTCCATCCTGCTTTGCCCCATTAAGCAGAAACACTTGTGACATTTGATCCCTGACTGCACTTAATGAAGCAGTGGGGGGATGACAGAGGTCTGATTCAAAATAGATATTTCAAATTCCAAAGAGTGCCTGCATCAAAGTCAAAATGACATACTGGAAGGATAACCGTGTTTTTACATTAAATAACCCAGCTCCTTAAACCATCACATGAGTTCTTAATTTCAACATTTGTGTGCTTCATTAAACTGGCTAATAGTGTGAATAACACGTCAAGGTTCCCTTAAATAGAGTGTTTCATTCATTAAGCCATATATTGGAACTAAAAAAGAAATCACTTCACTGGCAACTTTACAGTTTCTTGTCAAATACTTACCAGTTATAGGAACTGTAACCAATTGAAGCATTAAAAAAAAGCAAAGCAAATGTAAGAGCTATGTATGTCATTTCCCTTATTCCAGAAAATAGTCAAAGTTAAAAGTTTGTAGAAGTTGTAGAAGCTTCATAATATGGGAACACATCTAACGCCCTGAGATTTTCAGAGCCCATCTGACCTCGAGATTTGGACTACACTGAAAGCTCCTTCTGTACACGTGCACGTGCAGGGCGTTTGGGCCTCTTCAGCCTAAAAAAGAGACGCCTGAGGGGGCACATGATCAAGACATACAAATTATGCATGGGAAGGATAAAGTGGACAGAGAGATGCTCTTCACACTCTCACCTAACACCAGAACCAGGGGACATCCACTAAAATTGAGTGTTGGGAGGGTTAGGACAGACAAACGAAAATATTTCTTTACTCAGCATGTGGTTGGTCTGTGGAACTCCTTGCCACAGGATGTGGTGATGGTGTCTGGCCTGGACGCCTTTAAAAGGGGATTGGACAAGTTTCTGGAGGAAAAATCCATTACGGGTGACAAGCCATGATGTATATGTGCAACCTCCTGATTTTAGAAATGGGCTATGTCAGAATGCCAGATGCAAGGAAGGGCACCAGAATGAGGTCTCTTGTTATCTGGTGTGCTCCCTGGGGCATTTGGTGGGCCGCTGTGAGATACAGGAAGCTGGACTAGATGGGCCTATGGCCTGATCCAGTGAGGCTGTTCTTATGTTGTTATCCCAAAGGTTCCCAGCATCTACAGGTCAGATTGGGAAAACCTCATCTGAAAGTCTGGATCGCTGCTGCTAGTCTGTGCGGACAGTGCTGCACTAGATAGACTGAGGGCTTGACTGGGATAAGGAGCTTCAGAATGGGAGTAATTAAAATAGCTTCTATAGTGTTGGAGCCATGCAGAAGTCTATACAACTTCACCTCATTAAAACCAAAAAAATTGCACACAAAATTATAGTAGATGGACAATCACTTTTTGAGATACAACATTGGGGGAACTTCTGGGCAGCAACTGGACAGGTGTTCCCACTGTTGGGAGCTCCCTCTGGAATTATAAGGAATGTTCCACGTGTGCAAGGACTCCATTTGAACACCTTGCAGGCATGGAAGGTTCTTTCCAGAGGGGGCTCCTGACAGTGGATGTGCCAGTCAGGATGCTACCCATTGACTATTAAGGACCACATATGCACAATGGATCTGACACAACCACAGGCCACAGTGAATTTCAATGAAGACACTTTGTTCTTGCCTCCCATAAAGACCATTTGTCAATGAACAACTAATGAAAGCTACACTGTGATGTGAACGCATGCAGAATCTGTCAGGCTGCCTTTCAGTTTTGCCCTGGGGTTGCTCTTCACAGCTGCATGTCTCACAAAAGTTCTAATAGATTAACCTTTGCTTGTCAAAAGATTTGTTTCACCTAACCAAATTGGAGGTTTTTATAGCTCTAATGTCACATCAGATATAGTTGTGTAGCAACTTGATGGCATTCAGAGCTTCTTGCTAAAGAGCATTAGGAAATCACCACCCAATCAGCAAGTTTAATTTAATTGATTACTTAGATATGAGAATTTTAATCTAAGATTTTTGTCTTATTTATAAGGTTAAGGGCAATCATTGCATTGGGTCTGGGCAATGGTTCCCAAACTACTTGGGAGTTCTGACCTCTGACTCCTTGGGAGTTTGGGAACTGGAGTAAATCTTTGCGAGGGAGTTGGGAAGACAATGACTCCAGAATAGCAGCGCTGCCAGGAATGAAGAGTTCTGCAGGGCTCCCCAAGCCTTGGGAAGTGTAAAAATTGTGGTCGCAACCCACTGCTATTGCAAAACCGGAAGTGGGTTGCCATTACAATTTTTATACTTTCCAAGGCTTGGGGAGCCCTGCAGAGGGCTCTGCGGGATTCCCCACACCCCCTGGAGGCTGGTGCAGTGATGGATAAGTTTAAAATGCCCATTCCTGTCAGCGGCACAATCCTGGAGATCGTGTCGCTGCCGTCCCCCCTCCCCTTAAAGGGCCAGAGGCAGGGCTTCTCAGGCTGGGGTGTCTCAACATCCCAGTTTGAGAACCTCTGAGTTTGGACATGGGAGACGATAGGTCTGCAGATTTGGACCTGAAGCACTAAGTGGACCTTAGGCCTGCACTACTAGGTCTATGTTCCAAGGTGGTTTTGGACTTGTGTTTACTAAACTGCAAGCTCCATGCCACATGACAAGCTATTATTCAAAATGAGGACAATTTTAAGCTGTCTGTGATATGGCACAGGAGACTCATGTAAATAGAAAAAATAAAATAATTCCACTGGGCATTCTGAAGCCTTTCAATGAAGTTATTAAGATCTTAACCAAAACCTTTCACCCTGATCTATGCTGAGAAAGCAATCATTGTTTTAGATTGCAAACCCTTAATTGGGACTGGGAATCATTTTTTTATTTAGCTATGTAAACCGCTTTGTGAACTTTTTAAATAGTGGTATACAAATACTTTTAATAATGATAAAAAGGATATATGCATTTGAAAGCACAATGTTACTTAAAAATCTGTTATTAGTTACTCTATATTTCATTTTTTTAAAATTCAGTTTCCAAACTGTGTCTAGCACTGAAATATGCTAAATATGATGGTTGACCTCTGAAAAGAGAAAGATGGGGGAGTATGACACTGGTTGCTCCCGTGAATCACTTAGGGCACAATCCTAACCCCTTATGTCAGTGCTTTCCGGTACTGGTATAGCCGTGCCAATGGGACGTGTGCTGCATCCTGCAGGTGGGTGTCACTCACGGAGGCCTCCTCAAAGTAAGGGAATGTTTGTTTCCTTACCTCAGAGCTGCATTGCCCTTATGTCCGTGCTGGAATGCAAGGACATAAGGGGTTAGGATTGCGCCCTTAGTAACTTTCAGCACCATCAGTAATGGAATCCTTCTGGACAGCGTGTCCAAGAAAGGCATTGGAGATATTATGTTGTGATCATACTGCTCTTACCTGGCAGATAGTTTTCAGAAGGTAATGCTAGATGTCTGTAGTTCAGCACCATGGCACTTTGCTTTGAAACTTCACAAAGTTGTTTTTTTTTTCATGCTGTTTATACCTACGTGAAGCTTCTGGGCAAAGTTGTCAGAGGATTTCAGCTGACATGCTATCACTATGCTGTCAGCTCCCAGCTCTACTTCTCCTTTGTATCTGAATCAGGAGGGGCAGGGAAAATTTTGAACAGGTACCCATTAGCCTCTTCCAGCTAATGGGCTGGATGAGAGCAAAAACTCACTCCATACAAGAGGGAAGGTACTGTTACTTGGCGGTCCAATCACTTTGCAAGGTGGTATTAGTAAGTTTGTACTTTGGGGTTACTGTTAGACCTGGCCCTTATGATGGATGCTCAAGTAACATCAGTGGTGCAAAGAATTTCAGCAGCTTTGACTTGTACAGTAGCCGTAGCCACTCTTAGGCAGAGAGAGTCTTGCAACTGATATCTTGTTACATCTAGTTTAGATGATTACATCGCATGAGTCAAGCACATCTGGGGCAGGACCTTTCTTGAGATTGCTCTGATGTTATGGATAACTTTCCTAATGAGATCTGAAGCCATGTGATTTTTTGTGTCTTTCTATAAACAATGTAAAACCTACATCCTCCTTCTCAAAGGCTCATGACTCTTCATTAGGAGCTCCTTGCTCTGTATTTACTGCATTCTGTGTTTGTAGAGCAGCAGCATGCTCCCTTGCACTCCCTCTGTACCTGGTGGCAGTTGTGCTATAGAATGAGCTTCATTGCCACACCAATCAACTGCTGTTAACATTCATTTTTCCCCCAAGTAGATTGTGTTCTGCTGAGGAGCAATGACTCCATGGCATTAGATTGACTATATGATGCCATTACTGTTTTTAGGTGGAACGAACAAACAGAAAAGCTACACTGAAGCAGCAGTCGACTGGAACTGTGAACAGCATTGCACTGGCACAGGGGAGGTAAGCATGGGCTGGGGAGGTGTCTTTTTAATTTATTTATTCAAGTCACCTCACTGCACTGATAATATTCATGCACAAATATTGGGTGCAGCCTGAGATAACTGAACACATAGCTGACTGTACCTAAATAACCTGCTAACAGCAGGCCTATCGCTTCAATCTGAAACAAACTGCTTCGACAGGCAATAAAATATAATTGCTGACAAAGACTTATAAACCATGCAAGGAGATGAAATCCATTAAGGAACAGATAATGAAGGACTAGGTCCTCACCTAACACAGCAGTCGGCACAAGTGGATCATTGGGCACTGCAGGAAAACAAAGCTCATGAAGAAATACGTTACCTTCAGTTGGTGTACTTTTTTATGTACAGAGAAACAATGAATGTTAAGAAGTCACATAGCAATGTCTATTCATCTGGTTAGTGCAAACAGAGAATATAGAGTCAGGGCTGATTCCAGTTTCAAAAGGGCTCTGGAACAAAACCCTGACCAAGCCCCTTGTGGTGCCCCCCAAATATGATGGGGGACACCCTTCCACCCTTCCAGATGGTATATACTGGGTACTGCCACCAATACTGAGAGTTCAGAGTTTGGCCCAGCCAGGTGGACCTTTGGCAAATGCCGCACCTGGTCAACCCTGATGCCACCCTGTACGTAGTCACATTACTGGAATGTGGAAATAATTCCACGTTCTTAGAAACAACTGGTATTTAATGCAGGGTTAGCCCATTTTTTTGCCCAGCCCACAGGTGTACGCATTTGGTCCCTGTTGTGTATATGCAATATTGAGCAGAAATGGCTTTTAATATAAAACAGTAAATGAGAAGAATTTGGTCATCTGAACACATTTGTTGTTTTCACAGAAACAAGAGTAAACTTCCAGGTTATTTTGCCAGTGCTGCTGCCAAAGGCTAACAAAACAATTAGGAAGCAATGGCTGCATATAAACGCTTAAAACTAGCCTAAATAAACCTGTATTTTTCCCAGTCATAGCTAAAATACACTTGTTTAAAAGAAAATATAGAATCTAAAGTGGAGCTGTATTAACTAAGAAGTCAATCAGCAAATTTCCTGATGAACAAATGTGAAACATTCAGTGCCAGGTTACAGAAGGTCCTGGAGCAATGCTCTGCAGTGGGGGTCATGAGGAAGCTTACACAGAGGTAAGGGGACTTTTAGACTTTAATCTTAATCAATCCCCTTTCCCTGCTGAAGTCTCCTGATTTTCACCCCAGTATACCAGAACCAGGGAGATTTGGGATGGACAAAAGGAGGCACTTCACCTATTTACACAGACCTAATTAGTTTGCAGAATTCATTGCCATTAGCTTGGAAGATGTTAAAAGGGATTGAACAAATTCATGAAGAATAGATCTATTAATGGTTGTTAGACATGACGCCTATGAGTCATCTGAGACTGTTTGGCAGCAGTCTAAATATTAGCTGGATGGGAGCAATTGTGGGGGAGAAGTATGACTTCCTTTCCTGCCTGTGGGCTTCTCAAAGAGAATTGGTGGATCACAGTGGGGAACAGGATTCCTAACTAGATGGATCTTTTCAATCTCCTCATACGACAGCCTCCTTTCTCTCTCTGCAATGGCACACGGGGAAAAGTCTACAGTGGCTAACCCATCCTAAAGTTTCAAGGGCTTGGCTGAACTGAGGAGGGTGTCTTAGATGGGTGCAGATCTGCTGTCAGTGTCCAAGCTGGCTAACCACTCTGAGAAAAATCACAATCAATTAAGATCAACAAACTGGAGTCCCCAGTTTTCCCCTGGCACAGAAACGCACCAGGGATGTTCCACGATGAAGATTTAGAAAATCCAAACTGGTCCTCAATCTACTGTGAGAGAGCGGCAAACAACATCGAATCACCAAGTCAAAGTGAGAGTTATCACTGGTTAAATTGGCTCTCACTTGGCCTTGGAAGAAAAGGGTCATGTATAACACCAGGGATTTGTTTTTAGGAATACAATCACAACACTTGCTATACGCACAGCGTGACTTATGAAACCTGTGAGAGAAATGCATGGGAATGACTAAGTGCAACCACTAGATTGAATTCAATTCCTAAGCATGTTCCTATGGTCAATTTCTAATCAGAGTTGTAACTGGCTTCAAATTTGCCATTGCAAATGGATGGGATAGAAAATAAGAATGCATTTAAATTTTCTTTTTAATATGGAGATATGATTTTAAAAACAATGCAGTTTTAAGCCACCATTCAGGTCACTGAACTTAACAAGCTTACAGGGCAATTCTATGCATTCCTACGCAGAAGTAAACACCACTGACTTCAACTGGACCTAGTCTCAAGCAAGTCTGTATAGGCTTGCAGCCTTAGTTTGTGAGACTAAGCATGGGCTGGGATTGTTGAACTTGTGTCATGAATTCAGATGTTTTCGCAACCTAGAAGCACACAGATCTAGGCTGCAAAAAGTATTTGATGTTGAAAGAAAGACCATAGACATGAAATTCATCAGTGCTGATGATGTTTGCCTCTATAGAGCAAACACGCATAAAGAAAATGATACATGTGGACAAACTGGACCCTAATTTCTTAACTCGGGAACTGCTGCCATGATCACTGCCTGATGTTCACAGTTATTACTTAATTGTGAGAGAACATAATCACTTTTTCTTAGAAGGTCCTCTAGAGCAGAAGTTCTATCATGAGGCTTCTTCTCTCATTTATAATATTTCCCTGTTCCTCATTTTTTGTCCCTTTGGTACATCCAGCAAAGAAAAACATTTTCCCCGGAGAGGCAAAGGAAAAGCCAGCAAGAAGCAGCTCTGGAATAAAAATGTCCACTATTGCATCAGATGAAAACATAAATACATGGACCACTTTTGCTGCTTTGTAAACGTATACTCCAAACTTGCCTATACTGTACTAGCAGGTACCCTTTGGAATTTGTGTCAGTCATAATTCGGTTATATTATATTCTACTAAGGGCCTAATCCTATCCAATTTTCCAGTGCCGGTGCTACTGCTCTTATGGGGTATGCACTGCTTGCTGTGTTGGACAGGCAGTCTTGGAGGCCTGTCCAACATTTGTTCCCTTACCTTGGGGTTGCATTATGGCTGCCCCGGTGCAGGAAAGTTGTATAGGATTGGACCCTAAGGCTGCAATCCTAACCAATTTTCCAGCACTGACATAAGGACAATGCAATTCCATGGTAAGGGAACAAACTTTGCTTTACCTTGAGGAGGCTTCCGTGACTGCCCCCCAACTGCAGGATGCAAAACATGCCCCACTGGCACAGCTATGCCAGTGCTGGAAAGTTGGTTAGGATTGCGCCCTAAATCATACTGTACCAAAGAGTGACTGCAGCAGCTGTCCACAGAAATAAAACAAGATGCCCCACTTCAATGAGAATGTTAAACTCTGCAACGGCTGTACTTACATCGAGGGCTGAAATTATGAGAGTCCATAAAGGTGACAGAGAGAGGATCCTCTGCATGAAGGGTGCTCTGATCAGCATAACTTCTGTCCATTGCGTTCACCATGTGGGTCATTTCTTGCCTGGTGTTTCCCATGGCATCTTTGCGTTTCTTAGCAAGTTTGCTGCCCAACCAAAAGCAAAAACAAAATAAAATAATGAAAATCGTAATCATTTCACCATCTGGTAAAAAGTAATATTTAATAATCAATTAAGTGATAGTGACTGTTCAAAACTGTCCAACTACGTAAATATGCTATAGATGTTATGGCGTCTTGCCTTAATGTGCCAAATGACATGTGTTTCTAATTAATGTGCTGTGATTTGTGATGTGCTGTGTGTTAATAATTTCTGAAAATGAACTTGCACAGTTTACTATTTCCAAAATTTTTTAGGTCGAGCATGAGCAGCCTTATCCCAATCATATTTATTCAGAAGTTGCTTTGCAATCCTTTTGTTTGGGCTGTCTGGCAAGTAAGAAGGTTAGATTTAGTTGCACACTGTTCTTTGAACATTACAGGAGCAGCACAACAAGAGAAAACACTTTGCCATTTTTACTTCTGGACAGTTGCCAGAGCTATATGATCTAAACTACTCTTTCTTGATGCAAACACAGTTCTGTGCATTTCAGTGAGGAAAACACGTACTTACACAATTCTTATTTTTCCACATTCTTATTTTCTTATTTATTCCATAAAAATATTTTCATTTTCAAATCTAATTTTTCCCTGTAATATTGTTTTCCATCTAATTATATACACATGCACAAATTAGAGAATATTACATTTTATCCAAACCTATAAATAACTAGCACCTGTGCATGTAGTTATATCCACCATATCAAGTTCAACGTACATTTTGATTTGTAGTCGAATAATTCATTTCTCCAGTCTTTCTAGTAGTGAAAAACACCTATAATTTTGTTACTTAGATTGCCAAAAGTATGTAGCAGCAAAAAAGGAATATAACTCTGCACAAATTAAAGGTTAATTCTCACATTCACGTTTTTCTGCTTACAAATGGTATAGGAAATGGTATTTCCACATCATACTAGCAGTTTATACAGTGAACATTATCTATAGTTCATACATTCTCTCTCTGACCCTTTGAAGGCTTAAATGGAGTCCTCTTGATATCCAACCCTTTGTATATGCCGTGGTGCACAAGCTAAAAGGGATTTCTATGCAGCTGAGGCCCTTCTCATTTGCACACTACAGGGCGAATACATTGCCATGCACAACATAGAGGTTAGATCAGGGTTTCTCAAACTGTGGGTCACAACCTGATGTCCAGTGGGTCCTGGATTGGGCCCTCCCACCTGCCCTAGAATTTGATTGGCTCAAAACTGCAGCCTTCCAGACACAATTGGAGACTGCACAGGACCTCTGCAGATATCCAGAAGCAGCTGGTTTACTTCTGGTTTACTTCCAAGTTCATGAAAGTGACTTCCGGTTGCTTCCAGAGACCCTGTGCCAGAGAAGGAGTTGGGTTGTGACAGTCCTGCTGTAGAACAGGTGGGTCACAGTGGAGGAAAGTTTCAGAACCCCGGACTAGGTTATGCTCTCAGATTGCAAACTGCTTTTCATTTTTTTTAATGTAGCCAATGTTTATAAAACACATTGCTGTGATTTCATGTGGAAGAAAGCCATCAAGAATACCATTTGTGTTAATTAAGAACATAGAACAGTTGCAATAAAAGACTGAATACATAATAGTATCTTACGGATACTACTACTTTCAGTTGTAAAAACACAAATATGGTGTCATTATGATAATTTTTAGTATCATATCCTGTGTTTTAATAACAGGGTTGCATCCCCTGTGTGTGTGTGTGCAAAGTGTGCAGGGTTCTTAGTAATAGCTGCAGTTGTAACTTAAAAGAGCGCTGCAAATGGTAGACTGAAACATCCTAGAATACAAAACCCAGAAGTTACTTATGGCTTAGGGCCGAGGTACTTTAAGACTGCTTCTTCCATATGAGAGAGCCTGCCCCCCTGAGGTCAACTGGTGAGGGGCCCTCCTGCAGATGACCTGGTTTCTGAGGCTCAGCAACAAGAGGAAAGGCCTCTTCCATAGCAGCATCACAGTTATGGAACTCTCTCCCAGCTGGCCTGCCAGAAGGGGCATAAGGCTCTTTTTTTTTTTTTAATTTCAGATTGCCTTTGCTCCTTCATGACTTTGTCTTGACTGCTTTGTGTCTTGTTTTTTATTATTATATACTTTTTAATTTGGATCGTTAGCCACATTGGGTCTTTTGTTTAAAAGGGAATGGTAAATATAAATATTTAAAAATAAAGTTATAATGAAAACCTGCCCCTTTCCAAAAAATTATACACATTATGTTCACGTTTTAAGTGTTCTAAGACTTATAACACAATCCTCCTATATCCTTGCAGGGATCACAATAGAAAGAAAGTAGGGTATGATCTTGCCTTTTAAGTCATGCCCATGGAGAAGAGTCTTATCTTACAGATGGTTAAACAAATACACCCTATACGTGCTGACCTCCAGATAACATTTAAAAAAAAACTCAGTCACAGTTACCATGTTATGGATCTATTCAGATCTTAGAAACTAATACTGAAAAGGCCCTGACCCAACTGAATACTGTAAGGAGCTCTGGAGCTCTGACAACAAGGAACTGTTAGGGTAGGGCTTCCCCAACATACTGGCTCTGTGACAACCCAGGTGCTCCAGCAGCAATGCATGGCTCCCAGAAGTGACTCGCAATGATGTTCGGAGATATCATGTGCCACTTCAAACAGTGGTGAGGAAGTCGGGTGGGCAGGTGGGATTTTCCCAGCATGCGGTCATCGTGTGCTGGTGTTGTTCTCCAAGCCTCCTGCTGCTGTTTGAAGCAGCGATGCCACCCTTCTGGGTGACAAGCATCCCACACAGTCCCTTCATGTTGGTCATGCCATTCTTGGGAGCTGCATCTCACAGATTGGGCACAAAACTGACTTAGGTTGTTGAATCAGTCTCTTTCCACATTCTCACACTAGTGAAAAACAGCAGCATAGTTTACTGGAGCAAATCTGCTCCTATGCATCAAGTTTCTGATCAGTTTGGTTTGGAATTGACCTGTGCAGCCCTATGCAGACATTATGGAAGTGTGTATGGTACTGCATGCCAGGGGAGGAAAGATGCCGGCAAGTCCCACTCTAATGCTTCTTACCCACACCTTACAATGTCTGCTTCAGTACATGTCTTCAGCAGACATTGTACTTGAGGAAAGAATATCCTCATGCTTTGTAACACTGGGAGTCCAGTGTTTTAATCATGGGCCTATTCTCTCCTCAAGTGTATCATTTGTTACTACAGACAAATCAATGTATTTGTGGTAAGTGGGGGTAAGGATGGAGAGGGGAGGAGAACTGCTAGCATGCTTGCACTGTCCATTGAACTACACCCTTGTCACATCTGCTTGTATGAATTGTTAACAAGTACATGCAAGAAAAATTTCCCAAATATGACAAGTAGGTTTTAAAAGTCTGAAGAGGATAGTTTAGCTAACAAATACTGTAGCTGAAGTACAAAAATTACAGGAAACAAACTAACCAAATGCATAAGACACTCAGCATGACTGTTCGCCCTCCACACCTCAGAACATTCTCATGTCACTTTCTGAAAAACCCTGAAACCTCGGGGAGGGGCAGTGAGGGGAAGGCCAGATGATTTTTAAGCTATATGAAAAATTATTTTGGGATCGTTTTGAAACAGGTAAATTAATCAGGAACACCCAGTTCTTATTGAAGTTAAAGGGAAGTGGTCCTGACTGATGTGTGGATGAAAGACCAAAGTCAGCTGCTCTGAGCTTTTGAAAAGACACAGGTGGATGAGAACAAAAATGTAAAAATTTTACACACACACACACACACACACACACACACACACACACACACACACACACACACACACACACACACACACACACAGTTAAGCAAACAAAAAAGGTGAAATCAAGGCTGAAACAAACCGAGCTAGAACTGGCCTTGGGCTGACAAGCCAGTAAACAAGACTGTCACCAGGTGAGAGTGGCCAAGAGGTTGCTGCATTTATTTGTAGAAAAATTACCAACATTCACCAATCACTGCACAATGCATTTACAACATACAAGATGTGAAATGAATGATATTGTGGTAGTATTCTACAAACAGAAACCCAGACACACAGAGGTATTTTCAAATAGACTCAATCAGAACTATGTTAACGGCGGTTAACAAGTTCCAAAGCATTTTCTCCCAAAATTAACAGTCACTGTATTTAAAGTTGTAGCTGTCAAAAACTTTTCCATGTATAAAAATGGAACAGCAAGAACTAAAAATACAAGAGATTTGTTGCTGCACTTTAATCCTGTCAAAGTGCGCAAGACATTTATAGTTGTGATTACTTCTTCTGTCCCTGCTACTGTCAGAATGTTTTAGCTCTTTCTATACACCAAAGCTTTCACTGAGACCGGTTCAAGCCTTAAAGCCACCTCCAGAAAGGGAGGCAAAATAAAACCAACCAGTCCCATCCCTCCCTTTCACTAAACCCTCTTTTGAAGCACTGCTTTGTAATACTTCATAAAAAATCTTCTAGGATTTTAACTGAAGTTCTGAGATTCAGCAAGAGCAAAGACTGGAACCAACTTTCTGATTAAGACAAGCTAAAAAATCAGCACTTCAAGTCTTATGTGTTACTAAAGTAGCACAGCAGCTACTTAACTATGAAGAAGTTAATTTCCAGGAAAAGACTGTAGTGTTGCAATTTAGATAGCAGACTTTAAGGGTATCTTAGGACACTTGCACATACTGCTCATTAGAAACCAGCAAGGAGCACTGCAATGGGAAAGAAACCTCTTTGAATAGCCACTTACTATTACGGCGGGGGGGGGGGGGCGGTGACAGGATGGGATGGACTGAAAGCTATCACTGTTTTATTGCAACAATTCTCTCTTTGTGCAAATCCTAGCCAATCAAGGCTAGCAGTGATCTGAATTGGGATATCAACACCCTAATGATAAGGTTTGCAGAGATTAGTTCTTTGATTCAGAACAATCTTTTGACAACCTGTTGGTGTGGAAGCAGCCTTACAGTTTAGCAAACACCAGCTCCTTATAGCTTTGGCCCTCTACACCTTGGCATGCACAGTCTGTTCTTTAGGAAAGGAGGGCAATTTGCATCAGAATCTCATAAGTATAGATGGTCATCATCCATCACAGCATTCCTCTGTGTAAACCTATGCAAATGGCTATTTCAGTAGGAGCTCACATGAAGGGGGGGGGGGAAGGCAAGAGTAGATCTAGCTATAGAACTGCAGAGTTTCATGACATACCAATTACACTAACTGTTGTTTAGCAAGGGAATCACAATTCATCATAATAAATCAGAGGTGTGGAAGGTGGCCTACAACAGCATAGTTCACTTTTGTCTTAAATAGATAACTTTTGTATTTTATCAGATATAATGCAAGGCCAATGACATGGTTTTGTGATAGGTCAGTTCTGACTCTGCAGTTGATTTTTCTTTACACTAGATTGTGGCAAATATTCTGACCAGTGTGATCAAAGAAGTGAAACTTCACACAAAATATGGTTAAAGATTACATAGGCCAACACACATTTTGCTTCCTTAAACATTACACCAATTCCTGGGTATATTTGGGGTGCTGATTCCAAAAATGGCATCCGTTTTGCCCTATCAAGTCTAGTTTTAGAGACACTGCATAGCCTCTTTAGTGAATGGTTCAAGCAGCTTCCTCATGAGGAAGCCTACACCATGGCTTCCTCATGAGGAAGCTGCTTGAACCATTCACTAAAGATGCTATACTGTGTCTCCAAAACTAGATGTGATAGGGCAAAACGGATGCCATTTTTGGAATCGGCACCCCAAATTCATATCAAACCACCATAAATTTTGGGAGAGACTTTTCTTACCCTCAATTTTGTAGGCCTGTGTTATTGAACATTTGGATGGTTAAGAACAGGGGTGTCAAACATAAGGCCCGGGGGCCAGATACGGCCCACGGAAGCTTTTTATCTGGCCCTCAGGCTCTCAGCTGCTGAGCTATGCTGTTACTGCTGAAATGGCAGCCCACTTGAATATTGAGCTTACCCATATCTTGAATATGATCAAGATATGTATATTTTCTCTTCTGTCATTTGCAGCTAATGAATTCCCAAGTGAGAAAAAGTGCTTATTTTTGGTCATGACCTGTTTAATGACATCACTTCCTGCCTAATGACATCACTTTCGGCCCCCAGCAGACATCATGAATGCTATTCAGCCCTCTGTATAAAATGAGTTTGACACCCCTGGTTAAGAACATAAGAATGCCCCAGGGAGCACACAAGACAACAAGAGAACTGTATCCTAGTGCCCTCCCTTGAATCTAGTATTCTCAGGTAACCCACTTCTAAAATCAGGAGGTTGTACATACACATCATGACTTGTAACCCATGATGGACTTTTCCTCCAGAAATTTGTCCAATTCCCTTTTAAAGGCATCTAGACCAGATGCCATCACCACACCCTGTGGCAAGGAGTTCCACAGACTAACTACATGCTGAGTAAAGAAATATTTTCTTTACTCTGTCCTAACTCTCCCAACTCCCAGTTTTACTGGTTGTCCCCTGATGGTTATAGATAACTTCCTCCTAAATGTCACAAAATACAGAATTTGGAAACTCCACCATCTAATATACCAAATTTAGAGTCACCTGACTGATGGATCTCCCAAAGCAGCTGTTTACGACTTTCACATTAGGACAAGCAGACAAGGATTACTTCCATGCTCTCCATGGAATTTAAAATCCATCCCTTAGATAGATTTTTTCTCTCTTTCACTGAGCCGCCACCACCTTGGCGTCTACTGGGGTAAGCTGTGGTATACACATGTATCTACAGAAAGGCATCTGTTGAACTTCTAGGAGAGGTTCAGGAAACATTGCCAAGAAAAGACTGGTTAATAAACCAGTCAAGTGAAACATTAAACTCAAGCTGCTGTAGGGTGAGGCACGTTGACTCTTGATGATGTAATGGTATGCCCACACCATGGCCATTCAGGGCCGACTACATATAAACAGGACTAGTAGCTGGGTCTTTGTGCCAAATTTTTGGTGCTATTTATCCTCAATAATACAGGGTTAAATCAGGCTCACAATGGACAATATATTGGTATTTTAACAACAGCTGCCCTCAAGGCTGGCCCAGGCCTTTTCAGCACTTGAGAAGAGAGGCCAACTGCCATCTCCCATCATCACTGTTGCCTCCTGTGGCTAGGGACTGTCCCTACCTAACACGAGAAGAGTTGGAGAGAGAATTCTATCCAACTAGATCCTGTGCTTTGTGTCACAGCATCCGCCACCAGAAAAAGAGAGTGGCCGATGCTGCTTCGGTTCTCTCAGGGAAGAAAGAGAGCCCAAGCCCAAGCCCACTCCCCTGTACAGCACACATGATTCTACTGGAGAAGGGTGAGGTCTAAGCCTCCCATTGAGGGAACAGAAGCTATACAGACTTCTTTCTTCCTTTCTTTCCCGTCAGTGGGTGAAGTGAAAAAGAGTTGTAGGTTTCCTCTTAATTTGCCACTATCATCGAGTCTCCCACCTAAGGTAGAGGGGTTGCACCCTGCACCATGGTACGACCAGACGAAAGGACTCACTACTGCATTAAATCTCTTCAGAATGAAGCCCAGTTTGACTTTACAAAGCAAGTTAAATGGTGGCAATACCCAAAGAAACTAAAAATATGGAAAAATAAAATATATTCAATTAGAATACAATATCCCTTTAAAACAAAAGCAAAAATAATAAGAGAATGCTTAGCTTCGCAAAAATCATCAAAATATGCAAATTTAACCAGTTATAAATCTTTCTTCCACTCTTTTTTATTTTTTATTTTTATTTTTTTGAAAAGGGATACTGCATCTTCAAAACACAAAAAGAAGTAAGTCACCCATTTCTACTTACAGGTAGTAGGAGTAAGAATAGTAGCTCCTCCTGGCAAGCAAATCACAGACAGTGGAAAAAGAGAAGCAATGGTGAATGAAAAGCGTGACTCTGTCACATTCAATAAAGCAGAGAAATGTGCGTTTAAAAAAAATTAAAAATTCATGTTTTCTTGGTTAGCATTACAAACTTGCTCATGCACTGATTAGCCTTACGGTGCCATGCAATTAAAAAAATACGTTAGCATATAAAAATGATTTCAGTATTAGAAAGTGATAGCTAGAGAAAAATGACATGCTGACACTTCATTTATTGCAAAAAAAATGGAAATTAAATGGGTTATGTATTTTTCACATGCAGTTCAGCATAAATGTGATGACTGATAACTACCTAAATGTCATGAAATACAGAACAGCTGTGTATAGGTCTTGGGCTCTCTCTCTCTCTTAAGCATTCAGTTACAAACTTAAAGGCTTGTAGGGGCAGAGCTGTGTTATCAAACAAGGAAGATGACTACAGGTACTTATAGGTATATACAGTGTGTCCAATGTTATGCTCAGTCTTCCTTCCAGGAGATGTCTGTGTACACTAAACCTATATATAGATATATACACACAGCTATGTTTTTTTTTTTAAATCTTCTACGTAGAAATGCTGATTATGTGCATGCTTAACATTGAAAAAAGGGAAGTGAACAAATGAAATGATGTATATTTGGAAATATTTCACAATGGTTAAAAAAAATAAAAAACAGCATTTGCTATTCAAGAGATGCAGTATCCCTTTTCGTATACAGTTTGATTGCTTTGTAAAACTCTATGACAGCTAATAGAGTTTCATCTACTTCAACTTCAAATCAGTCTGTACAAAATGATCAAGCAAAGCATAGGAAACCTCTGATTTTTTGAAATGATACAAAACTGCTTACCACTCAGATATTTTTCCCCAATAAATCAAATTTGGAAATCTGTGTCAATGCATAAGAGTCATTAAATCCATGTAGAATTAGTAAAAACTTTTTTTCTGATCATCCTAAAAAGAATGTTAAAAAGCTCAAGTATCAAAAGGGATACCACACAATGGCGTCACTAATATGTATGTACAAAATGATTATCAATCGTTATTTATATAGCACCTAGAAGTATACTAAGCACTTAAGATTAAAACTTTTTAAAAGTTTCCACTCCAACTCCACTGTTTACACATGCTGGGCTGTGTACAAGAGAAAAAATTCCTCATTTAGGAAAACAAGAAGCCATTTTTAAAAGTCTGATTCCCACCCCCACCCCCAATGAAGGCCAAGGACTAATGTTAATTTCATTGAATCAGTGAGGATGAGAATAGCATAGTGTGACTATCTTGAAGTGGAAATGGATGTGCCAAGACTGCTACAACATATGCGGGAATAAGGAGACGTACTGCTTGACTTTCAGATGGACTGGTGGCAATATTACAGCTCATCCTGTCTTAAAGGAACTTACCAATCTTGGTTGAATCAGGCCTGCTTCACAACTGCAGGAGTGTTCACAATGGATAGAGTTCCATGTAGTAAGTCATTTGTGTGACAGGCTTCCCACGCAGGTGACACTTTAGTCACCCCAATGCAAAACACATGTCAGTATCAAATGGGAAGCTGTTCATGCATATGGCTTCTCACATGAAGAGTCAGCCAAATGGTTGCAATATGCAGCACCCACAAGGTTTGGCCTTGTAAATACAAGTGGACTTAGGGTTGTAGTGAGCTCTAATCCTGAAATAAGACAGGCTATGTATTACCCTTGCTGCACAAAGGAACTTGATTCTGCCTGTTGAGAATTCTATAGGCTCTCCAACACCAGACAGAGGAAACTGGAAAGGATTAAGGTGAAAACATGTCGGGAAGGAGGAGCTGTGAATTTTCCCTAGGAGTGGGGAATGAAAAGATCAGGAATAATTAGCCACCAAAGAGTGCAATAAGTGAATGGATCTGTCTTTCTGGCACATTAGACTGCAGTCTTCCCCTCTGTTCACTGGTGTGGGAACCTCTTTCTCTCTGTTTTGAGAGTCAGGATGGGGTAGTGGTTCTGGAGTTAGATCTGGAAAATCCAGGTTCAAATCAAAACTTCCAGGTTGGCCTTGGGGTAGTCACTCTCTCTTAGCCCCACCTACCGCACAGGGTTGCTGTGAGGACAAAAGGAGATAAATAACTATGTACACCACCCTACGTTCCTTGGAGGAAGGGTAGTGTAAAAATGTGAAAAAAATAAATCTGTAGAATGATTTTCAACAAGTGAGAAAGAGCAAGGTAGTTTTCATGTGAGAAATGTAATGTGAGCTTGGCTCTAATCTGTGTTCCCTGTAACTCCCTCCAGGGAGCATGCAGAGCTCTGCTTTGGCTACGCTGGGGCCGTCACCGCCGAGCTCCAGATCACGGAGAAAAGCTGAGCAGGACAACAATTTCCTCAACTGCAGCTGCGCAGCTTACAGGGAACAGTGGCTCTAAGATGTCAGACCACTACGCCACAACACCAAAATGCAGTCATATCTCGTAAATCAGTTTTAATCCAACTATTTCACCACTGTTGTCATTATGCTCTAAAATGCATTATCAAGAATTAGAATAGATACCCTAAATTACTTATGTCCAAAGGCTCAAATATAAAACTGTCCACTTTTATTGAGGGAAGAAGGCAATAAAGGAAATGAATGATTTATGTATTAGAATAGACAACCAATTAAACTACAATCATGAAAAATTACCAAATGTTAAAGATTCCTTAAAGGGACTGAATCTCCTACCTATTTAGAACATAGAATTGGGCTAGAGTTCAACATGCTGTGTATGCATTTGTGGTTGTACTATAAGATTAACAGCAACTATTGGCTTCAGACTGTATTGTTTTAAAAAAGTTTAGCTGAAGTTAATTAATCAAACAACTGAAAGTAGGAAAAAAACTATGAATTCAATGCCAGATAAATCTGAATTTAGTTTTATGAACTAGAGAATCTGTTCCCAAAAGTCTCTTGCAGAGTTGGGAGCACTGTAAGTCTTTGTGGGGAAGGGGTGATGGCAGCCCTGGGATCATGCCACCATGAAAAAAGGGTTTTTTACCGGAGGGTAATGCAGACCCTCTGGAGAGCCGTGGCCCGCTTTCCAGGCCTCCCCATACCTCAGAAGTGGGTCATGATTGCTGCCACTACAATGTTGTCACACCCCTTAAGAAGGTAGCAACAGCTTTCCACTGGCTGGGGTGTGGTGATACCCCAGTTTGGGAACCTCTGAACTAGAGGATGGAAGATTTAGATGGCACTCTTTTGTCAAGGGATCTGAGGACTGTTTGAGGCAAGCAAGAGAGTGCAATTAAATGTATAGGAAGGTTTTGTAAGTGTTACTTTTTTATTTTGCTAATATTGTCCATTAGAAAGTACACATATATTAAAATATACTCCAGGTTCATGTTTTCAAGGTGTACACTGTATACAGAAAGCATATTTGCAAAACATCCATGAGATATTAACTTGACATGGCAATCCTAAACACACTTCCTTGGAAGTAACTCCCACTGAATTTAATGGGACTGACTTCTAAATAGACATGCATAGGATTGTGCTATGAGTGAGGTGGTACATAGTTATGAAGATGTCAAGCAAATTAGGTTAAACATGAGATGCTGAACTACACTGAACTTTTGTAGGTGTTCTTATTGTTAACCCCAAATGTGTAAGAAAGCTGTTTTGGAGGAAAATCTTGAGATAAGAAATTACAAGACAGAGCAGGATTTTAGTGGATAGTTGATGAAAATTCTATAAATTAAGGAGTTGCACAGTCCTTGAACCCAGTCTAGAGTGACAGGTTCAAGAAGACTCATCAACTTTAGACAAAGAAACAGAAAAGCTCCTGAACTCAGCCTGTAGGTCTGGTTCAAAACAAACTACTTCTTGACTCCCAAGGAGCTTTGTGGTCCTTGAGCTAGGATATGAGAAACTTTCCATAAGAGCCCAACCGAGGAAGCTCTGAGCCAACCTCCTTTTATATACCACACTTTATGCAAGCATCGGTAGGACTCATAAGTTTATACCTATTTTTGAAGCTGTAAGAGCTAAAAATGTACTTTATTTGGGATTCTAACAGCTGCCTCTTGATCCTTAAAAAACAAAAGTAGTTTGGATTCACAAGTTCTGTTTCTTGCTCTTTCCTGGTGTAAAGCTTTTGTTATATAAATAACCATTCCCTCAATGCATGTTTCCAAAGTATGGGGAAGAATGGTGGGTGGGAGGGGGGGGGGAAGGTGGATCCAATGTGAAGATGCAGCAATTACCATGAATGTAGGAACAACCTGTCATACAGCTATGTGCATTAGAACTCTGTGTGCATATGGTAATGAGAGTCCTAGCCTTAATAATATATGACAAGGTAATAGATAAGTGGCAAATCCTAGGAACAGCTATATAGTCCAAGGACATCTCCCACTGAAGTATGCTTGCATCCGTGATAATAAATTATATTTAAATCAAGAATATTTCAGCTGGAAAAGCTGTTTATTGAGCTGCACCTCAATTTGCGTGAATGTCTAAAATTGTTGGACCTCATGTCACATTAAGATGAATTGGGCTATCGTGTGTATGTTTATTCTTAAGCACAGAAATACACAACAGGAAAAAAAAAAGTGAAAGCACTGTTGGGGAAAAAAATCACATATGTATCTAACTAACACAGAACACTATGAGCATACCTAATGTTTCTAATGCAGACGTTTCTTCTCCAAGTTATATATCTCCAGGGGATAATTGTAAAGAGGCAATAAATTAAGAAAATCTAATGGAAACCATTAAGACATAGATATGACTTTCAGGCATAATTGTAATTTTTTATTCTATTTGGCAAAAATGAATACAAAAATCATTTCATTGTTAACATAAGAGACAGATACAAATATATCTCTGTTTTTTAAATCTCTTTCTTATCAGAAAAAAATGCCCTTCAATGCACAAATTGTTGAAGTCAAAGGTCCACTGGTAAGTGATACATCACATGCTTTGTATGCATAAGGTCCCAGGTTAGGTCTCTTGCATCCCCAGTTAAAGGATCACAGATTGCAGAGAAGGGGGGGGGTATGGTATACACCTCTGCTGAAATGCTGGAGAGCCACTCTGGGCGAAATGGACTAAGTCTCTATAAGCAGCCTCCAAGGCAGTCAAGTTTGGGCTTGTTTGGGCTTCCATAGGGGAGGTGGTAGGAAAAAATGCAAGGAAAGAGGGATCTAATAGCTTTTAATTAATACCTGCACCCTTAACAATGTATAGATGTTGATTATGGAAGTTTATACAAGATTAACAACGTTAATTATATTAACAAGCTAAGTGTTATTTTGAAAAAAGTGTAAGCAGTTCAATGTGGGTTTTAAAAATAATAATTTTGAGTTTTTTGTTATTCCAGAAGATGGCGCTATTGAATTTTGTCGTGCCTTTGAAAATTACTACGAAAATAATGACTTTTGTTCAGATATTGGTTAATACAACTTTGCATTTTAAGGTTTGAATACTTATAACTCAATGGAACATTTACAGTGATATAATGTGACTAAGTATTACTTTCTAATATTTTCAAAGATGCAAATGAAGGTGATGTAATCCATTAGGTAATTTTTAAGACAGAATGCTTAGATGCTGTACAGCTACAGATGGCTCATTACAACTGCTCCAAAGAGCAGGATTGTCTTAAATCTTGCAAAATCTTGCAAAATGTAACTACAGTATTAGTTCAATTACATCAGTGTATTGTACAGGCCTGCACACTTTTCATAGAGTTATACTTGAAATAGTTTGATTTTGCTATAGGATATGGGCCCCCACTCTACAGTACGTCTTACTTTCAAACGAAGGATGCCTCTGCCTTGCCAAACCTTTTTCTGAAATGAGTGAGAGGATTTCTTTTGGATTACTTGACAACACTGAAAGAAAAGAAAATGACAAATCTACGATACTAACCTTTTTTTGACAATTAATATCACGAGGAGGAGGAGGAGGATAAAGACTAGAATTCCAGCACTTATGCCAGCAATTTTCACCACACGATCCGTCTGCTTGGCTGGGTCAGGAATTACCTCTGGTTCTTCTGCTGCTGCTGCTGAGAGAAACAGATATTAAGTTATTGGAATTGTTCTGATCTCAAAAGATCACTGCCGTAATCCACTGGAGTGTGTGTGAAGCAACCAAGGCTACTGCACTCAGAACACTTTCCAGAAGGTTAAAATCCGACCTGGAGGAGAAAAGAGGGTAGTGGGGGATGAATCCAGACTCCTACCCCAGCTATCATATTGAAAGGGGAACGCTCTGTGCAGGACCTGCTTCCAAACATAGTTATCCACAGTTATCCATCTGGCTAACGATATGCATGAGGAAGCCTGCTTCAATAAGTGGAACACACTTAGACGGATTGTGATCCATAAGTGTCGTTAAAAGAATAATGATCATGTACTTATTTTTGTTTATGTCTTACATTTTAAAGTCTACAGCAGGCCTGTGAGATAACAATATGTATGCATACATGTAAATATACACATAACCATGTGCAATGCAGGCACACCATAACCTTCTTCAACAATGCCCTCCATGTATTCATTGAATCCATAGAGGGGGAAAGCAAGAAAAATGAGTCTTGAGGGGGAACATAATCAGTGGTTCTCACACTTTTAGCACCAGGACCCACTTTTTAGAAGGAGAATCTGTCAGGACCCACCGGAAGTGATGTCATGACCGGAAGTGACACCATCAAGCAGGAAAATTTTTGACAATCCTAGGCTGCAATCCTACCCACACTTACCCAGGAGTAAGCCCCATTTACTATCATTGTTCAAAACATATACATAGTAGCCTGTTAAAAGTACAGATGTGTAACAAGTCCCCAAATGCAGTCACATACTATGGTAGCATCAGGTCTAATTATTAAAAATAAAATATTGAAATGAATGGGGACCTATCTGAAATTGGCTTGCGACCCACAGTTTCAGAAACACTGGTATAATAAATGATTCACAAGGCTACGTGCATTAAAATTTCAATGCTCAGGATGACTGTAAACAACTGACATGTCTGAAAAAAGGATAGCCAGGAACATATGCACAATGGGAAGTTGTTTAAACAAGTGTTGGTTGAATTTAGTAAAATCTATTCTGCTTCCTATTTAGAGCTTTTAGACAATCCATACAGACTCAAAAACACTTATTTGATCAGAATCATTGAGGATTTGCTGGTTTTAAAAATTTCATCCATTGTCTTGCTTTAATAATTCCATGGATATATTCATTATATATTCATTAAATTAGTGTGGAGCATATGGAACTATAAAGACTGAATCACTCTCTTATCTTTGTAGATATGCACTTAACCCAGCTATGTTCAGACCTTGAAAGTCTGAATTTGAAAAGATTTCAATAGTGTGGAGTCTAGATGGTTCAAGATGTTTTTGTTTTGGAGGGAGGAAAATCAACCGGAGTGGAACAAGTGCTTAAGAATGGAGAGCTTCCCCCTTCTTGAATACTGACCCAACTTTGAATGGGCAAAACTCAGTTTGAACTTGTACAGCTTGAACTGAGTCCACATCCAACCTCTGCCAGGTGCAGACAGAGAATGTGGGAACTAGCAAGTCCCTAACAATCATAGGCTACAAATGGATAATGACTCCTTAGCGTCCCTCAAATGTCTCTTTTGGTTTGGACAGAGCTTCCTTGCAGCCTGAGATCATGGGTTTCTGAGCCTACAACCTCAGACTGCAAATAGATGACAGCTCCCATAAACAGCCTGGCCTGCAATTCCATGGCCACGGTTTCCCTTTCAGGGCTCCAGAGCTCAGTGATGATGTTCCATATGCTGACATACATGCTGGTGCAGCCTCCACACACATCTCATTGACTATGAGATGACAAGGAGATGTCCTGGTGGGGCTTCTTCACAACTGTGTGGAGCTGCCATCCATCTGCATTCTTATAGATGCCTATGATCTCAGACTGCGAAGAAGTTCTCATTCTCTGGCTCTCTCAGTCCTTCCACACTCTGTTAAACCCTACAACTTTTGCAAGTTAAGGATAAGGCTTTATCTTAAAGGAAAGGCAGAATTCATTTTGAACATTCAAAAATGCGCTTGAGGTTTTTTGAGTATTTGATTTGAACATTCAAGCAGCCCAACTGAAGTTTGGATTGATAAAGCAGTGACCACCCATCCATGTTAACACATGTACCATGTAAACTGACAGACTGGATAGAAAATTCATACATTGCTAAGATTGTCACACTACTGCATATAAATATATAAATTATACTGCATAATATTTTTCTCATTCACAATTCTAGGTGGAAATACCAAAATGTATTTTTGTGACATAACACCGACATTGTTATGATTCAGTGTCTCATGATCCATACAGGACAGTCACACAAGCTTTTAAAACCTGCTAGTTTGCAAATTTGCTATACTGCAGACTTAATCAAATCAGCAAGGACATTGTGAGATGTGCCCCAGAATACTAACACCTCATCCAGAAATCATTTTGACATATCTGATTTAACACAATGTATATCATCTGCAAGTCATCCTTTTCAAAAAGGAGTTACACGTATAATATATAGAGAGGCTTCAAAGCAATTGGATTACAACATGAATTTGTCCATCAGTACATGAGTACATTAGAGTGCAGTCATCGGTCACATTACGCCTAATATGTAATTGTTTCACATAGCACTGAATGAGTTAAGAGAACCTGTGTTTGATTTGATATTTTTGTGGCAAAAGTTCAGTTTGATTTCAAAAACTAAGGATGCAATTTGCTCTCTCTGGATGCCCTGAAATAATCAATTTGCAGCCTTTATGTAGCATCCAAAATGTGTAAAATGAAATGGTGGGGCTCAAACCTCAAGTCATTATCTCAAACCTGGAAGCCTTCCAGTACATCATCTCCAAAGGAGAGAAGGTGCTTTTAAGAACCAGCACACCTTATACATCATGATGTCACATCCTAAAGTTCTACATCCTGTGTAGAGAAGAAGCTGTGGCATCAGGGCTATGAGCCAACTGAAGAGGTCACCTCAGGCAGCAGGACTGGTGGGAAGCACCCATCTCTGTTCACCTAGTTGCTTCTACTCCCTAGATGAAAAAGGAAGAGGGGACAGAGAGGAAGAGGAAATGTGGTGGGGAAGAGGCTGCTGAGCTAGAGCATCGGAGAATGGCAAGATCAGAGGTTGGCGCATCATCAGGTAAGGGGGGCAGCATTTGGCATGTTGCTTCAGGCATCGGGACGTCTGTAAGTCACAGCATTAAAACTCTTGGAAAATTACCTTTGGAACAGCAGTCATGTCCATTTCCAACAGCAAAGAGCCTTGTGGCAGAAAGAAACCAATTTTGTCCTGATAGGCACAGTAAAATATCCTGCTTTGGGTCAGAGGGGAAACTTGTTTGGAGCTATTAATTACCCCTTTTATTAATTAAAATTTTACCAATTCAACATTTCAGTTAACTATCTTTGTTCAAAGTTGGTATTCTTTCAATAAAAGACACCTATAAATCCTACCCACCTTATCACTACCAATGATCCCTTGTGACTATCATGCACTTGCCTTCTGTAACACTGTCATTTTCCAAAAGCCTAATCAATTTTCACACTAAGTACAGCTCTCTCTTGACTCAAATCTGGTCATCAACTAATCTTGAGAGGATATAAAGAACTGTCTCTGTCTCTACTGCTATGCACAAACCATGCTCCTCTTCCACATTTCTTTTGGCAGATAACATTGTTTCACATTTTGGTGTACTGTATACAAGTGTGTCCCTGTATCTATGCGGGTTCCATTCTGGAACCCCCCCCCCATAGTTAAGTGAAACAGTGAATATGAGGGAACACCCCACCCTCAAGAGGCAAGGGGATCAGACACCACGTGCGCTCGTCCGCCTGCAGCCTCTACTGGGCTCAGAATTTTAGAGTAAAAACAGAGTTTTCTGGGTTTTTTAAAAAAACTGGAAGTGACATTTTTAATGCCTTAAAAGGCATCAGAAGGTCTGGGGAAGCCACCAGAAGTCATGTTTCTTTGACTCTAAGAGTCAGTCTGAGCCCAGCAGAAGTCGTGGGCAGACAGGTGTGGCCACTGCCAGGTTCAGAAGACCCTCCAGAGGCAAGAGGAGCACAGCTGCCCTCGTGGGTGGGGAAGTGAGGCAGAACCAAACCGCAGATTAATAAAACCATGGATATGGGATCTGCTGATATGCCCCATATTGTATATTGTGATGACAAAGTACTTCAAGCACTCAATAGATATTAGTAGCTGGGCTTGTTTTATCCTAACTCCGGTTTTTACTTACAGCACTAAAGATGTGGTTAGCAACTATATGAGCCAAATCCTTTCTCTCAAAGTATACTCACTTTGGGAACAGAGGTTCTAAGATGCTGCCATGGTTCCCTTCATTTGCTCCTGAGTCCTAGCTGGCAGAAGCTCCTGACGCAGCCCACAGGTAGTCAATTGCTGGACCGCTAATCAGAACTAGGATCAGGATGATGAGAAGGGTATTTGAGCAAGGCTGGGAGGAAGATTAATTTCATATATAAATAATTCAAAAATAAAATCCATTGTCTAAAATACATGGGCATGGGTCATATCTGTGACTCAAGGGGAAGGTAATTGAGTGGGCAGTTCTTTATGATTTTGAGTGGGAGAGCTGAAGAGTTGAGAGTTCCTTATGAGTGGGAGAGTTGAAGGTGGCACAATCTTATACAAGGTTGAAGAACCAGACTGCTTGGATCAATATGTACATACTGTCAAGGTAGAAGAAAGAAAAGGCCAAAGAGAAGATATAAACAAGAAAGAAAGGACTGAGCAAAAAAAACCACCAAACAAAAAGATGAAGCTGTACAATCCCTGGTCAGAATCAATCCCTGGTCAGAAAGAACACAGAATGGGATGGTGTTAAAAGGCAGTATTCAAGGATAGGGAGTTATACAGAACTATATATATATATATATATATATATATATATATATATATATATAGAGAGAGAGAGAGAGAGAGAGAGAGAGAGAGAGAGAGAGAGAGAGAGAGAGAGAGAGAGAGAGAGAGAGAGAGAGAGAGAGAGAGAGAGAGAGAGAGAGAGAGAGATAGATAGATAGATAGATAGATAGATAGATAGATAGATAGATAGATAGATAGATAGATAGATAGATAGATAGATAGATATAGACTGGAGGTCTAGTCTAGAGGGTAGAGTCTCCATTAGCCTGAAGATAACATCAGAAGGTCACCATTTTGAGGACACCGGCAGCTCCCTGAATGGCTGAGAACGGCGAGAACTTGAAGCAGCTGACAAGCCCAGCTGAGTGATTCCACCTGCTCTTGGCATGAGCAAGAAGTGTCTTGGCTGCCCTCCATGTGAGAGATGGAGCTGCTTGCCAGCCTGAATGGGAGAACTGGAGGCCAGAAGTGAGACCAAACCAGGAAGATCTATTCTGAAATGTGGTTGGTTCTTGAAAGAGAGAACCTCTATGTTTGTAAAAATCCCCTTGAGGGATTTAGAAATGCCTGCCTATGTAAACCGCCTTGAATAAAGTCAGAGGAGTAAGAAAGGCGATGACCAGAAAGGCGGTATATAAATACAGAGTTATTATTATTATTATTATTAACTAATATGTAAGCAAAACACATGGAAAAAAGAGTGAAACTAAGGATGGTCCAACCACTGCTTCACAGAAGGAACAAATGTGTAGGAAGGCTTTGAAGGAAGACAAAGAGGAAACTTGATGAAAAGAAACAGCAAATCTGATTAGACATACATAAAGCGATTGGGAAGTCATCCATTAGCTTCTCCACAGAAGATTGATTCACTGCAGAGGGGAGGCAGTCAGTTCCATAGGACAGTGGAGAGCCTGAATGTTACAGAAGTGCAAAAATCTAATTCTCAAACTATTTACTACAGCGAGTACAGGGATGAAATGGCTTGTTCTCTGAGGGAACTAATGAAGTGTGATGAATTATGTGAAGATGAAAAATTAAATTAAGAGGAAAAAATAGGAAAATGGGATAACATGAAGAAAACAAATGGAACTATTACTTCAGGCGCTGTAAAGCACTTTCATAATGGAAATTTAGTTACCATACAGCTAATATTCACTGTATAAAGAACAATGAGAAGGTTCCCTTGGAGAGCCCTGCAAAAACCACACTTAATGCTTTTCTCCATGGTACTGACTTCCACATATCATTATTTCAGGTAATCAAGACAAATCATTCTTATTCAGAGGTCTTCAAAACAAGGTGGATGTCTGAGAAGTGAGAGAATAAAAAAATCTATTGTCAGATTTCAGTTCTATTGTGCACAGGCTCCAGATACATAAGCTATCCAACCAGTGCTGAAGCACAAGCTTCCTTTACAGTTTGCTGTCAGCAACAGTACATTTTCCAGGATGGCACAAAAATTGCCACAGCCCACATCCTTTTTAAGGGTTCCCCTCAAAATGTAAAATGTGAATATGACAAACAGGTTTTGAAAACACGTAACACAGAGATGCACTTATTAGAGAGCAAGGACTAAATGCAGCTCCCAGGGTTAGTTGCTGTAACCTAGGACAACCCTTTGAAATCGCTTGCATTTGCTCCAATTTAAGACTCATTTTGGATACAGGATTGTGTTACCCGACACATGTCAACACACAGATATGGTCACAGATGCACACAAAGAGAGTATATGACTCAGGCCAGGCTCATGTTGTTTACAATTAGGCTGCATCAGCAGAGCATCAAGTCTGCAAACCTGATTACAAAACACTGGTTCTACTACTACTACTACTACTACTACTACTACTACTACTAATAATAATAATGTGTTCCCCCCCCCCACACACAGGTCAGAGAAACCTTTAGCAGAATTCCACAAGTGGCTACACATGCCATCCTATTCAGATCTGCAAATAATGCTGTTGCAGCTACACAACCACGTTTTCCAGGTAGTAATGTATGGTTGTGAGAGCTAGACCATAAGCAAGGCTGATGGCCAAAGAATAGGTGCTTTAGAATTATGGTGTGAAAGAAAACTTTTGAGAGTCCCCTGCACTGCAAGGAGATCAAATCAATCAATCCTACAAAAAATCAATCCTGACTGCTCATTGGAAGGACAGACACTGAAGCTGAAGCTTAAATGCTTTGGTCACCTCATGAGAAGTGAGGACTCTTTAGAAAAGACCCTGATGCTGGAAAAAACTGAAGGCAAAAGGAAAAGGCTGAGCTTTTCAAACTGGGGTGTCACAATGCCCCAGCCAGAGGGCCCTGGCCTCTTTCCCCTTAAGGGGTGAGGGCAGGGAGGATGCAGCGACGCAATCCCCAGAATTGCATCGCTAAGGGGCTGCAGGGACTGGCATGTACTCACCAGTCCCAGCAGCAGCCTCCTTGGGGTGCCTCCTTCAGCTTAAAAAGTGAGAGCACAGTGATCATGCTCCACTTCCAGTTTTGTGGAGATGGAGCGTGATTACTGCACTTTCACTTTTAGAAGGCTGGGGAGCCCTGCAGATGTTTGTGCAGGGCTCCCCGCACCCCAGGGAGGCTGCTGCAGGGACTGGTGAATACATGCCAGTCCTTCAGCCCCTTTAGCGACGTGATCCTGGGGATTGCGTTATTGCCTTCTCCCTGCCCCTACTGCCTCCCCCCTTCCTCTGCAAGAACTTACTGTGGTCCTCAAAATTCCTGGGAGTTTGAGAACCAGAGCGAAAGGGGACGGCAGAGGATGAGATGGTTAAATAGTGGCACTGAGGCAATGAACATGAATTTGGACAAATTCTGGAAGTTAGTGGTAAACAGGGAGGCCTGGCGTGCTGTGGTCCATGGGATCATGAAGAGTTGGACACAACTTAACAACAACAAAGCTACACAATAGAACAGCACAATATAATTCTTCCTGGCAAACAATGATGCTGCAATATATTGGTAAAAGATTGGATAAGGAGGTGTGATGAAACAGGGTAGAGCCCATAGGTCTTCACTATTACTTACAGCCCAATCTTATGTTGCCTTAACACTGGTGAAATGCAAGTTCTGCCAGTGCAGTCTGCCTTATGGAAGCAGTAAAAAGTATTCCAGTAGTGTGTGAACTCATGCACTGAAGGTGCACCAGTGGGAAGACCGGAGCTTTCCGGCACCCGCCAGAGGATGCTGGAAGACCCACTGAGACAGGAAGGATGGCATGGGAGGTGGAACACAGCAGTGATGGGGGCAGGCAAAATTGGGCAGCAGCAAGGGTGGGAGAAGGGTGGGTCTAGTTCTGTGACAGCTCCCTTCCCAGACCTGTTCCTGTGACATGGGTTCACATGGTCTTGTGCCAGTGAATGCGCTAGCACAGGTCTGGGGAGACCCCTTCAGACTGCGGAGGTTTACCTCCAGACAACAGCAGGAGAGGAGACCTCTGCAACTCCCCCACCCCAGCAGGATGCAGCAGTAGCCATTTTGGCATTGGTGGTAGGGAAGAATAGAGTGCGCTGTTAGTGATGGAGCTGGTGAGGGAGATCCCTGCAAACAGGGAAAAAATATGCAGAGGTTGCAGAGAGTGCTATTAGTATGGTGCAGTGATCTGCTGATGGCAAATGATGAACATGATTATTTTGGCCTTGCTTTTCTCTGCAGTAATTAAAAACTAAAAAAAAAATTCTAATATCTGGGACTATATATATGCAGATTTCAGCTTCCTGAGACTCTGTGGATCCATCTTGAGGCCTCTAATGGAAAGGTGGGATAAAAATCTGTGTATTTGCATTTGTTTGTGGATGTGTGCATGTGCATACCCCCATACTCACCCCCCCAGAAACCCCCCTCCCCTAGAAAGTTGCTAGAGCAACTTTCTAGCCTTATGATTGTGAAGGCCTTCTTGAAATATGTTCCCAAAACTTGGTGAAATCTAAGAAATTAAAACAACTGCTGAATAAAGATTGTCCATATTGGAAGGGGAATTCAGTGTCCTGGATAGTGTCTTTGATTAACACAAGCAGAATAAAATTACACAATGCAAGATAAATTATCATGTTTACATAATTTACATTAACTGTAAAATTTTAGTTATTTTAGCAATGAAATATACATCTTGTCCTTCCCAGGAAGGACACAGAATAGCTTACAATGAATGTTTAAAAACAAATACAATCTCCAACCAAAGTAACAGGAAATAGCCCCTAACAAACCACAACTGAGAAAGAACTGCCAACAAATTTAAATAGCTATATTTTTTTAAAAAAATCTTCAGAGGCCTGACAAAAACCCATGGCTTCAACTGGTCCAGATTCCAAAATCAAGTTGTATGTGTGAATTTTTTGTTTGTTTAAAGAAACCTGAATCTGAAACTTCTTAAACGGTAGAATTTGGAGGGTAGAATTGGTCCAAATTTATTATTCACAATATTTATAATTCCACTTTTCACAATGTGGTACTGATCCTTCCCCCCTCCCATGCCATATCCACCCTCTGGTGGCCAAAAACAACCCCTCCCTGCTTCAAAACCATCCTCTCCCATTCCCTACACTGCTTAGTGCAAAACTCAACTCCACCAGTGGCCAAGGGCCGCTTGCAGTGCAATTCAGTGCTTGCAGGCCGTCACAGGCCATTCAGCTGGCGTTGCTTGCTCCTGAGTCAACATAAAGCGCTTTATGATGCTTTTAAGATAGCTCACACTGGCGTAGCAACCACTGCGCTGGTGCTTCGGAGACATAGGATTGCATTGTGAATCACAGAGTTGTAGCAGAAAATCCTTTTATAGCATCTCCTGCTGGTGCCTGTCAAGCCTCTGCTTGAAGATCTCTAGTGACGGTGAACCCACCACCTTCCTTGGTAAATGGTTCCACTGGCAAACTGACCTTACTGTAAATAATTTCTTCTAGATATCCACTTATAGGGAAACATGAATTCATACAATGGGGAAAATTAATGATTGGCCTTTTTTCTTTCTGCAGCAACATTTAACAAGTTATTACAGGTCATTTTGTATTTATAAATGTAGCTTTGATTACATTCAACATCATTTTACAACGCACATTAAACAACAAATGGATGTAAGCTCTCAAAGGGGGCATGCTTTCATCTTTCCAAACTGAAGCTTGTGGGATAATAATATTCTGAAGAAATGAGGACACTGTAGTGTTGCTAAATGACTTCCAGTTGTCCATATGCCCAGAAGCATAAATCTAAGAAAAAGCTTTGCTGATTGTAACACGCAAGGAGAGCACTTGGGGCAATAGCACAGATGCCACAGTTATACTTTCAATTTAGGGGTCCAGGGGGAAGAGGAGAAGAAACGGCTGGTAAAATGATTTAAGATACCCAGATATAATGGGATATGTTGGAGAAGCTAGCATTTGTTATATTAGAGGCTAGGAGTATTAGGACAGTGGTTGACAAATCTTTAGCTGCAAGAATGGTTTAGGACTGCATTCAGCTTTCTGAGCCTATTAATATCTTCTTGATTCCCAGTTTTGCAGATTTCTGGGGATTTCTACACGACATATGGGTAGCATTAAGAGCATTAAAGATTTATACATTTGTATCATCTTGATAAAGCACATACAAAGGGATGAGACGTACACATGGTTGTGTGTAATCCTCATACTACTCAAGCTTGAATTAGACAAAGACCCCATTCATAGTCTAATACTATTAAACAGAAATTTTTAAAAAGAAATATCAGACTTAAATCATTCCAGCTTCAGTTGTCATTAAAATAGTCTCAAGGTATTCAGGATACAGCTTCTGCACAGGCACTACACATTTTAGATTTCTTTTTCTCTGCAATGGGTTTGAATCATTATGCTGTTGTTCAGTCTCAATATTTGAAAACATTTAGAAAACAGAGGCACCACTAAAATGGCCTCTACTATGAATCGCAGTTGAAATATATTTGCTATCAGATTGCCCACACATGCATGGTGACACCGCATGTGTGGCCTTAAGGACACATGCCAATATAAGAGACCATGCAGGGAAAATCTGCCCCTACAGTGAGTTTCTATTTATGTTGCAGCAGCATAGAGGTCTAGTAAACACAGAGAGATTCAGAAAGATAACAGAAGTGTGCCAAGGACGTCTAGTTGTTCACTAGAGTTCTAGGCCACTGTGACCTGTTCAGAAGCCAGTGGGGTTGCTCCCAAAACCCTTACAATATGGGTCCTGGAAGCATGACCAATTAGATGCTGGCAAGAGAGAAATGTGTGGACATTCCCTCCTCCACTTTGCTCCCCACCACCTGACTGAACATGGTTCCAATCAGTAACCCCAACATTACCACAAGGACCACAGCTTGGGAACAGCCAGAAAGGAGAAAATGTGCCATCACCATCCCACCATGACCGCCCCGGAAGCTAGGGAGAAGGCAACTTTCACATGGGTCTCATAACTTTCTTGCCCTAGGGCCTGGCGCATGCATGAGTTATTCTTCATTTCAAGGAAGGACATCAATCACTGCCACAAAATGAATGACAAAGGTATTCTGTGCAGCAGAATTATATGCATGTGAACTGTCTGCACATCATAAAAGTCACCTGTAGTGGCTACAGCCACTACCTACCTTGCCTAACACTGAGACCTCTTCTACATGACAAATCAGAAGTTTGTAGATAGAGAACGAGTCAAATATAAATGGAGTACATATTGGAAATGAGACTCGTCGTTTGTTTATTTATAGTAAACAATTCCCACTAGGCAGCCTAAAAACAAATTTGGTTTCAAACAGTTTCTGTACAAATAAACCCACAAAGAGCAAAATACTGCTGGGAAATACACTAGAAGGCATGTCACAACATACATAAAAGTATGCATTAATATTTTATATATCCTGTGGGAAAATAGACACCAGCCTTCAAAGACGTTTAACTGCACCGAAAATAAGTTATGAATTGTGCACACCCTAACCTAATTTCTAACAGACTTTTCTCACCTGGAAATTTGAGAAAAATCTTCTGCCATTGCCATGGATGATCTTTTCACTGAACTTATTGCAAAACATATGTACAGCCATGTGGAACTCAGCAAATAATAAAGACCACGTGATTTCAGGATTTGTGCCAAATTATTTATTTCCCACCTTTTCTATGTTGAAGCAAATGCCCAAGGCAACTTACAACTCTCCATAATAAAGTATCATAACAAGTAAGAAGTATTTAAAACATTAGTTTTAACATTAAACAGTAAAACATAAAAACAAAACAAGACCCAGCACATATTACTGAGCCACTTGTAGAAGAGCCCCTTCAGATGACCTAAGCGGACTGGAATGTATGGAAGGAGGTGGTCTTTCAGATAGCCTGGACCCAAGTCATGGAGGGCCTTACAGGTTAGCAATAGCACCTTGAATTTGAACTGGAAGTGAATGGGCAGCCAGTGTAGCTGCTGAAGCAATGGTCCAGCAGAGGCATATGATCTAGCTCCCATAATTACCCAAGCTGCCGCATTCTGCACTAATTGCAGTTTCTGAACTATTTTAGATGGTGGTGGTGGTTGGCAACCTTCAGTCTCAAAAGACTATGGTATAAGCCTACAGCACCCGGTATTCCCAGGCGGTCTCCCATCCAAGTACTAACCAGGCCTGACCCTGCTTAGCTTCCAAGATCAGACAAGATTGGGCATGTACAGGGTAACAGTAGATGGTAGACTCACATCAAGTGGATTACAGCAGACCAGTCTTGAATTTGCTAAAGCAGTGGTTTTCAAACTAAGGCGTTGCGACGCCCCAGCCTGAGAGCCCTGGGCAATTCTCCCTTAAGGGGCGGGGAGAAGGGGAATGCCCAGCATCATGCCTCTGATCAGGGCTCAGGGGCGCACTGCCACCTCCATCTGCAGGAGCCTCCCAGGGATCCGGGCAGCACAGCGCCAGCCTCAGCAGGGCTCCCCACACAGCACAGAGCCCTCCAGAAGGCGATCGCGACCACTTTGGGTTTGTCGCAGGAAGTGGTTGCGATCACCTTCTGGAGGGCTCTGTGATGCGTGGGGAGCCCTGCTGAGGCTGGTGCCAGGCTCCGCTGATCCCCCCAAGGCTTCTGCAGGCGGCGGTGAGTGGCAGTGCACCCCTGCACTCAGATCAGAGATGCAATGCTGGGCATCACATCTCTGCCTTCCCCCCGCTGCCTGCAGCAAAGACTTAGTGGCTATTAAACTCTCCCTGAGAGTTTGAAAGCCACTGTGCTAAAGCATGGATTACCATGGCCAGTTTTGAATGGCACAAGTATGGTCTCAGTGGCTGCACCAGCCAAAGGTGGGTGAATGAATTTCTAGTAAATGCTGCAACCATATGCCTACTTACCTGGGAGTAAGTCTCACTGAATACAGTGGAATACACTTCCAAGCAAGCATGCACAGGACTGTGCTGGAAGGCATGCTGATATATAAGAATTACAACTTGATTTGGCAACACTGCCATTATATCTATCTTACCAGGGAATTGACAGGGTTCAAAGTTACTATATAGAGGGAACAAAAGCTGAATTACAAAGTTATGAACATATTAAATTTCAGAGAACTTCATTGCTATTTTTATGACAGAGCAGGCTAGAAAAGATGAGATACAGCTGTGAAGTGATCATCAGCCTATTGCAAATGGCTGTTCAGCAGACCTCACATAAAATGATTAGGTTGCGATCCCAAGAATGACCTCATAACAACCAGCACATGCTTATCAGATGATTACTGTGGAGATCATATCGTGTCAGAATATTCAGAAAATTCACCTTATAATCAGTTAATCAAGAGTGGTTGCTCTGTGTGGCGCAATCCACTCAATCATTGGTTAACTGCCATGTGGAAACAATGCCTTTGGTCTTAAAAGCAGCTATGACAATAATTCATAAACTGAGGACCATGATATACTTTCAAGGTGGTCCCTGATCCATTCACTGGCAGTGATGACAATGACGAAAAACCCTACCCATTTCTTCCCAGTTCATTGCTCAAAGCCAGCCAGTCAACAGAGCTTTCCTGAGCGACTACAATTTTACGATCTAGGACAGGGGTCTTCAAACTTTTTGGTCAGGGGGCCACATCAAATATCTGGCACAGTGACAAGGGCCAGGAAAAATACATTAGAGATGGAACTTAGATGAATGAATAAATCAACAAGGGCTCAAACTTACAGGATTTCTCCAAGCACCAACACACACCACAGAAATACACACTTAGATGGACTCCTTCCCCACATTCCAAGCACTTTACTTGAATAAACAGGAGTAAATACCTCAGAACCAACACATCACAGGAAACACCTGGAGTGTGTTCTGAGGGCTGGGGAGAGTAAAGCTTTCTAAGACCTTCAGAGGGCGCATACTTCCAGATTTCTGGGAAAACCAGGAAGTTTTTAAGCCTTTAGAAGGTGTTCTGAGAGCCGAGAAGGCTGTGAGCAGTCTCCCTGGCGCTCAGAACACCCTCTGGACACTACCAGAGCACAGCTCCAGTCCTGCTCAGTTGAGTGGACCAGAGGTTCACAGGGGACCAGCGGTTGGCTGTGGGCCAGTTAGAGGTCTCAACCTAGTTGAGGTCTCAAGCTCATCCTAGTGCCTTCCCTTGAATCTAGCATTCTTAGGTAACCCATTTCTAAAATCAGGAGTTTGCACATACACATCATGGCTTGTAACCCATAATGGATTTTTCCTCCAGAAACTTGTCCAATCCCCTTTTAAAGGCATCCAGGCCAGATCACACCACATCCTGCGGCAAGGAGTTCCACAGACCTACCACACGCTGAGTAAAGAAATATTTTCTTATGTCTGTCCTAACCCTCCCAACACTCAATTTTAGTGGATGTCCCATGGTTCTGGTGTTAGGAACCAGAGAGTGTAAAGAGCATCTCTCTATCCACTTTATCCTTCCCATGCATAATTTTGTATGTCTCAATCATGTCCCCCCTCAGGTGTCTCTTTTCTAGAGGCCCAAACGCCGTAGCCTTACTTCATCAGCAAGGTGCCCCAGCCCAGTAATCATCTTAGTCACTCTCTTTTGCACCTTTCCCATTTCCACTATGTCCTTTTAGAGATGTGGAGTTGACAGGGAGTGCTGTAAGTTG
Organism: Tiliqua scincoides; assembly: GCF_035046505.1. Classification (NCBI taxonomy): domain Eukaryota; kingdom Metazoa; phylum Chordata; class Lepidosauria; order Squamata; family Scincidae; genus Tiliqua; species Tiliqua scincoides. The sequence goes on from NC_089821.1 coordinate 204,037,915, forward strand.
TTGTGGAAGAGGGGTGAAAGCAGCAGTGCAATCCCCAGGATAGGGCTGTTGCTGGGAACAGGAGGGTTTAAAAAAAAAAATTACCTGCGATTGTGCTGCAATCCTGGGGTGTGCAAGGAGCCCTCCGCAGAGCTCCTGAGCCTGATTTGGATGACTACAGTAAACAAACTGAAGTTTAGATCAGATAAGATGGAGGTACATGTCAGGAGTTCTGGTGATCAAACAGTAGCTTTAAAGTCTGCTTTGAATGGAGTAGCATCCCCTAACCACAAAAACAAACAAAAAAGCAGGCTTTCAGATTGGGGATTCTCCATCTTGCTTTTGAATGCCCAGGAGGAGATAGTGGCCAAGAGTTCCTTCCATCAACTGCACTCCTTCCTGGAGAAACCAGATTTGGCCTCACATTCACACTCGAGTTATCTTCAAGGTGGATTATTGCAATATAGTCTACATAAGACTGCCTATGGATAATTAAAGAAATTGCAAATACAGCTGCTATGATTTTAACTGGAAACAGTTGATTTTTCTGATTTTATATCACCTATGTCTGTTAGCAGTTTCTTGGCTCTTCAAGGTGTTGGTTTACTTTTAATGCCTGACAGCCTAGGTTCAGAGTGCCTTCAAAGCCACTCACATATGAATCTGCTTGAATCCCATCACAATCAGCACTTGAGGGCCCTGTTTTGAGTCTCTCCACAACAGACTCTGTGGTGGATGGCACAGGACCTTTTCTGAAGGGGTGTCAAAAATTTGGAATAGTCTCATGAGAGAGAGCCACCCGATCCCACTGATGCTTATCTTTCAGTAGGCCATAAAGGCAGCTTTGCTCTAGGCTTTTTTTCAGCTGGAGCTGTTTCTGCTTTTTGATTTTTATTACATTTTGTTTATGTTGATACCAATTTGCAGTATTATGGTTTACTGACTGCTCGCTACCATGCTTATTTTATAATTGCAAGATATAAATATCATAGAGGTGCACATTATATAAATATCATTAACATGCATAAAAGCATGATAATTTTTTTGGTAACTCCATTTCCTACCCAGGGACTAAAATAACCTTTCCATTTCCAGTAATTGTGAAGTCATTTGCAATTGTCAGTATGTCCAAGTAATTATCTTCTCTTCTTAAAACTGCACAGCTAGCATTGCAATCACATTTTTTCCTGTAAAGGGAGCATAAGTAAACACACACAGAAAAGAGGACTCCAGAAAGAGCGGACAAGTCTTGCTGGCTGAGCAAATACACAGGCAGACCACTGTTTAGCCAAAGTTTTCAATTTATCAATGAACAGGATAAAGAGAAAGGAAGCAGCATCTTAGGTACCATCTTAGGTACTTTTCATATGCTTTGTGCAGTTGAGATATTAGGCAGTGAAGAGGTAAGAGGAATTGAACCCATGCACCTCCTTTCCCTAATTAGTGATTGATACTGTCACAGATGTTAGCATAAATTATCTGTTTGGCAAATGGGGATTCCTGTACAGTAGCATGCACTGACATTTGATGAGAGAGCTTAGACTATAAGCCTCTGAGCTGGGACTGTCACCCCACATTCTATGCAGTACCATGCTAGAACAATGCTGGCACTCATACAAGTCACACTAAGAAAAGCGGTAGTAATCAATCACTGAGTGCAGCTGCTCACTTCCTCATGAATCTGAGAAGGTGCAAGCTCATTCATCTGTGTGGGCTGCTAGCAGGTTTCCAGGTCCAATTCAAGGTATCAGGTTCAACCTTGAACAATGTTTCATGGCCGAAGCAACCACATATTTTAGAATCTCATTGTATTTCAAGCCCATACCAATTGCGTTCCTCAAACACAGAAAACCCTTGCTCCCTTTTACATTTGTGGCAGAAACGGGGGCAGCCTCAAAGGTTGTTGGATGAAATAGATTATTTCAAACTGATTCCAGCCTGGGTTTGTGACTAAAATCATTGTGGACATCCTTTTGTTGATAATCTATACCAGAAACTAGACATCTGCTGCCATATGAAACTACTGCCTATTATGGAGAGCAGAGTTAACACTCAGTGAAGTAGCAGGGAACCCTGGAGGGCTCCCAGGGGAACTGCTAAATAGATGTGTTTTCCAAGGACCTCAACACATGAGGTACTCTTCGTTGCCAAGAAGAAGGAACGAAGGCTGAGAGCTTGAACGGGGGAGTCTCTTGAAACAGCGGTTTCACAGTAATTTCCCCATTTGCTCTGTGCTGAATCACATCGTATCCCGGACACCATCTTCGGAGACGATTCGGACAGCTGAGGACCCCCCCCCATGGCCTAGATAAACATGAAAGCGAACAAGCCTTTAATTGTGAGTAACCAGTTCATTAAAAGGCTATAAAAAGAATTGCAATCAAGAGGTTGGGAGGAGGGGAAGACAACTTTAAGATTATTTACGTTGGCTGGTAGCCACCCAGAAGGGAAATGAGCGAATCTGGATTTAAAGAAACCCTTTCTGGAGTATTTTTATCGGTTCGTAATAAGGGTGACTGCAAGATAAGGAGAGAGATAAGAAGATGAAAGATCACCCTGCTGAAATGGTATACATGAAAAAGAAATAAATAACTAGCTTTCAACGGCTGAAATAACTTTTACTTTCGCTTTCCTAGCAAGAAGGCTTGATTCAGGCCTGGTCATTTAAAGGCATACTAACTTAATTTGACTGTGTTATTGACCTGGATCCACCCCTTTTGGAAGAAGGGAGTCAAGATAATAAGACTTGGATGACTCTTTAATTGTTTGACTGATTTGACATTGTTATTGACTGGAAGTGGAATACTGACTTACCCCTTTTGGATATAAAAATTGGAAATTAGCCTTACAAGAAGGTGAAACAAGATAATTAGAGTTGGTTGATTTTTTTTTAATTGTTGGACCATTTTATCTCTGTTTTTTATAGCCAGAGGTATATTGGCTTGATTTGATATTGATAAGAATGGCATTTAAAAATTTAAAGGATGTTAGTAAAAGCCAGTCCTTATTAACAGATTTGTTGTGGGATTTCAGAAGTGAAATGAAGCAACAGGTCAGAAAATTATCTGAATAAATGAAGCAAATAAACTCCTCCCTGACAAGCATGCAGGAACAGATTACAAATAACAGACAAGAAAAAAGAATGGATCAAATGTCGGATGAAACTAAAGAAGTGGAGATTTTTGAAATGAGACAGGAGATGGAAAAAGCAACTGTTATTACCAGAATTAAGAATTTTAAGGAAGAAAAAAGAGGGAACTTTCAGAGAGCACCTTGTTTCAAGAAGAGGAAGAATTTTTGGATTAAATTCAAAAAGAATAGAACGAAGAAAAAGAAAGCAGAAAAGAGAGGGATTAAGAAATTTAAGAGAGTTAAGAAGAAAAAGAAGAAGTGGAAGGAGCAGTGGGAGGAGCAAGAAGGAAAACACCAATAAGACAGAGAACAAAGAAAGTGCTAAGACAGAAAGGGAAAATGGCTGAAATTGTAGATTTTTTTTCTTTTTGTAGATATTAATGGACTGAATTCTTTTTAGAAGTAAGAACATAAGAACAGCCCCACTGGATCAGGCCATAGGCCCATCTAGTCCAGCTTCCTGTATCTCACAGCGGCCCACCAAATGCCCCAGGGAGCACACCAGATAACAAGAGACCTCATCCTGGTGCCCTCCCCTACATCTGGCATTCTGACTTAACCCATTTCTAAAATCAGGAGGCTGCGCATACACATCATGGCTTGTACCCCATAATGGATTTTTCCTCCAGAAACTTGTCCAATCCCCTTTTAAAGGCGTCTAGGCTAGACGCCAGCACCACATCCTGTGGCAAGGAGTTCCACAGACCGACCACGCGCTGAGTAAAGAAATATTTTCTTTTGTCTGTCCTAACCCGCCCAACACTCAATTTTAGTGGATGTCCCCTGGTTCTGGTATTATGTGAGAGTGTAAAGAGCATCTCCCTATCCACTCTGTCCATCCCCTGCATAATTTTGTATGTCTCAATCATGTCCCCCCTCAGGCGTCTCTTTTCTAGGCTGAAGAGGCCCAAACGCCGTAGCCTTTCCTCATAAGGAAGGTGCCCCAGCCCCGTAATCATCTTAGTCGCTCTCTTTTGCACCTTTTCCATTTCGGCTATGTCTTTTTTGAGATGCGGCGACCAGAACTGGACACAATACTCCAGGTGTGGACTTACCATAGATTTGTACAACGGCATTATAATACTAGCTGTTTTGTTCTCAATACCTTTCCTAATGATCCTAAGCATAGAATTGGCCTTCTTCACTGCCGCCGCACATTGGGTCGACACTTTCATCGACCTGTCCACCACCACCCCAAGATCTCTCTCCTGATCTGTCACAGACAGCTCAGAACCCATCAGCCTATATCTAAAGTTTTGATTTTTTGCCCCAATGTGCATGACTTTACACTTACTGACATTGAAGCGCATCTGTGATTTTGCTGCCCATTCTGCCAGTCTGGAGAGATCCTTCTGGAGCTCCTCACAATCACTTCTGGTCTTTACCACTCGGAAAAGTTTGGTGTCGTCTGCAAACTTAGCCACTTCACTGCTCAACCCTGTCTCCAGGTCATTTATGAAGCGGTTGAAAAGCACCAGTCCCAGGACAGATCCTTGGGGCACACCGCTTTTCACCTCTCTCCATTGTGAAAATTGCCCATTGACACCCACTCTCTGCTTCCTGGCCTCCAACCAGTTCTCAATCCACGAGAGGACCTGTCCTCTAATTCCCTGACTGTGGAGTATTTTCAGTAGCCTTTGGTGAGGGACCGTGTCAAACGCCTTCTGAAAGTCCAGATATATAATGTCCACGGGTTCTCCCGCATCCACATGCCTGTTGACCTTTTCAAAGAATTCTATAAGGCTCGTGAGGCAAGACTTACCCTTACAGAAGCCATGCTGACTCTCCCTCAGCAAGGCCTGTTCGTCTATGTGTTTTGAGATCCTTTCTTTGATGAGGCATTCCACCATCTTACCCGGTATGGATGTTAGGCTGACCGGCCTATAGTTTCCCGGGTCCCCCCTCTTTCCCTTTTTAAAAATAGGCGTGACATTTGCTATCCTCCAATCTTCTGGCACTGTGGCTGTTTTGAGGGACAAGTTGCATACCTTAGTCAAGAGATCTGCAACTTCATTCTTCAATTCCTTAATAACCCTTGGGTGGATGCCATCAGGGCCCGGTGACTTATTGATCTTTAATTTATCAATGAGGTCTGAAACATCTTCTCTTTTAACCTCTGACTTAACTCCACGGTTAGGAGGGGCCGTTCGGGCAGCGGTATCTGCCCGAGGTCTTCTGCCGTGAAGACAGATGCAAAGAACTCATTTAATTTCTCTGCCATCTCTAAGTCTCCTTTTATCTCCCCTTTCCCTCCCTCACCATCCAGAGGGCCAACTGCTTCTCTGGCGATTTTCCTGCTTCTAACATATTTGAAGAAGCTTTTATTATTCCCCTTAATGTTGCTGGCCATGCGTTCCTCATAGTCTCGCTTGGCCTCCCATATCACCTTCTTACATTTCTTTTGCCACAGTTTATGTTCCTTTTTATTCTCCTCATTAGGGCAAGACTTCCATTTACGGAAGGAAGCTTCCTTGCCCTTCACAGCCTCTCTAACTTGGCTGGTTAGCCATGAGGGCACCCTCCTGGATTTAGTGGAACCCTTCTTCCGTTGCGGTATACACCTCTGCTGGGCCTCTATTACTGTTGTTTTAAGCAGCCTCCATGCACTCTGGAGAGATTGGACTCTTTTTACCCTCCCTTTCAACCTCCTCCTAACCAGCCTCCTCATTTGAGGGAAGTCCGCCTGTCGGAATTCAAGGGTTTTTGTTAGAGATTTGCCTGGTATTCTTCCCCCAACGTGCACGTCAAAACGGATTGCAGCATGATCACTGTTCCCCAATGGCTCAGTAACGTTTACATCTCTAACCAAGTCCTGCGTACCGCACAATATTAAATCCAGAGTCACCTGTCCTCTGGTGGGCTCCGTGACTAGCTGCTCTACGCCACAGTCATTTAGCACGTCAAGAAATCCGGTTTCCTTATCGTGACCAGAACACAAATTGACCCAGTCAATATGAGGATAATTGAAGTCCCCCATGATTACAACCCTGTCCCTCCTTGTCACCTCCCTGATCTGTTTCCTCATTTCAAGGTCCCCATCAGATTTCTGGTCTGGAGCCCCCAGTATTACATCGCTGCACAAGCCTGGTAATTTAACCCACAGAAATTCTACGGTGGAGTCGGACCCACCTTCAATCTCTACTTTGCTGGATTCTATCCCTTCCTTAACATAAAGGGCCACCCCACCTCCAACACGCCCCTGCCTGTCCCTCCTGTAGAGTTTATAGCCCGGGATTGCGGTATCCCACTGATTCTCCGCATTCCACCAGGTTTCCATTATGCCCACTATGTCAATATTTTCCCTTGTCACCAGACATTCCAGTTCTCCCACCTTTGCTCGTAGACTTCGGGCATTCGCATAAAAGCATTTATACACGGAATGCCCCAGGATGGGCTGCTTATTCGCTCCTTTGTCCCCACATCCTCTCATTGTGCCAAACCATCTATCACATCCCATCACCCTACCTTTCCCAATTTCTTCTCCTACCCTGCCTTTGTCTTGTTGTTCTCTAACCTCCCCATCCTCATCCCATAGGGATGAGGAGTCCCGAACTGGATGCCCCTCGGCTCCTGTCGGCCTTCCCCCAGGGATCAGTTTAAAAGCTGCTCTGCCACCTTTTTAATGTTATGCGCCAGCAATCTGGTTCCATTCTGGTTCAAATGGAGCCCGTCCCTCTTGTACAGGCCCCGCTTGTCCCAAAAAGTTCCCCAGTGCCTAACGAATCTAAACCCCTCCTCCCTACACCACCGTCTCATCCATGCATTGAGACCCCTGATCTCCGCCTGCCTAGCTGGCCCTGCGCGTGGAACAGGTAGCACTTCAGAGAACGCTACCTTTCAGGTCCTGGCTTTCAGCTTCCTGCCTAAAAGCCTAAATTTGGCCTCCAGAACCTCCCAGCTACACTTGCCTACGTCGTTGGTGCCGACATGCACCACAGCCGCTACCTCTCCCTCAGCACTGTCTACTAGCCTGTCTAGACGAGAAGTGATGTCCGCAACCTTTGCACCAGGCAGGCAAGTCACCATGCGGTCCTCACATCCGTCGCAAACCCCCCTCTCTATGTTTCTAATAATCGAATCCCCCACTACAAGAAGCCCCCCACTACAAGAAGTGAAGAGTATTCCATTAATTATATCAAATCAAAGTAGATGTAAATGAAAACAAACTTGGAACACAAATATTGCGAAAATTAAAGTGGTATTAAGATAACTAAAAGGGTTATTTTTTAAAAGAGAAATTGCATAAAATATTTTATAGATGGTATTTAATTCCAGAGAAAATAGTAAAAATGTACCCTGGGTCATCAAACAAATGTTGGATAAGTAAACAATTGAGGGAACTTTTTATTATATGTGGTGGATATGTGAAAAAGCAAAGAAATATTGGAAAATAATATATAAACTGTTACAAGAGATACTGAAGTGTGTATTACTATTCAAACTGGAAACATTCTTCTTAAATGTGACATCAGAAATTAAGAATCAGATAAGAAATATTTTATTTTAAATATTAGTTTAGTGGCAAGAAGAATGTATAAGTAAAATTGGAAGCCTTTTTATGATTGGATAGATAATTTTAGATAAAGAATATTGATGGTTTAGTTAAATTATTAATCATTAGATTAACAAATATGATAATTTTTGTATTGATGAATAATTTTGTTTTTAGACATCATTAAATTTTTTTTTGGGGGGGGGCTAATGTATGTTGTAATCAATGGCCAATACCCTCATGTGTAACCTGTGTAGTCCCAGCCCTAAGTCTAACCTATTTTCCTTACCTGTATCCAGGGCTTTTTTTCTAATGAAACGCAGGGGGACTGAGTTCCGGCACCTTTTTGCAGGGGCCCCTCCCCTTCGGAGGCATTCCAGGAGGGAGGGAGCAAAACAGAGGCATTCGCTGGGTGGGTGCTGGGGGGTGCAGGGTGAGCAGGCGCCTGGCCCCTACCTGACCGCACAATGACCCCCTCCTGCCCCCATCTCCAAGCTCTCGCCTGAGCCCAGCCCGCCTCCCCTCCCCCCGCGCTCTGCTTCCCTGCGCAGCTTCCAAGCCGGTGGAGGGCGCGGGGGACACGAGCTAATGCCGAAGAGGAGGACGGACAGCCAGCCAGCCAGCCAGGGAGACGGGCTGCGGCACCCACGCAACGCCCAGGTACTGGCTTGGCGGAGGAGGAGGGGAAGGAAGCTGGCTGGTGCAGCCCCCGTGCCAATCTGCAGCATGAGCCTAGGTGTGTCTACTCAGAAGTAAGTCTCATTGTGCTCAATGGGGCTTGCTCCTGAGAAAGGGTGCATAGCCTTGCAGCCCGAGAGCCCTAGCCTGTGTATGTCTCCTCAGAAGTGAGTTCCATTGTGTTCATAGCCTTGCAGCCTGAGTAGACAGGCAGAGGAAGGGCTGTGAGGCTGCAGTCCTCTCCACACCTTCCTGGGAGGAAGCCCCACTGCCTCTAGTGGGACTGACTTCTGAGTAGACAGGCAGAGGAAGGGCTCTGAGGCTGCAGTCCTCTCCACACTTTCCTGGGAGGAAGCCCCACTGCCTCTAGTGGGACTGACTTCTGAGTAGACAGGCACAGGATTGGGCCCTGAGGCTGCCATCCTATCCACTGTAAGCCCCATTCACTATAATGGAACTTACTTCTGAGTAGACAGGCACAGGATTGGACTCTAAGGCTGCCATTCTATCCACAGTAAGCCCCATTCACTAAAGTGAACTTCTGAGTAGACATGCATAGGATTGGGTTCTTAGGCTGCAATCCTAGGCACTTTCATGGAAGTAAGCTCCATTGACTAGAACGAGACTTACTTCAGAGTAGACATACCTAGGATTGGGCTCTTAATCCTGGCAGAGATATATATCTGCACCCGTTTTCACATGCTAAGGGCAGGTGAAAAGGGATTCTACGTGTGTACAACATGCTGTCCAGCCTTGCCAGAGATCCTCCTCATCCTTCCCCCACAAGCATGCCCTCCGCCAGCCAGCGTTTGCAGCTCCTCTCCAGCAATGCACAGCAGCTGCTCAGGGCAGCAGAGAACATACAATTGCATGCCAAGTGCCTTCCCAAAGACACAGAGTATTCTGATACCTGAATTAAACCATATTTAATCCTTTGTTTGCAAATGTAGCTGTTTCTATGTGCACCTAAGGACCCCTCTCGTGTAAGAATTCCTTTTTTGATCTTACTCCCACAGTTGCTTAGAGTAATTTTACTACATGGAACTCATGTAAGCCATTTTTCGGAATCCATTCACTGCTTCCTTTCCTCGAAGTAGTGCCACACTACATACTACATGCTACAACTGCACCTGTACAGTATTTTTCCCCATGTGTAGAAAAAGTAGCTAGGGGGAAGGGGATGTGGAGATTAATCCTATGCATGTCTACACAGAAGTAAGTTCATCTTTAGGGGGGAAGCACATAAAAAATATTTTATTTCTCCAATAAAGAATGGTTTAAAAATAAATAAATAAAAGATTAACAAGTTGTGAGTTCCTGCAACTTTTTTTTTTTTACACAAAAAAGCACTGCCTGTATCTGTAATGAATAAATAAACTCTGTTGTAAAGAAAGAAAAAGAAAAAAAAGAAACTACTGCCTATTACAATTTTTGGAAGAGGCCTTACTCTGTGCCACCACAGAAGCAGGGACAATTGGTGGGCATGCCAATGGTGGTCCCATTCTCTGTGGTGGTTCCAGAGATGGAGTACCTCCCCAAGAGAGGTAAGAGAAGTGTTCACTCTCCCCACTTTCAGAAAGCTGCTAAAAACTATCATTCATTATCAGACTTTGTGCCTGTGACTATCACTGAAGACTGTTGCTCCTTGTGAATGGATTTGCACTCTGTTAGTTTTTATGTTGCAGTTTAATTGGTTTGTCCTTTATAACTGTATATAAATGTGAAGGGTGGGATATAAATGCAAAATAAATAGTTGTATCCCTCCAAAAGTTGACTCTGCAAATTAAATTTTATATTTCCAACTCAAAATTTTATTCATTCAAAATGCAAACTGCCTTATGAAAAAGCTCTAAATTTTGAGATACACTTAATAAGGAACCAATCCAACACCTGGGAAAAGGCCCAAGAACATAAAATTACTTCTGTGTTTCTATGTAACCATCCTTAAAATGTAATGCAATTAGACCATTAAGTGGCTCAATTCTGGTAGATGGACAGGCTTGTAAATTATATTAGAGAAGGGAACAAGACTATTGCAGAATTTGGGATGCTTGCCAAAGTAGCCAGCAAAGTGATTTCTGGTTCTTGCTCTTTATTGCTTGTGATTATGTGATGTGTTTATCAGAATAATTTGATTTCATATTTCCCACACTGGGCAACCCTCCAAGCCTCAAAGGTATTAACTCATTTAAAATTTGCCTTAGGGGAAGGGGAGCTGCAATTGCCAAGAGCAGCAGGCTAGCAACTAATGGGCCACAAGCTCCCTGCCAGCAGTCCTCAAAATTAAGCTCTAGCCAGCTACTCCCTCCAAAATCAGCTGTAATGCACAGCAGCAAGAAAGCCAAAGCCCTTTCATGTATTCCACAAACCACCATAAGGAAAGGCACAAGTTACTGTAAATGAAGAACTTTAGAAGGTTTGGTACATCATTAGAATTGCACCATTGCAAAACTGGGAACTTGCTTTTCAGTATCTGCCTTTACTGTGATTAGGAGTATGGCTCAAAGTGCCCCATGAAATGAAAACTTATTTCATTTTTACCCTATTCTTCCTCCAAGGAGCTCAGTAAGACATACATATTTTCCCCTTCTACCCATGTAATTCTTCACAACAACCTTTAACAGAGGCTGTATGTGTGCAGCTCAAAGTTTTGAGTTTCATGGTTGACAATTTGAACCTCTGCCCCCAACCCCAACCTCATCAGCCAGCAAAGAGAAAGCTAAACGTTCTTACTTGCAAAATCAACCTTTACCTCCTTTTAAGGTACTACACAAAACTCGTCTTTGCAGGAAAACTTTAAAATGATAACTGTGGTGTATGGTGATATACAGGTCCAACCTTGTTATACACTGATTTTTTATACATGGATTGACTCAACACGAATGGCCATTGCAAATGAGAAGGAATGTGCTGATCCCTGGAGAAGGGGAAAAATGCATCCCTTTAAAATCACAGTTTAAAAAACTGCTTATCTTATTGTTGTAGAGCAGGGGGTGCCCAAACCCTGCCCTGGGGCCACTTGCGGCCCTTGAGGACTCCCAATCCGGCCTCTGAGAGCCCCCAGTCTCCAATGAGCTCTGGCCTTCCGGAGACTTGCTGGAGCCTACGCTGGCCTGACGCGACTGCTCTCAGTTTGAGGGCAACTGTTGGACCTCTCCTGTGAGCTGTGGGACAAGGGCTCCCTTCACTGCTTGCTGTTTCACATCTGTAATGCAGCAGTGGCAGCAAAGGAAAGGCTGGCCTTGCTTTGTGCAAGGACTTTTATAGGCCATGAGCTATTGCAAGACCTTACAAGTTCCATCCAAAATGAATATATTATTCATTTATTCAAATTTAAAATGTAAATTAACTCTTTTTTTCTGGCCGCCAACACAGTGTCAGAAAGATGATGTGGCCCTCTTGTCAAAAAGCTTGAACACCCCTGTTGTAGAGAGAGAGTCATGCAAGTGATTACAGGTATAGCCTAATTATCCACAGACTTTCACCCATGGAAAAATCCACTGATTTTTCTAGACACAATGAGAAGGGTCCTTTAAATTAAAGGAAAACAGTCCTTTAGCAATAGCCTCATTAATGCAAGAGAGGGCAGCTGACTGACAATCCATCAATCATCCTCTCTCCAGGCACTTAGAACCCTCCCTTCCCTCTGAGCATGAGAAAGAAAAATAATCACTTTGCTCTGGGTGAAGGGAGGGTTCCCCTGGGTCTGAGTGGAGTGAAGCCTTTCTAAGCATCTGGAGAGAGACCAATTGATGGATTGTCTGCCTAATGACTCTGTTTTACATCACAAAGGTCAGCAAGGCTGTTTTTAAATCACCTAGCAAAGGGACACTGTTTTTTAACTCAATTTGCCTAGCAAATAATGAGACTCAACCTGTATACCCCAAAACTGCTCAAAGAGGAGAGAGTCATGTGTAGCAAATGGTTTCAAATCTCCTATTAGCAATAATTCATCATCTCAGAGCTGGCCTGTTCATCAGGTCCAGTGAAGCAACAACCCCACAGTGGACTTGCAGAAATGGTGTCCAGAAAGAGGCAGGGAGCAGTACACACGTCTTTGCTCTAGCCCACTTGTATATTGGCAACCTTCAGTCTCAAAAGACTATGGTATCGCGCTCTGAAAGGTGGTTCTGGCACAGCGTCTAGTGTGGCTGAAAAGGCCAATCCGGGAGTGACAATCCCTTCCACACTGGGAGCAAGTGCAGTCTGTCCCTGGTCTGTCTCCCTGGCTATGGGCCTTCCTTCTTTGCCTCTTAGCCTCAGAATGTTGGCCAAGTGTCTCTTCAAACTGGGAAAGGCCATGCTGCACAGTCTGCCTCCAAGCGGGCCGCTCAGAGGCCAGGGTTTCCCACTTGTTGAGGTCCATCCCTAAAGGCCTTCAGATCCCTCTTGCAGATGTCCTTGTATCGCTGAATTAAATGTCCTTGTCCTTGAATTAGATGTCCTTGTCCTTGAATTAGATGTCCTTGTATTGCTCTAGCCCACTACTATATTGTGTTCACTGCTCCCCACTTTTTACACCTCACAGGCAGAGTGGACAGCCAGAGGTGGTGGCCTAAAGTAAGGGGAGAAAGAGTGTGAACCAACATCAAGGGGAGGAAAAGAGCAGGTGAAGAAGGGAGTGGGAACTAGGACTAGTGGAAAGAAATGGAGAAAGCTGCGATGGGAGAGCAAAAGAGAGATGGAGATGAAGCAAGGAGAAAAAGATTGTGGTTTGCATGCCTGGAGGCATTGGGATCACGGGAGCAGCACCTTGCAACATCTGCCATAGGACATAATAATGCAGGCCTCCTGTGGTGATCTCAAAGTTCTTGACCTGGGACCCCAATATGCTGACCCTTCCAGTTGTGCTTTCACTGCCACCAGTTCCTAGCTTGCCAGGGCCTCACTATTTGCAAAGTTGTGTGGGATTATGGACATTCCCATCTGGGTACTTGACCCATTAGTCCAGTTTAGTATCCGGTAACCTGGCACTCTGCCGGAACTTAGGGCACTATTGCAGGAGAGACAGTGCAGCTCTTCAAAGGAAACTGAATTTATTTACAAAGGTCACTTAGATCTCTCAGTTCAGAGATGCGATAGAGCTCAGTAATATTAGCTCACTGATTTAGCTGTGTGATTCATCTTCAACTCCAAACCCCCACAATGAATAACTAGGAGCTTGTGCTTATGTACACTTTGGGGTTGCTTAGCTCCGCCTCCATTCTCTTGGCTATTTGAGAGAGATTTCAGAACAAACTGCCTTTCCTGTACATTTTTTAGAAACTTAAATTACTTTGGAGAAAAACCTGTAAGAAAACAGTAGGAAACCATTTCTCATGACACCTCCCTTACAAGATCGTTGTAAGAATTACTGATAATGTCAAACCACATTACACACGCACAATGGCTTGATCCTGGAACTTCGAACTTATAGCTAATGAAAAACTAAATTGGAAAGGAGATTCTATATTGATTGCACAAGCTGCTTTCCCTCCCTAAACCACTTATTCTAAACAACTTTTCCATTTTATTTTCTAAATCTGATAAATTCAGTGCAATGCACGCTTCCGGAAAACCAATCCTGATTACGTCCACAAACATACAGAATAAGTACAGACGAAGCTGTGACAAACAATATGTGATTATTTACTGTGCTCTTCCTTGTTTACTCTGCTTGAACCTACCATCTAATTCTCTCTAATGACACTATAAATTGAATTCAGTAATGAGTGCTGTAAACAGAGAGCAGGAGACCAATATTATGAGCTCTGAGTTCTTATTTGAAGATGCAACTTTAAAAAAAAAATAAAGCTCCTACTTAGAGAAAAAATATATTTTAACTCAGCAACTATTTATTCTCATCTCTAACAAATCAACAAAAAATGCAAAACTTCTCCAAATCAATGTGTGTGATGTTCATCCAAATGATGCTTTGAGTTTAATGAATGGCCACACCAGCACCCTCTGTGATGCTTACACTTGCTGAGGATGAAATACATTGATCAAGAGGGCAAAAAGACATCACAAACCATCATATTATATTGCTACTGCAGGAATGCTTCTTTGGTGTTATAGGGTAGGCTGCTTCCAATAATTAGTACTTTCTACTCCAAAGCACATGTTGCCTGCTTTCCTCTGACTAACCAGTTGAGTGCAACAAGAACAGGACCAAGTTTTCTTTATCTTCTCAAAAGCTTGCTTGCTTATGGAATGGTTCTCTTCTTGCCCATAAGTCATAAAACAAACAAAACACATTCCAGAAGAGTGCACTCTGTTACATGTAAAGACCTCAAGTGGAGGCCAAGCATTTTACTGGCCCTCTGAGCTCCAAGAACAAATTCTTAGAAGAGCAATAGAGATGCCACGTTTAATTAGCTCTGATGCAAACTATAAACAGCCTCTTGTTCTTAATGTAAGAAGAAAACATTCTTACCTTTGGTAGCTATTCGGACACACTGCGTTTTGGTTTCCTGTTCAGGAGAGAAATGGGAGAAAATACAATTAGTCCATGAGTCTGTTTTGCAGCCTCATTAGTACCATCAGCAATATGTATCACCGTTGGGGAAATGCTTAAAAAAACTCAATAAAGTTAGTTTAATTCAGCCTGAAAATATATTCAAATTACATACGTATGCTGGTTACATTTAAGGTTCAACCTACATCTACAAGAAATATGCAATTGTTGCTGAAAGCAACAGTTGCATCTCTTCAATAAAGTTCAGTAAAGGTGTGTGTCATGACACAGAAAGGGTTCAGACACAATCCAAAACTTACAGTTACAGGTTGCAATCCTATATACATTTACATGGGACTAGCACCATTGAACATAGAGGGAATTACTTCTAAATGGTATAAGCTTATGCTGTTAGTTACCCAGTGAGCAATAACGTTTTTCCTCCTTGCAAGCAGATGAAAGGTCTGCCCAGAATGATGCAGTTCTATGAATACAGAAGAAAAAACCTTGCTTATCATCCAACAAGTGGAGAGCTTTTCCTCTCAGATGCCAGATTTTGAAAAAACACGGGTAATGTCAGGTCTTGATTAATGTGAAATGTTTAGACCACCTTAGGCAACAAGGAAATGTTTGGACTCAGCATCACTTTGTCTGGATGAAATCTGATAGAGGGTTAGAATGTAGAGCACAGGGCCCCTGTTGGCAATCTAATGGCTGTAAGAAACACTGTCTTGAAGGTGAGCAGGTATAAATTCAAAGGTCGAAAAGGTTTGCCAATAAACAGAGATAAAATTAGGGTTAACCTATACAATGGAACCAGAGATTCAACAGGTGGATAGAGGTTTTCAAGGCCCTTGAAAAAATATTCAAACTGAGAAAATGAATGCATAGTCTGTTGCCAGATGGAAGGCAGAGATGGCAGCAAAAGGGAGCTCTCAGAGAAGAGCTTGTCAAACTCAGTCTTATGGTGGATATCATTCTACAGAATGTACAAGGAGTAAGGTTGCAAGTAGTTAGCTGCTATGTAGGCACAGAAGATTTCCCACACCGCTGAATAAATCTTGTGGGTTGAGAATTTCCTCAAGTAGGCTAAGCTAGCCTTTAGCTCCTCCTCAATCTCAACTAAGGTCAGTTCTCCATCCCATCAACTTAAATGTTTTAAGGTCATTGTGCAGTATTTGGCCACAATTCTGAGATCAGGTTGCAGGGTAGGTGAAGGAATGTTTCCCTTGCTATCCTGAGAGAGGCACCATCCTGTGGTGCCTCAGCCCTACAATGTTATCAGAATGCAGTCTGTGCTGAACTTGTTTCTTCTGGTGATGAACTTGTCAATTAGAGGGAAAAGAGAAAATGCATGAAACAGGGTCTCTCTTCCAATGGGACAAGAAATAGATCCTCTATGGATATATTGTGATTGTGTCCAATCAGGCAGCAAAACTACCACTGTTTGGTGCTGTGACTCATGGCAAACAGATTCACTGCAGGGTGACCCCAGTTTTGCTGTCCACTCCGCTGAGGACCCCCAATCAAGCTGTTGGTTCCCCAGTTAGATATAGGGAGCAGAAGTGATGTAATGTTTAATGCAACAGTTGCAAACTGTGCAGGCCAAGGAAAAATGGATTTTTCATACTGCATTACCCCACATCACCTTACAAACATTCTGTAATACATGATAGTTGCATTGTCTTTGAGAATCTGAATTACATGACCTTTCAAACATAATAAATACCTCTTTGAAGCTCTCAATGTGAGTAACCCAGCTCAGCACTGACCATATCCCACTGATTTTGAAGGAGCCACAGCTGACCTACCCTTCCCACATTGATGTGTTGGTGGTTATTGTTCTGGATGGTGTGTCAGGATGGAAGGGTATACCGTTGAAGAGATTGCAATTGGAATAATGGCCAGCTTGAGGCAAAGCTCCTGTTTTTCGTATACCTAGAAAATATTTTTATAGTGGATGCAGGTGCCCACTATCAGACTATCTCCCAAACAGAAGAGGTAAATGTTGTTTCTGTGGTGGAGCAGTTTTGCCCCACAGCACTAGCACTTTTAAAAGATGATCGTACTTGCCATACAACAATGCAGGACTAACTAACTACTAAATTTTTTAAATGTATTTTAGGGAAAAACTAATAAAAAAGTAGATAACAAAAGGAAAACTGAGGTAAAAGTCTCTTAAAAGTTTTTCAAGGGATGAGGACAAAATAAAATATTCCTCACAATAACGCTTCAGTAGTAGTCAAAAAGGAACTGAGGGTTTGGCATTATCCCTAACCTCACAACACATTATGTGCACAGGGTTTTTCCTCCTCTAAAGACAGGCAGCATCCTCAAAGCAGCTCTACATGCTGCCTCTGCCTATGTATTCAACTACATGTGAATGCACAGAGCTCACAAAGAAGAATATATATTTGCCAAAATGATCTCAAAAATTATCAGTCAAACAATTTGCTAGTGAGCGTGAGTGCACTTATTTGGTTGCATGATAAATACATCATTTGGCATAAGGGAATGCTCAGTTCCCTTTCTCCCCCAACCCCCTTTCAATTCAAGTAGTGTGGTTGACTGAATAGAGAATTGCGATCTGGGATGTAAGAGGCCATGCCCCACTGTATAGCCTTTGACTAGCAACTCTCAACCTCAAATCCAAACTGTAAACAGGGATAATAGGATATTCAAGTATAGGGCTTTTAAAAGAGTGAGAGCCTTTACAAACTAGAAATAATATCTAAACGACATATGGTTGTTTCATTAATAAAAATACATTACATCATTTATCAATATTGAAACCAAAATGGTCTTTCCATTTGACATAGTATCATTTGTAACTTAGTCAAATTAAAAATGTTTTTTTCTTGTGGAGGTGAGTGAAATTATATGAACTATGAAGGACAACCCATCAGTGTAGTCTACCCGAGTATCTTAAAAGCATAGCTGGGATTGGAACATTGTATCTCCATTAGATCCAAGAACCTTTGCCACCTATATTAAAGCCTACAAATTCAACTATCATTCATTTAAAGAAAAAATCACACTTGCAAGTTTCCCTGTCATGAAAATTTTCTCGTGCCACAGCTTCTCCAACACACAGTTTCATCAGCTCTGACGTTTTCCTCAACTTGCCATGAAGGACTGCTAAGTTTTATAATTATAGACATTATGCAAGACTTCATTCTAAAGGCTCAATGGCAAAGCCATTGATACCTATGATCTCATCATTACTAACTGCAGCAGAAATCCAAATGGCAGGGTGGAAACGGCTTTGCTTTCTTTTGAAAGCAGATTAACCTTCCTAGAGCCTAACAATCTAGTAGCAATCTCCCCCAAATCCCCTCCCTGCTCCTTCTGCCCCAACCATCTGCTACTGGGACACAATAACCAGGAGTCACAGATTTCGTACAAGACTATACTTAATTCTCTCAGACTGAAGTTTTAAATCTCAGCCACTATTCTGTATGCTGTTTCCCTTCCTCCCTCTCTCTCTCACCTCATATTTCAGTTTACAAAGAAAATGATTCAGCTGCAGCAGCATGGGGTTTATCAAGTCATGTTGCTTTTCACACCTAGAGCCGCCTGCAATATTTAACTTCCTGTTGCTTTGTTCTCCATCAATATGCATACTGAAATAGAAGCAGTACTCCAAAGTATCAAAATATCAAACAGTGAGGAAATAGCAGTGGCGATCTGCAGCCATGTCATCTCC
Source organism: Tiliqua scincoides (assembly GCF_035046505.1). Taxonomy (NCBI): domain Eukaryota; kingdom Metazoa; phylum Chordata; class Lepidosauria; order Squamata; family Scincidae; genus Tiliqua; species Tiliqua scincoides. Next base: position 204,056,338 of record NC_089821.1, read on the forward strand.
ACCAGCACAGCAGTCAAGCAATTTTGAAGCAAAGTTATGTATTTACTGAGACTTTTCACAAACATAACTTAGGACTGGGGGGGGGGGCCTACTTCACAATCAGTGACTTCTCTTATTTGAAATTTGGTTTGGCAAAGCCCTGAGAAATTGGTAATTGGCTATTAGCTTGCTGAACAAACTGGAATTTGTTTATCCTCCAGTAATTTAGTCTTCTGAACTGTATGAGTACTGAGAACAGTAGGCTGAAGGCTATTTTCCTGGAAATGCAGAATCACACACGGCTAAAATTATTTCACTGAATGCACTGCTCAAAAGACGTATCAAATTTTCGATTTGTTACGGTTGCTGTGAGACCAACTACATGTGGAATAAGAATGGCACAGAACCATGCTGTCGGAGAACAGAAGCCAGAGGAAGGATGCACTTCGTACCTAAATGAACAAATTGGGCCAACATTCAGAGTGTCTGGGCCAGGATAAGCTCTGATGTGCAACAGGGTGAGCCAGTGCACCACAGGTGACAGATTTTGAGATGTCATTAAAGGGAAGCAAATTGCCATAGTAACACAGATTATTGTTCTGCTCTTTATCCACCAAAAAGGCCTGTCATTTGGGAGTCTCTACCCAGATATTAGAATGTCTTCTTGGACCACTCTCTGGTCTTTATGTATGCAACATGGCTTCTGATTCTCTCCCTCTGGGATGGTTTCAATATTGTTAACAAACCTCTTTTGAAACAGGATCAAAGACCATCGTCTCAAGCTGATAGTCCAAATAATCACTAGCAATACATTTTCTTTGTTCCAAGAGGAAAACCTTTAGATGTTTACCTTCTCAACACTGCTCATAGCTTGGAAGTAGATGTTATACCCTTTCCGAGGAGCCAGAGGTGGGTTCCAGAAGCCTTGGTAAGTTCTGTTGTCACCAACTGTGAATGGTGCTGGTTCAGGCAGGTTACCAGGTGGCAGTTCAGCAGCAAAATAATACGGCGAGCCCCCACTCAGCGCACTGTGAAATGTGACGGGAACCTGGTAGCAATCCATTGCACCTGCTTCTCGTTTGGTGCGATGAGGATGTAACTCTTCAACAACTATCTGATAGGCACTGTTCCAAACAAGAGAGCAACAACAAATCTTATAAGATGATGCCAACACAGGTGACTGGATTGTATCAAATGCACCATAGTCAAAGTTTACAAGATGGGGAAGTAAATTTCAAACTGCAGTTTATGGCTCATATAATTAAATTATTGGCAATGGAAGATTATATCTAGAAAGAGGTTTATTTTCCAATAACTATGCTTCAAAAATTCTTCCAGTGATATTGCTTTCAAGTTTTCTCCCCCAAAGGTAATTGGAACAATAAGAACCCCCTTCAATGATTAACATGAGCTTTGAAGTATTAAACAGCTCAGGAATGGATCTGACATTAGGCACAGACACCTGTAATGGATTAAGCTTTTTGCTTGATAATTTGTAGCATTTGAAGTTAGCATTTGCCTTTGAAATGATATTACAGAAACTGTAGGTCCAAGGCCCAACGTGATGGCCTCCAAGCAATGCCCAAAGCACCAATTTGCAGTTGTCATATTACTACAGACAGTGTGTGTCAACAGGCATCTACACCTTTGACCTTGATGCAGCATCTCTCTTGGCTCACAGCTATTCAGCTCTAAAATAAAAGCGACATCCTATAATACAAGCACAGATGGATGGAAATCTGTCCACTCCCTCCAAATAGTCTGCCTCTTTTCCCTACAGTTGCCACTGACAAAATCGTTACAAATTGCTGAAGCAGATGGCAATCAGCCTTTTTAAAACACACACACACACACACACACACACACACACACACACCAAAAAGCTCTGACACAAACTTCAGCCTAAACTTGCCAACACCACCCTTGTAATCACAGCTCTTGGTCATCTCCCATAAAAATCTAATTTTAGTAGAGAGTACTATAATTCTTCTTTTCCCTATGGAGGAAAGAGGGAAACAGCTGAAATGATAATCAGCACTTGGATATTCTGAAAGAAGTTGCCACATGACTTTAAAGTCTTAGATTTTAATCAGAACAATTAGCCACTTTAAATATTTCAGAATCTCTTCTCTTCCCCATTGCCAACATATGTGATTGTATATGAAATGTTTGGGAGGCTCACCTTATTCAGTGTAGACAAGCAGTTTTACAAATAGCTGGGATTTTGTAAACAGAAAAGGTATCTGAATAAGCAGCATTCTAAGATATTTTTTGTGCATGGCCACCAATTCCTCCATTATAAAGCCATGAAGCTTAGGTGCCAGGTGCCATCCTAGCATTGGGAATCTCTTATCTATGATTAAGAGAAGGCCCTAAATTCCATGCACCATGCCCTTCCACTTCCCTTTGTCAGCATTAATGAAGGAGCAGTATTACGTCGGTAATAGATATTAAACACAGCTTTTCATTGAGGTTTCAAGCTGCTTTGCAAACCCAACTGCATTGATTCCTCCTACCTTTATGGGATGTAGAATTAAATTAGCAGCCTTCAGCATCAACTTTGAATTTGGGGCTATCTGCAAGATTTCAATGATAGGACTTTCTAATTCTAACGTGATCTTGTGGATTATCTTAAAAATGTTTGTTCTGTTTAGCTTTTGGGGGTCTAAGCTTAATGGTGATCTGTACTCAGTTATGGTGTTACAATATTGTTTAATGAAGGGTTTTTCATTTAATTTATTTCTAACATTTAATGTTTAAATAACATTTAACATTTAAATAACAAAATAACTTTATTTCTATTGTATTTTATTGCATTCTTTTACATGTTGCTAGATGCTTTGAGTGCCTGCCATGCGGGAGGGGAGAAATGGGATATACATATTTTAAATAACCAAGTTACACCAATACAATGGCCTCAGTGACAGATCTTAAAATTTGAGTAGTTGTAATCCATCAAACAACCTCAGCCCCCTCTAAAAGGTTCAGAAAATGATTCACAGTGGTTGTAACGTGGACCCAATCTGCAATATTGCGATTTAAATTGTGGACTACATTTGAGGATTGTCATTTTTATTAGAAATAAAATGTTGAGTCATAAGCAGATTTAATCAACTGATTCATCAATTGACTACATATTTCTGTAACTGAGTTGCAGATGTAAGGTTCATTTGCAGGAAAAAAACATGTTTACACTGCAGCTTGGCTCTAGAGCAAACAGCCCATGATGTTGCAGAAATGCAATTGATGGAAACCACCAGAGGCAGACTCAAAGTTACTTTCATATTCAAAAACAATCATGCTTGGTTTTTGGTGTGTGTGCGTGAGTGTGTTTGGGAAATATTTAACAGCCAGCAGAAAGAGACCATGACCCTAGGAAATATGAAGCAGCACGGACCAAAGGGATGGAAAATTCCACTGTACATTAGGATGGCAAGCAAAAAAGGTCTATTCTGTTAATTGTATTTTCAGATACTCAGAACTGCAAAAAAAAAAAAAAAAAAAAAAAGGTTAAATAATAAGTACTTCCTTCATTTCCTACTTTAAAAATCAAGACAGTGATAGTTTAGAATCAAAGTTGTTCAAGCAGTTAGATTGCCCCTGTTGGGAACACAGGCATCTTATGCTTCCCTCGGCAGACACTGTCACTCCTTTTTTGAGAGCTGCCAACATAAACAATTGACAAGACTTCTGCTCTCCAAAGCACCAGGAGATCAGTAAACTTGTCAATTTCAATATCTGCCCCCTTTAGAAGAATATGTCCACAGGGAGTGAACACAATGTGTGTGTGCGTATGCCCAAGGGGAGGAAAAAAAATAAGATACACTATCTAATGTTTTATTTATTTATGATTAACTTCAGAAGTTGTGCTTTAAACAGAAACCAAGAACTCACTCAGGGAAAGAGCTGTACAAATCCATTAACTTTCAGGATGGTGAGAAAGTATTTAAGTTTTGCTGTCTCAAAGCCACTGAGGCTTAAGTCACAGCTAGTCCTGGATTTTGCCTCTTCAGACTGCAGGTAGGAGACAGCACAGCTGCAAATAAGTCATTGCACATATAAAACCAGACCATCAGAGAAAAGGCTAGGTCACAAGGCTTCTCTCTAACATCTAGGGCTCAGCGCACAGGTGTGCGTGTAAGAGAGACACACTTTAGATGAAGGAATGCTCAGTTACATGTACCCCACTCTGCAATCTGAAGGCAAAGAAACTGTTTAACACAGGGGTGTCAAACTCATTTCATACAGTGGGCTGAATATCATTCATGATGCCTGCTGAGGGCCAGAAGTGATGATGTCAGTTGGCAGGAAGTGATGTCATTAAACAGGTCAAAACCAGAAATAAGCACTTTGTTCTGGTGTAGGAACTCATTAGCTGCAAATGACACAAGAGAAAATAAACAAATCTTGATCGTATTTCAAGATATGGGGAGCCCAATTATCATGCGGGCCACCCTTTCAGCAGTGAGACCTCAGCAGCTGAGAGTCTGAGGGCCAGATAAAAAGCTTCTGCGGGCTGCATTCAGCTCCCCGGGTCTTATGTTTGACACCCCTGGTTTAACATCATCAGCTGTTTGCAACAACTAGTGAGAAGGGTTTGGAGTCAAGCCCCATCCACATGTGAGACTTTTCATACAAGAAAACAAAGCAGCAGAGCACTTTCTCAAAGTAGTATCTAGTTTAGCCCTCAAACTACAGCAATTAACCAAAAATAAATTCTACATAAGCATTATAATTTATCAGCAATTTCCTGGCATATTCATAAATTTAGAAGATACAGTTCACTGCGAGGGGGGGACCTTGACTACTACCTGCTGCTAGTGATAAGCAAATCACTGTTTTGTGTGGCTCACTGATGAGTAAATGTTTACTCCTTACCAGCTGAGCTGAGAACCTCCAGCTTTTTAAATGTGATACTTATTATCAGATTCTGAATATGGATCCATCCAGTCACTTTTCACATTTCATGTCCACTATTTGGCTTACCGTTTCAGGAGGTCATAAAGAAAACTAAAGATTACAAGATAACACTTGGCAGGCAAGGCACAATTATGTCATGATTAGAACTGTGACTGTCACAGCTTATTGTGTCTTAAGGAATGATTGACAACACCTGCAGATTTGAACTGGCTTACAGAACATCTGTTACAAGAAGCATGTGCACAAAGCAGGTAACGCATGCGAGGGAACATTTCTGTAGGGAAGGCTGACTCCGAAAATACATAATTAGAGGCTGTGTATTTAAATCAGGTAACTGTTTAACTATTTCACATCCATTTTCCTAAGACATCAAAAACAGAACTGTTTGGGCAAAAATGCATCCTGAATATTCCTTTTTCAGAACATCAGCTGGAGCTAAGACAAAGCAGCAATGAAAAGAGCAGGCATTACAGCCAAATTCAATGGCAGCAGGTAAACGTTTTATTTTTGTGTGTCTGCTTTGTTCTCTTATAAAGCAGAAGGCATATGTGTGGGGCAAGGAGATATGTGTTATGTTAACTGTAAAAGAAGTGTGACTTGGGAATGGGGAAAAATGAGAGTGACGCAATTGGTTGCAGGACAGTGGGAGGAGGTTAGGGTTTATCCCACATGCTCCTTTTACTGTTAAAGACACACACACACACACACACCCCCCCCCAAAAAGCTCTAACACAAACTTCAGCCTAAACTTGCCAACACCACCCTTGTACACCACACACACACACACACACACACACACACACACAGCCCAAAAACTGTTGTAGCACCTTAAAGATTAATTCATTTCAGCATAAGCTTTCACAAGCTACAGACAATGAAAATTTACTGCCCGTTGAAATGGGGTGATTTAAGGACCAATGAGACTTTTTGTCTCTGTTGCAACAGAATAACATCCAAGTGAAAAATGAATAATCATGCCAGCTTTGGCCATAAGACCTTCCCAGTCTTTCTGTTGAGGCTGGTGCAGGGTATTGTTTCCCCTACATACACAATCTCCATGGTAGGTAGATCACTATTACAAGGTTTAGTTAAAGAAACCAAGGTTGAGAGGTAGTCATTTTTAATATACAAGTGATTGTGCATGGTTTATCTGTCCTCTTTTTACCTGATAGGAGCACCTTTGGCCTGCGCTGGTCTCAGGAGCACAGTAATGGTTGTAGCAGTTTCGTTGAGAGATGCATCAATGCCTTCATAGTCTGGTAACGTGGGAGCTGGTTAAGAGAAAGTCAAGGTGAGCCAAGGTATTCAATTCTTACACCAATTTGTGCAGCAGCTGCCTACATTCTGATTAATCACATTTTTCAGTGGCTAGTATGATATTTTCTGCTAAAAGCTTCAGTCAACTGTGACCTCCTACGAAGTATGTCTTGTATTATTAAAGGCATACCTAATCTTAAACCCTAAACACTCCCACACAGATCAAACACAGTATATGCAACATGAACACAGAGGTAGTAGAGAAGAATTCATAGAATTGTTTGAATTTGTTAAAAAATTGTGACTTCTGTGGTCTATCAACAGAATATTTCTACGAAGGTTGCAATGCAGCCCACATAAAGACAATAGATAGCTTTTACAACAATTCAGACAATCTTGATCCACTAATATCTTACATAATAGGATTTTTTTTTAGTCTCTGTTTTTCTTGGTCTGGTTCCCAAAAGAGGCTTACATATAAAAATCAATATATTAAAAGTATAGTAACAACAATTAAAATCTAAAATTGAAAACAATTATGTCAAATAATAACACATTTGATTCCAGAGGAAAAAAGCATTCAGCAAGGGATTATAGTGGTGCCCATCAATCTCTAAAAACTATTCTAAAAATACGTGCATTGACTCCTTGTCTTAATGCTAAGAGGAAGCTGGGCAGACAGCAGGAAGTTCTCCAACAATGCTGCAAGAAAACTCTGGCTTTGATCACCACTTGTCAAATTTCACATAGGGGGCTATCTACAATAGGGGGGTGCCTTCCTATTTGCACTGGAGAGACAAGAAGACAACGTTCTCAAAGAAGGGCACAATTCTATCCAACTTTCCAGTGCTGATGCAGCTGCAACATAGCCCCAAGATAAGGGAAAAAACATCCCCTTACCTTGAGGAGACCTCCATCACTGCCTCCTCACCACAGGATGCAGAGTACATCCTGTTGGCATGCCTGCATTAGTGCTGGAATGTTGGATAGGTTTGGGGCCTAACACTCTGGTTGGCTTGGTGATTAACACTTCCTACTGACTTACAGAAAGTGAGAGCCATTAACCCACAAAGACTGTGGACTCAGGGGTGATCTCAGGAATTTGACAAGGGACTGATGACCCTGACCCCTGCACAGTTGCTGAACAATGACAACCCTGACGCCCATCCTGGTCATAGCAATGCTACACTGTTCTGAAATAATTCAAGAATTTTCCAGTGTTATTAAGAGGGAATAACTGCCTTCTTTGATGAAAAACTGCAGTGACAAATAATCTCGCATGACTCAGAGCTGCTTGGCTGCTTCTCTAGCAAAGCATAAGATGGAAGAAAAGCTGAAGATTGCCTCTGAAGTATCAAAGCCTTGCTCCTTAGGACAATTTCCGTGTAGTAAAACAATATACTCCATGATATTCAACTTGCATGCCCATGAGAATAATCCCAGTCACACCTTGTTTCAGATGTTTACAGTGTACAAGTTTTTTTTCCCCTAGGCAGAAATCAGTATCTGGAAACAAAATAATCGCAACATGTGGAGTTACCCTGAATACTCTAAGGGTTTAAGTGCTTCAAAGATGGTTATTGCAGCAAAACTGAAATGACTTGGCACTATTATAACATTTTATGGCATTGTGTCTGCTTTAAAAAGATCTTGGTTCTGGGTATTTAAAAATCAACTACATTTGAAGCCACCCCCTGCACCTAACACTAACTTCTGTGGTCAGATGTCGATATTGAGAACTCAGCTGTGCGGAAAGGAACGGACAGAGAATCAAATGGAGTATGTGAAAAGTTGAGCACAGGTTGTGTTCTAGTAAAACACAGCATTCAGCACTTTCACTTGCGACTTTGAAACAGCAACACCCTACTACTGTATGCCAGGGAACACTTGGATTTCTTTGATACTCATTATGAGTTCTGCAATTTAGAAGATGAGTAATGGCAGACAACTCTCCAGACAACTTTCCCTTCACTACTGAATTTCCTCTGCAAGGCAAAATTGCAAGATTGCATTCAATTCATGCCGGGTAACACTGAGGCACAACAGAGCTGGCCAGCAACCTGCCCAAAATGAACGTGTGTTCCAGAATCCCTGGTTCAGGACTTCTATATGCAGGCAGTCCTTTGACAGGCTAGTTGTTGCAAAATCACACCCCGAAGGCAGGAAGTTTGAAAACCTCTGCTAGCATACGCATGAGAGATATTTATTTTCCAAGGTCACTAATTTCAGTAGCTCTGGTTGTGTATACACTGTTCCACTTTACTGGATCATGGTCACAGTACTTGAGATGTTTCTTTAAAAAGGAAAAATAGTACACCACTCATGATTATCTGAAATCTCATGCATTAAGGGGAACTGACAAAGAAGGTCACCACATAATTAAATAGCTACAGTTTGTCAGTAAACAAACATGAAAGGTACATTATCCATTTGCAATGGTTTAGAATTAATGAGAGGCTTCATCTAAAATCTCTTTTCATTAATTAAATTTGATATCTAGTAAGAGCTTCTGATCTAACACTGGCACACAAAACAGAGTTGTGATTTCAGAAGACAAGGAAAGGAAATAACAAGGAGACTGACCTTGACATCATCAAATATTCTATACAGGAAATTCTTAAAACTTTATAATCTCCCCAAGTCATTTTGAATTATTTCATTCAATGATTTTGAAATCACGGAATGATTTCATTTTGAAATCATTCTAATGATTTGAATCTCTCCAAATCATTATACAGTAATATCTGCAGGAGATATGTTCCTGCTGCCACCGCGGATATCCAAAACCACAGACAGCAGTGAATGCTGTACTGTACTTACTGTTGCACTGCAAGGCATTCTGGGGCACTGCTCAACAGTGCACTGCTCAGGAATCATCTGTCTTGTTTGCAGCCCTCTTGCTGTTTCCTATCTTCCTCTCACAGTCCACTGTCTTCCTGTTAGCCTCGTGTTCAGGACTCATCTCCCAGGACAGAAGCTAACAGGAAGTGGGTTGGAGGGCAGCAGTGGAAGAGAGATGAGTCCTGGAAGCAACTAGCAAGACGAAGAAAGGAGACAGTGACAGGAGGGCTGCAAAGAGAACAGGTGAGTCCTGAGAGACACCTGAGAGAGGGGGAATTTGTGAACCACAGGTAACTAAAACTGTAGAAACCACAGATACAGGGGACTACACTCTATATAAGACAAATTTCTAGTCAATTGTAAGATCTAGAGAGCATTCAAATAAAATAATTAACTATTAACAAACTAAAAATATCAGAATTTAAAGCTACCCCATTTACCCTACCCCAGCCATTAAAATGAGTTGAAAAAATACATCTTGATGCAAGAAACATTTGATGAACTTCCAAGAGATTCACCTCAAGTAGTTAAGAGTTATCAGGCAGCTACCTAAAGTGTCTGCCATCTTCCATTCCCTTTATGGGCTCTTTCCATTCCCATTCCCTTTATGGGCCCTTTATGTAATTTTGTTTTTCCATTATTTATAACGCTACCACCACCACAGATGAAGATTTAAAGTAAAGTTAAAAGTTTTTTAAAAATAAATATATAATACTTTTGGGTGGTATAAATCTACAATTCTTGGAAAACAAAAGGAACTTCAAATAATTAAAGAATAAACCTGTTATGATTTTGGGGCTTTGAGGAATTACTGAATATCCACCCTTTTACCAGTTATATAAAAACAAGCTGTATGCATCAAAGCTCCTATTTGTTTGTGTTTATCATTACCTGAGATATTGGTGGTTACATTGATTGCTGTAGCTGGTCCAAAACCTTTGACTGTGCTGGCCCGTATATAAAACTGGTACGTAGTCCCAGGGTGCAGATGGGAAAATACATGGTGTGTACTGTTCCACAGCTTTGACACTGTCTGAGCAGGCCCAGCCACTGGAACGGCTGGATCAAATGAACGTATGCTGCTGTAACTGACCTGCAGAAATCATTGCAGAGTTTTAGCAGAATTCATGGCAAGCTTAGACAATTTATGAAAATTCATGAAATTATAAGATTAAGGTTTCAAACACCCAGTTTAGCACATGATGGTCAAAGGCATAACACAATCTCACCACTTTAGTTTTTTATAAAACTGAAAACAATGGCTTGCATCACATACCCATTTCTCCAACCAAGATGTGTACAAAATATCGACCAAATGTACAAATAATATCATCCAAGCTGAATGCAACCCTGCACTGTGATTTTATCCAGCAGCAGGGATTTTTCTTGTTTTTGCAGCCCCAGGGAAGCAACGACAACAGTGAGTTTATCAAGTCCTTAAGCTATCATACATGGCTGATAGTTCACAACTTACAAAAGCCTGCTGTAATCTTTTTATAATGCCATTACTCCATGTTTCATTTTTCATAAACAACTTGGGGCCCAACCCTTTCCAACTTTCCAGCACCGGTGCAGCCGCAATCCAGCCCCACAGTAAGGGAACAAATGTTGCCATACCTTGAGGATGCCTCTGTGATTGCCTCCCCACCACAGGATGCAGTGCATGCCCCATTGGCACAGCTGCACTGGCACTGGAAAATTGAATAGGATTGGGCCCTAGAGGATTACTGAATATTTCTTTGCTTCCTTTCTCTTAAAATATTATCTATTTAAAGTGGCCATTTTATTTATACATATCTGAGCCCAAAAGAGGTTTTCCGTTAATATAACATAGTGTTTATCCCATGGAAAATGAAGCCTTTAAGACACACATGGAATAACCAGTAGTATATGCTAAATCATGTAAACATTCTTAATCATTTAATTGGTTTTTTAAGCAGTACTATTGTCAAGGCTGCTCAGCTTGAAAAATGTAAGATGTACAGGAAATTGGGTCCAAAACTATTGTTTTTCAGTCTTTATGCAAGGGCTCATTCATCAAACCACTGCATTTTTTAATCTACAGAATTTACATTATAGAATTCTTGAAAGGGGAGGGAAAAGGTAGCATTACCTTGAAGTCTACAAATGTCAGATTTCTATTAATAAATTCTCACATATATTACCTGTAGCCTTCATGGGACAAGGTTCCATTAAACCTTGATCTTGGAGGGCTGTAAATCAATGCTACTATAACTCAAATCAAAGTTCCACATGTAAGCCTTGGATGTTATTCATTTATCAAAAGCACAACACAGTAGTGTCTTGGCATGCTGTTTGTGTATCTTCTGATTAAACTTTTAATTTTGCAATAATTCTAGTAGTTTTAACATTGCAATTCTATGCATGTTTACTCGAAAGTAAGTTTTTCTATATTAATGGTCTTACTCTCCTGTAAATGTGTTCAGCCTAATTTGATTTGATTCAGATGAATCTTTCCATGTTATTTACACATGGCAAATTCAAGCTTATAAAACAATCTTTGAATGGGAAAGGTATATGGGGTGCACATCGCTCAACATGTCAATAATGTGCTTCAATCCAGATGGTTATATACTGTGCTGTTCTGTAGAGCAAATAATTAACTTTCAGACATCAATTAAAGTTGAGGACTCAGCACAAGTGTTAAGCCTGAATCAGTTGTTTCTACAGTAACAGGATGAAAATACAGTGGCACTTATTCTCTGAATCCCGCTTTAGGAATTGTACATGTGATCAGGAGGATTATAATAATACAAATCTGCGTCACAAAAGATTCACTCTTGCCAGTAAGGCAATATAGCAGAAAATGTGCTGAAGGAACCTTACAACTTTGCATGGGATCTTTTGGAACAGACTAATTCAGGACAAGGAACAGCACAGACACACTGTGCTGAAGATAAAGAAGCCATCACTAAGTTCCTTAGGACACAAGCCTAACTCACTTTCCAGTACCAACATAAGGACACTGCAGCTCCGATGTAAGAGAACAAGCATTCCCTTACTATGAGGAGACCCTGATGAGTGCCACCCAACAGAAGGAACACACGAATTGGCACAGGTATGCCAGTGCTGGAAAGCTGGTTAGGATTTGGGCCTTAGTCAACAATAATGCATTCGGTACACCCACTCCATTCTGCTCAACTCTTTAATACCTCGTACTGTGTGATGATGCCATTTGGATCCATAGGTTCTTTCCAGTTTAGGAAGATCTTGTCTTCAAAGGGGGTTCCCTTAAGTGATTTTGGAGGTACAGGACTGGGTACTGTAACAACAAAAATTAAAAGCATGAGAGAAAACAAACTCTTCAAAAGACAGATACTGGTAACCCATTGATGAGCATTTGGCCTAGAAACGTATTAAGAAATAAATGAAAGGCAAAACAGCTAAATCACATACCCTTCCTATGTAGAAAGGGCTTGAGGCAAGCCAAAATGTCTGCCACAGTAGAACCACTGATCCCCAAAGCAGGCAAACGTCACAAAGAGTGAGACACCCAGCATCTGTATGGTATCAGTGAGGAATGTATGGTAACAACCTCAGCTTTCAAGAAAGTCACTGGAACTATTCAAACAGGAGCTTGTCCCTTCCCTACTTCCATGGCAATCGCAACCACTCAGAATAATCATCTTTACGTTTATCATCTTTTCCGCAACGTGTCAGTTTTTGAAATGATACTTCAACATGTCAAACCACTAAATTTCACAAAAACTCCGTAACTGTCCTGGAATTCAGATTCTAAAATTAAAGTCTACTCATGTTACCTACATGTTGCATGGTTCCAATTACAACTAAAAATATTACATTAAAATGTGGGTACATGAAGGGCACAAAGCCATTCTGGATTCAAATCTTTTAACCTTAAATAGCTTATAGTTCAGATTGTACGCCAGGAGGAAAAAGAAGAGAATTTCTTGTGAATTTAGATTCTGTTGCTATTTCTAGGGCAGCCATTTTTAACAACTGTGCCATGGCACACTGGTGTGCCATGAATGGTCCCCAGGTGTGCCGTGGGAATTTGGGAGAGGGACAATTACTAGTAGGACCATTGGGGATGTGAGCCCCCCATTGATAGCATAGTGTGCCTTGTCAATTGTCAAAAAACTGTAGGTGTGCCTTGAGCAGTTTATTACCTTGCCAGTGTGCTGTGAGATGAAAAAGGTTGAAAATCACTGTTCTAGGGCAATACTTGCGTCTCCTACATGACAGCGCTGGGCTGTACTCAGCAGAGGTGTGCAGCATGCCTTCAGTGAGCCAGCCAAACTTAGCTCCCATTTCCACTGGAAGGCACCAGGTCACTTGCCAAGAGCAACATTGCAGAAGCCTGTATACAGACTACCAAGGACATCTTTTTGTGCATGGATGTGTTATTGCACGCCAGCTCCACACTTCCTCTTCCTGATCTTGTGAAGAAGGGTGAAGTGCAAGGAGGGGGGTTGCTGTGGCAACGCTCCACCAAGACACCTTGGATGCCTTTGTGCAGTGTGGTTCGATACACCATACCAGGAGAGGAAAGAGTGTTCTTATTGCTATCATCAACCAAGGTGTCCAAGAGCACCTCATTGGAGCAGGAGAGAGAAGAGTGAGGGAGAGGGAAAGTAGCTTCCTTGGAGGGCAATCACAGTCCAATTAATTGTTTATGTGTCCTATTTCCTGTTTTCCAGCCTGGATAGGTTCCAAAGTGGATTACAATTTAAATAATTAACAGGTACAATATTTAGGTTAAGGTGTGTATGGGAGTCTAGCTGCTGATGTGCTTGGGTACTAGCTGATGTTACAGATGCTAGTGCACAGAAGCCTCCCCCGTCTGCCCAACAGAGTCTTCTAGTTATAAGTCCAGGGTTCCAGGTTCCTCCCCAAGACATGGGGACAAAAGGAACTGCAGATGGACTAAGAAGAGGTTGCCTAATGTTAAAGATCCCAGCTAAGAGATGCATATTACCCATTTTTCTGTATACTGTTCCTCAGGCACATCTCTTGAAGTTTTTCCCAAGGACTTTGATCCTCATTTTGTTTATCAGCACAAACAGGAAATAATTGTCTCATATCGAAAGTCATTCTGAAGTATCATTATCAGACTCATTGCTTAAACAATTCAAAGCAGCTGCTAGCATTATTAGAGCACCCTCATTGTGCTGTCAGCACTCTTGATACAGCTATATGCTTCCTCCTTCATTCCCACTGTGTGGATTCCCTATGCAGCTCAGGGATGAATGAATCAGTTCAAAGTTATTCCAAAATCCAAAGCCAAAATGTATATCTGAACATATCTTTGTAACTATCATTGCTTATCTGGAAAGGGTGTGTATACTGGAAAAAATAGTATGTGGGCCATTAAAGAGAGGCGAAAAATTAAGTAAGTTCTGCCAATCACATAAGTTGCTTATATTTAACCATACAAACCTATATTAGTCTAGACTGTCAAATGAGTCCTTCCCCACACTTTAATCCAAAATGCAAGAAATTACACATAGAGCATTTCCTAAAGATTTATTTTCAAAATATATCACAATTTTGTAATGATCAGAAATAAATTAAGCCACTGGATCAAAGGAAATACCACACAGGGTGTAAACAGAATTAAGACATAGCAAGAGGTCTATCACAAGTGTCAGATTTATTTCAGACTATACAAAGCCATGAAAAAGTGTTAACTGGGACAAAAAAAAACTCAATATGATGAATTAAAAATACATTCATTGCAGAAAGAGTCCATAGGTGCACAGATAAGACTTATCTTCTTTAAAATACATTTATCCATCAGTCAACTGAAGACTGCTGCTCTATGCTTCGTACTGATGAAGATTCTGAAGTGGGGGCCAGGTGATGTGCCTTGACAGCCCCTCTGTGCAATTTTATGGCACTTGCTGATATGCTATTGGCATTACTGTTTTCTATGGGAATGCTTTGTGGTTTCTTTTGTCTACCGCTCAAATGAAGCATGTATTGCCCAGCTGATAGGCTTTCTTTGGCAGCTGAATGTGCCTATGATGGAATGTACTGAAACCAAATGTCAAACACGTAGACATGATTATGTATAAGGACATTCATGCAGAATGCAATGAAACAAACCACATTGAAATATCTGTGTAATAACAAAAGGTACAGCCAAAAACCAGTGGGGGCGGGGTGGCGGTAGATCACCACACCCACCACATGGAGTGTTGCCCCGCCCACTATATGGGGTGACGCGCAGGCCTCCCGCACCAGGTGACTCGAATCCTAGTGTCGCCACTGCCCTGAGCTGGCCTGCAGTCAGCCCCAAACTTGCGCTGGATATTGTGTAGGCCCATTGGCCTGCCAGCACAAGTTAGGATTGCACTGTTAGTTTCATTTCCAGTACATACCAGCTTTGACAAGTCTCCCCAAGATACCTCCCAACTCCTTCTGAACTCAAGCACTGTGAGTTGTTTTTTTTTAAGTTTTAATTTTACCTAAATGAACAGCTTTCCCTTCTGTGAAGGGCAGGAAGATTCTGGATGATAAACTACTTTATTCCCTTAACTGATTATCCCAAACTATCACAACAGTTCAAGGTAATCACTTTCAAAGATTTCATTGCCACAAACACAATACAATATTCTGATGTGCATCTGAAACTATGTGAGTTTCAGGGACATTTGCAGCAACTGAGACAGTCCAATTTAACTAAACATAAAAATAATAGCGGGGCTAGGATGTCTTGGACAAGAAGTTTGACATGAGGTTTCATAGATCGCATAAACCTAACCACTTTATTAGGTAATGCGCCCTGAAAAGGCCATAAGTAAATTTGGATTAAGGATAAACCAAGAATAAGTCAGAAATTAAAGGCAATGATCATATAAAGTAAATTTGGTCTGAACAAAATACAAAGCTGATTGATAAAATGTTTAATATTAAATATACTAAGCTGCAACTGGAGCATACTGTTCCTTGTGTAGCAAGACACTCTTCCACCTTTTTCAGATATTGGCAATCACATTTCTTATTGCATTCTAAATTGTGCTGTTTTTCAATGCTTTTTTAAAGTTAAACATTATATTGTCCAGAGAAATTGTGCTTTCTCCCAAGAGGTTTTTGATGGTCCGGTTTTAAGCGCTGATTGTGTTGTATTCATTCATCTATTTTGGATTAACTGTCCAGCTTGGTCAAAGATAGTCACTGAAGAGCACTGCTGGCAGGTGATGACATTCCTAGATGAGCAGGTAAAGGACCTCTCAATTGTAGGGCTGGTGATATTAGGCAGGGTAATAGCGCTGCCAGAGTAGATAAAGGAATAGAACTGGCACTGCAGTTTATGACCAGCCTTAGTTTGTTGATCTCTCTCTCCCTTCCTTTCAATTGAGGGGATTGTTTGTGGAGGAGGACCCTCATCTCCCCATCATCAAAGAATCAGCTATCGGTTACTTAAGAGGTGTTTGAGTGGTTTAGATGGAGCTCGGACATATCAATATTGTAGGTTCAAGAATTCTTGTTAAGTCAGTCAAATGCTTATTCCAGCCCAAAGTTAATGCAGTGAATGCAGTTTTATTTTAGGGCTGAAGAACAAGAGTCATGGAAGCAGGATAGCTGGAAGTATGGAGCTGTCAGCTAGCATTTGAAAATCCACCATGCTAACAAATACAACTTCACATTTGCCTTACACATTTTTGTTTGCAGGGATCTAAATCACAGGTGTTTGAACATTCGGGTTATTAATACTGGGTCTGCAGGAGATTTCTGTCTTTCCTCATATTCCCACATTTCTATACAAGGACCCCAAGGGGAAGAAACTTGAAGCCTGATCACTTTCTATACACCAGCATTAAAATATTTTGCTAGTGGGAACAGAGTTACCTGCACAGTGAGGTTTACAACTTTGCTTACCAGCAGACACCAGATATGAAAACAAGAAAAGAAACCCCAACAAGATATAATTGGTCAAATCCTCAAATTATAATATAAATGTGTAATACACAGAAAGCTGAAACACAACCACCACATAAGCACTAGATATAGGGCATAAGTCAAATTCTCAGGTCTTGGTTGCATAAATTGGAGAGTTTCCAGTTCATCGACTTGATGCACACCAGCCAAAGTTGGGCAAAGAGACTCCTAGCAATAGCTGCTACCTTCACTCCTGGATGGACCAGACAAAGACCTTGAGATACCTGAGGCAGCATGTCAAGTACTGCCCCCCCTTATTTGATAATGTGCCAGAGAGGCTCTTCCCAATCTCCAGTGTTCGTTGAGTCTTTCTCAGTGTCTGTCCTCTGCCATACCACTTCTAATGGTCCATCTATTTGAAGTACCACCGGAAGTAACTGGCAATGACATCACCAGTTATTTCCGGGTTGGGAGGCCAGATGCGACATGACAAACGCCAATAAGAGGCTCGGGGTGGATGGGAGAGCTTTTTTGAGTGTGGAAAAGCATACTTTGAAGCTCTGCCTGCCAAGCCTCCTTCCACTGTTTGTTGTGTCATGTTCCTGGTCTCACTGCAGGCAGCATGTATGCGAGCATGCTGCGAGTACCACCAGGCACCATCTCAAGTACAACTAGTGGTACTCCTAACACTGGTTGAGAAACACTAATCCTCCGCTCTATTTCACATTTTCTCTTCCTCTATCTTCTTTTTCTAATCTAAGAAGTAGGAGGAGATGTAGTGGAGGCAAGCAGGTGAAGTGCGCCCTCTACCAATCAGCTGCTTCAAGCTGGCCTCATGGATGGGCCAATGCTGATCCCCAGACTGTGAATGCCATCCCATCCGAAACAGGTTACAAACCCAGTCTAGGATTGGCATTCTTGCCAACAGCAAATGAAACTTTGTATTTGCCCTAGGCTTTTTAATCTTATGTTTTCAGATCTAAGAGTGGCTATTACATTGAATGAAAAGTTTCACTGTACTTGAAGCTCATAAATCTATCCTCACTAATGAAGCAACTAGTAAGTGTCACATGCTTTGAAGATTTTGTGTGTAATATGAACATCTGTGCCCAGACTTTAAAATATATGCATTTTCAAATTCTCCTCTTGCATTTTAATAAGCAGTTACAAACTCGGCTACAAGAACATTAAGTTACATCTATTTATTATAATTTCCATCTAACTGCAAACTTCATCTAATGCTATTTTAACTTGTTTAAAATTTAGATTCATAAAGGATAATCACCAAACAAGCTTTAGTGTCCTTTATTTTTCCTCCAAAAAGTTAAATCTTGTTAGTGAAATTCAATAAAGGATATTTTAAGGCAGCAATCTCAATATAATATGCAGATATAATTACTTAGGGATCTGGAAAAACACATAACTGCGACAAGAAATTTGTTGAACCTCCTCTGAATTTTAAGGTGAAACTGATAACAGAAATAAGTCTTGAAAAATATTTCCAAATAATAATGCTTTTCTATAAAATCTGAAAATACCTTAGACCGGAGTTCAGATGCAATGCTGGAAATCACATTAGTAGATCAGATGTACTCTTCCCTTCCCCTTACGCATAAATTTCTACCTAGGCTTGGCAACACATGTAATCTCTAATTTCTTTTGAGAAGAATCAAAGCAAATTTAGTAGTGAATCTGAATTTCATTTTGATCAGGGTTTACAAGTGAACCCAACACTCACCCAGAGAGGGGGTTGGGAAATGAGAATGGGTAGGAGAAAGAGCACACAAAGACACTACAGATTCCAAATATCTTAAACTGGGTTCCTCGTATTCCCAAATGGGCTTTAGTCTCCTACTCCAGTATTAAGGAATTTTATGAGCAAATTATATTTTAAAGAAAAAGTACTTTCAAGATATTTACATTAATATATGTTGATACATCATTTGTTTCTGGGGTTCTCAAAAGCTTTTGAAAATGTACAGCCATTTACAAGCATGTATTGACATGCACCAAACCAAACAATGGGATTGGGTAGGGAAGAATTTCTGTGACCATCTACTTTTTCAGCTAAGATAAATGCTTGAAAAGCATGCAAACATACCATCTTCATCAGTCTGGATAATGGTCTCTTCACTCTCTTTTCTTCCTTCAGGATTAGTCAGGATCATCTTGAGGCTCACATTTGTATAGGGGGGTAGGTGGTTCACAACATGCTGAGGAGCTTTGGGGTCCATATCCAAGCAGTCTGCTTTGCTTTCATTGTGACCTCGGAAGTAATGGTAGCAAATAGTGACATTGAAAGTGTGACAGCGAGTAATGTTGTAACCAAGGGATTCCCAATCCACAGCAATCCGTCGGGCCTGGATCTCAGCAATCTTCAGAGTTTTGGGTGTTCTCATAGGCTCTAAAAACAGAACATACAATCAAGGTTACCTACTTAGCAAAACTGATTCATTCAGAAATGTACTGGCACAGAGTTCATACAAGAAATGCAGTTCCCTGCCTGGTTTGTCAGATTCCCTACCACCTTTTTTGGCAGGGGATGGGCGGGCAAGCCTTGGCCTCCCCTAGCAATGCTCCCAGTTCTGAATAAGTTTGAAAGATAGCATTTACAAATTCTGTAAAAATAAAATGCACAATTAGATGATAGAATTAGTCAGAACTAGGTATTTTAAGAATGCAGGCAGATGACTCAAGAAGAGCAACCAAAAACCACCAGAGCTGTTGCTACACTTCTCTGTGTTTCATAGTTTCCTTGGGCACACATTAAATTTGAGTAAATTGGATAATATATCATCCTGGTAAAGAATCAACACACTCTGCACTGTGATTCATCATGCCACCAAGCAATGCTGTTTACTAATTACACTAATTGCTCTACTAAACTAGCAGTAACCAAAATGATACAGATATTAATTAAAATTTATTATTTGGGTAATGATGTTATTAATCCACCACAGAAAGTCAGGAAATACTACAAAATCATTTTGAAATATCTAATGTCAAGTTCTTTCCTTGCTCCCCATACAAACTCCTGAATCAGATATTTTAGCTGATAAAGGTGTGCACCAGCATCCAAGCTTAGCCGATAACATGTGCACAGATCTCTGTTCAGGAAAACAGCAGTATAACCTGTTTTACTTCCTGGGCAGCCATCAATCTATCACCATCTCCCCAGTGCATTCAATCCTCATGCACGACTAACTTTATAGACTGACTTAATTAAAATGATTGCACAATGAAAATCATGACCATGACTACGTATACTAAAGACCTACTTGAAATACTCCCTCTTCTATGCTCTCAGTATATTTATTTACTATAGCAAGTTATGGCTAACGCATACCTTAGCATAATCTTCTTCCATCGCTACCAGATTAGACATAAATATATTAATGCACTATACTTAAATAAGTAAAATGTTTCTATTGATTCATGAACTTTCATTGTCTAAGAACAGTCCATTTACCTAACTGAAAATCTTAACTAAGCAAATAGCACAAGACACAGATGGCACAGCCAAATGGGGGTTCATTAAATCTGTTCAAGCATACAGTTCACAAGACAATGCAACCTATTAACTATCACCCTATCCTTAATCGGTGCATATATTTATAGATATTGCCAAATATTGGAACTCTTCCAAATTAAAATGCACAAATCATCATGACTAGTTTCCCACCTGAATCATCATCATCTTTTTAGTGGATAAGTTATTAACTTGCTGATATTTCTCTCTCTCTCTCTCTCTTTCTCTGCTTAGATTTTTGGAAGATGATGAAAAGAACAGAGGAATATAGCCGAGGCAGACACTGTAACATAGCAATAGTAAGCTCATATAAAAAAGAAGCATGTCTGCCAGATTTGGCCATCAGAATGAAACACTATGGACAAGAGCCAGGAGAACTGGACTGGAACCCAACTGACAATGTACATTTCAGCACCCCCTCTGCCATCCAAAAAAGTCAACCCTAAATTATCAAAACAATCCTAGGTATGTCTACTTAGAAGTAAGGTCCACTAATATCAACAAGACTTAAAGTGTATACATTCAGCCCTCAACATTTGGGGTTCTCAGAACTCCAGCGGATACTGAAATCTGTGGATAACAGAATCTGTGGGTGGGCCCATAGGGAACCTCTGAACATGACCAGAGGTGCCCTACAGTTACGTATGAGGTGTTCTGAGTTGTAGGGAGGCTGCACGTAGCCTCCCCCATGTCAGAAGGCACATCAGAGGCCTCTCTAAGATACACTTCTAGTTAAAAAAAAATAAAAAACAGAAATGTGCCTTAGAACCTTCAGGCAGGCTTCTCACAAGGCAAGACTCATAATTTGGATTTTTTGAGGGTTTGGGGGGGGGCGAAAGGCTTAATGGGGCTCAACAAATGACTTATTTTTGTGCAGCCCTCCTCATGACTGCACTCACCTGTAGGGGACAGAAATCGTATGTCTCTCCTCATAGTTGACATTTTAGGTGCTTGTTGGGTTCCCTTAAAATAAAATAAAAAACTAAAAATGGTATTCCCTTAAGCCAGGGGTGTCCAAACGTTTTGGCAGGAGGGCCACAGCATCTCTCTGACACTATGTCGGGAGCCGAGGGAAAAAAGTATTAATTTACATTTAAAATTTGAATAAATTTACATAAATGAATTTATTAGAGATGCAACTTGTATGAATGAATGAAGGTTTTGCAGTAGCTCAAGGCCTATAAAAGGCCTTGCACAAAGTAAGGCCAGCCTTTCCTTCACTGCCACTGCTGCATCACAGACATGAAACAGCAAGTAGTGGAGGGAGCCCACGTCCCACAGCTCAGGTGAGAGGTTGAATAGTCATCCTCATGCTGAGAGCACTTGCATTGGGCCAGCATGGGTTCCAGCAAGTCTCCGGAGGGCCAGAGGCTCATTGGAGACTGGGGGCTCCCTGAGGGTCTGATCAGGAGCCCCTGAGCGCTGCAAGTGGCCCCCAGGCCGGGGTTTGGGCACCCCTGCCTTAAGCAAACAAACAAAAACTATGGCTACCCTGCCTCAAATGAATTCTGCCGCTTAAGCCCCATCAGAACATGAGAGAAATAGATACAGTGGGCCCTCCTCATCTGTCAACTTGGCACCTAGGATTTGAGTATCTGTGGATGCCGAGCTCATGGCTGGAGGGTCTCAGAACACTTCTGGAATTGACTGGAAGTTGCTGGCGTGAACCAGAAGTGCCTTTCAGTCATGTCTGGGAGATCGTCTGGGGAGGTGCACCCCTTCTAGATAAGTAACTGCAGTGCTGCCCCCCCGTAGATTTTATTATCCATAGATAGTCCTAGAATGAACCCCACATGGATACCGATGACCCACTGTACAGGTTTTTGGCTTGTCGTGCTGTATTTAGAAGCTCTGTCATTTCATTTCAACATTCCACATTATATAAATTGAACCACTGGTCATCTCAGACAAATACATCTGAAAGTTCATTAAAATGTAACAAAAATATGTCTTGGTAAGGAAAGCCACATTCAATTGAGCCTTTATCTGCCTGGCAGAGAAAGGGGAAAAAAGTGACGAATGGAGATCTCGCACCATCATGTTTACCAATGGTATGAGATTAACCAATTTTTGTCAAGACTGAGATGGTAATTAAAGTCTGCGGCAGCTTTGGGAAGCTCTGCCAACTGTCCCACTGCTGCTGAAAGCAATGCTTTAAAAATGCAATTTTGCTCTCTTCTTGGAGCAAGATTCATAACAGGGTCTCTAGAGATCAGGTTCAATTGTTTTAAACTGCTGCACCACAAAATCTCCATCTGTAAAGCCTCAGCAGAAAGTAATCTCCTAATAATTATGTTTCCAGATATGAGGTTGCAAGATTGTTTAGTAGTTTCCAAAAACTTAATTGCATCTCATTACAAATAACTTCATTCAACCAGGAGAACTAACATGCCCCCAGTTATTACACTTCAGGGTTCCTCTGCCCTACTACAGAACACTAGCCGAGCCCTCTTGTGATTTAATTCCAGCAAAGGGATTCTTCTCAATGCAGGCTACACTTCCAAAGGGCATCAGAGACATTTTTTCTTATCTTCATAGACATTTAAACTTATTCTTTTCCCACCTAATCAAAATTTCTAATTAAATCTAAGGAATGCCTATTCTTTTAACATGACACCATCTGCGCCCCAGAACCTTAAAAGAAGACTCATTATTAAGTTTACAAGCCTGGGACAGTACATAACTGTTCAGCTGTTTTCCACATTTATTTTGCAAGGCAAGTACTTATGTTCCTCTTCCACTGATTTCAATAACTAAACAAACACATTTAGGCCCTCTGTCTAAGCTTCCCTTTGGTCAGCACAGTGGGGCATCACAGAAGGATACACCCAAATGCACATACGCAGTGGCACAAAAAGGGAACCCCTAGAGAAGCATTTGTTCACATGTACAATTTCCTCCCCAGGAGTAAACTCAGGGACAGCTGATTTGGTGTGCATGGTCAAGAAGCTGACAGTGCAGTCTCGTAATTGACTAAAAGCCTTGCAATGTCCCTGGAAGTAATTACTCAGCCCTTTAAAAACCAGTGTCTGCATTTTTAAAATAATGTAATATAGTGTTTCTCAAACTGTGGGTCTAGACTGCATTGGGGGGGGGAATGTTACAGATCTGTACTTTTAGTAGGCTACTAAGTATATACTTTTAATAATGATATTCAATGGGATTTTCTCCTGGGTAGGTGTAGCTAGGATTGCAGCCTTTGGAATGTTCAAGGAATTTTTTTAAAAGCAAATCAGCAACTGCTTGGGAGGTTTAGGAGGGGTCTTCTTTATTTTAAGTAAATTTTTAAACTAAATAAATAATTTTGATTTGATTTTGTTGGATAGGGAGTTGATGATGTCACTTCCAGGTTAATGACATCATTTCTGGTGGGTCCTGATCATTTCAAAAAGTGGATCCCGGTGCTAAAAAATCTGAGAATCACTGACAGGCAATGACAAGGCAACAAACAGATAAACCTGCAGGTGGGATGCCTGAAGAAATTTTAAAAAGTAGTCTACCTGAAATGGTGGGAAATGCAAAACATTGAGACAACCCACTAATCCTGAGGTTCTCAAACTGAAGTGTTGCAATGCCTCTGCCTGAGAGCTTCAGCCACTGGCCCCTTAAGGGGAAGGGACAAAGACAGTGATGCAAACTCCAGGATCACGTAAGCTCATGGGGGCAAAGGGGGTTTCTCCTACTCACAGGGGGCTGCTGCGATGTCCAGGAGTTGTGGGGAGCCCTACGCAGCCCTCTGCAGGGCTCCCTGAGTCTTAGAACACTTCACAAATACTTCACAAATAAAGTTGCAATCACTTTATATATTCTCAGTATTCTAAGAGTCAGGGAGCCCAGCGCAGGGCTATGTGGGACTCCCTGCACCTCCTGCAGGTGGACAAAGCAATCTTATTGTCATGCACTATTTATGGCTAGAACTGCACTGTAAAACAATTTATTTTCAGGACTACCAGCATTCAAATTAATGTGGCATTAGAGTCCTTTTACTCCAACTTCTGCCAATCGAAGTTTAATAGCAACTACTGAATTTCCTATGATTCAAGTTCGATGCTGCCCTCTTGGCCTTTGGATATAATAATATCCAATCTTATCTGAATCAGACATCCACGTAACTATTGCTCTTTCTCAGGGCACAGCACATATATTACTCAACACTCCCAGGGAAAACAGCAACAGAATATGAAATGTGTGAATAGACCTTACATTCTGCACAATGACCAGAACAGATGTCCTGAAAACAGAGAGGTGATTCAGAGAAAGAAGAAAGATTAACTGAGCTTCATGCCTATTCCTTTTAATATGGAGATCAACTTCCAATAGCAGTGGTTCCCAAAAATTTTAGCACCAGGACCCACTTTTAAAAATGATACTCCATTGCACTGGTTCCCAACCTGTGGTCTGGGGACCACAGTTGGTCAGTGAGAGCCTGAGAAACGGTCTGTGAGATTTCAGAAAAAAAAATAACCTTTGATCAGTTCAAGCATCTTGCTGAGTGACCGCTTCCCACAGACCTCCAGAAAGGGTGGAGAACAGACTATCTGTAGCTGTCAATGAAGTGTCAGCTGCTGCTATGGGCAGTTCATTCTCTGGCGTGTTTGGTAGTCCATCGGAAGGGGGGGTCACTCGCTTGGGAGATGCTTCCCCATGGACCACCAAAGAGAGCAGAGAACAGACCACCTACAGCCACAGCTGGCAACAAAAGCAGCAACCCAGAAATCTTCTCTAAAAATAATAAATTTCTACTAAATAATCTTTAATTATTATAAATTAATTATATTTTTTGTGTTCAGAGGAGCAGTGTGGTCCATGATAAATTCCAATTTTTGCCTCAGTGGTTCGCGAGCTCCTAAAAGTTGGGAACCACTGCTCTATTGGGACCCACCTAGGTTTACCAGACGTAAAAAAGAAGATCTAGAAAGAAATACTATTGTATGTATGTATCTATTTATTTACAAGTAATAATATCTAGAAAAAGACTCTCCGAAATTTACCTCCCTATACTTACACATGCTTACAAACTGCAGGAGCTCAGATCCCTGCAGGGCACATAGCAGACATTTTGCAAGTTGCAGGAGGCTCAGCTTATTGCAGGGTAATAAGCAGCTATCTGATTTTTGAATAGCGTCAGGGCTTGAGGCAATTAGTTATCTGATTTTTCCATAACCCTTACATGACCCACCAAAAATCAGGTCCCAACTCACAGTTTGAGAAATGCTGTCCTATGTTCAGTAGTACCATAATACACACTTTTCTGAACAAATGCAGTGGATATTTAAATATCTAATATAAATCCTCTTACTAAAAAGCTAAATTGACACTTTTTCAACAGCAGTAAGGCAAGGGAAGCTCCATATTGAGACTTCCAGCTCACAGTAAGAATTGAACACAACAAAAGATTACATGCATGATGGGTGGCCTTACACAACCACATAGATCAGGAAGACTGAATACAAGTTTACTAAAACCATTATTCATTTTATGGTATAATTCTCGAAAGGTTAATAATAGAGGGATGGGTAAAAGAAAAACACAAAATCTGTTGACCGACCAGCCACCTTTCAACAGTAGAATGATTTAATAAGTAGCTCAAGATAATGGCCAAAATGAAATTCAATTTCTTCAACACTTGAAAAAAACACATGATACGACAGGTCACTATCAGGGTCCCTTGAAGAGATTATCTAAATTTATTCAGAGAATGTTGTGAAAACAAAGGCCTTCACAGTTAGAAGAGAAACAAGGAGAGAAACATGCATCTTCTCTGTGCCAGTTTTAATGATAGAACACGTTACCCGCTGTCAATCAAAGAAAAATAGAATATGTCCCCAAGCCTGTGACAAAAAGGCTATTTCTCAAAGATGTACACAAGGATAGGACATTCAAGCATGACAAGTGCTTTACTGTTCCTGCTCTTTAACAGCAATCCTATAGGTTGATCACAATGCACAATTTCAGTTCCATTTATCTGAAATAAAAGGATGTGGCTTTTCTGGTCTGAAGATAACACACACATTTGTCAGCGTGAAATTGAAAACAATGAGACAAATTTTATAGCAAAGGAAAAGGACTATGATAAAAAGAATAGAGACAGTATCTGATGCCTTTAACAGTTTTTCTTCCTTTGAGTTATCCAGTTTCCAGATTGCATAACATAATCTTGCAAAAACTAGTCTAGGTTATCACAGTCAAATACTTGGTGTTGCACAAGTCTGTACATCTGGGACAGTTCACTAAACTGAACATTACTCTGTTGGAACACTAGTGGAGAATAGAGCTCGGAGTTGACCTACAAAACAGAAATCACTTTTTCAAATCTCCGCTTTGTCATAAACACACATGGTGGCCTTCTGCAAGTCACACTATGCCATCTCGGTTCTCCTTTGGCAATATGGCTCATTATGAATAAACCCATAGTATCAACTTGATCCTCATCTACGCACTATCTTTCTTGAGTTATCTTGTAACACTCAAAGAGTAGTACAGCAAATAAGCTCAAGGACGACAAATTACAGGTATAAATGGCTTTTCTGAAAAGTTACTACTTGAGAACCTATAGAGAATGCCAAAGCTGAACAATGCAGCAAATACAACAAAACTAGATTTTTCCAGAAAAAAAGCAGGTCCAAGATTTCCCAGAAAATCTCATTTGAAAAGGCAGCCTCTACAGAAGAAAGCGCAGCCATTCTGTAATGCCTCAAAAAGAATGTACAGGCTTCCCAGGAAGCTGTCCTATACATTTCTCCCAAGATGCTACATTGCAAGCTCAGGAACCAGTCACAGCACAAGCAAAGAACATCATAATGTGCAACGAAAGAACATCCAAATGCTTACAGGCCTCCAAAATACAGAATTTAATCTACAGAAATATAAAAATAGTACAGACTTTCTTGCTACTTTTGTGGTTATTAATAAGCTAGAACCTAACCTGAAAGAACCTTCCTCAAGAATAAATATTCTCAGCATCCTTCTTACATCAAGTGAATCCTGTATGCCATTTTGAATATAGTGGGGATTTGGTCAGGCAGCACCAATGAAAAGAGAATTCACTTTAGGTTTAAAACCAATACCAAAATGAATAGTTTCCAGCATTTGTCAACTTCCTGTAGATTAGCACACACCTCCTAGTCATAACACTCATCTAAGAAAGGCTACCTTAACCCATTTCTGCCCAGCCCACAGGTGTATATGTTTGATCCCTGTCGTGTATATCCAATGCTGGGCAGAAATGGCTTAAGGTGAAGGAAACAGAACAAACCTACACGAACTGGTTGAAATAAAGGTCTGATTAGAGCCTTGAATATTAAATGGAGATTGCAGGATACAGTAAGAGAATTGATCCTTAAAAATCTTAGTATATAATGATGCTTGGGACATTGCCGAACAAGATGCTCACCAAAATTCCCAACTTTCACTTCAGACAACTTAAGGTCTGAATTCAGCCCAAAAAGTGGATCACATGACTGAAATCATGAGTGAAGCACCGTAAGTGATATTGGTACGCTGAGCTGGTGATTGACACAGGACAAGACCATTCTGACAAAACAAGAGGTTGCTACAGAGACATTAAAGATAGCAGATGCAGCACTACAACTGAAGTAGTAGGGGGCAGAATGGTCAGAGGTAGGCAGAAACAAACCAAGCCTTTTGGTACCTTAGTCGTTACTGTGTTCAAATTGTTCACCTTTCTGCATAGAGAACGTGTAAGTTAGAAAATGTTGGCTTGTCAACTTACTAAAGCACTCCCTTTTGAGCCTGAAGTGGAACTGTATACTTCTGAGGGTTCATGGGGGAGACAGTAAACCATCACAGGGCATGACTGGCCTCATCCTGATTTTTCTAGGTCAAAAGCATCTAGAACAATCTCACACTCAATCAATGATCCAGTTCCCCTGAATATAAGCTTCACAAGAACTATGCCATCCATGTGATTTCCCTGCCGTGGCGGGGGGAACATGTGTGCTGGCAATCCAGGTAGAAGGAAGTTGCCCTGCTTTCCTGATGGCTCAGAAAAAGGCTATAAGCTGATGTGCATATAAGTTTATTTTCCAGTAGTCAGCCAGCTGCATTGCTTATCTCTCTCTTCCCTCTGTAGTTCCCTGTTCAGGCCCACAGTGAGAAGGCATCAGAAAAGAGCAGGCAAGTTTCTCTCTCCCTGTCCCATGACAGACCACTGGTGATAGCCAAGGCAGAGCATACCTCTTAGATAAACCTGACGGTTGTGAGGAGACTCATTGAATCAGAGGTTTCTGGTGTCCAAGACCAACTTGGAGTAGCTTATCATATATCTGTCTGCCTTGGCAACTGTGCATT
The DNA here is from genome assembly GCF_035046505.1 of Tiliqua scincoides. Lineage (NCBI taxonomy): Eukaryota > Metazoa > Chordata > Lepidosauria > Squamata > Scincidae > Tiliqua > Tiliqua scincoides. The sequence continues at coordinate 204,085,040 of NC_089821.1, forward strand.
AGGAGCCCAAATGAGGTCCAAGTCAAGTCCCCAAACAAGATTAGAAAGCAAAAAGTAAACACTTGTTGCACAATCTGTCACCTTTTGCAGACTGAAAAGATGATGGGGAGACTACAAGAAGGGATGGGGCATTCCCAGAGGTGGAGGTGCTTTCTGTACCTATGCCTCCTATATAGAGTTGAAAGTTTAGCTGATATACCAATGTTTCTCAACTAGATGGTGTCCAATAGTACTTGTGAGACCGCCCAGGTCCCTGCCACCTGGCAGCGAGACCAGCAATGCAATGCAAGAAGTTTCAATAGGAGGCTTGGTTTGGCAATCAATGTTCTAGCATGTGCTTTTTGTGTGCTAAGAAAAGCCCTCCTATCTGCCCTGAGCAGTGTTTGTCATATTGCATCCGGCCTCCTGATCCAGAAGTAACTGGTGATGACATAATTGCCAGTTACTTCCAGTGATACGTCCAATAGGTGGATCATGAGAAATGGTACGGTGGAGGACAAAAATTGAGAAACACTGGCCTATATATTCTGGAATGGCACAAAAGGAAAATATGGACAATAATCTGTTCCTGCAGAACTCCATATATTTCACCAGAATATAATGGATGTACTCATGTAGGTTACATAAAACAATTCTATCTCTCTTTCATAGTTAATTTAGGGTCAAAGCTTGTGTTTTAGTAGCTGCCAGTGATGTCTGCAGAAACAATCTCTGGCAACAGATGCTCACTCTTGGCAATAATACAGACAAGAGTTTACTATGTTGATAATCATGACAATACTGTATGAACCCAACTAGCAGGAACATGAGCAGAGGCTCACAATGAGATAGTAGGGATTCACATGCTAAGTTGTTACTGTGTCCAGAATGGAGAATCACTCTTTATGACAAAGCCATTTTTGACAGTATTTCCATGGTAACTGTAACATCTGTTCCAGTTAAGATATTTAAATTATAAATCATAAATCATGATCATAATTCAGTATACATGCAAACCTGGTACATCCTCTGAATTTTATACACTCTCTCTCACCTGTTGTAGTCCCCCCACCCCGGCCAGCGTGAAATAGAATTGGGAATCATATATCTACAAACTGAAATGTGTGAAGTGTCCCAATAACTTGAATTTTATTTCAAGTGAAGTTATAATTTGAATTCATGAGATTTGCTTTTTGTTCTTTCTCCTGGTAACTGACATCATCAGTGCAAAATATGTTATTGACTCAACACTGTAGGGATCTGAAGAAAACATCTGAATTATTGCATGGATAATCAGCAGTAGCTTCAATAGCAACAAAGGGCTCATCAGTATATTTTAGTACATAGCTTCAGACATGCAAAATGTACCTGTCCCTGCTTCAGAGGCATGGTAAAGAGACAAAGATATAACTGCACTGTGGGTAATTATTTGTCTGTTTATCTGATGGCATGTTTATTCTTCTGCCTCCATGCATGATTAACAGGTTGTGTATCCTTCACCTCTAATAAATAGCTGTGAAGTCTTGTATTAGCTATAGAGATTAGACATCCCTTGATAATAAATTCCATTGATTTCTGTATCTTAGCTGTAGTAATCCCAGACCATTCTTCAGCATTTAAATTAAAAAGAAATATATAGCCTTCAACGAGGGGAAATACTAGCATGATTAGAAGGTGTGACCTCTTTAAACCCATTCCTCCAGATGAATAAAATCTATCTGGTATAATAAAAAGTGAATGAGCATGTCAAAAAGAATGAAAATGAAATAGAAAAACAGGAAAAATGTGACCAAAACAAAGCACAATTCAATTCCAGAGAAACCTTCTTAGAATTGCAGACTGCAAAGGCATTTTCAGAGATTATTTTTCTAAATCACTTTTTTTGTTTGTCCTTAATATTAGGGGGAAATTGACGCAGACAACAAACAAACAAATTCCACGTTTTTGCTCCTTCCAAGTGAAAATTTTTAGGACAGAAGTACATATATTCAAATAAAAGCATACATGATTTGAGTAATTAAAAAAAAAATCATTTAGGGGAAGCCTAAAAATCAGCTTCTGGCATCCTTTTTTTTGGTTGGATTCCCAAAGCTGCAAAGGTAGCCACTCAACCCCAGCTGTCCAAGCTCCATTGAGCAGAAGCTGTTGTACTAGTTGTTGGAGTTTGGTGCAAAGGGTTAAGCCATGGCCCAGTGAAAGGGTTAAGCTATGGCCCAGTGACCCTATACTTTACCTGTCCCCTTTGGATGACCTATGTGGGGTGTGTCCCAGACACTATAACCTTCCCTTCTGCTCCGAGCACGCCCTCTCTTCCTCACTGAACACTGACCTGACAAGATGGGTCACAGCAGGGCTCTGCTGGCAACGCCATCTTTACCACATAGCACACGCAGGACGAGGCAGCTCCAGGGCCTTGTTGTCTTAAGTTTAGTGTAACCCCTGATCATAATCAGATGCTGTAACATATGCTTCTATGGAACTGTGAGTAAATGACTTTCTTTTGCAACTTCAACCAGCCATTGTCGTTTGTCTTTCTTAATTAGCAGTCAGCCGGGTGTGGGAGCTTCCCTGGGGTTGATTCCCAGCAAGAGGGGGGGGGGTCTGCTGCTGAAGCTACTCTGCTTCCCCCCCTAAAGAGGAAACCAATTTTTTAAGATTTCTTCCAACACTAGTTGGGAGGGTTTGTCCAGTGGGAGACTGAAGTGACTTCACAGCCTGCAGAGGAACTTATGCATAGCCTGTGGCCCTTGGTTCAGGCTATGGATCTCCTGTCATTCAGGCTACAGGTCTCCCCTGCATGTGCATGTTAATGTATGTCTGAAAATTGCATGTGGTAACAAAAATCACGATAGATAGGAAACAGTCATCCTGCAGCATGCATTAAGGGAAGCAACAGGGTAGTTAACACCAGCCAGGGTGGGAAATGCACTAACATGTTCTTAAGCTGTTCCCTCTGCCAAAGCACGTACATAGCTACTCATAAATATTTTGCAACACTGAATTTAAATCATGCAGATTTGATATGTGCACACTACCTTCAATGCATACATGAATTTCTAGATATATTATCATCAAAGCAGCTTGAACTGGTGGACAGAGATTAGGCACACGAAGGGTTTTACTATGCAATGAGATCCGGCATGTGCAAGTCAGTGGCTATAGGGTATGTTTGCAGCCTTGATGCATGGCAAACTATTCCTAAAACCATCACTGCACATTAGCTCAAATTAGGCTGACACAAAGAATCATGTGAGTCAATCTGGAGCACCCCAGTTTTTGTCTACTAGTGCAATAATTGTTTATAAAATAATGTACCACTATATTTTCTGTGCAGGAAGGAAGCAGATTATATTGGCAGCATAATCAAGTCAAATACAAGATATACTGCCATCCAACATAAAAGACAATAGCCAACTCAGACTTTTTTCAGAACAATTCAGAACAATTGTTCACCTTTCGCTCAAAAACTAGTGTTTTAAGGCAAGAAATTGTATTAGAGTCATAGGGCGAACTCCTTCACAGGACAACAGACATGTCTGTGAAACCAAATCTTTTTGCTTCTGTGATTTCTGGTCAAGGAAAATGAGGAAAAGATTTCACTGGCTGCTTTTCTGTTTGTTTCTTTTTCAAAACCTAGTATCTCAAATATCTGGGGGGAGAAGATCACTCAATTAACAGGAAAAAACAAGAACAGGAGTTTCAGGTAAAGGTGATTTCCTTCTGTTAGCAGCCCATACTGCTTCACACTGCTTTCCACTTCCATTAAAGAACTTTCAGTAGCGCTTGGTGTGTTTCTTCTGTCTAAGTCTGCAGTCTTCAACCGATGTGCCAAGGCATGTTGGTGTGCTGTGAAGAATCCACAGGTGTGCTGTGGGAGTTTGGGAGAGGGTAATTTATTAGTAGGGCCAATGGGGATGTAACCCCCCTCCCCTGCAGGCAGTGTGGTGTGACTTGTGAACTGTAAAAAAAACCTGATGGTGTGCCTTGAAAATTTTAATGCCCTGTCCGTGTATCATGAGATGAAAAAGGTTGAAAATTACTAGTCTGTGTGCTTAGGTGAGAAATGCAGAAGAAAGCCTGAACAACAGCTAGCAATTCTACAAGCAGTGAGAACAAGGTACCATAGTGATTCCAAGACCGAAATAATCATTCACACACACCCCAAGTAGGATTTGCATTTTGTTTAATAGCAACCCTTAACACCTCTAGAACAAATGGCTTTTTAAATGCAGATGAGCTCCAAAAGGAGTTTGGGATAAGTGAAACAGGCCAAAAAAAAGTCATTGAAAATGTCACTGGACTCTAAAGTAGCTCTTTGGCTCTCAACCAGACAGTCTAAGCACCACATGTACAATTACCTTAGGGCTTGATAATAACCCAAGGTTAGGTAATGACTTCTTTAAACCAAATATAAGTTAGAAAACAAACACTTCATGTTGCTCTTTCGATTCAGACAACATAGTCCTGCAATGATGGCTTTCTTCTGCCAAAACATTAGCCGTTCAAATTAAGTAGATGCTAGCCTGTGGTAAAAATCCCAGATCCACAACCCCCTAATTTTTGAACGCTTTCAGTCCTCCAGATGCTAGTGTCTCAGCCCATAAAAAGATGGTCCTGTTGCAGTAGCCATGGTCTTGAGGCTCTTCAAATTGCAGGGGGCTCACACGGCATAGCAGACAGATCAATATGTGGATAGCTTGTCTTCCCATCTGACTTCCCAGAAACCCAAATGCTCTTGGCCAGTCCCCCTCCTATGATTGGCATGCAACAGCCAACTAGGCGTCTAAGAACTACCTGACCCAGGTGGTTGAAAACCATCCAATCAGATGGGCCTATGATATAATCAACCCTAGGTTTTCTAAAGTTCACACCTAAGAATGCTTACGGGTTACAAGCCATGATGTGTATGTGCAACCTCCTGATTTTAGAAATGGGCTATGTCAGAATGCCAGGTGCAAGGGAGGGTACCAGGATGAAGTCTCTTGTTATCTGGTGTGCTCCCTGGTGCATTTGGTGGGCCACTGTGAGATACAGGAAGCTGGATTAGATGGGCCTATGGCCTTATCCAGTGGGGCTGTTCTTATGTTATGAGGACAGCTGCTGTTTAGTGAAAGAGACACAGCTACCCGCTGTGCTGCAACTTGGATGCATTCCGTTAAATGCATCAGAAGAATCTGTTTTATTTTGCTGCTTGCCTTTAGTCTTTGTGCCAACCAAACCTCCTGTGGAACATTTCTGTTCCATATGTGCTTTGTTTGATCCCTTTGCAAATCCTCTCTTTTTATGGATTTGTTCCTTTAGTTCCTTAATAAGTTTCCTCTATTTTTAGTGTTTTACCTGCCTGATTGAAGTTCATTCAGTTTGCGATGCCTCCTCAGACTATCACTTTCTGCTTTTTGTTTTCTAATGGGATCTCTCAGGTTTAGGCGCTTTCTATCACTCTGGAAGAGATGCTTTCCAAGGCACTTTCTTTCTGCCCAGCTCTGGGTGGTGGCACCAATAAGACTACCAGTTCAATTCCAGTAAATTCCAGTCTGACTAGTAATAAGAGTGAAATAGGAAACTATGGCTGTTGCTGACCATTTGGTGCTAGTCTGGTTTTGCCATCCATGCCCCGCCCCCAACACATAGCCAAAGATACAATTTGAAACCCTTAACCTGCAAATATTGTCCTAACCAGTGCTGGAAAAACCCAGTGTGGCTTGTCTCAAGTCGCCGAGTCACTGCCCCCCCCACGACTCAACTCGAAAAAGAGTTATAATGGGGGTACTTTCTGAGTTGCCGAGCCACCCTTTTTAGGACTCTAATGGACTTGAGTTGAGTTGCCCCCCTTTAAAAAGTCCTTCTTTTAAAAGTGGAAAAAATGGAGCTACTGCAGGGGAATGTGTGTTGGAGCTGACTCTGAACATTCCCCTGCTGTCTGCGCCCATCTGTAATGAGGGCGGGAGGGACGGCGAAAGAGCCAGGAGAGAAGTGTCGAGAGGGAGGAGGGTCACAAGGAGCAGCAGGGAGGCTTACCAGGATGACCCAATCCTTGCAGCTCTACTTAGAAGCAGTCCCTCTGCAGCTGCTCATTCAATGAGGGTCCCCCTCCCAAGTAACAACAGAGCCATGCCATGCAAAGTGTGATTGCTCCTCTGCTTCCTCTCTCCCCCTGAGCTAAGTTGCCCCCTTTAAAAAAGCCAGTGGTGGGAAAAACAGGGCTGCTGCTGGGGTGAGTGTGTGTCTGTCCTGGAGTTCTTGGAGTTTTATTCACTCCCCTGCTGCCTCCATCCATCTGTAAACAGGGCAGGAAGTGGTTGGAGGGACTGAGTGAGAGCTGGGACAGAAGCAGCGAGAGGGAGGAGGGTCACAAGCAGCAGCTGGGAGGCTTACCAGGATGACCCGATCCTTGGCAGCCCTACTCACAAGTAGTCCCACTTCAGCCATTCATTCAATGAGGGTTGCTCCTCCTTCTGTCCTCCCTCAGCCAATGGAAATATGAGAATGCCCGTCCTTTGTCCAATGATCACATGTTCCTTCCTTCCTTCCTATCAGGGATGGGAAAAGAGAGCCCAGTCCTGCCTCCCTGCTCGCATTAACCCTTTTTTGCCTCCCAACTGGAACTCCCTGCTACTCACCCTCAGAATGCTTGCCCCAAGAGGTTTTCCATGTGGCAGAAAACAGTAAGTAGGCACCCCCAGACTTGTCAGCATGCGTAGCGACATGTGACAAGTAAGGGGAACCCTAACTCGAGTCTTTTTCAGAGTCTTCCATGTATGCGACTCACAAGTCGCCGTGTCAGCAAAAATCATGCATTTTTGTCACTTGAGTCTGAGTCACTGACTCAAGTTCCCAACACTGGTCTTAACTACTCCACCACTCTCCTCCAGATCCTAACTGCTCATTGAATGGACACTGCAGAGAGGAAAAGAACACAACAGTTTCCTGCTGCACACACCAAATTTGTGCGCGCGCACAGTGCTTTGTTCTACAAACAGGTCACTGACTTGCTGTGAAAAAGACAGAGGCATCTCATTCTGTACTTACCATAGATACTCGCCTATATGGCGATAAATTTGTGCCCCAAACTCATGGGAGAATCGCCCCCTCATCTTATCTCTGCTGTCACCCAGCGGACAGACGGGGTGAGGGGGTGATTTGCACGGGCGGGGCGGGGCTTTGTAAGAGGGTGGGCAGCTGTGCCTCCCCCCAGCCTGTACTCTGCCTGTTGCGCCTGGCGCCTTGGAGGAGGCAGGGCATGGGGGTCAGCCTGCCCGCCGGCACTCCCTTACACCCTCTCAGAGCCCTCCGCACGCTCACCCGCCACAATCTTGCCGCCCGCAGGGGCAGGGAGCAGAGCGAGGGTGTCCTGGCTGCCGCTGCCACCGCCCGACCAACGGAAGGCAGGGAGTGCGTGGGGATCGTCCTGTGCTGCTCACTGCCTGCCGGCCACAGCCACAGGGCAGTGCAGGTCATTTCCCAAGTGCTCCCTGCTCTCCATTGGTCCGGGGAGCAGTAGCAGTAGCCAGGACGCGCCCACTCCGCTCCCTGCCCCCGCAGGCAGCGGGACTGTGGTGGGGAGTGCAGACAGAGAGCTGTGAGAGGCGAGGGAGCATCACTGGTAGGCTGCCCTCGCATGCCCTGCCCCCTCCGGGGCTCCTCCGAGGCTCCAGGCGCAACTGGAGGGGTGCAGGCTGGAGGAAGCGCAGCTGCCCATCCTCCCACCCAGGTGCAAATGGCCCCCTTCGTCTGCCTGGGTGACTGCCCCGCGTGCCCTGGCTCCTCCGGCTCCAGGAACGATGAGGGGAGCCGCTGGGTGCAGGCTGGCAAGAGGAGGCTCCGCTGCCCTTACTCTACAGAGGGTCTACCTCCAAGTAAATCAGGTGCAACTATGTGCAGCTGCACTTGCTAAGGCACTCCTTGTTGCTTGTCTCTCTGCTGCAAACTGCATTACACACTCCCAGTTGTGTGTTCTATGTTGTGTGTTCTACGTAGAGCCTTTGGCTTAAGGCACCAGGCACTTTAAAGGAGCATTAATGGTTCTACTGGTATGCTGTTTCCAGTGTACTTAGAGCCCAATCCTAGGCTTGTCTACTCAAAAGTCCCATTAAAGTCAATGAGGCTTACTCCCAGGAAAGTGTGGATGGGATTGCGGCCTTACTCTGATAGTGTTTACAAATGGTTGTTAAGAGCACAATTTTAAAAATTAGTGAATAAAAATGTATCTTATGATCTATGAGATAGATCATAGTTTTTAATAAATTAGAGACTATGTATACTATGTATACATAGTATAGCAAAAACAGTATTAAAATAGTGTATGTACGTATGTATGTATGTATGTATGTATGTATGTATATATACTATGTATAGATGTATACATACTATGTATAGATGTATACATACTATGTATATATACTGTGTTTTTAATACTATGTTTTTAATAAATTAGTGACTGTACAGATCTTAGGTAACAATTACTGGTAGGTTATTTTTCAGGATCTGGCTCGGGTAAAATCAGACAAAATTAGTCAGACTCAGACACCCCCCTGAGTTTAACCCCGACTTACCCGAGGGTCATATAAAATCCCATGATTTTTAAATCAAAGCCTACCCTCTTATCTGTGGGATCGACTTATAGGCTAGTATCTGCAGTATATGAGTACCAAAATATTCTGTTTAGTAACAAAGAGCTTCCATGTGGGAAAAATGAACAAGGCATAAATAAGGAATTAAGAATTAGTATATTAAACTGGGGAAAAGATTCTGGGTGGTTTAATTCTAACTTGCCATCTAAATAATTCACAGAATATCCTAGACAGTCACATAATATTTTTGTAATTTACTTTCACCTTTTACATATGTTTTAATAATTTCAAATAAATAGGAGCCACAACTTCTCATAGCTGGATACTTCCTGCTCCTTGCAAGTAAAACCCACTTACATCATTATGTGCATAATCTTTTAGTAATGGAATGCACTATGACCTGTTCTATTATTTCTTAGCACTTCACACACACTTTGTTGTTTTTAGCAGAGCTCACACACCTGAACAGTTTCTATGCATAGAAGCAGTGTAATGTAAGCAATGCACTCATGGATTTCAGGCATCATATCTTCCCCCACCTGTCCAGCTCATTTTGCTCGTCTAAAAACCATGACAGCTGCCACAGCTGAAGCTTGTGAGCCTCCAGCTCATCTATTACACTGCTCTCCAGCACAGATTACTCTCATGCATTAAGAATATATGCAAAAGTAATGTGCAAATGATGACAAAATCTTGTGGATAACCAGATAATGACTTAATACTTAATACTTCCAAGTAGCCAATTTGTGCAGTACCACTGAAATTTAATGGAAGCAGGTATATCAAGAATATGCTGCATTCAGCCACCATCTTGACTCAATTTTTCAGCAGCAGCAGAACTTGTTATTGTAACTAGTGGGCTTGCTTCTGTGCCAAGACTAAAGAGTAGGGGTGTGAGTTTGAAATCTTTAAAAAAATTAATTAACTACTACAGCTTTTCTTAAACTGCGGGTCGGTTGCGTTGTGTAGCACCTAACTCAACTGCCATTGAAATACAGAGCTGAAAATATATGACACAGAGCTGCTGGGCAGGACGGGCTCCCGGTGGGAGAGAGGCATGGTGCTTTTCCCTGACCAGGTGGGAAGATGGGACACTGGAAGGAAGGGTTGTGTGTTTGGTGAAATATTCAAATCTGCATTCTGCTTTGACTTCTGAGTTCGAATTCAGAACTATGCAAAATAACAGCACAGGCGTGCTGTCTAATGGGACCTTCGGCTGATCGTGGCTATAGGCTTGAAGCCCAAACTGATGATGTCACTTCTGGCCGTGACATCACTTCCACTTGCAATGAGTTCCGACAGATTGTCATTCTAAATAGTGGGTACTGGTGCTAAATTGTTTGAGAACCACTGAATCACAGCTTTTGTTTATCAACCAACAGGGACCACTCTTAGTTTTAAAGCTAGATGGGTCTGAATATATTGTGACGCATGATTGCTAATCAATAGCATCACCCTATTACTAAATATGCAAAATCACTATTTGTACCTAATAATATTCAGCAGCTAAGTATATTATTAACAACTTTTAACACATGGGAGCTTTTCTCACCTGCCAGCGTGTAAGTTATTCAACACCTGTTCGTTGGTTTATTGGACCCAAATTGAAGATACACTATAAAAAATACTGAATTTAGCTGCTGAGGTGTGTTTGCAGAAGGCAGGGTACGAGAAGAAAGCTGCAAATGCATAAATGGTCAGCCTCACTGGGTATCTACAACACTGTCCTGTTTCATAACAGCAGGGCAGTTAACACCTGTTAAAATAATTATATCTACCAAATGTTATTGCCCAGAAATGTGAATACATTATTGCTCATAATAGTTTCTGGCATCTGTTAATTAAGTTATTTGAATCATTTAATCATATATGTATTCACTTGACTAATACAAACTTTTAAATAGCTTTCACAAATCCTGCTCTCACTCTGGCAGAACAAAGATAGTTAATAACTTCCTGCAGGGTAACCACGAAGCGTAGCTTCTCACATTTAAAAGGCAGTTAGCACCTACTGGCTTCTTGTTCGGGACACTTTGCATAACAGCAATAAAGATAAATAGGAACCAACCATGTTGGGTAATGACATCATTTGTCAAAGTCAGGAACAGCTGGCATATAAATATGACACGAAGCAAAGCAGATTGCCACAATGGATACGGAATTCTAGTTTTCTAATTGTGAGAGCTCCTTAAACAGCAGGAAAGTAAATGGTGTTCAAAACACACAAATTACTGAACGTTGGACAAAAGCACAGATTTGTGAACTGCAGTTTAGAAATTAATGTGAATACATGTGGCAGATGCATCATGCATTTTGCAGAATTAAAAACACCATTTAAAAATGAATTCTTATTTCCAACTTACCTAACAAAGAAAAATAATCAGATGTTCTTATAGTATTAGTTGCCTGGATGATTTGGAGTGATTTATGTACCCACTGTAGCCACCATAGGTGATGCAATTCTCTGGCATAGGTTGGAGAAGCAAGTTCCAATGGTCACTTGAACAAACGTGCTTCACAAATGCTAATTTCTTTGGGGCAGAGAGCACAACAGAGAAAGCGAAATGTTTTTCCTCCCTTGCTGATGTCCCTGACCTACGTTCCTTCTTCTGCCTTTAACTGCATATTAACTTTTGCAAGTTTTATGTTTACGGGTACCAAGAATTTGGGGCATCCGGACATTGCTCTGAAAGACCCCAACTTTTCATTACTTGGCCTATTTTTATTTTCAAAACCACAGTTGCTTTAGGGGGCAATCCTAACCCACTTTTCAGCACTGACTTAATGGCAGTGCAGCGCCAAGGTAAGAGAACAAACATTCCTTTACTTTGAGGAGGCCTCTGTGAGTGCCACTCAACTGCAGGATGCAGCACATGCCCCACTAGCACTGCTATGCCAGTGCTGGAAAGTTGGTTAGGATTTGGGCCTTAATCACTGAAATTTACCCTTTGGAGAGTAGTATTCAGACTGGGGTGTCATGACGCCCCAGCCTGAAGGCCCTGGCCTCTGCCCCCTTAAGGGGCAGGAGAAGGGGTGGGGGGAAGGCAGCAGTGCGATCCCCAGGATTGTGCCGCTAACAGGGCTGCAGGGACTGGGATGTACTCATCAGTCCCTGCAGAAGCCTTCTTGGGTTGCATTCTACTTTCACGTCAAAGCTGCTTGGGAGCCCTGCAGGCACTTGTGCAGGGCTCCCCGCACCCCAGGAAGGCTGCTGCAGGGACTGGTGAGTACATTCCAGTCCCTGCAGCCCCCCTGAGGATCGCATCACTGCCTTTTCCCGCCCCCGCTGCCTCCCTCCTTCCCTGCAAAGACTTAGTGGCTCTCAAACTCTCCCAGAGAGTTTGAGAACCACTGCCTTTGAATGTTCCAGTATACAAATCACTTTCCTGATTCCCATGCTGTAATAGAATGCTGTAATAGAATGTGGTTGAAACAAGTCTTTGTGTCTTCCGGTATTTTCTGTAGATGCTCATTACTGTTGCTTGTGTGAAAGTGTTTACAACTTATGTTTTCCAAAACAATTTTATCATCATTTACATCCAGAAATATTTAGGTATGTTGAAATATAAAAACCTCTTTGGATATAGCTGAAAACAAACTATTTGGGTTTTGTGTGTGTGTGTTTTTAATACCAGGGATTGTCTGATTGAGGTTATACCTATACACATAACATATGCATTTTGCAGTTCTGAATTAAGCCACCAGTGCTGGTCAGTCCCATGCCTTCAACCCCAAACCCAACATCAAAATGATATTTCGTCTGTGGATGCCGCTTCAATAAATTTGATTTCATGGTAGTAAAAGAAATATCAGTAAGAAGAAAACAATGGTTTATACACTAAGAAACTGAGACATATCTAAGTGCCATTGAAATAGATGGTACTTATCACAGCTACTCGCCTATAAGTCGATCTCACAGTTAAGACGAGGGTAGGTTTTGAGCCCAAAATCATGGAATTTGCTATGACCCTCGGATAAGTCAGGGGTTTAACTTACGGAGGTGTCTGACTATAATTTTGTCTGATTTGACCCGAGGCCAGATCCTGAAAAATAACCTCCCAGTAATTGTTACCTAAGAACTGTACAGTCACTAATTTATTAAAAACACAGTATATACATAGTATGTATACATGTATACATACATGTATACATATAGTATGTATACGTACATACATTATTTTAATACTGTTTTTGCTATACTATGTATACATAGTACATGTATATGTATAGTACATGTATACTATGTATACATAGTATAGCAAAAACAGTATTAAAAACTGTTTAACAGTATTAAACACAGTATTAAAAACTGTTTAACAGTATTAAAATCTTATGATATGATTTATCATAATCATAAGATACATTTTTATTCACTAATTTTTTAAATTGTTTTCTCAACAACCATTTGTAAACACTATCAGAGTAAGGCCACAATCCCATCCACACTTTCCTGGGAGTAAGTCTCATTGACTTTAATGGCACTTACTTCTGAGTAGACAAGCCTAGGATTGGGCTCTAAGTACACTGGAAACAGTATACCAGTAGAACCATTAACCAAGTGAGGGGTGGGGGCCTCAGGGATGGCAATTAATCCCTTACTTCTTCCCCAGGACAGTTTCAGTGGCTCCTGCATGGGCAAAGAACATTGCAATGGGATCTCAGAGGCAGCTAAACTTTGCTGCATAAATGCCTGATTGCCTGGGGATACTGCAGAAGCAAGCATGCTCTTCTAAAAGCTTACTACATAAGCAGCTATTGCAAGTGCTTCCTAGCTCCTCCCAGCATGCAGCTAAGATCTCTGGCTAAAATACCTGTTGCTGCAAAATAATTCTACTTTAAATTCTACTCTCTGCTTTTCCTGTGTTTTGCATCTTTGCAAGGTCTGCAAGACTCTTCCAGTGAAAAGGACACACACACAGGGAGATTGCTTCTCTCTTTCTCACAGATGCTCCCACACACACACACAAATGCAGGGACTTTCCCCCTCCAGTCCAACTTCATTGGTGAGGATAGGGGGAAATGAGATTAGCAAGGAAGTTTGCAAAAATTTTTGCAAAGGAGAGACTGAAGTGTGACTGTATACAGTAAGGGGAGAGGTGGAGAGGAAAGCAAGAGGGAATAGACTGGGAGCCCAATCCTAGGCATGCCTACTCAGAAGCAAGTCCCTTAATAGTCAGTGGGGCTTACTCCAACTAGCAAGTGAGGCTAGGATTGTAGCCTTAACTGTTTTAAGTGCTCTCTCTCTCACACACTCACACACACAAACTTTTCCTTTTATAGAAGTTAACTCTTGCTCTCTCCCCTCCGTACAACTTCATCAGTGGTGAATGATTATGGGGAGAGGGGCTAGCAAGCCTCAGCTTCGAAACAGAGAGTTTAAAGTTTGGATTCAATAAGGGGGAGGGGGCAAAAACAAGAAGGAAAGAGGAGATGGACTTAGCCCTTTCAATGGCTTGAGAAACAAAGGTACAGCCTTCTGCAGGCTGCCTCTCTCTCTCTCTCTCTCTCTCTCTCTCTCGCTAAAAAGATCACTCTCCCCCCTTCCCCACCCTGTCCAACTTCATCTGTGGGGAGATGGGAAGGGGGTTAGCAAGTTGGGCTTTCCAATGGAGTGCCTGAAGTTTAAATACAGTAGGAAGGGGGAACAAGAAGGAAAGAGGAGATGGACACAGCTGTTTCAAATGACTGCTTATCCCTCACTCAGACGCCCCCTCCCACACACAGCTCATTGTCTCCTGCTCTGTCTTGGGTGCCGCTCCAGAGATACCTCCGTGGGCGCTGGTGCTGAGCGAGGGGGGCTGCTGATGGCTATGGTGGCAATTGCCCTGCCCTGTGCTTGGAGCTTCTGCAGCTGGGCAACAGCCTGAAGGAGCACGTGGAGCATACCCGCACCACACCCACAGGCAGCTGCAAACACTCAAAAGCAGCCCCAGCCTGCACAGCCTCCTCTCAGCAGATCACTTGCTCCCTCGCTCCCTCCCTCCCACAATAGTGATTGGCTGGCTCACTCGCCTCCCTCCTACCCTCGCTGCTTGCCTGCCCTGGAGATAAGGTGGGGCAATGATTCAGGGTGCTTTTCTGGGAAGAAATTTTTCGCCTTATAGGCGAGTATCTACGGTAACTTACAGTTCAATCCTAACTAACTCCCCACACAGTAATGCAGAGACACCAATGCAGCTTCTGCTGTATCCGGTGGAGGAGTTTTGATATGTTGAGCCATCTTGGGGGCAAGCCCCCACAGCTGCCATGGGTGAACTCAGACCTACACCAGCTCTATAGCTGGTGAAAGTCTGAACTGAACTATGAAGGTGGATCAGGCCCAGGAATAGGTTAGGATTTGGTGGGCGCTTCTGCACCCCCTTCCTGGACCCGATCCACCAGGGCCCAATCCACACTGTACAGCCCACCCTCTGCCCCCATCATCCACAGATGCATCCCTAAACCAAGTGATACATTAGCATAAATAAAACCTTCTTACAGTCCTGAACAGTTCCTGTTATATAGGGGTGGTCGGATGTAGCTTCAGTCAGGTGTGGAAATATCAAGAAAATGTGGGCAACTATTATGTGCAATAGCATCTGCAACTGTTAATAACAGCTAGAAATGCAGCTTCCACTGTTTCACAACCCCTGCCTTCATGCAGTAGAGGCCTTATGACAAGTCTACTAATACGGCTTTATTTCAGTTTGTTTTTGGAAGTGGGATATGAGAAGGGTTCCAAAGGATATATCTGTGTCTCTGAAAGACTAGTGTGGACTCTAGTGAAGACAAATGCCACAACACATTGGGTTTGAATATCTACCATATTGGATTTTACCCATATCAATGATATAATAATTCTTTAAAATCTGAGCTCAAGTTCAATATTTAGTAAGCTGCTTGCCGTTAAAACAGTAGTATTAATAAGGCAGGTAGTACTTGAACCCATTGCCATGGAGAGGATGTGGTGCCATCCCACTGGCCTGACTCCACTGAAAATGGCGATGGCCGAGGAAGTGGTGTACCAATGGACTAGAAGTGGCTCTGTAGTTGCCTGGCTCCTCAAGAGAAGCATAGTCTGGGGAAGAAGAGTACAGACCGAAACCCCCCAACTATAAGGTAAGCTGTCCACTCCTGTTTGCTGCTGTTGTATGTGTTGGCAGTGGTGGTTCCTGTAAACGGTGGTACTTCAACAACAACAGTTGAAAAACTCCATGAACAAAGATTCAAGAACAATTCCTGACTACAGTCCTAAATTATATTAATATAATTATTATGCCACTGAACAAATTGGTGGCAAGGCTGTATCTGGAGTATTGTGTACATTTCTGGTTGCCACATCTCAAAATGGTTATAGTGGAATTGGAAAAGGTGCAGAAGAAAGCGAGGAAAATGATTAGTGGCTGGGGCATCTCCCTTATGAGGAAAGGCTACAGCTCTTGGGGCTCTTCATTCTAGGAAAAAAGACACCTGAAGGGGGACATGATTGAGACATGTATGCATGGGATGGGTAGAGTGGCTAGAGGAATGTTCTTTTCCCTTTCGCACAACACCAGAACCAGGGGACTTTCACTAAAGTGGATGTTGGGAGGATTAGAACAGACAAAAGAAACCCAGCGTGTAATTAATCTATGGAACTCTTTGCCCTGGCATGTGATGAGGGCACCTGGCCTGGATGTCTTTAAAAGGGGATTGGACAGATTCATGGAGGACAAGTCCATCACAGGGTACAAGCCATGATGTGGATATGCAACTTTCTGGTTTTAAAAGAAGGCTACATCTGAATGCCAGGTGCAAGGAAGTGGTAACAGAATGCCAGTCTCTTGTTATTTTGAATCCTCCCTGAGGCATCTATGGGCCACTGTGAGATACAGGAAGATGGACTAGATGGGCCTTTGGCCTGATTCAGCAGAGCTCTTCTTATAAATCAATCAGTAAGTCCAGTCTTGCATCAGATTTCTGGCATCCCAGAGCAAAGACTTGCTCCGAGCTTCTTCTCATTGCACCCTTGCCCATCCCATGATAGTGAACCAGGATGCTACCACTATCCTGATACTGAGGGTTCAGGTGGCATGTCAGTCTCTTTGATGGGGTGTGAGCCTATGGTCAGTGCCCAACCCTGCCAACTTCTGATGCCATTTAAGAGAAAGTCAATAATTTTGCACCATTTGGGCATAAATTTTGGTTTGGGGAATTTTCGTTAATTTCCCTTTCCTCCCCAGAGTGACGGCTTCCTCCTATGCATTTTTGCTTGATACAAGTCAAATGCATTAATCTTGCTTATACTCTTGGGGGTGGGGAGGGGAGAAGCATTTCTCCCTATTTTTTCATACATAAAATTCTAAATATCTACATAAAACATCACACTAAGTCAACTGTCTTCTTTCTAATCCTGAATATAGAGAGCCATTCTAAGAGCACAGGAAGAGGTGTTAATGTAGGTTTTCATTTCTTTTCTCCAACTATAAGGAATTTTTTCAATATCAACAGTACTGAAATTAAACTGCTACTTAGGCCAAAAGCTTCAAGATAGCTTAGTGACAGAACATTATATCCTTAATTAACTCTACTGAATCTAATTTTATCAGCTCAAGATTGGGGATTTCTTAAAACCATTTTCCATTTTCATTAGAGCATTTCAGCTCTGGATTCCTATTTTGATCAAAAGTTACAGGTATTTAATTTCCTGAATATAATTAGTCTGGCTATATTAAAAAAAAAGATGTTCCAATAAATAAACATGAGTACAAGCATGGGTTGGAACACTTTGAGACCAGGACACTCAAGAGCAACCTGAAGACAGTGTCACTTACGCACCGTGCCCATGTTGGCCAAACAAAGCTGCACACATTAATGCACTTTTGCATTAGCCAGCTGGCCACATTAACATTGGCAGTGTGATCCTTTGCTGCTATCTGAAACAGTAACCATAGTCTTAAAAGAACAGGAGAACTCAAGTACATCAATCCAATATATTCTTTCTTTGTGTAAGAAGTGGGAAGCATGCAGTAATTCTCATGTGCCAATAATTAGGCATGACAATCAACACATTCTTTCCTCCCCTTTCCCCCCATCTTTCCACCAGGAACAGGGAAAATCCCTTCCAGTTAAATGAAATCTAAAACTGCTATGGTGTGTAAAGTGCTATGGTGACGCTACAGTCACCAAGCCTTTGTACAGTTGTGCAACAGAAAACTCTGGCATCCATTCAAACGATGAAAGATGAGCCACTGTTTCTAATTATGGAAACTTTCCAAATCTTAGATGTGCCAGACATAAACATGCACATATACACACCACCTTCCTTAGTGACTAAAGATGAAATACCAGGATAAGGCTGGTAAAAAAGACGAGCAACAGGCCACAGGAAAGTAATGGCCAACTATAAAGTGCTATTATGAGTGTTTAAAATAGCATCTTACTTTGGGAGAAAGTCATTTACATTAAGTGCTTCTATAAGTATCTGTTGTGGTGGATGTGCAACTTTCCCCTAATGTGCCAGGGACAGGCTATATGCATAGGTACATGATACATCAACTCTCATCTCTCCCTGACGTAGATGTGTCACCATCCACTTCCGGGGGGCGGGGGGCAAATCTGTGTCATATGGGCTTGGGAAGGACATGTTTGCCCCCAAATTACTCAAGAAATATAATGTTGCAGATGAATTCTTGTTTATTTAGCTCCGTAGGGAGTCAGCTCAAATTCATTTCCTTGTGCTCCAAATTTTTCAAGCTCCCCTCCCCTAGGCTCCCTCTTTCTCTTTTCATGGGGATCTCCTTCTTCTGAGGTTTTGCCAGCACCCTCTTACCTTCCTCTTCTCATTATTTCCCTTATCCCTGGTCTGGTCCCCTTGCTGCCTCTGTGAACTTATCTCCCCTCAGTTCTTTGCTGGGGATGGGTGACTGGACATGGCTGAGAATGACTAGGATCCCAGGTCTCAGTCTCCACATCCTGGCAGTGCACTCCAACCAACCCCTCCATCCTCCTTCTGACTTTTCCCATCTCCCACTCCCTCCTTAGTCTTTCCTCTTCACCTTCTCCCCACCCCCACCCTGTCTGCTTATACTCTTTACACCTGCTCTTCTTCTTCCAACTCTAGCACTTTCCCTTTTCTTCTGTTCTGGGGTTCCTCCGCTCCTGGTTCCAGTCTCCACTTATTCCAGTTTTCTCAAGTCTAGGTTTTCCTCCTTGCTTTCTGTCCAGCATCTAGGTTTCGCCTCCCCCTTGCTGAAACTGTTGTCTCTGTATTCCTCTATTGCCTGGGCTGAATCTTTCCTTTCTCTTTTCCCCTATGTCGTTCTCACCCTGTTCTCCTTTCCCATATACACCTCTGACTTCCTCTGATATTCCCTACCCCATTCCAGTCTCATCCTCCCCTAGTGTCCTCCCCCTATCCTCTTTCTAGTGCTCCACTCCCTCTGCTTGCTCTGATTCCTTCCTTTAATCTTCCCCATAAGAACATAAGAAGAGCCCTGATGAATCAGGCCAAAAGCCCATCTAGTTCAGCTTCCTGTATCTCACAGTGGCCCACCAGATGCCTCAGGGAGCACACAGCACAAGAAGAGGCTTGCATCCTGGTGCCCTCCCTTGCATCTGGCATTCTGAGGTAGTCTGCATCTAGCCCCCCTATCCTTTGACTTCTGGCTGCCTGCAGCTCACTTCCTACAGGCTAGGTGAAAAGGTCTCTTTACTCTGGGTCTTTGTGTGAACGAAAGAGGATTCCCAGCCACGGGTAAGCTCTCTTGGCGGCAGGGGAAGTCACACAGGAGCTATTCTACAGACTGGTAGCCAATAGCTCATGGACCGGCACTGATCTGTGGACAACAGTTTGAGAAATACTGATTTAGATGAAGACAGTAGACCAAACATCTAAAGCTGCTTTATATCAAGTCAGACTATTGGGTAATTATACTCAGTACTACTCAAAAAGGCAGAGACTTATCATGAATGGCCAAGTAAGGTCTCATACAGTCCTACAACCAAACATCCTTTAACTGGAGATGACAGGGATTGAACCTTGGATCTTCTGCATGAAGTGACTGAGCTATATCCATTAATGTAATTTATGTGATCCATAAGGGGTCTGATCTGTTTATAAGCAGTTTATTAACTGTTTTATAGTTGAAACAGTTCAACAACTGTTTTATGGTTATGTTTTAATATTATTTTATGTGTTATATGTTGTTAGCTGCCTTGAGGCCCCGAATGTGTGGGAGAAAGGCTGGATAAAAATTCATTTAAAACTGATAATAATGTCACCTGAATTGTTTGCTTTGCATCTATCTATCCCACTAAGCAACAAATCTAGAAGAAGATTGTGTACTTCCCTCCCTCCTCATAATAGAAATATGGCAAATTTTGACTAACAAAATCCTTTAGATGCCACCACAGTACAATATTTTTTATTCCAGAGCAAAAAAAACAAGTTCACACTGAAGCTTAGAGTCTAATTTCATCCACTCAGTTCAAAAAATTAAATACAATTTACTGTTTAAATATGAAAAAGTTCTCCTTACCTCAATTTAATAATGCCAAATTAGAGCCCACTAATGCTGAGATAATGCTTTATAATGGAATTTTGAAGCTGCAAGCTGTGTCATTAACTGTTCTCTTTCACTCCAATCTTTCCCCTGAAGTAAAATATTATTCTGCCTAATAATTTGTGTATAAATTTTTAAATAAATTAGGCCCCTTTATGCATATGCATTATTTCCTTAAAGGTCATGCCAAATTTCCAGCCAAATAATT
Source organism: Tiliqua scincoides (assembly GCF_035046505.1). Taxonomy (NCBI): domain Eukaryota; kingdom Metazoa; phylum Chordata; class Lepidosauria; order Squamata; family Scincidae; genus Tiliqua; species Tiliqua scincoides. The sequence goes on from NC_089821.1 coordinate 204,105,319, forward strand.
ACACAGTACTATACACAGTTAAATCTTGTTTAGTAATTTAAGGGAAAGCAATAAAAAAAACTTAACAAAGAATCTGTAATACTAAAGGGCAAGGCTAAAAGCATTTGTCAAAATTGAGTGAAATAGTCCTGCTATGGCTTATCCATCTGAGTTCCATTAGGGTCCGTTTTCCTCTAAATGTGGTGTTTTCCTCAATTTCCGCCTGGCTCACAACTCTTATATTGAATGGCAGAGAAAAAACATACACATATCATGGTCACAATAGCTCTGTGATAGATATTTTTCAGGACTGTCACTTATTATTAACAGTATTTATATACCGCTTTTCAACTAAAAGTTCACAAAGTGATTTACAGAGAAAAATCAAATAACTAAATGGCTCCCTGTCCCAAAAGGGCTCACAATTTAAAAAGATGCCAAGGAATACCAGCAGACAGCCACTAGAACAGACAGTGCTGGGGTGAGGTGGGCCAGTTACTCTCCTCCTGCTAAAAAAAGGAGCACCCACTTGAAAAAGTGCCTCTTACTTATGCATGTGGCAACACAAATGCCTTTTGTGTCTCTGAAAACACAATCCTTGTGCAGATGAGGCAAAAGCAATGTTGTGAAAGTAGCAGCCAGAAGGGTGGGGTCCAGAGAAGAACTAACAAGTTTAGCAGGGAAGAACTAACAAGTTTAGCAATTTCATGAGGTTTGTAAAAACAATAGTTGGAGATCACAATCAAAAGTAGGGATGCCATAAATCACAACACAAATTGCTACTGAAGTTCAATTCAACTATTAGGAACTAGAAACGTTTGCTAATCCTGAAACTTAAAACTAGGTTTCAAATCAGGTGTTTTAAGCCAGGAACATACTTGGCTTAAAACACACGCACGCACGCACGCATGCACACACACACACACACACTTACTTCCACCCTTCCCCCCAAAATTTAAAATTCACCTCTTCTTCCCCCACTCAGAGCTAGAGAGAGCTCAGCAACACACACCCCTGAGGCAACTGGATAGCTGCCTCCCCTGCTGCTTTAAAGAGCTAGTCCCTTTGCGCAGGCTACCTGCTTTTTTCAGTTTTCTTACAGCAGAACAGAGGCAACTCTGCCTGCTACCTCCCCAGTGATTACTGATGCAGGCACCCTTCCTTTATTTTCTTTGGAAGCCAGCTGCCCTGACTGTTCTTGACTGGAAACCAACCACCACTGCAGCTTAACTGACAGCCCAATCCTAAAAGTGGCGCCAAAGTGGCTACTGCTATATCCTGTGGCCCTGTGGCAGCCACCAGAGGTCTCATCGCAAGAAGGGAACTTTCATTCCCTTCCCCAGAGAAAGCCCCAAGCCCCACAATGGGGCTTCACAGTCTGTACTGGCTATTTTGCTGGTGAGGAGTTGAGACACTCCTTGTCAGGCCTACTGGCTCAACAAGAAATTTAAGATCTGGCAGAACAGAGCTCTGCTGGTCCCACCCCCTCCAGCCTTGGTTCCTCCCTGTCCCTTCCCATTCTGCCCACTCCCCGCCTCCGTTGCCCTGATGCTATTTACTGGTGCTGATGGAGCACCAGATAGCCCTCTAAGCAGCAGCACTGGCAGTCCCTCTTCTCCCTTTGCTTATGCAAAGATTTGGGTGATCTTTGCATAAGATCTTGTTAGGAACAAGAAAGCTTAGGAGCTTAGTTTTATTGTTTTAGCATGGTGTGTGCACTGTATTTATTCCCTCAAGTACATAAAAGCTTTTTTCAAGTTATGTGTAACCATGAAATTTTCTAATGCTAACACATGAAACTTAAATTTCCTTCTTCATTTGCACTCTTTACACCTGACAGTTTAGATCAGAGAAACTGAAGGGCTAAAAGAAGAGAAACAAAAGAAACCTCTGTTGAGCCTTTGAACAATAGGGGGAGGTGATTTTTTCAAAGGCCTAGAAAGTTATAACATTCAAAATGCAGTAGATCATCTTGCTGTGATTAGTCATCACCCACTTACCCCACTTTACAAAAGCAGAGGGAGCAGTAGATCTGTTTGAACAGATATTAATTGTCAAAAATCCAAAGCAAAACAACAAATTCAAGATTAACACATCAAAGCTTAGATTTTGCTTTCATAAGAGTGCTTGCAAAAGAAGAACATTGGTTCTCTTGCTTAGAAGTTCCTACCACTATTTCTCTAGTCTTCCCATTAAAGTGGGGGAAAAAAGTAGAAACAGAATGGAATCAAAACTCTTCAGCCATTGTAAACAATAATCTACCAGGATTGCTCTTCATTCTTGAGTTATCACACCACTATGGGAGCAATTCTGCACATGAACTCAAACAGCGAAACACAGATTCATTCATTTTCAATTTTTAAAATTCAAATTGAGCAGCCTGTAGAGAAGCTGATAAGCTTTCCAGCAGAGTATAAAGTCTACATAGGCTTTCAGATCTAGCACAGGTGGATTATGTATAATGAAGTAAAAGGAATAAACATTCTTTGAGTTGAACAAATCCATCACTACTTTCACCCAAGCAAGCAAAACAAAGCTAAAAGTACAGAATTATGAATATAAATCTTTCAATTAAAGAAGATCTATACAGAAATATTACAAGAAAACTAGCCACAGATCCAGAGACACTGCTATTTCGAAATGCAATACGAGAAAGACCAGCCTGCCTATGGTTTGCTGGAATAAAGGGTGAAATGAATGGAAGGAGAACAGGTAGAAAAAGTTTCTAAAACAAATTCTTTATGTGGAAAAATGGAGCGTCCCCCCAATGGCAGTTGCCGTTTTTCACTACAATGCTACATTGGAGGCACTGAGGGGAAAATGGCAGGTGGGAGGAATTCTAACCATGAAACCAGTCATGATGCTGAAAACACAACAGCTATCAGAGTGCTGCATGCTGATGTTAAGACTGAGTTAATGTACATGAATATCTGACTGTCCCAGAGTAGGGGGTCGGCATTCCATGCAGTCAAGGGAGATGCTGGCCTTTCCCTTTGACAGAGACTGATGAGTAAAATGAGCCTTCTGAAAGCCTAACATTTGGTTTGTATCAACTAAAACGGCTCTTAGTAATTTACTT